>NC_091133.1:61123581-62493581 GCF_040183065.1 Periplaneta americana
AAACAAAATACATGAAGTCAAAAATATTAGCTCTTGGAAAAAAATATTTTGAAAGCTCTTTATAAAACTGAATCCTCGAAATATTATTTTTAGTAAGTTGTTTCTCTTCACATGTATTTAATTTTCCAATTCGAAGTTTATACACATAAATTATGCATATTATATAAGCCTTTTTTTCAGAAGTAATATTTTTGACTCAATATGTTTTGCTTCTAAACAAATGGCATATTAATTGCATTAGGGTTGTACCCGTTTAAAATGTTTCTTAACATTTCAATAACCACATAAGATAATTCGCTACATAATTTAAATAATTTAACTACTATTATGTGACCGACGTAAAGAAATCGCCAACAAGTTTATATGTGTATTGAATTACAATCAGAAGCAGCAAGCAAAGTTAGTGTGAAGGCAAAAGTTGAGCTCGCCAATCTTGTTGCTGGGCTCCAGCGTCAGACTTTCAACCATCTGGGACGATGTTGGCTTGACTGTCCTGGCTTTAGTTAAGGTTTGACCGGGTATTCCCCTGTGGAATTAGGTTGCGTCTGTAGCAGTGCGCACGATGTGTTCGTTATTATAACGGAAACTAAGCCAGGCCTCGCTGGTGTGTCCAGAATCAATGAGAGAGCCGGACCTGATAGCTAGCTGATGGAGGAGAAGAAAGAGACTGGGATCCCTTGTGATGGGAGGGGATACTTTACATCGTACGGCAACTAACCTTACAGCTTCTCTATTGATAAAATAATGGTATCTAGTTTAGAGATTCGTTACAAGTAGGTCGTAAAATGGAAAGACAAACTAATTATCCAGTCACACTTTCCTTTCCCTTCTTTTCTTCCTTATTACTTCATTTTTGCTTACCGTATTACTTATTTTCATTCCCTTATTTATTTTTTCTTCCCCTTTTTATTCTTTGCTTCTCATATTCCCGTCTCTCCCATTATTTTCCCTCATGCATATTTAATATCCTCTCCTCTCCTCTCCTTACCCTTGATTTCTCTATAGCCTTCACTTCTCTATTCCATTTTCTTCTCTTTTCCCTTTTACTTATTCCCTTTTCTTCTCTATTTCCTTTTATTTATTCCCTTTTCTTCTCACTTCCCTTTTATTCTCTCTTCCCTTTTCTTCTCTCTTCTTCTCTCTTCCCTTTTCTTCTCTCTTCCCTTTTCTTCTCTATTCCCTTTTCTTCTCTATTCCCTTTTATTTATTCCCTTTTCTTCTCACTTCCCTTTTCTTCTCTATTCCCTTTTCTCCTCTATTTTCTTTTATTTATTCCCTTTTCTTCCCACTTCCCTTTTCTTCTCTATTTCCCTTTTTTTATTCCCTTTTCTTCTCTATTTCCTTTTATTTATTCCCTTTTCTTCTTACTTCCCTTTTCTTCTCTCTTCCCTTTTCTTCTTTCTTCCCTTTTCTTCTCTCTTCCCTTTTCTTCTCTATTCCCTTTTATTTATTCCCTTTTCTTCTATTTCCTTTTATTTATTCCCTTTTCTTCTCACTTCCCTTTTCTTCTCTATTCCCTTTTCTCCTCTATTTTCTTTTATTTATTCCCTTTTCTTCCCACTTCCCTTTTCTTCTCTATTTCCTTTTATTTATTCCCTTTTCTTCTCTCTTCCCTTTTCTTCTCTATTTCCTTTTATTTATTCCCTTTTCTTCTCACTTCCCTTTTCTTCTCTATTCCCTTTCCTTCTCTATTCCCTTTTCTTCTCTCTTCCATTTTCTTCTCTATTCCCTTTTCTTCTCTATTTCCTTTTATTTATTTCCTTTTCTTCTCACTTCCCTTTTCTTCTCTATTCCCTTTTATTTGTTCCCTTTTCTTCTCTCTTCCCTTTTCTTCTCTATTCCCTTTTATTTATTACCTTTTCTTCTCTCTTCCCTTTTCTTCTCTATTTCCTTTTATTTATTCCCTTTTCTTCTCACTTCCCTTTTCTTCTCTTCCCTTTTCTTCTCTATTCCCTTTCCTTCTCTATTCCCTTTTCTTCTCTCTTCCATTTTCTTCTCTATTCCCTTTTCTTCTCTATTCCATTTTCTTCTCTATTTCCTTTTCTTCTCACTTCCCTTTTCTTCTCTATTCCCTTTTATTTATTTCCTTTTTCTCTCTCTTCCCTTTTCTTCTCTATTTCCTTTTATTTATTCCCTTTTTTTTCTCTATTCCCTTTTCTTCTCTCTTCCCTTTTCTTCTCTATTTCCTTTTATTTATTCCCTTTTCTTCTCACTTCCCTCTTCTTCTCTATTTCCTTTTATTTATTCCCTTTTCTTCTCACTTCCCTTTTCTTCTCTATTCCCTTTTATTTATTCCCTTTTCTTCTCTCTTCCCTTTTCTTCTCTTCCCTTTTCTTCTCTACTCCCTTTTAGTTATTCCCTTTTCTTCTCTATTCTCTTACCTTCTCTTCCCTCCTCTCCTCATTTCCACTTCTTTCATATATTCCTCCTTATATTCTATGTTCTGCCTTCTCTCTTCACTGTTACCTCTTCTCTTTACTGTTATCCTTTTCTTCATTCTTCTCCCTTTTAACTATTTACCCTTCCCTTTACCATTCTCCCATCTCTTCATTGTTTTCTTTATCTTCACTGTTTTCCTTTTCTTCACTGTTCTCCCTTCACTGCACTGTTCCCCCAACTCGTCACTTTTTTCCCTCTCTTCACTATTCTCCCTTCTCTTCACTGTTTTCCTTTTCTTCACCGATTTCCCTTCACTTTACTGTTCCCCCATCTCTTCACTGTTCCCCCATCACTTCACTGCTCCCCCATCTCTTCACTGTTCCCCCATCACTTCACTGTTCCCCCATCACTTCAATGTTCCCCCATCACTTCACGCTCCCCCATCTCTTCACTGTTCCCCCATCACTTCACTGTTCCCAATCTCTTCACTGTTCCCCCATCACTTCACTGTTCCCCTATCACTTCACTGTTCCCCCATCACTTCACTGTTCCCCCATCTCTTCACTGTTCTTCCTTTTCTTCAATTTTCTCCCTTCTCTTCACTATTCTCACTTCTCACTGTTATCCTTCTCTTCCTTGTTCTCCCTTCTTTTCAATGTTCCCCCTTCTCTTCACTATTCTTCCTTATCTTCACTGTTTTCTTTCTCTTCACTGTTCTCTCTTCTCTTCACTTTACTGTTCTCCCTTCTCTTCACTGTTCTCCGTTCACTTCACTGTTCCTCCATCTCTTCACTGTTCCTCCATCTCTTCACTGTTCCTTTTCCTCGTCACTTTTCTCCCTTCTCTTCCGTGTTCTCTCTTATCACTGTTCTTCCTTCTCTTCGCTGTTCTCCTGACTCAGTCTCTGATAGAGCCAAGTTCCGTTTCGCGGACGAGTACACTGACAAGCCCCAGAGGTACGAATCTCCAAGCCCTTCCTGATCAGCCGACGTTGACAGGCATTTTATCCTGCCTGAGTCACTAATAGAGCTAATTTCCGTTCGCATCCGAGTAGCTTGACAAGCCCAATGGGCCCAGAGCCCTAACCTTTACTTCCCCCAAGACTTCACTCCAGCCTCTTTTTACTATTGCAGATGTTAGATAAAATAAGGGGCTGATGAGGAGTATTGGTGGAATAATAGAGGGAAACGGGAGTATCCCGAGAAACCCTCTGCAACTTCTGATTTGTCTACCACAAATACCATCGCGACCAGCGTACTGGCGGCTGCATACTAGTTAGGTCACATCAGATACACACCTGAAATATAGGGGGCAGATAGATAACCTTCGTGGAAGCATATTTTGTTAAGGAATCCGTGGGCTGCGACGCTTCATTTCATTGCAAGAAGGCGGGAACTGATAATCACTCTCTTCAGTCAAAGAGGGGTGTGTCATTATTACTATCATTCGGTTTGTTTACGTCCTGAGCCCAGTATCATTTGGTATGGATTACTGCACGTTTGTTTACTTCCATTGGTTCGACCTCTTGTTATCCGTCTACGTAGTTTAGTACTTGTACTGCACTCATTCTGTTGTACAGTTTAATACGTCGTTGGTTTCGTTTTTCTGTACGTATTTTTTCTTTGTTTAGAATAACACACAGAATCATGTGACACAGAATCGCTTGTTATTTGCACATACCTACTTACTTTATCCCTACCTGTCATTCCTTTTTGCAATGAATCGAAGCGTCGCAGCCCATGTGTTCTTTAACAAAGTATGCTTCCACGAAGGTTATCTATCTGCTCCCTAATTTTGTCGGTCTAATTTAGAGACAACCTGTATATTATGTAGGGACAAAATGACGGAATTTATATCTAAATCAATAAACAGACTCCAAAATATAAAAACAGTGTCATACAAATTTCTTCCAAAAACATTAGTGGAAATTTAACTGAGAGTTGTGGTTCCTGTCCATAGCTACAATAAGAAACACACATTCAATTTGGTTTTCAACACTCCATTCTTCTTTATTCAAGCAGTTTCACAGTATTAATAACGTGATACCGGTGTTACAATATGCAACTGCACACTTTTCGTTTACTCTCGCAGCGACCGCGACTTCCGACTTCGACAAGGTGCTCAAGAACAAACGTTAGAAGATTTTCGAACAAGTCTTTTAAAAAGAAATTTCATAGTAAAATGAAAGTGCGGGGAAAAGAAAAAGGAAGAGCGAGAGAGAAAAAATGTTGTCCCCTAGAGATTGCCGGCCTAGTCCTAAATCTGCCATTGATCGTATTCCTATTCACATGAATTTCTCTCCATTGAAATTACCTGCGAAATAATAGGTTCTTAAGACGTAAATGTTGACTGTGAAACTTCGCGAATTATACTGTCTGTGTATACATATAAATACATGCACACACACTCGAAATGTAGGCCTATATTATATACACACACTTGTTGGCTTTGAAGTACTTGTAAAATCAGTTTAATGTAAGACTTGATATAACCGTACTTTCACTCAGTATACGGGATAATCTGAAAAGTAAAGTTGCAAAACAAATCCTTTGGATTCGTTCATATACGCATTTTGTGTTGAATTGTGGGTCGGCTTCCAGAGAGGATTTCAGCAGCAGCTTACGTATTCGTCTACTCTCCCTGGCATGCATTATCCTCTCAGCTGGACCAACACTCCTCCTCCACCCCTCACTCCCTCCGACGGAACAACTTCCACTTGTCGTGGTACATCCTGCATAAGCTCTTTCAGTCTCCGGCCTACTTCCCTATCTTCATAACATCTGCAGTTATTCACTAAACATGAAGCGTTTATTCAAATTCAAACAATCCTAGCAATTAGCGTATTTAAGAGATCTACGATATTTTCCATACCGATGCGAATTCTTTATTTAACGTTCTTTTAATCTTCTTTTTTCTTTATTCATGGCTAGACAGTGTGCCCGTAGGCAGCAAAATAATTGTTCAATCTGTCGGTTTTAGTAACGGTTTACGTTTCTTCAACGAGGCGGTATTCATTACGTTCTTAGCCTAACATGGGAAAAAAATTATTCTCAAGATAAATGTTCATTTATTAAACATAATTACCTTTCAGTTATGCGGCAGTGAACCTACAGGTTCCTTAAAAGTCATAAATAAATAATTGAGTAATTTCTATAATGTGATTATTCCAATTTAAAGTATTATCGATTTGTAAGCCAAGATAATGATTAAGGGGAGAATATGGTTCAATGTGGTGAAATACTGCTCCATCATTCGCAAACTGTTCAATTATTAGCGTGTCAGAGGTAGGGAAATCTGAAATTTGCATCAGTTATAGGAGTGATACAAGCACACTTCCCTGAGGCACTCCTACAGCTGTTGCAGAAGACTGTGATTGCGAAATATCATATTCAACAGAATTTAGTAAGAGGAAGATAAGATTTCAAAACCACATGTAAGGTGACAGACAAAAACTTTACAACAAGCCTTCTTGATTACATTTGTAGTGTGTGTGAGACAGACTATGGTACGAGCGAGATCTAAAACCTGCAAACTTAATTACATATCAAGAATAAAGTTTCATGCAATCCAAGGATTTCATAAATCCACTGTCACTTTCATTTTGAACCCACGTAAGTCATGGGTTAGCGAAATGGACTCGTCTTCTGAGGCTGCCCTTTAACGTGATTCCAATATGGCATGGGTTGCTGAATTTCTTCCGGAGGTTTTTCCCAACTCTAAGGTAGTAAACGTCTGACACATTCTTGACTTAACTCGTTGAATACCATTTCTTTATTATCAATTAAATGAGTAATGAAGATATGAATTCATATTCAGAACGTTTATTTTGCGTAAACCGAAGTAAAACGTATAGTTACTTAGAACACTAGTTCGCCATTATGGGTTTGACTGTAGCGCGTGTGATTTTCAACAAAGCGGTCAAAGGTTCTATTCCAGATATGACGGAAATTTTCTCCATTCCACTGGACTGGGTGCTTGTCTCTTGTCTTGCAATTGTCCTGTGAAGTCTCCGCGGTGGCCCTGCATCATGTTGACCACACAGTGAGAGAGGCCCGCAGCATGAGATAATTAAATGTTGATTCTAAGATATGTGTTCCTCTACAGCTTACCGTTGTGTATGTCGATAGAGTATAGTAAAATAAGACAAAGCGATGGATTAGGAGAAAAATGAGAAAGGTGAATGTTATGGTTCGCGGAAAACCTGCTAAATATGATCTGCAATGTCTTCACAGCTCTCGCGAATCAGAGAAGTGCAGCAAGGAGTATCGCTTTCATGGGGGGCCTTTGGATGTTCGGACATATTTTATTCCGAAATCCATTAACTTGACTAGTATGAAGAGAATGAATTTCTAAGTACTCTCGAAAAAACTACAATTTTAGCTCAAACCATTCCCTCTGTACTATTATTATAAATAAGGGAGTTGTAGCGTAGTGTTCTAGCGACAACGTAACAGAGAATTGATTTCTCTGCCCATGTCTGTCTCAGTCTATATCCCTCTCTCTCTCTTGTTGGGACCGCGATATTACTGCGTCGCAGCGATCTGCTATTGGTTCTCGCCATACGCAGGAAGTTTGCATTTCAGTATAATGCAGATCATTATGATTGGTTAAGGCCTGTGAACAAAATCACTCTGCAAGAGTCAAACTAATTCTGCGGGTACTCGAGAATAATATTAATGAAATAAGTATTACTATGAAAGAGATGAATCTGTTCTAGGAATTATAATAAGATTATTAGCAACATAAAATCGGGTAGAAGTAGCGAATATAGCTGCATGTTTTAAGCTTATCCGTTTAATCTTAACAACTGAAGTCACATATTTCTTTCATTAATATTATTTGTAAGAAACATCCTTCTCCACTCTTCGACCTCTTGTATGTTTTAAGTAGGCTACCTTTCTGATATAGACTAGGCAAGGATGGAGAACTCAAAACCGAACAATAATACGATTATGTAGCCTACATGAGACTCATCCTGAATTCACTGTACTCGTAGAGGAACTTTGAGTTATACTCGTAGTACACTGACAAAATTGTATTATTACTACTACTACTACTACTACTACTACTACTACTACTACTACTACTACTACTACTACTACTACTACTACTACTGCTGCTGCTGCTGCGCTAATACTGCTACTACTGCTGCTGCTACTACTACTAATACTACTACTAATATTGCTACTGCTACTACTACTACTACTACTGATGCTGCTACTATAACTACTAATAGTATTAGTACTAGTATTACTAATACTACTACTCCCAATTATTATCAGTCTTAGAATCGATAGGCACTAAGCATTGGAAAAATAGCCTTCCTAAACGGTACTAAAAATTCCATATAATAGGCACTCAAATAAGTCCCAACAGTTTAAATAGGCATTAAACAGTAAACAGAAAACAACCATTTAAGTCATTGAGTATAATTTAATGTAGCCTTTATACATTATATTATAAATGAAATATTATTTACTCCAGGATTCCTTTGTAAAGATACAAAGTATTTCACAGTTGTAAAATAAATGAATTTATGATGATGATTATGATGATGATGATGATCATCATCATCATCATCACTCTAAGACTACTCATTGTCATAATAACTTAAGTGAGCGTGAGCAATTATGAACATATTTTCTATGTTCTCTGGTGTGAAGCAACATCTTTTATCACTGACAATGTTTTTTTATATCTTCGAAAATGTTCTATATTACATGCATGCATGGATGACTATTTGAATAAATCAATGTCACATGGTTCCAAATCAGGGACTGTTTCACTGGGTCACTGCAATACAGAATACAATTATGTTTAGTAAAGTTTGCGAACCTGGGTTACGTTGCAGTGACTTTTCATATCGTCCTATTACCAGTAAAACCAGTCAAGTCCAGTAATGCCCACCATCATGTACTTCGATACAACGTAATAATATTTTGTTTGATTTATTTATTGTGTATTTTGTGAATGTTTAGCCATATTAATAACAAGAAAATTTACCTGTACTCATTACTGTGCTTAACTTCGCAAGATATGACCTTATGCAGCTAAAGCATAAAGGTGCAGGGAGAGGAGTAACTAAGGAGAAAGGTACCTAACATGTGTAAGGAAGGGGAAAGATTGAATAAACGCAAAGGGAACTTCGGTTCTACAGAGACTCAGCAAACATAAAGCGAACGTAAGGTCTCTTACCGGTTTTCAATGGACTCTGTTATTTTAGTTTACATGCTTCATTTCCGCGTATTGTTGGATACCTAAGGAGTAGGGCGAAGTTTGTAGTGTCTTGATTTCACCACTCATGTTCGAAAATTGCACGATAATAATACTAGTACTAATAATAATAATAATAATAATAATAATAATAATATAATAATAATAATAGTAATAATAATAACAATAAAAGCCGTAAATCCCCAGTGGGGCAAGGCCTACTGCTTGGGCAGGGGTGGCTCGAGTCTTGACCATCAGAAGAGCCGATCTGATGGTCTATTTACATTCCTAGCTTTCATTGTTCACAATTACACTAGAACTGGTTATTGCTGCCGCTCAAAGTTGGTTGACTGCGTCCTTCCACCGTGTTCTTTGGCGTCCTATTCTGGTCCACAGTCCTCCTAGCTGCAACTTGAACTCGTCCCCCCATCTGTTTCTTGGACGTCCACGGTTTCTCCAGCCAATTCTTGGATCCCACAGTGTAGCAGTGTGTGCCCATCTGGTAGGTTGCATTCGTACCATCTGGTAGGTTGCATTCCCCAGCGCCATTTCATCCTACTAGCTAGTGTGACCACGTGTTCTATGCCGCTTCGTCGTCGTACTTCTTTGTTTCTGACTCTGTTCTTCAGGCTTATTCCCAGTATTTTCCTCTCCATTCTTCTTTGACATCTTCCTAATTTTAATGTATGTTTCTTTGTGAGTGACCAGGATTGCGCCCCATACTGAAGTACAGGTACAATGTCCAATAGGATGAAGGACAGACTCTAAAACATCCATGCTGATGCTATTCGTCTATAGATTTCTTTATTCATGCTGTTCTGAAATGATGTTGTGGTCTGGCCAAGGTAAATGTATTGTGTGACAAATTTGATGTTCGCATTGTTGACGATCATCTGCCCTTCTGCGTCGTTAGTCAGTACTTTGGTTTTGCTGGTATTCATTGTTAGGCCTATTCCATGCTTTCTTCGCGCAAGTCGTTCAGCATCTCTTCCAATCGTTTTCTGGATCTCGCAAACAGAACCACGTCATCAGTGAAGCGTAGATTAGTCAGTTTTCTTCCGTCAATAGATGAGCCGCTCAGAGCAGAAATGGTGTAAGTCAAGAATGGGTAATGAGGGTTAAAGTCAACATTCTGTAAAATACAGCGCAAAGTAGCAATTAATATTCACTTTATTTAAACTATTAGTAGTCAGTGGATAGCAAGAATGACATATTAATTGCTACTTTGCACTGTATTTTACACAATTTTTACTTTAAAACTCATTATCCAATTTTGACTTACACCACATTTGCTCTGAACGGCTTAGATATGCTGTGCTTGCGACCTCAAGATAACTTGCGAGAGATCTCCTCCAATACACAATTAAAAATCTTCGGTGACAAGGGATCTCCTTGTCTCACCCCTCGTTGTATGTTGAATGGTGTTCCTTCTGTATCCAGTTTCACTTTTGTTGTGTTTCTACTATAAAACTAAGTTATCAGTATTCTATAACGATGAAACATTTTTACCTATTACAAGTCTATGAAATCATTGGGAGAAAATTTAATAGGCAAAAAGGGCGTAATCCTAACACTGATCAATACACAGCAGAGATCAGTTCTAAGGCAATGAGTGGATATTTAAATTGGTGTAAATCCTCAGCGTCGCAGTTATGTTATGCATAAACGAACGTAACAGTCTGAGAAATTGGCATTATCGAACACAAATTAGCTCAATCGGGAATGTCGGCGTGCCTCTAGCCTGGTAACAAAGGGACAGGTCGTGGGTGTAGACCAGACCAGACGGCAGCTTCAAAGAGCAAGTGTCACTACTCACAAGATCCTCTGAGC
Source organism: Periplaneta americana (assembly GCF_040183065.1). Classification (NCBI taxonomy): domain Eukaryota; kingdom Metazoa; phylum Arthropoda; class Insecta; order Blattodea; family Blattidae; genus Periplaneta; species Periplaneta americana. The sequence goes on from NC_091133.1 coordinate 61,134,004, forward strand.
ATCGCCTCCATTCAACCACTCACCTTTGTAATGATGATCCCCTATAACGACCCAAGTTGTACTCCATCTTCAATGCTCTCAGTGTGTCTCGTATATCATGTGGATGCGTTTACACGGAGCAAACATGTCTTCGTCTTGCTTGCCTGTACATCGGTCTGTCTCTATTAAATATGTCGGCTCACAAACGAAAAACTACTATAAGTAATAATAATAATAATAATAATAATAATAATAATAATAATAATAATAATAATAATAAAAATAATAATAATAATAATAATAATAATAATTATTATTATTATTATTATTATTATTATTATCATGTGTTGCTAGAATAAAGATATATATTGGTTTTTTACATATAAAATCACTGTAGCACCCCCAGAAAGAGTGTAAACTCGTTCTCATGGAGTAATTCACAAAATGAAACACAATATTAAAACATCTAGCTAAGCTTTATTAGATTTTCTTATGTTGAACTGGTAGAGTGTGTCGCCCATCCTTCTTAAATTTAATTTGAATATACTTCTGTTTTTGTTAATGTATCATTATTTAAAAAAATGTCTAAGTGTAAACGGATATATTTATTTCTCTGTAGTCTAGTTTCGTATAATTTGCAACATATCTGAAGAATTTAGTATAATTTGCTTGCAACCTTAATTTATCTTTTTTTTTCTCTTTAGAGCTACGTTTCCCTGTGGTACAAGAGGCAAGGTACCGACCTAAGCTTGTAAAATGTTAACATTGTTATTCTTCTTATTTTATTTCCTAAAGTTCTCCTGATTATGTCTTTTCTTATATTTCATAAATGTTTTATAAATGTTCATTGTGATATGAAGAAATTTATTAATTTGTTCTGTGGTTTTCTTTTCTTATACTAATTTAGTTCGTGTCCCGCGCCGTGGCGTCTCATGAAATTTCGACCAGTTAATGGGACCGGTGCCCACCCAGCATCGTGATGCACTTGGGAAGCTACGATAGGTAGCGAAAATCTGGTTCAGCAAACCAGCTATAACGGTGGGGGGATCATCGTGCTAGCCACACGATACCTCCATTCTGGTTGGATAATCGTCCACCTCTGCTTCGGCATGTGGGCGTGAGGCCAGCAGCCGGCTTGTCGGTCTAGGCCCTTATTATTATTATTATTATTATTATTATTATTGTTATTAATTTAGTTCGTACTGATTTATTTTGCGTGAAATGTCCTAGTTTTATTTTTCTTCGACGGATATTTTCTAATGAAATTCACTGGATAATTTATGTAAATTATATAACCCTTTCTGTAAATTATCTTCATTGTTCGAAATGATCACCTAATCATCGGAACAGAGCATTGTCATTATATAATGCCTCTGATTAAATTATATGTATAATATTTTAATTTACTTATCCACTGCCTGATGGTCTCATCGGTATGAGTATTGATTAGTAGTGAAGACATGCTGCAACCTTGTCAGACACCTAAATTAGTTTTGTCTACTGTAAATGGATTAGGGTTCCCTGACGTTTGACATGCTACATTTCATCTAATGGACATTTGATATAGTACTTCAATCACATATACAAGACTTTTGACCTACTTTCAACTCGAATAGTAAAAATTTACATATTTTATTTTTATTTAATCCTATTTCATTTATTATATTTGATACAATTACAATAATTTAATTTATATTCAATTCAGTACAAATATTTTACATAAATTTGCAACACATTGGCTATTCATAAACGATATGCGCTATATAGTTACCATACTTCGAAATATTATTCATATTGTTACTTAGGAATACTATGGTGTATTGTTCATGTTTTTATTTAGGAAATAGTATAGTGACATCAATTTAGTCATGGAAGGTGAAATAATGGAATAATGTGCACGAAAAGGGAAGTATGCAAGGAAAGAAGATAAGCCACCAGTTATGATAAAACATACAGATCATAATCATGCAACTGCCAGGAGATAGTGTTGGCAATAAAGATTGCTGTAGATGTTAAGAGAAGAGACAAGTGATGCAAGAATTTTAATGGAAAGATTCCGACTTACCGGAAGAAGTCATTGCACATTTACCAGAGAGAAATACATTAAGACTTTCGATGAATCGGCAAACAACCCTTCCGTCAAAGGCTAAATCTCTTGCAGAATTGAATGAAATCGCACAAGAATTTAAAATACGTACAGTTTCCCTGAAAAAGGATGAGACGATTGAATATTCCTAAGTCTCAGATGTGAGACACTGCGCATGATCGGAGACCAGAGCACCGATACACAAGATAACGAATATTGAGTTACTTAAATTCGGACTATTTGGTTTGTTACTAGCATCGTTCCGAAATTCACTTCAAAAACTGCACAAAATATGATAATATTACGTAAATGAAAGATAAATATATACATAAATCGTGTAGTTAAATCGACAATGGACCTTCATGACTAGATCGACACTCCACACAGAAAGCAAAGCTTTCATGTCGTTTCAATAGCTCAGACGGTAAGACTTCTGCGTGTTGTGTAGAAGAGTGCGAGTTCGATTCTTAGTCTATACAACGACTTTTTTTGTCTAAATAGCGTTGAAATAGCTAAGTAACGTTGAAATAGAGTTTTACAAAGTCCTGAGATTAAGTGTTAATGATCGCAAACAATACAAAATTACAAGTTATAATATTATAAACGTTAATCTAATGAATGCATTTATACACAAATATACAATGTAAATGCATATATGTTAAAAACTAACAATTAAAATGAAATTATAAAAATATGTATAATAATAGACAAACTTTTACAAAGGTTTAGAGTCCTTAGGCTATGTAATTTTTTCAGTAATTATTACAATATTTTATTAATAGCTTTCCTATATGTGTAAGAAATGCACTCGCACAAAACAATTTTTGTTAAAAGTATGGCTTTAGATTATTTCATTCTCACACCTTCAGTTAATTTTAACTATTTTATCTACGTGCTTGCAATAATGTTTAATTTAGTATGCATTCAATTTTATTCATGTTATGATTGAATGGAAAAGCACTGTTGCAGTTATTGACTAATTACATATATTAATACTAATTATTAAATGCATCTGTTAAGTAACCAATTGCAGTATCTTTTGCAAAATCTTGAATGTGTAAGTTGTCAATAATATTTCTGTACTATATATTATAATACGTTAAAAGAATTTGCAATAGATTTGGGATCCTCTACTTTATAATCATTGGTTTTAGTGAAAAAATATTTTCTTTCTTAGGATATCTACAAGTTTAAATTTAATAATATTCCGAATAGATTTAATTGCATTATCTGAATTTTGTACTTTACTATTCAAATATATTCTATTTCCCTCTTTCATAATTTTTGATAAATTACACTGTACTCCTTGCAGTATTTAAGAACATGAGGATCATTACATTGCAACTCATTACATATAGATTCTTCTTTTTAATACATGAGATTTTGAAGTCCCTGCGTTATCTACATGTTTTTACTTTTGAATTTTTTCACAACATTGAGTGGAGAAAATCCACTGAAGTGATTATGAAATTAAGTGAAAAATGCAATACATTAACTCTTAATATCAGAAGTACCAGTATCATATACGTTTTTCCAAGATTCATTTTGTAGACATAAATGTAAATAATCATTAGATACAACATTTACGATCCTTTCTTAGTTTTTAAATTAATATTTTGACATTGTTCAGTGACATTGGAAACACTTAGGATTTGTTTATCATGTTCAGACAAGCCATTGATTATAGGTTCTGTCGAATAGGAATTCAGTCTAATTCTGTCTACAAAACATTTATCAATGGCTGTGCTACTTCAGCTTAGATTTAATTTGATTAGTTTCGCAACAGTTGGACTTCCTGTTATATCCTGTTATTTAGATATTTAATTTAGGGTTCATTTATTAACTCTTACTATGCAAGAAGCCTCTTATTTCAATAATTCTATATCACGTTAAATAGTCATTGTCTACACTAAAGTATTATCGTCATCCCTCATTTCTCATCGTATTGGCGAACCGACGTGACATGAGACAGCGAGTTATAGATCTGGTTGAGGCTCGATATGGGGCTAGATCTGCTAGCCGTTTGGTCGGTGTTCCTGGAAGTAGAGCCGCGAGGTGGGTTATCGTTACCAAAATTTAGGGGAGGTCGAAAATCGCCCTATTCCTGGGCGTCCGCGGATTTCTTCATTGGAAGAGGATGCTCTCTTATTCGAGACAGTTCGACAGGACCCCTTTCTGACTGCTAACGAAGTAAAAGCAGTATCTAACTTTCCCGGCTCTTCACAGACTGTGATCAGCCAAAGACGTTATAATAGTATACTAGACTCACACAGAGCGCTGGTGTGCTGTCCAAAATTGAAACCAGTCTGCGCATGTTTACGCCGCCATGCTACTGGTAGAAATAGAGCGGTAAACACGATTGTCATACTTGTCCTTTGTTTTGTCTCGGGTGTTTTTAGTGAATAGTGTGAAAGTAATGGCAATATAATTTTGAAAGATGATATATTATCGCCGCGGACTCATGCTTAACATGTCGGCATCATACAATAACGTGCGGTGTGGTTTAAAAAAATAATTTTCCCGACCGATTGTTGCTCTGTAGATTTCACTCTAAGCGTCACGTTGTCACGTCTACTTTCTCGATAAGAATAAGCACTAGTTTGTTATATTGTTAAATGGCTATTATTATTATTATTATTATTATTATTATTATTATTATTATTATTATTATTATTATTATTATTTCATATACGAGTACGTTGGCTTTCTTAACTCTTAACAATAACTCTTTAATAATAATTTTTAATCACATACCTTAATGTTCGTCCTCAGCACAAGACATTGCAACCTCGGGTTTAGTCTACGTGGATTAGACAAGTAAGTGTCATTTAATAATAATTGAAGCAGCTTATTGGTTACATTATTGAAATTGAGGCGAGTGATTGGAGCGGCGACACAAGAAATTGAAACCAATAATACAATTAAATTTCAAAGACCTGCCGAACGCATGAGGCCGCTCAAAAACCTGCCGAATGTTAACCATGAGAGCGCGGCGATAATACCATCCCTGTTTAATTTTCCAAGCTATTTGCAAAAGGTACGATATAATATTATTTCTGTTGTTACAATATCAATATAATTAAAAATCAATCAGTAGTTTACGACAATAAAGAATACTTAATTGTTAGTACAGGTATATCAGACTGTAGAGAAATCCCACTGAGTGAATTATTTAGACTTACACATCAGATGTTAAAACATTAGTGGAAAGATAACTTTTTGTTTTTATTATGTAAATGAATTTATCTGCAAGATAATAAACTTTCATTCAAGATCCGTATATGGATAAATAAATATACAGATAATAAATAAATAAATAGCTATAATAGCTAAGCCTCGCTTTGTGAATTTATGATTCAGAGTTCACCTATAAATAACTTACATTTTGCCGGATATATTTTATTAACAAAAGCAAGGAATGGCATCTTATTGATATTGCATATGTGCATAAAAATTATGTACCATCACTCCGCAAGCAATGATAATATATCTGTTTTATTTATTTAAAATAAAAATACAATATGTAAAAAATCCACACATAAAAAGTATGTGGTTTTTTTTATCTTACATAAAGTGATTGTTTACTTTTTAGGTCTTCACGTTACCTATTGTTTGCAATGTATTAGGAACCGATACTTTTTATAATTGATAGCATTCCCTTTATTAATTGAAGAATGAATTCAATGTAATTTGGCTACCTTCGCATATTATATTTTACCGGTAATATAATTTATTTTTGATTCTCTAAAACTTAACAACAAGTCTATCCTGATTATCGCATATTTATTTCACTTAGGAATTTGATTATAACAAGAACTTGTGTAATCAAGGTGCATATATTTATGTCTTGTGATCTAAGAGTTAATATGTTAATATAATTTTGGATTCTCTGAAACCTAACAATTTGCTGATTATCGTAAAATTATACAATCTATAATGTGTATTGTGTAGGCCTATTTATGGATGTATCAGTATGTTTTCTATAAATTGCTGCATACGTATTTTCTTTTCTTTAATGTTCTAACACATATCAATGAAACTTTGAATATGTTTATTTCGTCCTAATTTTACGTTAAACGTCGAAAATGGCCATAATATGTCAATTTTAGATCATCACAGCGTTAAATTGCGTGATTTACGCACTGCTATTATTTGTCTGCTCTCCAACAATATGGCGGCAAGCGCAGCGTTCAATTTGCCCCGGTTTCCTCGTTTCGCGCAGCCGAGACTGTAGGGGCTTGTGATCAGCAGGTTGAGGAACCGCGGTATTAGGAGCCGGAGGGCTGCGCAAATGGAAATATTGGGGGAAGCACAAGCTGTCGACCGTCTTGCCTTCGCTATCAATCGAGTGGATTTCGATTGGAGAAATATAATTTTCTCCGACGAAACAACCATCTCGAGTGATTACGAAGGTCATGTCCGTGTCTATCGTGAGGATGGTCTCCGACATGACCAGCGCTATGTGCACCGACGTGAAAGATCGGGGCGCTTTAGCATATCGCGTTGGGGGTGGATGTCTTACGATGGACCTGGCGTTATAGAAGCATCTAAGGCCGGTTTAATGCGGAAACTTACGAGCACATTCTGGAAAATATATTCCTATTCCTTCCCTCCGCCCGAGAACGTTTTCCCGAAGGAACATTGCTCTTCCAGCAGGATAGCCATCCCGTGCACTATGCTGCAAGCATTCAAAGATGGTTTCAAAGGAGACCCGAGATCGAAATCATTAATTGGCCTCCGAAGTCACCTGACTTGAATGTCATCGAAAATTTATGGGTGGAATTGAAAAAGAGTAGGATAGTCCCTATGCCCACCGACGCCCTCGAAATCGAGACGAATTGTGGGATCTAGTTGTTGACACCTGGGAAGATCTCGCCGGGGATCAGAACTTATTTCACAATCTCGTGACATCCATGCCGGATCGACTTAGATCTGTAATAGAAGCTGATGGCATGTGGACAAGATTTTAAGTTAACAGATCTCTTTTTGTTTCTTATGATTTTTGTTTGAGGAAGAATACTTTTAACTTCCAAGTAAGTTTTATTTATTTTTGACGAGGTTCAGCCAACTTGTAAAACCCAGAAATTGGGCATAAATTATTCCATATTTTTCGACAAATTAGACAGTCGAGGAACTCTGAACAAATTAATTACACCTCAATAAAAAAAAAGTTTTACCCGGGATCGAACACGAGACGTTTCGGTTATACAGCGGAACCAACACACTACTATATGAGCTACCGAGACAAGACAGTGACAGCAGCAGTCCAGAATGTAGATGCCTTAGCAGGCATTTGCCATTCGGTACAGTGAAGCAATTATATTTTGTGACTCGAGCTACGTTGTGAAATCCTGGCCTTAAATGGCAGTCTTCTTTGTGATCCTTATTCTGGTCCTTGTAACAATTCTTGTACTATTTCTCATGTTATGTATCGTTACGTCGATATCGAGTGAACCGCGCTGTAAAACTTTAACTTCCGACGAACAAGAATCGTCTCATTCTTTTTAAGGGTAACTGTACCTGAGAGGAGAACGGTGTTTGTTGTATGACAATTTAAGGGATCTAACAGAATGATAGATAACCTTCGACACTTGGGTCATTCAAATACGTGGTTATTAGAAGACATTTTTAGTGTGTGCCCAACAATTATGACACAGGTACAGTGCGTTCGTAGCTCGGACGGACCGTTCCGTGGCCTTGGACTGGGTGAAGATTGACGCGCATGCCGCCAGGGTAGCGCTGTAGCTACCGCTGACGCTCCAGTGAGGTCCGGCCGAGCTACGAAAGCACTGTGTTTACCTTACGTGGTTTTTACAAGGAACACGATTTCCCTTTGTTTACTGTTTTCTATCAGCAAAAGAGAAAGCTTCTTACACCGCTCTCACAGAAATATTGACTCACTGTAATCGAAATAACTTTCACTCAGACCAACAACTGTTATAAGCGATTTTTAACTGAGCATAATAAATGCACATCGACAATTATTTTCAATTTACAGGACACGACTTTGTTTTTTTTTTTGTTTTTTTTTTTTTTTTTTTCATCTTGGTCTAAGTGTTTATCGTTGTGTGCAGTCAAGAGGCTTATAACCAGGGAACGGATTTATATGGACTAAAAATATATGAAATATGTAAATATATATGTAGTTATTTTTACCAAAATATGGAATTAAATATGGATTTTTACCAAAATATGGAATTAAATATGGACTTAAAATTATAAAAAAATGACTATGTACGTTAAATATTGGTACATTTTAATCAAACTAAACAAAAAATATAATGGACGTACCTTATCTTCCAATGTAGTTTCAACAAAACACAATTTTTATTGTCTGTTACCATAACAATAGGTTACAAACATTTCTTTCAAGTGCTGAAAAGTGAATCTTCTTCTATTGTCTCTGAGGATAGATTTATACTGACTAAAAGAGCGTTCGACGTCACAAGAAGTAACTGGTACATAATTCAATTTCACAATGTCTGCTGGGGATAAGTCCAAGTTAATCTTCACTGTTGATTCACCACTCATCACAGCAACAACCTTTTGTAGTTCTTCATATCCAGGGTTTTTTGAAAGTACAGTGTCCACCTTAGCTCTTACTGCATCTGCAACTTTACCTCTACCACGATTCAGTTGTTCCACAGTACTATTTATAATTTCAAAACTTTCAGATAGTGAAAGGTGCCTATTTTGGAGACTTTTGAGCGTTTTTATGATGCATGAAAATGTGTGCTGAATGTGGGCTAAGTCATTCTTCACACTTATGTCACAGGTAACTGTTTTCGCAGTATCAATTGAGACTGCATCTTCAGAGTCCAATGCAAGGAGAACATTGTTAATAGAGTCTATATGTTCGGCATAATATTCAACTGCTTCTAGCCATGTACCCCATCTAGTTAAAATTGGCTTTGGTGGCAATGGAATTTCAGGGTACATTTCTTTCAACACGTTAACTCTACTGGGAGCTTTGAGAAATACTTTTTTCACTGATGAAATCAACAAATCTACTTTAGGGAAATTGTATCTGACCACTTCTGCCACACGATGAAATGCATGCGCCACACAAGTAAAATGAGTCAATTTAGGATATACAACAGATAATGCTTGTCCAGCTTTGACCATATAAGGGGCAGCATCGCTAATAAAGAATAACACATTATCGTACATAATACCCTTTGGCCACAGGATACCCATAGCTTCGTTGAACAGTTTAACTATAGTTTTGTTATTGCACTTTTCTAGAACATCACAATGTAAAAGAATTCGTTCAGAATATTGTTCACTTAACAAACCGATAACTACATTACCAACAAGTCTACCTTTTTTGTCGGGAGTCTCATCAATGGAAACCCAAATTGAACTATCTTTAATTTCATCTCTTATCTTCTGTATTGTCTCATCGTAGATGGATGGAGCATACGTCTTCCTAAGTGTTGACTCATCCGGGATTGTATGTTGAGTATATTTTTCAAGGAATTCCCTGAAGACCTTATTCTTTAGTTTGTAGAGAGGAATATCAGCAGAGATGAGAGAACGGCACAGGTCGATGTTAAACTCAGATCTTACATTCGATGTTGTTGGTTGTGTTAAAAACAATTGTCTCTGCTTGGAATTTAGTTGTTTGTTGGCCTGATGTTTACTAGTTGTAATGTGTTGTTGCACCAGGAACTTTTGTGTAGATGATACTGCACACTGACACAAATTACAAAATAATATTTTATTGTCAGTTGATAAACCATCTTCTTTAAATTCTGAAATGTAACTTGTTAGTTTTGATTTTAAATTGACTGAATGACGTACTTTTGGCATATTTACCGTCTTTATAGTATGATTTACAAAACTGAACCTATGTGTACTCTGACTGGCATTTAACTGTTGAGCTGCACAACTGAAGTCTGTTAAAAATTTTAAATTAAATTAATACAGTTTTGTAACTTACTTTCCCATTGTTGATAGGACTGCTAATTTTCAAATAACTCTGATGTTAAAGGGATTACTGAACATGTGTTTAAATCTCTATTGTTGAAATGTATTTTTAAAAGTTAATGGAATTTTGTTTTGTTTTATTGTTAAACCTAATATAATATGGACTGTTTTATATGAAATATGGAAAATATATGGAAATTAACGAAAATATGTACTAAACTCTAAAATATGGAAAAATATGGAAAATAAAAGTGGGATTTTTCAACCCTACACATTGTGAAACATAAAGATAATGCAAAATATAAATTATATTAGCTTTATAAGTAAATATGTATTTACATATAAATCCTTTCCCTGCTTATAACGAACCTACGAGGGCATTCCGAAATGGCGTTCGCCAGCTATTGAGGATAGCTTTCTTTGGCCACAGAAGACGTGCCCGAAGTTTTTAAAAGTCCTTTGTGAGGATATTCCTGAAGCCCTAATATAAATTGCTGATTATTTCTATGTGTCATAGCCCTATTTACGAGGTATAGCTGCGCGTGAAAGAAGGAGAAGAAGAAGAAGAAGAAGAAGAATAAGAAGGGCTACCTCAGTTCGAGTATCCACCTGAGCAATGGAACCTGTATTATGTAGTCCTACTCAATGAATCTAGAACCAATAATATGACTGAGGGGTGGCACTACAGGTTCCAGTTAATGGTAGGAAAACGCCATCCCTCTTTCTACTCTACACTACAATAAATAAGGAAATAACTTGAAGACATAAACCAATTGATGCATGAATTGGACTTAAGAAGAATTAAATAGAAGCAGAAAGCTGTATTTGAGAGAGTAAAATAAATAGACTGCTTTCCATTGTTCAGAGGTACCAACAATACAAAGATGAAGGTGAAATTATTCTATACCTCAACATGCGGGTATAACTTCACTGTATAAATTATTTTCCTGTAAAAATTGAAATATCATTTTCCACCTCACAATTGGTTTCGTAAGCATGATCTAAAAAATTGTCAATAACTCACTAGGCTAAGGACGCGAGGGGGTTGCCTGCTCGAAATCTGAGTGCACAGTGAACTTAGTGTAGTCAGCCGGTGTGGGTTCGGGAATGCGCCTAGCTTAATGATTAGCGTAATATAGGGGAAACTCGGCTAATTCCGCAGTAGTGCATATATGATTTTACTGCGGCTTTACAATAGCATGAACGTAAGTTTTGAGAGATTGTCAACAGGAGGCATGTGCTCTGCAGTACTATAGAAAAAATCAAGGATATTGGTCGACACCTCTGTCGGCAATATAGTGAAACATCGAAAGTTGGTTTTTTCGTGTTTTGCTACACAGCTGTGAAGAAAGTGAGCATTGTTACATATAACTTGTTCCTTTTATGTTACATTATGAAAGTATTTCATAATTATTTACGACTGCGGAATTACCAAAGTCCTATTGAGGATTTATCCGCACTGTTGTGGAATTACCCGAGTTCTTTTTCAACTGTAATGTATGTACAACTAAATATATTTACATTTTAATAGGCCTCTTTATCTCATTTGGTAATGAAAGCTTTCATCCATGTCTACATACCTTGATAATATTTTTCAATAAACATTTTGATAAAAGTATGATAGATTTACTTCTTAATATTGCGGAATTAGCCGAGTCTCCCCTACTTAAAAGGTCGGAGCGTTGAATCGTAGTGATGATTTTGTTAATACTGCTGCTGTTACTACTGCCGATGTTGATGATAATGATGATGATTATGATCAATATGATGGCGATGATAAGGAATAGCCCTATTATGAAGGCGATAGAAAGATTACAGTCTGAAAAAAATGAGTATAAGTATTTGTTACATTATTGCATGGAAGGCGCCTCCACATGAAGACAATGACTTATTTCATCTGCACCCATTTTTATTTTCCCGACTTGTATTCTTCGGAAACAGAACATTATTTCATGTTATTATGAGATCTAGCACAAATATATTTGTGTACATAGAACAAAAGTACCTTTGTCAACTCACAAACTAAAATAAAATATTGCTGAAAGCATCCATGGATACACAGACTGTTAGTAATAGTAGCACTAACACAAAACTTTTCTTCCATTTGGGAAACAATGTGGAAACAAACTATAAACAGAGAGCGAGCTGTCGCTTCGTTACTTGTGAATTTTCTGTTTCGACCCAGCCATGAAACTCATAATCAACGCGACAAACAAATGGACAACTTCCGTTATTTGTTTAAGAATCTGGGTCGCTTCGTTTCAACTCTCAAACACTAAATTACTTGAAACTTTCGGACCAAGTCTTGTTTCATGTCATAGTGAGTTTTGTTCTCATATAGTAGTTACGTTTTACCCTGTAACTTTCTTTCTTCGTCTACCACCACCACCACCACCACCACCACCACCACCACCACTTGTCTTCGTTGATCTATTGGAGGAATATACAAGAAATAGCACGTGAACGACCTTCGGTTCCTTCCCGTGCTACATGGCCTCTGTACGACTCTTAGGTTACTTACAAAACGGAGCCTGGTTGGTAGTTGGTAGCCTGACCGGTTACCTAGTCGGAAGGAATGCCCGAACGTTAAGCAATGGAGACGAGCAAGACGAGGCCTGGTCGGTAGACTGCTACGTACCAGGCCTCGTCTTGCACGTCTCCATTGCTTAACGTTCGGGCATTCCTTCCGACTAGGTAACCGGTCAGGCTACCAACTACCAACCAGGTTCCGTCTTGTACGTACCCTTACGCATTTCAAAATTCGTTATTATAAATTCTGTAAAATTGAATGAAACTATTATCCCATTCAGTCCCTCTGTTAAATATCTAGGTGTGTACATGGACGAGGGCCTCAAGTGGAATGTCCAAGTGACACACATATGCATGACCGTGTTCTCCATCCTTCATTCATTAAATCGCCTGAAAAATTTTCTACCCTTTCAATTAAAAAGAATTCTCATACAAACATTGGTGCTACCACATTTTAACTATTGCGATATTTTACTAACAGATTTAAATTATAATTTAGCCCAAAGATTGCAGCGCGTTCATAATGCCTGCATACGTTTCATTTGCAACATCCGCAAATACGACCACATTACACCTTCCCTTGAAACGCTCCAATGGGTAAGATTATAGGACCGAAGATATATCCATTCACTAATGTTCCTATATCGCATCATCAATACTTCTTTGCCTATCGCTCGGTGCGTTTTAATTTCTTGTCCTCTTATCACAGCCTGGGTACTCGTTCTAAAAATGACCCTTTATTATCTATGTCTTGCCATAAAACAACTCACTATTCTTCCTCTTTCACAGTATCAGCAATTCGTTTCTGGAACTCCCTACCCAGCTCCCGCAGGAACTGTCGAACGATATTGCAATTTAAAAATGAATTGTTTAAACACGTGACCAGTATTCAGGTTTAATTCTCCTTTGTGTGTATATGTAATTTTCCTCAGTAGTGTATAGTTATAATTCACATTTGAATTTATTATTCTTGTAATTTGTAATATTGGTTCACTTACCGCTTGCATAATCATTGAATGTAACTTCTAGCCCTATATTATTTGGAATTATTATTTAGTATGTTTGCATTATTTTACTCAACTTGTGCTTGTATGACTACATAAATGTTTATTAGTGTTCTTTAAAAATTAGTCTGTAAAATTGTATTAGCTTCTTTTGTTTCTGGCTAAGTGGAAGAGAAGGCCTCATGGCCTTAACTTCGCCAGAATAAATAAATAAATATTATTATTATTATTATTATTATTATATTGCTGCACAGATAGTAGCGACAAAAAGACAAAAGTGAACAAAATGTACATTACAAAGTCGAGATGCAAGAACTCCTTACAATTTTGTTTTGACTTATAAATTAATGAAGCAATGAAATCGTTTCACAATAGAAGATGTTTTACATATATATGTACGATTTTGAATAACTAATAAAACGTTACTTGTGCATTACAATACAAAATGGAAAACTTGAAAAATAACTGTATCCACGTATAAAACGTTCGAAACTGTTCGCGTATTACATCATTGTCTTTATCATAGCAATACTGTTATGCGGAAATAACCCTTGGAAAATTAAATTTCGCCAGAATTTTTCTTCCATTTCCGCCTAACACCAACCTTATTACATTTCGTAAAATCTTATTTAAAGAAGAATATCTAAGCATAAAGCGTTTATCATGATCGAATAGCTTGGCCCTTAATCTTGGCTTTGTTAGGTTCGTGAAAACCTACCGTTTGAGAAGATCATTTTCTGTTCCTTTATTTCCCTTTTTCCTCATTTTCCTTGTTAGCTCCTTCTTTATTGCTTTTCTGGTAATTATTTGCATACATACTTTTCTTCTTTACAATTCTACGATTCTACTTCATTTTATTTCCTTTTTATTTTCCCTTTTGTCTGATTTTTATTTTTATTATTCTTATATATTGATTCCTCCTTGCTGAAATGTTATAAGACAATGGCAATACCATTGTTAACATATGGAGCCGAAAATTGGCTACTGACAAAGCAACAACGTAGAAGTATAGAGGTGGCGGAGATGAGATTATTAAGACCACTTGCTTGTTACAGATTGAAAAATCAGAAGAAAAATATTGAAATTCGTGAAGAGTTACGACAAAGTCTTCTTGACTCCATAGACTCTTCTAGACAGCAGTGGTACCAACATCTGATGAGAATAGACATAAACCGCTCAGAAAGAGCTGGAGAGAACATTTGTGATTCCCTGGAAATAGAACAGGCCTAAAAGCCCAAACCGTGATGTATATGATGATGAAGACGATTAATTCCTCCTTTTAGTGCTATTCTTATGCTTTTAATATCTCTTTCTTTCTCCTACATTTCCACTACTTCTAAGTTTCCTACTTTTCTTTGATTTTTATCCTTGTTATTCTAATATATCGTTAACTCTTCCTCCTGTTTTTGCTCTTCTTCTGATACATTTCGTATTTCTTTTCTTTGTCCTATATAAGTTAAAATTAAACTATTTGTACTTCTCTTTCTACCTATTTCTTTGATTTTTCTCCTTGTTACTTTTATGCATTATTAATTCTTCCTCTTTTCTGTGTTCTTATTTCATACCTTTCTTCTCTCTCCTAAATTTTTACTACTTCTTCCCTCTACCTTGTCCTCCGTCTTATGCAATGTTACACCTCCTTCATCTTTGTGTTCTTCTCCTAACACATTTCGTATCTCTTCTCTTTCTCCTATTTAAATGATATATTTGTACTTTTCTTTCTACCTATTTCTCTGATTTTTGTCCATGTTATTCTTGTGCATTGTTAACTGCTCCTCTTTTAGTTATTCTTACATTTTCATACCTCATTTCTTTCTTCTAGATTTTTACTAATTTTTGCCTCTACCTCATCCTCTGTCTGTCCTCGTTCGACAGTTCCTGCGGGAGCTGGATAGGGAGTTCCAGAAACGAATTGCTGATACTGTGAAAGAGGAAGAATAGTGAGCTGTTTTATGGCAAGGCATAGATAATAAAGGGTCATTTTTAGAATGAATACCCAGGCTTTGATAAGAGGACAAGAAATTAAAACGCACCGAGAGATAGGCGAGGAAGTATTGATGATGTGATATAGGAAAATTAGTGAATGAATATATCTTCGGTCCTGTAATCTTACTCATTGTGCTCATCTCCTAATACTTTTTATACATTGTCCCATTTCCAAACATTAGGCCTACTTATTTTGCTCTTTCCTTTTTCAAATTTTTTTCCTCTTTTCTTGAACTCTTTCTTACTTAACTAAGTTTCATTTTCGTCTTTTACTCATAGTTCTTTAAACTTGTCCCTTTTTTCTTCCCCTTTCTCCAAATTTTTTTCCTATTTCCTTCATCCCACTTCTATAATGATTCATTTTATTGCGGTTGTCTTACAGTATTTCTCTTTTTTTTTGGCCAAAATACCCCTTTTTCTAATTTTTTCAATATTTTCTATTCTCACTTTCTTATTTTGTCCCGCGCCATGGAGTCGTGGTTTAAGGCTTCCTGCCTAAGGTTCGCGTTACGGAATGCGCACTGGTTCGAATCCTCATGGTGAAAGAAATTTTTTCATGAAATTTCGGCCAGTGTAAGGGACCGGTGCCCACCCAGCATCGTGATGCACTTGGAGAGCTAAGATAGGTAGCGAAAATCCTGTTTTGCAAACCAGCTATAACGGCTGGGGGGTCATCGTGCTAACCACACGATATCTGCATTCTGATTGTATGATCGTCTACCTCTGCTTCGGCATGTGGACGTGAGACAGTAGCCGGCTGGACGGTCTTGGCTCTTCATGAATTTTTTACTTTCTTATTTTATATTTCTGTACATATGTTTATCTTTGTCTTTTTTCCTGCTTTTATGACTCAGATCAACACTGAGTAATACATTAACTACGGAAAAGAAACCGGCGTTCTAGAAGAAATTTGAAGCTATCATACGACATTGAATCTCCGAATATTACTTATTACGTACACCGAGGCCAGCTTCTTTCCATTCCCCTTTCCCTTTCCCTTTCCTTTTAACTGAAATATTAGCACCGGCTACGGCCTATGATGAAAACAGGAAGCGAGAGTAACTTTCAACAAAACATAACAATTAATGAATTTTAAACGACTCTAAGTTTAAATCTTTATGCTAATTACCAAGAATTAGAAGTCCTTCAGGAAGGTAAAATAGTTCCCTTAAAACCGGAACAATATAATCTAGAAAAGAGAGATAGAAAGGGGATTTCAAAGTTGATGCGATCTCAGATTCTCCGGTTCCTAGTAAGAGCTCTAAGAGCAATATCGCCATGACCGATTCTCGGTAGCAAGCGCTGTTTCGATAAGTTATGTGCCAATTGTAGGGGAAGTTTACATAACTTGTTTGTTAGTGATGCTCCTTACCTGACCCCGTTTAATAACGACTTCATAATGTAATGCTACCGTGCCTCAAACTTGAGAACTTTCACATCCTATTACTAGCAAGTACTAATGTATGTGCGTTACCTAGCTTTAACTTCTCGTACACATACAACCTACTTGGACATTGCTCCTGCAAACTTCTCTACAACTTCATAACAGCGATCACACTAGTATCAAATGTTACGCTCCAGTTTCAGATCCTGGCTAAAGCTCGGACCTATAATTCCACGGACTCTGGTTTGATTCTCGACATTGATCGGAATATTACTAGAACTGGAAAGCAATACGAGGTCGGACAATAAAGTAATGAGACTGGTTCAAAAACACTTTTACTTGCATATTTAACCAACTACAATGTACGTAAATATTAATTTTTGGTCCTACAGAATATATCTCTTATAGTAACAATGGTTATAACCATTAATAACCAACTGCAATGTACGTAAAGATTAATTTTTGGTCCTACAGAATATATCTGTTATGGTAACAATGGTTATAACCATTAATAACCAACTACAATGTGATTAGCAGAGACCGGAAGTTTAGGCATTATGACGTCTGGTCACTCTACGTAAGTCCATCATCGCCATCATCATCATCATCATCATCATCATCATCATCATCATCATCATCATCAAAATCATCTCATTATTGTCACCATCATCATCACCATAATGATAAACATTATCATCCAAGACTTTAGGTCTCGTGATAGTATTGAAAAGAAAACATCCTTCCCATCTTCATTATTCTTCTTTCTAGAGGTTCTTTATATTTCGGTTGGTAGTTCAATACAATCTTGGCCATCGTCTGTACAAGCCCGTTTGAATATAAGTTTTTTTCTGTACTCGTATCCTAAATATTTCACAGTTCACCTATTTCAGGTGATTGAATTTTATCCAATAATGTCCATCAAGCAAAGGCCTTAAGAATTTTCATCTGTATCGATTAAACTTATTTTTGTTTGTCTGGTTATCATACAGTTCTCATAAAATATATTATTATAGAGTTTTTCATCGTCTTGTGAATTTTCATAGGGAAACTTCTCGCTTTCTTAGTCTTACTCTTATAGTTTAACGTTCCATCCTAAATCTCTTGTGCTTGTCAGTAGTGAACTGTTTCCTCACTGGACTGCAGGAGCTGTGCAGGGTAAGGTCAGTGATGAGGTTGCCATCTCAAAGTTTCTGTCCTAGCTTCCGTGTGCAACAGACCTTACAGGGAAGACTTCTCCTTCCTCTCGCCAAGCCAAGCATGTTTCCTGCAGACTGCTGGACCTTTCCACGAATACCTGTGCTGGAGTTCCCATTTTAAACTGAGATTCTAGACTGAAGAGAGAACTTAGTCACTATTTCTGCCGCGTCTCTTTCTCGGCCCTAGCCTTCCGGCCAGGTGGCCCACATTCGATTCTAGACCTGATCGTGATAGAATTTGTACACTAGTAAAAATATAGGTTGAGGTGACGTGATGGCAGTAAAGATTTCCGATGATTATACAGGGTGGAAATATTTTTATAGGTAATAGGGGATAGTATACTGTAGAGATGTACAACGATCGAGAAAGCGATACTAACAGCGCCCGAAAAGCCGAAAACCCGCGTCCTTGAATTAAAGACTGGTTGTGAGTGTTCCGAGACTTGCTATGGATGACTCCCGAAGTCCCGAAGTCAAGCAGCCTTGAGTCGCCATAGTTGTTTATACCTGACTGAACTTTTGTCTAATTTGGCAGCTGTTACATATGTATGAACAATCAAGTAGCCTATTTCAAACATTATCTATACCTTTCAGTGTATAATAATCAGTTCCCCAGTCTTTATTTAATTACTAGGCCCTTATTAAAAGGATAGGAGTTTTCTTTTCATATGTTTAAGATCAAGTGTGCAATCTCAAGTAAAAAGATATTCATGTTATGTTTTATGTTTCTTAGAAATGCAAATTTATTTGAGAATTGTTTTTTTTTTCTATTTATATAACCATAGGTAATGTATAATAGAACCAGAACATTTTGATAACTAAGATACTGTTCATGTGTCCAGGGACAAGGATCCAGCTACTGGTGAGATCTTGGGTAATCGTTCCTCTACTACGCAAATAGTTCCAAAACGTTGCATTTATGATGTCTCAACACAAACTTTTGAAGCTTAAAAGCTAATACCTATAATAATTTTCTGTTATTGCGCGAGTCAACAGATACAGACTAAGAAAATGTGAAATTATGATTACGTGACAGATATGAATTCTGCATCTCTAATGACGAAAGATGGTTGATTGATGAGACACGATGATACATGAAAAGAAAATTTGGTATTATTCCTAACTTGAGACATGAGAAATAATCTGAAATCGAAAACCACAGGGGAACAATTTTAAATATCGTTTTTTGCATGTATTTTCATGTGCTTTTTGCGTTAAAAATCTGGTATGGCATACTTGAGTGGCGACTGGGTTTACATGTCTGTGAAGTCACAATTTTTTTATTTTCATTAAAAAATGCATCTTGATCGAAGGAATTTGAAGCTTTGACCCTCTGCAACGTATGATAACCACTAGACCATATAGGATGATATGTTTAATTAGATAAATATTTACGTAGGTTTCAATTTAGTTTCGAATACCAGGTTAGTAGTTTTACACTTCTGGAATTGTTTCCCATCTCTGGAGCAGAAAATGATAATCTTCTCACCTCATCGCTAGGAATATGGAGAAAGAGGTTAGAGAGAGAGAGAGCGAAGGAGAGAAGTTGAGCAATTTTCTCGAATCTACATGTACATGTCTATTAAAATACAGGTACTCTTTCTCTGAAATGGAAGCAGCTTTGTTTTCCTGATTACGGAATCGCTCGTCTCCCGAGAGACTTTGACCACAACACACTTCTCCACATACAACAGAATTAGCATGCAAATTAAGGCAGGTTTTTAATCAATTCGAATAGCCCTAAATTATCTTTCACATCCCATTGTGAAGAAGACGAATACATTAAATGTGACTCGGAAGTACGTGAAATATTTTATGATGAAAATTATTTTCCCGTGTCCCAATTAAATACAATTTAATCGAAGTAAGATGCGTTACAGTGTAATGGAAGCCCGAAATTTATCATTTAATTAGCAATTGAAATTCCTGCTTGTCCTAGAGGACTGGCTGCACAGAAAGATAATGCTGGAGCTTATTTTCTCGAGCAACTACCAATTTAATAAATTATCTCGCCTCATTGTTTTTGTCTCAAGCGGAAGCACTCGAATTTGTTAGTCAGTAATTCAAGGTATGGCGGATAGACTGCATGGTTGGATGTTTTGAGAAATTAATGCAGAAGTAAATTGTTGGACGGACGAATGGATGTACTATTGAGCAGATGGATGGAGTGTTTATGGAGAAGTTGATGAATGGATGGATGGTTACACAAATAAATGTGGAAGTAGCTGATTGGATAAGCGAATAAATGGACTATTCAATAGATGGATGGAAGAACGGACGAATAGCTGGATGTATAGTTAGTTGGAGAAATGAATACAGAGGTAGATGGTTGGACAGGCGAATGGATGGATAGTTGAGTTGATAGGTGGAGTAGTAAATGAAAGAGGTGATGGATGGATGGATGGATGGATGGATGGATGGATGGATAGTTAGTTAGTTAGTTAGTTAGTTGGAGAAATGAATACAGAGGTAGAGGGTTGGACGAACGAATGGATGGATAGTTGAGTAGATAGATGGAGTAGTAAATGAAAGAGGTGATGGATGGATGAATGGATGGATGTGCAGTTAGATGGAGAAATGAATACAGAGGTAGATGGTTGGAGGGACGACTAAATGGATAGTTGAGTAGATAGTGGAGTAGTATATGAAAGAGTTGGTTTATATATGGATGGATGGATTAGATGGAATAGATGGATGGGATGGATGGATGGATGTATGTATGGACAGGCAGGCAGGCAGAGAAATTAATACATAGGTAGATGGTTGAACTGACGAATGGATGGACAGTTGAGTAGTAGATGGAGTAGTAAATGAGAGAGTTGATGGATGAATGGATGGACGGTTAGTTGAAGAAATGAATACAGAGGTAAATGGTTGAACGGAAGAATAGATGGATAGTTGAGTAGATACTCGTAGATGGAGTAGTAAATGAAAGAGTTGATGGATGGATGGATGGATGGATGGATGGAACGATGACGGGATGGATGGACAATTAGTTGGAGCAATGAATACAGAGGTAGATGGTTGGATGGACGAATAGATGGATAGTTGAGTAGATAGATGGAGTAGTAATTGGAGAAGTTGATTGGTGGATGGATGTATAGATGGATAGTTAGTTAGAGAATACAGATGTAGATGGTTGGATGGTCGAATGGATGATAGTTGAGTAGATAGATGGAATAGTAAATGGAGGAGTTGATAAGTGGATGGATGTATGGATGGATAGTTAGTTAGAGAAATAAATACAGATGTAGATGGTTGGAAGGACGAATGCATGATAGTTGAGTAGATAGATGGAATAGTAAATGGAGGAGTTGATTGGTGAATGGATGTATGGATGGATAGTTGGAGAAATTAATATAGATTATTCTTACTATTATCAGCATTGTTATTTATTATTATTTATTATTATTATTATTATTATTATTATTATTATTATTATTACTACTACTACTACTACTACTACTACCACCACCACCACCACCACCACCACCACCACCACCACCACAACCATCACCACCAGAGTGTTATATGAAGTCTAGCTTATAGTAGTTAGTGTTTTAGTTTCGTAATTACTAATAGTTCAAATACAATACAATATAACGTTTAAAATGCATGATAATAGAGATTTGTGAAGAAAAAATGAGGAATATTGGTAAGGAAGAACAGACAAAAATATGTGCATATGTTGAGAAAATTGAGAAAGAGTATTTGAACTTAGAGGGAGTGATAGATAATGAAGCAGAGATAATAATAATAATAATAATAATAATAATCAATATCGGAGGCGAAAGCAGCGACACTGGTGATTTTGAAGAGCAAGGGAGTGATGGTGAGGGTAGAGTTAAAAATTATTTTCAATAATCCTGAAAGGAGACTTACAGTTATGCTTTACTGCAGGCCTGCAATGACTAATTTTCATATTGCGAAAATCATAATAATACTTCGTAATATTGAGCTCGTATGTAGTTACTGTTAAAATAATTGTAAAACATACTTAGGTACTCAAGGTTAAGCATTTGGGCGAACTTTTTTTCACAGACTAGTACAACCGCTGCTTTCACTCTTTCTATCCACTGCAAACTATGACGTCGCCCAACGGCAGAGACAAAATTCGAGATCTGTACGTATATGAAACCAAACTTCCCATATGTACACAAGATACAGCTGTTTCAAAATGGAAACTTAATAAAATATAGAATAACCCTATATATTCAAGAATTGATTTATTGTGTGACAAATTTTTCTTAAGAATTAGGCCTATATTATTATTATTATTATTATTATTGTTATTATTATTATTATTATTATTATTATTATTATTATATCATCTTCCTTGTAAACAGTCATTAGCTGACTTCTTCTCGGCCTAATGACATTACAGATTTGGTACAATTGCGGTGGAATGAAATAAATTACAAATTAACCCGAGAAGACTTAATTCAACCCCATTATTGTGCGACACAAATTTCACGCGAATTGCTTGGGGTTTTGAATATGCATCTCTGACTTCTGAAACCAATGAGCTAGACAAACTACTAACACGAAAACAACGCAACCTAATTTGGGGATGATAATTAGCGTATTTTGAAGCAGACGCCGTTCATATCAACAATTTATGTGTATGAAAATTGTGGCAATAACGTTTGTTTATCACTTTTAGCAGTTGAATTGAGTTTAACTGACCGAAATCATTAACTGCATGAAAGAAGATGATTTGTGTGCGATAGTATTGTATTCTTATTGCCAGTTAACCAACTGCAGTTAAATTAATTTTCAACAACAGTAAGCGCCATGTAGAATTGTTAATTATACAGCTGTCAGGGATAGTTTCATGTTAATTACAACACATAATTTATATCGCAATTAAAAATATTTAATGTTTCCAGTTTCCCTCATTTAATCACCACGGACACTTCCTCTTAATTTTGCCACATTCTGCTCAATGTCAAATGTAGAAACAAAAGACATTGGATAGAAAGCTGGTTTTGTCTTTTGTTATCGAGCATATTTAAACTTTTTCTCCATCATGGTCCATGTGATAACATTTCCAGTTACAAATCAGGAGTATTCGGTTTCGATTCCCGACAGAGAAGTGTAGATTTATAACTCTTGTTTACGATTTTATCCTATGTTCTTTTCAACCAGCGATTTGCAGTCTTCCTCAACTCAGTCACACTGTAAAAGCGCTAAAATTCTCAAGACATGCTTCAGTTTTTAAGGGAAGCGATCTGTGAATTTACACGAAAGTTACGGTAAAACATATGTTAAGGCCTACACTAAAATTTCCATATCTGCCACAATAAATACAAAATGACTCTTATGCAAATCTGGCTTTTAGGTATAGCTCCCTGTGAAGCAGACTTGAATAATTTCAAGGGAAAAATTGTTCCGGGGCGGGTATTGATTCCAGGACATTTGGCTTAGCGCACCAACGCTCTACCGACTGAGCTACCCAGGAACTACACCCGACACCGTCTCAATTTTCCCTTTATGTTAGAGTGAGGTGTGGGGTGTACATATAGTACATGTCTATATGAAACTGTTTGAATATTTTGGTTTGTTGTAGGCTGTTTTAAACTTTTCCGTTAATAAAGAAATAATTTTATAAAATAAATAATATTCTCCTGGCTTAGTTGTCTCTTGAGTCTTGCCTTATTGGTGTCACTTACAATGTTCCAACATGTCTTCGGACAGTTGACTAAAAAGCAACAAACAACATGTAAGATTATGAAAGCAGCATATTTTAAAGTCATTAAAGTAATATCTAAGTTATATTATCATAATCCTATTAGAAATGTGTGAAGAATTAGAGAAGTCTGGATATAATAGTTTCCATTTTATGTGGGTACTGTAGGCCCTACATACGTGTGAAAAAATAAATACACAGAAAATTAAAACGAAAGTTTTCAAACACACTGACCCTCTCTGCTGATGTAACTTTGCGAGTTTAAGTATGTCTTCATAATCCTTTGTGCGAGATCGTGCGTATTTCCTTGGTTTCCGCACAAAATCAATCCGCGGAAAATGTAAAATTCCACATTCAGTATTCCCAACCTAACATACATAACAATTTCCCTCTTCTTACCGCTTGAGTGACATACTGATTTTACTGCTTTAGGCTTTTAACATATTATTTTTAGAGGTGTTCAATATAGTAATAATTATAAATTGGAAACTTACCACTGCAATTTCACCTAAATTGCACTGTTAATTATTGTTTTTAAATATTTGCAAAAATTAAGTATACTCTACAACTCCACTAAAGTTACTGCATTCGTGATGCAAGTAACATTAAGGAAGCCGTGAAAAAATCAACAAGATTCCAGATGCCGATGTTATTACTGCAATATGTTATATAAATAATATTGTTAAAATATTAAAATGAAAAATAAATCATTACATAACCTTACTGTTTGTTTTATGTTCGAATTTATAGACTGGGGGAAAAAAAGACAGACGTATATCACGGCCTGCTAGAGTATAGTAAACACAGAAAACATTTTAAAGCAACAATGTTGAAGATAGATATTTTTGTTTTGCAAATTTGCCATCATTGAACAGAAACCAAGATTGAGATTTCATTGCAACTAATTAGAAATTCGTCTTTCAGGTATGTAATAAACGATCTTCGCACAAAATAATATACGATACACGAGCGGTATGTTTTCTTTAAATTCTCGGAAATTACAAAAGCTCAGCTACGTTTCGCTTTTTCAAACTTTTCCTCTAACATGAAAACTTCAACATACCGCTCTTGTAACGCATATTACTATTGTGAGTGAAGTTTCCCCACAGCCACTCTTGACTGTCCGACTCCAATAATCCAGTGTCGTATACGTTTCTATTGCTAGTGTACTTCTGACACTAATATTATTTTAATTGTAACTTGGGTCGGATGGCTTCTGCAATGATTTGATACTAATTCGATTCTGGAAATATCCGTAGGTACTCATATTAATCAGGATTTCCGACACCATAATTATATATTAGACTTCGGATATTTAGGCTCGAATAGGATAGGTTCCAACAATTTTATGCAAAATTCCTCAATGTTTGCAACTCTATCAACTCTTGAGCGATTATATTGCCTCAAACTAGGTGTTTTTAAAGGGACACTTCACTAAAAATGACAACTTTTTCCCTAATAATTTTTCTAGAACCAAATTTTGAGAGCATGTTTACTATTTCAAGGACTAACAAAATAAAAATTTTGAACTCTCTAATGTTTTGGCTTTTAATTTTTTATTTTTTTTAGAAATGTTTTCAAACCTAACTTTTTAGTAGATCACCTCAATTTTTAAGCTTCCTTTCTTTGGTTATATTCAAAAGACATAGAGAAACTTTTCTATACATTATTTATTCGCTTTCTAAAATTTTTTGAACGTTTGAAAATGTTATTTTTCTATAATTCATGATAAATTATATTAATAACATAAACTAACAGCATTTCTTATAAAATAAATGCGTAGAAACATGCAAATACCTCATAAATACTTGCAATAAAAACGTCATCCTGATTGATTAATATTTGGCATAAAAAAGTTGGTGTTGAATCAAGAAAAATAAACTTACGGAAAAATGGATTTGAAAATAAAATGAATATTTAAGTAACACATACCTATTAAAATTCTCCTCCGCTACTTTTATCTAGTAACTTCAGGGAGCCAACTTTAGATGGAAAAAGTTACTAGATTTGTAATCAGAAATTTGTAAAAAAGAATTCTTTAATGAAAAAATAATTCTGCCATCTCTTCTCCTTTAATCAAAAAAATGTTCAACATATTTGTAATCAGAATTGAATTAAATCAATGTGGGGCATGAAAATATACATTCTAAAGAGATGAAAGAGTCAATAAAAATATTTTGAAAAATTGTTATGATTTTCAGTGGATTCTCCCCAAAAAGAACGTATGATTCAGCCTATGCTAAACGAGCCTAAAAATACGATGTGTACTAATAATGAAATAGACTGACTTCGCTTTGTTTCCACTTATCTTAATATTTTACTTCTTTATTTTAATTTTGTTCTTACTTAATTTAGCTAATTAATTCATTTACTGTGGCTAATAATATTGCCGTAAGCATTTGAAGGGCAGCTCTTTCATTACAAACCCAGCATTCTCCAAACTCTCCTATTTTCTGTCTTCCTCTGTCTTCCTCTTCGCCTCCGCATATGATCCATATACATGTTAATGTCGTGTATCATCTGGTATCTTCTTCTGCTCCGAACTCTTCTCCCGTTCACCATTCCTTCCAGTGTATCTTTCAGTAGGCAGCTTCTTTTGAGTCATTGATCAACCAATTTCTTTTCCTCTTCCTTATCAGTTTCTGCATCATTCTTTCTTCACCTACTCTTGCTATGTTTGCAGTTTTTCTTGGGAAAGATAAATGCGGTACCTTTCGGTTGCTTTCCGCACACCACACTCTCTTTTGCATCTTAAAAGATCACTAGGGGTCTCGGCGTGAAGGTGAAAAGAGTGGATTTGACTAATTAGGCCGTCCGGACTTCACTGAAATTCACTGCAAGGGTTAAATATCAGTTGTATCAGGGGTTTTGACCCCAGAATACATATGAAACAGACATTATTTCTCGATTTCGAATAATATATGATTCAAGACTTTTAAAATATATCAAGCAAGACTGTATTTCATTTATTAGATTTGCAAACATGTTGGATTACTTACATTAAAGAATACCTTCACTCTTATTTCCGCCAACTGATGCCAAGATTTCTTGCGAAGTATCTTAAAATATCTTCTGGAATCTATGTATGACCTTAGATAATGAAAAGCTGAAAGGCTAAAACGCTGAAAACCTACAAGCCAAATAGCTCCCACGAACTTAAAGAAAAGGTTTTTGTAATTTCAATAACCACATCTCTCTACCAGTCGGAAACAAGCCCTTAAGACGTTTATGCCTTAAGAAAAACTAGAAATCATCATAATTAACACAAAGTACAAATTAATACATCCGTACATCTTTAACAGCAATAACGTTTTAGTTCAATACAATGGAATCCCGCGCAAAAAATTGTTCTGTTAACATTCCATCAGTAACTAATCAGAATTTGTGCCTATTACACATGACCACACTTGTCGAACTTTATTTTGCTGGAATTAATGCATTTTTTGAAAGATGTGAAGTGCATGCACTTGGCCATCTTTCTTACAGTCATACTGTTGTACAGATTAAGAAACCGTACATCAGCAAATTCCTTTCCTGTAAAGCGAACATTTTGTTCAACTGTAATCCCTATTCGACACATTTATAACGCGTTACAATATTTCTAAAATATTTCCTAAGATAATAGTAGATCATGGATCAATAGAAAAGTGCCATAAAGTAGTTAACTTTGGGGCACAATATCAGCATCTTCTCATTGCTGCTGTAAACAGTCGCTCCTGTAAGTAGCTAATGCAATAATTGTGTTGCCAGTTAATTTGAAACCGAGGTAGCATACGATAATGCGAAGCATCACAACCATTATAACAATTTTCCTGTTCATCTTCAAGATATGGGCCCTTGGGCTATTCTGGCAGGAAAGTAAGGATCAAGAGCGAAATAATATCAGCCAATGGGATGATAATCCATTGTTAAAATATTTGAAAAGAAGACATGTTGAATTTTTATAACAGATCACCTGATGTAAAATTAACCCATAAACCGTAAGTACTTAACCTGATTAATTTTTTTAGTCTTAAAACATTAATTTGTCCTCCAGCTTCTACTCCCTTTCTCTCTGTTCTTCGAGACTCTGAATCATACGGAATCCAATAATCTGCAACATCACGTCTTATCGCAATTAATTACAATTGTAGCTTATTTGTCATAGAATTCACGGACGTCGCTGTTGTAGGTTCGAATAGTGTCTATGGCAGCCGGGGCATAATAGGGAAAGTGAAAGGAATGGAAACCCCCCCCCATGTTTTTTCCCCTTGCACCGCCTTGAAAATAAATGCAGAGTAAGGTTCTGTGTATCAGTGATGGATTTTGGGCGACCAGCGAGAGCGGAAAGTTCGTAAAAGCTATGATGTCCGGCTATTAAAATCCGTCACTGACCTTCCTGTCTGCTTGTACCATACCAAAACATTATTATCTCAGTCGGGGAAGATCAAGCGGGGAGTTAAAGGTGGTCTGCAGTGATTCAATTGAGTTATTAACGCCCATGGCATAACACTTTGTCGTCACTCCTAAGTTCTTCAGAAGAAGAATTTTATAGAGATATGTTGAAATAATTGTATCAAAGAAAAGAAAAATGAATTTTCGTAATCAGTATTTAAAGACGCTGCATCAACTGCTCTGGTTTCTAGCGTCGTTGGGATTAGTGATAATGGAATTGTGTTTGGCGAGATTTGCCTGGGAATAGGATGAGGTGGATTAATACAGAGTACCATTCTCCTATTAATATTACTACATAGAAGAATTATTGAAATATATTTAAGAAGAAAACTTGATTGTCCAACTCATATTATATAGCTATAAAGAATTTAATGTTTTGAATATCAAGCAAATTTATATGTAGGCTATATTAGTTTGAATTACTACTATAGCTATCATATTAAATTTATATCATCCTATCATGACCACAACACAAGAAAATACACGATTTCGCTCTCCCTCATTGAACCAAAATGTAACACTGAAGCAGATATAAGACACAGTTCTAATTACGATCCAAGGTTGTATAATGATTTTAAAAAGAGGTATTCTAAACTAAAATTATTAAACAATACATTACTCAAAAAACTAAGTACTTGAACTGTTTTTAAAATTATAATCATCATATAAATTCTTATTCTCTATTTTTTGTCAATTTAACAATGTCGTATTCTTAACTCAGTATGTCTATGTAGTATATATGTAATGTTTTTATCTTCCTTTTAATTGTATATGTAATTACAGTTAACAATTTAAACACAGTTGTGGTTATTATTATTTTTTTCTCTTCTATCGAGTTTCATTATTGGTCACACCCGACCTCAAGCATCTTCCTTTTCCGGGTGTTACCCAGTTATAATTTTATTTATACAACAATTTGTAATATGTATTTGAATGTGAAATTTATATATAATTTTTAAGTTTGGAGAATATTCATATAGGAGTATTACAATAGTATTGTAAAATCTTCGTTATTGTATGTAATCTTTGCTTTTAATAATAAACTTAAATTTAAGGAGATAGGTACAGCTTTACAGCAGTAAAATTTTGGAAATATTAAACATGTTTTCCTTCATTTCTGTATCTTGCACAATAATGAAAATTGGTATGTATAAAACACTGACCGTCTGCTATATGAATATATATATATATATATATTTACGATTAAAAAATCATTTATATGTATATATATATTTTTTTCAAAATTCAAAATGGTGGCAGTTCACTGTACAGTGGTGAAGCATTTCCCTCATAACGCATAAACGTGTTAACTTTTTCATGTTGTCTCTCATTTATTTTATTGCTGAAACTCATGTTTACAATATCATGCTCTTTCAACTGTATTTCTTAATACATTTTTTTTTGTTTTGTGTTAGAAGAAAATACTGATATTTGACCATTTTTTTAAATTAATTTATGTTTTATTAGACAATCTATCAGAGGTAGAGGGATAGTTTTTGAGTTATGAGGGAAACGCTTCATTACGTCATAGTGAACTGTCACCATTTTTAATTTTGAAAAAAATATATATATAAACAATTTTTTCAATCGTAAAAAAATTCTTATAGAAGAAGGACAATGTTTTACCCAAACAAATTTGCATTATTGTACAAGGTACAGCAATGGAGGAAAAAATATCGAATATTTAAACAATTTTACTGCTGTAAACTGTACCTAACACCTTAAACAATAAATAGCTTATAATAAGAATACATGTTGAAAAATCTTATAGCCATTCAGCAATGAGAGATTATATAACGAAAAATATGTAAAATAATATTTAATAATGATATAAAAACTTTCTTAGTATACCAAGCTGGGAAAAATGAAAACCACACCATTGAATCTTGTCGTATAATGCTAATTTTGTGTTTAAGAAAATCAAGATATGTGTAAATGAAGTCTAGAATATTTTAAACAAAGTAACAGAGAATAATGTCCAGGATAAGAGAGAGGATTTGGAATTGAACGGATTACATCAGCTGCTTGTGTATTCGGATGACGTGAATATGTTAGGAGAAAATCCACAAACGATTAGGGATAACAAGGGAATTGTACTTGAAGCAAGTAAAGAGATAGGTTTGGAAGTAAATCCCGAAAAGACAAAGTATATGATTATGTCTCGTACCGAGAATATTGTACGAAATGTAGCTAAATATAAAAATTGGAACTTTATCTTCTGAAGAGGTGGAAGCAACAGTAACAAATATAAATTATATTTAGGAGGAAATTAAACACAGAATAAATATGAGAAATGCTTGTTATTATTCGGTAGAGAAACTTTTATCACCCAGTCTGCTGTCAAAAAATGTGAAAGTTAGAATTTATAAAACAGTTCTATTACCGGTTGTTCTTTATGGTTGTGAAACTTGGACTCTCACTTTGAGAGAGGAACATAGGTTAAGGGTGTTTGAGAATAAGGTGCTTAGGAAAATATTTGGGCTAAGAGGGATGAAGTTATAGGAGAATGGAGAAAGTTACACAACACAGAACTGCACGCTTTGTTTTCTTCACCTGACATAATTAGGAACATTAAATCCAGACGTTTGAGATTTGCAGGGCATGTAGCACATATGGGCGTATCCAGAAATGCATATAGAGTGTTAGTTAGGAGGCCTGAGGGAAAAAGACCTTTAGGGATGCCGAGACGTATATGGGAAGATAATATTAAAATGGATTTGAGGGAGGTGGGATATGATGATAGAGACTGGATTAATTTTGCTCAGGATAGGGACCAATGGCGGGCTTATGTGAGAGCGGCAATGAACCTCCGGGTTCCTTAAAACAAGTAAGTAAGTAAGTAACAGAGAATAATAAATATACGTTAATATAATTACAGATGATACGTTCATAAATGTGTCCAGGGGTATTCTGACAGAACTATATGGGTCAGAGAAGGTTTATTTGAACATTTCACTCATTAATTTTTAAAATAAAATTAACCAAAGAGATATAATTATATGACATGCCATAATAAACTTATTTTAATGTAAAACTTATTAATAATATGCAACAGTGTTTTTTGAGTTCAATTCTTTAACGATTTAGTAAGAAACAAAATTTGTGTTGACCCTGTAGCCGCGTATGCGCGCTAAAGCATACGGTTGACGATAGTAAAAACCACAGCGTTCCACATCAAAGATCACTTTGAAGTCAAAGATTGATGCTTCCCCGTCGTCGCAAAGCATCAGCGACCAGCGAATTTCGATGCTGCAGAGCCATATGGGTAGCGTGTCTCTCAGAAATTTGAGAGTTCGCAACACTCAGCCACCTTTGTAATCACGGCTACCTTGACTGGCTTCACAAAGACTGACTTGTATTTTAATGCTCGCTTTTAGAATATCAACTAGTATAGCAGGCGTTTTGCAATTCTTGATTAACCCATTTATTTTCCATGACGACGACAGCAAGTAACTTTACCATTGCAGCACTCATTACCTATGGTAATTCTTTTTTCACGATTCTTTTCAGTTGCAAAGAGTATTCAGAATAGACAAGATGAGGACATTGAAATATAAGAAATAAAGAAACTCAAAAGTGGGGAAAGAAAATCTATCAAACGCGCTGTCTCTCGTTCTTCTAAAATTGCCTACAACCAGTTTATGATCGTCGACTGTACAGTAGTGGCAAAAAAAAAACCGGACCGACGGAATAATCAGTCCCCGAAATGGGCCACTGCGCATGCCACGCCCGCATTCACAAGATAGCGAGTAATCTATTGAAATTGTTGTAGTTTCGACTGGTGACGTAGCCCATTTCGAAAGCTACTAGAAAATAAGCTGGTAAAATTTATGTTCTGGGAATAATAAGGTAATGAAGTAGTAAAATATCGCTGCAATCGAAAAGTATTGGGAATAAATTTGAATAAGGAACAAAAAAAATTTTCCTTCCCAGGCAGGATTCGAACCACGAAGGTCTTAGTTACCAGTCTGTCGTGGCTCTGGAGTGAACAAGGCTCTGAAATCAGCTACAAGGGTCAGACCGGTTTTTTTGCCATTACTGTAAGTTATCCTATTTTTTTTTTACGTAAAACTCGGTCATCATCCTCGCTAGACATGGGAGGGTCATTTGGGAATTGACGGTTACATGTATTCCCCTTTTATTCCTTATATTTTTAGCCTGCAAAATCCGACTGTTCACTCTGTAAATGCGTAACCTTCAGGTTCTGAATTTCGGAGACGGTCGGAAAGGAAGTAATTTTCCTCCTGTTCCTATGAGTTGAGGTACTCAATTTGCCTCCTCTTTACCTGAGGTGGTGAACGTCCCTCTGTCATGTGAACCAACATTCTCCTTTCCATTTTCGGACTTAGGACCGTTAATACGACTAATATACATGCATGAATACTGGAATTTAAGAAAATCAAATACTATAAAAGTAGCATATAACTTTTCTGTGTCATAGAAATAGTACATAGTTTGAATAATTTCAAGGAAATATTGTTCCTGGGGCGGGTATCGATCGCGGGACCCTTGGCTTAGCGCACGAATGCTCTACCGACTGAGCTACCCCAGGAACTTCCACGACACCGTCACAATTTTTCCTTTATATCCACACAACTCAAATGGGCTGACAAGACACCAGAACCCAATGTTGAGCGCACACAAATTTTGTGCGACTTAAATTGTGGCTTCCTGTTAACGTACCTCCAGTAATGAATATATTAAACCTCCTTTACAGGGAGCAACTACCTGAAAGCTAGATTTGCATAGTACATAGTTTGCTGTAATAGTATATCTTATTCATATTATACAGAGTGAACCGTAAGTAATGTCATTAATTTCAGGGTGTTATTCTTTAAGATATTTGAAACAAAAGAGTTTAATACAATTTTGTTCGTTTTGTTTATTTTGAAATAAAAATTGTTTTATAAGGAACATTTCGTAGCGTGGTTTGGAAAAGCCATTGATTTAGTTCGCAATATGCTCAGTCAATTTAAGAGAGCAATAAAATATGATTGAAAGAATTTTAGTTCTGACCTGTAAATGTGCACAAATTTGATCTGAAAAGGAATTTTAAAACGTTTAAAACTAATATTTCTTTTTCAACAGGTATTATTCTCTTAGGAATTTACGACACAATATATTAATATCTATTGACCGTATTTTGTTCCACGATACTACTACAAGATTAAGTATTATTTGAGTTTTTAAGTGGATGAGTGTGTGCATCTAGCAAGCGAAGTACTTGAACTACTCATACGACCCTTGTTTGGTCAAGTTTGGCAGAACAAAACATGGAACAATTTAACAATTGCATTAATATTTTACAGTTTAAATTATTTAAGCTATGTAGGCTATACTAGAATACGCTATTTTTTTTACTATTTACATGTCATAAAAATGTAGGCCTACAATTTTAAACATTATTTACACTAATATGTACAGTGCTGTATAAAGTAATACAAGGTATTTTAGTTCATAATTCTATAGTTTACTGTGTGCTTAAATGTGACAGGCTCATGCCAGTAGATTTACTGGCATGTAAAAGAACTCCTGCGGGACAAAATTCCGGCACACCGGCGACGCTGATAAAAGCTCGGCAGTTGCGAGCGTCGTTAAATAAAACATAATATATTTTTTCTATAGCTTACTCATTTTATAAATATTGTATAACATTCTTAATAATTAGTTTGATCAGTGTAAGCCTACATTCTTTATGATAGTGTCAATAGTAGAAATAGCGTATTCTAGTGTACATTCTGTACATAGTATAAAGTGGCTGTCAGATATTGATTTCTTTCAAGAGTCTATTGCCAAAAATACTGCTTTTCGTCTCTTGAATATGATCTTTCCTCAAATATTACTTTTTAAAATTATTTTTAATTTTTAATACAGTATACCAATTGTACCTAATCATTAAAAATGGAGACAAAACTAACTGTAGTAACTTTCGAGGAATATCACTTTTGTTGATGCCGTACAAAATTTTGTCTAATATTCTTTTCAGATGATTAACTCCATATATAGATAAAATTATTGAGGATCATCAGTGTGGTTTTTGGCGTAATAAATCGACTATTGATTAGATTTTTTGTATTCGATAAATATTAGAGAAAAAATGGGACTACAAGGGTACAGTGCATCAGTTATTCATAGATTTAAAAAAAAGCATATTACTCGGTTAAGAGAGAAGTTTTATATAATATTCTTATTGAATTTGATATTCCCAAGAACCTAGTTCAATTAATTAAAATGTGTCTCAGTGAAACGTACAGCACAGTCCATATAGGCCAGTTTCTGTCAGATGATTTTTCAATACACTGCGGGCTAAAGCAAGCAGATGCACTATCACATTTGCTTTTTAACTTTGCTCTAGAATATGCAATTAGGAAAGCCCAGGATAACACAGATTTGGAATTGAACGGGTTACATCAACTCCTTGCTTATGTGGATAACGTGACTATGTTAGGAGAATGGGTTTTAGTAGCCACCCGTCTAAAATCAATTCGTGTTAATGTTATAAAGTTGACAAAAAAGAAAGTGGCTAGTTTTGTTCTAAGCATACGAAGTAGTAATGTTCATATAAAAAGGGTGTTTCATCTCATAACAGTAATTGCACAGGTGTTCGAAACAGGAGCATAAGAACATGAGAATATATATATATATATATATATATATATTTAGTAACTGAACCGAATAATTTGTCTGTTTTTATATGTGAAATTTTGTCGATTCGTTAGTCTCTCGTATTTTCTTAAAAAAAAGTTGGTAAACCTGTCTCTGCCATCTATCTACTTTGGCATATACCACGAGGATACGAGCATCATGGCGTACCAAACAACACACAAGCAAATGCTGTGTTTTCATACCGGAGATGATAATGAAGGAAGCTTATGAAAAGTGTTGCTCGAATAATGAGAGAACATATTCGCCGGAGAAGGGTATTTCACCAGCCTCAAGCCCTAGTTGTGAGTCACAAAGGCGACAGTTACGCATCTTGATACAGTCAACTCTGGTTATAGTGAACATTCGGCTATAGTGGACCTAAATCATTGATCCTGACCATCATACTTTAAAAAGTACATTAATATTTCCGTTTATAGCGAACTCTCACTTCGGTTATAGTGAACCTTAAAAATTTAAGTTACAAGAGTTCTGTCCTGACAAATTCTTATTTGAAGTCAGACATTCTTGTATAAAATTGAAAGAATGTGTTGAGAGCAACATTTTAAGTTTATTTCTCCTTTAGTTAAAGAACAAAAGTGGGATTAGTGATTCCTAGATAATGAGCAGTATTGTAAATCCAGACAACGCATGACGACCTTGCCTCACTCCACCATCGAAGAGTTGTCATTCTGTTCTCAGGCACACTACTCTACTGTTGTTTCTAATCCTCCACTGTCAAAGAGTAGCCTGCCTTTTATTCTCAGAAAGATTTCCATTATGACGCATAGCATCAAGACGACAGAAAATGAAATTGCCTTCTTTTATTAAAATGGGACGGACATTATGTCCAGAGCATAATTGATGGTAAGATTCCGATGGCTTTCGTACTTCATCAATCCCCTCCCAGTTTCCATTAAGTGACCCGGGAAATTCCAAGGCTGAGTATGCAGTCACACCATAACAGCGTTTGTCATTTCTACCTGATCAGTCTGTTTCTAGTGTTGAATGTACTGTATAAAAATTTCGAAGCGTAAAGTGTTTTCTTTGGAAGATAAGGCGAATATTATAAGTGACATTGAACATGGCCTTTCGCAAGCAGAAGTGGGTTGACAGCATAGTTTAAGTAAATCAATTGTAAGTAACAGTATACAGTATACACTGTAATCCATTCCACAAAAAGGAAATATTTTAATTACTGTATAGTACAGCTATGGGGACTATAAGCAAAGTAGGGAGGGAACGTTCCTACTCACCCCACATTCGTTTGATTTACAGGCGAGGGGTAAAGCAGTTGTTTTGCTAAGTCAAGTGCAGTGGTGGATTCGACACACCTTGCACATCAGTAATTTCTCCGTTGTTATTTCTTGTTTCAAAATCTTTAAAATATTTTGTTTATAGGAATTACACATGTCATACAATAATTATGACGGCCACCTACTGTCATTAGGCAAATTATATATTTTTCAATTGTATAACTATTCCTTTATCATGTGCACAAGAGATTCTTGAACTGCCTTGTGGTCGACATAATAAAGTATTCCTTTTTTAAAAACAATAAAGAAAAAAGCAAAGCTCCATTGTCATTTAACTGCACAATATATTAAAAGATACATTGCTCAACACAATAAATTGTTTCTTTTTAAAACTAATAAAATAACTAAGCTCCATTGTCATTTAACTTGAAAACATATTAAACAAAATATAATGATCAACAAAATCAATTGTTTCTTTTCATAAATACTAAAGAAAGTAAAACTAAGCTCCACTGTCATTTAACTTTAAAACATATTAAACAAAATATACTTATGAGATATGAATGAAACGAAATACTACTGTAGGCCTATACTGCTGGTTTTCATTTATTTGTTGTTGATTGCCCTCGAAATTTCTTGTTATTAACTAAAAAGGATATATTTGGCTCTAAAATAGAACAACTCAACCGTAATACTGAAACTAAATGCATGTCTGTGATTCTAGACCTGGATATACTTTTGGTCATATTCATTTTGAAAAGAAAAACAGCTCACAACAGTAAGTTGAGCCAAACATAGATACCATACGCATTGCAAATTTGCCCAGGTTAGGGAATTGCTCCTCTGGTAGGTAATCCATTTTTTCCTAAACACTTTAGTGGCGTGCTCTTTTGCATCTCTATAGTAGCTGTGATGCTTGGGTAACATCAAATACAAAATGGACTATTGAACAGACACATCTCCATGTCCATTGCAGTTACTTCTGAAAATCTTTCTTGGAAAGAGAACGCATCAAGTAGGCCTAATATGCACTCAAAGTTTTAAATAAGTTCAGTTCCACATACTTAATAAAATAACAAGTATCTAAATCCTGAAAATACCATAAACATATCTTGTTTTGTATCTTTTCACAAATATTACGAAAATAGCTTTTAAAATTGTAAATAAATACTTGGAAGATCACCGAAGTCAGCTTTATGCTTCCGATTAAAGTGGCGTTTAATATTGAAGCGTTTTATATGCGCAATTTTAAACCTACATATTAAGCAACAGACTTTCTTCTTTATGTAAGTAACACAAAATTCTTTCTGCCACTCTTCCTGAAACTGACGTCCCGAGATCGAAGCCATACCCGCCACTGAATGAAGCATGTCTAGAGAAGGACCAGGCGGAGGAGAGGTCGGTGGAGTGAGGTAAGGCGGCTTTAAGTGCTGTGGTCCTTCGGAGCCATTTTCCCCATGGTTGGTATAGTATTTTATTTTCTTATTCACAATTTCATTCCTTCCTGTCATTAAAGGTTAGGGGAGAGACACTTCGGATTTAGTGAACAAAATATAATAGTTCGCAGAGATTCACTTTATCCGGAGTTATATTTAGTCTTCAAATTATGATGTTTGTTTATTTTATTTTACGTTCCATAAGATCAATATGTTAAGTGATTTGTAGTATTTGAAGTGGTTGAATATTTTACAAGTATTTACCTTAGCGTGTGAAGTTTATCTGGTATTCTTGTTTGTACTCAAAGTCAATTGTTAAAGGTGCATGATGTATATGCAGATCAGAGACATCTGTGAGCAACGGATTTGCTGTATCTGTGAATACATTGTTGTTACAGTCACTAAGAGACGTGATTTCATACCAACGATTAACATGAAAGCAGGTTATATGCAGGTCCTTGCCGGTGGGTATATAGACCAGAGTGATCATGCTGAAGGGCAGCTAATACCGGCAACAAGCTGATACGTGTCACAGACTATAAACAATATACATCTATTGTAAATATTTTAACTGGAAATTTTAACAATGAGTATAAACTAATTTATGTGTTTAATTATGTAATGGAGCCATTCAATTGTGTCCGACAAGCATTAATTTACATACAAAGTGAGTGTAATATCTTGTTGGTTTAATATTTTGTAGATAGAGTGAGGACAGAGGAAATCCATGATGTCGCAGAGTATAGTCAAAAGAGATTAAATTCTATTATAAATATCTCGTCGAAATGTAAAACTAACTAATCTTCATCAATAATATGTGTTGAAAGTTCTGACTAGTTCATTCTCTTCTACAACTAATAGCACTGGAACTAAATGAAAAAAAAACAATAAGAAAAATACATAAGTAAAATAGGCTATTATTGACGCCATTAAGAATGAAATAATTTTATTTTTATTAAGAATAACCTTTATTCGACTTCCACTAACTAGTGGCTGCCAAATGACAAAGTGTACAAGACAAGAGAGAAATGTATGAACAAGACATAATAAATATAAAATACTATAATCAGAAGGCAAGAACATGAATTAACAAAAACAAAAAAACCGGATTGGTAATATTATACATAACAATAACAATACAGATAACAATGTTAACCGCTCCGTTAAATTAAATCACAAATTTTTTAATCGCTTTATTTAAAGAAACTTTATCACTTTTAATGTTTATCTAGCGTATGAGTGAAATGAAGGTAATAATGCCAGCGAAATGAGTGGGTCCAGCACCGAAAGTTACCCAGCATTTGCTCTTAATGGGTTAAAAGGTACATAATGTAATTGGGAGTATTTGTGTAGCCGTGTACTGCAAATAATGTGTTACTGTAATAATATGTTAATGGTGGCACCGGATACAGAAATGTGAGGTACACCATTACATGTAAAGAAGTGCTGTGACGAAATATATCATACCATATCATATCATATATCATATCATATCATATCATATATCATATCATATCATATATCATATCATATCATATATCATATCATATATCGTATATCATATCATATCATATATCATATCATATCATATATCGTATATCATATCATATCGTATCATATCATATATCATATCATATCATATCGTATCATATCATATATCATATCATATCATATCATATCATATCATATCGTATCATATCATATATCATATTATATCATATCATATACCATACCATACCATATCATATCACATCATATATCATATCATATCATATCATATCATACCATACCATATATATCATATCATATCATATCATATCATATCATATCATATCATATCATATATCATATCATATCATACCATATCATATATCATATCATACCATATCATATCATATATCGTATATCATATCATATCATATCATATCATATCATATCATATATCATCATATCATATCATATCATATCATATCATATCATATATCATATTATATCATATCATATCATATAGGCCTACCATACCATACCATATCATATCACATCATATATCATATCATATCATACCATACCATATCATATATCATATATCATATCATATCATATCATATCATATCATATCATATCATATCATATCATATATCATATCATATCTTAATGGGTTAAGGAAAAACTACTGAAAAATTCTCAACCAGGTAGCTTGTCCCAACCAGTGTTTGAACCCGGTCCCTTTCGTTTCACGGCCAGACATGCTAACCATCATTAAAAAATGGAGGAACCCAATTCACAACTACGATAAAGTAACATAATAATATAATGAAATTAATAATCTCCGACAATCGATGTAAAAGTGAACTGTAAGTAATGTCTATTTTAGGAAGATATTCTTTGAGGTATTTCAAACAAAAAAAGTTAGAAAAAATTTTGCTCGTTTTCTTATTACTTTTTGAGATAAAAACGTTTTATATGAAAATTTTCATAGTGTGTTCTGGGAAAACTATTGATTGAATTCCAAATATGTTCCGTCAATTTAAGAGAGCAGCGTATTATAATAATGAATGATTGAAAGAATTTTCGTTATATGAAATGTGCAGGAATATTATTTACAGTTATCTCACTGGAGGTTTTGATTCATCTATGGAAAATCAAAACTTGAGTGGTATTTAATCGCCTGTTACACGATTAGAATGAAGTATAAAAATATTAGAAGAAATAAAGTATTATAATATAATAAAAGAGGTACCGGTGTTAATTGACTTATTAAAATACTAGACTGTCTTGAAAATGTATTATTATACCATCTCATCATTACATATATTCCGCTAGATAGCAGTAGTGCGTTACGATAGACTCTTCTCTTGTTACCAGTTGTGCCAACTACATAATCTTCATTAAACTCTATGGACGATTAGTAGTCGAGAAGGCTTTATTCATTCAGTTTCATTTTTATTAAAACAGTCGCATTTCACTTCAGTTATCAATATATATTAATCTCAAATACGTAACTATCCATAATCTCATACAGCAGAGGCTATAACATATCCTAAAAATATAAACAAAATAAAAATTGTAGGATAAGCAGCCGTGATTGATTGAAACACGTCGTCCCGTACCGTTTTGTTGGTCCAAAGTAATATGGCGTAGTAAAAGTGTAATAATCCGAACAAATGTAACATTTTAAAATTCCTTTTCAGAACGAAAAATTTAGGAAAGTAAACAGAAATAATATTCGAAGTGATTCAGAGGGAGGTAGATGGCATTTAAGTCTGCTTAAATGCGGCAGACTCGTATCAATTGATTTACTGGCATGTAAAAGAACTGCGGGACAAAATTCCGGCACACCGGCGACGCTGATATAACCTCGGCAGTTGCGAGCGTCGTTAAATAAAACATAATTTAATTTATTCAATAAATAATTATAAAGTTATCTTCAATACCTTGTTTTCTTTGAAATGATATCTGCCAAGAAGTAAATGTTCGGATTTTAATTGCATTTAGATACACGGAGAGAAAGAAATTACAAAATATTGTTTTACAAAAGTGAATTCAAAATACTTTGAGACTACCTGGATTATTAGAATTCTAACAGAGTTCACGTCCGCTTGCTTTACTTCCGCAAGCTCAAATTTCCATTTCCTCTGAATCCCGGTTTACTGCTTCTGTTTGACTGTTTGTTCTCATTAAAAGTTTATCCGAGTTTGAAGCTGCTTGCATCATAACGGTTTTCTCAAATAGAGAAGTTCCATCTGCTATATGAAAACAACTTACGATATAATCGAGAATTAATAACGTACATTTCCCGTTGTTCAGACGGTGACGACATTAATACACGACAGATATGTTTATGAATTGCAAATTCTACTCGTTAACGCAATATAATAAAGGGTGCGTCAGAAAGAACGGATGGATTTCAAACTATCGATAGGCAACGAGGAGAGAGATATAGTGAGGGGGACCATGACTGTTGGGTCAGCCATAGAATGCAGTTTCAGTTGAGAACATGGTGTTGGTCTGACGTACAACGTGCTTTCATCGTAAAGACATTTTTGAAAAATTAAGAGTCTGTGATCGCCACTCAGGACTCATTTCGACATCGGACGTCACGCTAGGATTCCAACTCGGAATACAATTTTGCGGTGGGTGGCTTCACTTCGTACCACAGGTTCAACATTAAAGAAGAAATCACCTGGACGAACACGGAGCGCGTGTACACCTGCAAATGTGGAGACAGACAGTAGGTTGTCCGGCCACCTCAACGATCAGCCCGCAAACATGCTATTGCACTGAGATTGTCCGAGGCTACTTCTTTCTTTGGGACCATTTGAAGGCGTAAGTTTGTAAATATTGATCACATACACTGGACGAACTGAAGACAGCGATTCGTGAAGAAATCGTGGCAATTGCACCAGCTATGACTGTGAAAGTGATGCCTATATTGAAAGCCAAGGACATCATATGGATGATGTTGTTTTCCATAAATAAACTGCATGTATTGGTGAATATGTTGATAACAATAAATTTTTGATTTGATGAATCCTTACAATTTTCTTGCCATGTGAAATCCATCCGTTCTTTCTGACGCACCCTGTATATTGTAGAAATAAATTACAGTCGAATTTCGGTTCCTCAAAGTGCTTTGGGAAATGCGGGATGCTTCGAGTTATCGAAAATTCGCGATATGGAAAATATGTGATAAAAGTCTCAATTATCATTACTCCACAAATACAGTAGCGTGCTGTAATTAACTGCTGATAGGTGCTATTACCAACTATGAATTTAATTGAATAAGTAAAAGTCAGTCAGCTTCGTATTAATAAATTTAATGTTTGCTTTTTAAATTAAAAATGACTGAACTAATCCAAAATATTATGACTTATTATTAGGGATCGGAAGTTTAGGAAAATGCCTATTTTGTTTGAATGTACGTATTTTAATGCTGGTAATTTATGTATACGAATCAGGAAAAATCAAATGTTATGGTGAAGTTTTATATTGTCTATATTTGCCTTTTTTTTAATTTGTGCCTTTTTTGTTTTTATTTGTTCTTTTTCCCTTTTCTCTATAGGCATATATAGTTAACAGCTCTCATTATTAATTTTTTTGCTTGAAACTGAAAAGCAAACTGATAGTTCTTATAGTATACAAAGATTTCGGACACACTATTGTGATGGAATTCTTAAGTCCTCTACCTAAGTAGTCCCATCGTTCATATCGACCAGTCACTGTCTTGAGTTCAGATAACGGTTTACTTTATTATCTACCCTTTTCCTGCATAACATAGACGACCTATCTACTTGAAGTACACAGTCTAGGATTATCTTTGGATTTAGAGAGAAGTTACCTGACCTTCCCCTACCCCCTGAGCCCATTGTTATGAGGTCGGAGACATGGTTGAAAACATTAAAATACTATGTGAATAACTTTGAACAAATAGCACTAATTGTTAAAGAATTTTCAGAGAATGATTGTCAATCAAAGAAGCTCAGTGTGTGTTTCAAGAGAAAGGACTTAAAGGAACTTAGCATATATCGATGCGCATTTCACTTTTGTAGCAGATACCATTCAACAACTGGCATCCAGCAGTCTGTCATTTTGTGAATCCATGTCCCTGTTTTTGAATGCAACGAACAGATTATATGTAGCTTCTGGCAAGTATACTGCTCAAATATATGAAAAGCTAAAAGTGTTATTTCAATAAATCCTGGATATGAAAACATTATTTCTGTGTATAAAGTTCTATGT
Source organism: Periplaneta americana (assembly GCF_040183065.1). Classification (NCBI taxonomy): domain Eukaryota; kingdom Metazoa; phylum Arthropoda; class Insecta; order Blattodea; family Blattidae; genus Periplaneta; species Periplaneta americana. The sequence goes on from NC_091133.1 coordinate 61,177,293, forward strand.
GGGAGCTTCCTGAGATGTTTAAGTAGCCAGGATGGTACTATAAAAGCACGTTCCAGTCACTTCAGTGCGTGTTGAGAGATCCCTTTCCGGCATATAAACAGATTTTGTCCAATAGACATCACAACAGCGAGTGTTTTAATCTTGAAAAGTTGCTTGTTGTGTATTGTCATTCAAATTATGAACATGGAGACGAATAAGTGCACACTAAATTAAACATTCTGTAGGACAAATGCCACTTATCAAATTTTTTAAGTGGTCTTGCAGTGATATGTTAGCTTGCTGTGTATACGTAATGAACATACTGCATACTGGGTTTAATTTAAACATCGTGTAAGGAAATAAACCAAATTAATTATTGTGCGTGGAATAAATTTTCAGTGGTTAATTTTCCCTAAAGTTTTACTTTTAGTGCCCTTTAACCGCCTGGAATACAATTTTTAGTGCCTTTTTAGAACCCTAAAACGCCATTTTTAGTGCCTTAACTTCCGCTCCCTACTTATTACCATACACACATTGCTAAATCCGTTGCAGATACTAGGCCTGTAATAATCAAAATGTTCCTTAAAGAGAACATAACACATATATCGAATGTTAGATGAGTGTTTGATAATTGAGATCAGTTTATTTTAAATCGAATGGTGCAACGTTAATCTTTCGACGATAATTAGAAGTCGCGTTATTCGCAATTTGTAAGGAGACTGTAAGATAATACCAAGGAAAATCCTCGACCACATTTCGTCAAACACCATCTCGCTATCACCGATGACATCGAAAGTAAGTAACCTAGTAATTAATTCAGCATCGTTAAATAAACAATTAAAAGGAGAATATCATAACTCTCAATATATTCACATCTCTTACATTTGATATTACTCCAGATTTAAAGATAGATCCTTTTCTTTTATCGGGCATTAATTTAAACTTCATAACTTCAGATCATCATAATCATACGGTAAAAAATGATCAGAGCAAATAACTGCATTAGATGTTGGGATGAAATGTTTTATCTTACAAAACTGCACCCAGGCCAGTGCCGCTTTGGATAGCAATCTCTTTTAGGAAATGAGTAGAATTTTCTCTCCTTTCTGCCCTTGCCTTTATATCCAGAAATGTTCGATCAGTGAACCGTACATTGAGGCATTTTAACGACTGCACAAAATAAAGAATAAACTCACTGTGACACGTGCCTTTACGCGACCGCTTGACAAAGTCATACTATTTCTAAGAATCGCTCTCCTGTGAAAACGATGGCCAGCTGGAAGTAAAAGCTATTGTATTGTTGCTTTGAAGGACCAGTACATCATTATTATGTTTCTTTTTTTGTGTTGCGTTCCCCGAAATTGTACAGTGAAGCTGACATAAGTAAACTTATGATATGTTGTATTTTTCGTACTGTGTAACCAGCGTATAGATATTATACAGTATGGACTTCGCGTCGGTACCTTTGATGTAGCAGGACTGATTTCAACGACCTTCAAACCAGATTGAGCGTGAGATTTTGCTTTCTCCCAGGAGTTGGCACTGACATCACACCAGCTAGCAGTCGACACAGCGGAATTATAACACATAAATTAATACATCTAAATACATTATGTACTCAAATAAAATAAATTGGGCCGATGACATAATAAATCCGTCATTAACTGTAATGTCTAGACTTCCTTTACAATGAGAGTTGAGACGTTGACCCCAACAACAATTAAAATATGTAATGATTCGAAAGCGCTGAAAATGGAAAAGCAAAACTCCTGTGAGACGTAAAACCATATACGTATTATTATATTGTATACAAATATTAAACGAATTTGATACATAATTTTATAATGTATTATATTATTATATAATATAATTTATTATATATATAATACAGTATAAAGAATTACTATTACAACTAGTTTGCCACTGAGAAATAAGAAAAAGCTGTTAACTTGAATTCATTTGAAGCAAAGCGTTACTGGATTATGCAATACGGTAGGCGATGTTTGGATCCTGTGTCTCAACTCTATACTCAATTTATTATCTTAGCGTGTGCTACAGTGACTGTATAGCGTGTGCTCGATTACACTAACCTCTAGCGCTTTAAAGTGGAACTAAACGCCGGAGCACAGAAAAACAAAACACACGAAAATTCGCTCAGTGTCCATTCTTTGTAATCCCTATTCGCTGGTGTAACTTCAAGATTGTCTGTAAACCGCATGTCTGCATTTCAAATTGACTTAATTGTTTTATTAACACAGACGAACTCTAACGCTGATTTTCAAAGCAAATCGAACCAAAAGAATAATGTTGATAAGCGTCCTTCCCCATTCCACTGCAATAGTAGATCCCATTGGATGGTGCAGATAAAAGTAGCCCTCCTCCCATTTGAATGCGAATGCGATATTTTGACTGATTCAAATCCCATTATCGTATTCTATCATATCGTATCATAACGAGATGAGTAAACAGCTACAACAATGGACAATTTTATGTAATAATCGATTGTTGGCATTCTTCCTGTCAGTATTTCATCAGTCACCAATCGAATTAATACTTGTCTGTTCGCATTCTGCAAACGACTTAGTCAATACAAGAAATGGTGGAAATTGTGGAAGCGTGCGTGAAAACGGTTCGATTAGGGAACCCCGTGAAATTTTCAAAGACAAGCTTCCGAATAGAGTATAGATGTCCAATTGTAACTTGTACGAGGTAACCCCTGGCGTAAGCAACCCGCAGCGCATATTCTTTAAGGTGTTTTTTGTCTATTTTATATGGAAAGTTATTGACTTCAGCAGTGCATGCTTGACGAGCAGTATCTCCTGGTTCTATAGGCGTTTGGACACCCAGGGAATAGAGGACAACTTGAAAAAAGAGCAATACAGAGTTTGGTTAAAAAGTGGCGCGCTATGGGATCTGTGCTAGGGTATTTGAACATGATTAGCCGTGCACAGTTGTGTATTGATGCTGCAGGGAGCCACTTTCAACGTCTTCTATAAAAGGTGAAACCTTTCCAGCACTTTTCTTCTGCATTTATACTTACACGGGCTACTTTTATCTGCGTCATTCTGTACATACTCTAGTTATTGTGCTCCTACCTAACTATATTAAAAACAGAAGTAGGACAAGTTGTGATTCCTGGGAAAAAAATACTAAGTTCTGTCCTCAGCTTACAGCATAGGAGCAATACCTAATACTGTTCACTTCTTGTGGACGTTTTCATTGAAAGAAAAGCAGCATGACCTACTTACAGCGCTCGCTAAAGTAACGGTACTTCATCCTTTTCGTTTTATTAGATACTTGGTTATTGAGTATTTATTTTTCATCCTAACTTCGAGTTAAAGATAAATGTTTTTCGGTTGGAACATAAAATATCCTTCGAGATATAAAAAAATAGAGTAACAGAACTTCGAGTTACATAAGTGTTCTGCCCATGGGCAGGTTTTTCAGCATTCTTCAGTCTTTCCTATTTTCTGCCTTCCTCTTAGTCTCCGCATATGATCAAGTCCATAATCTTTTACCGTGAAAAGACTCATAATGCCATGTTTGCAGTATTTATTGGGAAGAATAAATGCGGTAGCTTCCCGTTGCTTTCCGCAACTCTCTCTTTCACATCTTAAAGGAACCCAGGTGGCTCCAGCGTGCAGAATGGATTTGACAAATTTGCCCACCGGAATTCACCGAAATTCACCGCAAGGGTTAAATATCAGTTCTATCAGGGTTTTTTACCCAATCAGAGACCGGGAAATCCCAATTAAACTTTTCCCCGCAACACAAAAAATTATATGCGATCGAGATATAAAAGTTCGACTGTAAAAAAAAGAAAATTATAATAATTCTTATTCTTAATTGTTTATTTAACAGTGCTCAATTAATTACCAGGATATTTACCTTGAGTGTCATTGGTGATAGCTAAATGGTGTTTGGCGAGATGTGGTCAAGGATTTTCCATGATATTAGCTTACATTCTCCTTACAGTTGGGAGAACCTCGAAAAAAAAAACTCAACCAGGTAATCAGCTCAAGCGGGAATCGAACCTACGCGCGAGCCCAGTCCCGATTCAGCAAGCAAACGCGCTACCGCCTGAGCTACGCAGGTGGCTTCTTATTATTTTTAACTTCGTGAATAAACAGCGTTGCCTAGCAAGTCAACAACTTTTTCTAAGAATTCCCTAATCCCTATGTCCTATTAGCTTGTGTTTGTTATTTCTTTTGTATTCCTTCCAGTAGCTCATTACTTGAGCTCGGCTTACCGTGGACTTGCAGAGGGGGAAGGTCTCAATTCGGTTTAAGTTGACTGCAATTTATTTATGATCAACAAGATCTAAAGACGGCTTTTACTGGAGTTTTCATCCTGTGTCACTTCTAAAAAATCTCCTTTTCACCATAATTTTTTTCTGGTTTCTTAATCTTTCATTTGAGCAAAATAGAGCAACACACGATAGATTAAAATGATAGTGGCAATAGTATAGGGTGCAGAATTTGGTTCTGACGAATTTCAGCATGCTATTCGGAAGAGACTGCATGTTTAGAAATATCAAAATTAGCTTGAGCAATGCAATTTATTGGCATTATACGGAGTTATACGTAAGACCGTGAGACATTTTGAAGTTTAATAACAAATAAAGTTCGCAACATATCATGGTAATTGACATGCTGATAGAGAGAGAAACTCTCCAATTTTTTAAATAAGAAAAGCCCGCTCTTAGTTGCCATGATTTATCGCTAGGTGGCAATAGTAATCAACAGGGAACGGATTTATATGGACTAAAAATATATGAAATATGTAAATATATATGTAGTTATTTTTACCAAAATATGGAATTAAATATGGATTTTTACCAAAATATGGATTTAAATATGGACTTAAAATTATAAAAAAATGACTATGTACGTTAAATATTGGTACATTTTAATCAAACTAAACAAAAAATATAATGGACGTACCTTATCTTCCAATGTAGTTTCAACAAAACACAATTTTTATTGTCTGTTACCATAACAATAGGTTACAAACATTTCTTTCAAGTGCTGAAAAGTGAATCTTCTTCTATTGTCTCTGAGGATAGATTTATACTGACTAAAAGAGCGTTCGACGTCACAAGAAGTAACTGGTACATAATTCAATTTCACAATGTCTGCTGGGGATAAGTCCAAGTTAATCTTCACTGTTGATTCACCACTCATCACAGCAACAACCTTTTGTAGTTCTTCATATCCAGGGTTTTTTGAAAGTACAGTGTCCACCTTAGCTCTTACTGCATCTGCAACTTTACCTCTACCACGATTCAGTTGTTCCACAGTACTATTTATAATTTCAAAACTTTCAGATAGTGAAAGGTGCCTATTTTGGAGACTTTTGAGCGTTTTTATGATGCATGAAAATGTATGCTGAATGTGAGCTAAGTCATTCTTCACACTTATGTCACAGGTAACTGTTTTCGCAGTATCAATTGAGACTGCATCTTCAGAGTCCAATGCAAGGAGAACATTGTTAATAGAGTCTATATGTTCGGCATAATATTCAACTGCTTCTAGCCATGTACCCCATCTAGTTAAAATTGGCTTTGGTGGCAATGGAATTTCAGGGTACATTTCGTTCAACACGTTAACTCTACTGGGAGCTTTGAGAAATACTTTTTTCACTGATGAAATCAACAAATCTACTTTAGGGAAATTGTCTCTGACCACTTCTGCCACACGATGAAATGCATGCGCCACACAAGTAAAATGAGTCAATTTAGGATATACAACAGATAATGCTTGTCCAGCTTTGACCATATAAGGGGCAGCATCGCTAATAAAGAATAACACATTATCGTACATAATACCCTTTGGCCACAGGATACCCATAGCTTCGTTGAACAGTTTAACTATAGTTTTGTTATTGCACTTTTCTAGAACATCACAATGTAAAAGAATTCGTTCAGAATATTGTTCACTTAACAAACCGATAACTACATTACCAACAAGTCTACCTTCTTTGTCGGGAGTCTCATCAATGGAAACCCAAATTGAACTATCTTTAATTTCATCTCTTATCTTCTGTATTGTCTCATCGTAGATGGATGGAGCATACGTCTTCCTAAGTGTTGACTCATCCGGGATTGTATGTTGAGTATATTTTTCAAGGAATTCCCTGAAGACCTTATTCTTTAGTTTGTAGAGAGGAATATCAGCAGAGATGAGAGAACGGCACAGGTCGATGTTAAACTCAGATCTTACATTCGATGTTGTTGGTTGTGTTAAAAACAATTGTCTCTGCTTGGAATTTAGTTGTTTGTTGGCCTGATGTTTACTAGTTGTAATGTGTTGTTGCACCAGGAACTTTTGTGTAGATGATACTGCACACTGACACAAATTACAAAATAATATTTTATTGTCAGTTGATAAACCATCTTCTTTAAATTCTGAAATGTAACTTGTTAGTTTTGATTTTAAATTGACTGAATGACGTACTTTTGGCATATTTACCGTCTTTATAGTATGATTTACAAAACTGAACCTATGTGTACTCTGACTGGCATTTAACTGTTGAGCTGCACAACTGAAGTCTGTTAAAAATTTTAAATTAAATTAATACAGTTTTGTAACTTACTTTCCCATTGTTGATAGGACTGCTAATTTTCAAATAACTCTGATGTTAAAAGGATTACTGAACATGTGTTTAAATCTCTATTGTTGAAATGTATTTTTAAAAGTTAATGGAATTTTGTTTTGTTTTATTGTTAAACCTAATATAATATGGACTGTTTTATATGAAATATGGAAAATATATGGAAATTAACGAAAATATGTACTAAACTCTAAAATATGGAAAAATATGGAAAATAAAAGTAGGATTTTTCAACCCTACACATTGTGAAACATAAAGATAATGCAAAATATAAATTATATTAGCTTTATAAGTAAATATGTATTTACATATAAATCCTTTCCCTGGTAATCAATAATGGCAAAATGACGTTTACTAAACGTGATCAATCGTTTTCTATGTTTGAATATACAAGGGCCTTGTCAAAGATTTGAAGTAGACTGTTTCGCTGGCTTGCTCATTGCGACGAAGCAAATTTCATCTCTCCGAAAAAGTGAATCGGCACAATGTGGGCATTTGGCAAACTGAAATTTTCAGAGCAGTCATAGAGCATGTGCGATACTCACCTAAGGTGAATATCTTCTGTGTGAGTTCGAAAGAGACGGTGTTTGGGACATTTATCATTGTAGAGCCCACCGTTACTGGGATGATTTACTTGGACATGTTACAAAACTGGATTGATGCCTCAGCTGAATGAAAACAGCAATGATAACATCTCTCAGGAAGATGAATCTCACCATCACAAAAACGTGCGAGAGATCTTAATCAAAATTTGCCACAGAGATGGATCGAACGCATAGGACGAGAAGATGACGCGTTAATGAATTGTCCACCACGATCACCGGATTTAACCCCGTGTGACCTTTTCTTGTTGGGGTTTGTGATGGATATTGTCTATGTGCCTTCGCTCACCGCTCATCTCCAGGACCTTCGCCACCGGATTACAGTTGCCGTGGCTCTGGTCATCCGTGTATGCTTGAGCGTGTATGGAGCGAGATAGTTTACTGAATGGATTATTAGCAAAGGTGGATACATCGAGCATCTGAGAGGTATGTAACAAAACTTGGAGAGTTTCTCTTTATTCTAGTGTAAATTAATTTGTTATTCGTTGTGTGGTTTAGTAGCTATGAAGTTTTAAAATGTTTCACGGACTTATGAGTAGCCCTGTATTATTTTTTAAAATGACTTATTTCAAGTGATTCAGTATCGTATAGCTTGTTACAAACTTACAGGGAAATTCTTGATGATACGTTGTTTCTGAAGAGTTTGGAGTCACGAATCTTATGGCACAGCATGAACTGCCAATATGCAATGTGTCTGACTTGGGCCGTTAATTTTTACTAATCAGCCCAAATAACAGTCGAGACTTGTGGGAATTTTTAATGGTTTCGTAGGCGAAATGAGGGGGTGTATAACGTTCACTGACACAATCACGCGAATGGCACTAATTTTAGTCTATGTTTGACAATATTTTGTTAAACACGTGATGTCAAACTGTTATGCTAAAACCATAAAATTTACTTAGTCTTACGTTAAGAAGTGTTAAAATGATTAAAAGAAAAGGTATATACCTTCGACAGACGGCCCGTTTCGACGCTATGTCACGTCATCCTCAGTGTCTCTTGAACCACTGGTGATCTTGACTCTGCGATGTGCATTTGTCGATGGTAGGGGTGGGGGTGTGTTGTTCCTAAGTTGGGGGCTGACTGTTTGTGTATTATGATGTATTATGACGTCTAATAATGTGTGTATTGAACTGCAATTGTGTGTTAAGTATATATTGTGGGTATGCTATTGTATTCTTATATATTTCGTACTGTTCTAGGATGTTTAATTGTGAACCTTTTTAGTGTGATGTTTAAAATTTCCATATCTGTTTCTATATTATTGTAGTCATTATTATTGTTGATAATGTGGTCTGCATAATTTGATGTGATGTAGGGTTTGGTTAACTTTAATATATTCATTATATCTTGTGTGAAAGGATCTTCCTGTCTGTCCTATGTAAAAATGTGGGCAACTCTTGCATTTTAATTTGTAAACTCCAGTTGAATTATATTTATTTGAATGTTTAATGTGATTATTTAGGTATTTCTGTGTTGTATTATTTGTTTTGTATGCTGTCTTGTATTTTAGTTTTCTGAATGAAGTTGCAATTTTGTGAGTATTGGTATTGTGATATGTTAATGTTAGGCCTATGTATTTATTCTCGCGTGGTGTTTGTGTTGGTTTGTTCTGTTTTTGTTTTGCCTTTTTTATTGGTGTGTCTATTATGTTAGGGTTGTATCCATTGTCTTGTGCTATATATTTTATTGTGTTTAATTCTTCAGTGTAGTTGTCATTGTTCATTGGTATATTAAATGATCTGTGTGTCATTGTCGGAAAGCTGCATGTTTATGTTGTATGGGATGATTTGATGAATTGTGTATGTGTGTTGTGGTTGTAGTGGGTTTCCTGTATATTTTGAATTCGTGTCTATTATTTGTTTTGGTTATGGTGATGTCTAAGATGTTTATAGCTTGGTTATGTTCCGTTTCTATTGTATACTTTAATTTGGGATGTATTTTGTTGAGTTGTTGATGTAGGTTTTCTATTTGTCTTTTGTTTCCATTAAATAGGACTATTATGTCATCTACAAATCGATGCCAGTACATTATTTTCTCTGCGTGTTTGTTGTTGGTGTTTAGTATGTGTGTTTGTTCTATGTTGTGAATAAAGATTTCAGCTAATATACTTGATATCCTAGAACAGTACGAAATATATAAGAATACAATAGTATACCCACAATATATACTTAACATACAATTGCAGTTCAATACACACATTATTCGACGTCATAATACATCATAACACACAAAAAACCAGCCCCCACCATAGGAACAACACACCCCCACCTCTACCATAGACAAATGCACATCGTAGAGTCAAGATCACCAGTGGTTCAAGAGACACTGAGGATGACGTGACATAGCGTCGAAACGGGCCGTCTGTCGAAGATATATACCTTTTTTTTTTTACAATTTTAACACTTTTAACGTAAGACTAAGTAAATTTTATGGTTTTAACAAAGTGTTAACGAGAACTTTAATCAATGTTATGCTAAGTTAAGTATTTATTTTCTTTATCCTTTCGAAAGTTTATTCCAGCCTTGGATAATGTTTCATCGAGAGCAGATTTTATCACAATTTATCAATTTATTTCAAAATATTTTGAATATGTCGCACCTATGAGAACGTCAAAACCTGGGTAGACTAAGAAAAAAGTTGCATTCAAACTGTGGCAGACAATATAATCTAAGATATACGATATCATTGATTGATTGATTGATTCATTCATTCATTCATTCATTTTACAGCAGTTGGCATCCTATACTGTTAGCGTATATTAAGAAGAAACTTCGATCACAGCTGAATATAAGTCGTCTTAAAGCTCCACCAATCGCATCGTGAATTATGTCAGGTCAATAAGAAGTTGTCTTTTATCCCCCTATCCTTCCTCGTTTGGAATGCGGCCAGAGTACTCCATCAAGATAACTAATACCACAACCTAGATTCGAACGGAGCACATCCTGAATACAAGTCAAGCCATGATTCCGCTCCGCAAAATTTATATTCACCGTTGAAAAACAGCTAATGCAGTAGTCATTCAATAAAGCAGACAGAAAAACAACATTAAAACTCCATAACAATTACTGGCGAAAAAATCTCTCTGCATTACATACGATGGGTAACGATTTTGGACCTGGTACGTCTTCGGAGAGAATTTGGCACCGTACCAATCTTCCGGCACGGTCTGGATAGCTGTCGCCAAGGTGGCCTTGTGCCTATTGACCAGGCATTGCAGAGATGTCCTTCCTAATCGCAATAAATACCAAATGTCAGAACGTGTGGCATTAATGAGTACTATGAAATTTGTGCTCCTAGACATGTTTACTATTGTATAGAAACCTTTTTCCTATTCTTCTCTTCTGAGATCAAACGGAAGAAATACTGCAAAAAATAGATTTACCTATTTTCACTGCTGAGTCATATGTTAATTCCAATAAACGTTCTGATAACCACTCCCAAATGAAACTGTAAATCTTTAGTAACTAGGAAAGCTTATAGTTTCATATCCCAGTCAAAAATATAGGCTAAGTATAGAAATAGTAGAGGTAGGTGACATATTGTTTTGAAGTAAGTCAAAATGTGTCGAAGAATTGGCATTTTCATACAGATGTTTGGACCCATAAAAAGGTACATTTTAATATTGTATGGTAATACCAATACCACGTAGCGAATTATATTAAAAACTACTTAATCAACATACTGAAATGAAAGCTTATAATGGATTGAAGGATAGACGCGAGTCTACTAGTCTAAAAACTAAAGCGAAGCAATTTTAAATTTATTAAAATCAAAATGTAGAAATATTACAAAACAAAATGACTTTAGCAGTATTAATGAAATGCGCTCACTAATATTTTTTAATGATTATGAAAAAAAGTATGGGGACGGAGGTGCATATATGGATAATATGGAAATGAAAGAAAGATTTGGACTTGCCTAATTCAGATTGGGGATCTGGAGGTTAAGAAATAATAGAGGTAATCTATCTCAAGTTATTTGCCCTTTATGTGAATGGCAATTTACAAAAGAAATTTGGAAGAAATTTATAAATGAAAAATTCGTATTAATGAATAAAGAAATAGCAATTAAAAAACGATTGTAGAATAATAATAATAATAATAATAATAATAATAATAGTTAAAAAACAGATAGGTCTTTATCTCTTTTTAGTTAAAAAAAGAGAGTGGAAAGAATTAATGAAAATACTGGAAATGAATGTGTAAAGCTTAGAATAAGAAACAGTGATTAATGGAATGGAAGAAAGTAGCATAATGAATGATATGAATATAATGGCGGTTCATTGTAGAGTTAAACGAGAATCACAATTTAGGCAAGGAAACAAATATTAAGGGTTTTAATAAATAACTAAAACTAGACGTCTTGCACTAAAACTAGACGTAAGTGCAAGATAAAACTTATTATATTAAATATGTAATTTTAGAAATTGCATTAATAATTGTATATTTATTATGTAATATTATTAATTTGTGAATATGTTAATTTTAATTATTAATTTATGTGCTATTTTGTGAACTATTAAATTCAAATTGTTCAATCATAGTATCATTAATTTATACCTGGAATTTGAAATCAGGACACATTTTTTTATCAGAATTATGTTTTTTGTTTGCAATTACTACATTTACCTTCGTATAATAATCATACTCCCGGTGGCACAGATTGAAAATACATTTTTCTCCTATTCCGATGGTTGAGGCAACGCCACAATTGGCGCCCAGTTCTGCAAGCCTGAGTTAAGAGTTTCTAGTGAGATAGGTTAGTTAGTGTATCAGAAGTCACTCTCGAGGATAACGCCTGCCGCGAAGCAATCTGCTAAACATAAAGCTCGAGAAGAGCCGAGCCGCTGAAGAGAGCTCGTCTCGAGTCGGGCTTTTGCTTCGGCAGGGAGGAGAGCTAGAAACCGGGCCAAGAACCTGTTTTCTTATGTCTATTCAGTTGTTCTGAGTAATTGGTGAAGAGTGACATCACATTTCCACAAAATACTACTCCACAGGAGAAGACAGTGGTTCATAGAGACAAGATCGTATATGCCTACACAGGTCTAACGAAATTTTAGGACTAAGTATGGAAGGCGATAGCCATCAATAGCAACAATCCGTGAATGTACAGAAAGTTTATGGAAACTAATAGTATCTTGCAACAAAAGAGCGCCAAATAATCAAGCGCAAATTAAAGAGAAAATTAAACTGTTTCGTGAAGCAGCTAAATAGTTGATTATTCCACGTTCAAACGTACAAAAAGTGTTGCGAAAGCGTTTGTAACTGTATGCATAAAAAGTGCAGCTACTGCAGGCAATTATACCACAAGATAGACATTACGATCACCCGGTCCACACCTGTGGAGTAACGGTTAGCGCGTCTGGCCGTGAAACCAGGTAGCCCGGGTTCGATTCCCGGTCGGGGAAAGTTACCTGGTTGAGGTTTTTTCCGGGGTTTTCCCTCAACCCAATATGAGCAAATGCTGGGTAACTTTCGGTGCTGGACCTCGGGCTCATTTCACCGGCATTATCTTCTTCACCTCATTCAGACGCTAAATAACCTAAAATGTTGATAAAGCGTCGTAAAATAACTTACAAAAAAAGATCACCCGACATAAGTCGCCTGCACTACATTTTGTGGGACTATGTTAAGAATATTGTGTGCCGAACTAAGTTCCCCATATTCCTTATGAAAGATAACTGTAGCCATCGCAACATTTACGAGATACTAGTACTAGAGCGAACATGGCAGGAAGTCTATTTTCGCCTTGATATCCTACTGGCAACAAGGGGAGTATACATAGAAGTGCAGTGAGTTGATAGACAAAACTTTGAGAGATTCTCTTTTAAGTTAAAAAAAGAGAAATGTGATATCTTGCTTCATTCTATTGTTATTCAGAGTTCAAGTTGTAAGCATAATTTGTGGACATCATGTATATCGGTGGTCCAATATAATATATTATATATTATATTTGTTTTATGAAAATGGACTGATAGGATTCATAAGCAATTTATTTTAAGGAGAATATTGAAGCAATTCATTATTTTCATTTTTTTTTACAAATGTACGTTAATTTAATTATTTATTAAAGGTTATTACATCTTTTCCTGTTTGTTTTCTAATAATAAACAACAATAAATTAAATGGTTAACATATCGTATCCACATTGATGCTATCATATCTACTCATACCATCACAAGTTCATAACCTTTGTTATTTGTATGGAATCTGTAGACATCAAGCGATGTAAAATTGTTGGTTCTGCATTAATGTGAAATGACATTTCTCCGTAATGTTCTGTGACTTCATTGACGTGTTTCAACGTCACACAGCAATAATAATAACAAAATTGTTTTTGGAGAGTGAGTTACTCATTTCCCAGTACTACTGTCCATCATAATTTTGATGTAACGTTAATGGAATTTAATATAATCTTTTATATTATTATAGACTAAACCATAATAGACTTCAGCTTAATTTAAGTTTTTAAGAACATCACAAATGCATTTCACGGGATTAGAGGACTGTCACTAGAGATTAGAATGATGGTAATATGTAATTCTGTACGTAATAGAAGGCTCATCTTCTACCCACTATTATATGGTAATGGTAAATGTGAATAGTTTATGTTAATTCCATTTTTAAAGTACATATAAATATGAACTCTCTAATAAGAGAAAAAATGGACATTAAAATGTTGTGGAGCCATTGCAGTATTAAGTTTAGTTTATAAAAGCGAAATATAATAAAAGTTAGGGATAATCAAATATGCTGGGAGCATAAATGACGTTTCATTGTAGTAAAATGAACCTAAGGTACTTGTCTATTCTTACAAGTCTGCGACATTGTATTAGAAAAAATAAAGCGTGCATTTGTGTGATCTTAACGAAATGTGCTAGAATTACTAGGGAAAGTTTGCTATCGCTTCCTCACTACTATTAAAGTTAGGCCTATATCGTACATAGCGAAACTGAACTTCTCTATCTTATATTGTTTGTGGAATTTAACTTTGTTTCTTTTAAATATAAACATTAGGATAAATATCTCAATATTGCAAGTAAGATGAAACTCTATAAAACCACAATAAGATCAGTGATGACATATGGTGCAGAAACTCGTGCAGAGACATAGCGAAACTGAACTTCTCTATCTTATATTTTTTGTGGAATTTAAATTTGTTTCTTTTAAAAATAAACATTAGGATAAATATCTCAATATTTCAAGTAAGATGAAACTCTATAAAACCACAATAAGATCAGTGATGACATATGTTGCAGAAACCCGTGCAGAGACAAAAAAGACAGAGCAAATCATGCGTACAGCAGAAATGAATACTCCATGAGCCATTGATTGGCAATACTAGACTAGATAGAATGAAAAATGAAGATGTGAGACAACAATGTAATGTAATGGATGTTAGAAAATTCATAAAAGTGAGAAAGAGAGAGTAGAATACTCACATAGAGTTAATAAGACAAGAACCATTAAGAGACATGCTTCCAAGTGGCAAAAGAAATGTAGGCCAACCGAAAAAACGGTGGAAGGAAGGACCGACATCTTCCTCTACTGAATCATCCCCTGTGTGATGATAAACAAGTCATGTCCCTATACAAAGAAGAAGTTGTAAATGTAGTTTTGAAAGACGGCCTAATGTGTGTCATCTTATTTCAAATCTGCTGATGTGTAAGGAAACCAAATTTAATTCGAACAAACTTATTATTGAGAGGCGTTTCTGAAAAGTGGAAGAAATTGAGTTTAAATGGTAGATAGTTTATGGCACAGTTTCACCAATCTTTGTTAAATATTTAACATGTCGTTAACGCAGTTTAACGTTAAACTTAACGGAAGATATGTTTCACCAACTGTTGTTACTGTTAACATCATATTAAACCCACTGTTAAAATAACATAGCATACTCCAACAGTTAAATCCTTAACGTCCTGTTACAACGTGAATCGTGGCTGTCAGGGAACATAATATGTTACAAGGTCCGTTTATGGAGATATATTTGCAGTGAAAACAATTAGCTGCAATGGCTAATTCAGCATTTTTAATTATCTAGAGATATGTTTATAAATACTAAAATGACTGATATTAACATTAGCACTGCATCCGCAATAAAGAGAAAATGTGTACTTATTAATGTAAGCATTTATGTGTTTATTATCCCATATTAATACTCAGATATAATAAAATTACAGATTTTCAAAAGAATGTTTATTTACTTCACTAACAGTTCACATGCAAGTATGACTAATGACGTGTGAAAATATGTTAGGTTTGTGTGAGATATGAATATAAATGTTATCGCTTATCATCGTATTCAGCATCACAATCATCTTCATTTTATATTGGTTCTACTTGATCCTGGATAATAGAAAGAATCTTTGCACCCATATCATCTACTTTGAGAGTGAAACTACCACCGTCAGTTTCACACGTTCCACTATATCTTGTATATGATCCTTCTTAGTATTTCTCTTAATACTTTCATAACATTGTTTGATGTCTTTCATAGTTCGCGTTTTCACATCCTAATGGCAATTGAAATTCATGCGTGTTTATTTTTTCTTATGGAAGTTCCATCATTACGTTTATCTTCAATTACATTCTTATAATTAGTTACTAGATGTAGTATAGTACATTATGCAACGAGCCTATAATGATAGTAATTAAGAATCGAGTATGGATATTTATGAAACGAGCGCAAGCGAGTTTCATAATTTTCATACGAGCTTCTTAATTACCATTATAGGCGAGTTTCATACGACTTTTTATGCTCGACCATATTTATAACTTGAAATTACCGGTATTTAGATGTATACATTTTATTTGTAGGTATCTGACAAGATCGGAAGTGACCTTGTTCTAGGTCGTGAATTGTGAGATGTGCGCAGACGCGAAAGTATTGATTTTTTCCGAGGAACAATAATGTCATTGATCTTGACGTAGTCCCGTTAAACTTGATAATATTATAATATTATAACCTTGATTATTGAATTCGACATTGAAAAACGAGATGACAAATTGAATTTATTTGAATATTATTTACAATTAACGCTAATTATTATAGTAACATAACATAACCTTCTGCGACAGTATTGGATTTCCAGCCTCCGTGACTTTTCGCTAATTCTCTTTCGATTGCATATCCGAGAATAATCGATACTTGCGGTTTTATAACGGTACAAAGCTGACTTGTCATTGGCTGAACACATGTAAGCTGAGTTATCATTGGCTGAAGACCTGTACTTTAATGAGTGGGTGTACTTTAATGACATGCATTAAAGGACTGCTACCGGGTGTATAATTAGTACATTTCGGCATGGTCAATTATATTTCTCTTATCAGATAAAATGACTGCTCCTCACACGTTTCTTTTTCTCGATTTACGTCTTAATTATATTAGTCTCTAATACTTCCACACTGTAAAAATACATTTTTCCGCTAAAACAAATGACTACACCACAACCTAGACACATTCAGTAAATTTTCAAACAATCACTGACGTTTTGATTTCTGTTACATTGCTGTTAGCATTATGTTACTTAACCAAAGTACCTCAAACGGTCGGTGAAACACTATTACACTGACAGCCTGTTTAATTTTAACAATACGTTAGTTAACATGCTGTTAGCGTTATTTTAATGACTCTAGATAAAATTGGGCCTAAATCAAATAAGGCCATAACTGAATAAAATTATTAAGCAATCCGATGTATTTTATTCATCCCTATACTGAAACTCCCTTTCTTAAACCTCACTAACTTCATCCCTATATACTACTGTACTCCCTTTACTACTGGTAACAAGACCTCTCACGAGTGACGTAGGCTATTTCCTCTCTTGTTCGAGTTTTCCGTCAGGACCTCAGCAGAAGACCATAGCTTTATCATGCAGCCATTAGATAGCGTATACGTCACGTCGGGCCTCGCAGTTTCGATTATAAGATGGCTGCGAGCACGGGAATATTAAATATGGCAGTGCAGAGTGTGATCTGGATTTTGGTCTCAAAGGCAACTTACCAACAGAAATTGATCATCAACTTGTTGAGGTGTGCGGTGCAAACGTGGTGCTTCCGGTGAGAGATGCTGGACCATCCTCCCTACAGCCCTGACAAATTAAGACTCTGCATTTATAAATTTACAGTGAATTTCCTATTCAAACAGTATGGTTTCTTTGCCATTAAATTGTCTGCTTACCGTTATATTCCTGAAGTAAGACAAAATAGAGGCCTAAATGTAAAGGAAACAGAGTGAAGTTGACCACAAAGTTAATTAAAATTGAAGTGTCTTTTAATGAAGAAGAAGAAAAGACAAACAGGCAGCGTTTGAAAAGAAGACTTCACTTCAGTAATAATTTTTGAACATATCGGCAAATTTCTTCAATTATGTGACGTACTGTTTCACAGAGGTATAATGCCAACAATAACATTTCGATGGACAAAGATTTACACAATGAAGAACGTTTTGCGTAGGTATATAGGATAGCCAAAAAATACGTAAGATGAATTTTTTGTTCAATCCCTTCGTTTTCCACTTAGCCATTTTTTTTCACGTGTTCATAACATTTACACATCCCCATTACTTAAAATATACCATTTTTATTCGTCAATAATAAATTTGATGACTACCTTCCCTTCCAAGAAACTGATTCTTAAACCATCATTTTTAATTGTGTAATTATTTTATAATTTAAAAATACAATATAATATAAACAACATAATATATATAAATACATTTAAATAATACAAGCGATATTGAAATTATAATAGTTCTAATAACAACAAAAAAATGCATATGTACTACGCGACCAAAGCGGGAACCGTTTTGTTTCGTGGCGCTGCAGTTCGCTTCACAACACAGGCGGTACTGTAAAGTCCTCATCAGATGCAAAATGAAGCACACACTGAACTGCTCTCTTCTTTCGTTATTATTAATACGCTTTATATGTTATATGTTCGTATAAGTTTATACTACATTGTTGAGTTTTAGTTATACGCTTACACACATAGAAATTATTCAGAAAACACACCACAAGATCGGTGTTCGTAAAGGAGAGAACATGAATGAAAAGTAACGTAAACTAAAGTAGCTACCGTATTTTATACAATATTGCATTTGATATAGTTTTCTTACCTTAGCATTTCTTATTCTTTACCTTCCTTTCTAATCCTACTAATTGTTTTTAGTAGGTTATTTTACTAAGCTTTATCAACATCTTAGGTTACTTAGCGTCTGAATGAGATGAAGGTGATAATACCGGTGAAATCAGTCCGGGATCCAGCACCGAAAGTTATCCAACATTTGCTCATATTGGGTTGAGGGAAATCCCCGGAAAAACCTCAACCAGGTAACTTGCCTCGACCGGGAATCGAACCAGGGCCACCTGGTTTCGCGGCCAGACGCGCTAACCGTTATCCATAGGTGTGGACTACTAATTGTTTCCTTATTTACCTTCACAATAGCTGCAGCACGCTCTGTTGCCTTCGACAGAGGCAGGAATAAACTAGTTGTCTTGTTTTCATCACTAAACTTTATGACATTATAAATAACGCGCTTGGCTACGAAACACACGTCTTCCTATACGCGGCATTGGAACCAGATTGAAACGCTAGGTATTGGATGTGACGACACTCCAGCAGTAAACATACGCAGCGAGCACGGAGTTCCTCATTCTGCCGCGACGGGTCCTGTCTTGGTCGCATAGTAATTAATTTCAGAAATAACCAAGAAAATACACCAAAAAAAAAAGTTACGGAAAGTATTGTCTAATCTGCAGTCATGGAAATGCAATATTCGAAATAGACATCCTCCACATCAACATCAAGTGAGATAGGTTTTTCATGAAAAGTGATATAACAGAGATCTGATTGTTTTCACGAAATATAATTTTAATTTCTGTAATTTATTAATATCAATTGCTCTCCAATTATAAATTAAAAGAAAACAATTGTTTCAGGGTTTAAATATAATGAATAATAATGTTTTAAGTACCGGTAATGAATAAAATAGTTTGACAAAGTTCTATCAGTACTTAGAACCTTGTCTCACACTGAAAATTCATTATGGAAGGACATAGTTCTAACTGCAAAATTAAATATTCTAAATGAAATGAATAAGTGGTCAAATTTCGTTATGAAAGTATGTAATTATAAGTTAAATGTTTTAAGATGCCATATGTAACATTTCATAAGTATAAGAAACTAAATGTTCATATTACAATAAATTGAAACTTTGAAGCTCTGTATCTCAAAAGTATGGAAAACGTAATCTTAGCATGCAGGCTTTCACGGCCGGTGTCTAGTTGAAACAGAGCTTCCGGGCTAAGATGCCGTGGTCTACTGGTGCTGACGTTACCAGACGTTTCGTCTACTTCTACGGCAGACATCTTCAGTGGTTAGGTATCCTCGGTCGAAATCTTCTGCTCGGGATACCTGTAGCAACAGTTGCTACAGGTATCCCGAGCAGAAGACTTCGACCGAGGATACCTAACCACTGAAGATGTCTGCCGTAGAAGTAGACGAAACGTCTGGTAACGTCAGCACCAGTAGACCAAGGCATCTTAGCCCGGAAGCTCTGTTTCAACTATGGAAAACGTAGTTAGAACCTTGTCAAACCAAGGCCTCGAATTGTAATTATTACAAATTATTTCTTTGTCATGTAATATTACATTATACTGACTTGTACGTATACCTCACTTGACCCGTATTATTTTCTTTAAAATGAATAATCTGTGTCTATACATACATTTATCAACATAAATAATTTGTTGTCCACATGCTTTTTTAAGACAAAATAATATAAACTGGAAATAGCTTAGTATTTGTAATATGCGTATAACTGTATAATGCAGACAAGCATCCAGCCGTATCGGCGAAATACTGAAGTAAACTCTTAGGTTATTCTTCACAATCACAGAGCGCATGTAACGTCAGACATTCCAACCTACGAGATATGGAATGCGTGGGAATTTTATTGAGGATATTCTTTTTAATAATTTTATTATAATAGTAATGATGTGAGAAATGAAACAAACCACTATATTAAAAATAAAATTATCGATTGTTCTCAAAATCCGGGAGATTACCGTGTCAATGAGGGACAGCGGAAGACGTTAGCTAATTAGGGTTGACTCGCGCATTATACACTAAAGTTGGCATGTATGTAATACAGGATATAAACGATATAACCTGACAAAATT
This sequence comes from Periplaneta americana, assembly GCF_040183065.1. Lineage (NCBI taxonomy): Eukaryota > Metazoa > Arthropoda > Insecta > Blattodea > Blattidae > Periplaneta > Periplaneta americana. Next base: position 61,197,672 of record NC_091133.1, read on the forward strand.
ATACAGACTGTACATCTCTGTCTACTAAATATATGTAGTGAAATTTTCAGTCCAACACACGCTAACAACACCACAACACAGAGAAAACAGACTACCCTGATTTGTAAACAAGGATATCACCACAGCTTCAATGTACAGTAGTGGCAGCGGTATTTTGCTACTTAATTAATTTATTATTCCCAGAACATGAATTTTACCAGCAATCGAAAAGTATTGGGAATAAATTTGAATAAGGAACAAAAAAAAGTTTTCTTCCCAGGCAGGAATCGAACCACGAAAGTCTTATTTACCAGTCTATCGTGCTCTGGAGTGAACAAGGCTCTGAAATCAGCTACAAGGGTCGGTCCGGTTTTTTTGCCACTATTGTACATGGTGGATCGAAGTAAATAATGACGGTCTATTATCATTTCCAAGAAAGTTAGACTCACAGATAACATTTTGTTCTAGAAAAATCACAAAAGTTACAGACAAATTTAATTAGAATTTTTTGTTTAGACTTTTATGCCTTATCACTAGTATTTTTTTTTTTGGCAGTTTATATTGTTTACAACCTGTATAAGTATAACCAAAAACTGACCATAACAGATCGAGAGCAATGACCTGCATGTGATACGCCTCGCCCTTGGACGCATAATACAGACAATAGTCTGATTATTTCAATAACGTAATATCAAACAAATGATAGAACAATTAAAATGATCAAACACTTCTTCATTATTCGTAATGCTGTGTTGGTCTTGTCTTCAATTCTCTCTGTCTATCATCTTGAACTTCAACGGTGATGACGGCGTGTACAATAATTTGCTCACAAATTTCATATCTCCGTAATTGTATTCAATTCTGAAGTTCCTAACAACCTGAAAAAGAAATATATATTAGGTCTATGTCATCTAGTTTATAATATTATAATTTTACTTTTATCTTCGTTTTGCTGCCCAGCTGATACAGCACATGTTTTAGTTCCTGAATTCCGTCAGAATGTTATAATTTTAATCAATTACGTTTAATTGCTATTTTATTATTACTTCAGGTCATAAACCTATATTCAGCCTCAAAGTACTAACAGTTCTTTATTCAGCATTTCCCTCCAGTAATAAAAGTTGTTAGTTCCTTAATTCAGTCGGAATTTTAAACATTTGCCTGTAATTGCTATTCTATTATTAATTCAGGCCATAAACGTAAATTCAGCCTCAGAGTGCTCACAGTTCTTTATTCAGCATTTCCCTCCAGTAATGAAGGTTGTTATTTCCTGAATTGAGTCGGAATTTTAAACAATTACCTTTAATTGCTATTATATTATTACTTCAGGTCATAAACCTAAATTCAGCCTCATCTTTCAATAATGGTAATACCATATTATCATTGTAATCAAGCCATTATTGACAGTCAAAGCTGGTCTGTAAGTTAGTCAGCCAGTGAGTTAGTTACTCAAATAGCCAGCCTATCAGTCAGACAGTCGGTCTATAAGTAGTCAGTCAATGAGTTAGGCAGGCTATTTTGGTAACTATGTCAGATAGTCGGTTTGTGAGTTAGTCATCCAGTGAGTTAGTTACACAAAACAGTTGCTCACAAGATCTTCAAAGTGCTTTGATGAGAAGCTGGCTGACTCGATGTCAGGTTGCATGAAATACTGGCTGACTGACGACCTGGTTGACTCATTGGTCAATTGCTTGACTTAGTAACAATGAGTGCGTTTGGTAACTCACCGGCTGGCTAACCTACAGACCGACTTTGATTGTCTGACTTTTAGGCAGTCTATTTGGGTAACTAACTCACTGGAAGACTAACTCACAAACTGACTATCTGACTGATAGGCAGGCTATTTTGGTAACTAACTCAGTGTCTGACTACTTATAGACCGATTGTCTGACTGATAGGCTGGCTATTTGAGTAAATAACTCACTGTCTGACTAACTTACAAACCATCTTTGACTGTCTGAATGATAGGCAGACTATTTGTATAATTAATTCAATGATTGGGTAACTAACTATTTATTTTATTTGGTATTTTTCATTTATATCTATATTTGTGTCTTTTAGTTAGGTAGTATCTATTTTTTTTTAAATTACACTTGTATCTTGCATTTGTTCCTGTTTTATCTCTTTTTTTTCATGTTATATGCAATTCTGTGTTTTTTTAACAAATTTGTACTGTCTATTGTAATTGGGGCTTTGCCCTGTTATAGACATAAATAAATAATTAAAAATAAATAAATAAATAAATAAATAAATAAATAAATAAATAAATAAATAAATAAAGTCACTGGCTGACAAACTTACAGACTGGCTTTAACTGTCTGACTGATAGCCGGGCTATTTATGTAACTAACTCCCTGATTGGCTAACTTACAGACCACCTTTGACTGTCTGACTGATAACCAGGCTATTTATGTAACTAACTCACTGATTGGCTAACTTACAGACCAGCTTTGACTGTCTGACTGATAGCCAGGCTATTTATGTAACTAACTCACTGCTTGGCAAACTTACAGACCAGCTTTAACTGTCTGACTGATAGCCATGCTATTTATGTAACTAACTCACTGATTGGCTAACTTACAGACCAGCTTTAACTGTCTGACTGATAGCCAGGCTATTTACGTAACTAACTCACTGATTGGCTAACTTACAGACCAGCTTTAACTGTCTGACTGATAGCCGGGCTATTTATGTAACTAACTCACTGATTGGCAAACTTACAGACCACCTTTAACTGTCTGACTGATAGCCAGGCTATTTATGTAACTAAGTCACTGATTGGCTAACTTACAGACCAGCTTTAACTGTCTGACTGCTAGCCAGACTATTTATGTAACTAACTCACTGAGTGGCAAACTTACAGACCAGCTTTAACTGTCTGACTGATAGCCGGGCTATTTATGTAACTAACTCACTGATTGGCTAACTTACAGACCAGCTTTAACTGTCTGACTGATAGCCAGGCTATTTATGTAACTAACTCACTGATTGGCTAACTTACAGACCAGCTTTGACTGTCTGACTGACAGCCATGCTATTTATGTAACTAACTCACTGATTGGCTAACTTACAGACCAGCTTTAACTGTCTGACTGATAGCCAGGCTATTTATGTAACTAACTCACTGATTGGCTAACTTACAGACCAGCTTTGACTGTCTGACTGATAGATAGGCTGTTTATGTAACTAACTCGCTGACGTATTTGCTAGTTTGCTCAATGAATGAATGAATGAATGAATGAATGAATAAATGAATGGATGGATGGATGGATGAATGAATGAATTATTTGGCTCAGTAGGTTATTGGGTAACTGAACTGGTTATTAGTTAGTGAATGACTATTAGGTAACACAAATACTGCAGTTACACGTGTTAGTGAGGGCGGATCTGTGTGCGTTGTCCTTGAAGTTGAGTATGCATGGATACTGTTACTGCTCACATCGTATGCATGGACTCTGTTGCTACTGCTGGCGTCGCGTCTAAGCTGTTTAGTTTTCTAACCGCACACAGATCCGTCCTCTACTCATTAGCGTACTGGCTGATTTACTCACTGATTAATCATACTGAGTTTCATAACGCTTGACAAAAGTACTTCGCCAATAGTTTAAGTCGAATTCTACATTTTATATTGCTTAAGAAATTAAATTTCTTTTCTATTTAGTTATTGTGAAAGCATTACATATAATAATTTGGCTGTACTTACTTTTGCCAACAGTGTTTCTATTTCCAGTTCCGCAAATCTTCTGCCAATGCACGTTCTTGGTCCAAACCCGAACGGTAGAGTAACGAATGAGTGTAGCTTCATTTTGGACTCTGGTTCATCTTTCAGCCATCGTTCTGGGATGAACTTATTTGCTTGTGGGAAGTGCTTGTCCATTCTACTTAATAACAGACCAGGCATCATGATACTTGTCTGTGAAAAAGGAGCACCATGTCAGTGAATAATAATGATAATAATAATAATAATAATAATAATAATAATAATAATAATAGCATCCTTCAGCGTACAGCTGGCAACTCCCTGCAAATTGGGGTCACGGATCGACGCATTTCTTTGTATTAAAAGATTGTTATTTTACTAAGAATACACAAGACTGAACCTATCAGTAGTTTGGTGTTTCCTTTATTATTGTTTTACTAAATTTAAATATTTATACAGGTTTATTTTTGTCTAATGTACACATCTTGAGACAATCCTTTGGGTTACTCTATAGGGATTCTACAAGCAAAACTCCTCGTAGCGCGCATGCAGTAGGCGTGAGAGTATGCTGGGAACGGGAGCATACGTCATCTGCGCGAGACAGTCATGCCCGCTAGTTTCTCCGCACTGAGTTTTCCTTGTTGGATACCTATAGTAAGAATATTTGATATAATCACAGTCTAGTATATACAGTCACGATGCTTGAGTTGTGTGGGTGCTAGGAACAATAGACTGTGCAGGTACTATTTCGCATTGTCTGTAATAAGACGATATTAGCGATATTAGTGGTTAGCAACTATCTATGGATGCATATTTACTACGTATTGAGCTTCGTGACTGTATATACTGGACTGTGATATAATGGTGGGTACGATTTTCAACGGTTGCAGAATTATCGTTGGTTGAATTCCGATGAATAGGGTTACCTATTGAACTGAGCGTAGTTCTTATACAGTAAAAGCGAGAATTAAATCACTGCTAAGGTGTTACAAAATGTATATTAAATTAATTAGGTTCGATGTTACTGTTTAAAAAGTTTACTGTAACTGTATGCCTTTCATTTTTTATATTTCTCGTAGCCAATGTAAAACTTGTGAGTGATAAATAGAATCCCGTAAAATAATGAACACTGTAGTCTAATTCTATCTCAGAAAAAACCCTCGGATGTGTTCTAAATGCAAACACTGCGACTGTGTCAACGTAAAGAGCCCGTGACCTGTTCGAGGTAAAGGACTGCTATGTACTTTGGTACAAAAACGCAGGGGATACATTACAAAAGAGTTATGTATATTTGAACTATTGGCCAAAGCTACATATTGCAGAGAAAACTGGAAGAAGGATGTTAAGAGAGGGAAAGTGGCCACATCCTCAAACAGTCCCCGATCTATTAAAATAATGCATGGAGGGAGTTTTAATAAAAATGTATCTTAGGTACAGGGACATCATTTTATTTTTACTAACATTTTTAATATTAACCTGGCTATACCTTTCTATTAACGATTGAAACAGGAAACACCGTTTGCTACCCTTTCCACGACGGAGTTCGATGATACTGGCGTAAAATACAAATCACTTTCCTAGGTATAAGAGGGAAGAAAAGTAGTTCATCCATTTATGTAAACTAGGAAATATCGCAATTTTGAGTTTGATAATTTCCATTAGGTTTTTGTTTAATCAAACTACAGTACTATATTAACACTTAGTGTTTTATACACGAATTGAGCTATCCATTCGGAAGTATTAATTATGCAGTGTATATTGTACTGTTACAGCACATTAGCGTACTATATAGAGAATGAAGTTAAATTGAAAAATAATTATAATATGGATATTTAAACATATTTTAGAAAATGGTGGCCATTCATTTCGATACAGGCTTCAGTTCTTTTGTCCATATTATCGCACTATAGACTATTGTACCTAATTCCAATTACCAGTTTCGTCCTTCGTACGAGTAACTCATGTTGAAATAATTCTGTACCTACTCTATAAAAGAGTACCTTACGTACTGAAAATTCAATCTTCACTTCTGCCCGATCTGAAAAGATAAAATCACTCAGAAATGCTATCTACTGTCCGTTCAAGTGGTTTTGTCGCAGGGTTGTAGAAAAGGGGGGGGGGAATCACGTGACAGTCAATTACTTAAGGAGGCCCTTTTATTTAAGTTATTTTAAATACTTGAATAATATTACGTAGACGTTCAATTCCTAACAGAAATTAATGTTTTCAGAAAAGAGCTAAGATAGCCCAGCTACTAGACTTTACAAAGGGGCGAACAGAAGCAGGTGGGGGAAACCGGAATGCGACATAGGGAAACGGACGACAGTACCCGTACGAAAATATGATTCAATATTGAAAGCTCTTTCGTCACTGGAAAACGCGAACATATTTCTGAAACGTACTATACTCAGTAACTCAGTACTGCTTACGCGCCCTCGGCTCTGCGTCGTGAACGGTTGGAAGTTTACTAGTAGAAGGGGTGGGAGTGAAGTACATTCTAAAACTCAGGTACAATAAAAATTGAAGTAAAAATAAAATGATTTCCCTGTATAAGACAATACAGTCTTTTGAGTTTGCGACATTCACACATAGGCCCGGTTGATGCTCGTCGGCAATTCCGCCTAGAAAAAGAGAGGCATAGTCTTGACGATCCGACTTATAAATAAAAACTCTTGACCATTATTGGATATGCATAGCATCGAATACGAATTGTAAAAACCAGGGACGGGAAACAGCCACTCTTAAAGAGATTAGCCTCTCCCACTATAGTTGCTGTTGTACGTAGATACTCATGCTATCTGCTCTGTTTACAAAACGAGTTTCCCATCCCTGGTAATTACTAAAGTCCTGCGTTTGGTTACATAATGCCTCCAAGCAACCCGCAACACTGCAGGTATGTAAGGTGTATAGCTTGACGGTATCCAACGCTACTTAGTTCAGGTCTATTATACAGTGAACATACGAAAACAAAACAAAGCTGAGCGGTTGGAAATGAGTGTACCAATAGTCTTATTTGGTAGCGAGCACGTCATTAGGAAAGAAGAAAATGCATTTTATCAGAAAGAAGAAAAAATTGTTCATTTGAGACACTTAAAATGTTTACCATTGTTGATTGTACCCGTAATATGAATACATATGTACAGTCTCGTAAAGCACGCACTCATAATTTGTTAGATTTTAAGTTTGTGCTGGCACTTATATTTTTTAATTTGTTAATTCCAAACTTTAATTACATCCGAAATATCTAGATGCGTTTTACTTATTGTAAAATTGAGGATGGACAAATTCCTGGCGCCAGGTAGTCATGGCGACTAAAAATTTTTAAGTGGCGACTCAATTATTTATTGGGTTCAAAGTTTTTCTAAAAATTCGACTTCTTTTATGTTAAAACGACTAATATATTATGTTAACATAACCGGTTGTAGGAAGAAATTAGAATTTGATTTTTAAATTAATATCATACATTTGTTGCTCATGTCAAGATATTGGCCTTCAGAGCGTCTCTGAGAGCGTGTGTTTGCATTGCATAGATATGTAATATTGTTACGTATATTTCAGTAAATGTATCTTTTATCTTAGCTGGAATGGTTTTTTCATTGCCTGTGTGGAAAAATTGTGGTGGCTCTTGAAAGTAAAGGGACTGGCTCTTGAATTGAGCCGTTCAGAGCGAAAGTGGTGTAAGTCAAAAATGGGTAATGAGGGTTAAAGTAAACATTCTGTAAAATACAGCGCAAAGTAGCAATTAATATACAGTTTATTTAAACTATTTGTAGTCAGTGGATAGCAAGAAGGACATATTAATTGTTACTTTGCGCTGTATTTTTCAGAATTTTTACTTTAAACCTCATTGACCAATTTTGACTTACACCACTTTTGCTCTGAACGGCTTAATTATTTAAAGTTTCGTCTCTCCCTGGTGAAAATTATATTTTATTGCATTTAAGCTGTCTTTAAATAAATACTTTGTTATTGTTGCTATTTAATTCAAGTGGTATTTCGTACATGAGTAATATTCCTGTTGTTCACTGTACCCACAGGTACACGAATACGCAGATGTAAGCACAGTAGTGGAGTGTGCGGGAAGATTGTAACGTGAACAGTTGACCCGCAACTTGCTTACCAAGCGATGGTAGTATGATCGATGTACATCTAACTTGTATTCAAAGTAACAAAACGCAGGGGTCTAGTAATAACAAGAGAACGAAGTCTGGACACAAAACATTGCCTAGAGGGGGTTACAGATTTAAGGAACACTGGGTATAGGATGACGTCAGTTGTTTACTTTACTAATGTACCTTCAGGTTCATATGCAAAATGAAAGACGTCAAGTGAAGGAAGCTCTGTTCATTCGAAATTCAATGGATGCAGATCTTGTATATTTTATTGAATTCTAATAGGTTATGTCGAGACAGCATCCCTATTTTCTGTTTAAAAAGTAAACCTTTCCTAAGTTCAGTTGTGATCTGCTGAAAGTACGGCTAAGGCGTATTAAAATGCAGTCGATAAAATCTGCAACTTTGAGTGTGCTTGTAAAGGAGTTCGCAGATAAATATTTTTCAGTCCAGGTCGAAACCACATTGTCGTGTAAACAAAGTGTGTAAGTTAGACATAAGAGTTAAAAAGTGTCGTAATTTACAAAAAACATTGTGACTCCAAAAGACACATCGATCATCTTAAATTGTTCAGTGATTCTGTATCGGATCAATGACTTATGTCTGATGCTGATATATGTGAATATTCCGTTCTATAAACTTGATAATCCACAGTTATATACAATAGAAGTAATTTAATACAGTTATATGAACACTTTTTAATGATTGAATAAAATTAATAAAATCGGTTAAAAACCAGACATGTTTCGGAGGTGTGCTCCTCCATCTTCAGTGGTAGCACCACGACGTTACGCGGTCGAACATCTGTACCAACGTCGTGGTACTACCACTGAAGATGGAGGAGCACACCTCCGAAACATGTCTGGTTTTTAACCGATTTTATTAATTTTATTCAATCATTAAAAAGTGTTCATATAACTGTATTAAATTACTTCTATTGTATATAACTATCTCATTCATGAACACTGTTGTATCTGACTTAACTTATGTAATTTAATTGATAATCCACATTTTAAACACTTCCAAGAACCATGCGATCACAATACTTACCCTCCTGTATGAAATAACTTTAAATTCTGTAAAAATCAGTGTTTGTAACAATAAAAGGGTTAAATTAAAACTGAAAATTGTTTTGAAAAAAAAATCCTTCATATTCGAAAACCCTGTGAAATACAGCACGAGTCAATAATGAACAGGCACAAGACAATACACAACAACATTATGATAAACTATTTCAAATTCGCACGAATAGCATCGTGTGATGTCGAAAGAACATTTTATTGTTTGAGTGACAAAAGAAACAGGTTTACACTTGACAATTTAAGAATGTACACACTTGTACAGTCTTAGAAAAAGTTTGTTGCACAGATACTTTACAAGTTCCAGAAAGGAGGCAGTGCGCATGATCAGAGGACGAGCGACCTGGTTCACAAGAGGGAGACTACTGGAGGTAATAAAATTAGTTTTGTTTCGTTTCGTTACATGTCTGATCATGCGCACTCCCTTCTTACAAAGTATCTGTGTGACAAAACTTTTTTCTAAGACTGTACATTGGAACAAAATTAGTGACACTTAAAGTACGCCATTCTTTATTATTGAGTTGATATAAATAACGCGACTTGTATGTATAACATGTGACTTGATTAACTTCATAGGTTCGGTGTGAACTTCCATCCCTAGTAATAACGTTTAAATCTTCGTAGAATCAAGAAAATATAACTTTTGTAAGTTAATTATACTTACTCCTTTAGGTACGCGGTAATTCCCTAGAACCAAGTCCTTGGAGAGATTTCGCTGATTTCCACCAGTTATCGGAGATATTCTGTACCAAAAAAAAAAAAAAAATATATATATTAAGACATAAAAAGGTGAAAGTTAAATGAGAGTATGTTTGTTGTTTTACCTCTACAAAAACGTTTAGAATTTTTGATATACAGGTGTTTCACGAAGATTGTGCAATACTCTAGGATGTGATTTTTGGCATCATTCTGATGAAAAAAGTTCATATAAATATACGTCACATTTTTAAAATTGAGTTACGCCCACTTGAATGTTAAACATAAACTTAGATATTATGAAGGTTAAAGTATTTAAATTATTTATAATAATGGTACTGGATGTATTATAAATTCATTAAAGAACATTCACGTTATTACTCATCTGAAAAATCTGTATTAAAGCCCGTTTTAAAAAATCCCACCTTTTGCAGTAATGTACATAGCCGCCCGAGTGTGAACTGCGCTCGCCGCATTCCCTAACTTCCGTTGTTCTGATGCTAGGTAGATACGTTGTACCGATGTTGAGTTATCTCTAACCGTGACCTTGATGTCACGAGATTATTTGTCGCTGCTATCAGCTGTACTGTAACACATACAGCTCCAGACGTCGAGAGAGAGAGAGAGAGAGAGAGAGAGAGAGAGAGAGAAAGAGAGAGAGAGGATTTTATCCGAAACTATTCGAAATCGGACACATGTATATAGGAACTTTTTTCATCAAAATGATGTCAGAAATCACATCCTAGAGTATTGCACAATCTTCGTGAAACACTGTGTATATAGGCCTATTTGTCGTACAGCGAAAAAAGTGAGACGGAAAAATAAATGTAAATCTACATGTTTTCTCTACCCAGTTGCACCTTTAATGTACTAACATTTTTGTTCCACTTTCATATTTAATCAAAAGGATTAATTCCAGTGTCCTCTTTTCAGTCACTACCGTATGACGTCTCCTATTTTGATATTGGTTGTTGAAATGTTTTTGATTTATTTGTGTACCAAACGATAAGTGTTTTTCGGCCGGTCCTCTGATTTACAGATTACGTAGATTAAGTACTCTCAGAACCTCTCTTTTCACTTGCATAGTCTTAAATAAAAATACATTCTATATAGGCTAGTGTACTATCCGCACCAACCCAATATTACTTCAACAATTTTAAGGCAATCCGTTTTAGTTAATATTAACGCCATAATATAGCATGTTTTATGTTTTCTAAAACCGGTTATTTTCAGCAAAGCTGTATTTACGCTACGGTTACAATAGATGCGTATTCTGACGAATACGTCACAACAACTGTGAGCTACCTTATGGAAGCGGTTACATTGCGTGCACACTCTTCTTCAGTTGCCGCACGAATATTTCAGAATCAGTCTATCGTTCAAACTAGTTTGATTTTTCATCCTAATTCGTCAGAAATGCTGCAATGGATGTTGAAAGATTGATCAGTTTAGTGTCTCAAAATAGGAATCTCTGGGATATGAATAAAAAAAACGTACCACAATCGTGATATTTCTCGTATGAAGTGGTGTGAATACTTAAGTTATACTTATTTATTAATGTATTTATGTCTTATATCCTGTGTGTACAGTGTTACAAAGAAATGTTTTTTCTGTATCGTGTATTTGAGCAAGTCATTTCATATCCGCCGCACTTATATCAATATATGAGCACTGAACGGGATATAATTCTAGCTTCTAGACTGCAAATATTATTCTGTAAGGTAACCTAAACGTTACCAACTCAAGTCTAACCAAAATAAAATGTATTGTAATAGATTTTGTAATAGATCGTCGTGTACTGCATGTCTATATTATCACTAATCATTAAAAAACATAATTTGGAACGTATGTAGCATCATACTAATTTTTTCTTTCTAGTATTTCCAGAGATTATGATGTTTCAAGAAAAAATTACCAATTAAAAACTTTACCTCATAGTTTCTTTGATACAGGCCCTCAAGTACTTCATCTCATTGAGTTTCTCTGCCGTTATTGGTTCCTTCTTGTTTGGCAGCACACGTTGAACCTCTTGGAAGAGTTTCTCTTGCTTATCCTGATTTTTACTCAACATATACATGACGACTACAGCAGTGTACGAAGTCTGTAGAAAAATAAAAGGGATTTAATGTTTACTGGAAAATTTGTACTGATATTAATGGTGAATTAGTGTCTATTATATTTGTCGTATAAAACATTTTGAGGCAATTGAATATTTGGATCATTAATTCACGTTTTAACTTAACTTTCATTTGATTTAGGTGGTATTTATTACATACACTTTACCAAAATTGCAATTAGTGTCTATATGGTAAAGTATCTAAAGAAATGATTGATTCATTATTATTTATTTGTTACGTTATGTAATATCGTAATTCATTTTATTTCCTTTATCATCGATTGTACTACTGTCAGTTATTTTGTTAAGTCGTTTTCATCATTATGCATTTTATACTTATCTTCAGAAATTTTACTCATAAAATAAATTACTGATGTTGTAATCTGGCTGTCAGTAATTATCAAAGTTATAATACCGTTGCCATAAGCACTGTTGTCGATTTCATTATATTATAATATCATTGTATTCGTCATTGCTGTATCCTTATCAATGCTGTTATTATCATCACATCAATATTATAATTGACATTATTTTGTGTCGTCATTATTGTCACTGTCATTATTTTGATGTGTTTATTGTATTATTATCATAATAATTTACATTGGCAATATTGTCATCACTATTGATGTTATTATTGTCATTATTGATGCTGTATTGTATTATAATAAAATTGTTGATGTTATTATCGTGTCATAATTATTGTGCTGTTACCTTCAGGCCTATAAATTGTTCTTCCCTTCGTCGATATAGTGTCATAATTACTGATTTTATCGTATTACAGTTACTGATTTTATCATTTTCGTGTCAGCAATGTTGACGTTGTTGTTATCGTTTCATCACTACGGACATTATCGTTATCATGCTGTCCTTGTTGACGTAATTATTGTTATTAATGTTGATATCGTTATCGTGTCACCATTATTGAAGTTATCATTATCGCTTCATCATTGTTGAAGTCTTTATCGTATTATCATTATTGACGTCGTTATCGTATGAACATTATTAAAGTTATTGTTATCGTGCCGACAATATTGACGTTGTAATTTTCATAAAAATATCACTACTGACGTAACCATTACCTTGCCATCGATACTGACGTCGTTATTGTATCGTAATTTTTTATGTCGTCGTTAATGGCGTTGTCAGTGTTTGCGTCGTTATGGTGTCTTTATTGACATTATCGTTATCTTGTTGTTATTACTGATATTATCGTTTGATCATCATTATTCTGATAGTTGTTATCTTATCATTATTACTGACATTATTATCTCGTCATTATTGTTGATGTCATTATCGTGTCAACGTTAGTCATGTTATTATCTTGTCAACATTATTCACGTTATTATCATGTTATTACTGATGTTATTATCGTGTCCGCATTATTGTCGTTGCCATTATCGTAACCACGTTATTGGTGCTTCCATAATAATCATTAAAGCTATTTTACCATTATTGCACTGATCAGGAAGAGAAAAACAAATTCACTCGGTTACTGGCTAAGAAGAAACTAGGTATCCATTGAAAGATGCACTGGATGGAATTGTGAAAGTGAAATCAGTTCGGGTTAGAAGAAATCGGATGATAGACAATATTAAGATAATGGATCGAGTGCGGAGACTGAGGAAGGGAAAAAAGATGGATGATTGGATAATGCTGAGTTTGGGGTGAAGGACTTGCCCTTTCGCACAATAATGTACGTAAACTAATTATTACTGCATACTTATTAATGTCGTTGCTGTTGTCTTCATTTTTGTCTGTTATGTCATTGTTGTCGCCATTATCGTGTCTTCATTGTTGTTCTTACAATATTGTTCTCATTATGACATCATAACTACCGTAGTTATTGTTATAATTAATGTCAAGGTCACATCGTTATTCGAGAAATTGTTACAGTATCATTATTTTCGATGGAAATATCGTCGTCCAATATTTTTTATTGTGATTGTATTTGTAAATTGAATATTAATTGTAATTATAATAATAATTGAATGCTTAGACTGTAGTTGTACAGGGACATCATTTTATTTTTACTAAGATTTCTAATATTAACCTGGCTTTATCTTTAGATTAATGGTCTAGAAGCGGAAACACCGCTTGCTCCCCCTTCCAAGACTGGAGTTCGATGATACAGGCATAAAATACAAACAGATCACTTTACTAGGTATAGGAAGGAAGAGAAGTAGTTCATCTATTTATGTAAACTAGGAAATATTGCAATTTTGAGTTTGATAATTTTCATTAGGTTTTTGTTTAAACTAAATACAGTACTGTTTTTACTCACGAACTGAGCTATTCATTCGGACGTATTAATTATGCAGTGTACTGTATATTATACTGTTACAGCACATTAGCGTACAATATAGAGAATGAAGTTAAATTGAAAAATAATCATAATATGGATATTTAAACACATTTTTGAAAATGGTGGCCGTTCATTTCGATACAGCCTTCAGTTCTTTTGTGCATATTATCGCACTTTAGACTATTGTACCTAATTCCAGTTACCTGTTTCGTCGATGAAATACTTCTATACCTACTCTATAAAAGAGTACCTTATGTACTGTAAATTTAATCTTCACTTCTGCCCGATCCGAAAAGATAAAATTACTCAGATATGCTATATACTGTCCGTTCAAGTGGTTTTGTCGCAGGGTCGTAGAAAGGGGGAGGGGAAATCACGTGAAAGTTAATTACTTAACGAGGCCCTTTTATTTAAGTTATTTTAAACAGTTGTATAATATTAAGTAGACGTCCAATTCCTAACATAAATTAATGTTTTCAGAAACAGCCCAGCTACTACACTTTACAGAGGGGCGAACAGAAGCAGGTGGGGGAAACCGGGATGCAACGTAGGCAAACGGACGACAGTACCTGTGCGAAAATATGATTCAATATTGAAAGCTCTTTCGTCACTGGAAAACGCGAACATATTTCTGGAACGTACTATGCTCACTGACTCAGTACTGCATACGCGGCCTCGGTTCTGTGTAGAGAACGGTTGGAAGTTTACAAGTAGAGGGGGTGGGAGTGAAGTACATTCAAAAACTCAGGTACAATAAAAATTGAAGTAAAAATAAAACGATGTCCCTGTACTTCTCTGATAGAGGGGAAGAGAAGGCATGTTGGCCTTACTTCTATCAGGTTAAATAAATAAATATTAAATACAAAGTAAATGTTATTGCCATTCATAATTATTTTTTATCATTTATTTTTGCTACAATTATTAGTCTTTAATAAAAATATAATAATAATAAAAATATCATCATCACCAGACAGCGAATTTTCGGTCCCGATACTGAACATTAAGTGTACGTCAGTTGCAGGGAGGACATTGAAGTCATTGCTACACTTCCTTCGGAACCTAAGAGTTGAGACATCTTGTCGCTGTGTAAGGACCGAAAATCCGCTGTCTGATACTAATCACCCCCATAATCAGTGGTAGCTGTAATATCACATTGGTATTTTATAACCATTATAGTCTATGTACATACCGTGTCAATACCAGCTCCCAACATATCCAGAGCCATGACCACTGTTGTTCTAATGTCTGGATCTTTGGCCAAGAGTTTCTCCAGTACTGTCAGTTCTCTATCACTGTCTGGAGGAAGGTTTTTCAAGCGCTCCATTGCTTGTTTAATGTATTTCAACGAAACGCTGTAAATAGAAGTGCATACGTTTCAGCAATACTCTCCAGGTGACGAAAACCTTATTTTTTCCCCAAACTGGGATTTTGTTTCCTATTCTAAATTTTCTTTACTTTGACATATATTACAAGTCACAACTAATGCGAAACGTACAATGACCTGAGTATTGACAATATTCACATGGTTATTCCTGCAATCCATCAGGATTTTGTTGAACTATTGACCTTGTTGGCTTGTTAAGTAAGGAATCAGCTACTTATTTGAAAACACAATGCAATCATTTATCAGGTTTAAATTTATTTAAAATAGACCTGATGCAGTGCGTTCATCTCGGACCCGAGCCGATGTGCGTAATCCGCACACTGTATATTAGATCACGTGTTTTCGATGCGTAATTTATGATAATTGAAAAGGTTACGTAATATTATTTAAATACACTGTATCAAGTATCAGGTTATTTAATGTCGATGGAATTAGTGATAGCGAAATGATATTTTGGCGCCATAGAATTAGCTAACATTCATATTCTAGCTAGGGATAACTTTGGAAGAAATCGAACCATGTATTTAGCCCAAGAAGGAATCGAACCCACGTTTTGAGTATTCAGAAATGATACACAACACGAAATAGAACTGAAAGAATACGAAACAACAGCACAACTGATCGATTGTCCTGCCGGTATCGCCACACACGTTACGTTCCGCCAGTTACGTGCTTCTGCCTGCAGGTAGAACTGACGAATTTCCTACAGTCTAAAGGCTGGTTCACAATAAACCGGGAACGGAAAAGAGAACGGAAATAATGTTAAAATAAATGTATTTAAATGTAAGCATTCACAATAGTTCATTGTTCCCGGTTTATTGTGAACCAACCTTAACAGTCCAAACGATTAACCTACCGGTTACATCACACACACGTAAGTTGTGCCTTTCAGTCTTCAACTGTGCAGGCTAAACGGAAGGCCAAACTATGCGCATGGTGGGGGGTAGGGAGGCCCTGACAAAAGTGTATTTACTTTCAGAATACAACAGCACGGATTTATTAGTTTATTTGCTTTAAGAAATATCCCAAAAATAAAATAAGAAAATACACAAATATTATGTTCACATAATTATTATACATTCGGAATACTTAAAAATAAAGCTGTACCTAATAATTGAAATTTTGGGGCTGTATTACTTTAAAACAGGTTATACTTTAAAACAGGATATATATAAACGACACTGAAATATTATTTAATTGCGTTGGTGCATTATGTTTTCAAAATGTGTACCATCACGTCCCGCACATTCTTCATAACGCTTCTGAAGATTATTGAACACGTTTATGAAAAAAGATTGCTGTAAGGAATATTTGTAGATGAGTCATGTGTCTTGAAAATTGATTCTCCCAACATGCTCCATATGTAATATGTATCTGGGGCCGTGAGATAAGTGGGGCAGAAAGGTTACAGGAATGGAGTTTCACGACAAATTAGGCGATCTCCAAAGTGTTGTTGTAGAAGGGCAAGAGCCCCCCCGCGGTGTTGCATCCATTGTCGTTGGGAGGAGGGCTAAATTTCTGGCACGACAAAAAAAAAAGGTGCAAATCGCGCACGAATGTGGTAAAAATGAGGTCTCTGCAGAGAACCTGCTTTACTGTTTTTGGACTGTGTGGAGCATCCTCGACGAAATTAGGGCCCAGTGTTCCATGACCGGACACGGCGCAGTGTGTAATTTCAAGCAGCTAGCCGGCCAAAAATCAATTTTCACACCCTATCTTTAATGCTAAATTCTTATATAGACGTGTTTATAACACTCCAAAGTATACTATCCAAGTGTAGACAGATGCTTACATCTGTTAGGGGAAAGTTGCACGTCTCCGATGAAATCATTTACGCTGCAGAGCCGGGCGCGAAGATGTGTTTGGATGGTGCAAAGTGGTAAAGTTAATACAGTATTTTTTCTAATGCAGAGTGTGGATATATTATAAGAAGGTATGTACTTACATATAAGTTAATTTTCGTGACAAAAATTATTATCTTATTGTCTAGAATAAGTGTCTGGATAAACATGTGCAAAGAGTTTGAGTTTTACATTATTATATATTTCGAGTTGACTTTTAAAAGGTGTAGCCCTCTATCACCTCGATAAAATTTTGTAGAAATATTCATTATACTTTTCTGAATACGACTTCGTGATTTTTTTCTGCAAACAGGTGCAGAAAGATTAGCTATTAATTATTTTCAGACACCATGCGCTCCGTAATCCGGAGAGCTGTTTTCCAGATGTGGAACAAGAGCGAGAGAAAAGTGAAATTCTCAAATATAATTGAACATTTTAGTCTCAAAGATTACTCTGAAGACATGCTACAGTAGGGTGGAGTGAAAAGTAATAGGGAAAAACTTTTTTGTTGAATTTAAAATCGGCAGGGTGTACAAAAGTTGTGTATTGATATAGCTATTATTCATTCAAAATCTCAAGTTTCTATCTCAATTCTTTGATGCGCCCCAAGCGCTGTGAATTATAGAACAAAATATATCAGAACATCAAACGGTTAAACATTTTTTATAATAATCTACAAATTACTATTTCAAAGCACATTTCAAACCATTTTAAACGTCTGATACATACAGTTCACTTACAAATACTAATTTAAGTAATTACTATTAAAATACCCACTTTTCAAAATAAAATATATAAAGAATTCTTCAATTTTAATGAAATAATTATTTACTTATGACAGCCCTTGGATAAACGTGTATATTACGAATGAGTATGTGAATATATTATAGCCTACGATATTTAGTTAGTGATATTTGTGTAATGTGTTTCAACTCTTTTCCAAATTTCAAGGAGTATATTCAGACTTTGTATTGAATGATTTCATTAGCGACCTTGATTGTAATCCTGCAAGAACAAAACCATGTCGACTGTCTTCCCCACAAACACTTCTGGATGTTTCTTTTATAAGGTGAACATATCTCTCAGTCGCTCGAGTGTGACATGGATATTTGAGTATGTCAATGTTCATCTCCTGACGTAAATGAATTAGTGTACATCTAATAATTCTTCTTCTACATTCTTTGTTACTCGTGGTTCGTCTCTGTGTTTCTTGCCAGTGAA
Source organism: Periplaneta americana (assembly GCF_040183065.1). Classification (NCBI taxonomy): domain Eukaryota; kingdom Metazoa; phylum Arthropoda; class Insecta; order Blattodea; family Blattidae; genus Periplaneta; species Periplaneta americana. Next base: position 61,216,102 of record NC_091133.1, read on the forward strand.
TGAGTTCAGTGTAATCCTTAGCTTAAAAAGTCACTTCTGGAATACGGAACATTCTTACCCTTCAAAAAGAATTTGGAGAAGGTCTTGCTGCTATAATCCTTCTGAGTGCTAGCTGCTGAATGTCTCTTCTCTCATCAGTTATCATGAAAGCTCGGAAATTGGTGACTTGTGTCTCGTGTACATGAGTAAGGCTAAGGTACAACGTACACAAAGCTCACGCTGCAAGTACTCAGGGACAGTCGTGTGTACTAAGAAAGTGGTCACATCGAATGACAAGAAGATGGACGAGGAAACTGTATCATGCCGAATCCAATGACATTGAGAGAATTACGGTCAGTTTGAGGAATTAGAAAAATACATATTATTCGGATGGGTATTATAGAAGTTTGAAAATACATTTTTTAAGTTTTAGGTACAGAATTTCGTGGAGGAATTCGGAGGAGATACGTTATTTTCTTCGAACAGAAAGTTTATATTTTGTAAATTGTGCCACACACAAACTAGAGGCATTCATTGAAAGATAGTGCAGTCCCTTAAATTGTGCAGTCCCTTGAGTTTGTGGAAAATTTGTCCATTGCCATTGGATCAAGTAGTAGTGACACACAAATTGAAAACTATTTTCGAGAAAAATTGAGAATACGCTTATTTTTCTTAGACACGAGATCAGCTACCAACCGCTCAAAATCGAACGGAAAACAGTGACAGTGAAAATATTCAGTATTTTAAGTTTGCTACCAGTGGAAATAAATTTTTCTCGTTTGAAATTAGGTTTAACTAACAGGCGAAGAAGTTATGGGTTCGAAAATCTTGGAATGTACGTAGTCATACACTGTAATAAAATTTACAGAGGAGAACAGTAAAGTTTCTCATGTTTATTTTTATTATATATTATAAAACAAAAATTGGACTTAAATAAAAAAAACTAAAAATTATATACAATGAAAAAAAAAAGTAAAAGCCGAATTTCTCCATACATTTCAACCACCTCATAACATATTTTCAACACAACTCCATCATCAACTCTTAAACTATAAAATTACGTGTTTCAACCTATCAATACTATCAATATGTTGTTGCATCAGACCTGACAGTACTTCCGCGCTGGAAGCGGGAGTTTGTTGATACTGAAGTCCGGTCGCTTAACTACGTGCAAAGACACAAGTCCCCAAGTTCCGAGCTTTGGTTATCATTGATAAAATAATGTTTTCAGAATAAGCAAAATAGCTATTTCTCTGGATAACTGGATCAATAATGGCCTTCATTTCTTTAGATAAATATCGAAACACATATATCAATTTCCAACTCGATACAAAGAACACACTAAAGCAAAAACCAAAGGACACAATACATCTACATATGCCGAACACATAACTAATGCTAACCACACATACAATAACATAAATATAGACATGAAAATCCTACACATAGCCTACAACCCAAAAACCAAAAAATCAACACACTAGAACAATATGAAATATACAGACATACTAAAACACACCCTAATCAAATTCTCAACACACAGATCAATTTCAGAACACACACACTATTTAACACAACTCCTCATCACACGAACGCACCCACACAACAGGCAGCGAAGTTGAGATCGCGCCGAGATCTAGTAGGCTCTGAGGATGGTGTCAAGTAACACCGAAACAGCTGTAAGCCACACATGCTTACATAATTAACACGAGTAAGATCGCCCTTTAATCAATTATTTATATTCAAGTGTTAAAAGTAGTGTACGAAAGATTCAACATGGCATATCGAATAATTGTAAGTTAGTAGTTTTGCAGTAGTTTTCAATTTTAGTTTTGTAATTCGTATCACTTTCCCTACCTTTGAATGGTTTCAATATGTTTCTGTAATTACTGTGTAATTCAATTATGTTTCAACCACATGTTTGGGAGAAATGTGAGGAATAGATGCTTTCCTCCACATTTTCTCAACATCTTACTTACTTACTTACTTACTTACAAATGGCTTTTAAGGAACCCGAAGGTTCAATGCCGCCCTCACATAAGCCCGCCATTGGTCCCTATCCTGTGCAAGATTAATCCAGTCTCTATCATCATACCCCACCTCCCTCAAATCCATTTTAATATTATCCTCCCATCTACGTCTCGGCCTCCCTAAAGGTCTTTTTCCCTCCGGTCTCCCAACTAACACTCTATATGCATTTCTGGATTCGCCCATACGTGCTACATGCCCTGCCCATCTCAAACGTCTGGATTTAATGTTCCTAATTATGTTAGGTGAAGAATACAATGCGTGCAGTTCTGTGTTGTGTAACTTTCTCCATTCTCCTGTAACTTCATCCCGCTTAGCCCCAAATATTTTCCTAAGCACCTTATTCTCAAACATCCTTAACATATGTTCCTCTCTCAGAGTGAGAGTCCAAGTTTCACAACCATATATAGAAGGACCGGTAATATAACTGTTTTATAAATTCTAACTTTCAGATTTTTGGACAGCAGACTGGATTATAAGAGCTTCTCAACCGAATAATAACACGCATTTCCCATATTTATTCTGCGTTTAATTTCCTCCCGAGTGTCATTTATATTTGTTACTGTTGCTCCAATATATTTGAGTTTTTCACCTCTTCGAAGGATAAAACTCCAATTTTTATATTTCCATTTCGTACCATATTCTGGTCACGAGACGAAATAATATACTTTGTCTTTTCGGGATTTACTTCCAAACCGACCGCTTTACTTGCTTCAAGTAAAATTTTCGTGTTTTCCCTAATCGTTTGTAGATTTTCTCCTAACATATTCACGTCATCCGCATAGACAAGACGCTGATGTAACCCGTTCAATTCCAAACCCTGCCTGTTATCCTGAACTTTCCTAATGGCATATTCTAAAGCGAAGTTAAAAAGTAAAGGTGATAGTGCATCTCCCTGCTTTAGCCCACAGTGAATTGGAAAAGCATCAGATAGAAACTGACCTATACGGATTCTGCTATATGTTTCAATGAGACACATTTTAATTAATCGAACTAGTTTCTTGGGAATACCAAATTCAATAAGAATATCATATAATACTTCACCCAGATCTTTAAACTTCCGCCTAACAGACCTATGGTTTAAACCAAATTTAAGCGATGTTCATCGTAAACTACGCTTTGGGGACTTTGCAGTCGTCCATGACTCTCGTTTGTGGTGACGGTTTTTGGGCGCCTTGTCTCCTTTGGTTGACATAAGACTCTTCCAGTAACTTATGACGGAACTTGTCAGCGATATCTAACATTATTCTGTTATTTGGTGCCTCCTTATTAAACTGCTCCTTGTACTCTTCCTTAATGTGAAGCAAACTTGGCCCATTCTAATGTCATACTTGGTATGACAGGAAATAATGTTCCAAGATAAATACATTTTCCTATGTTGTGAGAAACATAATTGCAGAAATCAACACAATACTGAATTCACAATATGTCAAACACTTTACAATAAATAAATAGATAGATAGATAGATAGATAGATAGATAGATAGATAGATAGACAGACAGACAGACAGACAGACAGACAGACAGACAGACAGACAGACAGACAGACAGACAGACAGACAGACAGACAGACAGACAGACAGACAGACAGACAGACAGACAGACAGACAGACAGACAGACAGACAGACAGATAGATAGATAGATAGATAGATCGTTGCTGGGGAAACGTGAACAGCAGATGATCAATTATTTCAGTGTCGTTTATTTTGCCGCATATCGTGTGTGTATGCATATATACACACGCATTATTGTAGTTCTTTATTTAAATATTTTATGACATATCCTCCTAAGACTTACCCTGTTGCTTAAAAGTATTAGTGTTGTAAAAAGAACATACATTTCAACAAACATGATACCTAAATACGATCAATACTTCAGCTGCCGCTGGTACAATCTGCCAATGAACTTGAACGTAGTTCTACTGCTACAGCCAGCGAACAGAACAAATCAAATCATAGTTAAATTAAATTCATACATACTCTACGAAATAGTCAGCTGAATTCACCAACGCCCTCCATGCTGGTGTGCTCATGATCTTCCAGAAAGGTACCTGTATCTCCATCTTATACATTGCATCAAACATGATTTGGACAGCGTCTATCATTTTCTGTGGTTCGGAATCTGGTTTCAGATCAGGATTGAAGCATCCTAGCCTTGTGTCCAGAGCGATATATGCAATCGCTATAAAATCACAAACGAAACATATTTTAGGAGGTTATTCTTAAAAGTGGATCTTTAAACGATAGCCAAGCGTCTTAAAAACTATTATAGGATAGCGTGCGACAAGTATTTTTAACACTAGCGCCAAAAGTAGGTACATTTAATAGTGCCTCTTAGCTGTTTGCTTCAATGATCAATTGTTTCCCACCAAATGGCATACGGCAGCACACGCAACCGATCAATAAATCGGATAAACTATTGTAAGCCTGATGTTAAAAATGACTGCTATTTGTTAAGAAACGTAAGCAAATTAAGTAAATCGTTCCAACAATAATTTTAATGACAATTTAAGTAATACATTTAATTATAAAAAAAATAAGGATTAATAGAACTTCGAGGACCCCTCTAGCTGCAGTCGAATATACTAATACTGAGCTATACCACCGCTTGGTAGCATTATGTTAAAGTTTCACCATTACTGTGAGGAGGAATAGAGTAGTGGAAAAGTCATGTTAATTTTATTGTTTCTATACCAGCACGGATGAAGTGCTGTCTATAAAGTTGTTGTTTGATATATAGGTTCAAAGTGATTTTATATTGTTGTTAGGGTTGTTTCACTCGGCCTGGGACTTCGTTTTGCAAACATCCCTACTCACGAAATAAAAATGTCATTTTAACACTGGTATCGTAAATAACCCTTCGTACAACACGATCGCGCAAGGAGTGAATCTCATACTAATAATCCACTTTTATAGGTTTCGAAATTTCTTCAGAATTGAATAGTCCTCATGTATTAGGAATCAGTATATTACGTAATGTGTTTATATTGTAATTTCCAGCTATTTTACGATATAAACTTATTTGTAGGTGTAATTGAAATTTTTAGTTGTAAATTAGAATAAGAATATCGCTCAATTGAAAATGTATATATGAACTTACATTCTAGACCCCATTTGTACATCTCGTTGTTGAAATCTGAAGGCATTTCTAGTTTTTCATCCCTCAACGCACGAATCCTGAAAGTAATAAATATACTTATTAGAAACTTCAATAATCATTGTAAATTAGATGATTGTATTGCATGATAATAAATTAGAGATGAAATATCAATACATCGTGTCCCGCTTAGAAGGATCGAGAAGTAAGTGCTAATTTAAAATATAAGTAATGGTTTTATAACATAACTTTTTGTACAACTTGATGTAAAAACTCTGAGTTTCGGAGAATAGTCAGTGCAGTCGCAGTGTGCGCCTCGAGCTACCCTGAAGACATCTAAAATATACTCAACCTTCTGCCAAGTGTTCCATAATATTTGTAAGGTGATTAGTGGAGCTGCGTTGTCTTAGTTTTTCCAAAGCATCAACTGTATCACGTTGGTACACAACACTTGTCACAAAGCCCCAGAGGAATGTCAATGGGCCTCAAGTCGGTTGACCTAGGTGGCCAGACAAGGGTTTTCCTCTTCCGATCAACCTATTGGGAAAGTTTGCATTTAAGTAGCCACGCACTAGTCCATAGTAATGGGGTGGAGCCCTATGTTGCTGAAAAACCGATTCTGGGAGGAGCTGATCAACAACAAAAGTTCTGCACATGTCCAGATACATATTCCCTGTGACTGTTTCCTCGATGAAGAAGAATGTTTCAATGACGGCGCCAGGCTCATGAATATGCAACTGTTTTTTAAACCATTAGTGCATAAACTTGGACAGTTTCTGCATCTTGTCAGATGTAAATCACAACGATATCTTCATCTAATTTTAAATGGTGAGCATTTATTTCTTGATCCCTCTAAGCGGAACACGGTGTATATTATGTTTACAACCGTTTCTTAGCTAAGTTCGCTTGCATGTCTTCACCTCATGGGGAATAGAGAATGGGAACAAAAGACTGGATTGTTCCTCTTGAAGACGAGAAAGATTAGAACTTCAGCTGTTGAAGTTTGTGATGCGAACTGAGGAAGGGATAATAGTATCTACCCAACTGTACACTTTTATGTCTTTTAAGTTAGGATATATTATATAATGTGTTTTATTGTACCATTTCCATTTTAATATGTGTTCTTTTAGAGAGTAGTTGGATATAATCATAGGTGGGGGAACCTACAAAATGGACTTGTTTTGGGTACAAAGCACGTACGGCAGTCTTGCGATGGAGACTAGTTCTTTAGAGCGAGAGCTCTTTTCTGCCCGCTGCGCGCGTGCGGATCTCTCTTACCTGTAAACATTGCTAAAGGATGTACAGATCTTGGAACACAGTGCATCATGACGGAACTGAAGTCCTTAAAGCTTTCGAGGAAGAGTGGAAGATACAATATTTATGCTTCGAACATGGTGATGAAGTCCACTGTTTGTTGTGTAAAAAATATGTCATTTGCAAAAAAGCAATATAAAACGGCATTATGAGACGCAACATGAAATATTAGGCATTATTCAGGAGAAGAGAGAAATAAATTGCTTTCGGGATTGACATCGAAGGTAAATTAATTTACATTTAGGTCCGTAGACTGTATCTAGATTCCTATTATTTCTTTATTTTAGATGTATTGTTGATGTTTTATTTGTTGCTTGTTTCTGGATATTTACTTTTATTAGACTACGTGTTTCTTTAATTTAGAAATAATATTTTATCTTTGATCGCACTTTACCTTATACTATTACTGAGCTCAAAAAGCTGATTCACTTTTATTCCAATAGCTATTTCCAGGATTTTGAGCAAATATGAACTAAACATTTTGAAAACTTTGATGCAAGGAGCTTTTTTAGTAACGTCAATATAAAAATATACTTAAAATATAATTTCAAAACTATTAGACCTAATTGCACCAAATTTTGTACAGATGATATTATTATAGATCTGTTTATATAGGTTAAATTTCACAAATTTTGGCCGAAAAGTGTGGAAGTTTTAAAAATCATACATAGCCCCTTAAATGATTGACCCCAAAAATTACAATGGCCCTCAATACAGAAGCTTAATTTAATCAATTTGGTTTTTCGTATTACGTGCATCTCACAAATCGCTCTAAGAAAACTCATTACATAATCACGACTGGGGAGTAAGGACTACATTTTACAATCACACAATCAATATACTCTATTACAATCAATATTGTCATTATTATTTTTTCAACAAATACTCAAAAGTACTTAGAGATCACACACGTGGAGCAGGTACATAATAAATAATTACTGTTAACAAGAAAATGGTTGACATAAAATTAATTTTTCCTATTTCTCTTTTTGTTCCTAAAAAACCCTTTCCTTTGCGATTTGTTTATATATGTACATGTATATTAAATAACTGAATAATTAGCCCTATTACATAGCCAGAAATTTAGTAACGCAACCTATTGTAATAATTGCTGCCTTTATTCACTGCAAGTGCACGTAAATCCCTGACGTCTACGTCACGATGCTATGTAGCGGATGCGCTATGCGCTCATGATCAAGGTCGAGCTCTTCTACCATGATTGGGAGCTAATATCGTCTTATCCCTAACGTACGGTCAGAAGACCCGTGCATTGGATTTTAGAGAAAATTATGATAATATAAAATCTGTATGTATAATATTACTCAATAAATCCATCTATCTATCTAGCATTTCGTATTCCTATCACTATCTGTCATTATTAGGCCTAACTCATTTCTGCTCTTTCGTCAGTGATAAGAGTACTATAGAAATTTTCAAAACTTCTGTGTAAGCGCTACAATCTGTTTTTTAATTACATGGTTCGTATATCAGCTGAAGTTTTTTTCTAATTTAGAGCGCTTATTTTGTATATTATGGCATAAATATAGGGTAATTTATGATCCGATTGTCACTCTAAGCACTTTTATTAATTGAATTTCCACACGAAAGTTAAACATCAGTACGAAGATGATATTAGTGGTAGAACACCACATTAACTATGTTAAAGTGTCTAGTATGAACATAGGAATCAAGCTCTTTATTAATTTTAATGAAGTATCTTATTGGAACCTAATTTGTTGAGAATAATGGATGTCTCTTGGGGTTCATGAACACGTATTACTGTTACATAGAATTTAATCAGCTCTGATACCTTTGTCAGATTCATTGCAAATAATAATACAAAAATTATAATTAAAAGAAGAATAAGCTTTAGATAAACAAGTTTTCTTAATAAAATTCAGTTACTGACCTGCCGCCACATAAACGCCCAAGCAAGAGAAAAATTTATAAAAAAATATTATCTGACGTGTATTATTATTTGGAGGTGAAGGTCGACAGATTGGAAAGCAAGCAAATGTGATGCAGAATGTTAAAAATCAGCTATAGAGAGGAACAATTATTGAAGTATTAAACAGGGTAAATGAACTACTACTAATTCCACAATTTGGGACATCTGGCCGACATCTACTCCTGACCACTAGGATCCAGAATACAAAGCAGAGGTTAAATTAAAAATAAAATACAATATGATTTGCGGAGAGAATACAGAACAATGATAAATTTAAAAATAAAGTACAATTTGATTTCGGAGAAACATGAGATGAATGTACAATTAAGAGTAATGAAATGAAGGAAAAAAATTAATATTACGTAGTGTTATACAAGTGATTATGTAAAATGGATAATGAATCTCTCAATACTATTAGACAACTTTTATTAATGTCCTCATTAGAAAATTTAAGAGAAAGGGGATTGGTTTTGCTTAACTTAAATGAAGTTAGTTCCCCTAGAGCTAAAAGAAGTCCTTTTACTTATATATATATATATATATATATATATATATATATATATATATATATATATACATATATATACTTATATGAGGAACGAATTTTTCTCAAATTAATAGAGAATAAATCAAATTAGAACATTAATTAATATATTATGGAAAGGAAAATAAAATTCATTGATTATACAGTCTGACATAACACATTTCTAGTTAGTATATTGGAGGGGGAAACACTTGGCACGAAAGGAAAAGGAAGTCTGAGAAGAAAATAAATTAAAGAAATGCTCACTACAGTGAAGTTCAACAGAAAAAGTCTTAAAAGAACAGCAGAGGAAAGATGAACATGTCTGAGCAATAAGACAAAGTATTCAGAATTGATTGGAATTGAATAATTGATCGTTGTTTTCCGAACAATTTTTACATGTGAAATAGCACTTTTCAAAATTGTTCACTTCTACAGTGTAAATATGGTAGAGTTTGTTTATTATTAGTACCAAAGAAATAATTTTTCTTCAAACTGCAACAAAGATTTATCGATTGTTTTGCCTAATTGATGTTTTACTGGACGTTACTTGTTTAGGGGTTTGGTGTTGCATTTATTTTATTTTTTTTGTGCATTTTTCTTGCTTTTTAAATGCCTCTATATAGGTGATATGAGTTTCTCACATACTTTTCACTTTCTACTCACTATTACCATATCTTTCACTGCTGCTGAAGAAGACAATTTCTTTCAAAGTTCAATGAGATCAAACAGAAGTACCTGAAGCATATAGCTATTTATTCTTTACTTTAGAAATACGGAAACGGTGGAAAATTTTTTTTTGTCAGTTTTGTCACGACTAGGGCAATATATGTGGTCCACCACTGTGGGGTAATGTTTAGCATATCTGACCATAGAATGAGAGGGTCCGGGTTCAAATACTTGTTCGGATAAGTTACCTGGTTAAGGTTATTTTCCGGTGTTTTCCCTCAACCCAATAACAGAAAATCCTGGATAATTTTCGGCTCTGGACTCTGGACTCATTTCGGTGGGATTATCAACTTTATCTCATTGAAACGCTGGTTAACCATAGAGTTCATAAAGCGTCGTATAATAACCAAGTAAGAAAATATGTAAGCAAAGTAAACCCATATCGCCATAGCCCATGAAGGACTAAAACCGATCAGCCGGCTGCTGGCCTCACGTCCACATGCCAAAGGGCCTAAAATTTTAATATCACCCTTTAAATTATCAACATACAGAGCGTTTGCTTTATAATGTAGATCGACTGGGCGGCGCGCGACCGGCACGAAGGCCACGCAACACGAGGCAAGTCCTCTCCCGCGGCGAGCCCTCTCCCGCACACTCGAAAGTCCGTTTAATCTCTCTGTAGGAGTGGTTATGTTGACATTAGAGATTGCGTATTATTCTTCCGATTGTGTTAGTGAAGTATTCAGATTTAGGAGTGGTTCTAATGATCTTAGATTACGAGTTATTCTTCTGGTTGTGTTAGTGAAGTGTTTAGATTAGCTTGCTGACATGACACCACAGAAACGTACCTTAGAACAAAGGATGTTCATGGTAGAGACTTATCTGAAAAAAGATTGCTGAAAGGTGAAAAGACGATTTGCAAGAACATTTCCTAATTTTTCTATTCCACATATCAACACCATATGAAGTCTCGTTAAAAAAAATTAAAGAATCGGGGTCAGTATATTCAATAAAAGCAGCAAAAGACCAAGGAGTGTAATTACTGCTGAAAAACTGGATGAAACAGGGGTAAGATTAGCACACCCCACAGAAATCTCTCCTTTGTCTCACGCAAGAAACCAGCGTCACCAAGACAACAGCATATGAAACCCCTGAAATATTTAAATCCTTAAGAGATATCGAAGACGTGTTGCGGAATGCTGATAGACTTACCTTTTAATGAAATCATTCGCGAATAGACTTACCTTTCAACGAAATCATCCGCGACTGAATCTATTGGTCCTATGTACAGCTTTGTGGCTCGTGGCTGCATCATAATTTGATTTACTTTCGATCTAAATTTTTGCCATTCTTCTCCTTGCCTGAAAATAAACAAAAAAACTTTTTTCTAAACACATAGAATTACTCATGTTTTCTCGTGGATTATTAATAAAAATTAATAATGCGATATATATCTATATATGTATATATATATGTATATATAAATATAGGCCTACACAGTGTATACATTAAATAACTATACTACTTACTTACAAAATGGCTTTTAAGGAACCCGTATGTTCACTGCCGCCCTCACATAAGCTCGCCTGTGCAAGATTAATCCATTGTCTATCGTCATATCCCACCTCCCTCAAGACAATTTTAATATTATCCTCCCATCTATGTCTCGGCCTCCCCAAAGGTCTTTTTCCCTCCGTCCTCCCAACTAACACTCCATATGCATTTCTGGATTCGCCCATACGTGCTACATGCCCTCCCATCTCAAACGTCTCGATTTAATGTTCCTAATTATGTCAGGTGAAGAATATAATGTATGCAGTTCTGTGTTGTGTAACTTTCTCCATTCTCCTGTAACTTCATCCCTCTTAGCTCCAAATATTTTCCTAAGAAACTTATTGTCAAACACCCTTAATCTCTGTTCTTCTCTCAAAGTGAGAGTCCAAGTTTCAGAATCATACAGAATAACTGGTAATATAACTGTTTTATAAATTCCAACTTTCTGATTTTTTGACAGAAGACTAAATGACAAAAGCTTCTCAACCGAATAATAACACGCATTTCCCATATTTATTCTGTGCTTAATTTCCTCCCGAGTGTCATTTATATTTGTTATTGTTGCTCCAAAATATTTGAATTTTTTCACCTCTTCGACAGATAAATCTCCAATTTTTATATTTCCATTTCGTAGAATATTCTGGTCACGAGACGTAATCATATACTTCGTCTTTTTGGGGTTTACATCCAAACTTATCGCTTTACTTGCTTCAAGTAAAATTTCCGTGTTTACCCTAATAGTTTGTGGATTTTCTCCTAACATATTCAAGTCATCTGCATAGACAAGAAGCTGATTAAATAACCATATACTTACAAATTTATAAAATATCTACTTATTTTAAAATTTGTCGTTCTTTAACTCAGTGGAATGAATATATTACCGTTCACAGAACCTTAATCTTATACACATCTTGTAATTTAAATGATAGGAGAAATTTAGTATATAACTTAATTCAGAACTACGAAAAGATGAACTATTTATTTTAAATGTTTAACTCAGGATGTTTATGCCGTTCATTTAATCACAATAATGTATAATATAATTGTGTACATTAAATAACGAAATCAATTTGATACATAATTATTATGAAAAGTGGGCTACATATTTATTATGTGTCATTTGTCCATCACTGATTGAATATACAGTTCATAGAATCTTAATAATGCACATGCGTAGTGCGTAATTTAAATAGGAAGACAAATTTAGCATTCAAATCAAGACTACGGAAAGATTAAAATACAGAGTACTTATTTATTTTAAATACGATTTTCCTGAACTTAATGGAACATTTATACTGTTTCCATAGTCATAATAATGCATGTACATAGTGTTCATTAACAGTTCCGAAATAACAGTATCATATTATGTAACTACACAGGTGCACAGCGGTATCTTGGAACATGCACGTATGATCAGTATCTGATGGAACAGTAGTATTTGGGAACAGGTATGTACTACTAGCACAGTCTAGTATATACAGTCACGAAGCTCAATACGTAGTAAATATGCATCCATAGATCGTTGCTAACCACTAGGATCTCTAATATCGCCTCAATACAAACAATGCGAAATATTACAGGCACAGTCTATTGTTCTTAGCACCGTCACAACTCAAGCTTCGTGACTGTATGTGCTACTAGTATGTAATATAACATGGTAATTAGGATCCTAAATTATCACATGCTTCCCTGTATGCCATGTGATACAGTATGATGTAATAATGAGTCGAGATGTCAATTCGTGGAAAAGATATATTTTCTAATGCCAAATTGAATTCCTAGATCAGGTTTTTTCGAAGCAGGAAATGTGATGTAATTTAAAATTATTTGTATATTGGTCACGAAATTGAAGTGGATTCTAATGGTAAACAAAATCTAACCTATTCTTCCTCTTCTGCTCAGCTCAAGTTCACAATGGTGTTCAATTTCTCCAAAAATTAGTAAATAAAAGCTGCAATCATTTCGGCCGTGCTAGAATGCATATTAATACCGTCATAAAGAGCAATAATCTCATTATAATGAAATATGAAAATTTACTGTTGCATTTTTGGAATAAAAAATTTCTACAGTGCAGTCATGTTTCAACAGAATTTAGTTTAAGTTCAAGAATTGGCAAAGAAACTAAAAATGTAAAATATATGTAAATGAAACATAATCTATATATTTTCATCTCCCTTGATAAAATTCATATGTAGTTACTATACTCTAATACAGGTTTATTTTAATAATTGTTTGTTAGAATCCTGTATTCAGTAACATCAGTTTCAAAATAATGTGTACATTTTTTAAAGACGATCTTCGTATCTTATACTTTAGTATCCAACATTTATTTCAATGCGAAGAAAGGATTTCCAATTCTGCTTTCAAACAGTAGTGCGAACTTATATGGACTCGTGGGATCCGAGCCTACCCAATAATTTGTCGTGTTATCATTATACTTATGAGATTTATTTAACTTATATCTGGAATGTTTGGGGCCACCCAGTGTTTTCCAAAAGTTGGTGCCACTGCTACCAGTAGTGCCAAACATGTTCCGTTCTAGGGAACAGCTGTTGTCATAATGTAGTTCCAAAGTGAAACGAGTATTTTGAAACAGCAAGTATTTCGTACTAGCTCAGAACGACACTGTTTTTTAGAACGTAATATTCTAAGGTGCTGTTACTTTTTGGAACAGTTCCAAGCAAGGGACTGTTTCAAAATAACTGTTACGTTATTTTTCTCTCTAGCGTGTACCTATATTTATGTCTTTTAGTGTTCGTTGGTGTTAAATCCTCTATAGCTTCCTTCATTCCTTCTATATTTTCACATTAAAATCTTTCCGTGTTTGCTTAGCTCTTCGTGCTAACCGCTGATAACTTCGAGACCAATAATCGAATCGAAAGCATAGATGACAGGAATAGAAAAGTCCTTAGTATGAAACAAATGAATGTGGGGAAAAATGTTATTAAAAGTTATTTGTTTTAACATCATGCTTTTGAATATTATTGTAGTAAAATTCTCACGATCAGTTGAATATCAATAAGCTTCTTCATTGATAAAGAGACATTCGCATGGAATTACCATTATCATTAAATTTTTTACCTTAGTGCAATAAAAAATGCAGCACCAAAGATGAAATATATTGTTCCGACACCTTTATGATTATTCGAAAATATTCGTCGTTGCAGAGATAGTAGAATATGAAAAACAAGGTGTTTCTTACTTACACTGTAACGAGACCTCCAACTCCTTGGAATATATCTTTCCTAGTCACACTTCGGTAGTATACGAAGCATTCTACAGTTTCCCTGATAGGCCATGGGCCTTCGTTTCTGAAAACCTGAAAATAAATAATTATTTTAATTTGTGTATTTATTCGTTTTATGTTACCGAGCTCCAATAACCACGTGTCAGCACAATTTCACTGATACCTGTGGTTAGTTGTGCCATATAACCCTATAATCACATTTAATCCTTCGTCTGAAGGGTCCATTTATCTTTGATAGTGTGGAATCAATATATGTTCTCATATTTAGATGTGTAAAGAGATTTGTTGTGGGTGTGTTTTTATATGTCTTTATATTTCGGACTGTTCTAGTGTATTCAATTTTGGTTTTTTCCATTGAATAAGTAGGATTTCCATGCCTGTTTCTGTGTTACTGTAGTTGTGGTTGGTGGAAATCCTACATATTCGACCGAAAAACCAGAAATACACTCTAACGATGCAAACTATAGAAACTTACAGAAACACTCCCACAACACATCCTCAATACACAACTTAAATTTTAGAAAAAACACCTTATTTCACTCCAAACTATTGATCAGAAACGCACTCCCTCTAGCAAAGCAACGGGGGAAATCATAAGAGGCAAGGATCTCACTACTTTTGAAGATGACTAATAGAGCTATCGAAACTAGTGAACTAAGGAAATGTATCACGTAGTTTTCCGTTTAACACTAGGAAGTTGTTATTATAACTTAATCTTATCTGATGTAAACTGTCAAAAGTGTGTAATCAAGATGTATTGTTAGATTAATTTCTAACCATATGAAGAAGTGAAAATTCGAACACTGTTAGAATAGTTATTTATCTTAATTATCTATTATTCAGTCAAGATAACTGTTTCTGTACATAATTCACAATAAGCAACATGTACTTACTAGTCGCTTCTACAAGTCTCTAAATCTGGTTGAACAGGAATAAGGTTACAGGATAAAACAAAATAAAATAATATGTACACAAATGAAGGAATTATGGATATAACATGTAATATTAATGTGGAAAGTAATGTAAATTGGGTCTACTTACTTTTTCAATATCATCTGGATCAAAGACCATCACCATATCCGTTCTTCCAGGTATTCCAGACAATTTTGCGATGTCTCCATAATGTTTCTGAAGGTATTGTCCAAGCTCAATAAAACCAAAGCCGCTCAAGTTACCTTAACAAAAATTACAGTTATACAATTTTATATTCCTCTGATGGAGGTTCTGGCTGATATCTAAATCTATTATCAGGCAGTACATCTCACTTGCCGATATGTGTTGAAGGAAGAACAATTTGTATGCATCTGAAGTCTGACTAGTGTTATGTAGCTAGTCGACTATGTATGCAATGGAGAGGGAAAGGAACTCGCCACCCTAGCCCATTATCTCCTGGCCTAGTTGCCTCATAAGTGGTGCTTCCTTGGTATCACTTGTAAGGTTCAGACCTGTCTTCGGACAGTTGACTAAACAATTTTATGTCTGTGATGGAATTTGCAGTTGAAATTCGAAGCCTGTAAAGGGATTTCTCATCAGTAATTCCATTTCCATCTTTCTTTCCACCGACTCTATTAACCTACTCATTTAAAAGTAAACATATGCAATAGTTACAAATAGGCTTGGATTAAGTTTAGGGTAGTACGGGTTTCCGATGCTGGTATGAGATTTGAAGGAATTGGGACTTTACCGCCAGGACTGAGATAGGATTTTCTGCCTATAAAGACTAATTGCTACAGATAACGCCTGCTATGTGCATACCTAAGGGAAAGTAAACCTAACTTAAAATTACTTCTATTAAACCCAAATATTGTCAACTTAAGCAATTTCAAGTCACCTTAATTACATGTCAACTTAGTTAATTACATAACTTAGATAATTACACTGCACCTACATGACTATTAATTCTCAGTCTAATCTTTCCAACCTTTCCTTAAATGTAGTGACTTTGAGAGGACCACCCGGAAAGATTGCCGCAGGCAAGCTGTTCCAGTCTACTATTGTGCGGTTAACAAAGGAAAATTTTGCCTCGTTTGTCCTTTGTTTTCTGCATTTAAACTTCATAATATGATCAGCTCTGTCTAAGTATGTCACTAATCTAGCATTGACGTCGGTCCATGCTTTGTGTCCCTTTTGTGCGTTAAACAATGCGCTCACTCTGGTTTTTCGTCGCCTTGATTTGAGAAATTCCCACTCTAAGTCTTTTATTAACTCTACGCCATGTCTCTTCCCCATTTTAACATATTTTTCTGCCCTGAGTTGACATATCACATTTTAAATTCTTCATAAGATAAAACGATATCAGCACACCATAAAAAATGAACCATATTTGTATAAATCGATGTTTATTACATAATTATGTGAATAGTTTTTCACTTTGTCACTCTCTGTACATGAATTTATATTCGCTAGTCATCATGCACGGAACAACGGAAGCTGTTTGTCACGTGTCGTTGAATTGGTCGTAATTGACCTTGGCACACATTTTTTTTTGTCGTAAGTTCATACGAAACAAATTCCAGCCGGTCTGACATAATCATTTTTTCAGTTAGAGCAGCAGAGAAGATACAAAGGAAACGGTTTTTACAGAGTAGAGATGGGAAAGTAGGTTCTAAATCCCTTGCTTTCACCTAAAATGCCAGTTTCCAGAGAACAATTTCGACAAAAAGAAACATCAATTTTGAGAACTGAACTTCGAAGACGAATTTGTCACACTATAGTACAATATATTTGAATTGAATGATCTGCACAGTAATATTATGTCAGAGTGGATCTTTTTTATAATATTTATTTAATCTATGAGGTCCAATATTACGTACAACCTACCTGAGTGGGTAGGCATTGGATACATACGTACATACATTGATAAGTGATCATTAACCATGACTTTCCAAATATATAAGTAATTTTATAAGCTATAGGGTCTTTATATGGTGAACTACTATTTAATTCAAAATCACTTACGGGAATTACTGGATCAGGAATTTATTAATTATACACGTTGGTTGTTAGCGATATAGAAACATTCACTAAATCGTCGACACTTTGCAATTGAACTGCAGGAGAAGGTTATAAAATTGCCTTATTCCTTGTTCTAATCTTTTTCGCTTTTAGCTCAATTTTCGCCAGTCCATTTGCACGCTTTCTTTCATATCACGCTCTGGGTTTCGCCTTATTTTCAGGTGAAACAAACTATCAGACACTGTAATTTCACTTACTGATTTAGAATACATAACATCACAACACTACACAGAAGATGCACTGTCCGACGGCAGCCTCACTCTCACTGACTTAAGCATTCATTTATGTATATTGATGGTAAACCGCAAACATCGAGGAATTTTTTACGTGATAACATAGCAACGTACACGATCCTATGGAAATAACACGCAAAAGCCTAGATAAATGACTAGAAGCATTTGAAAAGTGGATATGGAAAAGGATAGAGCGTGTGAAGTGGACAGATAGAATAAGAAAAGAAGCTGTGTTGGAAAGAGTGAATGAAGAAAGAATCATGCTGAAACTGATCAGAAAGTGGAAAAGAAATTGGCTGGGTCACAGGAAGAGAAGAAACTGCCTTCTGAAGGATGCACTGGAAGGAATGGTGAACGGGAGAATATTTCGGGGCAGAAGATGACGTCAGATGATAGACGTATTAAGATATATGGATCATATGATGAGACATAGAGGAAGTCAGAAAATAGGAAAGATTGGAGAATGCTTGGTTGCAGTGAAAGACCTGCCTTTGGGCAGAATGCTATGAGTGAATGAATGAATGAATGAATGAATGAATGAATGAATGAATGAATGAATACTTAATATGAAATCCACAGCGTGAAATGTAATTGTAGTAAACCACTGATTTTTTGTTTAAATTCGTGCCTTAAAGAAATCAGGCTGAACTTTCGCATTGGGTAACGTGTGATTAGCATATTAATCTCCTCCAGCCATTGAAACTGTTTTTTTTTTACGGGTATTTAGTTATTCACATTTCTCACGATTCTACGTTGGGCACTGCATCTGTCCCATTCTTTGACAGAACCTTTCCCTTGCACATTCGAACCAGCACGCAGTATCGCAAGTCCAAAGCATGGCGCCTTACAGACAAAAACACGAGACTCGGCGTTGTTTATGCACACTTAAAGATGTTGTCAGTGGACTTTTGTTTAAAGAGTCAACAGTTTAAATTGCGTAATATACAGTAGGTTAGTGCGACGCATCGGACTTCAACCAAGAACAAAATAGGACGTGATAATGAAAAGGGATACACATTAGAGATGGAAAAAGTTGTTACTTTCTCGTAACAGTTCCAACTGTTCCAGTTCAGTGAAAATACTAGGTTCCAAATAACAGTTCCGAAATAACAGTACCACCATATATTATATAGCCTACGCCGAAGTTCGATCCACAGCACCGGATCGAATCCCTCTCCTCCAGTGTTTTTCCCTTTGTGGCCTGACTCCATGTTGTTCCAATAACAGATAAATTCTGTAGGATCAGAAATTAATTTTTACATTATATATATAATTTAATTTGGAAACTGCACCAAAATAAAACACACCAGGAATGCACGAAACTCCTTCAGAGTCAAGTCCTTTAATTCAGTTCTGTCATTCTGTGAAGCGCATGACACAATTTATTTATGTTAAAACCCTTTAGTCAAAGTAGTTTATGCAAACATTAGGGTAAAAAAGATAAAAGTATAAGTCGAAGGCCATGAGAAAGTCCAGAAGTCATACTGACAATATTGACGCCACGAAACCAGTTATGTTATATTTATGCCCGACGCCAGTTCAGGATTAAAAGTTGGTATTGATTTTGTCCCTGAAAATTGTTAAAAGTAACGAGATCTAGTGACAAAGTCGCTAAATTGACAACACTGCAGTGTAAAAGATATTCCGTTCTGTGGAATAGGTGTTGTGATCGTTGCGTACGTGACTCGTATAAGCAACGGTTGTCATAATGTAGATCCATACACGGCCGACTTGACGCTCGCTTCGATTCTCCTTTAAAAGCAAGGGGAGCATCAAAGTAGGCCGTGTTCCACAACATCGAGTATTTTGGAACTGCAAGTATTTTGTATAACAAGAGTATTTAATGTAACAGTGGTATTTTGGAATAGGCCAGTGAACATAGAGCTCCCTGGAAGAGCCACGTACTAGTACGTAATGTAACAGTGGTATTTAGGAACATGTACGTACGTACGACTACTATGCAATATAACGGTGGTGTTTAGGACGCTACTTCCCTGTATGCCATGTGATGCAGTACGATGTCATAATGAGTCTAGATGTGAATTCGTGGAAATGAAATCTTTTCTAATGCTAAAGTGAATTCGTAGATCAGGTTTCTTCGAAGCAGGAAATGTAATGTAATTTTAAATTATTTGTAAATTGGTCACGAAATCGAAATGGATCCCAGTGGTAAATAAAACCTAACCTATTCTTCCTCTTCTGCTTAGCTGAAGGTCATAAGAGTGTTCAATTTCTCCAAAAATTAGTAAATTAAAGATATCATTTCGGCCGTAATAAAATTCATACTAATACCGTCATGAAGAGTAATAATCTCATTGTAATGAAATATGAAAATTTACCGTTGTACTTTTTTTTAAATAAAAGAACTTCAATAATACAGTCATGTTTCGACAGACTTCAGTTTAATTTCAAGAATTGGTACTGAAACTTAAACTGTAAAATATTTCGATATGAAACATTATATATTTTCATCTCCCTTGATAAAATTCACAATGTAGTTACTATAATACAGGCATTATGCTATTTGATAGAATCCTATACTCAATAACATCAGTTTCAAGATAATGTGTACATTTTTTAAAGATGATCTTCGTTACTTTACTATTTATCTTTTACGTTAGTTTCCAACATTTATTTCAGTACGACGAAAGGATTATCAATTCTGCTTCCAAACAGTGGCGCCAACTTATATGGGCTCGTAGGATCCGAGCCCACCCAATAATTT
Organism: Periplaneta americana; assembly: GCF_040183065.1. Classification (NCBI taxonomy): domain Eukaryota; kingdom Metazoa; phylum Arthropoda; class Insecta; order Blattodea; family Blattidae; genus Periplaneta; species Periplaneta americana. Next base: position 61,236,434 of record NC_091133.1, read on the forward strand.
GTCATGTTGTGAGATTTATTTAACTTATACCTGAAATGTTTGAGCCCACCCACTATTTTCTAAAAGTTGGCGTCACTGCTTTCAATAGTACCAAACATGTTCCGTCCTGTGGAACAGGCGTTCTCATAATGTAGTTCCAAAGTGAAAAGAGTATTTTGTAACCGCAAGTATTTCGTACTATAGCTCAGAGCAACATTGTTAGTTTGGAACGTAGTATTCCAAGGTGCTGTTACTTTTTGGAACAGTTCCAAACAAGGAACCGTTCCAAAATAACCGTTACGTTATTTTTTCCCCACCTCTAATACACATATCTTTGACGGTATTAGAGCTGATGCGAATTGATTCTACACATCATTAGAGTTGTATTCTTGTCATTGTGTACACCACGGTTGGTATCATTTTTAGTTAAAAACTTCACTTGAAACGAGAATGTTACACAAATAAAAGTCATTAAGAATTTTTTACAGTGAGCAGATACTTAATTTTGGATTAAATCTCCAGTCGGTTTCCATAACAGGGAAAGATTCTGATGAAAGACTTTAATTGTACCCGTGATCAATTTTAATAGGAGTTTCCGACATTTCTGTAGACCTAAATAAGAGGTCATCATCATGGAGCGAGTTTAATCCTCAAGGCATAAACGATTTGATTATGGTTTACTTAACGACGCTTGCAACTGCAGAGGTTATCTCAGCGTCGCCGGTGTGCCGGAATTTGGTCCCGCAGGAGAGCTTGTACATGCCAGTAAACCTACTTACATGAACCTGTCGCATTTAAACACACTTAAATGCCTCGACCTTGGCCGAGATCGAACTCTCAACCTCGAGCATAGAAGGCCAGCGCTATAACAAGTACGCTGCCGATGCCGACGGTATAAATGGTGTAGGTCATATCTGTTCTTGATATTGGTTGTTGTTCTTTTGCTTTGTTAAAATTTTAAAGCAACCGTATATTAAAAGCAAGAAGTAAATGTTGGCCATGTTATTATTACTACTAAACTTCATTTAATTTTTTTTCAATATTACTTTAGGGAAAAATGAATATTATAACAGAACTTAACAAATTTATTATTGAAACTTACTTCCGCATAGGCGCTTTTGTTGGAGAGCAGTATCGTTATGATATTGATAATTGCGTGAATTAATTTCTGATCAATTGGCCACAATTCCAGCAACCTCCTTGTCGAAACCTTTTCAGAATAAGAAGTAAATGCAATTATTTTCGTGTTCACGAAACAAAATATATGATTCTAATACGAACATAATTTAAAAAAATTAAAGTATTAAGTGCGAAATTCGGATATTCGAAAGTACCGGTTCCACAAATTATTACATGAGTAAATTCGTCCATCTTCGGCTAGATTCGGCTAACAAACTTATGATATCGTGAACGGAAAATCGTGCATGAAACTCCGTTTCAAAATTGAGCACGGGTTATAGTAGTGCCCTTAGCCATTTGATAGGTATATTGTCCACACCTGTGGAGTAACGGTGAGCGCGTCTGGCTGCGAAACCAGGTGGCCCGGGTTCGAATCCCGGTCGGGACAAGTTACCTGGTTGAGGTTTTTTCCGGGGTTTTCCCTCAACCCAACACGAGCAAATGCTGGGTAACTTTCGGTGCTCGACCCCGGATTCATTTCACCGGCATTATCACCTTCATTTCATTCAGACGCTAAATAACCTAGATGTTGATACAACGTCGTAAAATAAAATAAATAAAAATAGGTATATTGCCAAACTGTATGAAAGTGCACAAGGATTAGCAACAAGTAAAGTATATATTTTTCTATAGTGAGTGAAAGTTACCTATTTTTGGAATGAATCTCCAGGCGTTCCCCAGAATAGGCAAGGGTTTTGGCCCCGGCATGTCTTCGTACGGCTTGGCATTGTCCCATTCTTGTGGGATGGCTCTCTGGGCTGCAGCTGCTGTGCTCCATCTCTTAACGCCGAAGAGAACGGCCTGCTGTTTGGAAGAACCCAGCAAACATCTGATATAACTGGACGAGCGCAACATCTGACTCATACTGACTGCGATGGGAGACTGCGGGATGGTATTATTTGGCAGGAGCTTGAAGACCGCCGAGATAAAGATAAAAAGTCTATGTCACGCCAAAACACATGAAGATATATTTGTTATATGCGTCACTTTCATCTTTATTAGAGATAAAATAAACAATGCTTATTTTGAAAATAATCAACTCATTCTTTAGCTCACCTCTGTACGCACAACGCCTGAGTTGACGTTCCAAGTCACGTGGAAGACATTTTCGTATATTCTAATCCCACCAAGACACTTATGTTTATCTCCTGATAAATATTTACAAGATCGTTCACTGACGAATAAGAAAAGTAATACCTATTTATTGACGTAACACTACGTCTTTTTCCTCACTGACTATTGGAGATAACTTTGGGATTGACCGACACATAAAAATGCAATCTCCTCTCTTGTTCCCTTTGTGTTCTTCGTGTTAATTTTTTTTCCTCTTGTTCATCTTGTGTTTCACTTGTTCATCTTGTATTTCTCTTGTTCATCTATTGTTCCCCTTGTTCATCTTGTGTTTCCCACCTTCAGCTTGTGTTCCCCTTCTTCATCTGGTAAACCCTTGTTCTTTTTGTCTTCCACTTGTTTCCCTTATCTTCCCCTTGTTCCCTTTGTCCCCCCTTGTTTAATTTGCCTTTCTTATGTTCTCTTTGTCTTTCCCTTATTCTCTTTGTCTTTCCCTTGTTCTTTTTGTCTTTCCTTTATTATCTTTATCTTTACTTGTTCTCTTTGTCTTTTCTTTGTTCTTCTTATATGTTCCTTATTCTTTTTATGCCCTGTTTGTTGTTCTTGTGTTCATCTTGTTCTCTTTGCTTCCAGCTTGTCTCTTTGTGTTTTCCTTGTTCCCTTTGTGTTTCCCTTGTTTTCTTTGAGTTCCCCTTGTTCTCTTTTGAGTTGCCCTTGTTCTATTTTGAGTTCCCCTTGTTCTCTTTTGAGTTCATCTAATTCTCTTTTGAGTTCCCTTTGTTCTCCTTGCGTGTCCCCTTCTCCTTTATTTTTGCCTCGTTCTCTTTAAGTTCCCCTTGTTCTCTTTCGAGTTATCCTTGTTCTCTTTTGAGTGACCCTTGTTCTCCTTGCGTGTCCTCTTCTCCCTTATTTTTGCCTTGTTCTCTTTAAGTTCCCCTTGTTCTCTTTCGAGTTATCCTTGTTCTCTTTTGAGTTCCCCTTGTTCTCCTTGCGTGTCCCCTTCTCCCTTATTTTTGCCTTGTTCTCTTTTGAGTTCCTCTTGTTCTCCTTGCGTGTCCCCTTCTCCCTTATTTTTGCCTTGTTCTCTTTTGAGTTATCCTTGTTCTCTTTTGAGTTCCTCTAATTCCCTTTTGAGTTCCCCTTGTTCTCTTTCGAGTTTACTTGTTCTCCTTGCGTGTCCCCTTCTCCCTTATTTTTGCGTTGTTCTCTTTAAGTTCCCCTTGTTCTCTTTCGAGTTATCCTTGTTCTCTTTCGAGTTATCCTTGTTCTCTTTTGAGTTCCCCTTGTTCTCCTTGCGTGTCTCCTTCTCCCTTATTTTTGCCTTGTTCTCTTTAAGTTCCCCTTCTTCTCTTTCGAGTTATCCTTGTTCTCTTTTGAGTTCCCCTTGTTCTCTTTGCGTGTCCCATTCTCCCTTATTTTTGCCTTGTTCTCTTTTGAGTTATCCTTGTTCTCTTTTGAGTTCTTCTAATTCTCTTTTGAGTTCCCCTTGTTCTCTTTCGAGTTTACTTGTTCTCCTTGCGTGTCCCCTTCTCCCTTATTTTTGCGTTCTCTTTAAGTTCCCCTTGTTCTCTTTAGAGTTCCCCTTGTTCACTTTTGAGTTATCCTTGTTCACTTTTGAGTACTCCTTGTTCTCTTTTGAGTTGCTCTAATTCTCTTTTGAGTCCCCCTTGTTCTCTTTTGAGTTACCCTTGTTCTCCTTCGTGTCCCCTTCTCCCTTATTTTTGCCTTGTTCTCTTTAAGTTTCCCTTGTTCTCTTTCGAGTTATCCTTGTTGTCTTTTGAGTTCCCCTTGTTCACCTTTGAGTTATCCTTGTTCTCTTTTGAGTTATCCTTGTTGTCTTTCGAGTTACTCTTGTTCTCGTTTGAGTTACCCTTGTTCTCTTTCGAGTTACCTTTTTCTCCGTGCTTGCCCCCTTCCTCCTTATCTTTGCCTTGTTCTCCTTGTGTTACCTCTCTTCTCATCTATTGCCCTTTTTCTCCATGTTTTCCCTTTATTCTATTTGTCTTGCCCTTGTTATCCTTGTTTTAGCTTTGTTCTCCTTGTCTTGCTGTTATTCTAGTTTTCTCCTTATTTAATTTCTTGTCCCATTCACACGTAGTTCAGGGTAAAGATATGCAGCAGAGTAAAATTGTGCAGCTGTTAACATTAAAAATACATAAATACATAAATTTTATGTATTAATTGTTTATTTACTCGTTTATTAATTAATTTATTTATCTAATTACGTATTTATCTACCTATTTATTTGCTTACCTACTTATCTGTCTATCTATTTGTCTATTAATTTGTTATCTAATTTACTTGTTTTTGTATTTATTTATTTATTTACTGTTTGGTGTTAACAAACAGAAAGTTTCAAGGAATATGCACCTGTAAGAAACAATTAGCTACTAATAAATATGTGATTAAGATGTAAACGTACGATATGTAACTTATTATTGACAAAGTTGATAGTTTAAATACAGATGGAAACGGGGAAAACTTCTATTGTAATTAAGAAAGAATGTGACTTTTCGTGTCTTTCATTGGAGAGTGCAAACTAACATTTAAGGTCATAGTATATATAACTTTCAAGGACCTTGAATGAAGAGAGTTGTCAAGATCTTGACGTCTGAAATGCAAAACGGACACTTCAAGAAATCAAAGTGTGATAACATCCTGGGGTCAATGGGCAGAAAGCAAAACTATATATATAATATTATTTCGTATTAAATGTCTTACATCATTGAACCCTACTTTACTACGAGGTCTATTGGGATCATAATTACATATTAAATGTAAATATGTAATACTTAAAACATAGACCTTACGAAAACACAATGAAAACTAAATTATGTTTTATTTAACGGCGCTCGCAACTGTCGAGTTTATTTATCAGCGTCTCCCGTGTGCCGGAATTTTATCCCGCAGGAGTTCTTTTACATACCAGTAAATATACTGACATGAGCCTGTCGCATTTCAGCACGCCAACGCTGTACCGACTACGCTACCCAGGTCGACCACAGAATGAATGTGGCCTTAAAACTGACAGAATTTGTAGTAGGTTGGTTCATTTTAGAAAAAAATATATAGTTGTGATTGACTATTGTACTGAATGTCCTCGTCGTTCAATTGGAGCAGAGGGCGAGTCTCTTCCTTTCAAACAGGGAGGCGGGACAGTCGAATAGCAGATGGGGGAACCACTTTTCGCCATCATGCGCTATACAACATTATAATTTGTAATAATGTAAGAATATAATAATTTGAAGGAAAGTCGATAATCGTACTCCAGGTACTTCTGATTAGCTACATTTTATTTAATTGTGTATTTATTTAATTTGTCATTATCCGTCCAAGGTGAGTGAGGGCCTGGCAGATGAGAGCGCCACTCTTTCTGTTTACGAATGATACATCCTGCAGGCGGTACAGTCAGACTATAGAGACAACTGAAGCACCAGATACTAACGTAACATCATAATATGATGCGACCACGGCGACGTAATTATCTAGTTTTCATGGCATAATTTTTGCTTGGACTTATGAAAAATATCTTGTATCATTTCATAAAAAAATAAAGTTTAAAAGCATCTTGTATCATTACATAAATAATTCAAGTTAATAAAAAGATAATAATTTATTATTAGTGATAGGTATACTTAGTCACACATAATTTTGTTACTTTTTACATATAATATATTTCAATAAACACAATATTTAGTTTTCTGTCGATGCATTTATAGTCCTAACACAAAAAAGCATAACTGTCAATATTATACAGTAATTATACAGGGACATCACTTTATTTTTACCAACATTTTTAACATTAACCTGGCTATACTCGGAAACACTGTTGCCCCCTTCCATTACAGGAGTTTGATGTTACTAGTGCAATATGTAAACAAATCATTTTACTAGGTATAGGAGAGAAAAGTAGTGTATCCATTTATGTTGTAGGGAAATACGATATTACGATTTTCAGTATGATCATCACTTTTACGAAATTTATCAAAATACAGTAGAGTAGTAACTTTTTTTTTTTCTCAAAATCTCAACTTTTCAGGCGGCTATGTTCGTTATGTATTGTCTACTTTATTTAGCATATTAATTATTGATGTTAACATACAATATAGAGATGCATTTAAATTGAGGGGGTCATAAGTAAAGGGCTGTAAGTGCACTTTAGTTACTTTTGAGAAAATGGGGTTTAAATATTTAAGCTTTCGTAAAATCGGTGAAATTTTTATTTAAATTTTAATGTGTGGTGCGATTAAAATATCCCTTTGCCACTAAAATTTTAGATACTTTTGCTTACACTGGATGCACTTAACTCATGTTATTACAAATGTCACTAGCATTCCTTTGCTTCTAGCCACCTCAATTCAAAATAAGCTAATCTGATTTTTAAACAAGTTGCTGAAAATGGTTGCCGTTCATTACAATGCAGGCTTCAGTACGCATATTATTAAAAACATTTTGAAGCATATTCTCTGAAATTTAATTGATCGTTTCTTGAATATAATTTTTTGGTACGATATTATTAATATAGGTTCTTTCTTCTATAGAAAACGCAACCATATTTCTGAAACACACTATACACTGCAGTGTTTACTTCACTGCTTGAAGACTTCGAATGCAACAGCGGCCGTAAGTTTGTGTGTCTGACGGGAGCAAGGACATTAGTGAAGGGGTGGGGGTGAAGTACATTCAGAAATGCAGGTACAATAAAAATGCAAGTAAAAATAAAATGATGTCCCTGTACTTTGAACATAATTCACTGCAATAATATTTAATGTTCTGATATAGGCACAATAGTTTTTCACACCCAGAACGAAGAGATTACATACCATTCTCACGTTCGCGAGCTGTCCCGGTCTCTGACCCACAAAGCGGGATGATCTGTTGCTGTTTAAGGGGTTAGGTACAGATTACAGCAGTAAAAGTTTTGGAAATATTCAACATTTTTTTCCTTCATTACTGTATCTTGTACAAAATGAAAATTAGTATGTGTAAAACACTGTACTTCTGCTATATGAAAAAAATACTTTTACGATTTAAAAAAATATATATATATATTTTTTTTTCAAAATTCAAAATGGTGGCAGTTTACCGTGCAGTGATGAAGCGTTTCTCTCATAACTCATAAACTTGTTAATATTTTCATATTTTCTCCCTTTTGTTTTATTGCTGAAACCATACGATATCATGCGCTTTAAACTACATTCCTTAATAAATAATATTTTTTTATTTTGTGTTAGGAGAAAATACTGATATATGACCATTTTTAAATGCATTTATTTTTTATCAGACAATCTAAGAAAGGTAGAGAAGTGATCTTGAATCATATTGTAGATAATGACATGCATAAATACACATAAAAAATTTCATCACAGAATGTTGGATATTTTTTGAGTTATGTGGGAAAAAGTAAATATTTTAAATCATAAAAGTATTTTTTTTCATATAGCAGAAGCACAGTGTTTTACACATATTAATTTTCATTCTCGTACAAGTTACAGTAATGGAGGAAAAAAATGTTGAATATTTCCAATATTTTACTGCTGTAAACTGTATCTCTCCCCTTAGGGTGTTATTCATAGACATTTCGCTAGCCCGCGCTACGAGCGTACTAAACTAGTCCCGGCTATCGGGTGATTATTTGTACAGGATTCATATTATATCATATCGCTAACACGGTTTATGAATAAGAAAAACGTTAGTTCACTGGTCATCCACCGGAACCCGCGCTAAGAATGTCTATGAATATAGCCCTTAATGTTTGCTGCCGATAATCCATTTTCGCTTACAGTTTCACTCAATGGGGTTATTTATCTGAAATACTTTTGTTCATTATTTTCTTTCGCTGCAATTTCAGTCTCCGAATCAGTTGTTACGCGCGTTGTTGCTACATCTTCCCCTTATGATTCATCACTGTAGTGATCCCAACATTAATAATAATATTTTAAATTTCCTTCTTCTATCAGTACATCGCATCTGAATTCAGTGCATGCAATATTTTTCATGTATTTATTGTTATTATTAATTTGTGTGAGAAATGAAATTCGGGAAAAAATGTTATTGCAGTAGACAAAAAAATAGCCTACACGGAACCAGTTGTATGTAACTATGTAGCAAATAATAATATCAGTCATTAAAATCATTATTTTAATTTGATTGTAATCTATATAGCGAGTTAATTTGCCTATTTTATATTAAAAATAGAAGTACCTACAGAAAGTAGTCCTATTAAACACATTTATCTACTTTTATTGCTTTCGTACAGGAAGATCCATTTTCTTTCTACTATAATAGACATCTTAACAACAGTTTCAATAACTCGTTAATGCTATTCTTTCATATTTTAGAAAATAAGAACAGTGTAATTGTAAATCTTACAAACTCCCTCATTCATTTTACTGTATTAGACCTATGACTTGCATTCCACCCAGACGCAAATTCGTAATATCAAATGAAAACTTATTTTTTTCTTTTTAAATAGCTTTTCAGAAACTAAATATTGTAGAAAAGAGGTAACTTGAGCCCCGTTGACTATGCACCGAAGAATTGTGGAAATAAAATGCTTTAGGTAGGCCTCTACGATCATCTTTAGACTCCTGCTGCTCGGTTAAAAATGTAATCAGAGATCTAGTTTTTTTTACCGGTTGTAGTAGAGACTACAAGACAACTTTTGTTCATCCTTACGTTTTGAAATTCGGATAAGTCCTACTGTACAGGCCGACTGAGAGGGAACACGAGTGTACTCACAGCCACAGCAGATCAACAGTTTCGTTCCCAGACCCGCCTGGTCCTCACTCGTCTTGGACGGGTAATATAGGGTGTCCGGAACAAAATTTACCAATAATAATAAGTTTAATAACTCACCAAATAATTGATGGATGAAAATGCCGTTTGCGGGAATTGACAAAGGGACTTCCAAAGTTTCGAATGACCACTAATAAACTTCTATGTGTGCATCTCTTGTAGCACGACAGATGTCCAGGCGATATTCAAGTTCTTGCCATGTGTTTCGTAACATCTCTGGAGTGACAGTTGCACAAGCAGCAGATCCTCCAAATCTGCTACTGCAGTCTTGTACACAATGTCTTTTATGTATCCCCAAAAAAAGAAGTCCAGTGGGCTTATGTCTGGGGATCTGGGAGGCCATGCTGTAGGTCCACCTCGACCAATCCATCGCTGAGGAAAGCATTCATTCAAGTGATCTGTAACATGTAATGCATAATGAGGCGGAGTTCCGTCTTGTTGGAAAACATATCCCTGTGGAATTTGAGGAATGGCGTAATTTTGCAGCATATCAAGATACACATTTCCATTGATAGTGTTTTCCACAAAAAAGTACGGTCCAATCACAGTTTCATGTGTAAGTCCGCACCAAACATTAATCTACAAGAGAACCGGTCTCAAGAAGCTTTCTATGCCAAGTTGTTATTGTGTGCCTATCTGGTGGTTGCTTCTCAGGCCACTGTTGTCTAAATCTTCTCTCGCCACTGTTGTCTAAATCTTCTCTCCACTATCTTCGGATACTTGAATTCGGCAAGCCAATAGCAGCATTGAACTTTTTGTTGCACTGTGAACGCCATTTTAATTACAGCTATGTCAATAACAACGACCAAATGTTGCCAACATCATACATAAAACTTAAAATGTCCCTCTTTCATTTGCCGCAAATTTCATTTTCCTATCTCCATTATTACGCGAGTTATTAAACTTTCTTATTGGTAAATTTTGTCCCGGACACAGTGTATTTTATTACATATTATTGATTACACTAGTCAACAATGATTTTGTTAAATGTACAATTTCTGCTGTTTCTTATGTAATGTCATCTGCTGATTCCAAAAATGAAGTCAGAATTTTTCTACCACCCACCATTGTTTTGTAATTCTAGAAAAATTGATTTATTTTTTATTTCTATGTACAATCCTTAACATGCTAATGGAAAGAAAATATGTATCTCATTTTATTGATTTAACAATTGACCTATGACGTTAGATCACTGTTACCTGTGACGTCAGAATTCATAAAAATGAATTTTATTCCTCATAAGACTGAGAGAGTTAGTACTAATTCTCAGTTGAGTTGGAACTTACAATCATGAAACAAGTTTCATAACCCGTGTTTTCTTTGTCCTAATTTTATGTATGGTGAAAGTATCTTATTAAGTGAAATATACCTCGAAATACTTTGTAAATCACAAACAATTTTTGTTACGTTTGTAATTAATTAACTTTGAAAGCACACAGGTGAATTTAAGACACTAGTTAAAAGAGTTTACGTGTGTTCTTTTGATTGCTAAATAGATGAGGACAGGAACTGGGCCCCTGAAATCTATTGTGCTCCATGTAATTATATTAGCCTAACTGGTTGGCTAAAATGATCTCGTCATATGCCTTAACCAGTTTCAATGATATGCCGGGAACCTAAGGATCATTCAACAGAATGTTGCTTTCTAGGAATCACAGATCAGAAGGTTACAAAGAACTTGTCAGCTAGCTGATTCAGAACTATAATGTGATGGGGTGTCATGTATCTCTCAAAATAACTTCTTGGATTCTGATATTTTTTTTCTTTCCTCAAAATCTTCGGGTAGTGAACAACAAACATGGGGAGCGTTTTCATCAGGATTTTTCTGAAATGGGAAGGCGCTACCAGGAAAAATGGAGACAAAAATATTTTGGCAGACTACTGCTGGACACTCAAAAGACACGTTTATCAAGCGAACTATAACCTAAAATCTATTTTACACACATTTTAGGTAAATAAATATGATTTTAGCTAAAATGTTACAAGGTAACAATACCAGAGAAGTCTGAAGTACATTTTATATAATTACTCAAAAACTCTGGATGATAGAAACATTTTGAAAACAGATCTGAAATCAGCATGAAAATTTATATAAGAATCGCCCCTTCTTTATCTTTTAACTAAAGAGTGTTTAATTTTGTTGACCAGTTTTATTTACGCAAACTTATTGACATTTTATGATTTGAATTTGTATTATTCGTTTGTTTATTGATAGATCATAAAAGTTCTTCTGTGAAAGTTTGGGAATTAAGTAAGTTGATCCCTCTTGTTCTGTAAGTCAGAAGCAGATAAAATTGCTCAGCATTTATTAGCCGAATACAAAGCTTTAGAACAACTATTATCTCTCATTTTAGGGAGTTAAATGATGGAGCAAAGTGAGCTCTCAGAGTTCTAATTAACGGCTTAGTAACTTTATCCAAAGACGCGAGCTTGTGCATGGACTGACCAGGGATTAAGGCTGAGGTAGCATAATAGATCATAATCCACGGTACATGAAATCAGTTCTGTGTGCTCGTATAATAATGTGTCTTGTCGAAAGAACGAGAGTAGACTTCAGAATCAAAGACTAAATATTACTTGTTGCAATAATAATAATAATAATAATAATAATAATAATAATAATAATAATAATAATAATAATAATAATAGTAATAGTAATGATAATGATTTTACTTGAAGAAAGTAAAGATATAGGTTTTGAAGTAAATCATGAAAAGACAAAGTATATGATTGTCTCTCGTGACGAGAATGTTGTACGAAATGGAAATATAAAAATTGGAAATTTATCCTTCGAAGAGGTGGAAAAATTCAAATACTTGGGTGCAACAGTAACAAATATAAGTGGTACTCGGGAGGAAATTAAACACACAATAAATTTTGGAAATGCCTATTATTATTCGGTTGAGCTTTTATCATCTAGTCTGCTATCAAAAAATCTGAAAGTTAGAATTTATAAAACAATTATATTACCGCTTGTTCTTTGTGGTTGTAAAACTTGGACTCTCACTTCGAGAGAGGAACATAGGTTAAGGGTGTTTGAGAATAAGGTGCTTAAGATAATATTTGGGGCTAAGCGGGATGAAGTTACTGGAGAATGGAGAAAGTTACACAACACAGAACTGCACGCATTGTATTCTTCACCTGACATAATTAGTAACATTAAATCCAGACGTTTCAGATGGTCAGGGCATGTAGCACGTATGTGTGATCCAGAAATGCATATAGAGTGTTAGTTGGGAGGCCCGATGGAAAAAGACCTATGGGGAGGCCGAGACGTAGATGGGAAGATAATATTAAAATAGATTTGAGGGAGGTGGGATATGATGATAGAAACTGGATTAATCTTGCTCAGGATAGGGACCGCTGGCGGGCTTATGTGTGGGCGGCAATGAATCTCCTGGTTCCTTAAAAGCCAGTAAGTTAGTAATAATGATGATGATGATGATAATAATAATAATAATCATCATCATAATAATGGAGTAAACTGAGTAGCAAAGCTAACGTACTAATGACTTAAAATGTAATTACTGAAATTTTATTCTGTGCATTATTGTTTATTTTAGTTGTTCTTTAAATTTTATATATTTTTTATGTATAAGCTATAGGCTTACTTATAGTTAGCTGATTTTTTGTGTCATTCTATACATGTGCAGGTACTAAATAACAATTTTCTGTACTGGCAGTCGGATACGAAGATGACCGAATTCAGACCAGTTCTTTCATACACAATCACACGATCTCGAAAATCATTCCATTTTAGTGTCCTCGAACTCATTTCGCCATCATTAATTCACATCTATACAATAGCCCGGGTTAAGTTCACGGGCGGCGTGCTGTACTTGTACAAGGGCGCGGCCGTTCGGCTACCCAATCATTCACAGAAAAGGAAGGGTGAACACAATAAGCCTCAGTGTAAGCCTTCGGGTCCCTCCTTCCTTACAAGAGGAGAATAAAAGTTAATAGGGAATAGAGTTGTTTACATATTCATATGTTATCTGCCTGTGAAAGCACTGTATGGTATTTCTTTGACTTGTCTCTAGCATTATAAACCCTGTTTTGCGCAGTTTAATTATACTTAATACATAAATCCAATTAATATTCATAAAACGGTACATAATTAAATAATTTAGCGGAAAGCAACGACTGTGATTATTGGAACTGCCAGTGAATAAAGATTATTGGTGTTATATCCCAGAAGCGCTCTAAACTGGGCGAGCGCATTCTGTTGTGTCAACTACATCTATGTTTAATGTAATCTTTTAAGAGTTAGTTTATAGAGCAAATGTTTATATTTGTCTAGTCTGGTTGCAGGTTTGCGCAAAAGCCACTTTCACCTCAACATTTATAATTGAGTCTAGATTCAATTGATATTTCTCGCACTAGCATTCCAATTAATTTTCCTGAGGAGCACGCTTACAATAATTGTAACTGCCCATACAAATCCATTCATTAATTTATAGTTTTCTGCCCAAGATCAGGTCCTACATTTCAAACCCAGCATTCTCCACAGCTTTCCACCTTCCCCTTATTCTCCATATAGCTTAATGTCTTCTCTTATCAGATATCTTTTTCGCCGAACTTTTATCTCGTTCACCATTCCTACCAGTGCATCCTTCAGTAGACAGTACATTCTTAGCCAGTGACCCAGCCAATTTCTTATTCTCTTCCTGATTATTTTCAGCATTACAGGATGGAAGGAATGTAACTGTGCAGATTGCAGGGGGCAATAGAATACATTAAAATAAATAAAAATATATTATGCATCTCAAAAAATAAAAAAAACTGCTGTATTATGCATCTTGTAGTTAAGTTCATGGTTAATTAGAAAATTAGGCTGAAATTCTGTGTAGTTTCTCAACAGCGCATCGTTGGCTTATCTAAGAATATAGGCATACACGAACTCAGGTCAGATAACAGTTTTTCGTCCCTTAGTCACCGCAGTAAGGTTTCCAATCTTCCTAATAGCAGAAAATAACGATAGGCCTACTTGTTAATAGTGTTACTTAATTTGCAAGAAAAATGTTCATTTTATTTAAAAACTAGAAACGGGATAAATAGGTCCTTATCAGTTTCTCTAATGATAGCAGAAAATACTAGATTCGTAGGATCGTACTTACGCATCAGTGTTAGCATTTAGGGGAAAATTAATTATTTCTGAAAAATTTATTCATTAGAAAATAATATAGTATTAGAATTTTCTATTGTATCCTAGGAATATTAATCTACTACTTCCTGTCGTAGAATGAAGTTGAAATCCGATCGATCTCTCTCTTGTACATATTGTGGCGCCGTGCTGGAAGATTCTGCTTGCCTTGGGAATGTGCGCGCATCTAGCGAGAAGGAAGGCGCGGGGAAACGGAAACTCGAGCTTCGGTAGGCGCTATAGTGCGGGACGGAGCGAAGGGGAGAACTACGGCGCGAAGCGGAGAGAACGGAGAAACATATGTTGTCACGCCAGGAGAAGGCGGCTGAAGTACTTAGACGGGGCGGAGGGGAAACAGTCGCGCATGCGCACCACGCTGTTCACTGCAATATTCCTGTTTCACAAACGTCTACTGCACGTGTCTATGAATCTTTGCGACTTTGTGAAAATAATAGTGGGGTTTTTACTGTAGTGTTTTATAAGTTTCAACAAGACAATTCCTTTCAGTATACCACAAATCTTGTATTGCTTTAGTTATCCTTTACTTTTCGTGTTAATAGTGTTGATAATAATATAGTTAATAGAATTTATGTTATTGTATACTGTTATTTAGGTTTATAGCAGTTTTTTGTTTGTTGTAAATACTGTATGTCGACAAAGAGGAAACAAGGATTGACAATCTATAGCGAAGAAAGGAATATTATTAGAAGTGAAAAATAATTCTGTGATGAAGAAAAAGAACAACAGTGCCTTTGCATTCCTCTTACGAAACCTATAGCACAGGTAGAAAAGTACTCTAATCTATACATACAGCGTATAAGGAATGAAATGAAAGACTGCACAGAAGAAAGTGCGTTGTCGACACCTGAGGGAGAAAAAAAATGTAAACGTCCAGACTACCGAAACGCAAATGTAGATGACTTCGACGGGAGATTGACAAAAAAGATATAATTGAGAATCTTTATTTGAAAAAGAAAGAGGGCCACCGGCGTAGCTCAGGAGGTAGCGCGTTTGCCTGCTGATCTGCAGTTGTGCTCGGGAGTGAGTTCGATTCCCGTTT
Organism: Periplaneta americana; assembly: GCF_040183065.1. NCBI lineage: Eukaryota > Metazoa > Arthropoda > Insecta > Blattodea > Blattidae > Periplaneta > Periplaneta americana. The sequence goes on from NC_091133.1 coordinate 61,251,664, forward strand.
GCGCTGACTACCTGGTTGGGTTTTTTTCCGAGGTTTTCCCAAGCGGAAGGCGAATGCCAGGTAATCTATGGCGAATCCTTGGTTTCATTTCACCAAATACCGTCTCGCCATCATCAATTCAATCGACACTGAAGAAGCTAGTAGCTATTACAGTGTCGTTAAATAACAAGTAAAAAAATAGTACCAAGCTGCAACAAACGTCCACCCTTTTACAAGAGAAAATTGATTTGAAATGAAAGACAACATTAAGACGAATACTGAAGAAAAAGGATTTCAAGTGGAAGACGTGTGCAGCAAAAAAAAAAAAAAAAAAAAAATGAGGAAAACATTATAAATTAGAATACGTGAAGATATCATAGAGCAAATAAGAAAGCTTAGGAAAGTGGAAAAACCGATTTTGTATCTGGACGAAATGCGGATAGATAGGCCTACCAATTTAACGTTTCCCAAGTTCTGGCACGATAAAAATATTACGGGAGTTTTGACTACCGTAAATGTGTCCAGAACACTCATTGTTGTCCATCAGGATAGGGCGGTGGGGCTAATGGCTTTGTTGAGAGACTCGAATTTATATACACGGCTGGAACATAAACAGACGATTATCATGGACAGATCATACTCCAGCAATTTTGAAAAATGTGATAATGGTAGTCATAGCGACAACACCGAAGATGCGGAATCTTTTATGTCTGACTCCGTTCCCGTGTAGCCAAGTAAGTGGAAGAAGTTTTCAGGTCAGAGTGTAGCGTAAAGTTCCCCCGTCCCGCCTATCTACTCCCCGCGCCAACTCGTAGCGCGAAGACAGTAGAAATGTATTCCTCCCGAAGTTTCAGAAAGTCACATGAATCGAAGATTCCAGATATTACGGTTTAATAAATAAAAGCGAGAAGCATCTTCGGAGGTCAGTCAGTCGCGAGTAAGTTACTTTGTCTTCAGTCAGCCTTCAAGTCTTGTCTTGGACAGCAGCGACGTATCCGGAGGATCTGAGGTCGACGTGCAGTGAACTTGAGTGAGTCCGTAACTGAGGCAGTGGCCAGGCGAGGGTGACGCATCCGGAGGATCTGAGTTCGATGTGCAGTGAACTTGAACAGTAAGCTAGAAGAACTAGCCAAGGCAAGGGAATTGTGAACTGAGAACTGATTGTTTTGTTCTGCACTTAGTGCTTTGCGAACATTAATTGAAATTAGGAGTACATTGTTGTTCTTCTCAATAATACACGTGTATTGTCATTGTCGTGTGGAGTGCAATAACGACTATTGTGTTGCTGTGTTGTGTGGAGTACCCATTGTTGTAGGGTGAATTATTAAGAATTAAAGTCACATTGCTGACAGGTGTGGTGGTTAAAAGTAGAAATAAAAGTTACAGTATTATGACTTGGCTATCGATTTAGCTTGCACGCGTGTGTAGTTTCGGTGTAGTTCTACCACATTCATAGTTGACACACCCTCGGACTGATGTGATCTGAACGCCAGTCACAATACATTACGCCAACACTGTTATGCATCTAATGCTATTGTAATAATGGTAGCGAATATTGAAATTGAGAGTGACCGTGGAATGACGTAGTTGAACGGGAGAACCGCTACAAAAACCCATAGAAATCTTGTCTTGGACTCCCAAAAATGAGATTCCGTCGTCACACGGATTCAAACTCGGGTTTGCAGTCATGGTAATCCAGTGCTCTACCAACTGAGCTACGAAGGCGGGTTATATATTTGTTTAGTTGAATGAATTATAAAATTAAGCCGCAGAACATAATCATTATCTTACTTTCAAGAAGGACGAGTTAACCACAATATCCGTCTGCGGTTCTCTAGTCACTACTCAACCCAACATGACACAACACGAGGTATTTTGTAACCTGTTATCTGTTGTAAAATGCAAGTTATTTCCAAGAAAATAATCACGATTAAGATTTTGTTTACAGTTATCTTCCTCCAAATTCTACATTACAAAATTTCCCAGACGTATGCAAACGTAATTCTTAGAATTAGTAAAAAATACACTTTCAACTTGGTTGCAATTGTAATCATAAGTATTCAAAGATAAGATATGGATGTTATTGCATTACTCATATTTTTCATTGTGAATATGACGCAGAAATTTAAACATATGCCAACTGTTTTGATTAAGGTTTGTACAGTTATTATATTCTTCCACATTCCTTCATTTACAATCTCAAATAGATCACAGAATTACATATTTTTATTGATTTGGTACTCAAAAATATAAGTGGACCTTTGCCAATTTTTACGTTCCAATAAAGCCACCTTTATTTTGCATAAATTCGTATTTTGGAGCATTTTTCCTTTTAAATGCGTATATATTTTTATTTTGCATATTTAAATGCACATATATATTTATTTTACATATTTAAATGCATATATATTTTTATTTTGCATATTTAAATGCATATATATTTTTATTTTGCATATTTAAATGCATATATTAACATATTTTCGTGTTTTGTCCTATTTATTACTTTATTTCAAATATCTCTGTGATAAAAATAAGATTAATATCCAAGGGTCTTTCCTGCAGTGAATGGAGTGAAGCGATCAAGATGAATGCGAACGTGTCAGCTGTGCGCAGGGTACCTGGCAGATTTTCGGGCAGTAAACTCTGTCGACGTTGCGACAGGGAGGTTGAAACCCTTGACATGTCCTGGGAGCATGTCCACACGGTGAACTTCTACGAAATACGCGGCATCATGCAATAAGATCTTTAATTGCAACTGCCTTAATAACAAAGGTTATTCAGTATTTGGAGACGTACATGGCATATCCAGTGAGGGTAGTAATCGAAGCATCGACACACAGTTGACACGGATCTCTTTTTATGCAAATTAAAAAACTACAATCTTTCTAACAGTGCCGTTGCTTGGTTCGATTCCTACCTTCGCGAACGCCAACAATGTGTATCAGCCGGTGGTCATTCTTCCAATTGGCGTACCGTCAAGGCCGGAATCCCTCAGGGCTCGGTTCTTGGGCCATTACTTTTTACGCTTTATATAAACGACGTAACAAAGATCTTAAAATATTCAAAATACCACCTATACGCTGACGACTTACAACTTTACATTCATTCCCGAACTTGTACAATCAATGACTCTGTGACCAGAATTAATGAAGATCTAGCATCTGTAGCTCAATGGGCGCAAACATTTGGACTTAGACTGAACCCAGACAAATCACAAGCTATAATAATGGGCCACCAACGAGCATTAAACAAAATAGATCTAGCCACTGTATCAAATACAAAAATAAATAATACTACAATTACATATAATAAGACAGTAAAAAAATAGGGGTATATTTAGATTCAAATTTAAATTTTCAAAGTCAAGTGACCTACATATGCAAGAAAATTTTTTCCATAATTCATTCCCTCAAACACTTAACCAATGTTTTACCTCTCAGCCTTAAAAAGAACCTGATCCAAACTTTAGTGATGCCCCACTTCGATTATTGCGATTCTTTATTCACGAATCTAAATACTGATCTTGCCCATAGACTACAGCGTGTTCACAATATCTGCGTTCGTTTCGTTTGTAACATTAGAAAATTCGATCATGTAACACCGTCACTAGAATTGTTGTCTTGTAGTCCACTTAAAGAAAGAAGATTCTTCAACTCTCTCTTATTACTATTTAAAATCATCCACACCTCCACACCCTCTTACCTAGCATCTCGTTTTGTTTACCTTTCACTATCTCGAACCCGGAACATCTACCTTCTCTCTATTCCTCTGCACAGAACATCCTTCTACTCATCATCTTTCAGCATATCTATTCCACGCCTCTGGAATTCTCTCCCTGACCACGTCAGAGACTGTCGGACAATATCAAAATTCACATTTAAATTAAAAAATCACATTCTAGTTCGTGGAATTGTTTGTTGAACACATGTCAGGTTGCGCAATTTCACCTTAACCCATGACATATAGTAAATATTGTAACTATGCTGTTGTAAAATTGAAAATTAATATGTAATGTATTTATTATTATTATTATTATTATTATTATTATTATTATTATTGCTACTACTACTACTACTACTACTATTATTATTATTATTATTATTATTATTATTATTATTATTATTATTATTATTATTATTGTCAGTTATCAATAACATCATTGCTATCTCTGTTTTCTTTCTTTTCGTTGTATTAGCTCGATGAGAGCACTATAATGTACTTTTGACTCTGTTGACCCTCTATAGGGCTTTAACTTAAGTTGTATCATTTTTCATCAGTGTTTGTATTTCTTTTTTGTATTTATATGTGCTATCTGGTAGGATGGAAGAGAAGGCCTTATGGCCTTAATCCTGTCAGATTAAATAAATTATTATTATTATTATTATTATTATTATTATTATTATTATTATTATTATTATTATTATAATTGCATTTAAACCTTTCTCTCTTGAAGGTTACATCACAAACCAGGGGTCGTCAGCACAGAGCATGCTGGGGCTAGCCTCTCTTACCCGCGGAAAATGCAGTGCACTATAGTGCTCTCGTAGCTGCTAGCGGGTATGCTCTATTTCTCCCTATTGCACGACGGTGCGCACGGGACGTCACCGCATACCCATTGCACATTTCAGCGAGTGCTGACGATCACTGATATAGACCCTACTGTGAGATTTGAATCGCATGAACAACACCCAGAAGAAGTACACGAGGAAAAAAGGAATATATATATATATATATATATATATATATATATATATATATATATATATATATGAACCTTCTATCAATTTTTATAGAGACAAATACCATCTGGAATGCATCGTCATTACGGGACTAATGATAGGAGCCCGTGGGACCATACCCCGGTTCGTAGTCGACTTCTGTAAATCTTTTGACGTGCATAAAGATATTTTAAGAGATCTAACAATTGCAACACTCAAAGGCTCAATAGCTATTTTTAGGCATCATACATATGGACCATGACTTCAATTCGTATCTTCTTGACGTTACTTCATTTATTATCGTGTGTTCCAAACTAATTCAATTTGTTATTTTTCACTCGAACAACAATGTTTCAATAAGCCTCAAGGCATTTAATATTTTATTGTATCATGGTACTCTTTGTCAATGGCAACCTGTAGTGGTTACGGGAAGAAATAAATAAAAATAAAAACAATTACATGAGAAATAAAACCAATAATTACTTCATTACAGTTGAGGACTTGAAATTCCTGCGATGACTAAACTTGAAAATATGCATGCAAATATGTAATAAAAACTATTGTAATATGCACTAAAAATTGAAATATATGCAGTAAAAATACTTCTCCCTAGTTCGTAAGTTCGATCGTTTTTCACTTTTAACATGGAGCAAGCTTTGGATATATACTACCCGTGCAAGTGTAATCTTTCAGGAGTCAGGGCGAAAATACGTGTCGCCTAGATGTCATTCAGGGCAGTATTCCTAGACATTCTTAGCGCGAGTTTCCGGTGGATGATCAGGGAAGTAACATTTTTGGTAGTCATAAACCTGTGTTAGCTATATGATATGATGTGATGTGATGTGTGATATGATATGATATGTGATATGGTATGATATGTGATATGATATGATATATGATATGATATGATATGATATGATATGATATGATATGGTATATGATGTGATGTGATATATGATATGATATGATATATGATATATATGATATATTTTATGATATATGATATGATATGATATGATATGATATGATATGATATGATATGATATGATATGATATGATACGATACGATACGATACGATACGATACGATACGATATATGATATGATATGATATGATATGATATGATATGATATGATATGATATGATATGATATGATATGATATGATATGATTCCTGTACAAGTAACCAGTCGATAGCCGGGACTTGTTTAACACGCTCGTAACGCGGGCTAGCGAAATGTGAGTTTTACTCCGATTTCGTAGAACCAAGAATGAATGTATTTAGACATATGCAACAATGAAGTCACATATTGTTGAGGTCATGGAACTACTGCGAAGACAATGCTGCTAGTGCGCTCTGATTTCATAGAAATAAAATTGAATCTATTTAAACACTGCGACAATGAAGTCACTTGTCAGATAATATGATGTCGAGAGATCGTTCTGGCATTAAACTAATAATTCTGACAGATAAGAGAAGGAGTTTCACAGTAGAGAGCATTGAGAAGTCGTTTTGTTGTTTATTGTCATAATAATTACGTGAAGGGTGAAGGAAGATTGAAAAAATTGAAAAAGTGGAAAGATTAAAATGTAGGCTACTAATTAAAATATGTATGTAATATTAATAATTAATACATTCCTAGAAAAAAAGTTTTAACAAAAATGTGGTTATTTCAAATTGTTTTCATTCACATCATATTATTAAACCAAATAAACGTATGTAGTGTATTTTATACTGTATAAAGGCTATTTCCACATTTAGCGCGTCGACCTGGTTGGCAAGTTGGTATAGCGCTGGCCTTCTATGCCCAAGGTTGCGGGTTCGATCCCGGGCCAGGTCGATGGCATTTAAGTGTGCTTAAATGCGACAGGCTCATGTCAGTAGATTTACTGGCATGTAAAAGAACTCCTGCGGGACAAAATTCCGGCACATTCGGCGACTCTGATATAACCTCTGCAGTTGCGAGCGTCGTTAAATAAAACATAACACATTTAGCGCATATTTAAACAGTTTTTATTGCATAATCACATGCATATTTTCAGATTTCTTTTAGTGCATAAAGTTTCGTGGACTAGTCATTAAGATTCCTATCTAAATAACACTGAAAAACAAATGTTTACTTTTTGTTTTGCTCCGAAATAAAAATAGGTAAATATTACTCATATATGAGCCCTAAATCTGAATTTAAAATCCATATTGCCCCATCACGTATCAGTTTCCGGGGAAAATGAATTGAATCTTTTGTGATAAAACTTGTTTGATTTTAATTTTTCGCTGCTACTGATAAAATTACAACACACTGGGAATTCAAAATACCTCATAATACTTGAAAAATGTGTACTGGATACAAAAATTATGTAACATAGTTTAAAATAAAACAACAATAAAAATATTTCGTGCATATAATGAGAAAAATCTCGGAATTTGAACTTACACTTAAAATAATTTTCTGGATGATTTCTGTTTATAATTACACCCGGGACTGTATTTTAAAAGGAACCAACAATATTCTGCAAGCATGCTGGATGATGATCTTCCTTTCTATCGCCTTTCCATTTTAGATATTTCTTGATGAAATATTTCCCCATGCTCGTCGTTTACCGCTCTAAAGTTAGGAAGAAAGAAATCCAAATGAGAATGTAAAAAGTGTATTTTGAGAGACATATTACACTCCATTTTGTCATATGCACTGAACATGATTCCCTCACCAAGTTCTATGTAGTTCTCTGCCCTAGAATTTCCAAGGAAATTTGAGCAAACGTCTTTGAATGCTCATGTCATTCTTTCTGTAACGGAAAGGTTTTCCTCAAACAAAGTGTCAGCCATAACTTTGTGAATTTGTGGACCGATGAAAATTAACTCTTTTAATTTTCCTTCACTCAGACTGGTAAACGTTTCCTTTAAATACTGAAAACCACATCCTTGGTTGCATAGATCTCACTTTGAACTGTTATGAAATTTAATTAATAGAAGGGACCAATATCTGTTTATTTATTAGAAGTACATAATAACATGCCAACAACCATAATAAACCATAAATAAGTTATAAACTCATAAAATACATTGGCTTTTGTTTTGATTTATACCCCTAACCCGCGCCAGATGTTTCCTGGGGGAGCGCTTATCGAAAAGTGAAATCATAGTATATCTTAAAACCCTTTAGTGATGCGAAGAAAAGAGACATATTTTCGGATTCAGCGCACATCAAACCATAAGGGACACATTGCTTTAAGTCGGAGCAAAATTCTTGTTGTTCAGTATTATCCATCTGACCTAGTCTCTTATGAAAGGACAAATTAATTAAACTTTTAACAGGACTGATGCAAAAATGTCGACTGAAGAAGGTAACAAGAGTAAACCTTAAAATTTGGTAAAATAATGGTAGCCTATTCCTGACGTTAGTATGTGGTTCCGAAATGTGGATTCTGACGTCATTAAAATAAACGACTGAAGGTGACAAAAATTAAATTGCTCAGCATTCTTGCGAGATGTGCTCTGCTAGAGTACATTACAAAACAAATTAGGAAATGAGACAAGAGCTAAATGTGGAAAATGTAATTTAAAAAGTAACTGAGGTTTTGTCCGATATGTAGAGATACGAAATTAAAATTTGGAACGAGTCTTGATGGGAGTTCAACTGTATGTAGGCATAAAATTTCGCACGACTTTCCACAAGTAGCATATATTCAGGGGCTCGTGTTTACTGCACATGCGTAGTGCGTTGTAATCGAAACTTATACAATAAGGGAGATCTAAATTTTATTTCCATGTTTGTACATCAATTTCAGACACACAGATATTCTTCTCTACAGTACCCCTCCTGTTTTTCAATTTCCCTATTCCTAGCCTCACCAAGCTAAGCCCGTCTTCATTTCCCTATTATTTATTCTTACATATTCTTCTTGTTCCCATGACGTTTTAATGTCCTTAAAATTACTTAATGTTCTTAATCCCTAAGATTTCAGTATAACTCTTATCTCTTAATTTCGTTACATCTTTTTCTTTTTTTATTTGGTTATTTAACGACGCTGTATCAACTACTAGGTGATTTAGCGTCGATGAGATTGGTGATAGCGAGATGATATTCGGCGAGATGAGGCCGAGGATTCGCCATGGATTACCTGGCATTCACCTTACGGTTGGGGAAAACCTCGGAAAAAACCCAACCAGGTAATCAGCCCAAACGGGGATCTAACCCGCGCCCGAAGTGCAACTTCAGACCGGCAGGCAAGCGCCTTAACCAACTTAGTCACGCCGGTAGCCTCGTTACATCTTTCTCTTATCTATGCAAAATAGAATTTATATAAGACAACCTGCATGATATTAAGCGGCTAGTGTAAATTTCTTCTGTATTTTACATGCTCCATTCCATTTTGTACATGGTAATACAATGATTGTGCATATTTAGTAATCTTTCAAAATACCGAGAGACCTCATAGTGTGTTTTGGGAAAGCCATTGATTTAATTCCCAATATGCTCGGTCAATTTAATTTTACGAGATTAAGATATTTTATATGTATATATATACATATATATATATATATATATATATAAAAGTAGAACTATTGTGAATGCTCACATTTAAATACATTTATTTTAACATTATTTCCGTTCTTGTTCTTGTTGTCGTTTCCGTTCCCGGTAACGACAACGAGAACAAGAACGGAAATAATGTTAAAATAAATGTATTTAAATGTGAGCATTCACAACTAAATAAATTAACCAAATGAAGATCGACATACTGGCATTATGATGTCAGAGAATTCGAGCTCTAAATATGTCAGCAATCATTCAGGTCATGGCCTTCCTATGATATTGTTTATTGTAGTGCGTGTGTTTGGTCTTTTTCTGAAAAACCATTAGTTCTCAAAACTGACGACAGATGAATTTTGGAAAATAGGAAAATTATGTAGGAAAAATGACATTTCACTGAAAACTACTATTTTTCCGCATATCCTTGAATTTGAAAAGTATGCTATATATACTGAAATTTAAACGAAAATGCCAATTTTACCTATACCGTCAGAATAATATTCTATAATTGGCTGTAACTGTACATGTATTAGACCAATAACTTGATAAAGAAATAATCATATCCCTATTCCAGATAAAACTCGTTTATCACGTTGTTGAGAGCAGATAAGAGGATGAAGGTTACTTTGTTGCAACATTGAAACATTTTATCAGGAATATGAACATTTACGTGGAATGGTCAATAAAAATGACGCTTATCTCGATAAAGTTGTCTAGTTGCTTTCTTTTGTAAATGTCTACTTTATTCCGTCACGAAACATGAGAGTTAGACCATGGACTCACCTGCATCGTCAGTTCAACGAAAACTATCTGCTTAAAGTCAAAACCTACTTAATTTTATTTCGAAATGTTAGGAGTTACTTCGGACAGGAAATTTTTACATTTGTCTGGTTAGGTTTGCGCAAAAACCACTTTCACCATTATATCTATAATTGAATCTAGGTTGACTTGCTATTTCTCGCAATAGTAGGGCCTATTTTTTTAAATTGGTTATTTAACGATGCTGTATCAACTACGAGGTTATTTAGCGTCGATGAAATTGGTGATAGCGAGATAAGGCCGAGGATTTGCCATAGATTACCTGACATTTGCCTTGTAGTTGGGGAAAACCTCGGAAAAAACCAACCAGGTAATCAGCCCAAGTGGGAATCGAACCCGCTTCCGAGCGCAACTCCTGATCAGCAGGCCAGCGCCTTACCCGACCGAGCTATGCAGGTCGCGAGTAGGGCCCATTTCAGTTAATTCTTCCTGAGAAGCATTCTTACGATTTGTAGCTGACCATCACCTCGTATTTATTATTTTTTACTCCTAATATTAGTATCTAAATGGGAAGAATCCCTTGGCAGTCCAAAAAAGAGATGAACTAAAAATTTAGCACTGAGACCATAATAAGCATTTGGCCTTATGCTTAGATGATGATGATGATGATGATGATGATATATTTTCTTAATTTTATGTTCCCGGTATGTCCATAAAAATATCATGACTTAGAAAGTAATTTCGTCTTCTACCTACGTCAAGGACTAAGCTGTCTGGACTTATTCCATTCCCAAGAAAGGTCATCCTTTCATCTCGTTCTAGGTCTTGCAGTATCCCTAGATTCACTCGATTGGTAGTTCCGTGGCCAGTGATATTCAAGGACATTCTGTTCACAATTGAAGGGTTCAGAACCATAGTGGGCCAAGCGCCATATATTAAAGACGTAGAAAACAAGGGTTAAATTAAGTTATTATAATAAACCAATGGAAACATATAGCAAGTAATATAACATTAAAATAAAATGATATGTCAATCTTCATTAAACTATGGTATTCACTTACTTTTAACCCTTACTTTCTCCGTTTTTAATAAATGGCGCTTGGCCCATTATGGCTCTGAATCCTTCAATTTACTTACTAATGTTTATTTACCTGGTGATCCGTTTGGGAAGACATAAAATACGTGATAAAATGAGAACTGTTGCTATTTATTGTTAAATAATTTGTACATGTATTCTAGAAGAATGGAAGTTTTGGCCAAAACGTCAACGTGCCCACCATTGCGAGCACGACACAGTTCATATCTCGAGGCTAATTTCTCCCATGTATGGTCTGACATCTCAGGCGTAACTTTCTCAAAAGCTGAGAAAATCTTTGCTCTGAAATCATGAATATCGCTGGGTCGTTGTGCATACACATAATTCTTCACGAAACCCCAAGGAAAGAAATCGGGTGTTGTCATGTCTGGGGAATTTGGAGGCCACATAATTAGCCCTCCTCGACAACACCAGTTGTTACCAAATGTGTCGTCCAGATAATCACGGACGTCTGTTGCCCAATGAGGTAGTGCACTATCCTGTTGAAAGACGATACCCATGTTGTTTTCCTGTTGCAGTTGTGGTTCGGAAAAGTTTTCCAACATGTCTAGGTATGGTCCTGATCGAACTGTTTTCTTTGCGAAGATAAACAACCAATACAGATTATAGCGACTTACCGCGCACCAAACATTAACTTTAGGACCAGCCCGTTCCAATTCATATGAGACATGTGGATTTTCACGTCATTTACGTTCGCAAGTAAACAAAAATAATGACTGCTCAGATGCAACTACTCATAATGCAGCCCTTCATTATTGGGAGAAATCTCATTTTGGCCTCTTTTATGTGGCTTTCTTGCTTTCTAGTCATTACCCACATCTCGCACACATGAAGCATTATGGGCAACACCATGACCTTATACATCTTTATCTGAGTCTTCCTTAAGGGCTCCTTGACTGAGGTTCGGCTGAGCGTGTCACACATGTATTGATATCTATGCATTTAATTTTCTATATTTCTCTCATGGTCATAGATTATACCACAGCCTATATAATTAAATAACATAAAACTAGTTTATATAAACATTAATTAATCCAATCTTTACATATTGAGAAAAAACATAGACACTAACAAAACTGATGAAAAAAACAATTCGTTCGGTACGGTACAACAGCGAATTGTATGACCTACTTAAAGATATAGACATGATACCTTACATAAATGTACGAACATTAAAATGTGCTGTTCATATTATAAGATCCAATGAACACCAGAAGAATAGGTCTATTTACCTAAAATCTGAAGGCAAAAGGCCAAAATGACGATCCAAAGTCAGATGATAAAATGTAGGGGTTCAGGATACTAATCTTTTAGGATGCATTTCGAGTATTAGCATCGAATAGAGAAGCCTGATAGCAACTTGAAAGGAAAGCTATGACCCGAAGTGGACTATTGTGCCGATTATGATGATAATTCATTTCTAGGCGTTATTAACTCGATTGAGTCATGCAGACTATCTCATGACTTCCCATGCCACCTTCCCTGGCTGAGACAGTTATTTCTGAACCGATACGAATACACAGGTAGGCAAGCATTGCTGAGTGACGGATTGTAAAAGGCAGATATCATAGCTTTCGACTCTCGCTGTCGCCTAAAGTCCACCACTAATGTACACTGTCTGACTGTGTTTGTTTATAAAGCAGAGTAAGAAAAAAGGACATGAGCGGGAGTATCTCCTTTCCTTTTTACTTCCCCTTTATGCCCAGGGCTGTGATAATTATATATTATAATATTGGCGATGCTTTGAGTTAAATCTGGGGACAATATTTACATGTAGTTATAAGTTTAATTCATTATTTACATTATTCCTTTATCATGATTTGTGTAGCTTATATCATTATAATGCATTGTTTACTTCATTACTTAATTTTCATGTTTCTTCCATTAATAAATAATTGTGTTATTACAAATAGTGTTATGACTTCTGGGCATTTGAAAACGAAGGCCACAAACTATTTGTATAAATACGACCATGCAATGTTTATAATAAATATTTTAACATACCATCAATAAAATTAGGAGACCTTGTATAATTCGAAGCATTCATTATTATCACATAATTGAATAATATGTATTATTTATTGACTTAATTTTATTTTATTAAAAATAAATATTAATCTTTACAAGTACGTATGAATAGCAAGTACACATATTTACGTATATATAATATACATATATCGCAACTAAAATATCTTGTTTTTAAATGGAACTTTCTTTATCACAAAATACTATAAACTGAAAACAGTTTAGTAATTGTAATATAAGAGAATACATTTTGAGGATTTTGATAGAGTAACATCAATCTAATGATAGAACAATCAAAATGTCCCCAGTTAATTAATCTGAACTTTTGTAATACTGTGTTACTCCCGTCTTCAGTTCTCTCTGTCTATCATCTTGAACTTCAGCGGTGATGACGGCGTGTATAGTAGTCTACTAACGAATTGCATATCTCCATAATTATATTCAATCCTGAAGTTCCTGATGAGCTGGAAAATACACACATACATGAGTTACATTAGTCTAATTTGTAATACCACCACTTTTATTTTTCTGTTTATCTATTTATCTGTCTCATGACACCTATCTGATATTGCATGCTTATCTTATTGTGATTTTAAAAGGACATTTTGCTGCTTTTAACAATTGCATTCTTACTTCAGATCATAAATACCAATTTGGTCTGAAGGTGTTAATAATCCTTTGCTCTACATCTCTTTCAATAAGACGAGCTGTTTGGTGATACTGTTATATTTCTCAATCCAACATGAAGTCCCCACGAAGAAAGAAAAATCCAAAAGAATTGCTTGGAATAAATTTTATTTAATAATTGTTGACACTGCATTAAATTCCATTAAGGAAAGATTTCAAAATCTGAATGAATGTAATACTCCGTAGTATATTTATATTTCTTTGTGAATTCAGAGAAATGACAGAGAATGAAATTTAAAAAATGTTGTTCTGATTTAGATGTTTCTCTTCGAATTACTTAAGGAAGTGCAAATCTTAAAGATGTTGATCGTCCTGAGCTCTTCAATGAGCTGATAACATTCAGAACTTTGAGCAATGGCAATGATGACGTTTCAGAAACTGATCCATTAAGAAACTTGACCTACATTACACAAAATAACTTCACGTCATCATTTCCTAATTTGTAGCTTTGAGAATTTTTCTCACATTACTTATGAGTGTAGCATCAGCGAAAGGAATTTTTCAAAGCTCAAACTTATTAAAACATATTTAAGAACAACAATCACTCAAGAAAGGTTTAATGATTTAGGATTGCTAGCTATAGAAAATAAGTTGTGTGAGAAATTTGACTTATAAGATGTTATTGATGAACTGGCAAATAAGAAACCAAGAAAAGCGCTGTTCTAATGTATTGATTAACAGTTACTTCTGTTTGACACATTTTTTTTTTTTTTTTTTTTTACATTTTCTATGTTTATAAAATTCAAATAAATATCCTATATAAAAATTTTTATGGATTTTTCTTTGTCAATTACATGGTTGTGTCACAAAATATAATTATACTAATAGGCTAGCATGGGTTGGGTTGAGCTGTGACTGTACTCGCGATGTGGATTGTTTAGGGCGGCCAATTATATATATGATCGGTCCCAGGATTCTGTACAGTGACTTCGCGCATATGGGGACAGAGTCTATCTGAGCCGGACTCTATTGCGGGCAGCATCAGCTCGAGGCCGCTAAGGAATAAAAAGCTCGTGGTAGAAGGTAGAGTAGAGTTCAGATGGAAATGATCCCCTCCCTGCAAGAGATTGTTCGCTTCGTTCAAACAATGCCTCTCTCCAGAGCAGTCATTGGCCTTAGTCCTACCCACATACCACTTGCGCAGAGGTCTTGTTTCGTCTTTCTTCTCTACATATTCCTGGGACGGACCATAGCACGCAGGCGTCTAATAAACCAGAACCGGCCCTGTTCAGAGAATTTCTTTAGCCAATTGTAGACAGCTTGGCATGACAGGTAATTCTCGCCATACACTAAATTTCTTTATGGATACTCTTTGCTGTCAAACCAATTTCTCAAGAAAATCGCACACTGCTCGACAATGGTACTCTCGTACACCAGTTCCGCTTTCCTGCAACTGCTGCGTCTTCGTTTCGCTTATAGCGCTTGTGAGCACATCACCTGATAATACTGTCATCTAGCAGTGATAGCTTTTGGCGTCACATTTAAAACGTAGGTTGCTACTTCGTTTGTAATTTACTGACTCGCCTGTGAAATACTGGCTGTTTCTTTAGCTGACAGATTGCATGTTAGTATAGACTGAATGCACCTATGGATGGCTGATCTGACTAGCAAAGTAACTTATGGATCAATCAACTAACCTTACCTGACTGAGGTTCGTATTGTCAGAACTGATTATTTTAACCTTGATTATATAATTTCGGTTTCAATTTTATCAACAGTAACCTCACTAGAGGTTTTGATTTATCTAGAGAAAATCGAAACTCGAATGGGATTTAATTGACTATTGCACGATTAGAAGAAAGTATATAAAGATTAGATGTAACGAAGTACTCTAATACAATAAAATAGTAATTGACTTACGAAAATACAACTGGCTTCAAATGTATTATTGTACCATCTCAACATTACAAATATTACGCTACATCTAGCGTAGTAGTGTGTTATGATCAGCTGTTTTCTTGTTATCATTTGTGCCAATTATGGAATCTTCATTGAACTCTGTAGACGGTTACTAGTTAAGAAGGCTTTGTTGATTCACTTTCATTTTTATTACAGCAGTTGCATTCCACTTCAATTATCCGGATCCCAGTAATCAACGTCACTTGACAGATGATTTTCAATAAATCTTAATATTAAACAATCTCTGATACGTGACTATCCATAATATCATATAGCAGAAACTATAACATAACCTAAATAATGTAAACAAGTGTTAGAAAGGTTTTAATTAGGGATGATGAAATAAAAAATAAACATGAATAATTTTAAAAGGAACAATTATTGGAAGTACAATTTTCAAATTTGAATGTTTTAGTGGTTGGTGGTTCAGTTGATATTATATTGGACGTGTGCGTAAAAGAAATGAACTCGTTGATGTACATGGTGTATTTCTAAACTTATTCAGGATTTCCGAATGGTGCTCTTCATTTATTTGTAAATAGGGTTTCAGGGAAGATGCATAGCTATGACCAGTGATGTTTATTAATTCTTGTTCTTGAATGCCAATGCGAGTCATATTTGAAACTGCTGTGCATCGACTGGAGTGGTTTGTAATTTTCTGTTTTTTGACGTCCAGACCAGTGCTGTTTGAAATGTTGGCAAACAAAGAAACAAATGCTAGGGTAGTTATGAAAATAAACAAATGCTAGGGACGCGATAAAATTAAACAAATGCTAGGGACGCGATAAAATTGTGCGATAATCAGCCATGATTGGTTGAAAGACGTCCTTTTGTACCGTTTTATTGGCCAAAAGTAATATGACGTAGTAAAAGTGTAATAGTCACGTATAATCAATTATTAATTTTTGTATACTTATTTGTTATAAAGTTACTACATCCCCATGTAGCTGTACTTACTTTTGCCAACAGTGTTTCAATCTCCAGTTCTGCGAATCTTCTGCCAATACACATTCTTGGCCCAAATCCGAACGGCAGAGTGACGAATGCGTGTAACTTCATCTTAGATTCTGGCTCACCTTTCAGCCACCGTTCTGGAATGAACTTATTTGCTTGCGGGAAATGCTTGTCCAGTCTGCTCAGTAACAAGCCGGGCATTATGATGCTCGTCTGTAAAAAGATACCACGTCAGTATTTGTCTTACTGAATATGTGTTGAGACTCATGGAGATGGAGCATTATTCGTCACAGGAACTTGCAGATATGCGTTTAATGTATGATGCAGTAGGATGTAGTGCCCAGAAAGTCCAACGAATGTACAGAGAAAAGTTTTCCAACGGGCGTCATCCCAATTGGAAAACATTTATTGCCGTGAATAGAAACTTAGACTGCGTTTTTCAAGCCACAGAGAGCTGGCCAGGGAGCTAAACATGCCTGAAAGTTCCTGTGACTAGTAATACACTCCATCTTCGACAGTCAGACATAAACAGTAAGCAATAACATATAACAAATATTACCATGGCAGTTGTTTGTTATGAAAATTAAAGCAGCTTGCAGAAACGTCCTTCACATGCACTCCCAAGATCTCGTGGCATCCGAAATATCCATTTCCGATCACTAGTTTCTTATGTCAAAATGCTCTGTTTAGAGTCCCATCTGTATAATTTTGACCCTAGAGGTTTAAGACACTCTGTATAGATCACTAAAATATTCATTCTGAGAGCTTGTTTTAAAGTAGGACGGTGAAACTTTTAGAAATTCAAGTGTATATTTTATTGCACAGTTATGTTTATGTTACTATTGCCCCTTTTCAGAGTTGTAACTTTTATGCAAAATAAAGGTTGTTGCATTTTTGACACATTACATTACGATAATCTGCTATGTGCTGTTATTTCTGACTGTTACGCTACGACCACACCGAAGGAGGCTTGGTTATCACCTGGTGGTTGAGTAGTCTGATATAATGTTGAATAATGCTTGCTAGGAAACTAGTCTCTTTACAATCTCAATAAAATTAATGAAGTCTTATCGAGTACATGCTTTGTATGAGAATTAATGTACATATTTCAATTATTAAGTATATAGACTGTACAAGATAATGTACAGTAGTGGCAAAAAAACCGGACCGACCCTTGTAGCTGATTTCAGAGCCCTGTTCACTCCAGAGCACGATAGACTGGTAACTAAGACTCTCGTGGTTCGAATCCTCCCTGGGAAGGAAACTTTTTTTTGTTCCTTATTCAAATTTATTCCCACTACCTTTCGATAGATGGTAAAATTCATGTTCTGGGGATAATAAGTTAATTAAGTAGTAAAATATCGCTGCAATCAAAAAAGTATTGGGAATAAATTTGAATAAGGAACAAAAAGAAGTTTCCTTCCCAGGCAGGATACGAACCACGAAAGTCTTAGTTACCAGTCTATCGTGCTCTGGAGTGAACAAGGCTCTGAAATCAGCTACAAGGATCGGTCCGGTTTTTTTGCCACTACTGTACATAGTTTGGGTTAACCTACATCGACTTAATCTTATATATCTATGTCTGAAATGTAACGGTTAGGATGTTATATATGGGCGAACTTTTAAATTAAGAGAGGCATTATAGACGTTTCACAACATTGTGATATGATAAATCATTGAAAATGCTGCATCTTGTGTTGTTTCAATAAATTTCTTTTATAATTAAGTAGAAATTCAGTAAGAAAACAAAATATTTACACAAAACATATTACTAAGGGTACCCTTCTTATGAATTCCATGAATTTTAAACTCATATCAGGTACCAGTACCGGTTCTATTTCCGACCTCAATGAAATACTTGGTAGCTTCCCAGTTTCAGATAACACCCATTAAGCACGGGAAGACACACAGCTAGATAGAACTCTTCCATTGGGAAGACGTCTATTTTATTTTATCTTTTTATTGGGTTATTTTACGACGCTGTATCAACATCTCAGGTTATTTAGCGTCTGAATGATATGAAGGTGATAATGCCGGTGAAATGAGTCCGAGGTCCAACACCGAAAGTTACCCAGCATTTGCTCACATTGGGTTGAGGGAAAACCCCGGAAAAAACCTCAACCAGGTAACTTGCCCCGACCGGGACTCGAACCCGGACCACCTGGTTTCGCGGCCAGACGCGCTGACCGTTACTCCACAGGTGTGGACGAAAACGTCCATATTCCTCAACAGTAGCCAATGCATTGCCATCACAAAGTCCATAAACAACAAGCATATTCACTATGTGAATACATTAATTAAATGACAAGTGAACGTGTATTCAGTTGTGTGTATTGCGCTGGCGTTGCAGTGCTCAGATGCTGTCGTGTGCAGAAGATTCGGCGTAATACGCCAAGAACAGTGCACGGAACCGCATGACGTTCCAATATTTCTCCCCTTAATTTCTCCCCAACCGTTAGAATTAGAACACAGATATATCAGGTTAAATCGGTGTAGATTAACCAAAATTACATTATCCTGAACTATTTTACATTCCTCCTGAGACACTCTGTATATAGAATATTGAGTTACGTATACTTACTCCTTTAGGTACGCGGTAGTTTGCTAGAACCAAGTCCTTGACTAGCGTTCTCTGATTGCCACCAGCGATAGGAGATATTCTGAAAACAAATTAGACAAAGAAAAATATTTTATAACATATTTTATCTAATTTACTGCAGACAGTTTTATTGAAATTCCTTCATTTCTATTTGTGAAATGTAGAACACACGGAGTGTCGAATGTTATATCCATAGTTTTCTTTAAGTAAAAGGAGTCAGACCAAAGAAATCTCCAGTCTATTTTGTTCATTCCATCTAATCTAATTTTACTCCACGTGTTGTGAATTCGCTTGAAGTAGGCTTTATAAACTCTCTTTCCTCATTACTTAATATCTTTGAAACTCTGTGCCGTCTTCTTATGGTTGAGTACTTTCTCCCGTATGTTGTTTCAGTTGTTGATCATTCATGTATATTAAGTCATTTTAAAGGCTCAACATATAAGACTCCTTGTCCTCGTCACTCCCTCCTCTTGAAAACAAATTAGATCCAGTCTTTGGAGTGCTGTCTATACTACACTTCTTAAATGATGAAAATTGTAAAATAAATTTTATCCCTTTAAAGATTCCAGAAACCACCGGCGTCGCTCAGCCAGCTAAGGCACTTGCCTGCCGATTCGAAGTTGCATTCGGGCGCGGGTTCGAGTCCCACTTGGTCTAATTACCTGATTGGGATTTTCCTAGGTTTTCTCCAATCGTAAGGCAAATGTCAGATAATATATAGCGAATCATCGGCATCATCTCGCCAAATATCATCTCCTTATCACCAATCCAATCGACACTAAATAACTTCGTAGTTGATACAGCGTCGTTAAATAACCAACTAAAAGAATCCCGACTTCATATTCATTGAAATTATCAAGTCTGCAGTTAAAATTAATCCAACATTTTATATATTTCGTAGCTATTTTATCCGCAATAAGATTGTAATGTTCAGACATTTAATTGTGTTAGTACAAATAAATAAATTAATTATCCATTAATTGTTATTTACTGCTGACACGGATGAATATCCTTACTGAAATATGGCTAATACACGAATATTTTCGATTAGGAATTATGTAAATAATGAAACCTCAAGTTCTGAAAAAAATACATAATATTTTTAGATATCTCGTGCACTCTAGACAATAATAATTTTTTTAATTTGAACTTAATTTTTCTTCCGCTTGTAATATTAACCTCTATACTAAAAGTATTTCCACTTAATGTGCATTATTCGTTAAACTATGTTTACATAGGCCTATAGCATGGCCACCGGTCACCTAGACTCCCTCTTGTGTCAGGAATATCGGTGAACACGGTATTACTCGACCGAGGCCAGTGGAGTCCTGCAGCCCGGAGCGCCACTTGTACTGCTCCTGCGTTCGTAATACCGCATCGCGATAGTTCACATTACGCTCGCGGCTCCACTCGCCTCGGTCGAGTAATACATGTAATATTTGCAAGAATTTGAGCAAGTTTTGGCACTTTCATATGAAGCAGATATTGCACGTTAGAGCAACAACTACTTTGATTTGCCTTCTACTGTTAGAACGACATTAAAATAAAAGAAATGCCACATTATTATTAGGTTGGTGCATAAGTTAGTAGCGTTTTTCTATACTTTCATTCATTTAATAGTAGGCCCTACTATAGTGACGTCCACACCTGTGGATTAACGGTTAGCACGTCTGGCCGCGAAACCAGGTGGCCCGGGTTCGATTCCCTGTCGGGGAAAGTTACCTGGTTGAGGTTTTTCCGGGGTTTTCCCTCAACCCAATATGAGCAAATGCTGGGTAACTTTCGGTGCTGCACCCCGGGCTCATTTCACCGGCATTATCACCTTCATCTCATTCAGACGCTAAATAACCTAAGCTGTTGATAAGGCGTCATAAAATAGCGTACTAAAATTAAAATATTATAGTGACACAGCTACCATATCAATCAAAAACGCTACGAACTTATGTACTAACCTAATAAAATACACTTCCAAATTCAGTCTTCAGGACAACATATCAGAAGCATGCAGTACAATAATTTCATTACCTAGAAAAACATCAGCTGACAACTGGAAGACAAAATGGAAAATAAGTAACATAACTTACAGGATCTTTCATGTCCTTTTGCAGAAAATAAGGATCTGCAGACACATTGATTGGAAAAAAGTACTGGGATGGAGATGGAATTTTTCCAGACATTAAGGAAAAATATAGTCGTTACATAAATTATTTCTGAGAGTAATGCAAAGAGATCTGCTGATC
Organism: Periplaneta americana; assembly: GCF_040183065.1. Lineage (NCBI taxonomy): Eukaryota > Metazoa > Arthropoda > Insecta > Blattodea > Blattidae > Periplaneta > Periplaneta americana. The sequence continues at coordinate 61,273,154 of NC_091133.1, forward strand.
TGAACTTTATCAGAATAATTAAAATACGAAAAATATTAATTGTACAATCCTTGAATTACTATCAGTAGGATGCATCCTCAATCAGTCATCCACCATCTTCGAATTCTTCTAGTTATTAAGTGGTATCATGGAATGAACCAGGTACAGGGCAATCAAACACTTATACTCAAAATCTAAGGTTTCGCGTTTTATATTATAAAATTTGAGCGTAATTTAACTATATTTATTGAGGTCCTACAGTTTATCATTTACGGAGCTAGGAATTTTCATTTTCGCCTTTTTAATATATAAAATTACAGATTAAAAAAAAGTTATTATCCAAAGGTGACAGAAGAAAGATAACTGCAGATCTGTGAGATTTATGATGGCTGAAGGTGCTGTGGCCACGGATTTCTGTTTTCCTTACGATTCTACTTCTACATTTGTTACATACTGAGTGAACAATTCTCCGCGCGTCCGCTTCCGCTGCCTGTGGGTCATGGGCGAATCAAGCATATAACCGCTGTGAACGGATGTCAGGAAATTTGTAGTAAATCTACCTGCAGTTTGTCGCCTAAGTTATTATTAATAAACATTTAAAAATAAACACAAATAAAGTTATTACTAATAAACACATTAAAATCTATCTACAATTTGTCGCATAAGTTATTATTAATAAACACTTAAACAATAACTACTAATACACAGTTAAAAAATAAATACTTGAAAAATAAAGTAATTTACTCATCTATATCCATACCCCTTTCATTTTACGTAAATTTCTGGCATCTGCTTAGGAAATTAGCCATTACTCTTTGCAGTTCCCTCTGAGAAATGAAGACAATTTTTTCACGCATGTTATTTTTCAGTTCATCTAAAGTGTGTGGATTTCTCTTATACACTTTGCTTTTTAATGACCCCCCAGAAATAATAATCGAATAAAATATCTGAATTGAGTCATAGTAACTTAACATACTGTATTACACATACTGCATTGCGTCGCCTAAGAACCCCTGCTTAACTTGAAAGAGTATAACTCACACTGACGCCCGATGCGACTTCAGCAGGGTGGAGGCGGGAGGCTTAGCAGTTGGTTCCGCCGACTAGCCGCAAGCCGTGAAAGCGTGGTCGAGCGAAGATTGTTCTCACAGTAATTGTTCTAATTGTTTTTCAAATATCTCTGTAGCCGCTGTAGTTTGAAAAGAGACTGAGCATATTAAATGTATCTCTTGTTCCGGCAGATCCTTCTGTCTGACAATTCCGATATTTTGGTTTCCACTCAATGTGTAACAAAAAAGCTTGTATGAGTGTTCGCGTCCGCCACTGTGGAGGTATGGTTAGCGTACTTGACCGTGAAATGAGCGGACACGGGTTCAAATCCTGGTTAGGACATATTACTTGGTTGAAGTTTTTTCTGAAGTTTCACTTTCTCATCTTTCCCCTTTTCTCCCTCTTTCACTTGCCTTCGATGTAGATTCGGCTGCGGGTCGCCACCAAACATAAACCCCATGGTGTATGGTAATTAGTTGCTGGTGGTAGTGTTATGTACAGTGGGCTGTCCCCTGGAGCTCATAGTGTTCTTGGGGCCGGGATTGAGGGGCTGCTGTGATACTTGCACGGAAAAGTATAGGAATTCTGTAGGCTGTAGTTCATAGCCTGCCCGCAGGGAATCTGTAGCACAGGGAGCCTTTGGGAATGCAGTACTATGGACCCATTCAAGCAGACTACGTGCGAGGGCAGCCTAAGCTCGTGCCCTTCTCCTCAAGGGGAAATAAACGTGTGTTCACTCCGTAGACAATTCTACCGATGATCATGACATATTCATTTAAATAAACATAGCGACGATATTTAAATTAAAATATATTCATAATCGAAATTATTCATACCTCATAGTTTCCTTCATGCAGGCTTTCAAGTACTTCAGTTCATTCAGTTTCTCGGAGGTTAATGGGTCTCTCTTGTTTGGCAGCACGCGTTGAACCTCTTCGAATAGTTTCTCTTGCTTATCCTGGTTCTTACTCAACATGTTCATTGCAGCAACAGCAGTATAGGAAGTCTATTGGGGAAAATGTAATGGAATTTCCTTTAGTGCATAATATTCATATCGATATTGGTAATAACTATAAATGATATGTAATATGAATAAGGTATTTTGTGTCATACTAGAATCTTAAATCTATATTTTGATATCAAACTTTAACAGAAATTTTTTTTGGGGGAGGGGGATTTAGTGAAGTGAATTTTTAATGGCAGGCAGAGTAACTATCTCATGCCCCCATGTTTTAGATTGCTACCAGTGCACTTCATTAGAACCAGGTACCCAGCTTCGAAGCCGCCAACAGAAAAAAAAAACTGAAACTCTTACTTAATTGTGTAGACATTTGTCTGTGATGTCAATATTTTCATTACATTCTAAACACTAAATTGATTGGGAATCAGAAAGCATGAAGCATTATATTCATATCTAGAAACATTATCTCTTTCTGATGATATTTGAAGAGTCCACTGCAAGAATGATGGATGTCATTTGGAATACATTTTGCAGGAGAAGCAATTGAAAGTTTGAAATCCTTAGTGCTCAACTGTGATTTTCCGATCATTACTGGACAATGACTATCAGTGTTAATGCCATATAACTATGTACATTCTGTATGTCTTAAGCTATGCATTGATAGTCTTGGTTCATTTTCGACAAGAAAGTGACATCCATCATTCTTGCAGTGTACTCTTCATTTATTAGAAATGAAATAATTTTTGTTTGGTATGTCATTATAGGAGGTAATCACTAATTTTTTTGTCAATAATAGTCTTGTATTTTTTAAAGTTTCAGTCATCAACATAAATATATTATCGTCAGTGTCATACCTCTATCAACATTATTGCCAATAGTGATAACGTGATAACCACATCGGTAATAGTGACGTCGTGAGGATCACATCTGTTATTACTGTCGATGTTCCTATAATCGTTGCCAATGAACATTACTGATATTATCATTCCTACTGTCATTGTAGTCGTCATACATTGGCGATGACTTGATAACGGAACCTCAATCGTGGATATCATTGTCGTCATAATCATTGTTGTCAGTGTTATAATATCTCCAGCATAATAATTTTTATTTATTTATCGTGCCATAATCATTACTGCCGATATAATAATTTCGTTATAATTGTTAATGTCGATATTTTGATGTCATCATTATTCATCCGGAGCAACTTTTTTTTCGACATTTTCTTGTGCCCAAGAGTCATGGCTTGAAGTACCGCATTAAGAGATTAACTGGGTAATATTTGTAGGCTTCCCTCAAATTTAGGAAAATATTATCGCATGGTTCATCTCTCCAAATATCAGTCTCCTGTCATCAATTTCAAGGACGCTAAATAAAATAAACTTACTAGATATAGTGTTGCTAAATAATCGATAAACGAATTCCGATGTCGTTATCGCATCGTTGTTATAACCGTTGTGATTTTCACGACATCACTGTTACCAATGTGATTATCACTATTAACGATATCATATCGTCACTATTGCCGAATGCGTTATCACCTTGTACTATTTCCGATGTCGTTATCGCATTATTATGATAAGCGATGTGAATCTCACGTTGCTATTATCGATGTGGATATGAGGTTATCACTATTGTCGATGTCATGTCATCACTATTTCCGATTGCGTTGTCACGTCGTACTATTTCCGATGTCGTTATCGCATCGTTGTTATAACCGATGTAATTTTCACTACGTCACGGTTACCGATGTGGTTATCACGTTTTCACTATTACCGATATCATCTCGTCACTATTGCCGATTGCATTATCACGTCGTATTATTTCCGATGTCGTTATCGCATCGATGTTATAAACAATGTGATTTCCACGTCACTATTAACGATGTGGTTATAACGTTATCACTATTATAACTATCATCTCATCACTACACTATTGCCGATTGCGTTATCACGTCGTACTATTTACGATGTCGTTATCACATCGTTTTTATAAACAATGTGATTCTCACGACGTCACTTACCGATGTGGTTATCACTTTTACCGATATCATCTCGTCACTTGCCGACTGCGTTATCACGTCGTCGCTATTGCCGATGTCGTTATAGCATCGTTAATATAATCGAGGTCATTCTCACAACGTCACTATTACCGATGTGGTTATCAATATTACTGTTATCATCTCGTCACTATTGCCGATTGCGTTATCACATCGTCGCTATTGCCGATTGCATTATACGTCGTAACCATCACGTCATCGTAATTGCTGATGTTAATATCACGCCGCTATTGCCAAAGTGATTATCTCTTCGCCGCTTTTGCCGCTATATCGTTATCACGTCGTCACTGTTGTCGATGTCGTTACTACGGCATCACTACATCACTATTGCCGAAGTCGTTATCACGTCGGTAGTACTGTCGATGTAGTTATGGCATCGTCGGTATTGCCGATATCGTTATCACATCATCGCTATTGTCGATGTCCTTGTCACGTTGTCACTGCTGCCGATGTGATTCTCATGCCATCGCTATTGCCGAAGTCTTTATCGCGTCGTTTTTCATACGTTGACAGATAGAAAGGACAATGATGTTTTATATATTTCCAACTTCTGTGGAGAATTGTGTGCGCAGTTACACATAACCTACATTTAAGTGGAAGTATATCCAGAATCAAATCATCTTTGAAAATTAGAGCCTGATCTCATCACAATCAATCCCCATTACTTATCCCGTCCTAGGAGTGATCATTATTTTCGATGTCATTGTCCTCGTAATACTACATTTTATACTACTGTATTTTATATCATTGTCGATTAAAATTTTGTTGCTGATATTATTTGTAATTATTACTGTTGTTATACTATTATTATTTTTTTGTTTTTTTTTTTTAATTGTATGTGAACGTGATTATCGTTTGTAAAGATTTCATTTGCAATCTTATTATTATTATTATTATTATTATTATCATTATCATTATCATTATTATTATTATTATTATTATTATTATTATTATTATTATTATTATTATTATTATAACTATATCTAGTGGGAGAAATAACTTCGTTAAATTTTTATGATACGTAAGCATCATGTAATATTTATACACACCGTATCAATGCCGGCTCCCAACATATCCATTGCCATGACCACTCCAGTTCTCGGATCTGGATCTTTTGCCAGCAGTTTTTCTAAAACTGTCAGTTCTCTTTCACTGTCAGGAGGGAGGTCTTTCAATCGCTGAATTGCCTGGTTGATGTATTTCAACGAAACTCTGTAAAGAAACGTTTAATTTTATTAACACTCCAGTTAATGCAAATCTAAAAGAATCTATTACATTGAACGATAGTATTTGTATTGCAAATAGATTATTAATCAAATGCAGTCTTCAGATGAACTGTATATTTAATTTATTTTACCTACGAATATAGAAAGCATAAATATTTTCTCAATTACGGTATTACATTCCATATATTAGAATGTAATAGTAGGTCTATATATTAGTATTTTTAAAAATATGACATCAATTACTTATTTTATTGTAATTCTACATACGACTACTTATTTTGGCTTTTGATTTTAAGGACAGTTAATTCTTCATTAATAGATACTCCGCCTTAATAAATTCAAAAGTTAATTAATTTACATAATGGTATAATCAACCGTATTTATCATATTTAAAAATCGCATTCCGTCACTGACAAAACTGAAATATTATAATCATCATCTTGAGTGAGAGATATAATGCAATTGATTAAACATGGGAGGTGAGGGGTTTACTTTTTGGTGGCCGCGGAACGGCGTGTATATTACTGACATTTTAAAACAATATGATATGACATCTAGAGTTGAGCTTAAACGATATTTCTAAGTATCTGTGACAACTGTGACTGTGACAATTAAATATCTGTGACTTTTATCTGTGATTTTGTCACACCGATATTTTATATCGATAAGTAAGCTCAATATGCATGAATTACACCGATATTTTGTCACACCGATAAAAATTAACAGGAAATATTGAAGAGCAGTGCAATGTGACTACGAATTCTCTATACACGCCGCACATCAGTGGTGTGTATGGGAAAATGCAACAAATAAGTTATGTACATGTATCATTAACAAATAAATACTAAGCTAACTCAACAGAAACATGTAAAAAGTTAACCTTATATACCAAGAGGTTATATCGTACTTGATTTTAGATATGGAATCAGTTGATAATTTTTAATGTAGTTAGGTATGGAGAAATTGAGGTTATGTGATTATCCTAATCGTTTTAAAAATTGATCCCTTTTATTGTATATAATATAATGGATAAATAATTATTTTAAGTCTTGCATTAACATTATAATATTGAGTCAGAATATTCGGAAAAACAATGGAAAATAATTACAAAACAAAACTGTTGTTCAGACAGGATTTTACACAAGATAAAGTATTGGTAACCAATGGTATTATTATTATTATTATTATTATTTAAATCGTGTAATCATTATATAATTTATAATAAGATGGTGAAACTAGCGCTGAAGTAGGTTCGGCGAATTCGGATGTGAAAATCGTTGCATTTATAAGGATTTTTTTTTTTGTGGAGAGACTGTTCCTCGGGTTAAACTAGCGCTGAGGTAGTTTAGGTGATTTCGGAAGTGAAAATCGTTGAATTTGATTTTTTGTGGAGATGCAGTTGATCGTATATCCAAGGCATAACAAAGCCTAAACTAACCAAACCTAACCTGTCACAGATTCGTATATGCGGAGTACGAAGGGAACTACCTCAACGCTAGTTTAGTCGTTGATCGTATATGTCTAGGCATAATAAAAGCTTAAACCAACCAAACCTGACCTGTCACAGATTCGTATATGCAAGGTGTATAAGGGGAATACGAAGGAAATTACCTCAAGGTTAGTTTAGCGAAATAAGTTGCCCATCATATTAGCCAGTTTTATGTCGTTCGGTTTTAATTGAGTGGAAAATACTTACACATTAATATAAATTGACAGTAAGCTTAATATGAAAATGTGAAGATCTCGGGGGAATACATAGAATATTTATAAAGCATATATGAAGGGTACACGGGAAAAACGAACAATGTCACATTTCCATTAAGGTTGAGATATTGATCTATTTCGGTATATTACTGCTAAATTTATTAGTGTTTCTACTTGAAATGGAGGAAATGATGAGTGTATCCATGGTTTTAATTCTCCTTTACCACTTTTGGTAAAAATAACACTAACGTTTGTAGTAATACAGTGAATTAGATAGTAATGACATCACCCTTAACGGCATTGTGACATTGTTCGTTTTTCCCGTGTACCCTTCATATACAGACTAAAATATGAAAACAAAATGTCAGATTCATGATTATATTATTATAATGCCGCTAATAACTTTGCAACACATCATCACTTTGAAAAAAATAATATTGAACAAAATATCAGGAAAAAATAATCAAATACCACAGCCAGATTGCTGTTGTTGTATCATGCGCATGCGCAAACCCACGACGTAGAGGAGAAAATATCAGTCACAGACGTTGCAACGGTGACAGAGTACTACATACGGAGCAGATTTCGATAGCGATATTTTGTCACAGATATTTCGCGTCATCAGTCACAGGTTTATCTGTGACAAAAAAATACCTGTGACAAAATATCGGTTTGTGAAATATCGGCCATCTCTAATGACATCCCAAGATATTATAAATATTTGTTTGAATATCTTAAAGAAATCCATAGGCATTTTACATAATCATTTATATAATGTTTAATTTTTTTTAACTTTCTAAATTGCATATTGTAGGCCTACTATGATTGCTACCTACTTTATTGATTTTTCTCTCTATTCCATATATGTATTTTTTAAATTGTTTTCCGGACATATATGGTCACCTGTTATGACAGGCGGATGTATAAATAAATAGAGATACAATTGAAGATTTATATAATAGGTATATTTGTTAATTTTATTAGTACCTGACTTGAAAATGTAATACTTTAGATTTTCCGTTCTTGTTTGACTTTCTTTTATTTCTTAAAATTCGCCATCAAATTGGTGACATATTCTCTCAAAATAAGTGCCATGATGTTATAACATAATTATAAATGTACAGTTATAATTATTACTAGATCTGGCGAGTTCCAACACTGAACCTAGAAGTTTGCTGTTACATTTGCTATTGATAACGAACGGAAGGGAACATACGTAAACAATACAGTTAAAGAGTACTGTGCCGAAACAGACCAATCAGAGTATAGTAAACAATGTCAGGCAACGCAGCAATTATGTACTATGAGCCAATAAGAATCTCACCTCAATCCATAACCACTTAACCCGACTTTGCTTGTGCGTGCTGTCGGAATATACCGACTATGTACGGAGTGTCCCAAATTGATGTATACACTCATTGTAATACTATTTCACAGCAAAGAAATGAGATAGAAATGCAATTTTCGCGGTTTATGATTCAGAAGGCAGTGGAAAGCATGGAAACATGCTCATGTGTTTATAAACACACATGGCGGTGCAATTATCGTTCGATGAACGTAAGTGGATACTGAAATGTTATTGGAAAGTGAAGAATGTTGTTGAGGTTCAACGATGTTGGAGGGTTGAATTTGGAACAAAACCACCAACAAGGTTAACTATCACAAGAATCCGAGACAAGTTTGAAGTAGACGGAACGGTGCAAGATATGTTGAAATGGCGGTGCGGAAGAGAGAGAAGTTCCACCGATAACGAGAGTGTTGATCCAGTCATGCAGGCTTTTGCACAATACCCAAAGAAGTCAATGAGGCAATGTTCTCGCGAGGTTGGTATCAGAAAATCCAGTGTTCATCGAATTTTGCGAGCTCAAAAATGGAAGCCTTACATTCCGAGACTTGTCCACACACTAAATGAAGACGACCCAGATAGGCGACTGGAATTTTGTGAGTGGTTCTTGAACATGTGTGATTAAAGGGAAGATTTTCAAGACCTAATTGTTTGGGCAGATGAATTAATGGCACAATTAACCGGCACAATTGTGTGTTCTGAACTAACGAAAACCCACACATCTTTCAAGAAAAGTCCGTGAATCTCCTGGAGTGACAGTATGGTATGTCTGTCTTCCAGAGAAATAATTGGGTCGTACATCATTGAAGGGACTGTCACGGGTGTGAAATACCTGCAAATGTTGCAAACCACGATTCCACGTTTTAACGACCTCTTTGAGAATAAAAATGAGTCTTACTTTCAACAAGAATATGAGGAATTTTCTCTATTGCACACTCAATTAGAAATGGATAGAATGAAGAGAAATTGCTGCGGAGTTCCCGCCTCGATGTCCGGATTTAACTCCTCCAGATTTCTTCGTATGGGGAGAGTAAAGGACACTGTGTACGCCACAAAACCACAAACACTGGAGGAACTGTGAGTACATATTAAATATGCCTGTAATGATATTCCATTAGTAACAATGCAGTTGGTATGTCGCTCTGTTGTACGTCGTTGTTCGGAGTGTACTCTGCCGGAAGGGGGGCATTTTGAACATGTACAGGCTGAAGGAATAGAAAACCGCAAAAATCGTATGTCTGTCTCATCTCGTTGCTGAGTGTTTCAAAATGTGTATACATCAATTTGGGACACTCTGTAGATTGTATAACCTAAAACAATGTTTTGGGTCGGAATCCGCTAACCCTAATTACTACAGTTTTCATTATGCTTTTCCGTAGAAGAATAACAGCCGAAGTTCAAGCAGCCATGAAACTGCACAATTTTCACCATAGTTTTACAGTTATGAATGAGCTTGCATCTGTCCTTTATTTCATATTCTAAATAGCTCGGAAGTTTGTGATGGTGGGGATGAAACATTGAACTGTTTTCTTCATCATACTAACTTCTGCCTTAAATTCCAATTACAATGAGTTGCACGTAAAATGAGAAAGATTATAATAATAATAATAATAATAATAATAATAATAATAATAATAATAATAATAATATAATGGACGAAAGTTACTTCAATTGTATATATTTTAAAATATTTTTCATCCCTCTGTCATCGAATCTCTTTCCTGGGAGATTTATAGCTAATTTAGTCAAGTAATTAATGGACGTAACTGCGTAGCTACGCAAGTCTTATCCTTACCTAAACGAATGGGATTAACAATAGGCGTGACAGAAAGCTGTATGCGGTATTAAATCCTGCCAATTGAAATAGTCCTCCTCAATACTAAATAATACATGTTATCTACCTATAGATTAGAGAATGATGAAATAATAATTAATCCAGATTTTCAACGGACTAATATTTTATGTAGCCTATAAAGTTAAAAAATGTCCACTCGATATTCTGAGCAACTTACGTAAAGTCATGTCAGCTCATTTGTCTCAAGTTTCAGATATTTAGAATATATAATTTTTGTTTTCGGATGCGTATACAGTTTATATCAGCCCTAGGTATAGAGGGGAAGTGAAAGGGAAGGTAGAAACCCCCGTCCATGTCTTTTAACATACATCGCTTTAGAAACAAACGCACGATAAGTCACTGTGAATAAGTGAAGGATTTTAGGTGACCAGCGAGAGCCGAAAGTTAGTCAAAGCTATGATGTCTGCCTTATAGAATCTGTAACTGCGCAATGCTTACCTTTCTGTCTGTTCGTATCAGACCAAAACATTGCTGTTTAAAGCCTTGGTTTTTCTCAACCGACGCATGCGAGGTGCGAGGCCCACCTTGCACAAATCCGGACTATAGGATAGATAGTGAGTGGTTTCTATAGCTGCGAGATGCGAGGTCTGCGCGCCTCGCAGCTATAGAAACCACTCACCATCTCTCCTGTAGTCCGGATTTGTGCAAGGCGGGCCTCGCATCTGGCACGCGTCGGTTCAGAAAAACCAAGGCTTTAGCCGGGAATGGTTGAGTGGGAAGTTAAGGGGCAGACTACAGAGAGTCGATTGAGGTATTAGTGCTCAGACTTTTCAACGTATAATTGATACGTACTCTATAAAATAGTCGGATGATTTGACCAAGTCCCTCCATGCCGGAGTGCTCACTATCTTCCAGAAAGGTATTTGTATCTCCAGCCTATACATTGCATCAAACTGGAGCTGGACAGCGTCTATCATTTTCTGTGGTTCGGAATCTGGTTGCAGATCAGGATTGAAGCATCCAAGTCTCGTGTCCAGAGCGATGTATGCAATCGCTGTGAAAGACACAAGCAAAACTTATTCCTTTATAACTAGGTTACTCAAGAAAAGAAGCCAGTGATTCATTCTGTTATGTTCCATTTTTTTGTTACTGAATTATATATTAAGAACAAGTATATTACTTTAAGTACTTTTCTTCATTGTAATGCAGATAGATGCAAATCAGTGGCTTTAATGTATACCGTATTTGAAATTATAACTGAAAGTTAAGGGGGGACACCCAGCTTAAATACTGTAAATGAAAACTACATAAATTTATTTTGTGCGAGATCGTGTGTATTTGCTTGGTTTCCGCACAAAACCAATCCGCGGAAAGTCTAAAATTCCACATTCAATGATCCCAACCTAACACACACAACAATTTCCCTCTTCTTACCACTTAAGTGACATACTGATTTTACTGCTTTAGGCTTTTAACATATAATTTTTAGAGACGTTCAATATAGTAATAATTATAAATTGGAAAATTACCACTGCAATTTCACCTAAATTGCACTGTTAATTATTGTTTTTAAATATTTGCAAAAAATTAAGTAAACTCTACAACTCCACTAAAGTTACTGCATTCGTGATCCAAGTAACATTAAGGAAGCTGTGAAAAAATCAACAAGATTCCAGACTCATCATAGACTGAGGAAAAAAAAAGACAGACGTATATCACGGCCTGCTGGAGTATAGTAAACACAGAAAACATTTTAAAGCAACAATGTTGAATATAGATATTTTTGTTTTGCAAATTTGCCATCATTGAACAGAAACCAAGATGGAGATTTCATTGCAACTAATTAGAAATTCCTCTTTAAAGTATGTAATAATGATCTTCGCACAAAATAATGTACGATACACGAGCGGTATGTTTTCTTTCAATTCTCGGAAATTAAAAAAGCTCAACTACGTTTCGCTTTTTCAAACTTTTCCACGAACATGAAAACTTCAACATACCGCTCTTGTAACGCATATTACTATTATAATTTTCTGAAGTTTTTCTTACTGAATTACTATGTTGAAAATTTACGAGGTTATTATACACATCTTCCTTTGCAAGAACCGCTATTTTGATTAAAAGAAAATTATATATTTTAAATTTTCGAAATTATGGATTTTTTATAACCAATCACCCCTCTGAGCTCCTACAATTTTAGAAATATTTTAAAATTTTCTTTCCGCCCGATTCCAGAGAGCTGTGGCAATAACGTTCATCATTGTCGCTAAATTACTCATATATCCAGTGTAAGTAGTATTTTTTTTTTTAATTTTCCTGGAAAGTTTAACTCAAAAATATTACTGGTTAAATTTCCAACTTCTTTACTGTGTTCATATATTTAGGAATTTACCTTAACTGACTAGTTTCGAAGTCTTGTCAGCTAAGGTAAACAGTAAAGAAGTTGAAAATTTAATCAGTCATATGTATATATGTGTTAAAAGTGATAACAGAAAAATGAATATTAACAAATATTTCTTTAATTTTTTAATATTAATCGTAGGATAAAGTTATGCAAAATGTAATAGGATTATCTTAAATAGTCCTTTAGCCATGAGGTAAATAGTTTAAAAATTTTCAGTTTCACAGAACGAGAGACAAAATTATTAACAGATGGTGCTCTCTAATACTCTCCTGGTGCATATTTTTTGCCATAACACGGAAAGTATTAAGTATTATATATATATATATATATATTTAGACAAATTCTTTTACAGACAAAAAGAGTCAATTATATACTTCAGATTTTGGACAAAGCAAAACAAAAGTAATTTCTATTACTATTTGAATTTGAATCCGGTTTCTTTTAGTGAATAAAGCGTCAGTACGTAGAGCTGAAAACCTGGGTTCGATTCCGGGTGCTGGAGAGAATTTTTCTCCCATCTACCCGTTGTTCATCATATGGTAATGCAGAATTCCTGCACGGAAATATCATACGTACTTCGGTACATCCTAGTTATATGATAAGCGTAAAAAATCACTTCGTGATTCAAGACGGCGGCACCTTGTTCTGGCGGATCTCGGCCACTTAGTTACTCGTAATGAGTGCACCTCTGTACATAGTGTTGGATATTGTGCCACTGTCTGATATTCTTTGACACAGTACATGAGAGTAGGCTATCAAAGGGGAACAGAGAGGTAGAACTTAAACTGAGAAGGATTCAATCCGTCATCGGAATTTGAATCCGGTGAGGGTTACTGAATAAAGCGTCAACATGTAGATCTGAAAACCCGGGTTGAAATCCCCGTGCCTCAGAAAATTTTTCTCCCTTCTACCCATTCTTCATCTTCTTCAAAAATAATTTCTCTTTTGACTAGTTAGCCTAAGCTGGATCTTCCCTCTTAAGATTGAGACATGTTGGAATTGGAGAATTATTTATTAGTACTCACATTCTAGACCCCATTTATACATTTCATTGTTAAAATTGGCAGGCATTTCTAGCTTCTCATCCCTCACTGCACGAATCCTGAAAAGTATGAAAATATCGTTGTAAAAGTTCTTGAAAAAAATGTAGTATGTAGATTAAACATACGATGAAATAAAAACCTCCATTTTTGTAAGCCTGTGGAATGTTTATTCACATGTTACCAAACGCTTTGATGTTTTTATAAATGTCCAAGACTTTGTAGAAGTCGTCAAAACCATTGAATTAACTTTAGATTTTTTCTCACATTGTTATTAATAAAATTATTCAAGAGTCAGAGGCCGTTGAAATCCGACATGATTCGTAATGAGATAAAAGTGATATAACTGATACATTTGCAACTGTGGTGATGAATAATAGAAGGGAGAGTGATAGTGGAATAACGAGAGAACTCAGAGAAAAACTATCCAAGTTTCAATAATATATTTTTAAAGTCGATAAAGTACCTTATGAGATTATTTACAAGAAAAGTAAATTTATATTACTCGACCAAGGCCAGTGGAGTCCTGCAGCCGGGAGCGTGGCGCTACTGCTCCTGCGTACGTAATACCGCATCGGAATAGTTTACATTACGCCCGCGGCTCCACTCGCCTTGGTTAAGTAATAACTCCTTTGTCTCTGTGTAGGTTATTCTTTCCATCACAAAACACGACTCCGTCATCGCCGGGATAAGAATCTTGGTCTGCGGTCGTGGTAAGCCAGTGGCCGACAAAGATTACGTCATATAAAATGCAGACCGCAATACACAGTAGAGGGGAAGGTAGGTGGGAGGACACCCAGACTGCTTAATGTTGAGTGAACAAGTGATGGCTAAGGGGAGGGAGATCATGCCTTACCTCTCAGCCCTGCTTGTGTATTAAGAAGATGACTCGAGAGTCGCCGACCACTGTAGTAAGCCATGTTAACACACTTACCTCTCAATGAAATCTTCCGCAACCAGGTCTATTTGGCCTGTGTACAGTTTAGTTGCTCGCGGCTGCATCATCGTTTGATTTACCTTTGATCTGAATTTTTGCCATTCTTCACCGTGCCTGCAATGCGAAAACAAATATTTATATAGTCTAACACAGGCATGTCAGAAATCAGACACTGAAAGTGCAGTGTATGTGCGCGGAACGCCGGTCTGTGCAGATTGCGTCATTCACGTCTTGCTTTTTCCAGATCTCAGCGGGAGGGATGTACAGAATCTATTCTGCTCTTCTAGTGTTCAATGAAATTAACATTTGGACATTATAAACATACTTAGCAGAAGGAAAAAACACAATTATTGTCAGTGTCTATATTTGACAATAATTGTAACACAAGAAACAATAGACTTACTGTTACAATTCACAAAGCAGTCGTTTGTAAAGAATCATTTATTTACACGATTTATATACAGTATTTGAAGAAAATATAAATATTGCAGTAATTTCGAAACAACAAAAAAAGAACACAGTGTTTCATTTTACGTAGTAGGTACTAATTATTTCAAAGTAATACTCTTTCATTGTTCCTCAAGCATTATTGGGACCATTGGTGCACAAATGTTAAATATATATATATATATATATATATATATATATATATATATATATATATATTACTCCCAATTACATGCAATAGGACATTGTGAGGGTTTTGCACTGGGATCATTTCCTTTCTGTATATTTATATAAATTCACATTATTATTAATAAATTGGATAAATTAAGCTTCAATTTAAATTTATATATAGTTTATTTGGAAAACGTTGAGCAAGTATCAGAAAGTTGGGAGCATTACTGAATTGAGTTAAAAGAGTACCACACAAGCTATGAAGCAGGGACATTTTCTTTATGTCTGGTTTAAAGATTTATTAACGTAAGTATATTAAGATAATATAGTAACGTGAGATGGAAAATTCGCCATTATGTATTATTTTTCGAGAATTTTTTTCGCTTTACAAATAGTTGCTTTCTTCCTTCCCTTACAACCTCAAGACCCTCATATGTTTTCTTCACTCAATATTCTCATCACTTATCAACTTATCGAATAAAAGTTGTAAGTCGTCTAACCATTGATGGCTGTGTTAGTACAGACTCCAAAACATCATCATTGTCATGTTTGTCTTGCCGTGAGAGTACTAATTAAGAAATAAGAGCTGGCGAATATCATTGAGAACTTTACTAATCTGATTTAAATTCTCACATCACTATTAGGTCCACATGATATAATGAAAGCCTTTCATTTTAAAATTGTTGGCTGAGGAAAACATCATAACAGTTACGTTATATGATTCGTGATTTCTCTTCTTCATTATATCTGTGGACTCCTCACTTTATATTCATAACGCATTCACAATCACAGCTCTATGAGCACCCGTACTGATCTGTGTTACTGAAACCAAAGCTGTTCTGCTACTGCAGGTAATGTACAGCCTGTCGCGTTCCCCTCCAAGCAGATTCTCTCCCTCCAGGTAGGGGAATAGGAACTGCACATTGCACAGAGACCAGTGCACAATGTGCAGGGTTTTGACATGCCTGGTCTAACATCTGCAAAGTACATTCTTCTTTCATCGGTGGAACTGGTGATGGCAAGATTAATTCGAGGATTCGTAAACAGGATTTTCTGACGTTCGTGTTACAGTTGGGACAAACCTCAGAATATGACAGTTGGGACAAACCTCAGAAAATGACAATTACTAACTTACATAATCGCCCGAAGCGGGATCCCACAATCGAGTACAGCTTTCCAGCTTTACTGCCGCTCGCTTACACCTAGACTGCGCCGGTGCCCCTTCCAATCACTTTCCTAACTTCAAGATCGCTCAAGTCGACAATAGTCATGAAATGTGGCGAATGTCTCCCAAATTTATGTAGTGTGACCTATTTTGCAATTACTAATGCTTTCTCGTCATTTGGTGTTGAGGAGGTCACGAATTGTGACTGCATTTTCATTCGGAATTGAGGAAGACATTTTTCCTAGATAATCTTTCGTGGAAAGTACACAAATCTAAAACTATTTTGTGCACATGATAGAAAATCAATTCTCATTTTCCGTCATGAAGTTACTCAATGTTTATGGAGTGAATTTACCGAGTGTAAAATGCATTACTGTGTCTTCGCTTGTCGTTTTCGAATATTGTCGTGTTCCAAATGCATCATTTTATAAACACTTCTAATACAGTGCTGAATCTAATGAATGAATGGTTCCATGCAAATAAACTAGCACTTAATGTTGATAAAACCAGTGCACTCAAATTTAGTACACACAATAGTGCTCAGGTTTCCTACAGTATTCGATTAAATGGAACTCATCTCAAAGAATCTATAATCACAACGTTTCTTGGTTTAGAATTGGATAATCACTTGAACTGGAAAACCTATATAGAATGTATTACTCGTAAATTGAGCTCTGCCTGTTATGAATTAAGATCCTTATCTACTATTAGTGATATAAACTTACTTAAAATGTCATACCTTGCATATTTTCACTCTGTAATGAAATATGGATTACTATTCTGGGGTAACTCGTCTGAAGCTAAACACGTTTTTGTTTTACAAAAGAAAGCTATAAGAATAATGGCCGGTGTGCATAAAAGGATATCATGTAAAAATATTTTCTGAAACTTAGAAATCTTGACTTTACCTTGTGAATACATTCTTTCCCTAATTATGCTGTATATTAAGAGCCAAGACAAATTCAGTACTAATCAAGACATTCATCATTTTAATACAAGACATAAATGAGATCTTCATCTACCCTCTGTTAGTCTAAACTGTTTTAAAAAAGGAGTTCGCTATTCATGTATTACAGTCTTCAATGCACTGCCTAATTATCTTAAAGATTTGAAGAACCACGAGAAAAGGTTCAGAAAAGAATTAACCAAATTTCTACATACTCATACCTTCTACAAAATCGATGAATTGTTTATGCTTGTGAATTGAATTATTCTACTTAAATGATATGTACAATTTTATATAGCTCAACTAAAATATGTTTTATATTGACTTAATCTGTTTACTATGCATTGTATATTTTTGTTTAGCATTGAATGGTAGTCTGTATTGAATGGTAGTCTGTATAGCTCAATTGATGAATTGCATTTGCTGTAAATTGTATAGTAGTCTGTATAGCTCAACTGATGAATTCTTTATGATTATAAATTGAATTAATCTACTTGATATTAATTGCACAAATTTGTATAGCTTAATGAAAGTATGCTACTTTGTATTGTATATATTTCTATAGTTTTGGCCGATGAATTGTATATACTTTAATTTGAATAGTAATCTATATAGCTCTATTGATAAATTCTTTGTGTTTGCAATTTGAAGTAGTTTGCATGATATGCATTATCAATTTCTGTATATCACAACTGGTTGAATTGTTTATGCCTTAGGGGAGAGTCGGGTAGTATCGGACATCGGGTAATATCGGACAGTGAGTTTCTTTCATATACCACACGATGATAGTACCTGATTCACATGGTTACGTTTCTGTGATGTCGCAGAAAGAAACGTAACCATGTCATTCAGGTACAACCTTATGGTGGTAGATGAAAGAAACGCACTGTCCGATACTACCCGATGTCCGATACTACCCGATGTCCGATTTTACCCGACTATCCCCTAAATTTAATTAACTTACTTGCTTTGTATTATACATATAGGTCAACTAATGAATGATCGTTTGCGTTTGTAAATTTAATAATATGATTGGCTATGTATTGTATACTTTTAGTAGAGCCATCGATGTAGCTCAGTCGGCAGACTCGCTGGGCTCCTGATCCGGAGCTGCGTTCGTGCTTGGATTGGATCCCCCTTTCAAGTTTTCCACAGCCGTGGGACTGAAGCCGGATGGTCTATGGCGAGTCCTTGGCATCAACCCCTTTGATTTGATTACCTCCCTTTGATTTTATTACCTGGTTAGGTTTTTCCGAGGTTTTCCCCAACCAAAAGGCAAATGCCGGGTAATATTTTGGCGAATCCTCGGACCTCACCTCAGCTTCATTGCTCATGTAAGATTTATGGAATAAAATGAATGAATGAATGAATGAATGAAGACTTATTGCTAGGAACCATATTTTTTAGTAGTAGTGATAAACACGATATTTTTCATGATTACTTTCACTGTCACAATAAGGATACAGAACTCATAGAGAGAGGGGTAGAAGCATGGGGAAAGCATTGGTTCTCTTTCCACAGTACACCGGCGTTGAATGACTTCTCCGTGACTCATCTGTAACCATTTCGCGGATTACAACAAACTCGTGCTCAAGGAAAAAATGACGGAAGTATTTCAGACCATAATATTTATAACACTAAACTGTTCACAAATGAGACAACCTGCTTTGTGATTATTTTGAATACAGAAGTGTTCATTTTTCCCATTGCTCTTTAAACTAGGCCTAGTACTTTCCGACCAATATTGCTTCGAATTCCACCACTAGACTGTGGATACAAATCTTCTGTACCTTGTCATGTGGATGACGCGTGGCCTTGGGGGAAGGGATGAATAACGTAGTTCAGCTCGCGACGTATGCTACAATTGGAGTGGTGTTCTGCATCGCTGTTTTAGAAGAAACAACTCGCAAAATAAAGTGAAATATGTCAATAACCACGAAATATACCTCTTATATCGTAAAAACTATGAAATATTCACCAAAACTACATTAAATGTTGCTAAAGAAATACTTTTTGCGACCTGTTTTAGTCAATTGGTCAATTATTGCTTGGTAATGTCAATATTTCTGTTTATTTTTTATGGATACTGTGTACATTTACATTTACAATCTCTATGGCATGTAGCACGTATCCAGAAATGTATATAGAGTGTTAGTTGGGAGGCCAGAGGGAAAAAGACCTTTAGGGAGGCCGAGGCGTAGATGGGAATATAATATTAAAATGGATTTGAGGGAGGTGGGATATGATGATAGAGAATGGATTAATCTAACTCAGGATAGGGACCAATGGCGGGCTTATATGAGGGCTGCAATGAACCTCCGGGTTCCTTAAAAGCCAGTAAGTAAGTAAGTATGGCTATCGAAAAATATAGATTTCTGTAGTCGACTGCAACAAAGATTTAAGAATATTGTACATAACATGCTTCAATCTTAGCTCTAGTATGTTATGCACCAGATGCTATCTTTTGATGCCAAGATGTTTTGGGGAGGCAAGTAGAGGACTACAGTGAATTTGGTGTGAATTGTTTGCAGGATCGTGGTTCCCTACCACTATTGTGGACAGTAATAGATAATTTTCTGCGTATACGAGAATACTCACTGATTGACGCACACACCTTCTTGCGGACAATGTAGAAACCTTGCTTAGTGTAGGTTTTGGTGATACTGACATGTGATATTTGTAAAAGAGGAGTAACAAAATGTTACATTAAACATAACGTAATACATTTATTGACAAGTTATTCCACGAGATGCCCACCGAATTGACAACTTGTTTCTTGAAATTGGTACCGAAATAGTCGCAGATATAACGTCGAAATCACCCATTTTATTTCGCCAAAAATACAGTCCCTACAAATTGTGCGTACCGGTATCGGTGAAATTAGTGGTAACAAGATAGTATTAATTTTGATGAGATGACTCCGAAGATTTGTCATACAATTTCCTAACATTTCTTTTTTTAGTGTTGGATGAAACCTCTGAAAAATACCAGTAATCAGCTGAAACGGAATTGAAATCCGCTAGGTACTATCTAAGTAATGTCGATGACATTTTAAATAAAAAGTAATAATACCGTACAAAACTGTACACTTTAATGTTTCAATGTGCAATAATTTTGTTTGCCATTAAATGAATTATCTTCTTTTGTTGCTTTATCACTTATTATTTACTCATTTTAGTACAATATCGTAAAACGAACTTATTTTCTATATATACAGAGTGATTCACGAGGATTCACTGTCACGGAGCTTATTTCCGAAAACATTCTGAGGAAAAAATGTCATATAAACATGTGTCCTAATCTCAATATTTTCAGAGGTAGACTAATTTGAAGTTGTTTGTAAAATAATATTTTTTTTTTTGTTTTAAGAGTAAAAAAAATACAGATAAAGATTTAACTATTCAGGAGTATCATTTCTTCAATTATCTAATATTCTGAAACTAAAAATGTGCCGTGAATTCCATAGTTGCTTCGTACAGATTTTTTTTTTCGAATTTTAACTACAAAATTACATTTTCTTACGATATATCACAACAATTGTTACTAGTAGAAATCATGTCGCTCTTGTAAATTAAGACTGTACATTAAGATACATAATTAAACTGTAAAGTAACAAGTTCCTGAAGTCGTATGATTTGTATCAATTTTTGTAATAAGTGCGTAAGAATTATGTAATTTTTAGTTAAATATTGAAAAAACAAAATCTGTACAAAGCTATTAACAACACATTTTTAGCTTCAGAACGCTAGCCAAATAAACAAAAATGATACTTCTGAATAGTTAAATCACCATTTGTATTATTATTTTACCCTTAAAAGTAAAGAAGTAGGTATTTTACTAACAATTTCAAATTAGTGTAATTCTGACAATAATGAGACTAGGACACATGTTTATATGACATTTTTTGCTCAGAATGTCTTCGGAAATAAGCTCCATAAGTGGCGATATATCCTCGTGAATCACCTTGTATAAGTAGCCCAAAATGTTTCACACTTACACTGTAGCGAGGCCTCCAACTCCTTTAAATATATCTTTCCTGGTCACATTTCGATAGTGCACGGCACCTTGTACAACGTCTCTGATAGGCCATGGTCCTTCGTTTCTGAAAACCTAGAAAAAATACATACTTTCATTTGTTCGTTTGTTCTCATTTATTTGCTACTACAATGCAATAAATGGAGATCGGCAGACTATAATAATTTCTGTACTTGCTCGCTCTCACGCGAATAACAGTTACAGCAGTTTTCCGTTGTTATTATACAAGTCATAGAAACAACGATTAATTATTAAAAACGAAGGATGGTGCCAGAGGAAATAATATCTCAAGAACTTCTGTCCCGTCACCATATGCCTGCAACACATATTCTAGCGGGTGTTCTTCTGGAAACGGGTTGCATATTTTATACTCTGTCTTTTATAAGAAGGAAACTTCTCACTGAAATTTCAAACGGTTTGACCACCTCCACTTTGAGGCGGGGGTACTGTACAGGAAGTTTCAGAACTAAGTTGACAAAAAGAAATTCAACTAAAGGAATATATGAACGCAAAATTTAGATCTACACTAATAATAATTTCGTCCAAAAATATTGTAGATCTTCCTAATTCCCTCATTTTTCTAATAGTTCTTGAAATTCTTTGCAACGTGCAACAATGTCGCCACGTTCCATTAAATATTTTTCATTATCATCGTGTCTGGAAGCCAATAGTTTTTATACTTTCAGCAATGAGGAACGTGAAATTTTAATTGTAGTGTTTCGTATTTGGCGAGTTTTCGGCTATTTTCGGTGCTTGACCACGGAGTCATTTCACCGGCATTATCACCTTCATCTCATTCAGACGCTAAATAACCTATGATTTTGATGAAATGTTGTAAAATAACCCAATAAAAATATATTGACGGTTTACAATACATACATTTCTACGTTAAAAGTAGAGAATGGAGTACATTAATTTTAAAACAATTTCACACATAGTTAAGAAATAACAATATATTAAGAAATAATACATCAAGCTGGTCATTTTAGCATTCTGTTTAGTACGATATTAAAAAGCTGGAGAATGTCACGTTAATTAATGTTCTCCTTTTGTGTAAAAATAATAATTTTTAATTAGAAAATTTAACAACCGGTTCTGCGAACTGCGAAAAATTTAATAACCTGTTAAGCCGAATCGGTTGAATGGCACCACTGACAAAGATGAAATATCATGAAGGAAAACATGATGATGGAATTTACAAATCAAGAAATCATGGTTGAAACACGTGATATCAATGTGGGGGATATGCGAATTTGGATTTTACTTACTTTTTCAATATCATCTGGATCAAATATGAACACCATGTCACTTTTGCCTGGCACTCCAGACAATTTAGCAATGTTTCCGTAAGTCTTGTGAAAGTATTGTGCAAGCTCAACAAATCCCATGCCGTTCAAGTCTCCTAGAAAAGAGTTATTACATTTGTCATTTAATGGCAAGCCTCTTTATGTTAACTAGTATAGGCATCCGACAAGGAAAACTCAGTGCGCAGAAACCAGCGGGCGTGTCTGTCTCGCGCAGATGACGTACGCTCCCGTTCCCATCATGCTCTCACGCCTATGCGGGTGGGTAAGAGGGGTATGCATGCGCGCCGCGAGGAGTTCGAGCTGACGTTTGCTTGTAGGATACCTAGGACTACTAGGCAAACTTCATAAAGTGTCATACTGTAAAGGTATTGGACAAAGGGAAGTGTGTGACAGGCAGAATTTTGATATGTAGATACTGCCAAACTGTGTAAGCGTGCACAAGATTTAGCAATAAGTAAATCGTATCCTAATCTTGTCAGTTCTAATAGTTCTAGTATTAAATTTAAAAAGTTATGTATGGATTTTATAAAAATTGAAAAAATTGTAAATTTAAATTTATATACTATAATTGCACAGTAGACATAAGACAAATTGTATGGTATAATTATTAATTTCAATTCAGGAATCCGCCCCTGAGCACGAGTTCTACTCTTTCAGGGGCGAGCTAAAGTTTTTCCGTATATATTATATTTTATGTTACAATTATTAGCAAAATAATAAATAAATAAATAAATAAAAATAAATATACATAGATATCCAGTATAGATCATTTTTCTTTAACGAATAAATAGATACCTATTTTTGGAATAAATCTCCAGGTGTTCCCGAGAATAGGCAAGGATTTTGGCCCCGGAATGTCTTCGTACGGCTTGGCATCGTCCCATTCTTGTGGGATGGCTCTCTGGGTTGCAGCTGCTGTACTCCATCTTCTAACACCGAAGAGGACTGCCTGCTGGTTGGAAGATCCCAGCAGGCTTCTGATACAACTCGATGAACGCAACATTTGACACTGTAGAGATTGGAGAGTGCGGGGAGTTTTATTGGCTCATCGGAATTTAAAGAACAGCGAGATAACGATAAAAATCGATGTCATTCCATAACGCCCAGTGGGATTTCTTATGTGCGTCACCTGCATCAGCGATAAAGTAAACAATAACTATTTATGCGGCGTTGGTGTGCACAGCGGATAAGGCGTGCTGCTGAAGTCACGTGGAAGAAAGTTCTTAGATTCGTATCTCAAAGTAAGGAGTTGATGTTTCTCTGTTATCAATTAGTTAACCACAGCGGATAAGGCGTGGTTTCGAAATCCTGTGAAAGACATTTCATAGATTCTAATCCCTCCTAGGATATGAATTTTGTCTGTTATCAGCTGATTAACCTGCATTTTATGTAAAAAAAATATCAATAGGCCTGCTTTTATGTATTTGTAAAGAAGTAAGGAAAATAATTCTAGAAGTCTAGAATGTATCAAGATAAACCAAGAAATACTCAAGACTACAAGGAAGCATTATAGATGGAACAGATCAGTCATGTACAGTACGATTATTTAGTCCTGACAGTCGCCGGCGATCTACGCCTGGGTCAGACGAGTCCATTAAGTTACGCCAAGGGGTGTTTGGGTTATTCACTCGCTTGCCTTTGGAGCGATCGTATGTCATGCGTGCGGTAGAGTGGTATGTTTCCAGTAAAATTAAGCTGTACTGAATTCCTTTACCGACCGCTCGCCCTTATCCATTCTCCAGAACTCTCTCCACTCCTCCTATTGCTTGCCCCCTTTCACGTCGCTGAACTGTCAGGAATAAATAATCGGTCTGTAACTGTGAGAAAAACAATTAACTGTTATCATGATAGGCTGGGATATTGACTATGAATGTTTCTCATTTAGAACATCTGTGGTAAAATTTGATTTAATAATAGTGTTTTGTTTAATTTTATGTCCTACTCAACATGATTTTACATACTTATTTGTCTTAAGTTTGAAGTTCACGAAACAAGTTTAATAAATACTTAAAAGACATAAAACGTCTGACTGGGTAAAAGTTTTACACATATACATGTAAAATTTAATGTAGATCCGGAATATGTAAATTTTAATATAAGGTGCCTTTTGAAAAAATAAAGTTAATTGTCAAACCCAGTATGCCTGAATAACTTACTTTTTTTAAACACTGGTATATTGTGTGACTTATCTCCAGCAGCTCTTATATGAAACTTTTTTTGCAAAATTTAAATTTAAGGTGTTTTGAGTAATATTCCAAATTTTTTTATCACTCTGCACAGGGGTATTATTTGAAATTTTTAATGGAGTAACGGGTAAGGGAATAAAACCTAATAACGTGTTTCTCTTTAAATTAAATTAAATTGAAATAAACAGTTATTTAGACTGGAAAGTTTTGAAATGGAAAACCCCGTATGTACAAACGTAATAATCTGTTGCACTTAAGCATTGTAAATATAATTTGTACAGAAGTTATATAGGCTACATAAAATTCATAGAAAAAATAGGGAACCTTACTTAATAGTCTATCGACTTTAGTAAACACTTAATTATTGACATTTTCACATCCATAATAATTCGTCGTTCTATCTGACTTAATAATCAGAGCCAGGAAGCTGGTACCAAAACTGTTAAGTTGTGTGAACCTGGACTATGTATCTACCGAATGAAAAGTCTAGTAACGCAACTCTCAATGTCAGTGAATCAGAACGACAAACATGTAGTACTGTCGGGGGTAACCAAGCATGTGTTCCAATCGCCCACGGCCTTAGAACAAGAAAATAATAAACGAATATTATAAAAGAAATTGTAATTATAAACTTCGTAACTCCCATTCTAAAATAATTTACCCATACATATAAAAATAACATACAAAGTATACAATTTTGATTCTAGCATCATTATAACAAATAACAATGGACATTTTCATTTTATGAAAAGAAATATTCCTTTAAAGTTAGGAAAAAAAATTAAAACAATATTTTTATTCTGAAAGTATTAATTCTACGTCACAAGACGTTACAGGAGAAAATCTGAAATACGATACACTATTTCTTACTATCGTCAGGTGAACAACAGCTTTTTGAATCTAATATAGTGTCTCGTATACAGCACATAATATTGAACCCATAATTGTTTTCAAGAAAGATTTTTATTTCTATTGTAATGACAGCTAGGAAGTCCATATCGTAATTCCGGTGTTGAACTTGAACTGTAACGCAACGGAATGAATAGCAGCATGAAGCCTTGGTTTTTCTGAACCAACGCATGCGAGTTGCGAGGTGCGAGGCCCGCATCGCACAAATTCGGAATACATGAAAGATAGCGAGTGCTTTCTATAACTGCGAGGTACGCAGACCTCGCACCTCGCAATTATACAAACCACTCACCATCTTTCCTATAGTCCGGATTTGTGCGATGAGGGCCTCGCAACTCGCATGCGTTGGTTCAGAAAAACCAAAGCTTTAGACGTGTACGTTACATTTTAACGAAGAATAATCCGGGAAAAAATAAACGTGTTACACACTCCTGTTTGCATAATTGTTTAATAGCAGATGAGTTTACGTTTTTGGAATCATGCATAATATTAATATTACGTAAATAATACAATAATAACAGAACAGCTCACTTATTTCAGAACCTAAACTATTAATAGAATATATATTAACAATATTCTTCAAACTATTCACGATTGTACACTGCTGTACAGAATGATAGTATGCGTTGTTTGTGAACTGCATATTGACTGTAGGGAGCGGGAACAGGGCGAGACGCTGGTGACATCTATACTCCTCGCTGTACTCAACTGGAATCCACTGTTTTGGTACGAACTTCATACCTATGTTATAGCTCGAGCAACTACAAAAATACCTTCGACTTTTCCAATGCGTGGCCATGGAGGAGGAGACTATCACTATACGAGCAGCTCGCTAGGCTAGATTACACTAGTGACTAGTCGGACTCAAACTGTGATAAACAATGACAATGTCCCTTCCTTCAAAACGTTTTTTATTAAGCTGGCGGAAACTTCCGTAGCTTCCTTGTTGATGTGACAACATTAGATCTCAACTTAAATTCATTTTTTTTTCTTTTAAATACTTCGCAACGTTATAAATAATTTTACGCCCGTCGCTTTTCAAAAGCCTGCCGTGCACATTTGGTTTCCCTTCCATTATTATAATTTACAGTCTGTGTTAACTATACACAAGAAGTCGAAATGGAATATTAGCCTAATAATTGATTATAAAGTGAAAGATTGGACGCGGACATGAGCGCTGTTTCGAATAGTTTAGAACGTACTCGCTGCGAGACGTCGATCGGGGAGCGCATCTACAGCACAACACATCCACCACTATGACAACCTGCGCACGAACGAACACTGGTTTGTGGTGCATGTTTTAATGTCAGTGGTCGGGCTATAATAACACTTGAAACTATTACATTTGTTGGTGTATTGTATTGATTTCTTTTGTATATTTTAATAATAGTCTTATAGTCTTATATCAATTCACTTACATGTTTTCTTTATTACATTAAATATTTTTCATTTAAATTATTTATTCTCATTATATCATTAACTTGTTATAAATTAGTTACAGAATGAGTTGAAGATCACCTCATTTATCTCGTTATTGATAACAACGAATCATTATGTACACCTGTGGCTGTATCACAATAATACAAATCAGCATGACACAGCACGAAGTGTTTTTAACTGGTTATCATATTGAAACTGCAAGTCACTTTCAGGACAAATAAGCACAATTGAATATTGTGTTCATATCTAGTTTTTCTCCGCATTCTGTATTATCAGAATATCTCCAGGACGCATGAAAATGCACTTTCATGTTTCTAAGGAAAAGTACGCGTATATTACGAGAATTTAGAAAAATGATGACAAAAGCAGTAAAAAAAACCCCGTGAATAGCGGCACATGACATCAGAGCTTCACAGAAAAAAATATATATTAAATATACGACGATACTCATATATTAAATTGTGTATATTCTCATTCCATATGGCACAGAAATTAAAATTATTTTATTTCAATTAAGATTTTAAGTAATTAATCGAAATCATATTAATCTACTTTCCTTAATTTGTAGTCAACATTTTAGACAACCTGATTCTCTCACCTGATCTGATACATATCCGTTTATGCAGCTTATGCGTAGAGACCCTGGAATTTCGTAATTTTATTAAGGCCGAAAACGTATGTACAGATACGGAAATAAAATTGGGAGCTCCCTTATTGTATAAGTTTCGCTTTCATAGTCATGTTGATTACATTTTACAATCACGCAACCAGAACGTTGGGAATAATATGGTCAATAACTTATTCTTTTTCCAGGCCTGATTCTCTTTTAATGCTCTACAATACATTGGTGCGGTCGAAACTCGACGCCATGAGCTCGATTATGTGTTCTTTTGTAAAGTTCTCAAAGGTAATTTATCTTGTGACTCCTTCTTAAACAATAGTAGCTTACGTATTCCGTCGAAAGATATGATAGCCCATAGACGTTTCTATAACAGAAATTCAAATTTTCATTCACGAGTCTCCAGATGCATTAAAAATGCCAACATGCATGACTGCGAATTCGAGTCTTTCAATGTATAGACTTAGTTTGCTTTTGGCAATGACTTATCATCTATGTGGTCTTTTAGGGCCGTATTCATAGACATTTTTAGCGCGGGCTTCCGGTGGATGATCAGCGTTTTTCGTATTCATAAACCAGTGTTAGCGATATGATATGATTGGAATTCTGTACTATCAGTGGATAGCCGGGGCTAGCTTAGTACGCTCGTAGCGCGTGCTGCGAAATGTCTATGAATAGCACCCTAAGAAATTATACGCCTACTTAATTCTCATTGTATCATCTCTAGTATTCCCATAGTATAATATATCATAGAGTAGAGAAAATTCTTCGTTTAAGATGATTATTTTTTGTTTTTATATTTTATCCATCCATTGATTAACATTACAATTTCAATTTTCTTATTTTAAGTTTAATTTTATTGTTATTGTAAATTTTAATCGTATTAAACTTTTAATTTTGTAAATTCTGTATTATTATTGTATCACTTGTTGCTGGGCTTCCACTGCCTATGGCTGTTGTCCAGATCATTAATATTATAACTAATATTAATATTGTAATAACAAATAAATTATTATTATTATTATTATTATTATTATTATTATTATTATTATTATTATTATATATGCGTAATAATAAATATGCATGTAATCCGTCCCTAATTCAATGAATATTTTAACTTATGCTGCTACACAGTTTGAATTTCAGTGGCAGTGAATTATGCTTCTATAATTTAGGCCTATATTTAAAACTTTAAACTGCAATGAGTAATTCTGTCAGAAAACTTGGTGTAACTAATCCCCACCTTTCTCTAAACCCCGCGATGACCAAATACTCCGTAACTCGTCGAGAAAGTGGGATAGTCCGTTTTTTCTTGAACACGTTGTCTCTGGTAATAAATATCTGACAGTCTACGAGACCCAAGGATTACCTGAGGTCCATTGATCTTCTTTTAAAAATATTTCATTCTGAAGAAAAGATAAATGTGGGATTCTCACTTCCATTACGCTGCAGTTGAATTAGTAGTTTTCTTCAAACACAGAAACTGGAACGAGTTCAAAAATTATTGTTATTCTAAGGCTATATTGATTTTAATTATGAAATCTTCATGCCTCAAGGAAGCAGGTTTCTTGCATTCTGGATGCTAGTACTTTTAGCTATTGAATCTAATCTACGTAAAGACTAATTTTTGGTCCTACGGAATTCATCTGTTATGGTGACAGTGGTTATTAGAGAACAAAAATTCGCTCCGGCGCAGGGGATCGAACACTGGTTCTTCGTTCTAAGTACCAAGCGCTCTAACCACTGAGCTACACCGAAGTTCAATCCACAGGACCGGATCGAGTCCATCTCCTTTAGTGTTTGTTTGTGGCCTTACTCCATGTTCGACATATAATATGTTGACATAATTATATTAAGTCAACTGCCATTATACAAGGAACGCACTCAATTGAGTGGCTTGGTGGCCGGGATTCCATAGTATATATGCACTGTTGGGTGAAGAATTTACGTAAAGATTAATTTTTGATCTTCAGAATTCATCTATTATAGTAAAAATGGTGCTATAGATTGGACTTCGGCGTAGTTCAGTAGTTAAAGCGCCTGGTACGTAGAACCAAGGACCAGGGTTCGATCCGTGGTACCAGAAGGAATTTGTCTCCTCTAATAACCATGACTGAATTTAAGTTAACTTCTTTAGCTAATCTTTCTTTTTTGTTTAATCTTTAATATTTTTATTTTACTCGTATGTATTTAAATATAATTCTAAATGTGACCGTTATTTTGCTTCTTTTTTTTTTTTTTTGTTCACATACTCTATTCTTTTCCAGTTCGTCTAATATTTTTTAATCATACAATAGTGTAGATATCTGTGTAATCTTATAAAGCTTACTATGTATCTATAATTGTTAAACATTTTAGAACATAAATGAACCAATTGACTCCGTCTTCTCAGCTGAGGCCACTAATCCCGTCTGGATTTCCCCATGGTTTCCTAAAGGTTTTAAGACAAATCAAGAGATGAGCCCTAAAAGAAATGTGCTATGAATCTGTAGTGCCATAGGCAAAAAAATAAATCTGCAGAATGAGGTAAGCGGTAGTGATGCGAGAAGAGAAAATTTCCGCAGAAAATTTGCCGGCTTTCCAAATGGTCGCTTTCTTCGTTCCCTTGCTCAGAGTATGAAGAATTGTACATTCGTTGCTCATTCAATGTTCCCATTATCCATTATCTTATCCAACTTAAGTCGTAAAACGTCTAACCTTTGATGGTTGTGTCAATACTAACTTCAAAACAACGCTATTGTCTAGTTTCTTTAATTATAAAACTGAAAAAAATCTATAAAGTAGAAAATAATTCAGCAAGGAAAAATTTTCGAGAACATTTTAATCAGTAGCCTACATATGTAACATTTACCAAAATCAATAACTAAACAAATTTTTTAATAAGTGGAAATTTTTCATAAAGGTATATAATTATACGAGTACAATTCTAAGAATTTGCAAAATCAATAGCCTAAACAATTGCTTAATAAAGGGAAAATTTTCAGTAAAATCTATAATTATGTCAGAAATTTAGCAACGCAATAAACTTAACAAATTGCTTAATGAGGCGAGATATTTTCAGGAAAATGTATAATTATATAAGTATTATAATAAAACTTAGCAAAATCAATACCTAGTTAAAATAACTGCTTGGTAAGAGAAAATGTTTCAGTGATATTTGCAACTACATCAGTAAAATAATTATAAAGCTAAGAAAAATTAGTAAGCTAAAAATCTAATTATTATATCTTTCTTACTTACTTAAAAATGGCTTTTGAGGAATCCTTAGGTTCATTGCCGCCCTCACATAAGCCCACCATCGGTCCCTATCCTGTGCAAGATTAATCCAGTCTCTATCATCATATCGCACTTCTCTCAAATTCATTTTATTTAATTAATTTATATCTATAACAGGGCAAAGCCCCAATTAGAAGAGACAGTACAGATAGTTGTTTGAAACATAGAATTGCAGATAAAATGAAAAAAGAGATAAAACAGATACAGATGCAATATAAGTGTAAATAGAAATTAAAAATGAAAAATGGAAAAAAAAAGACAAATAGATACTACCTCAATAAAAGACACATATATACTGTAGATATAAATGAAAAATACAACATAAAAATAAATGAAAAATAGATTAGCATAGATATCATAGCCAAAAATGTAAAATGTAGCTATAAATGGCAAATTACAGAGTAACAAATAGATAGCAATATTATTTAAAATAAACTATCTTCAGTATATTAATAAGAAAATGGTAACATTTCATGTAAGAAATGCTGAGATCTAGATCCCATGTTTTACATATTTCACTGAATTTTGGACACATTTTTAGCATTGGTGAATTTTTATGTGCTGAAGTGTTTGGTTTTTTATAATATAACAATTGACGATTTCTTAAATGTGATGTTCAAGAAATCGTCAATTCTTATATAATATTATACAATATTTTCCTCGCATCTACGTCTCGGTCTCCTCAAAGGTCTTTTCCCCTCCAGCCTCCCAACTGACACTCCATATACATTTCTGGATTCGCCCATACGTGCTACATGCCGTGTCAATCTCAAACGTCTGAGTAGGTGAAGGAACAATGGTACTGAAACTGATCAGGAAGAGGAAAAATGAATTGGCTGAGTCGCTGGCTAAGAAGAAACTGCGTACTAAAGGATGCACTGGAAGGAATGGTGAATGGGAGAAAAGTTCGTAGCAGAAGAAGATACCAGATGATTGATGACATATATGCGGAGACTAAGAGGAAGGATCCCTATCCATTGTGGAGTTCGAGGACGATCTGTTCGTCAAATTCACTATGTCATCGTAGCGATTAAAGGAGTTCAGGGAGTTTCTCCAGGAGTCGAACAAAAGATGTCACGTCGTTATCAACTTTGGAACGAGGTCGTTGGTCCCTTATCTGAACAGCTGATGTAGAAAATGTAATACCAAAATGTAAAATCACTTGTAAAAACTCTCGTGAAAGATCTGTAAGATAAATGAAAGCCTAATATGAGGAAAATCATGACAAACCCAACCAAATCAAAACGAAATAAAAAGTGAAAACGGTCAAAAGAGAAGCAAACACAGTTTTGAATGTGTTCCGTGCACGATGCTTGGCCTAACAGGAGCTATCTTCCGTGTGCCCAAGCGGAGGAAGGATGGATTTCCGACCACAGGTTCATGGGCAAAATATATAACATCTACTTCATACTTGGTACGTTGTAACATGAGTTCATTAAACTCTCTGTACACATATGATCTGATAGGTAGATAAAGAGACGGCATATGAGAAAGCACTTTCTTTGTACAAGAGTTCCTAGAAATGTTTACTCTCATTAAAATCTCTAAATCAAGAATGGGCATAACGGAGGGGAGATAAATGTGGTACAGTTCACTCCTTCCACAATATTTCGGACGTGTTTACATCACATGAACTTGACTTCTCTTCCACTTAGGATTGTACAAAACTATTGCCACATGTCATTACATTAAACATGTCAAATCAAGTCAAATATGTAATATAAGCATTCATGCGGTCACTATGGCTTATCATTCATTACAAATAATCATTTATATCGCCTATAGTCTTTGGTCAGGAGGAGTTTGTAATTATTACTATATAAAGTAAAGCAGTTACGAGATGCTAGGTTGTAAGACGTGTACGCGCAATTTTTTATCAGGTTCTTTTTAGAAAAGAAAATGTCCTCAGACATAAGTGGATTCAAAGAATGCCAGCATCTTGACTGCGAAATTACGTAAGTGAGAAAATTGTCTTTGGTAATAATTCATACAATTCCTGGGTGGTTTTACCTGACATTTGAAAAAGTTATTGTTCTCTATGACTATATCGCACATGCTGAGAGCAAAAAACCGTGTGGCGCGACAGACAAACATATACTATGTTTATATAGACCTATATGCTAAATGAGTTTCGTTTTTCAAACTTTTTTATGTTTTGTAGTTCCATGGGAATTAATTGCAACGTAGTGGCAATATTTCGTAAAAATTTGAAAATGTTTTATTAGAATATGTGACTAATTTATATGCTAATATTAAGGAGAATATTTAAGCGGGACACGACTTGTTTGTCTTATGTCACGCTTATCAAAGTTATTAAAATGAAAATTTTCTTCTCGCTTATTAATTAATTTAAAATTTAAATGTTTGCGCTTATAGGTACCTCGGTTCAGCCTGTAGGAAAAATGTGACGACGACATATGGAATAAACAGAAGATCATAAACGTCTTAATTATGTTATTGTTTATTGTCGTTGCACATTATTCGAAGTCACCGATATAGTAATTTTTTTTTATTTGTGGCGGATACTAGGAAGTTCGACATTCACCCATATGAAGCCAGATATGTAGATCAATTTACCTACAGAGTCGTCTCGTGTGCTCCACAGGAGGTTGGTTTATGCTATAGGCATCCAACAAACAAAACTCAGTGCGCAGAAACCAGAGGGCGTGACTGTCTCGCGCAGATGACATATTCTCCCGTTCCTAGCATGCTCTCAAGCCTACTGTAGGGGGGGGGGGGGTAAGAAGGGTATAGCATGCGCGGCGCTAGAAGTTCGAGCTTAGTTTTGTTTGTAGGATACATATACGTTGTAATATTTATTAAAAACAATAAAGACACTCTGTCTTGGCACTGTGTGGGCGTTGCAGTAATTTGATCGAATTGTTCCATGTTGAATGCCAGCTGTCATTTCAATGTCCTAGTTACTAGATCACCTTTCTCACAATATTTAATTTACAAGTCATCTTTACACTTAAGGAGATGAGGAGATATTGGAATTCTTATCTGTGGTATTTTTGTTGGCTATTGAACAATCCAGGTTGCCAGGCGACGGTCACCAACAAAATATGTGAGACCAAATGAATGAAATGTATAAAGAATTGAATACTCTTCTTCAAAATTTAAGTATTGCAATATAGGGATGTCATTTTGAATTTCAAAGGGGAGGTTATGGGGTTGAGGGATGAAACCTAAAATGTAATGAACGCTGTTTTTAAACTTCTCCTTCAATATCTAATTTTTTTATATGTTTTTGTTTAAATTTAATTTAATGGAAATACATGGGTCATTCAATAATATTAGTGGCAACATTTGAATTAACAAAAAAAAAAAAAAATTCTTTTGTAACAGTCACAGTGTTGCAGTGCTCAGAAGTAATCTCCTCCAACGTTAAGAACCCGCCTCCACACTTGAGGGAGACGACGGATGCCATCCACAGCGTTTTGTTGTACTAATCTTATAGGACAACTGAACTATTACAAATGCTTTATGTGCTGTTCTGGAGCCCCTTGGTTACGTATCGTGAAGGTTGCGAAAAACTTTACTCCGAAGCATCGGAAATTACCTTTGTTGTCGGTCTGTGGTCAAGCGTTAATTAATTAATTAATTAATTAATTTATTTATTTATTTCTATAACAGGCCAAAGCCCCAATTACAATAGACAGTACAGATTAATAATACTAATACTCTGATCTTCCATCCAGATGACTATGGTTCGATCCCCGGTTAGGTCACAGTGGAATTTGTGATGGACAAAACCAAGTTATAGAGGGTCTTTCGGGGTACTCCCGCTTCCATCGGTCATTCCACCAACATACTTTGCCTTCCTCTCATTTCATCTAATATCTGCAATGCTTAAAAATAGGCGGGTTTAATTGCAGATATAGGAAGGACTTAAGGGTCCCGAGCTTGGGACCTATCAGGTTACTCATCTCTGGACCAGGCTCTGTCAATGCTAGGACAGATGGTTTACCTATCAGCATCGGTGTCACGAAAGCCATCCAAGTAACCTGTCGGACTTGGACAATCATCACTAAAGACAGGATTTTCATGTAAATGCATGTTTTTATATAAGCTTGCTACTGTTCTCAAACTTTGTAAATACTTTTTCCGTGCATATTTGCATGTTTTGTTCTTTTTAGTGGTAAATTCATGCATAATGAATGTTTTTTAGATTTTAAGTTTAATAATGCATATTTTGAGGTTTAAGTTGCATATTACGTCCATTTTTATAGTTTCATTGCATATTTTATATTAAATCGCATGATACTGCATTTTATAAATGTTGCCTCGTAGAGTTTGATATTTCTGAGCTTACAATATTTGAGTATATCTACTGAAAAATATAAGTGAAATGCTGTTTGCAGGGTTTCTACCTGAGGACTTTGAAACTTACCAGCAAATCCTCTGATTGTATTGTCACACTGGAATTCCACTCCTGTTCTATACAAGTCTTACCTTGAGGCTAAAATTATTAGAAGGATGCCTCTTCTGCTCCCTCCCATACTTTGTAGTTTGGCGACAATAGCACTAACATGCTTCTCCTAACATGCCTTTAATTTGGACAGCCAGATAGGTAGAAGGTCTGTAGTAGGCCACATGTATAGGTGTTTTCTGTATTAGCTACTGTATTTGCGTTCTGTGGTGATCTGAGAAGTGCTGTAATGCCCCCGATTAAATGTTCGACAAGAGATCTTGTGGCACAGTGGATCATCAAGGGGAAAGAATATCTTAGAAATTTGCAAATACTGTTAGTAGTACATTGTGCCATTCGAAAATGAAATGTAAGTTTCAACTTTGATAGTGCATATTTTCAGTGTTTTTTTTCCTTCATTGTGCATATCTGGCCATTTGATAGTGCATGGATGCATGCATATTTTACAATTTGATAGTGCATGAAAATCCTGTCTAATCATCACATATACAAGGCGCATAGTGGGCCCAAGCGTACCTACGTCCATGGACCGTTAAAAGGCCAAGCCAAGCCAAACCAATCCAAATCGCCTTTGTGTTCGTCACATACCGGCGTGTGTCTTTTGCTGCAGAAGTTAAAAAAAAAAATAGGGAATTGTGCACGATGAAACGCTGACTAAACGATAGATCATAGTACCACAGTCTACTATATACAGTCGCGAAGCTTGAGGTGTTTTTTTGTAAATCTCGTGATAAAGCGCTCCAAGCGGTTAGCAACTAGAAACAATAGACTGTCCGTGGTCGACTTTGGACTGTGTCGTATTTCTATCGATTGCTAGCTCGTTGCGTATTTCACATTGATGCTTGTGAAATGTTCGTTATTGGTTGTAGTGAAAATGTTAATGGCTAAAATATAATATTTGGAATAATAATATGGGACAAGGAGGAGACGTTTGTAGTGCTATAAATTGTAGCAACAGTAAGAGAAAGAAGCCAGAGTTATCCTTTTTCCGATTTCCGAAAGATTCAGAAAGGTTCCTGGGTTTCCACAAGAATGCTGTGCAGAAACAAAACAATTAATTTGAAGTTCTTTGTGACTGTTAGAATACATTATATCCTTAAATTTCACAATGTAATGTTTCAGTCTAACCGAAAGGACATTAGATACCGGTCAAAGTTCTGTCACTTAGGCTGCTAAATTTCCAGAGAAATAAAGGTTAGGTCTACTTTTTTTTCAGAGGATATATTTTTAATTGTAGCTATTAATTTTGTTATTATTTTTATGTGTTATTTTACTAAAGACGTAGAAAAATTAAGTTTGTTTTAATGAACTTTACTGATGACGTTTTATTTTCAATTCTGGTGGGATTATTATTGCTTAGGCCTAATTTTTTCTTCAAAGGATATGTGTTTAATTATAGCTCTTAATTTTGTTGTTATTTTTATTTGTTGCTTTAACTAGAGACGTAGAAAAAGTCTGTTATAATAAAATGTATTGATCACGTTTTATTTCCAATTCTGGTGTGATTATTATTGCTTAACCTCATCCCATTTTGTTAACTACGTAAGCCTACACTACAAGTACCGGTACACGAAAGTTATTCCATTCATTCATATTTCCATTATTATTGTTGTAAAGAGAAATGCAAATTAATATTTATTGGTTTCAATTCATAGTTAATTATCGCTATATCTTGAATGAGTGAAGCTATTATAGTAAATTTCAGTTCGTTTTGTACAAACAAAAATTATATTAACTTATTTCTTGCAGGTATCTTCAAGTTTATGGTGTAATTTAATACACTTCATTAAAATAATAAATTAACTTTATGCATTTAATATTTCAATAATGGAAGGAAGGTGTTAATTTTTCCAAAAGAACACGACAACGAAAGTGTAACATATTATGTCGGCTGCTGGGAGAGAGATCTGCGATGATGAGGCGATAGTAGCGATTCTAGTGGTGGGCAACTACCCCTGTTTGCATTTTTACTACATATTGAGCTTCGCGACTGTATATAGTAGACTGTGATAGTACCGTTAAAAAGTACTAATTAAATTCAAGCAAAGAAATTGTTGTAGTTTACAATATTTATCTTGCCATTTACTTAACCGTTTATTTTTAAGTGCTCGTAGTCGTCCGATTTCAGGGGTTGATTGAACGTGAAATTTTCCTACACATTTTGCAATGTTCTACTGCTGAAACAAAATATTTATCACTTAGTAATGCATAATATTTCGTGTAATGAGTTAACAAATAATTATTGTAATTTACCACATCTAACACCTTCTACTCAAGTCAAATATTTAGGAATTATTATAGATCAGCATTTACGTTGGGATAAACAAATTTATTTTATGTGTACAAATATAGGAAAGACAATTTATAAATTCATACTTCGAAATTTTATCACTAAGGAGGCATTGAGGATAATATTTTTAGCTTTAGTATAATCATTAATACAATATGGTATAATAAATTGGGGTGGAGTAGCATCATCTGTACTTACACAGAAGATTAATACAAATTTGTCTGACCAAAAATATGGATTACCCAAAAAATTTAATTTACACAGAGTTCAAAGTATTAACTATTGAAGAAATTTATAAATATAGTTTACTAACTTACTACCACAGAAATAAAATAAAACACAAATCTAATCGTCATGAATATCGCACTCGAAGACAAAAGTCTACTTTCCCGTTAATTGAACCTAAATGTCATACAAGTGCAGCTCTTAAACATAGTGCTAGTTTCGGCCAAAAACTTTATAATAAAATTACAAACCATTTTTCAAATTTGAAATATTTTAAAATTGAAGCTTTTAAAAAAGAAATTATTCCTAATATATAATATTAACAAATGTGTGTATTTTTTTACCTTTTATTTTTGTCGGCTATATTCATGTTTTTATTGAATATCACTGGCGTCTGTCTGATTGTCAATTTATATTAAATGTCTTCTTTTTCTCTTTTTTTGCACTTGTGTGTTATTTATTGGTTTGAATTAAGTTACTTACTGTATTTAGTAAGTTGTCCTTGTAAATTTTATGTTATTATATTATTGGCGAAGACCACACAATACACGAGCCTGGCTCTTACGGTAGTAGCTAGAAACATTTTTGTTTTATAATTTTAATTTTTATTCACTAGCTAGCTAGCTAGCTAGTTAAATAAATAAATAAATTAATTAATTAAATAAATTTGTGAAAGTCTGCGCAAATGTATCATAAAATGGGGATGTTACAATGACGGCCAATGTATAAATTTCGCTTTTCGTTACAAAATTTCTACTTCACATAAGCATTCCAATATATATAATATTTACTGGCTTATTTAGTTTTACATCAATTTATTTACATGTTTTATTATTGTTCAGTTGTTTAATTGTCTGATTTTATTCTCTATTTCATTTATTTCGCCATTCGTATGTTACTTCCCACATATTTTTGTTTATTTGTTTATTGAATATCGTATCTTCAGTATGTATGCATTTATCCGTTATATGGTTTCAGGAAATTACAATATCGTTGTGCCTCTAATAAATACATTCATAACTAAACTTCGAATATAAACGCAGCTGTTGATTTGTTTGTCTATTGTGGCATAGCATATCACTTCTATACTGTAAGTATCACAGCTGTCACTTGATCATTTTATTGTAATTCCCTTCATGAGCGCTTGGTTTATTGCAGGCGTTGAATGTGGAACAGTGAATCCCTAATTGTATGATCTCTCTCCTAGCCACACGTCCGTGAAATGTTGTTATATTAGTATGAAATACAAAAGATTCCTCCTTTTGTAATATTATTATTTTAGTAACTTTGTTAGCAGCAATATTACAAGCAATATTGGGGAATCTGTTTCCATAAGAACGTAATATAATTTCATTTTATGTATTTATTTAATAATAAAAAAGTCACATAAAACGTTACATAAAAGTGCCCCCGAAAGAGAAAACTCGTGTTTCTAGACAGATCAGTTTTGATAACAGGAGTATTACACAAATTATACATTATTCACAAATATATCTCTGTTGTTTCTAAACTTAAATTTAAAATGTTCACCCAGAATCAAATTCTTTAGTAGAGTATAAACGGCATACATAATTCATAAATGTACATAATTTTCAGACTAATATTTTAAGACCAGGTTGATATTCTTAGGAAGTAAATAAAGATGGTAATAAAGTTCATAAAATAATATTAATAAATGACATAATGTAGGCCTATATAATAATTTCAGAGCAAAGGAAAATTGGTAATGTTGACCATGATGATATGTTAATAATATTATTTGTATTCTTAATAGCAATTTATATTGATATAGTAGCAAAGATAATAATTGAGAGAAATAATACATTAAAGAAAGAAATAAACTTGCCTAAAAATGCATTATACTCGTACATATAAACTAAGAA
Source organism: Periplaneta americana (assembly GCF_040183065.1). NCBI lineage: Eukaryota > Metazoa > Arthropoda > Insecta > Blattodea > Blattidae > Periplaneta > Periplaneta americana. Next base: position 61,312,985 of record NC_091133.1, read on the forward strand.
AATCTGTCTGATTAAACAATTTCATTACAAAAGTAGCCAGTTCTGGATGAAGTTTTACTATTATAGATGTCTACCATAATTTGTACTATGTAGTAAATCATCACATATGAAGGATTTATTTTCAACTAAAATAAGAATTTCATTTCATTTTGTACTACAATCATATTATGTTTAAGCTACAAATTTTATTCGATTTTTGTGATAGAATTTCATTTGTTTATAAATCTGGTCAACGCTAAGTACTTTAAAATAAAATGGCTCAAATTTGTTGAATAATCCAGTCGTGTTTTCAAATACAACTTTTATTACACGTTTTTGCAACAAATGAGAGCAACAAGATCATTTATTTAACGCCTTCCTATCCAATTATACTATATTGGATAAGAAATTAAACTGTAGCCAAATAAATAAGGCGTAAGGCTTACATCGAGTAATAGCGAATATTTACAATTTTGTAAACTATTTTATGGATTCTGTTACATAACAAGGTGATATGTTTATTCCATTTCAAGTGCTGATCAACAGTCTCTCCCAATTCACATCTACAGATTCTCAAGGTAAGGTGTCTAAAATTGTTGATATCCAAAGTTTGTTTTGTAACTAAAACAATTTTAGTTTCATTTAGAGACAGCAAATTAATACGGGGCCTTTTTTATATAAAATTTATATCAATACATATTTTTTAAGTTCGTAAACAATTCTGCAATCGACAAAAGGTAATCTAGAAAATGATTTGTTTTCTGTTTAGGCCTTCTGTAAGAAAATATTACGAATTAATGTTCAGTAAATTTTCAATTTGTGTCTTCTTGAAATAATTTTGAAATAATTATTAGTTAAACACAGTAAAATTTGCTACTCGGAAACAAGGATCTATTATTCTATTTGTTTTTTTATTAATTTCTGAAAAATGTTTGACGGTAATAGACCTACGTCTTCAAATCAGACCGACACATGGGGTACCAGGACGGAAATGGCGATGTAGCATAGCCAGGGTGATGCATTCCGATACTCTAACTTCGTGATTAATAACACTATTAAAATAAATGTAGTCGCATTCATCAGGTATACGACTACGATGCGAGCATGATCTTTAATTGGCGTCGCGTATGCGCGAGTCGGATACCATGGGGAATGACGACCATTTTTGGCGTAAGCGAAAATTTCCGGGCTCTATATCTCGTGACTCCGATCTGCTAACGCGCTGATTTTGATGCAGAACGAAATATCTCTTCTCGATCTGGCCATTGCGATTTAAGTAGAGGGATCTATTCACGTAAAACTCACAGCCGTATCGCCGACATAGTCACATTGCGATTTTTTTTCCAAGTTTATTTTTTCTTATAATATGAAGTCATACAGTTTCATTACGCTTTATCTTTGGTTTTCTTGCCTAAAGTGTAACAGTTTTCTCTTTTATAACTTCAATTCTAATAAGTATGCATTCATCAATATGCTGAGATATTTGTTACAATTAAATTAATTTCAAATACAGATCTCAGTATTAATACAAAATAAATTATTACCTTTTCTGGTGCTGTACAAGACATTTAATATTTGTATAATACATTAAATAGGTTTATGCTCGACCATGCCGAAATGTAGTAATTATACACCTGGTAGCAGTCCTTTAATGCATGTCATTAAAGTACACCTGTTCATTAAAGTTCAGGTTTTCGATTATTCTCGGATATGCAATCGAAAGACGAGGGAAACGTCACGGAGGCTGGAAATCCAATACTGTCGCAGAAGGTTATGTTCTGTTACTATAATAATTAGCGTTAATTGTAAATAATATTCAAATAAATTCAATTTGTCATCTCGTTTTTCAATTCTAAATCAATTTCCAGGTTATACATTCTCTGCATTACATCAAGGTCAATGACATTATTGTTCCTCGGAAAAAATCAATACTTTCGCGTCTGCGCACATCTCACAATTCAAGAGCTATGACCAAGGTCACTTTCGATCTTGTCAGATTCAAATAAAATGTATGCTTCTGAATAATTTCAAGTTAGAAATATGGTCGAGCATAAAAAGTCGTATGAGACTTGCCTATAATGGTAATTAAGACGCTCGTATGAAATTATGAAATGTCACCATTTCTCGAAATTATACTGTTTCCAAACAATTCTTACACAGCTGCCATCGATATTCGTGCTGTGTGTGACATTGCACTGTATTCCTGAAACCAGATGTTGTCAATGATTTGTCAAAAATTATACAGTTTGTGCTCACCTAAGGTTTCCAGCATGGCAACATACCGAAAAAATTTACAGTGGCATGCCCATCATTTGTCAAAAAAAATAAGGCCCATGACGCCGCATAACAACACAGCTCACCACATGGTAACTTTCTTGCTGTATAGAGGACGGTAGTGTGCTGTCGAGGATTTTGCTGAGACCAAAAACGAAAATTCTGTTTATGGAGAATCAATTCGCGGCCTCCACACTATTCTTCTACTTCTTCTTCCCTTTATTTTTCTTCTTCTTCTTCTCTTCTTCTTCTTCTTCTTCTTCTTCTAGGCCTATCAGCCTGTTCCGCCAGATAGAGAATCGCTCCATCTCTTTTTAGGTCTTTCAGACTTCTTCTCCCTCTTGTACTCCATCTCTTACTCTTACTAGTCGATTCAATGGCATGCGTTCAACATGGTTATCCCATTCATCCCTTCTTCTAGCAGTCCACTCCTCAGTAGTCTGAATATTGGACATATCTCTAATTTCTGTATTTCTTACTCTATCCAATTTGGTTTTACCTGTTATGTTTCTTAAAACTTTAATTTCTGTCACATTCATCATTTGTTTTGTTTTTGTTGCGTCTGACCTAGTTCCCACAGCATAAGTCATGATTGAACTCACCACTGTTTTATATATTCTGGTTTTCGTTTCTCTTCTTAAATATTTATTTTTCCAGATGTAACTAATGAGATATCCTGAAACAGCTGCTGCCTCATTAACTTGATCCCTCACTTCTTCCTTTAAACATCCATCACTTGTTATCTTTGCTCCTAGATAGTTAAAACTCATAACCTGCTCTAATATATGTTGATTTAATTGTAGTTTACATCTTAACGGATATTTATTCACTGTTAAAACCTTTGATTTTGATTTATTTATACTCATTCCATATTTGTCACAAGCCAGTGAAAAACAGTGTAATAAAATTTGTAAGTTATCTTCTGAATTGCCAATCAGAACATTATCTGCATAAGCAACTAAATGTATTTCTCCTGTATCCATTAAGTATCGCTGCTTGTTTCTTTCTTCTAGTATGATAAAATCTATTTAAATATTAAAAAGTAGTGGACTGAGTGAGTCTCCTTGTCTGAGGTCTTTACTTAATGTAATTTCTTGTGTAAATGTTCCATCTATTTTAATCTTTGCCTTATTTATTATGTATATGTCTTCTATTAATAAAATCAATCCATTAGGTACGTTCTTGTAGTATGCTTTGAGTGCAAACGCACGATGTACGCCATTTCACTACGCCATTATAGCAATATGGCAAGATGTTGTTAGCAGGGTTTTATATGTCGTTCAACTCTACCTACCTCCCAAGGCTGCCAATGCACGTTTCAAAATTTCCAGTTCCTTTGAGCCACTTTGTATTAACCTTTTTTTTCTGCAAGCAATTCTAATATAATTCATTGCATTTTTAGCATAAGTATATTTATAATTTATATATTCTATGTAGTTAAATTTATTTACTTCCTCTTTAATAGTTAGCCTGTACAGAGTTTTTTCATGTATTATTTGTCGCCACCAGTCCCCGTCCGACTGGAGGAAGATTGAATGAACTAGCAGTGTTTAGTGTCTTTAGTTAATAGTTTTAATAGCTTAAATTATGAAACTATTGTGAGTTCACTGAATCTTATTTTCAGCACCAGCAATGCACTTTTACCTTTCATCCGTAACTTATTATAGTCAGACTGTCGTATAGAAGAATACTACGAATTTATGGAGATTATTTGCCTCTTTGATGGCTCTTAAATAGATATGACAGAATTAATTTTAATCTCAGATTTCCTGGATGCATAAAATAGCATACATAAATAACAATATAAAATGTAAAATATTTTTTTATATATTCAAAAGCAACCTATATTTATTGATTAAAACTCAAGTTTTTGCAGAAACATCTGTAAAAGTAATCTTACGCACTTTCAAAGATATTTATTTCAATATTTCAATTATTAGTTCGTAATTCCACCACTTCTTTATGAAGTTAATAATTGATCATTCACTTTGCAATAAATTATACACTTGTACGTTATTTGAATGGAGTCTCACTACATTGAGCTAGATGGAAAATGAATGACGCTTATTGCTGTTGAGTCAGAGACATTAAATTCATAGTGTGTGTAAAGCGTACACATAAACTAATTTAGACTGACTACAAAATATTATGTTATATCTCTTGTGGACTGATTCATCATTGGAGAAGAATAGAAGCCCTACCTCCTGTTGGAGGCAGTTGGCTCCATTTAATCTTTAATATTATTTGATAAACCATAGGAAAGATAGTTGGTTTTACCTTATATTTCATTAGCCATTGTTTTGTAATTGCTTTTTCCTCTTTGTTACAGGTATGTACCTATCGATTCTTCTGAAGTCTCTTCCTATAAAGGTAATAGTTCCCAGCATTCTCGATATTAATTTTACATAGAAGAAGGGATTTGGAACACAATTACTGCGAATTCAATATCTGCATTACTACAACTACGTTTCATACTAATCCTATTCTGTTTAGGTTTGTTATTCAGAATAAGGTAGTTGAAACAATCTATAGATTATTCTCTTTCAGGGAATTTACAGCTATTTCAGTGGAGAATTTTCTGTTTACTGTTATGTAATCTCAACTTCAATTTCGCAATTTATGCAATTGTACAGTTTCGTATTATCTGAAAAAGAAGTTAACTATCATCTGCTCAGTTTTTGAAATGATCATTGTGATGGTAGATGCGTTCTCATGATTATGTAATTCCAGATTACCGGTACAAATAAGAATAAAATGTATTCTTTTGGGTGATATATTACATTTTTGGCATATGTTAATCATAATTTATTAAGATTTAATGTAAGGTCTATGACATTTTTAATCTAATGTTCTGAAAAAAAAACATACATTACCTCACCGATTTAATAATCGTAAATCATAGATCGAGAATATTCACTGTTAAAGTTAAAAGTTTCACAAGTACTGCGTAGTGAATCTCGTATGTTTCTTTCCATGACTAGTTTCTCTAAATAGGCACCTTCTATTATGGATACCGTACCTAAATTTTATCACTGGTAGGACAATATATTCAGATCTTTCATAGCATGTGCGATGTCGTTGAAAGATACTACAGGACATAAAATTAATGCGGAAAAGTTCATATAAATCTTTCCCAATATCACTTTCGTTGAAAGTTACAATTGTTTTAGTGTTTCCAAAATTATTAATTTTAAAGGAACTGCCCAAAACTACCTCGAGCCTTGATATAAATCCTATCACGACTCATCAAAAATCGTCTCATCTTTTCAAAAATCCCAGGCGTCTTTAATCCGGTTTTACTGATGCATAGTAATCGGTTTTTCAGAGATCATAATAACTGGCTGAATGAGTAAGAACACCAACATATGTGAACCGTATGAAAGCCATTACTTGTTAGTACTTTCAACACTTTCTTGTAATTTTATATTAAAACTCTAGTATCATTTTCCAGTCAGAAATTATAGGACCAATCATTGTTTCCCTTCAATACATTAAGAGTATATTGTTTGCTTCCCTTCAATAGTACATTAATACTGAATTCTTTACATCTTGATTTTTCTTAAAGTCCGTGTTTATTCAAACAACAATAATTGAGAACTTACAAGTTCACCGACGTGTTGAACAAGGGTACCTAAGAAATTGGACAAATATTTAAAATTCTCCAAGGAGGTAATTGTGTGATGATGCATTTCAGGAATAATATAAAGGCTCAGAAAACTTCATTTGAAGAGCTTCTTATAGAGGAATACCTAATGCCGATGTAATATAGAAATAAATGTGAATTGGAATTAATTTTTTTAGTCAGAATATTATTAAAATAATATAGGCTATGTATGTATTTATACAGGGTGTTTAAAAAATACGGGGCATAATTTCAGGTATGTATTTCCCACATGTAGACAATCAAAATAGTTCATTACAACATGTGTCCGGAAATGCTTCATTTCCGAGTTATGGCCTTCACAACATTGAAATTCACCGGAACGTTTTTCTTTCCGCAGGTCGTTGTCATTACAGAAGATGTTCAAAATGTCCACCTCCTGCTTGAATACAGACCTCACATCGATGTCTCTTTGACCTGCGAACACGATCCCAAACTCCAGGAGTATTGCGTATGTCCTCAGATATGATAAGGATACAATTGATACTCTTTCAACAGTCTCCAGACAGTCGTATGAGGAAAATTGACTTGCAACGCTACCTTTCGTGTGCTGATAGAAGGAGTCATGTTCACAGCCTCCATAATCTCCTCCTGTACTTCTGGAGTTGTAGATCTTGGTCGTCCCCTTCCCAAACCAGGAGAGTTAAATTTTCCATACTCGCACAGACGGTAATGGAGACGTACAAATGTCTTCCGATCTGGACATTGTCGCTGTGGGTACCTCTCCTGGTACAAACGAAGAGCCAGCGCAGCATTGCCGTCCGCCTTACCGTACATGAAGTGTATCTGTGCCAGCTCTTGATTTGAATACATGTCGCACAGTCTACACAACACTGAATGTAACCTTCGCCTCGGAATGAACTGTCAGAGTGCCCTCTTAATGTCTCCTTTGACGGCAACGACCTGCGGAAAGAAAAAAAAAACGTTCCGTTGAATTTCAATGTTGTGAAGGCCATAACTCGGAAATAAAGCATTTCCGGACACATGTTGTAATGAACTATTTTGATTGTCTACATGTGGGAAATACATACCTGAAATTATGCCCCGTATTTTTGAAACACTCTGTAGATCCAAAATCCTTTCCTGGAGTTATAAAACACCTCATATATTCATATATTAATTATATAAATAAGGTTTAAGGTGACTGTGTGCAGAATATGGAATCCATTGTAAGACAGGTAGAGTTTAAATACTTTTTTGATCTCGAAGCATCAATGAGATTATATGATTAGGGCTACGCTGTGCTTTTATTTACTGTTACACTACCTCTAAAAATGGACTATTATAATATCACTAGATCGGAGCATAGGGGATAAAACTAATTTTAGTTTTGAGGAAAAACATCCAGATAAATCTCAGAAGCAATTGGCGATGTTCATTCTTTTCGTCTAAATTCTAATACTTTTTCTTTCGGCTATCGATGCCTTCTAGGTTTTAAGAGTGAATTGGCAAATTGTTGCTGTGGGAAACCTTACTTGCTAACGAAAGCTCAATCTCATTCCGGCTTTTGAGTAACCATAACGTGAGAGAGAACACAGCCTATATACAACTGAGTCACATCCTTGATCCATCACTGTGAACGATACATCTCGTAGATAAGTGTTCAGTTCCAGGACTTCCACCTTATGAGCGTATTCCGAATCTCAGCGCTGAGCAATCTGATGGCATCACGGTGTTCCGAATTTCACCGATGGCTTCACTGATGCTCCACCGGTGACGCACCGGTGCCTTCAGCTTGCATAGGTGGTGGCAGTTTCCATCAGTCGCCATCAGTGAATCTGATTGGTTCTTATATCGGGCGGGAATTAGCAGACGAATGACATCGTGCACTGTTGTGTCATGGCGGTGTGTTCTGCTTTAGTTCTGCTGTATTGTTTGTAATGAGCACAACGTAAAAACAATATGTTAATGGCTTGTGAGCGAACATGTCAACAGACTAGTTATTACTACCGGTTCAAGAAATAAATTGTTTATGCTCTCTTTTCTTTGAACGAGATGGCAGTACAGAAATTTCGCAAAATTTTGCTAGCGTAGCACAGATAACAACTTATACAGTCGCCATGACAGCCATCGATCCTTCCAGCAGTTTTGTTCCTATTTCGCTGCAGCGTGACGTCATTGTTGTCCGGTGAGATTCGGAATACGCTGTATGAGACTTTCATGACAGCGGCATTCAAAATCTAGTTAAACGCTATGAAAGTGTCCCAGTTTAGTCGGAAACTACGTAGAAAAATAAATCAAAGTGTATTTTCACACTTTTATAAACAAATCCTATAACTTCATTGTCATTCTTGTTATAATGAGACGGATGTTAATTATTAATAGCCCTCGCGTCCCATTCTTCAACAAATATTTTTCTTCTTTAGGAGTTTGAAATGTGTCTGGGTTCCTTGTGCATCTGTTGAATAAGTTGATGCATGAAACCTCTTTTATCATTTTTGACGCCTAATTTTTAATGTACGGTTAATTTTTAGAGTTTTCAGTCGGCCACAAACTCTACTTGACAAAAATTGTACTATACAGGGTTAATCTATATATGTGTCCATAAATGTGGGGGCGTATTCCTGACACCAAACCATAACAAAAAGTTCATATGAACATGGGTCCGCAAACTCTTCGTTAGGGAGTTATGGGTTTATTGGTAATGGTACATGTGATACATTTAACAACACACATTTACAAAAATTGCTCAAAGTGACCTCCTCCTGCTCCGATGCATGCCCTGAGCCTGCGTTCCATGCTTTGCCGTACTCTGTGCAGATGTCCTAGGATGTTATGGATTTGATCAAATCCATTTTGGATACGCATATCCGTCATTTCTCTCACTGAATACATCTTGTAATGTGATGAATGTTACTGTGAATAATACAAAACAGAACAAAAGGCAATCAGATAAAGCAAAACAAATGTCATGACCAACTGCCATGAAAAAAGTGGGGAAAAAAATGCAAGTTTGAGGTGAATTAAATAATCAGGCGTCACCAGCGAATAGGGATTATAAAGAATGGACACTGAGCGAATTTTCCTGTGTTTTGTTTCTCTGTGCGCCGGCGTTTAGTTCTACTTTCAAGCGCTAGAGGTTAGTGTAATCGAGCATACGCGAAGATAATAATTGAGTATAGAGTTGAGACACAGGATCCAAACATCGCCTACCTTATTGCATAATGCAGTAACGCTTTGCTTCAAATAAATTCAAGTTAACAGCTTTTCCTTATTTCTCAGTGACGAACTAGTTGTAATAATTTTTTACATTTCAGATATAATAAATTATATATAAAATAATATAATACAGTATAAAATTAATTATAAAATTCGTTTAATATTTGTATATAACATAAAAATTATAGGTATATGGTTTTACTTCTCATAAGAGTTTCGTTTTTCCATTTTCAGCGCTATCAAATCATTACATATTTTAATTGTTGTTGGGGTCAATGTCTCGACTCTCATTATAAAGGAACTCTAGAGTCTATAAATTACAGTTAATGACGGATTTATTATTTTATGGATCCAATTTATTTCATTTGAGTACATAATGTACATAGATGTATTAATTATATGTGTTATATTTCCGCTGTGTCGACTGCTAGCTTGTGTGATGTGAGCGCCAACTCTAAGGAGAAAGCAGAAGCTGGCTTTAAGGTCATTGAAATCAGTCCGGCTATATCAAAGGTACCGACGCGAAGTGTCCATACTTAATTACCTATACGCTGGAGTCACTACAAGTAATTCCTTTCATAACTCCCTAACGAAGGGTTTGCGGACCCATGTCCATATGAACTTCTTGTTATGTTTTGGTGTCAGGAATACGCCCCCGCATTTATGGACGCATATATAGATAAACGCTGTGTAGCATTGTTTGGTGGCTCTTATCAGCTGTTTACAGTTTTAATGTCCTCCTACTTTTTCTTATATCTGGTCATCCTTTTTCACTTTAATGCTAATTACACATTTTACCAATTGATAAATCCGCTACATTTCTAATAGTGCTGCCTATTAAATTGTACGCTATTAAAAGACCAATAGGCACTAATATAGCATTAGCAGCAGCTCTGTTAACATTTCACTAGATTTACTCAGAATTATGGACAATGAACTATTTACAGTTTCAGAGTCCTCACTTTTTGCGATTTCTGGCTTTTGTTGTCTGCGCTCCTCTTTTGCTCACAGTACTATGCACAAAAACACAAATAATGCCACGAAAGACAGTCACTACTCATACTGGGAAATGAAGCCGAATCTGCTGTATTTATAACTAAAATTGCTTCTACTTGTCCTAGAATAGTGAATGACTCCACGAATACGCTGCATTATTTCGTAAATTTGTTATGACCTCGATCTGTAATTTCTAAAATACATAGGTTGGATAAAAAGTAACGGCAACACTGCTGTCACTTGACGATGGTGCGTTCGAGAGTTGCCAGCTGTATGGACGTGAACAAGGTCTGTTAGATGAGTTAGTGTAGCCAGCGGCGACAGTACTCTGTCAATCTACTGCAGTGTGTAGAACATTGACTTTCATAGGGATAGTGCGAGCGCCCTAAGATCATGTTAACAAAACTAGAGCAACGTTCCTGGATCAAAATTTTTAGCGACACGAGATCGTAGTGCACAAGAATGTTTGCAGGGACTGCGTGAAGCATGTGGCGATGCAGCGTTGCCATTTTGCACAGTGGCACGATGGGTTAAAGCGTTTCGGGAAGGCCCTGTTGGAAGTTCTGTGAAGGTATGACATTGATGGGGTAATACTGCACCACGCTGCTGCTGTCAAGAACCTCTTGCGTCGCTGGCAATGGGAGATTCTGGAACATCCTCCGTACTCACCCGATATGCCCATGCGATTACGATCTTTTCACCAAAGTGAAAGAACCACTGCGAGGGACCCGGTACAATACCAGAGATGAACTTATCCGTGCTTTAGGGCGGTCAATACGGAACATCAACAAAGATGGACGCGCTGATGGTTTACGACGCCTTCCAAACATTTGCCAAAGGTAATAAATAAGGAGGGCGACTATATAGAAGGTACATAATGTTGTATCCCTGTGAATAAGGCCATGTCAGAAATATCGAACTGTTGCCATTACTTTTTATCCAACCACAGTACTTTTAGTTGTGAAACAGCCTTCACAGAAAGATAATGTATATGGCCAAATCATCCTAATGTAGATTATGTAACCCACATTTCGTAATGCCGACGCTTTTTGCAACTACTGCTTTAAGTCTAACGTATTCACAAGTTTGCAAGTACCCTCGTTGCTCAAGGGTTGTTGAAGTTTCAAATTATCCATTTCCTCTCTCTCCCTCTCACCCCATTCTAGCACCTTCTACCACAGCCCTGCTCTAGAAGAGAGGAATGCGAAATAAGAGGACCTTCTCTCACATTCTAATCTGTTAGTGAAACTAATCCATCCATTCGTAGTGCTGCATGCTTCATTTCGTGTCCGTAATTATTTATTTACATGTTCTGTCAGTAGACTATACTAAAGCGACATAGACGCAGCTTTAGCGCCTTGTATTAGCTATGAGCGTAAATTCGAATCTCTTCTAGAACAAGGCTCGTCATGCTAGTAAAATCTCTCCAAATGTCTGATACATAAAATCTAAATTGCTTGAAAGTAAAGGCGAGCCGAGCCACCGACATATCTTAGGTGTTGGGTTTTTCCGACGTTTTTCTGTATACGTCTTGGGACGTCATATATGGAGGACTGTCAATTTTCGTTTAATGATTTATTCCTTGTTCTTATAATCCTTTAAATCTGGAAAGCGGGTTCTTTGTATGTTTTAAATCATACAGGGACATTATTTTATTTTCATTAACATTTATAATATTAACCTTGCTATACCTTTGGATTAACGGTTGAGCACCGGAAACACCGTTTGCTACCACCTTCCTCGACTGTAATTCGATGATACTGGCGTAAAATAAAAAAAAAATCATTTTACTAAGTATAAGAGAGAAGAAAAGACGTTCAACCATTTACGTAAACTAGGAAATGTCGCGATTTTGAGTTTCATAATTTTCATTAAGGGTTTTCTTTAATCAAAATACAGTAAAGTGTTAAAATATGTGTTTTTACTCACGAACTGAGCTGTCCATGCGGGCGTATTTATTATGCATTGTAGGCCTATATATCATACTGTCTACAGCACATTACCGTACAATATAGAGAGTGAAGTTAAATTGAAAAACAATCATACTTTGTATATTTAAACATATTTTTTAAAATAGTGGCCATTGATTTCGATACAGGCTTCAGTTCTTTTGTGCATATTATCGCACTATAGACTATTGTACCTAATTCCAATTACCAGTTTCGTCTTTCGTACAAGTTCTTTTAATCTACCACAAAATATCTCAATATCCGGTAATTTCATCACTATAGAATTTTGTTATTGTAGGTTTAATTTGTAATTTAGTAAATACAAAAATATTCTTTGTTCTTAACTTCTATGATAAAATGTCTAGCTTTCATTAATCAGGTATTCTTGTCGTACTTTAATTTTTATTGTAATTGTAATTGTAAATTTAATATTAATTGTAATCTTATTGTTCATGTTATAGTTGTAATCCCCTGGTAGAGGGGCAGAGAAGGCCTGACGGCCTTATCTCTACCAGGTTAAATAAATAAATATAATCTAATCTAATCTAATCTAATCTAATCTAATCTAATGTTGAAATAATTCTGTTCCTACTCTATAAAGAGAACCTTACGTACTATAAATTCAGTCTTCACTTCTACCCGATGAGAAAAGATAAAATTACTCAGACATGGTATCTACTGTCCAAATGGTTTTGTCGCAGGGTCGCAGAAAGGGGGAAATCACGTGACAATTAATTACTTAACGAGACCTTTTTATTTAAGTTATTTTAAACAATTGTATAATACAGAGTGTAACAAAAGTTTCTGGTATAGTGAAATTTTAGTTTTTTTCAAATATTTGATGGTAAATATCACATTTTCAGCCAAATTAATAATAAAGGATTGCATCACACCACAATCAAGTTCTACCAACTCCTACACCATAAAATTTGGTCATGCTTCCTGAGAAAAAAGGGAAATTAACAAGAGAATAATTTTAACATACTGTTACAGAAACTTTTGTTACACTCTGTATTACGTAGACGTCCAATTCCTAACAGAAATTAACGTTTAAGAAAACAGCAAAGACAGTCCAGTCACTAGCCTTTACAGAGGGGCGAATAGAAGCGGGTGGTAAAAACCGGGATACGACTTAGGCAAACAGACGACGGACCTGTGCGAAAATATGATTCAATATTGGAAGCACATTCGTCACTGGAAAGTACTATACTCACTAACTTAGTACTTTACTATGACCGTAAGGCGACTTTGGCTGCATACGCGGCCTTGGTTATGTGCGGTGGACGGTTGTAAGTTTACTAGTAGAGATGGTGGGAGTGAAGTACATTCAAAAACTCAGGTACGATAAAAATTTAAGTAAAAATAAAATGATATCCCTGTAAATGTTTATGATGCAGAAACTCATGTGAAATAGATACTTGTATATAAGTCATTTGCAACAGTAGCTTCCCATTTATCAAAATATAAATTTAAAATTGATGTAAATAGTAGTCCCATAAATTATTATTTAATCATTATGATATTTTAAACACGTATTTAAAAAATAACCAGAAGGTCTGGGTAAGCTTTGGAATTTGCAGCATTTAGCTTAGAATTCAATTTCGTATGACTCTGAAATGTGACATGTTCTCATCAAATTTACCTCGAACAAAGTCGTATTTACTTCAAAACTCATAAGAGTTTATTTCTAGAAAATGCAACGTTTAATATTTTTTTAAATAAAATTTTTAGTAAAAACTGTTGTATTTTGCATGCATATAATTACTTGTTGCATTAACTTATATCTGAACAAGAATAGTATTTACCTGAAAGTTCGAGAGAAATTTCGGTATTAGAAAGGTTAAAAATGTATCATTGCAAATCTATCTATTTTGGCAATAATTAATTTATATTCATTTTTTACTTTTTGGAGGGTAAAAAATAACTGATTAGGTTATTTGAGAAACCACGGAAGTCGGCTTTTAGCAAAAAACGAGATGCTTGTGTTTCTAACATCAATACATGTATTTTAACGTCTGTAAAAGAAAGTAGACATGTCCAGCTTATTTTAAGTGATGATGTCATTATAGTATTTTACTGAAGAAAATAAAGTCAGAAGATTTTATGAAGAGATATTTTTATAACCTAGTCGTAACAAAGATGGCGCACCTGAGGAGCTGTAGTGTGGGACTTAAATAAGATATATCGGTGTTCTCAGTTTCTAATGTTTTATAATTTACCGTTTCATTTTCTAATATAAAATACAGAATATATTATGTACTAAATTCCTATTTAAATTTTTTTTTACTGAAATTATTTTGGACCCTTGCGAAACAACACATGTCCACGAATTGTAGGGCTTCTTGGCGCTTTAATATAATTATTAAACTTGCAATTCATATGAAAAATTTGCCCTAAAAATATAAGAATCTACATACAATTTTCATAAGTTGGAGACATTTTTTGCAGTTTTCTCAAAACTTAAAGTTAAGTATATATTATGTGGTTTCCCAAACAATCTATTCAATTTAATTAACCAGTCGTGGTACGTGCAAAAGCTAAGGCGCATTTCTAACGCTCCATAAAACGCTTTAATATTTGCCTAGAACATGTATGTTTGCCCGTTTTCATATGATGTCCATTGTTGTCTCAGATGAAGCACGATATCGTGCTGACATCATGCCACTTAATGTTATGTGATTATTCATGAATTTTCTGTTGAAAATAATTCCAAAAGTACAATTATTAGACATACTAGATGTAGAAATTCGTCAAAAATAGATTAAATTCAATACAGATAGTTAATATAGTAAGGATAGCAGAAATTGTAGTCCATTTGTAGAACTTAAATATATGCATTTTGTTCCAAAAATTGTATATTTAATGTCCGAAATCAAAACTGTAGTGTTTGAGATTAAACCGACTCACAACTGTACTAACATTTATCTGGCATTATTCTATACATTTTATCATATTTGTTTTGAAAACATGGAAACAAACCAAACGAGGCCAATGTTTTTGCAGCATCTGCTTTTAGTTGTGCTATGGTTTTACTGAGAGGGAATAGAAAATATTTTAACCCATGCAAAATAAAGCATAAAATAACGAGCTACCAACTGTGGTAACAAAGAAGCAAAATAAAGAGAGAGAAAATGACGATATTTATCTCATGTCACTGGTATAAATTGAACAACATAAATTGTGAACGAATTGGATAGTTATTGTAGTTACTTATTTTATTTATTTATCTCTGCAAATTTTAAAATATACTTTGTTCTATTGCTATGCTAGATTCTTGTGTGTGTGTTCTTTTTTTTTTTCATTACGCTTATGGTACTTAATGACATGATTCAATAACATTAAAATAGCGCACCACATTAAATTACAAGTCTTAATTCTAAATTAAACTCCTTTTGTTATCACTGTTTTTACTCAGGTCTTAAATATCTCGTTTCAATACAGTTCCGTGTGGATGTTAATTTTTATAACTTTCTACTTCTTGCAAGTTACTCATTTTATAAATTTTTATAGTTGTTAATATTTTTCCATCCAAAGTGTCATGTGCGTCTTTATGATTAATACGTATTTTATTGTGATTTTCAAGGTATGAATCATATTTCAATATAGGCTACTGTATCTATGGGATGTACTAAGTTCATGGTAAAGGCGTTGTATTATATCAGGAATACCTATTCATCCGCAAATAGCTGGCCTCAGACTTTGAATGGATTGTCTACCTCAGAATGGAAAGAAGCCCTGAAACTGCAAGATTGGGGCTCTTCCTGGAAGTAGTCAAGATGGAGTCCGTTGCGGATTCTGAAGCGAGCTCGAAACGTTGTACCATGTTCTCGGCTCATGTCGTCAAGGAGACTTGCTGAGGTATTTGAGACTCCATAGAATAAGTTCAGAAATTGTAGCTGCCTTTCCCCGGAAAGGTTATGAACTCCATGAAGAAGTCCCATGCATTGCTGACGAAGATGAAAGTAGAAGGATCGGCAGCATTGTCATTGCCTTGGCATAGGACAGCACATATATTTTGGATCACACCATCAGATTTGATATCAATGCTTGTCAGTAAGAAGAAGTAGGCCTAAATCAAGAGAAACGCATGATTTATAGTCCAGCGATTATGTGTTAAAAAATAAAATATGTCTTTGATTAAATTAATATGAATTCCCACAAGACCAACTGAAACAATACGCAAAATTTTTAATGTACGTATTTCTTAAAAAGCTTGGGTTACCTGAAAATGAATACACACATTTAGTCATTTGCGCTATTAAAGAGTTTCTACAGGTTATACGAAATCATTTGTACAATATTTAAATTTAAGTGATATTACTGTATATATTTTTAGCAACCACGCTATTTGAATTTTTTAAATCTTGTTCTTATTAAGTAATAGGCCTATTATGTACTGTACACACTGGCAGATTAGGCGATCTCTAACTGTAGGAATTTTAATAAATTAAATCATTTTACTGTGTAATACATACATTCATTCATTCATTCATTCATTCATTCATTCATTCATTCATTCATTCATTCATTCATTCATTCATTCATTCATTCATTCATTCATTCATTTTATTCCACAGATCTTACATGAGCAATGAAGCTTTAAGATGTGGAACAAGTCAAAATTTTACAATATTACAATTACAATTTTTATAAATTTTTACAGTTTTACAATTTAGTAATTTTCTACAATTTTTACAATTTTGTGCAATTTTTTTTTACAATATTTGGCGAGATGTAGTGAGACGAGGTGAGGTCTGAGGATTCGCCAAAAGATTACCCGGCATTTGCCTTTTGGTTGAGGAAAACCTCGAAAAAACCCAACCAGATAATCAAATGTTCAGTTCAATCTTTAATAGGCTATATTTTCTTGCATGCAAATAATACATCAACACTTAAAATGAAAAGTTAAGGAGATAAAATTATTATTATTAGTAGTGAGTGAAATGGAACCTCCTTTCCAAAGTCAGAAAAGTTAAGCAGTTATTTTTAATTGGTTTATTTTACGACGCATTTTAAACAGCGAGGTTATCTAGTGTCGGACTGAAATGAAGCTGATATTTCCAGCGAAATGAGTCCAGGGCCCAGCACCGAAATTTACCCAGCATTTGCTCTTAATGGTTTAAAGGAAAAAAAAAAAAATCGAAAGAACCTCAACCAGGTAACTTGTCCCAACCAGGATTTGAATCCGGGTCCGATCGTTTCACTGTCAGACATGCTAACCGTTACTTCATACTGATGGACTTTAAGTAATTATCTTGCAGTTTCTTCACAAATTAAATAAAAAGAGTAATGGTTTATTAACATAACTTTTTATATAACTTCATGTAAAAACTCACCGAGTTTCGGAGAATGCTGAATGCAACTCGATGTGTCCGCCTTAAATTTCCCTGCAAACATCTAAACGAAGGTATTCAACCTCCCGCGAATTGTTCTGTGGCATTTGTGGAGTCACTAACGCAGCTGCATTTGTGATGCCTTGTCTCAGTTCCTCCAAAGTGTTAGCCCTGCCTTTTTGGTACACAGCATCCTTCACAAACCCTCAGAAAAAATGTCCAAGGGGGTCAGATCGGGTGACCTGATTTGCCAGGCAATGGGTCCTCGTCTTTCGATTCACCTGTCTATGTACGACGAACACGGCGTTGTACTCGCTTAACAGATTTTTCTTCTGCTAGCCATAGCATACACTGAACTTTCTGTAGTGGTGTCCACATGTTGACCAAAGCATGTTATCCTACAAAATGGAGCCAGGCTTATTTTAGCAACAAACAAACTAAAGTTACGCATGCAGCGTAAACTTGGACAGTTTCTCTAGCTTGCCAGATGTAAATCACAACGATATCTTTATCTGATTTTAATTGGTTAGCATTTATTTCTCGATCCCTCTAAGCGGGACACGATGTAGATTGTGTTATTTATATGGACGCAAAAGCTGGAGAATTAGAAACCAAGAAAAGGATCTCCTAGAATCCACGTGAGTATCTGGAGAACAATTTAAATAATAATTAGAGTATTAAACATTGAAATTTGGAAGGATAAATTAAAGTAGCAGGATATTAAAGAATAAATAGAAAAGATAAAAAAATTTCAGAAGTAGACTTTTGGGTATTCACCTTATCCTTAAACTTAAAACCTCACACGTTTCTAACTACATACATACTTCATAGATACGATCTTAAAAATCGCTTACTAGGTTGGGCTCATGCCTGGCTGATCGACATTTTTGTAGTTTTACGATTTTTGTGCCGTTTTTGTATCATGGTATCTAGTAAGGAATGTTAGAGAGATACGTAACTTCTGTCTTTTCAAAACAACATGTATATTCCGCCCCATTGAGGCAGATTATATGAGCTTATGGGCTTTCATGGTAAATGCGATTAAGAGTACAATTTTGGGTATTTTACCCTTTCCCAGAATTTAACCCCACCAGTCTTCCACTTCGCTGCTAATTGAACATCAGTTTTATTTATGAGTCATTTATCTTGGGACCGTATCCAGCACTGCCATTTTGGACTAGATCCATCAATAGTTTAAAGTCCTCTGGGCTGTTAGCTAGGACGACAGCATCGTCTGCATACCGGATGTTGTCCACTGGCCTTTCATTTACTCTCATAATGTTGACATTCATCTAAAGTCAATTGGAATACGTTCTCCGTACAATAGTTAAATAGTAACCTAAGGGCACGTTATACAAATCTGGCTTTCAGGTATAGTTCCCTATAAAACTGATTTGAATACTTTCAAGGGAAAAATAGTTCCGGGTTCGATGCCCGGCACCGGATCAATTTTCTTCTTGAAAATACTAAGGACACTTAATTTGCCCTGAACATTTCAAAGTTTTCTTCACCAGTGTCCGACGGACTTTGACCAGCGATGTTTGAATATAATAGCGGTTCGAAATATTATTGTGGTATCATTTTTGTATGTTACTAACGCAATTAATTCATTAAATGTATTATTGGCCGCAGATTTGTGGAAACTGGGCCTTCTGCGAAAAATTATGAGACTGATAAAAAGGGAACTGTAGGAGAACAGCGACATAGATGACTGAAATTTTTATAGAAGCTGGGAAGCTAAGAAATGAGGTGTGGAAATGTATAGGAGGAAGGTGGATATACGAATGTGTGGGACCCAATTGGTGAGGGATCGTTATATACAAGATGGAATGTGCCAAAATAAACTTATCAAGGTCCAAAAAATAGCATAGTAACCTAGAAACCACATGCATGATGTGGCAATAATGGTTCTGTAGCATTTATTTATTAATGCAATCGTAGTAAAGTGACGTGGGAATCAAAATAAAGTAACGCAAAAATGAATTCCTCTACACTACATCGATAGTTAAAATTTTATCACAGTCTAGTATATACAGTTACGAAGCTCAATACGTAGTAAATATGCATCCATAGATAGTTGCTAACCACTAGGATCGCTACTATCGCCTCATTACAGACAATGCGAAATAGTACCTGCAGAGTCTATTGTTTCTAGTACCCTCATAAACTCAAGCTGCATGACTGTATATACTAGACTGTAATTTTATAGTAACGATGCATTGCTATTCATATTTCCCTCTCTGTCTGTCTGTCTGTCTGTCTCTCTCTCTCTCTCTCTCTCTCTCTCTCTCTCTGAGCAAGTACGCGTTTTCCTCTGAAGCGAAGTACGATAAGCCACAAGTAGGCTATGGTGGGAAAATATTTAACTTACGTTAAAAGCAATGATTTCAGTTATTTCAGTTTATGATATTACTTTTATACTTTTTAGGTCTACTAACAGTGTTTAAGTTTTAGGATAAGGCATAATTACTGATGATTAGGGTTCGTATTCCAGCTACCTAAAGACTGAAATTAAGGACACATTGGGTATATAGTACGCCGAACCCAGGTAATGCAACGGATAAGGATATAAACAGGTCGTCGCTGCGTGTTCGTGGAGTACAGTCAACTCCCGACATTCTGAAGCCATGCTAGTAAACACATGCTTGAACCGTGATGTTCATTTCCGTCGTGATCTTTGCAGGAATGATAATGTGCATTCGTAAGTTATGGAACTTGAACATGTGCGGATTTCACTTTGCAATAAATTCTTTCAATAACTGACGTTCAAAGATATCTGACCTACGATTTTGTGATCGTGTAAGCGAATTTTTCAACCGCGGTATAAGTCGAATCAAAGATGAAAAAATTGACAAACTTTGAAAGAGTTCCGCTAGTTCTCAATAGGTGGCACCAATATTGGGGCCATTAAAAAGGTGCCAGGGAAAATTATTATGTAGATTAAGCATAAATTATTCTCACTATTGACAATATCAGCGGTTTCCAACTGTTCTACAATGAGTAAAGTGGCATGAAAAATTGAATTCTATAATGCGGGTATATTTATGTACGTCTATTATATGTGCATATGGGGGAATGGAATTATCATCCCTTGCAATGCATGCGCAGGTGATGTCTATTGCAGCGAGATGCGTCCTGCGTATTTTACCCTACAAATCATATTCTGTGTATTTATTTTGGTCTAGAGTAGTTGTGAAATATTTCATGAAATATTATGTGTAACTTGAATCGAGGGAGTTTGGTAACATCTACTACAGGCACACATTATTGTATCACGCACATTACAGCAAACTATAAAATAGTAAATGAATAGTGTTGCTAAATATCGGTTTCTATTTTTGTCTGCAGAAATTTTTTCAATTTTCCACTAATAGTGAAGGGAATCCTGTCAAAGTAACACTGATTTCAGTGATTAATCGCAATATTGCCCAGAATTCTGGAAAAAAAGATTTATCTCGCCTGTCGTGAAATGTATATTTAACAGACCGAAACAATCGGAGTACAATAATGATGTTTGTGTACAGAGAGGAGAACTAGGACAAAACATTTATTTCTGATTATCCGATACTGCTCTGTACATTTCCCAATATTTCGTTTAACAACATTGTTGCGTAATTGGCGTCGGTTTGTGAGGCAATGATTGTGCGGCATTTGCTTTTATTGGGATGTATTTTATCGGCATTCTCTTCTGCAGGGCAGTCGTATCTAATTATGGCCGCAATCAAAATATATCCACAGAAACGTTTAAATTTCACAATTACCACAAAAAAAAGGAATGAAATGTTTACGCTGTATGAAAGTAACTGAAAACTGAACCCACAAAAAAATTAGTTACGTTGCAATCAAATAAGCGGGATTTTAGCTAGAACTTGTAAAACTTTTTACTATATAATTCTGAATAATTACTCTATATACTTCAGGGATAGACCAAGAATTTATAAATAAAGGAGTTCGCCAGGGTTGCCCACTATCTCCTGCCCTTTTTAACATTTAAATTGACGCAAGTATCGAGCAGTAGGAAAGACGGCAAATCAGTTGTTTTAATTTGGGAAAAGTTATTTTAAACACAGCTCTGTTTGCTGACGATCAGGTCATCCTCTCAGATTCGGAACATGAGCTTCAAAAAGCAGCATGTTAGTTACAAGAAATAACACGAGAATATAATTTAGAAATCTCTTCTCAAAAATCGTAAGTTATGGCTTTTGAAGAAAATGTACATATGTGTTATTTTGAAAGGACATGTAACTAATTTCCATAGTGTGAAAATGAGGGAAATTCTAAAAAAATAAATCATTAATATATTAAAAACTCTTCTCAAAATATCACATATGTACATTATTAACAATCAGGAAAAAATTCAATCATTTTTTTAAATCTCTTAATATAGTTTTTTTCTTGGTTTGCCAAAATTTTTTATCAAATGACTGATGCCCTTAAAAAAAAAAGGAACCGAGATACATAGGCGTATCTTTCTCGACATCGCAAATGTTACAATATTACATATTAAATATTAACAAACATAAACCTTATAATATAAGGATATTATCCTTGTGTGATTTTTTTATATTACACAGTGAATATCATTTTCAAATTTTCCATTGAAAACGACATCTTGTTACATGGAAGAAAAACACTTAGGCTTACTTACTTACAAATGGCTTTTAAGAAACTCGCAGGTTCATTGCCGCCCTCACATAAGCCCGCCATCGGTCCCTATTCTGTGAAAGATTAATCCAGTCTCTATCATCATATCCCACCTCCCTCAAATCCATTTTAATATTATCCTTCCATCTACGTCTCGGCCTTCCCAAAGGTATTTTTCCCTCCGGTCTCCCAACTAACATTCTATATGCATTTCTGGATTCGTCCATACGTGCTACATGCCATGCCCATCTCAAATGTCTGGATTTAATGTTCCTAATTATGTCAGGTAAAGAATACAATGCGTGCAGTTCTGCGTTGTGTAACTTTCTCCATTCGCCTGTAACTTCATCCCTCACAGCCCCAAATAATTTCCTAAGAACCTTATTCTCAAACACCCTTAATCTCTGTTCCTCTCTCAAAGTGAGAGTTCAAGTTTCACAACCATAAAGAACAAATAAATTGTAACATTCAGATTTTTTGACAGCAGACTGGATGATAAAAGCTTCTCAACCGAATAATAACAGGCATTTCCCATATTTATTCTGTGTTCAATTTCCTCCCGAGTATCATTTATATTTATATTAAACATTGAATATCATTTTCAAATTTTCCATTGAAAACGACATCCTGTTACATGGAAGAAAAACACTTAGGCTTACTTACTTACAAATGGCTTTTAAGAAACTCGCAGGTTCATTGCCGCCCTCACATAAGCCCGCCATCGGTCCCTATTCTGTGAAAGATTAATCCAGTCTCTATCATCATATCCCATCTCCCTCAAATCCATTTTAATATTATCCTTCCATCTACGTCTCGGCCTTCCCAAAGGTATTTTTCCCTCCGGTCTCCCAACTAACATTCTATATGCATTTCTGGATTCGTCCACACGTGCTACATGCCATGCCCATCTCAAATGTCTGGATTTAATGTTCCTAATTATGTCAGGTAAAGAATACAATGCGTGCAGTTCTGCGTTGTGTAACTTTCTCCATTCTCCTGTAACTTCATCCCTCACAGCCCCAAATAATTTCCTAAGAACCTTATTCTCAAACACCCTTAATCTCTGTTCCTCTCTCAAAGTGAGAGTCCAAGTTTCACAACCATAAAGAACAAATAAATTGTAACATTCAGATTTTTTGACAGCAGACTGGATGATAAAAGCTTCTCAACCGAATAATAACAGGCATTTCCCATATTTATTCTGTGTTCAATTTCCTCCCGAGTATCATTTATATTTATATTAAACATTGAATATCATTTTCAAATTTTCCATTGAAAACGACATCCTGTTACATGGAAGAAAAATACTTAGGCTTACTTACTTACTTGGTTACAAATGGCTTTTAAGGAAGCCGCAGATAATGCGTGCAGTTCTGCGTTGTGTAACTTTCTCCATTCTCCTGTAACTTCATCCCTCTTAGATCCAAATATTTTCCTAAGAACCTTATTCTCAAACACCCTTAATCTCTGTTCCTCTCTCAAAGTGAGAGTCCAAGTTTCACAACCATAAAGAACAAGCGGTAATGTAGCTGTTTTATAAAATTCTAACTTTCAGATTTTTTGACAGCAGACTAGATGATAAAAATTTCTCAACAGAATACTTAGCCTTAAAAATGAAAAAAACTGCGTTCCACGTTGGCTGACACAGTTGCAGCATACTTGAAATTAGGCACGTAACTTAAATGTACATCTTCAATGACGTCATTATGATGTGTGTTTGATAACTCATTTGATATTTCACTAAGTGTGCTATATCCACTGTTTTGACGTCAATATGTATGTAAGTTCGGTCCAGTACCAAGATGAGATCCCAGAACGTCGACCAACACATTTTTAGACGAGTTTTATCGTGCCTATAATGTTATTTCTATACTACACGACAAGTTCAAATGAAATATAGAGTGATCGACAGACGAAGAATCGAAGTGTCCACCATAACCTTGAGTTGTAGCGCGTGATGTCATCTAGCGATACACGGGGAGGGAGGGGGGGAATTTAAGGCACGAATTGGCGGATCGCGCAGCAGCCGAGGCAGTGTAACTTGAATCTCAGAATTTAATTTGACATCATAAGCACGTTTATGTTTAATAGTACTTACATGACGCTTTACGTTAAATGCATAGGACCTGATACATAACATTTACAAAATTTGCAGAATTGTTTAGGTAGAAATAATAAACACATCATCAAATTCTGAAATACGTGTTCTTAATTTTGTATACACTGTACTCGTTCTGTTTTTCGGTATCTCTCTGCAAAAAATGTGGACGAACTCCTGACTGACACATTTGAACACAACTGCAATGTTTAGTTGTTTATACTCTGGCGGAGCAAATACTGTGCAGTTTCTGAAATAATTTCACAACAGGGCGAAACTACGGTTTAAGGGGAAACTCACTCACGGGTCACAAGTGGGCACCGGTGACCTAGAGACTAGATTAAAAGTATTGAAATAAGGCGGACAATGAATATGTACCCAAAGAAAGATTGGGCTATGGAATATTAGTTCCAGATATGCCTACAAGATACTGCGCATAATCAGAGACAAGAGCACAGACACACAAAATAACGCGTAATTGAGTCGTTTAAGTGACTTTTTTTGGTTCGTTTTTGGAACACATTTCAAACTCACTTGAAAAACTGCAAGACAATTGAACTGTACACGGCAAAAGGGATGAATAGAGTTGCCGGAGCATTCAGCGTCATATGCCGTTGTTGTACGAAGCTTAGAAGACAGACCGGACCTAGCCGTAAACACAGAAACAAAGCGAATACAGTGTTATTCTACGAATATACGAGTGTATAGTATACGTTCACGTACAGGAAGAAAAGACGCAGTGTTATCAGCAGACATCGGATTCTAGGGCAAATGCCTATTTTGTTTCTTTAGGAGAAAAGTAAAAATAATTATTAATATTTGTGTTTCATGGAAATTGAAAGGTATTCAAAGAGTTTTATAGTGCCCTAAAATGCCCTAAAACGGTTATTAGAGCCTAATTTGTTAATATTCGCCTAAAAATGCCTAACTCACTGTAAAGTTTCGCATTTTACTCTTACTTTTTATAATTTATACATGCATTCACTGCGAAATTTAAGGCATTTAAAAAGTGGAAAGTTTGCTTCACACCGGCCATGAAACCATTGATAAAGGAAACAAAATGTTTTGAATCTCACGACACTCGCAATAGATTTCACCGAATTTAACATGTTTGGAGGCATAAATGCCGACAAAGAACCAACCTTAGTTTTGAAGCAGGCAACAATCACAACATGTGCTGCTACCGATTCAGAGATATACTATACTATAAAAATGACTGTTTTCGGTCTGAAACCGATTAGCTGTACTGCCCTTCAGAGTGTCATAAAATCACAATTTTTGGAGAAAGAGTGTTTTTGAAATATTTATGAAAAGTCGTAAAACTGCGAATTAGTAGGGTAAACCGTTACAAAATATTTAAAAGAATGGCCCTCCTAGTGTTAACACTACCAGGAAATGCAACAATAAGTGGAACTTTGTATTTTTGTCCAATTGAATCTCAATAACAACGGTTCATTTGAATGCTCGTTATCAGTTGCTCTTTCCCTCACCTTATTTGTGTTGAGCAGTTTTGAGCGGTAGGACGTTTTCCTGTGAAGTTTAACGCGATAATGCCGAAAAATATAAGTGCAAAATCTACATTGATCCGGCAATGGCTAGCAGAATATTCAGAATTCACTTATGATGGAAAAATAATATTCTGCAAGATTTGTAGCAAACAGGTATGTAACAATAGTTGAAATATATAAATTCTATTAATTTTAATGAGTAGGCCTATAATATTTATACATTGACTGAGCTATCCTGAGGTATAATTCTTTTTAAGACCACTACACTTTAACCTTTTAAATTCCGATAGTTAAAGTATTTGCAGGTCATTAAAATTTTGATTGTTCGAACCCACTAACTTTGTGATAGAAATACGGCAATACAACAATTAGGATTTTATTTTAATTCAGTTTACTTTACATTTTTAGATTTCGCAAGAAAAGAAGTACCACCTAAAGCAGCATGTGCAAGGAGCGGCTCATAAGGCTAAAGCTCAGCAGAAAAATCAACTGCAACAAACTTTACTAACACAGCCTACTTCATCCAATCTCAGCAGCAATTTCTATGCTGATTTAACCAGAGCGTTTGTTGCTGCTAACATTCCCTAGAATGCAATTGAAAATCCGGTTTTAAGACAGTTTTTACAAAAATACTGCAAACAAAATATCCCATCTGAGTCGACCCTAAGAAAAAATTACTTAGACAGAATATACAATGAAACTTTAGCTTCCATTCGGGAGGATATAGGTGATTCTTACATATGGGTCTCTGTGGATGAAACCTCAGATCCTATGAATAGGTATATAGCAAATATGGTAGTAGGAAAACTTAGTCCTGATGGACCTTCGATTCCACACCTCGTATGTGTTAAGGAACTTTCGAAAGTGAATAGCCAAGCCATTGCTTATTTTGTAAATAAAGGCCTACAGTCTTTATACTCAGGTAATATAGACAATTCTAAAGTTCTGTTGTTTTGTACTGATGCTGCCTCATACATGGTTGCTGCAGCTCCACTTCTTAAAACATTTTATCCTAACCTCACGCATGTAACCTGTCTAGCACATGGCCTTCACAGGGTTTCTGAAACAATCCGGAATGAATTTCCTCTTGTCAATTCGTTTATTTCTAACACAAAAAAATGTTTTTGTAAAGCCCCATCCAGGATCTCAATATTCAGAGAGAACTTTCCAGATATCCCACTCCCACCTCAGCCGGTTGTTACACGATGGGGAACCTGGATTCAGTCAGTGGTGTATTATTCTAAGTATTTTAAAGAAGTGGTCACAGTTATTGATAAATTACCTGAAACTGATAGTGCAGCGTGTGTGAAAGCAGTGAAAGATTGTCTGAATGACTCACGAGTGAAAAACGATATTGCCTACATAACATCAAACTTTTCTTTCATACCTGCAAGCATTGAACAATTAGAACGTGGAAAACAATCTCTTTGTAGCCAAATAGCAATAGTAAAGGAAGCTCAAGTGAACATACATTCTGCTTTGGGCGAAACTGGGAAAAAAGTTAAAAATAAGTGGGACAACGTATTAAATAAGAATGTAGGATTTTCATTGTTGGAAAAAGTATCAAGAGTGATATCGGGGGAAAGCGTAAATGTTCCAGTAAGTATTGAAGTTTCTATTGTACCTAATTTAAAATTTGCGCCTCTCACATCAGTTTCGGTTGAAAGAAGTTTTTCTGCTTTCAAAATGATTCTCAGTGACAAAAGGCAAAGGTTAACTGTGGAGAATTTAGAAAAAATTCTGGTGGTGTACTGTGCAGATAATTATAATAAAGTCAGCATGGAACTGAATTTCAATAACTTAAAATGAGTAATCTTGATATCAATAATCATTATTTCATAAGTTTCAATATATTAAATTTGTGCAGCTCTGTTTATAAATATAATATAGTATTCTTTTTTAATGTTTCAACATACTTTTTTGTGCGTATTTTAGTGTATAACTAAAAATTTCAGTGAAAGAAATAAGTATGATACCTTGATGTGCCTAAAATGCCTATTTTCATTAAAATAGAGCCTAATTTTACAAATTTTGAGCTTATTTTAGGCGCCTAAAACTGCAATTTTTAGTGCCTAAAAATCCGATGTCTAGTTATCAGAGAGTTTATTTTAATGAACTTTAGGATCAGCCTGAAACTTATCACATGTAGGAGTATTGCAAATGTTACGGCGTGAATATCCAAATGATATGTTAAATCTGGGGTTGAAAATCTTTCTTTAGTATTCATAAGACACATTTTCATACATTTTTTTAATGTTGAGATTGTTGGGAAGATATATTCGATCACTTTTTGACTGCCAATAATGACTTTTCCTTCCCTTGAATGATTTAATGTGGTTGAGCACACTTTCGAAGACATCATCCGGGTTTTTGTTCTTATGATTATGATCTTTAGGTGGCATACCTGTAGACTTGAGAAGTTCTGTAGTACCTGAACGAGCTTGTAAGAGATCCATGCAAGGAAATGAATGCTTTCAAACACACTGGTATTTTTTCCATGTCAGATTTTAACACCCTTACCTTATAAGAATACTTCCTATATTGTAATTTAGCTGCTGCAAAGGAATATTTCAGAAGGTCCCTCATAAAAGGAAGTAAGCCTATAATTTTATTTCAACAGCCAATGAACTTTTGTTTTTATATGTGAATTTATTTTTATGGCGGTACCAAGTGCATCTTTATTACATTATGCAATAATTGTGTCAAAACACATAGTGCATATTACTATTTTTTCCTGAAGAATATATGCTCATTAAAGGCTTGATTTTAATAGCTATTAGGTTATATTGTAATAATTTATTTGGTTTTCGACTTTAACCCAATCATTAATTCACTTCTCTTGCATATAATATTACTCTAATAGTTAAGTTAATTATTAATATCGTAAATTGTATGCATTAAATAACATAGACCCCATGACTGCATCATATCGAAGTACTAATGCATTGCGAAATCTTTGCTGCATGTTACTAGTAGAGTAGGGGGAAAACAACTCCTTGGTTACCGCTCCTTCCTCCGCGCAAGAAAGGCACAAAGAACATCATGCGCTCGAGTGCTTATTCATCCTTCTTGCCGTGTAGTCCTCAATTGTTAAAGTTTTGTAAATAATAGGCAAATATTACAGAAATTTATTCGTATTAAATGCGAATCTATTTTTCTTTTGTGAGTTTCGAAATGATACTGGTAGGTAGCAAAGAGCAAGATAGATATTAAATATCAGATACGTAGTTAAATTAAAGAAAATAATTATTATTTCATTTATAACAAAGGAAATGACCAGTGATGATTTGTTTTAATGTGTTTCCTGGACCACGGACTTTGCTCAACTCAAGCTGTAAATTAAGGGAGGAGCGCTATTGAACCCGGGTCTCTTGCTTTATAAGCCTAACGCGCTGGCATTGAGCAGATTCACGAAATTAATAATCAAATATACTGGAAGCGGAAGGAGACTGCAGGGTCGACAAGTAAGGAAACTAACGCAGAACGCAAAGACCGCAACATGTAAACAGTGGCCTGTGTCATGAAAATGTGGTGTTGGAGGTGTCATCTATAGTGTCGACAACGAAATATCACGTATTTCTACTTCATTCATTCATAGTGTTCAGCCCAAAGGCAGGTCTTTCACTGCAAACCCAGCATTCTCTAGTCTTTTCTATTTTCTGCCTTCCTCTTTGTCTCCTCATATGATCCATCTATCTTAATGACGTCTATAATCTGATATCTTCTTCTGCCCGGAGCTCTTCTCCCGTTCACCATTCCTTCCAGTGCATCCTTCAGAAGGCAGTTTTTTTCTATCAGTGACCCAGCCAATTCCTTCTTTCCAACATAGTTTCGTTTCTTATTTTGTCAGTCCATTTCACGCTCCATTCTTCTCCATATCCACATTTCAAATGCTTATAGTCGCTTCTCTTCATTTCGTCCTAATGTTCATGTTTCTGCCCCATACAATGCTACAATTCACACAAAGCACATCACTACATAGTCTCTTCCTTAGTTCTTTCTTCAGAGGTCCGCAGAAGATGCTCCTTTTTCTATTAAAAGCTTCCTTTGCCATTGCTATTCTCCTTTTGATTTCGTGACAGCAGCTCGTGATACTGCTTACAGTACACCTCAATTATAACTTCTAAAATTGTCGGAAAAACGGAGAAATTTCTTGAGTACGGTATATGATTCAGAGAAAATAGTTTTTCATCTTTTGTCCATAATAATTGACAATTTATTTTGACAGATTTTCTGTTTGATACTGTATTGAATAAAATAGTGGCATTACTTGATAGGCCTATTTGGTAAGAAAAACATTTTAGGAACTCTGATTTAAAAGCTTGTTTCGTATTCATCTGTATTCATTGGCTGTTATAGGTCTATAATTGCTGGGTTTAGCAATTTACATACCGAAGGTCTATTCAGGTCATGACTGCGAATGAGCGACTGTTATATAGAGAAGAGGGAGTCGATAAAATTCATCCAATAAAAACAAATCCAAGCCAATTACGGAGTCATACCGTTAAACAAAATATTGGAAAACATCCAGAATAGTATCGGGTAATCTGTTGTAGCCTATATGTTTTATTGTAGTTCCGTTCAACACAAGTAGGAAGCAGCACTGCGTTTCAGTTATTTGGTTCTCTTTAAGACATCCGTTTTAAGCATATATTTTCAATGTTTGTGCATCAACATGCTGACAATTACACTGCAGTTCTTGGAAATAGTGGGTGGCTTTATATTCTGGAATAAAAATGGAATTGTAATAACTATCGTTTCAAAGTAAGTTTCTAAATTTAGTATTTAGGCATAATTTTCGACAATCATTTAAAATGGAATCAACACATTAATTACCTTTGTAATAAATTACGTAAAATAATATATATAAAATAATAATAATAATAATAATAATATACTTAACTTAATTTCAATCGGTAATTATGTGTGGAATTATAGGATGGAGTAGCTTATTTAAATCCAATTTTAATCCACTTTATTTATTACAGGAGAAAATAATTTAAATATGCATTCATAAACCTACTGATTTTCCATCTTAAATTTTTTTTAGACTTCAATGTTCTTAAAATAAGACAAATTTAATATATATGGTATTAATAAAATTCATAGATAAAAATCGAAATAATTTTGTATTGTATTCTCATAGTTATGAAACAAAAGCAATGAATTCTTTAAGATTGTTTGAACGGAAAATGCAACACTGGTAAAGTATTTAATCATAGTAGTAATTTAGGCCAAAGAATATATAACAAATTTATATTTAAATATCCTCATCTTGTCATTTATAATAGTTCTAATATTAAATTTAAAATGTTATGTATGGATTTTGTAAATAATGAAAAATTGTAAATTTAAATGTATATATTCTTATTGCGTAGTAGACACAAGACAAATTATAATATATATGTACTTCTTAATTTCAATTCAGGAATCCGCCCCTGAGCACGAGTTCTACTCTTTCAGAGGCGAGCTGAAGTTTTTTCTGTTTATATTATAGTTTATGTTACAATTATTAGTAAAATAAATATTAAAATTTAAGTTCTGAACAAAGTGAATAAAAAAATACATTTAAAATAGCAATTGGTTAAAATTGCAGTTAATTGAATCAATAAGTAGAATTAATTATTATTACTACATCTGTTGGTAGATTTTGATCTACTTGTCTCCACATTTGCTATTGTATCTATAATAAACACGATCGAACCGTGCGTAGGACGACGAATTTTAATATTAATATAAACCCTTAGCATGGTTTGCATGCAGAGAATAAATCTCAAAGTAGCTTGTAGGTAAAATTTACGGCCATTCACAAGTGGCCCATCTGAGTATGCTAAGTAGACCTACATGTGGTTATCTCGCAATCCCTATACAGGGTGTAAACGATATAAATTGCCAAAATTGTGCAGACTGTACATGTCAGTCTACTAAACATGATGTGTAGTGAAATTTTGTTTTCTGTTATATTTTTGTTTTTAATTCGCATAATGTCATGTTTTTAGGATTGATAGTAGTCTAATATTTACTGTTCGAGTAAATGTGAACGTCATTGGCAGGTTACACTAGCCCTGGATCTTGGGGCAAGTGTAACCTATGAACCAACAAATATATTTCGCGTTCATGGATCTTAAATTAGTAACGTGATTTGTCTTCTTTTTCACCATAGTTAGGAAAAATATTGATGGTCACCTGTTCAAATTTTAGACAAATTTTAATTTCAAATCAGCAAGTTATTAAATGTCAAATTTAACTATCAAATTTATGTCTTCAGCTTACCTTTGTTCACCTTATCTTGAGTCATCTTTTAGTGTTTAACCTAAGCAATGTGTTGAAAGTCCACAAAATTAGAGAAAATATCACATGTTTTTGGATTATCGTTTATTTTTAGTAGGTTATTTTACGGCGCTTTATCAACATCTTAGATTATTTAGTGTCTGAATGAGATGAAGGTGAAATGAGTCCGGGACCCAGCACCGAAAGTTACCCAGCATTTGCTCATATTGGGTTGAGGGAAAACCCTGGAAAAAACCTCAACCAGGTAACTTGCCGCGACCGGGAATCGAACCCGGGCCACCTGGTTTCGCGGCCAGACGCGCTAACCGTTACTCTGCACGTGTGGACGTTATCGTTAAAATAATATTCAATTTTATATTGGGAATAAAATAAAATGCAAAGGACTATCTTTGTGAAACATTAATTGCTGAAATGACATCAGTTTTCGATGCCAGAAAGTTCCTTTGAAATTTAAGATATTTTAGAATTGAAGGGTTGAGCCATTTATTAAAAACAGAGAAAGAAAGGTTTGAAGTTAAGTGAATACCATAGTTTAATGAAGATTGACATATCATTGAGTTTTAATGTGTATACTTTATATTACTTGCTATATGTTTCCGTTGAATCATGGTAATAACTTCATTTTAACCCTTGTAAATGGCGCTTAGCCCACTATGGTTCTGAACCCTTCAATTGTCTAGAGCATATATCCTGGTCTTATACCCGTTTGAATCTTGTTAATTAGGCTTTACTGTTACTAATCTATATAAAAACGATGAAATATAAGGAGAATTATTTATTTTTATTTACAAGGACATTTCAGTGATGGCGAAATGAAAATATGTCTGTAATGGGGCAATTTTGGAATGGGAATAGAAGAAAAGAACAAGGTTTCTAAAAAAAAAATTGCCGCATTGAAACTTTATCCAACACAAACTTGATTTGATATTTCATGAATCGAAGTGTAGCTCATTTTGCCAAGAAGGAATCAGTTGGCTCTCAGCATAGACTGCAATTGCGTCGTTCGGCAAATTGTTCTGAAACTATTATTGTTTTTACTTTCAGAGTGCAAAGTGTCTCGTACCTATCCCAGACACTTTGGTTTTCATACAATTATCCGAGTTTCTACTGAAGCAATAGTTCGGTTCAGATCGACGAACATTGTATAAAACTTTCTTTTCACTGTCCAGCAAATTTCCGGACGGGAATTGAAACTGGAATGAGATCAGAGATTTTAATACAATCGGTTCCATCTAGAGCCGTGGAAATAATAACGGTGAAGAGAATTGAGCGAGGTTGAAACGGTGATTGGAAAAAGAAGCAAGAAAAAGTGTGCTAATACAAAATTCAGTTTTAAATTTCATCCAAAAGGATTTCATAGTGATTCTAAACGATAAAGAATTGTTATTAGTATCACCTCATGGAAACGTCGCTCTGCTGAGCAAATAATATTTATTCAAATAGAATCGCGGATTGGAAGTTAGAGTTAAGTCTACGTTATCCTACTTTTAGAACGTCCTAATCTAAAGCTATTAATTTTTCGGTTCCGCAATGTTTTATGAAACTTCAGAACCTTTCGTTCTGAATGAAAACTGTCTGTCAGACTGCATTTTTATAATAGGTTTGGATTTGTAATAGAAATGGTGTGGATATTTCTCCTTTTTCGAAAAGTTGTAACATATTTTTGCACTTCTAATAACGTACAATGACAACATTTAGTCTCCTAGGAAATACATGTGTGTAATTAGGTATATTTGAAATAAAACTTGGATGAAATGTTAAATTTAACACTATACTTGAAAAAAATAAACTGAAAATATTTGCTATCATTTAATGATACTCTCAAATTCAGTGACAGTGGCTTAATTAAATGTATAAATAGCGTAGTAGGTGAAGAAAGAATGATGCTGAAACAGATTAGGAAGAGGAAAAGGAATTGATTGGGTCACTGGCTGAGAAGATACTGCCTACTGAAGGATGCACTGGAAGGAGTGGTGAACGGGAGTAAATGGTAAAGAGTTCGGAGCAAAAGAAGATATCAGATGATAGACGACATGAAGATATATGGATCGTATAAGACAAACAGGAAGGCAGAAGATAGGAAACATTGGAGAATGCTGGGTTTGCAGTGAAAGATCTGACCTTGGGCAGAATACTGAATGAGTGATGAATATATTATTTGTATGCTAAAGTTCAGTTAAGTTCAATAAATTGCTTGAAAGATGTTATTATAAGGCAATAACTCATTGTTTAAGATTTGACAACATAATGACCTAGCGTCACGATATGGTCACGCCCTGCAATTCCACATATTTGCTTCAACATTAGAAAACAAAAGCATTGTTGTGTTCAATTACATCCACTTAATTAGTCTATAACGAAATAAACGAAAAACTTGACGAAAAATAATTCAGGCTTTTAAGGGTTAACAACCACTTACAAATTAGAGGAAGGTTTACAAGATCCATTGCTCAGTCCTTCTGACTCTGTTAACTATTATTACATATCGGACTCTTGTGAACTAAGCTTAAATCCCTCCTCACGGACACCACTTCTATTCGTCTACACTCAGTGACATTCTTAACTTTTAGCACTTAAAAATTCCGGACTCTACCTATTACCGCAGTCTAATACATACAGTCGCGCAACTTCAACACTTTTTTGCCAAAATTCGCGACACTAGCGCCCAAGCGGCAGGCAAGGCACTGGTCATAGGGTTGATACAGTCTCGTTCAGCCAGCACGTGCTTTAAAGGGATGCGAGATGTTATAATAACATTTTAATCATGCGTCGGAATAAAGGCAATGTGTGCAGTGACGAAAATTGCAGTAACAACAAGTTTAAATCTCCGAATTTGTCGTTCTTCAGATTCCCTAAAGACCAAGAGAAAATCATAGCTCAGTCATAACCAATAATCCACGTTGTAGGTAGCGTACGTATTGTGTTCTATAAAACATTTATTAGTTATCAGTTACCTAGTGTATGTCAGGAAGGAGAGTTTAAATAAAAACAAAGTAAATACCTGTTACAGTATATTATTTTTTTTCGGAGATCTTATGTGCAAATGTGTAACCATTCCGATTTTGGATATTATATCTACAGTTTTTAATGCAAGTAATTCCATAATTTTTGTATTTGTTTTTTTCTTTATATTTTTCAAAAGTTGAATGTTGTATAGCATTCAAGTGGGTATCATGGTGTTAATTTTTCAAGAATTCATGGAGTATTGTATCCTTTTGCAAAACATTCACTTCTAGGTTAAATCCAGACTGTGTCGATTAATTTCTGATGTGTTGGTGTAGATTCATGTGGCAGACGTATTAAGTTCTCAAGAAATAAAAGAGCCTTTTAAAATTTAATATAAAAAGCAATCTTTTCAGTAATAATTTGCATGACTGTTATTGGTGTTGATTTTACATTCCCAGTCATTATTTGAGCCGTTCAGAGCAGAAGTGGTGTAAGTCAAAATTATGTAATGAGGTTTAAAGTAAAAAGTCTGTAAAATACAGCGCAAAGTAGCAATTAATATATTCTTCGTGCTATTCACTGACTACTAATAGTTGAAATAAATTCAATCTTAACTGCTACTTTGCGCTGTATTTTATATAATGTTTACTTTAACCCTCATTACCCATTTTTGACTTACACCACTTCTGCTCTGAAAATAAAATTAGGCGTACATTTTCTGAGTTAATTGAAGTTATAATCTTTTCAACAAAATTGTGTGTTCATTTATTTGTTCTCACCTACGTCATATTAACAGTAAGTGCATGTAAGGTACGTATTATATAGGTAGGATAAGTTAAAATTAAGCTTATGTGTGAAAACTGGAAATGTAATGTAAAATGCGGTAAACTTGCCATAAAATTTAAACCATAATATCAGTACTAATTTGTTGCTCAAAATAATAAAGGAAATACCGATTCTTAAGAAATGGAAAAATAATGAACTTCATAAATCAATGTCTTTCATATTAGGGTTTAAATCCTCCCCTTTTTTTATTTTCAAGTTTACCTCAGCGGCCGAGTTTACCCCAATTTGCGTTATGGAAAATAGTTAATTTCTCAGGAAATAGGGAGAGGAGTTCACCACGCGATATACCCTACGAGATACGCCCTACAATTTTGAAGCTACTAATTTTTAATCTTCTCACAAGAAATATAGAGTTCCAATGATTCATAAATATATTATAGGAATGAATTGAATTAACCGTCCACGTACGAACAATTATATTATTTCAAACCATGATACGTGATCAGGGCCATGATTCAGTTGTAAGGAGCAGAAAGAATTACGTTTATTTCCAGCTACTGAAACTTGTAGATTAACTGCGTGTGAAATTCTTCCAGGATTCTAAAGTAGAATTAATAAGAACCATATACACTTATTGTATAGCATAAAAATATAAAATAAATTACGCAAAACCCGTTTTTTCTGATGTGTTATCATATGTCGTGTGCACACTTTTAACTTTCCTGTCGCTAGAGGGCTACTGTCGCGCCAGCTGTCAAATGTTGGCATATTTTATACGTATGAGTTGCGTGACTGTATGTATTAGACTGTGCTATTACTTTCATTCTCTATATATTTTTAGGTAAACAGTAGGTTCGAATCCAGCGTAACTGTTTGCCAGTTGCCAGCGTGAAGCATGTTGTTTTCGTGGAAGACAGGCGTCGTGATGACCACACATTACAGTAGTCCCGTCGTGTATCTGTCCAGTGTGTTAATTACGAAAGTTTCTGAAGAAGGCTATAGCCCACACTATGCTGTTCAGCCTGTGACGACGATGGCGACGAAAGTAATGCTGTGTAATTGAATTTAAGCTAGCTTACATCTGTTGTGTTTAACTGTGCAAGGTAAACGACTACAATACGAAACATTTACTAGTTTGAAAAGTGCTGCTTGTGGATCGTAAATCACAGAATGAAGGCGTTCTGTAAAGTCACGCAACTATAAAACTTGCAGAGTTCTACTGGAGATAAACTCCTAAATTATCCAACCATACATCACGAAATCCAGAGACATAATTTATTTTAATGTCATTTACATTACCATGTTCATATCTGTCCAGTAAAATAAATCATCTACACGATTTAGCTTTTCTTAATTAGTTTCCTGCATTTGAAACTGTAGACTATGTCAGTTGACGAATATAATCGTTTGCGAAGTTGGTATCTCCAAATTCTCAAGAATTTCGTCAAATATGCATGAATTAAGATTGAAAATAATAGTATAAATTTAATGTTCTTTGTTTACGAAGTACAGACACTATTCATAAACAAAGACTGACATTTTATAGGTAGAATAAGCAAATGTCGGATTGACAACTATTCTGAAATAGATATAGTCAAAATAAAAGTCGTTCTTCTAGCCTTCTTCCCTCAAATATTTTGAGAAGAATACATTAGAAATCATATTACTTAAAAATATTGAAATTCTACAAACCAATTATGTAATTACCAGTCCACCATCGAGATTGCATGTTAATC
Organism: Periplaneta americana; assembly: GCF_040183065.1. Classification (NCBI taxonomy): domain Eukaryota; kingdom Metazoa; phylum Arthropoda; class Insecta; order Blattodea; family Blattidae; genus Periplaneta; species Periplaneta americana. The sequence continues at coordinate 61,350,345 of NC_091133.1, forward strand.
AAATTGATTGATTGATTGATTGATTGATTCATTCATTCATTCATTCATTCATTCATTCATAGTGTTCTGCCCAAAGGCACATCTTTCACTGCGAACCTAGAATTTTCCAGTCTTTCCTATTTTCGACCTTCCTCCTTGTCTCCTCATATGATCCATATATATTAATGTCGTCTATCATCTGATATCTAATTCTGTACCAAACTCTTCTCCCTTCACCATTTCTTCCAATGCATCCTTCAGAAGGCAGTTTCTTCTCAACCAGTGACCCAGCTAGTTCCTTCTCCTCTTTCTAATCAGTTTCATCATCATTCTTTATTCATTCACTCTTTTCAACACAGCTTCATTTCTTATTCTGTCTGTCCATTTCACAAGCTCCATCCTTCTCCATATCCATATTTCAAATACTTCTATTCGCTTCTCTTCACTTCGTCGTAACGTCCATGTTTCTGCTCCATACAATATTACATTCCACACAAAGCATTGCACTAGTATCTTCCTTAGTTCTTTGTCCATAGGAGTCGACCGGGTTGGTGTAGTTGGTATAGCGCTGGCCTTCTATGCGTAAGGTTGCGGGTTCGATCCCGGGCCAGATCGATGGCATTTAAATGTGCTTATATGCGACAGGCTCATGTCAGTAGATTTACTGTCATGTAAAGGAACTCCTACGGGATAAAATTCCGGCACATCGGCGACGCTGATATAACCTCGGCAGTTGCGAGCATCGTTAAATAAAACATAACATTGTCTACATAGGTCCGCAGAAGATGCTCCTTTTTGTATTAAAAGCTTCCTTTGTCATTGCTATTCTCATTTTGACTTGGCAGCAGCTCATATTACTGCTTGCAGTACACCCCAAGTATTTGAAGCTGTCCACTTGCTCTACTGCCTCATTTAGAATTCGCAACTTTAGCATCTTTACTTTTCTTCCTATGACCATGGTCTTCGTCTTGTTGGCATTTATCTTCATTCCATAATGGTCACAGCTGTCATTTACTTCCAGTAGCATATCCCTTAATATCATCTCCTCTTCTGCTAACAATGCCATATCATCAGTAAATCTTATACACTTTATTCTTCTTCCTCTTACTATCACTATACCAATGTTCTGAAAACAGTTCCTCACTAAATCTTCCAAGTAGATGTTGAACAGGGGAGGTGATAAAGGGCGTTCTTGTCGTACTTCTCTCCTTATTTCACTGCCTTCCGACAATTCTTTCTCCTATCCTGACTTTGACTCGTTTCATATAAAGGTTACTGAACAGCTTCCTCTTTTTCCAATCCACTCCAATTTTCTTTAGGATCCCCATCACTTTATTCCAATCCACTCTGTCAAACACCTTTTCTAAGTAATTGATTGATATTAGTAATTTAAAATATTCCGTTGTCATACTGAAGAAAATTGTCATACATTTTCACACAATATACATTTACAGAAAAGTTCTGAATGATTTCTAGGTTGCATTATACAAAATGTAAAATATTTATGGGATTAGTGTAGGATACCAAGAAACGTATTTTCGCTAAAGATTACTGTTTTCGTTATGCAAAGGTTTCCCATTGCGCTCTTCAGCCTCGATAGCTATGAATGTCCACTAGGTCAGTGGAGGATATCGCGGTATAATTAATAGTTTCGTGAATATTCCTTCCATTGGTGAAATATAAGGAAAGTATTCAAATGTGATAATCAGATTCTCCAATACAACAGCTGTTGTCAACCTTCATTTCTCATTTAGAACCGTTACGGAAATTATTTACTATGGCTGTAATAATATTTATAATAATTGAGCCAATCATCTTGTTTTATGTTACAATATTTATACTAGCAATGTTTATTTCAGGCTTGTTAAAAAGGTAATTATTTTATACACCATTATTATTTTATACACCATTTTAAACACATTTTAGCTTGTGGTGTATTTTATCTTCGTCTGAGTTTGTTTTTAAATATTTTAAAATGCAAATTCCTTTCAATAGTTAAAAGTTCTTTTTACCTCATTCCATAGCTTGAGATCGTTTTTGTTCCTTAATATTTATCTTTCTTCTGATTGAGCTTCTGGCTGACATGTACAGTGTGTCTGACTTAAGCAGTTCATTTTGCTTAGGCAAAACCCATGTACTGTGGGTCCCTATCACCACGACATGGCGCGTCCTCAGGTTGCGGATAGAGGAGACAGCCTCCAGATATGGAGGGTAGCTGCGAATATATTGAATAAGCAGTCGTGAACAGCCGATAAGGGGTGGTCCTCCAGCTTGGGTGTTGGGCGAAGGGCTAACAACCCATCACCGTAAAAAACAGCTTGTTACGAAACCTAACAATAAGCCTCGGAATGGAATTGTAGATTTATTCTTCGAAGAGGGGAAAAATTCAAATATCTTGGAGGAACAGTAACAAATATAAATGACACTCGGGAGGAAATTAAACGCAGAATAAATATGGGAAATGCCTGTTATTATTCGGTTGAGAAGCTTTTGTCACCTAGTCTGCTGTCAAAAAATCTGAAAGTTAGAATTTATAAAACAGTTATATTACCGGTTGTTCTGTATGGTTGTGAAACTTGGACTCTGACTTTGAGAGAGGAACAGAGATTAAGGGCGTTTGAGAATAAGGTTCTTAGGAAAATATTTACGGCTAAGAGGGATGAAGTTACAGGAGAATGGAGAAAGTTACACAACGCAGAGCTGCACGCAGTGTATTCTTCACCTGACATAATTAGGAACATTAAATCCAGACGTTTGAGATGGGCAGGGCATGTAGCACGTATGGACGAATCCAGAAATGCATATAGTGTGTTAGTTGGGAGGCCGACGGGAGAAACACCTTTGGGGAGGCCGAGACGTAGATGGGAAGATAATATTAAAATGGATTTGAGGGAGGTGTGATATGATGGTAGAGAGTGGATTAATCTTGTACAGGATAGGGACCAATGGCGGGTTTATGTGAGGACGGCAATGAACCTGCGGGTTCCTTAAAAGCCAGTAAGTAAGTAAGCCCAAATAACAGTTGATATATGTGTGGTATTTAATTGTTTCGTAGGCGGAATTAGGGGTAGATCTAATGTTCACTGACATCATTTGTAATGGCTTGAAGTAGAACTACTAGAAATGATTTTTAACTAATATTTCGTGTAATTGTTGCTCCATTATATAATTCAGTTTGGTCGTAATTTGGGTAGTATCCACTGGTTTTGAGTAAAATTAGTCTAATTTTCGATTTTACAAGGATTTATATTTTTAGAATGCGGTTTAGTACCGATACGGCAGGGGGGAGGGGTCGCAATAGAAAATCTCCCCCAAAAGTGGGCCACGCTTTCAGGAAGTTTGGGAACCACAGCTCTAACGACATTTCAAACTCTGATGCATATTAGCCAGTTTTGTTAGATCATCCCTCACTTTTATTTCTACCCGTTACGGGTACTCAATTTCAGCAAAGATCCTGGAATAATTCTACGTTCATTTACTAATAAAGTTCACTGAAACATACATAATGATACGTTGAGTATTTGAAGTAAGAATATTAATACATCGATTTTAGTTTACATTACTAGTTCTTTAATAAAATTAAAATTGTTGAAAATAAACCATAGATAGTATGTCAGCCTACTAATAGCAAAAGAGAAAATGATTACTTGATTGAAAAAATAATAAAAAATTCATTTCATATCATTCAGTCTGTAGCGTCACTGTGTGATATATTAATGTTTGTCTTCAGTGTCACTTCGATTCTCATCTTCAATACAACACTTCTTTTTCTGTTTCTTCGTTAGTGTTGCGTGTAGGTATCTTGTTTATTTTTGTCAGTTCCTTTTCTAAAGACCTGAAAGTTATTCCTCCTGCGGATTTTTTTAACTCACTCACAAAAGTTATTCAGTCTCTCTCTACGAGTTTATAATTTAATGGCGAAACTGGCGTACATATAATTTTGCTCTGGAACTTCATTTCACCATGGTTGTACTCAACGTGAAAGTTGCGGATGATCTGAAAAATAAGTAATTGAAATATATCATTACAATCGTTTGAATAAACGGCGAGATGCTGGAAATTTGGGGACAGTGTCTTTGAAACTGAGAACACACTTTCTTCTCTTAAACTTATGATCTTGGATTTCTATTTCATTTTTTGTTATATAATTTGTCCGATGTTCATATCACATTCTATAATATTGTTTATCCATGACCATAACGAAAAACATGCCTTTACTAAGTACTTTTGCGTTTGTAAAGTAAGCTTTTATTCAACATTACTTTATTTCACTAGTGAGATAAAGACTTTACCTCACAGTTTTAACTTTATCTCACATTTCATTAGTATTTTCCTAGTACCCGGGCACACAGACGTATATTTTTCCATTGAACTATTACTCAAGAAGTTAATATATTAGTTACTAGATGTCACTACCTCTACTTCTTTATATAGATTGAGCTCTTTGCTATGGCGATATGCTCACTTAAGTTGGGTCTTGCAACCAGTGCTAAATAGACGACTGTGATCATCCAATAACTAATAGATACTAGGAAATTTTATGTTTCTTCTGGAATTAATGATGTTTTGTTTAGTCTTTTCCAATTATTTCTAATTGTGCTATTTCTTATTCTTTTTCTGCTCCATTGTTTTATTTTTTTTCCCCATTATAACGACAATTTTATGGTAAGCTTTGTCTTCTAGGCAGCCTTCACTTGGAGGAAGCTGAATAAAATTTATTCGAAATAACATATCTTAAATATACATACACTCAATCTCCTCTTTTCTCTATCTACTAGTCGTAATTTATGCATTGCATCCATATCTAATAGGCCTATGTATTTTTCTTTAAATTTGTAATAATTTGCCTTTTGGGAAGCGACGATACTTGAACCTGCGAAGATGGGTTTATAGAATTTTATAATTTTATAACAACACGCGTTAGTCAACTGAGCTAAACAGACACAATGATTAATTATATTTTAATATTCCTCTTAAGTCTACAGAAGTAAAATGTGAAATTATTTTAATCGCATTAGTCCCGTGAACACTTCTAAATAATCCCTGAAACTTCAAAAAGATGAAAATACACGTTTAAAATGAAAAAATATATATTAAACTTATACAATTAATTATAATTTGTTATTTATCCAACGCCTTAGATACCATTCTTCACTAATCATGGCCTCCTACATCATGACCTACCTAATACACGTATCGATTCTAAAATCCATGCCATGATATGTGATTACATGAGGAATTATTTTCAACATATTTTCTTTTGTAAAACATAATTTTTCGTTATAGTCATGGATAAAATTACGTACGGTACTTGTGAGCGTGATCTTTATTGCACTCGTGTAATAAAGATGCACTTACCTCACAAGTACCATAAATAACTATTTAAGTTAACTATTACACTACTTTTATTACGCCATACTTTTTTACCAATAAAACGGTACGGAACGACGTGTTTCAACCAATCACGACCGCTCATTCTACAATCATCATCTCTCTTGCATTTGTTTCTTTGTTTGACAACATTGTACTTTCAATAATTGTACCTTTTAAAATGATTAATAATCTTTAATTAGAACTTCTCTACCATTTACCTTGTTTAGGTTATAACTTCTGTTGTATGAGATTATGGATAGTCACCTATCAGTTTCTTTAATATATTTTGTTAATAATTGAAGTGAAATGCAACTGTTTTAATAAAAATGAAACTGAATCAACAAAGCCTTCTTGACTAGTAATTTTCCATAGAGTTCAACTAAGATTGCATGGTTGGCACAACTGGTAAAAAAAGCAGCACAACATAGCACACTACTGCAATCTAGCGGAATATTTATAATGATGGGATGGTACATTAATATATTTCCAAGACAATTTAGTACATATCTGTAGTGCTCGGGAGAAGGCAGAAGTAAAAAATGTTAATTTTACAGGAGAAGGGAAAAAAAAAACTGTCTTCACACTGGTTTAATTATGTCGATTTGATTTTCTCTGTATGAATTATTGTAATAGGAGAAATACATATATCTCTTTTCGCAAGCGAGTAGATGTTCCCTAAATTGTCAATAAATTATTAAAAAATGTTTGTGGAAACTGACTTATGCCACTTTTTCCAAGCACTGCAGAATTATTGTAGTAAGTAAATTAATATTTTATTGTATTAGACTACTTTACTTTTTCTAATTTTTATATACTTTCTTCTAATGTGTAATAGTCAATTAAATCCCACTCGAGTTTTGATTTTCTCTATGCATATTAGCACGTTCAGAAATTAAAATAAAGAGAAGGCAGATGCACTGAAAATAGAAGGAGAAATATTCCCGTTTGCTGGACTAAAACACGTTCTCCGAATATCTCCAAAGACAATAATGTGAATATCAGCTGCTGGATGATGACTGAACATCCATTCCAATGGAAAAGTATTGCCGGATCACAATATCAAGCGGAAGAATTGATTGAATATTCTTGTGTTGTAAGATTTTACGCATTTACGCAGATAGTAATCAGGACAAAAACTGCATGTTATCTACGTCTGCAATTTTTCTCCAATCTCAGTGAAATTTTGCGCAGAAAGTTTGTACAGCATGTGAAGTAAACTGATACATTGCGAGTATTATTATGTACCGAAGTACATATGATATTTCCATGCAGAACTTCTGCGTCATCATATGATGAAAGATGAGTGGAACAGAGAAAAATTCTCTCCGGCACCGGGATTTGAACCCGCGTTTTCAGCTATACGTGCTGACGTTCTATCCATTAAACCACACCGGATTCCCATCCCGATGTCGGATTGAATCCTCTGTTTTAATTATTTATTTATTTAAATTTATTTAAATTCAAATATACAGAATAAAGAAATATAATTACAAAATAAAGAGAAATACAAATAAAATAGTTTAAGTTCCACATCTTTGGTTCCCTCTAGTGGCCAACCCTCATGCACTGCGTCATATATATGTACGACAATGGCACAATGCCCATACATGTGCAGAGGTGCACTCGTTATCAGTGACTAACTGGCCGGGATCCGACGGAGTAAGCGCCGTCTTAAATCACAAAGTGATTATTAATCGCATATCATATATTATTATGATCCCAGCCAGTTAGCCACTCAAAACGAGTGCATCTCTACACATGTATGAATATTTTGTTATTGTCATATATATACAGTATATATATATATATATATATATATATGAGGGTAGGCCACTAGAGGGAACCAAAGATGTGAAACTTAAACTGAGAAGATTCAATCCCACATCGGGATGAGAATCCGGTGTGGCTTAGTGGATATAGCGTCAGCACATAGAGCTGGTAATCTGGGTTCAAATCCCGGTGCCGGAGATAATTTTTCTCTATTCTACTCATCCTTCATCATAAGCTGACACATGCTTTCTTCTGCTATTGATAGTATTCAAATCAGCATGTGTTGAGGATGTGATAAGTTAAAAAAAAATTGAAAAATGAACAACTAAAGCGAAAATATTTTTTCTCAAAAGTAATAATTGGAAACTGTGAAAATTATATGTCATATTTTACATACATCTATCAGTATTAAATTAAATAAAAAATTTAAGAAAAGTTATGTAAACAATTATAATTCACTAGGTCTATTTAAAAAATAATTATCAGTAAACTAATTGGAGTACCAAAGTAAAAATTTGTGTATTACATGTTCACATTGTAAGAAATATGCGATTGAAGTTTCAGATTAATTGGTGTAAGAACTTAGAAGCTAGAAATTTCACAGTTCCATGGCCTTAAATCATACGTAGGGGAGAGTTGAGTAGTATCGGACATCGGGTAATATCGGACAGTGCGTTTCTTTCATCTACCAACAGATGGTAGTACCTGAATGACATGGTTACGTTTCTGTATGCGACATCACAGAAACTTAACCATGTCATTCAGGTACTATCATCTGGTGGAAGATGAAAGAAACTCACTGTCCGATATTACCCGATGTCCGATACTATCCAACTCTCCCCTAATGTTTTGTGACAGGGGTTGATAATCGTATAACAGTGGGGCGTCCGTCACTAAGGGTAATAGGTAATCAGCTTGGCCTAAAGTTCATTGGGTATACGAAAAAATAGTGCAGTGAAAGTAAAAACCAATTCCACATAAATAATAATCTGTTTCTTGCAAACGTAACTTACATATACAGAAATATGCAGAAAATGTCATAAGATTTATCCATTTATCTCAAGTCAGAAGCTGGATTTTAAAATATCCTTATATATATTTTTAAATAATCGTCATTTTGTATTTCTGATTTCAAGAAAATTCCCTTTAATCTTCATTTCCGTCGTTTTCGATTTAATTGATGCGTAGATACTGAATATGAAAAAGTAAACCGTCTAGTAGTTTAGGAGAAATCGCAATAGTCAGACATAAGATAGAATGCCGTTAAGCACTTTCTCGATACCAGTGATGCTGGAAATTCTTATATCCGAAGGGACCACAAAATATGATTTTTGTAGCATTACAAAGTAACGTAAAATTCTATATTGTATAAGAATTGAGTCTATAAAGAAATAATAACCTTTGCTATTAATGTTTCCAGCTCCATCTCTGCGAACCTTCTACCAATACACATTCTGGGTCCAAAACTAAATGGCATGTAGACGAATGGATGCGTCATCTTAGTCTCTGGCTCTTCTCCGTTCTCACTTTTGAGCCACCGCTCAGGAATAAACTTATCTGCTTGAGAAAAGTATTTTTCTTGTTGACATAGGTAGAAGTTTGGCATAAAAATATCAACCTGTAAGAAAGATGAATAAAACGGTAAATCGTGTGTAATTACAATGCATGGTACAATTTACATAAGCCTGTTAACAAATACGTCTTAATAACGAGCAATTAATCTAATTTTCACTTTGGTCTTCCAGGTTCGAACATTGAGTGTAAGTAGCAACAAAATATAATGTAAAATGGGACAAAGATGCTGTGCTAGAAAAATACTTTCACTAAAAATGTATAATTAAGGTGTCATGATTTCACAGTTTCCTTGAACATTATAAATACAGTAGTATTTCAGGTAAAAAACTATTGAAACTTGTCATGCATTATGGACACTACAATAAGTCTGTGATCTGATAATAGTACATTATGCAACGAGCCTATAATGGTAGTAATTAAGACGCGAGTATATTTTTTTATGAAACGAGCGCAAGCGAGTTTCATAATTTTCATACGAGCGCCTTAATTACCATTATAGGCAAGTTTCATACGACGTTTTATGCTCGACCATATTTCTAACTTGAAATTATTCATAAGCGTTCATGTTATGGTTATGTGAGGAGCGGAACTGACCTTCTAAATTGTGAGATGTGCGCAGACGCGAAAGTATTGATTTTTTCCGAGGAACGAATGTCATTGACCTTGATATAATCTGGAGAATAACATGATATAACCTGGAAATTGAATTCGACATTGAAAAACGAGATGACAAATTGAATTTATTTGAATATTATTCACAATAAACGCTAATTATTAATGTAACAGAACATAACCTTCTGCGACAGTATTGGATTTCCAGACTCCGTGACGTTTTGCTAGTTGTCTTTCGATTGCATATCCGAGAATAATCGATACTTGCGCTTTTATGATGCTGCAACAGTGATTTCTCATTAGCTGAACAACTGAACTATAATGAATAGGTGTACTTTAATGAGGTGCATTAAAGGCTACTACCAGGTGTATAATTACTACATTTCGGCATGGTCGAGCATAAAAATTTAAAAGAGTCTATTATTCGTAATTATGTACAATGGGCATAGTTAATAATAATAATAATAATAATAATAATAATAATAATAATAATAATAATAATAATAATAATTTTATTAACCATTAAAGAATACAATTACATTCATTATTGAATTATATCAGACAAACAATCATTAAGTAATAAGAAACTCATCTATGTTATAAAAACTATTTTCAATTAGAAAAGTCATAACCGAATTCCTTAAATTAATATCTTCTTTTAAATATTTTCGTAATTTGTCATGCAATTTAACACCTAAAAAACCAAACTATCAAGGGTTTTTGTTAATCTGCAAGCAGGAATTGTCAAGTTAATTCTAGTTCTTGTATTATAATTTCTGTATATCTTCAGTTCTTTGATACATCAAATTATTCAAAAGTGCATAATACACATTCAAATATATATAAACTTGGAAGAGTTAATATGGATAATTGTTTAAATAAGGGTTTACAAGACTCTCGTGGAGAACATCCAAGAATACTGCGAATAGCTCTTTTTTTATATGACAAAAATATCTTTGGCACCACTACTGTTTCCCCATAACATAATCCCATAATTTATAATACTGTGAAAAAAATCATAATATGTACTTAGTAGAGTTTTCATTGTGGTAAAATGTTTAAGTTTTGTTAACATAAAAATGACCTTAATTTACTTTTTAGACATTTCATTAGTATGATTAACCCAATTCAACTTCCTGTCAATATGAAAACCCAGTAATTTCACTAGTGTAGAAGGTTCAACATCTCTTTCTAAACTAAAACATAGATAAGGTTGCCTAATTTCGTGACATATTTAATAATGTCTATGTTTATGCCAAAATTGTTCTAAATATTTCAAATAACACCTAAATAACTTTATTTGGACTTTAGCTACAGTTTTTACAACATTCAGTGTCAACAGTTTCACAAATTTGATATAAGCTTATAATATATGACTATTCATTGTTATACAGTGGCTCCTAAATTCGTGACAGGGATCCAAATTCCGTGATAGTGGTGTCCTAATTACGTGAGTGATATCCTAATTCCGTGATACTAAAATAATCCTCATTAACTGCTCAGAAAACAAACGTGTATTTGTAAAAACACCTTAAAGTCATGGTATATTGTTTTAATATGGCTTAAGCAAGAAATTACAACATAGAAAAGGTGCCTAAGTGACAAATTTCATAGAAAATCATTTGTGTAAGTACAGGAATACATATTACATATTAATATATTATAAACAAAATAAACTGAAAGTCAAATTCAATACAAAATTAAATTTCAATAAATTGAATTACAACACAATTATTTCTCATTAATTATATGCGTAACAACAGCAGTAATTAATTTAAATATAGCCCTATTATTTTATTATAATTATAATTGATTTTTACTTGGTTATTTAATGACGCTGTATCAAGTACGAGGTTATTTAGCGTCGATGGAATTGGTGATAGCGAGATGATATTTGGCGAGATAAGGCCCAGGATTCGCCATAGATTACCTGACATTTGCCTTAGAGTTGGGGAAAACCTCGGAAAAACTCAACCAGGTAATCAGATCAAGCGGGAATCGAACCCGCGCCCGAGTGCAACTCCGGATCTGCAGACAAGCACCTTAACCGACAGAGCTACGCCGGTGGCTAAATAATTGATGTTTTCTATAACTTATTTCTATTATTATTTCCATGAACTATTTTCTTTCATATACATTAATTTTCATCGTTGTCATCACTGGTCGAGTGAGCCAGGAAGGAGAAATACGAAAATAAATCTGAAAATGGGAAAGCTCCTGTAGCATTGTTATTGTCTCATAATGTTTAAATAATCAAACACATTGATTCAGCTGACTATAATCTACAGTAATATTATCATTTTTATAATGCTATATTAATTCTTACGTCAAATATAAAACGTTTCTTCAGGAGCGGTCACAAGAGAAAGAAAAACTTGCTGGTCAACCACCTTTCACTGACAAAAGCTTCTGCAGTCGACTGCTTCTATTCAAAAGGCGAGTAGTCAATAGAATTGAAAAGAGGACATCTCCTGGCATCTGTTACATATTTCAAAAACTTAAAAGTCAGAGACCACAACTCCATGGCAGTCAATTGAAATTTTATCACGGGATTAGAGGTATCACGGAATTAGGCACCTTTATCCTATAGTCTGGGTCTTACTTAAATTTAAACTTAATCTATTTGCACTGAACCAATATATTAGATAGTTGGTTTCGATGTATTAATTTTTTGTAATTTTTAAGCGAACAACTGTAGCGAAATAGTTACACTTATGTGTAATAGCTTCTAAAAAAATTGAAACAGGTTTAAAAAGTTTAGCTTTTGAAAATTATAACACCATAATAAATAATTACAAACTAATGCAATCTATAACATTCCTACTCACCCCTTTCGGAATTCTGTAATTCGAAAGTACCATTTCCTTTTGTGTCGTTCTGATATGCCCAATGACTATTGGTCGCAATCTGGAAGAAATAAATTATAAAAAAAAAAATAACTTCTAAATTCTTAACCGAGGCATGTGCGTGTAAACTCCTCCCTTAAACGGTGTCAACAATGTACAATACGTAAGAAATGAACGGAGTTAACACCAGCAGATCATTCAGAAATTTTATAAAAGTGAAATTGTTGTGTCATCTGCAGGAAAATAGTTTAAACCATCTTAAATAAGTATCTGAACACGTGATTTTTTTTTAATTCTCAACATAGCTTTTTAAAGTTCTTGCTCACTTACTTTTCTTCTATTTTCTATTCTGTGGCAAGAGACCAACACTTAGTTTGTTATTTCACAATTTACGTAATATTTATTATAATACGTTGATATCCAAATTATTTTCTTTCATGCTGAGAGGTAGCTGGTTTAGAAAATATATATATATATATATATATATATATATATATATATATTAAATTCATCATGTAATTAAACTAATTACATTACTTAAAAAACGGTTTTGCTGCTTGGTCTGTTGTTCTATAACTCGTTCATCTTCACAAGAAATGCAGTATACAGAGTAAATTTAACCCTTAACCCGAAAGATACATTAAAACACTCTTACAGAAAGATCGGTCTTGGAGACCGCCATATTTCATTATCGTACCCGTGAGTAATTATGCACATTTAATTCAGGATAATATATTTTGATCAATTAACACATATTTTACAATAAATATTATTTTATTGGGTTATTTTACGACGCTGTATCAACATCTCTGGTTATTTAGCGTCTAAATGAAATGAAGGTGATAATGCCGGTAAAGTGAGTCCGGGGTCCAGCACCGAAAGTTACCTAGCATTTGCTCGCATTGGATTGAGGGAAAGCCCCGGAAAAAACCTCAACCAAGTAACTTTCCCCGACCGGGATTCGAACCCGGGCCACCTGGTTTCGCGGACAGACGCGCTGACCGTTACTCCACAGGTGTGGACATAAATATTATTTTAAAATATTTAATTCAAGATAATTTATATTTATCACTTAACCATTATCAGGTTACGGATGCCTACAGGAGCAACTAACTACCGACGTCTTTGACGGATGTGGTAATACCAGATAGATCTCGAATAACACTGTGTGAAGGTGTTTTGCTGGTTTTTCGTTGGAGTTGGCTGTGCCAAACAAACTTGTCTTCCCTAAGATATAAACTACAAGAACTGCCTAATGGCCATCAGAAAACGCAGGTCATCTTCGAACACAAGTATGACACCTCATAAGAGATTCTTCACAGAAATTAATGATCAAGCTACACGATATTTCTTTTCTATATTGACGCTTTCATGTGCAGTTTTCGAGAGAAGATTTGAGATACTGTCCATCTAGCGTCCCCCTGTGTCATCGGTGAATAGTCATACACATTGCATAGGAGCTAATTCATCTCAAATCGATCGAAATATAGAGAAAATTAACCTTACAGTTTCTAAATACAACGAAACTTTTTTTGTACGTAGAGAACTGTGATACAATGCTTTGTGCAAAGTTTGAGGCATCAGAACTTCATAGTATTTTAATTTAAAATATTTAAATTTATCGTATTTTCATAAAATTAACAACTTTAAACTGTTGTAGCTCCGAAACCCTTTCACCCAATGATCAAAAACATGGTTTATTTTGATGCTGAGAAACTAAAGTTTATATTGACATTTAAACCGATTATCTTACCTTTTATGGAAATGGATAAATTTAGATTTTTCCTCATTAAGACGCCTTTGCCACCGAAAAAAAGTATTTTAAAAATATACAGTTAGATTCCGCATTGAAAGCACAAATAAACACATATTTTTTACTGATGGTATGTTGATAAGAATGTATTGAAATTATCAAATAAAGAAAATAAATAGTACGCGCGTGAACTAACCAGTTGACTGTGGGACGGGAGCTAGCCGATACAAGCAAGGCCAAGAGACAAACACGTGATGTTTCGTCTAGTAGCGCATAGCTGGGCTAGCTTTATCACAAGCTTTCATAAACACAGGAGTGAAATGAAGCCCAACGCTCTCTTACCTTCTGATCTCGGCCAGTGCGTGCGGTACTGCGCAGTTCAAGTCCAGGCGTGTGAAAATAATCTATTTCAAAACTTATTGCCATACCACTAAGCAAACAATGCCGAATACATCTTAATAACGCAAGGTTTTTTTCTAAATATTTTTTTTACATATTTACAAATTGGCAAAAAGCCTAAAAGTAAGTAAAATCAGATTATCTGTCTCTCTGTGTGCAATAAAGATAAGGATTACTTCTTAACATAACCTACCAAATGTCAGCTTCAAAATGAGCTCCCGTTTAATGTTCTGCAGTAAATGGTTCTAGAGTTCTGAGCGCTGAAAGAGGCCTGTTTTTATAAAATACGCTAAATTTGTCGCTCAATTGTACGAAAACCGTTTGACTTTCGATACTATATTTTTTAAACTTGCACTCTCCTCAGCACCTTGTATAAATAGGGGAAAAAATTAGAATATTAAAAAAATGCGAGGTTTTTTACTGATCGATTTCATATGGTATAGCCCATAGAGAAGCAGCAATTTTCTAGTCGTCTTTATAAGGCATCAACGAAGTTGGAACATCTTACACAGAAACCATATTTATTATACAGTATGTTTTGTATCTGTGTGATTGCCATATTTTATATTTCAGTCTTACACTCAATCTGTCTTCAATCGGAGAGTTGTTGAATATGCATGCGCACTGAAGTTAGGTATTATTCTTGACCGCAGGTCTGATCGCAAGTTTGTAGAGAGTTTCGGATCGAAAAACACAAGACAGAGTTATGAAACATCTTTAGAGTTAAATTATTAAGAAAGATTAACTTTAAAATTACATACCTCATGGATTCTTTTACACAGCCTTTCAGGTACTTTAGGTTCTCAAGTGTCTGTGAAGTGACAGGTTGAGTTTTGTCTGGAAGGTAGTGGTGAATTTCTTCAAATACTTTCTCCTGCTTGTCTGGATTCTTTGCCAAGAAGTACAACGCGACAACAGTAGCGGAAGAAGTCTGCATGAAAAACGTTTTTATTCGTTGTGCTGTATTTATTTTAAAAATGTAACTTGAATTATATTAAAGTACAATGCAATTTATTACACTCTACAACAGTGGTGACCAAAACTCGAACTACAGTGATTACATGCGACAGGCAGCCTATGAAGTAAAGAGACGGAGGAAAGGTACTCGACATGAAAACTACAACCAGTGGTGGTACCTGTATTAACATCTTGATCAATCTCGCGGATAAAAATCCCAAGCTTTGCTGTATCAGTGATGTCACTGCTGTCATCAAGAGCCTGTGAATAATATACAATTTTTCTTGCTTCTTTTTTTAATCTTCCTTTTGAATATAATCAGGAATTTTCTAAATTCTTCTTTCGATACTTGGCTCGAGAAATTCGTAGTTTTTCAAAATTAAAAACTTCTTGTGGACAAGTTATTTAAGCTATTTTAATCATCACACTTTTGAGAAATTCTTTTCAATTAAAAGGCTTTAGAGCACGAGATATTTCAAACCCCATTAGGTAGCTGACTTCCTTACATTTATTTATCTCATCTTTCTCTTCCTGTCTATGATTTAAGACATGTCAATTCCTGCCGTTTAACAGTTCGTTAGCACATAATATTGTATCAGTTTTTCTGCAGTGTTATTATTAAATGAATTACCAATAAATAGTTACCCTGATCCAAGGATTAAGAAGATTAAAATTGGGATAAAATCGAATAATTCTATCCTTCTAAGGAGAAGATCTAAAAATATCAATATTCATGTACTGTACAGAAGAATGATAGAACCACATGCTTACTGGTCAGTAATAATAATAATAATAATGATGATGATGATGATGATGATGATGATAATAATACATTATTCAGCTGGCAATTAATGTTTCTATATACTCCTAATTGAATCGTTGAGCCACGTAAACATATTACATTTTGTCCGACAGAACAACAAAGTTGTTCTCCTTCTCATTCTTTACGAAATCACCTCTTACTGCTTGTAGAAAGAGAGTTTGTAAAGCAACATGATACCGCCACTGCTTGCCTTCAGTATGTGAATGAAAAACACAACAATGTACAGGCAACTCCTCGTACCCACTTGAATGTCTGTGATTACACCCGCTTTGGTCACCGCTACTCTATAGCATCGAAATTTTATGTATTAATCTCGTAGTGGCATCCGTTTTGCGATAACACCTGAACTTCTGGTAAGATTCTATTACTTGACTTCGACGATTATTTGTGCTCTCGGCGTAGCGGACCACATGTTTCTTATCTGTTTTATTTGTTTATGCTCGACCATGCCGAAATGTAGTAATTATACACCTGGTAGCAGCCCTTTAATGGACCTCATTAAAGTATACCTATTCACTAAAGTTCAGGTGTTTCACCAATTCGAAAATACCATTGTAGCAATATGAAAGCGCAAGTATCGATTATTCTCAGATATGCAATCGAAAGACAACTAGCGCGAGATTAGACAAAGTTTCTCGGAAAAAAATCAATACTTTCGCGTCTGCGCACATCTCACAATTTACGTGGTATTGCATAAAGTCAGTTCCGCTCCTCATATGAGAATAACATAAATACTTATGAATAATTTCAAGTTAGAAATATGGTCGAGCATAAAAAGTCGTATGAAACTTGCCTATAATGGTAATTAAGACGCTCGCTTGCGCTCGTTTCATAAACATACTCGCGTCTTAATTACTGCCATTATAGGCTCGTTGCATAATGTACTATTATTTTACGATCCTTTATCAACGGCGATGATTATCTAACATCTGAATTATTGAGGAAAAGCTGAAGTCATAAAATTTTGAGACTTAATGAGTAGGCCTAATTGAAAATGGATGACATTTCATACATTCCCACTTGCATTTATTTCATCCAATTCTGGGTGCCGATAGTGGTGAACACTGAGAACGTTTTTAACAGGATATTAGTACTTATCATGGAAAAAGATACAGAAGAACAAATTAACTAGTATCTTAGTCGATTTTTGTTAGCAGTTAGTTACAAACATTAGGCCTACTGATGTGAGTTATAAGCGGCGAAGTTTTCTAGAAAATTAGAAAGTACAGTAAATTTTTTTCCGTATTCGACCAATAAAACGGTACGGAACGACGTGTTTCAACCAATCATGCCTGCTTATTCTACAATTTTTATCCCCTCCTAAGCATTCGTTTATTTTTGTCACCTCCCTAGCAATTGTTTCTTTGTTTTCCAACATTGTACTTTCAATAAAAATTCTTACAATTATTGTACCTTTTACAATGATTCATGTTTATTTCATCATACTTAATTAAAAGTTTCCTATCGTTTATCTTGTTGATATTATTTACGTTATGTTATAGCTTCTATAATCTGAAACTGTACTGTATTTAACTCCATATTTATTTATTTATTTATTTATTATTTTGCTAATAATTGTAACATAAAATATAATACATACAGAAAAACTTTAGCTCGCCCCTGAAAGAGTAGAACTCGTGCTCAGGGGCGGATTCCTGAATTGAAATTAATAATTATACAATACAATTTGTCTTATGTCTACTGTTCAATTATAGTATATAAATTTAAATTTACAATTTTTCAATTTTTATAAAATCCATACATAGCTTTTTAAATGTAATACTAGAACTATTAGAATTGACAAGATTAGGATATTTAAATATAAATTTGTTATATATTCTTGGGTCTAAATTACTACTATGATTAAATACTGTAACAGTGTTGCATTTTGGTTCAAACAATCTGAAAGAATTCATACCTTTTGTTTCATAACTATGTGAATACAATTCAAATTTATTTCGATTTTTATGTATGAATTTTATTAATACAATATAATAAATTTGTCTTACGTTAAGTACATTAAAGTCTAGAAACAAATTTTGAGATGGAAAATCAATAGGTTTATGAAGACATATTTTAATTATTTTCTTCTGTAATAAATAAAGTTGATTAAAATTGGATTTAAATGAGCTACCCCATTCTATAATTCCATACATAATTACCGATTGAAATAAAGTTAAATATATTGTACGTAATAAACTTATTGACAAGTAATTCCTCAATAAAACAAAATAATATACTATTTTACGTAATTTATTACAAAGGTAATTAATGTGTTGGTTCCATTTTAAATGATTATCGAAAATTATGCCTAAATACTTAACTTCAGAGGACTCTTTAATAATCGGACATTTACACTGTATAAGACAACAATCAGAATTGTGTAATTTAATACTTAATATAGAAGTAGGAGATTTGTTACATTTTTCAGATAATGAGAATGGAAAAATTATGGTTTTATTTTCGTTGATGGAAAGATAATTTATGTCAAACCACTTTTTTATTAATTTAAATCCATTATTTGAATTATTATATGCATCATACCAGGTTTTTCCACCAAAAAATAAAACTGTGTCATCTGCCTAATAATGAACACCATTGTATTGTTGTAAGTCAATTTTTAATAAGTAATTAATATATAGTATGTTAAAAATAGAATAGGGCCTAGAACTGTGCCTTGGGGAACACCTATATTAATAATTAAAGGTTGACTTGAATAATTGTCAATTTTCATTTTTTCAATTCTGTCGTTAAGATACGATTTTATTAAGTTTAAAGCATTACCTTTGATTCCTAATAAGTGTAATTTCTCAATTAAAATATCATTTTTCACTGTATCAAATGCTTTTCTTATGTCCAGGAAAATACCAATACATTTGTTACCTTGATCAAATTCTCTAACAATTTTTTTATTAACTTGATATATTGCATTATCTGTACTGAATTTTATTCGAAAACCAAATTGATTATCACTTAATATATTATATTTATCGAGATAATTCATTAATCGAACTTTAATACATTTTTCTAGTAATTTTGAAATACATGAAAGTAATGATATTGGTCTATAATTGTTCATATTTATTTTGTCTACTGTTTTAAAAATAGGTTTCACAATCGCATTTTTAAATTTATTTGGGAATTTGCAATTCAGAAAACATAAATTAAAAATATGAGTTAGAGGTTTGGCAATATAATTTATAACCATCTTAACTATTTTAGCACTTATGTTATCAGGACCGGGTGATACATTATTTTTTTAAGTTTTGGCTATATTGGTTATTTCGTCATCTGTTACGGGGTAAAGATACATACAAACATTTACCGAAGTTACATGGCTAAGAATTTGAATTCAAAGTTTGATGTTTATATACATTTCCGTACCTAAACTTTAATTTTATAGCACTGGATTTCTTTTACCATATAGTTACAGGAATTACCTTTTTTTCAATAGACATAACAATTATATTTCTTCAATAATAACTCATAAAAATTAAAAATCAATAAAATGAGACTAATGAAGCTCAGATATTGTGACACAATCAAGTACATTTTATATTTCGAAAGGTTGTGACAAAAAAGGGAACGAAATAAGATCCTCGGAATTATCCAATTTTCTGCACCTGTATCTTCAATTTTAACGCTTTATGTGGTATAGAACCTATTTCTACAATACTTTACATTAACGACAACCAATCCTTTGGTAGAACCTTAGATGGATGGATTTTTAATAAGACAAATTACATTTTAAAATTTGAAATGTTAAATAGACATGAAATGGGTAAATTTAATAACTTAAACTATTTTAATACTCTTCTTCAATAGATTAATTACTTACTGTGTCAACACCAGCTATCATCATGTCCAGAGCCATAACCACGGCGGTCTTCGGATTCTTAGCGCGGGCCAGTACTTTCTCCAAAATTGTCAGTTCTCTGTCACTGTCTGGAGGAAGAGATTTCAAGCGTTCAGTTGCCTGAGTTATATATTTCAAAGCCACTCTGTAAGAAATGGATATTGTTATTGTTATTTTCAGTAATCACTTCCAAGAAATATCCCTTTTTTCAATACAATAGGTACATTACCCAAGATGGCCCTAAGCTAATCTGATCTCAGCCAAATAAAATGAATTTTTAAACTGAGAATATCCTAATTGAGGTGCCGACCGATGAAGCAATAAAGCTCTTGGCATTATGTGATAGGTTTACTGAATATAAAATATACTTTTCTCTATAAATATAAGTGATTAAGTGAGATTTATGAATTATTTAATTCATTGTGTTCTGCCCAAGGTCAAGTCTTTCACTCCAAACCCAGCATTCTCCAAACTTTTCTATTACTCATGTTGAATCTTTCGTACACTACTTTTAACACTTGAATATAAATAATTGATTAAATGGCGATCTTACTCGTGTTAATTATGTAAGCCGCACATGCTTACATAATTAACACGAGTAAGATCGCTATTTAATCAATTATTTTTCTATTATTGTTATCCTCTTAGTCTCCGTATGTCATCATTGCATCTTAACGTTGTCTATCATCTGATATCTTCTTCTGCCAAGAACTTTTCTTCCGTTCACCATTCCTTCCAGTACATCCTTCAGTAGGCAGTTTTTCTTTGCCAGTGGCCCAGCCAATTTCTTTTTTCCTTTCTGATCAGTTTCAACATTATTCTTTCTTCACCTACTCTTTCGAGCGCAGCTTCATTTCCTATCCTGTCTCTCCATTTCACACGCTCCAGTCTTCTCCATATCAACATTTCAGATGCTTTCAATCCTTTTCTTCATTTCGTTCATGAGTCGAAACACTAAGAACCTTAATGTTCAAATTCTTCTCTGTTTGTATTATACTGGCGTCATGCACTCAACCCAGGTAGATGCAATGGAAATTTTTATTTCATTTATTGTAGGCTATTTCATAGATCTTACATTAGCAATGAAGCTTTAAGATGTAGAACAAGTAAAAATTTTACAATATTACAATTACAATGTTTTGGCTAGATGTAGTGAGATGAGTCCGAGGATTTCCCAAAAGATTATCTGGCATTTGCCTTATGTTTGGGGAAAACAAACCAATCCGACATCAAGTTGTGGTAGGATCAATGAAGAGTATCCTGGACGTTCGATCGGTTGCGTTGGAGTAATTTCTTGGCCACCGAGGTCACCCGATCTTACTCTATTGGAATATTGTGTGTGGGGTTGGCTTAAGAGCGAAGTCTACAGACCCAATGTAGAAACAAGGGAGGAACTTCTCGCTCGCATTTTACATGCTTGTGCTCGAGTAAAGGAATGTTCGAATCAGCTCACATGAGCAACATAGCAGCTGTCTACAAGAGCTGCAAAGTGAATTGAAGTTGACGGTGGACTTTTTGAACATGTTCTGCAAAGAACAATAAAACAGGACATAAGGTAACAATGTTTCAATTTACTATCACCTACACTTTTCCCATTTCTCATTGTTTCGATTAGTTTTCTCCCAAACCGTTAAGAACAGGACATATGTTCATATAAACTTTTTTGTTCAGAATCACCAATATTATCATCGCTCAAACCATGTACCTTTCCTCCTGACTCACCCTGTATATCTTATTATGTGCAGTCTGTA
Organism: Periplaneta americana; assembly: GCF_040183065.1. NCBI lineage: Eukaryota > Metazoa > Arthropoda > Insecta > Blattodea > Blattidae > Periplaneta > Periplaneta americana. The sequence continues at coordinate 61,372,039 of NC_091133.1, forward strand.
GACGTTCGCAGTTGATTCTACAATTTAATACAACCTCAGGTTGGCACAATATTCTCAAAGATAACTTCTCCTCGGGGTCCGGCGTATTCGTAACCGGTGCTTTCGCCAACGGTATGTTTCGTCACGGCCATTCCGTCACGGACATTTTCGTCATATGAACATGTTTTGTCACAGATTGCATTTCGTCATACGTACCTTTGTGCCACAGTGGATATGTTCCGTCACAATATTAAATGTACTATACAATATTACTTTCATTATTATTTATTGAATACTCATCAATTTTATACGCATTTTTACCCGAAGTTAGTGCATATACTGCATTCAAAATAAGTAATTTAACCAAAGTGTTCAGCAACACTATGCCCAATTGCTCGAAGGTAGCCTAGGATAATCTCATCGGATTTATATTCCTGATATATTTTTCTAGTCGTGATAATCTTGTATCAAGATCTGTGTATTTTTTTCTTTTTACCAGGTGACGTGGTGGCGAAACATTGCCCGAGATGAAATAAAAACCGGCCAGCTTCCCTTGTAGAAACGTATTTTAAATTACTGCCATAACGGTTGTCTCGTAATCAGTCGATATAAAGTGCGGCAACAACTGTTTTTGTAATCTGTTACTTACCTCCTCTTTAAGCGTATTAAAAATAAGTTCATAAGATCTCCTTGATTTTCTTTCCATAAGAGTTAACACGACCGGAAGCCACTGCCCACACACACGTTAACGTGTATTGCGTACGTGAAAAATTTTGATTATCACAAAAAAAAATGTATTCCATAACCTTGGTAACATATAACAGTATATCGTAATTAATTACTTTATTGTTGCAATTATACGAAATACCTTACTATAATAATACCGGACAGCAGCATTGGCGTGAGTGCGAAAAATCGCGGACCTGACATCTAGCGCAGAGGGATGGAATTACGTCCACATATACAAATATTAACATAGCGAGATTCGGACTATTGTTTAAAACGTGAGTTATTAATGTGGAATTATATATGAAACACTTAAGAAATGTTGAATAATATTAAATTTTAATGTAAAATTATTATCTTATATCAAAGCTGCATATTATGAGAAATATTGCATACTTCATATTTCTTTCCGTAATTAATTGTTACATATTTTTTCTTTGGTTTACCGAGGCAAAATCAATCTGACATTAGGAATGAATTTACAGTAATGTTTTATATACGCATTGCTGACAACTGCAAAGATAAAATTGATAGTAATCTGATGCTTGTAATAATTAATAAAGGCATGTGGACAACAATAAAACTTAATTTGATAAAACCTTAAAATCCAATACATTTTAACTTCTATTTATTTATTAGTTCTAAATAAAAAAAAACTAATTTGTGTTTTTCTATCAACACAAAGACGAAGGAATTAGGCCTACTAAATAATGTTATTGACTTACGTTTTATGAACTGTCGGAAATCGAAAGTACGATTTGGAGCAATTTGTAATGCTGCAATTGTCACAATTATAAACAGCACATATACACCCTGGCATTTTAACACTAGTACTAATTCATAAAACTATTAACAAATTAACTAGCCCAGCAACAATATACATTGCAGTTGATTACAGCTTTTTTCGCGAGTATCTCCATCCCGGCAGGTAGGTAGCAGCACCGTCGTCGTTCGCACGTAAAACTGCTAGCTGTCCGGTATTATTATAGTAAGGTATTTGATTATACTTCAAGTAAAGAAAGTTAAAATGAAGTGTGTCAGAAACTAATGTGTGACATCGTAGACCTGTGACAAAAATGTAATGCGTGACAAAAGACGATGTGGCGAAAGTGTAAAGTGGTGACGAAACGTACCTATGTCAAAAAAGTGTGACAAAGCAACTAAACCCATAACCCCTTCTTTTCAGCCCCTTGACAAGACAGCCGATCTTCCCTAGATTACTAGAGGCAATTAAATTATGCAGAATGGTTTCCAGTTTTTTTATCATGAAAATGGAAATACCAAATGGTACCAAAGTCACTGCAATAGCTGAGTACTACAGGAAGGAATTATCAATTCCCAAATTAAAGTGCTATCCTGGATGTAGAATCTCTTAATACTTGTTAAACACAAGATATAAATATAATGATTTTCCAGGCGTCGATGTTTCCGTGAAATGTAACTCCACAACTGCTCTCCTTTCTGTTCTACATCGCTCGTCATTTCATATAATTTCATTGATTAATATGATACACTGTGATATACAGACCCTTTTGATACCAGATGCAAGTGGTCAGACAGATATAATATCATCTGTATAATTCTCACGGTTATTGATCTGTAAATGATATCGGTGACGCCTAGAGTGAGACACGATTCCACAGCTGACTTTGATCCTTTGATTTGGTGATATTCCATCGTCCCATGTGAGGTATAGTAATTACAGGAGTGAAGAACTTCTGCCTGCTAATTTATAGAATTAAAAAATTAGTGCCGGAATCGAAATGTTAAAACCTTATCGGTTTCCAATAAGAAATGGTCAAGAATTTTACAGAGAAACCGAAGCTGATGTCCGAGCTGTAATGAAGTAAGAAAATAGAAGTGTAAGATTGAAAGAACGTTCTATAGACTTCGTCTGATGGGTACGGAACAGACTGTAGGCGGTTTTAGAATTAGTTTTGATGAAGATGCAAGGAAAGCGGTTTTAAATGCAAGGGTGCCTTCCTTAATATTGTAAAAATGTATTCCACTTACATATCCATCACTTTTTACCATAAAAAGTAACCTTACATGTTTTTATTATCATACCGGTGACGCTGGTTGTAAAAGAACTAGACTAACAATACTGTTCAACGTTAACGATAGTGCTTCAATACCAAAGGATTCATAATTGGCAAGATCGTATTTTCGGGAATGGTACATAATATACGTTAAAGGAGCACTGAAATAAGAATTCACATTCTGCGATGATATGTTCTAAACAACATGCGTTTAATTGTGATACAGTGGAGCACACTAGACCTATATGCGACTAATGGTATCCAAGTAACATACCTCTAAATTTAATTTGGATACTGGCGATGTGTGTGACGTCACACTGCCGCGCCGAACAGCAGCGAGTCCATTCTTGCTTTAGTGCATCTCTGTAATTCATGTCTAAATCTCTAAAAATACCGTTCTTCTTTTCATAACAAAGCGTTAAGGAGCTGCAAGCTAGAGGTGAGGCAATGTGACGTCAGCAGCAGTGGTGGACAAAATTCATTCTCGCTTATATTGAGAGCCATTTGATATATTAGGTTGTGGCTTTCAATGCTTTCATTAGTTCCTTGTTATCTATAACATATGGATTTTTCTTTTTGTTCATCGCCCCATTAACCTTTAGTGACAACCTTGAGTCATCCTTGCGATATATCCCAGCATCAAATCCCTGGAATTATATTCATCTCGTACCAACTTCTTGCGACTTTCATGCATGTTGTTTTTGTTCTTTAATCAACGGTCCGAAGACAGGTCTGAACCTCACACTATGGCATCCCTTATGAGGCAACTAGACCAGAAGATAATGGGTTAGGGCAGTGATGTCAAAGCAAGCGCATTTTTCTTACCTTGACGTCGTGCGCGGGCAGCAAGCGCTAAGTATGGAAAGAGGAAGGGTTGTGTATATGAATAAGCATCCTGTTTGATTAAGAAAACAGTAGTGCACAAACTTCAAACGGAACGTGAAATTTTATGTCGTTATTTTTATATGGATTCTTTCTGTTTAATATTATCTATATTGTCTGTAAAACAAAAGTACTAACACCAATTTCTTAATATTACACTTGTGTTTTAAATCTTAATAACATAATAGAGAGTTAAGAAGGAATATTCACTTAAATTCCATAGTAGTATAATATTATACTGTATTAAGTGGATGAAACACATCATTCATAAAGAAAGTGATATTCCAAAGAAAGAGATTATCACATGATAAGTTGGAATTTATATTGATGGTATTTTTAGCCTTACAAAAGTAATCAATAAATTAATCAAAACAATATTACAGTATATAGCAAACTTACCTAGGTACTGTATCTGTTTTATGTGTAACTAATATTACATAACAGAACTCTTACCGCATTATGCTTTTAAGGTGATATTTGTGAGCAACTTCCTATCATCAGAATATTAAATTACTTTCTCGAAATCTGCTGAAGCTATAGAGCTGACATTTTTACAACACATGGGCACGTATCTTTTGCTTATGATGTAACAGTAGTTGCTTTGTTAATTCATTTCCTTACAAACAATTTCCATGTGAATATTTTCAAAATTTGTAATACACTATCTTCAGTAAAACGTATATACGGTATATTAAATTTACGAAAACATTCTGTAAGGCTACTAAATGAATAGGCCTATACATGAAAATTTCACTTTTCTGTAAAAAAGTTGAGAAAATATTTCTTTTGAATAAAAAAATCAAACTTGTGAAAAATGAGCATTACAATTAAAACTTACGTTCTTATAATGCACTTATACTTCTCAGGCAAATCTAAAAATTAACATGGATACAGTTTTAATAAGTTCTCTTCCCTTTATCTATTGAATCAGTCCATCCCTGGCCATCCCTGAATATAGCTCGACCAAGCGGCATATACCACCTCTTTCGTCTGTCTCTTTCCTTTCCGCTGTAAAGCGCTCAGGCTCTCCTGGGCCCTAAAGCGCTTGCTTGCTCCTGTGGGCATCAATTGACATGCCTGGGTTAAGGTAATCAGTTCCTTTTCCCCAACATTGCATAGCCTACATCGCCGATTAACTACATATTACAGACTTCAGAAAAATACAAACAATTGTTACTCTTCTCACAAATATCGCTGAATGAGATGTAGGTACTGCCTGATATAGATGTACATGTCAGCTAGAACCTCAATGATAGGTACTGCATGCACGAACGATCAACTATTGTCTACATATAGAACAACTTCCCTCCACTCGTCCGTACACCAGTACTATGTACAGATTTGTTTAAGATTTCACCTTCCATGCTAATGTGTGCGTTGGTAGTGTTCTAAAATAGTACATTATGCAACGAGTCTATAATGAAGGTAATTAAGAAGCGAGTAGGGATATTTATGAAACGAGCGCAAGCGAGTTTCATAATTTTCATACGAGCTTCTTAATTACCATTATAGGCGAGTTTCATACGACTTTTTATGCTCGACCATATTTCCTACTTGATATTATTAATTTTCTTTGTATCTGACCTTGACCAATGTCACGTATGTTGTGAGATGTTGGCAGACGCGAAAGTATTGATTTTTTCCGAGGAACAGATGTTCACATTTGACCTTGCTAGGCCATAAGAACCTACAGAGATAACATTGACATTAAATTAGACATTGAAAAACGAGATGACAAATTGAATTTATTTGAATATTATTTACAATTAACGCTAATTATTATGTTAACAGAACATAACCTTCTGCGATAGTATTGGATTTCCAGCCTCCGTGACTTTTCGCTAATTCTTTTTCGATTGCATATCCGAGAATAATCGATACTTGCGGTTTTATAACGGTAGAAAGCTGACCTGTCATTGGCTGAACAGTTGTAACCTGAGTCGTCATTGGCTGAAAGACCTGACCTTTAATGAGTAGGTGTACTTTAATGACATGCATTAAAGGTCTGCTACCAGGTGTAAAAAATGTTATGTTTTATTTAACGACGCTCGCAACTGCAGAGGTTATATCAGCGTCGCCGGATGTGCCGGAATTTTGTCCCGCAGGAGTTCTTTTACATGCCAGTAAATCTACTGACATGAGCCTGTCGCATTTAAGCACACTTAAATGCCATCGACCTGGCCCGGGATCGAACCCGCAACCTTAGGCATAAAAGGCCAGCGCTATACCAACTAGCCAACCAGGTAGACTACCAGGTGTATAATTACTACATTTCGGCATGGTCGAGCATAAATATATAATCATGCATGCTTCTAATAGTTATATTAAAATTATCTGTTTATCATATATTTTTTTAATGTCAATCATATAAAGATGGTTCAAACTGCTGTACTAAACTCTTTTCAATTGATTTATCTGGAAGTTAGCTGTTGTTCGTGTTACGTTAGTACTTACTCAAGGAAGAAATCAGACGCTTTGACGAAAGCTCTCCAAGATGGTGTGCTAATAATTTTCCATGGAGATGGCCTGACGTCCAGCTTGTACAAGCACTCCAACATAGTCTGCAGAGCTTCTATCATTTTCTGGGGTTCTGAATCCGGATCTAGTCTCCCATCCAGACACCCCATTCGAGTGTCCAGTCCGATGTATACGGTAGCTGTATGGTAACTGGGCTTAAATTAGGATTTCACATAAGTAGCAAGGAAAACAAGTATTCCCCGCATATATATTATACAGGATGATTCAGACCACCCGTAACAGCCATTTTTTTTTCGGAAATTAGTGCATTAAAACTTTTGTTAGTTACTCAATTTTTAGTATAGTGGACATGTTCAGTTTTGGAAATGACCTACTCAAATATTTACTATTTTTTCTGAATCACCCTACAGTATATTTATAAATAGATCTGCATTGGGTCCTAATTTATGTGATCATAATTAGTGCCAACATATTTTTATTACTTCAAATGTTGTGATATATTATAAATCGGAGCCTTATTTGTGCATTTCTTCCCGTACATGGAAGATTTTATCAATTTCTATAATAAATTATTATTTCTTCGCTGTAACTTCGGTTTAGAATTTTATTAAGTGTTAACCCTACTGCGTATTTGACGTTAGAATTCAACATGTTTAAATCATATTGATTAATTTGTTCTTTGGATGAACCGTAACACTATCCATCAGACACATTGCTTTCTCCGGATCACTATTTGTTTAAAATACCTTCTATTTTCTTTTCCTTTCATTAATTTTTTTTTATGTTTCAACTCCTTCTTTTCTTACCGACTTACAAACAAATACGGTGTAGGGGAGAGCATATCTTTGACTAATACACAGTCGTCAGCACGACACATAGTCACTGCTGAGACTATACAAGACAACACATGACAAAAGAACAAACATTCAGACCCATAGAAGGAACATAAATATTCCCCATTGTCCACGTAGGAATCGAACCTCGAACCACTTGGATGAAAAGCGCTTACGCGATGGCTGACCCTTCTAATCTGTGTAAAACTGCAGAACAATCATAAAATATAGGCCTATTGTGATAACCAAGCACATTTTTAGTGTAATAATAATTATTATAAAATTATTAACAGAAGTATTCTACTTTCATTTCATATTGCTAAATTAGAGCGTAAAGGAGAAATTCATGCTTCTCATTTTCATTAGAATACAACTGAGGTGTATAATCTGGAGTGCTACGCTCGGAAAGAGATGTTGTTTCTTTGTAGGTAAACGTTAATTGAAACTTGCTCCCGTTTTATCGCATTTATGAAACTGCTGTTCTATTATTAGGTAAGATTATATTTTCATGCTAAATTCTTTAATGTATGCTGAAATTAGAAAACTGCCTGCGCTTAACATTTAACTTGGAAATTCCATGTTGCGATATAACATTTCGCAGTTACCCAGAACTTTCAACAAATTCTGCGTTATCCTAAAAAGGGTCCGATTAACTTTAAACCTCTCTTTGACTAGAGGTATTATTTGCCTTCTTTGTTGACTGCGTGAAATTTGCAGACATCAACACACTAACTTTCTTGTATTTTCTATAGTAATTAGCGCTTAAAATCTTATGTACTTGAAATTATTTGTTATTATTTTCCAACTTTATCTTGTAGGCATTTATTTTATATACAGCTGCAATATATCTAAAATTGTCACAATCCTGTAAATATGTAATGACGTCTAATTCTTGCTGTTCAATAAAGCTAACTGAGCTAAGTACCTAAATGTTAGTTTAGAATAATTTAACAAAGATTGCTCATTTTTAAAGACGGTGAGATGTTTGTATATAAAACAAATAATATACTTCGCGGGCTGTCGAAATTGTTAAGAAGAACGTATGCATATGCACTCAATAGAAAGAAATTGGCCACTTGAGACACAATATTAATTTTGCCACTAAGGTCTGTTAGATTTCCACTCTACAATGTTATAGTATTAAAATCCATTTTAATGCATCTTGTATTTTGTTCTTTTCTGAAGGTATCTATAATTCCATGTTATATTCTGTTGCTTTAGTACAGTAGTGTCAGAGTTGTAAGCTCCAAAACTGGTTGTAGAGCTAGAGTCGGAGCTTGAACTTGCTTATGTCTGTGAAAACACCGGAGCACGCAACGAGTCTAGTGGAGCGCTCCGCTCTGTTTAGTCTCTGACAACGCTGCTTTAGTAGCAAGTGCAATGAGAAACATTTATAATAGCTACGTACATTCAAGGGCCCATTTATAAAATTCATTCATGGAATTGGAAGGCAGCTCTTGTTTCTCGTCCCTCAGAATACGAATCCTGTAATGTCAAATACATTAATTTTTAGTTCCGAGTTCCGAAGATGACGGAAAATAGGTCGAAACATGTAAACAAGGTACGTTAAAATTTAACACAAGAAAGTTCTTATCATACATATTCCGAAGTGATACAGTGCTAAAAGTTGTGTAATCAAGATGTATAAATTTTAGTTATTGTGGTTATAGCAGAATGTGATTTACATTTTACTCGGTGAAATGGGGAAAAAATAGAATATTCTGAAAATATTAAAGCAAATATGCAAACAAATAGTGAACAGCATATTGTCAATGACACCCTATTTAACGTCTAAAATTCAGCGTTAATAGTACATTATGCAACGAGCCTATAATGAAGGTAATTAAGAAGCGAGTATGAATATTTATGAAACGAGCACAAGCGAGTTTCATAATTTTCATACGAGCTTCTTAATTACCATTATAGGCGCGTTTCATACGAATTTTTATGCTCGACCATATTTCTAACTTGATATTATTAATTTTCTTTGTATCTGACCTTGACCAATGTCTCGTATGTTGTGAGATGTGCGCAGATGCAAAAGTATTGATTTTTTCCGAGGAATAGATGTTCACATTGACCTTGCTAGGCCATAAGAACCTACAGAGATAACATTGAAATTAAATTAGACATTGAAAAACGAGATGACAAATTGAATTTATTTGAATATTATTTACAATTAACGCTAATTATTATAGTAACAGAACATAACCTTCTGCGACAGTATTGGATTTCCAGCCTCCGTGACTTTTCGCTAATTCTCTTTCGATTGCGTATCCGAGAATAATCTGTACTTGCGGTTTTATAACTGTAGAAAGCTGACCTGTCATTGGCTGAACAGTTGAACCTGAGTCGTCATTGGCTGAAAGACCTGACCTTTAATGAGTAGGTGTACTTTAATGACATGCATTAAAGGTCTGCTACCAGGTGTATAATTACTACATTTCGGCATGGTCGAGCATAAAATATATTACGAAAATAACTTTAATCACAAAAGTTGTTTATGCATTTTTCCCTTCATTATTAATTTACATATATGTTTGTTATCTCAGTTTATATGGCAATCTGTACTTTTAATTTCACGTGAAAATTGTAAAATATTAATCCCACTGCCTCTTCCTTTGCAATTTGACACATTTCCATAAAAATTTACAATTTTAAGAACTAAAAAATTGTATCTACTGTATATTGATGTCATTGTAAGTACAACACTCATAGTGAAGAAGTGAGGTATATGAGATTCCTACAGGTGTATATTTATCCCGAACATACTACAGGGAATTCATAAACTGTTTCATAGCGGTCACCAGATATCGTAACCAACTCCATATGCAGTACATAAAATAAGAAACTCTGCTTTTATTGGAGGGATAATGGCAAAACTTGTAGGCCATTTCATCCGGGTTCTAGTCATTTTTAATCATAAACGACTAATATATATTCACGACATGAATTATAAGCAACATGATATCATGATGATTTTCATAATTGTAATATAAATTATGATCGTAATAATAATGATATAGTAGTCGCAACAATATTATGATCAATTAGGAGTATAAGGTTAGTGGTAAACCCGGTGACGATAACAGAGGTATTCATAATTTATTATATTCATACTCCCAAAATTGCAATAATAATAATAATAATAATAATAATAATAATAATAATAATAATAATAATAATTACTGATAATGCTACAGACTTACCTGTTGATGAAATCCTGGGCTACAGCATCGATTGGTCCAACGTACATTTTTGTTGACCGTGGCTGCAACATTGGTTGATTTACTTTAGTTCTGAATTGTTGCCATTCAGCTCCTTGACTGCATGGAACGAAAAAGAAAACACTGTGTAATTTCTTTGTTTCTATTTTTTTTATATACAAGTGAAACACAATTAACTTTATTATACTGCTTTGTTTTCTGATTTTATTAATATTGAAATAGAACATTCTATTTGCTTCTAATTTTTACAGTGATATTTAAAATACATTTAGGCTTACAGATTAGGAATTTATACATGTTTTTTTATTATCCAATTTAATAAACTATATTTCACCCTGAGGTATATTAGGGTTATAGTTGGCATCAAAATACATACTTTATAACCAATAAACAATAGTAAAATTATAATATAAAATTGTGGTCAAGGTTTGTAGAAGACTGCACCTTAATGAAAGAATGGATCCTGTTAAAGATTAATGAGATGTTTGAGGAATAATCAATTCAAAGATGTACAAGAATGTCTAACCGTTTCAGAGTAAATACACGACCTAAAAAGATACTCAATAATACATTAATATAACAAAGTTTGACTTTCACTTTCAAATTAATACTTAATTCGTGAACAATGGAACAGTTAAGAGTAATAAAAGGATATTACAAGCAATGATTTACGGTTACAAGTTACATACGTGATTCAGGAACAAGTACAATAATTGAAATAATAGCGCAAGTAATGACTTATAACTAACGAAATTCTTGAAGGGCAATATATAATAGTAGGGGCAATACAAAATATTTAAAAAGAAATGTAAACAGTAAAGGAATAGTAGAAAATTGGCTTAAAATTACACATTCTTTTTAAAGCAATAGTTAACAACAAAGATATACTAATATCAATACACTGACTGTAGTTACAGATTAAACACATTATTTTAAAAACAAACACCCAAAGGAACAATAGCTATTTTCAGGCATTATATACATGGACCATGGCTTTAATTCACATCTTTTTGACGTTACTTCGTATATTAGTTAGTGTTTAAATTTATTTCAATTTGTTATTTTTCACTGTAACAACAAAAATGTGTTTCATAAAGCCTCAAGGCATTTCTCTATATTTATTGTATCATGGTACTCCATGGTACTCTTTGTCAATGGCAACCTGTAATGGTTATAGGAAGAAATATATATAAACAAATATAAAATAGGTATTAAACACATTATTTTAGAAGCAATAAATAGCTATACTAAGAGATGACTTAAAATTTACGAATTAAATACATTATTTAGTAACAACAACCTAAATAAACTTTTCAAATGTGAACAAAACGGGTGGGGGGAATTTTATAAATATGTGAAGAGACGACGCAAAGAAAACTATTCGAGCCTCCCCCTAAAAAATGACCGCAATCAATTTATCATACAGGACAGCGAAAAAGCAGAAAAATTAAATTCCTATTATGCCACTGTTTTTGGGATGAGGACAATAGTACCACACTTAGCTTCTGTGGAAAATACGGGTCAGTTTTCTATCAATCCTAGGGACATAAGGAGAAGGATCTCTAAATTGAAAACTCATAAATCAGTAGGACCTGATGGTATCGCCGGAGACGTACTAAAATTGGGAGGGGAAGCCATGATTCCCTATCTAGTGCGTATATTTGAAATATCAATTAACAATGGTACTGTCCCGCGAGATTGGAAAGATGCAATAGTGGTGCCAATTTATAAGTCAGGGTCTCGCTCAGATACAAAAAATTACAGACCGGTCAGCCTCACCTCTGTGGTTTGCAAACAGATGGAACACTTGATTTCAGCTTATCTAAGGCAGCATTGGGATGACTCAAATTGGTTACATAACTGTCAGCATGGATTTCGGGGGGGGGGCTATTCATGTGAGAGTCAATTAGTAACGGTATGTCAGGATTTAGAAGACGGAATAGATTCCAATAGCCAAGTAGATGCAGTGATTATTGACTTTTCACGCGCATTCGATGTAGTCCCACATGATATATTGTTGGTTAAACTACAATCAACGGGGATTGACTTCAGAGTGCTCCAGTGGATCAAGGAATTTTTAACTTGTCGTACTCAGAGAGTACGGGTAGGGGAGGAATTATCGAACCCAATTGAAATTACTTCCGGGGTCCCGCAGGGGAGTGTCTTGGGGCCTCTTCTGTTCTTGGCTTTTGTAAATGATCTGCCAGTTAACATCTTGTCTAGGGTTCGCTTATTCGCGGATGATTGTATGGTATACAGGGAAATAAATAGTCATGAAGATACTACTCTTCTCCAGAATGACCTCAATAGAATAAACGATTGGGCAATAGCCAACAAAATGAAAATAAATTCTCTAAAGAGCAAGGCCATCAGCTTTACAAGGAAAAGAAATAAAATAGTCGCATCGTATACATTAGGGGGCGAAACCATTCCGGAAGTTAACAAATGTAAATACCTCGGAATAACATTTAGCAGCGATCTCGGCTGGGGGGAACACGTTACAGACACAGCGGGAAAGGCATGGAGAGCGTTACACTTTGTGATGAGGGTACTAAGAAAAGGTTCTGACAAATCCAAAGAGATTGCATATAAATCACTAGTACGTCCAGTAATGGAATATGGTGCTGCATGTTGGGATCCTTACAGATTAGAACATATTAAGACACTGGAAAAGATTCAAAAACGGGCTCTTAAGTGTTGTCGGAAAAATTCACCATTAAAATGGGACACACTCACGGACAGGACAACGCGAATTCGATTATGCGCACTGTTCAAAACATACACAGGTGAGCCTGCCTGGAGAGAAATAAAAAATAGGTTGCAGCCGCCAAATTACTCTTCAAGGAACGATCACTCATATAAATTGAGGGAAAGAAGGCAGAGGGCGGACACTGGAAAGTTTTCTTCTCTCAATCGTACTATCAGGGACTGGAATGCTTTACCTGCAGACTTACTAAAGGCTTTACCAACAACCAAAAATGCATTTAAAAATAGACTTAAGGACCTTACTAATAGACGGTAATTATACACAGTAGTTAAAGGGTGTAAATGATATGTTGTTATTGAAGTGTTGTATCAGTGAAGAATTATGTTGTGTCAGTGAAGTGTGTTGTATCAGTGAAGAAGTATGTCGTGTCAGTGAAGTGTCCTGTGTAAGTGAAACGTGTTCCTGTCAGTGAAGCTTTATAGTTTATAGTGGCAGTGCAAAGAATTTGAACAGTGAAATGTTTTTGAAGTGTTAGTGAAATCAGGATAGAATCAGTGAAATGTGTCGTAGTTCCAGTGCAGTGAGTGAGTTGACAGCGAAATGCGTGTAATGTTGAAAGGTACTTGTGCAGATATGAGCATATACTCATGGGTTTTAGTTCGATCTTAGTTTTAAGATACAAATTAGAATATTTCAAACGTTATTTTAAGTGATCGTTTCATTTAATTTAATATATTCCCTGTTGTTGTTGTTGTTGTTATTATTATTATTATTATTATTATTATTATTATTATTATTATTGGCGGCCGGGTAGCTCAGTTGGTAGAGCAGCTGGCTACGGACTGGAAGGTCCGGGGTTCGATCCCAGGTGGTGACAGGATTTTTTCTCGTTGCCAAACTTTCAGAAAGGCCCCGAGGTTCACTCAGCCTCCTATAAAATTGAGTACCGGGTCTTTCCCGGGGGTAAAAGGCGGTCAGGCGTGGTGCCGACCACACCACCTCATTCTAGTGCCGAGGTCATGGAAAGCTTGGGGCTCTACCTCCATGCCCCCCAAATGCCTTCATGGCATGTTATGGGGATACCTTTATTATTATTATTATTATTATTATTATTATTATTATTATTAGTAGTAGTAGTAGTAGTAGTAGTAGTAGTAGTAGTAGTAGTAGTAGTAGTAGTATTAGTATTAATTATTAGTATTATTATTAATTGTATTTTAATTAATAAGTTTATTATTGTCATTATTGAGTGTAATTAGTTACCACTGCCACCGGGTATATACTCATTGCAGTGTGAATAAATACATACATACAATAAGGAGGTATTACAAGAAATGGCTCAAAATTAGAAATCTAATACCGAATTCAGAAAAATTAAAACCAATAGTGCAATTATAGTATGCGAAATTGAAGACTTACAGTGTCATAATCAGGGAACGGATTTATATGGACTAAAAATATATGAAATATGTAAATATATATGTAGTTATTTTTACCAAAATATGGAATTAAATATGGATTTTTACCAAAATATGGAATTAAATATGGACTTAAAATTATAAAAAAATGACTATGTACGTTAAATATTGGTACATTTTAATCAAACTAAACAAAAAATATAATGGACGTACCTTATCTTCCAATGTAGTTTCAACAAAACACAATTTTTATTGTCTGTTACCATAACAATAGGTTACAAACATTTCTTTCAAGTGCTGAAAAGTGAATCTTCTTCTATTGTCTCTGAGGATAGATTTATACTGACTAAAAGAGCGTTCGACGTCACAAGAAGTAACTGGTACATAATTCAATTTCACAATGTCTGCTGGGGATAAGTCCAAGTTAATCTTCACTGTTGATTCACCACTCATCACAGCAACAACCTTTTGTAGTTCTTCATATCCAGGGTTTTTTGAAAGTACAGTGTCCACCTTAGCTCTTACTGCATCTGCAACTTTACCTCTACCACGATTCAGTTGTTCCACAGTACTATTTATAATTTCAAAACTTTCAGATAGTGAAAGGTGCCTATTTTGGAGACTTTTGAGCGTTTTTATGATGCATGAAAATGTATGCTGAATGTGAGCTAAGTCATTCTTCACACTTGTGTCACAGGTAACTGTTTTCGCAGTATCAATTGAGACTGCATCTTCAGAGTCCAATGCAAGGAGAACATTGTTAATAGAGTCTATATGTTCGGCATAATATTCAACTGCTTCTAACCATGTACCCCATCTAGTTAAAATTGGCTTTGGTGGCAATGGAATTTCAGGGTACATTTCTTTCAACACGTTAACTCTACTGGGAGCTTTGAGAAATACTTTTTTCACTGATGAAATCAACAAATCTACTTTAGGGAAATTGTCTCTGACCACTTCTGCCACACGATGAAATGCATGCGCCACACAAGTAAAATGAGTCAATTTAGGATATACAACAGATAATGCTTGTCCAGCTTTGACCATATAAGGGGCAGCATCGCTAATAAAGAATAACACATTATCGTACATAATACCCTTTGGCCACAGGATACCCATAGCTTCGTTGAACAGTTTAACTATAGTTTTGTTATTGCACTTTTCTAGAACATCACAATGTAAAAGAATTCGTTCAGAATATTGTTCACTTAACAAACCGATAACTACATTACCAACAAGTCTACCTTCTTTGTCGGGAGTCTCATCAATGGAAACCCAAATTGAACTATCTTTAATTTCATCTCTTATCTTCTGTATTGTCTCATCGTAGATGGATGGAGCATACGTCTTCCTAAGTGTTGACTCATCCGGGATTGTATGTTGAGTATATTTTTCAAGGAATTCCCTGAAGACCTTATTCTTTAGTTTGTAGAGAGGAATATCAGCAGAGATGAGAGAACGGCACAGGTCGATGTTAAACTCAGATCTTACATTCGATGTTGTTGGTTGTGTTAAAAACAATTGTCTCTGCTTGGAATTTAGTTGTTTGTTGGCCTGATGTTTACTAGTTGTAATGTGTTGTTGCACCAGGAACTTTTGTGTAGATGATACTGCACACTGACACAAATTACAAAATAATATTTTATTGTCAGTTGATAAACCATCTTCTTTAAATTCTGAAATGTAACTTGTTAGTTTTGATTTTAAATTGACTGAATGACGTACTTTTGGCATATTTACCGTCTTTATAGTATGATTTACAAAACTGAACCTATGTGTACTCTGACTGGCATTTAACTGTTGAGCTGCACAACTGAAGTCTGTTAAAAATTTTAAATTAAATTAATACAGTTTTGTAACTTACTTTCCCATTGTTGATAGGACTGCTAATTTTCAAATAACTCTGATGTTAAAGGGATTACTGAACATGTGTTTAAATCTCTATTGTTGAAATGTATTTTTAAAAGTTAATGGAATTTTGTTTTGTTTTATTGTTAAACCTAATATAATATGGACTGTTTTATATGAAATATGGAAAATATATGGAAATTAACGAAAATATGTACTAAACTCTAAAATATGGAAAAATATGGAAAATAAAAGTAGGATTTTTCAACCCTACACATTGTGAAACATAAAGATAATGCAAAATATAAATTATATTAGCTTTATAAGTAAATATGTATTTACATATAAATCCTTTCCCTGGTCATAATAGTTGATTAGAACTAATACGATTTTTTTCCCCGGAAAAATTTAACATTTTACGTATCTTTATCATGTGGAACTTGCTCATACTATGGCAGGCATTCTGTAGTAGGCCCACACATATTTAAAGATGTGTAATGACGTAGGCCTACTCAGTATTTTTATCGTGTAAGTTTAGCGTTGATGAGTGAAGTTTAAGTGAGACCTGTACTTGAAATTATGATATGTGTTCTTCTTTAATTTTTATTTGCATTGCGTTATCTTCTGATGTCTCAGAATACACCTGCCTCTTTAACTAATTTTCTTAAAGTTTTCTTGGAATACTCTTCAAGGCTATAACCTATGTCATCGACCTTTTCTTGAGTTAGAAACAGAGTGCTGCATTGGAGTTAAATCGCTCGCTTGAACTCGGTCGAATGTCGCACGCTCGAATGAGATAAGGTCGGTCGTGATACGCTCGTAATAAATAGAAGCACAGTACAAGGTCATCTCACCGACATGTCTTATCTTGTATGGAAGGAGACAGATAAGATACACATACGTTTTGCTCACACGGTAAAAACAAGGCTTAATTTTCTGCATTTATGACAAACGTCTAATGGAACGTACCAAAACAGTAACATGAAGTTATAAATAAAATCTTATGAAAAACTTCGATATACAGTTATTATTCCTAATTAATGATTATTCAATATTTGATTTACCACATATATAATATGATAGGTCCATACATAGTGTTCCGCCTATATACTGCGACAATATAGAAACGTTTTACAAAATATTATTATATAGCAGTAAATTAATAACAATATTAGTACAGAGATAACGTCACAGAAATTATAATAAAAACGAATAATCATGCTGCACAACTGTTACAGACGCAATTATTAGAGATTATTATTATTAATATTATTATTACTATAAAACTTGATACATTTCTTGCATTATCGTGATTGTGTTCTCCGTTTATAATAATTACATTTACATGGAATAACATCTATCAGATATGGCAAAAACAAAATCACTCCTGTGTGTGTGTGGGGGGGGGACATTTACCTACAACATTTCTATTACATTTTAAAGCAAGTTTTGTAGTTGTACTATGGAGAGGTTAGTTAAACACTACAAAGTTTTGAAATGATAAACATCTATGATGTTACTACACAGTTCATCACTGTAACAAGAACAAATGTCTAACGCTCGGCTTATACCGTTCGAGGATTTATCGCTCGCGACAATTTTACCGATCCTGCATGTGCGCTGCCTTTCGGTTTATGCTATGAACAACTTGGCGCTCGAGCGAAAACGTCCGATGCAGACTTCTGGTTAGATAGGTTCAAAGCCCCCTTCATTTTGTTATTTGAAAATAAAATTCTTTCTTTCCTTTTTCTCTCAAAATTCTGGACATTCTGGATTGTTGATTACATGGTTGTTGAACTCAGGACATTTTCCACAGTAATATAGCTTGGAATATTTTATATTATTTCTTCGTAATACAGCTCATGCATTTTGTTAAGACATTCACGATATGCAGTACGGGAACAACGTTTCTGTGGAGAGAGTAGGAGTAGAAGGGAAGATCGGACGTGTGTCTACCGAGTTCAAGACAAAGAGTAATCCATTCCCCTATTATTCGTAAGTAGACTGATCAGATATCGTGCGCAGGTCTGTAGCAAGAATGGGAGAGTGTCTTGACAAAATGCATGAGTTTTACGTATCATAAAAGAAAATTAGCTGGTCAAGTGTACACAAAATAAACTGAACTACATAAAATGGAAGGCAGATTTATAACAATGCTCTAAAATTAACGTCCCTGTAGCGTGTGTTATCTGTCCATAGGCAAAACAAAACCTTCCCACGCTCGATCCAGGGGAAATGTACACACTATTTCCTAGATATTTTTGCTCATTCTATAATAGTAAAAGGCGGACGGAATTTAAGCGAAACCTGGCTCCTGGTGGAAGTTCTGTTTAAAGGCTATTTTTATATCACTAAATGTTGGCATTTCTTTAGAAAAAAGATAATTTCTTGCTATAGCCTACCAAAGTATGTGACTTAATTCATAAACTACATGATTGAAATCATAGTATGTAAATACTTTGGTAGAACTTCACATCTCGTTTCTGTATTTATGTTGTTATGCCACTAATAATAATGATATTAGTACAATTTTTGTAAAATATCTTCGGAAATTGAAAGGAACATCAAACGATTCCAGTTGATTTACATTGAGATTATGAGAAATTATTATATACTATGGAGAGAGCCAGCAGTTTTCATTTGTGAAGGAGGCGAATCTCCACATTTGTGTTTTATGGTTTCCAAATAATATTACGGCCAATCACCCCCCAAAGTTAAACGAGGTTACAATTTTTACTTCGTCATTATAGAAAGTATAAAGAGAAATTATGCGGTATTGCAAAAACCAATACAATGACTGTAATACTGGAATAAATTGTTGTTCCTAACTATCTTTTCACTCTCTATTCACATACCTTACAATTGTGCCACGAACACCTTCGAAGAAATCTTTCCTTGTGAAAGCTCGATAATAGTTTAAGACACGAAACGCGCTTCTGTAAGGAAAAGGCCCTTCGGATCTGTACACCTGAAATACAGAAATATTCAGACATAGCTCAGTGGTTTAGCTTCGTTACTGAAGTGATCACTTGATCAGATTTTATTTTCACGGCAGATTCTATTGAGAGTTTGAGAAAATTAAAAAGTTCTGTATGACAAAATTTTTCCCATGAATTCAGTCTCAGTTTAATTCTCATTCAATTATTATTTCATTGTTGCTATATCTTTGTCTAAAGCCCTGTTCACACGAGCGGAATGTCTGCGGAACGGCAGTCGAGCGGCGGGCGCACCATTCTGAGGCCACACGAGCGGATAAAAGACAGACGGAAGGATTTGAGGTGGACACTCGCCAAAGATGTTAATCACCGTGCAGTACTAGTGTACTTCGAAATGCAATTATTAATAAGAAAAGTAAAGATGAAGACATTGAGTACATGCAATAGTCAACAGTCCTTTATTACAGGGACTTTTCATGTGTTGTTTAACTAGTTGCGCAAGAAGGTATCAGTTTATTTTAATTAACTTCAAAATGAATTTTCCCAGCTTCGATGAATTCTTTTGTATCATACTCTGAAAAAAATGCCTTCAGAAAGAATATATTAACGTAAAACTGACTACACCTCCAATAGAATGCTTTCTATAACATTTATTAATGCCAATAGTTGTATTTAATTTCGTATTCACTTTGGAGAAAATATATTACTGTACATATATTACCGGTACTTTAGTAGAAGGGGATTAGAAGGAATTATCAATAATAAATAGAGTTTACTGGAATGAAATATGTTAAGGTTACAGTTTGTTCTTTTATCAGAAACTGAAATGTTATCAGTGTTATCACTTTTTATTAAAAAGTATATAGAGAAATTAATGAAGTAAAAGGTAATGTCATAAATTAATATAATTTATGTATTATTGTATAGGCTTATGCGAGAAATATTTGACAAGGACTATTTATTAACACATTTCATTTCTGCGTCAGAATGTTCCATGAAAGTGAGAAACAGTACACAACAAATTTCTTACCATGCTGAACATTTTTTGTTTCTTTCCTTGTACTCCTCATTTTGAATGTCCTAAATATATAGCCTTTTCTCATTCTCGATCACCTCAACGTCAACTTTCTCTACATCTGTATCACTCATCGAATACAATCACAATGTGCAATGCACCACTACAAGTTACAAAAATTGCAACAGCTAATACTACAATGCACGTGTGATATGTCGACTGTGACTCAAGCAGACGTTACAGAGGGTTTTTCTCGGGGTACTCCCGTTTCCCTCTATCATTCCACCAACACTCTCCACTTTCCCCTCATCTATCATCTGCAATAGTAAAAGGGCTTACGGATTTCCGATACTGATATAGGAAGGGTTTGGGGCTCACATAGGATGCCTATCTGTCAGCCGACGATGACAGGAAGGGCTTGGGACTCCGGCCCCTGAGACTTATCAGGCTACTTGTCCGTGAAATGGGACCCAGATCTATTAGGGACTTAAACAGGATGGCCCACCTGTCAGCATCAGATTCACGAATGTCACTCAGGTCACCTGTCAGATTTGGACAATCGTCGCATGTAGACCTATAGACACACAAAGGGGCCAAAGCATGCCTAAGGTACCGAGTCCTGCTCTCGTAAAAGCCAAGATATGTCGTCTGGACACTCGCCGCCAAACTGCCGCGTCCGCTCGTGTGATTGATACAATATAACTCAATAGCCCATAGCGAACTTGCGGCCACCGTGCGGCGTCCGTTCCGCTATGGGAGATGCGGCTGGCATGCGGAGACGTTCCGCTGCCGCAGACTGTCCGTCCTGTGTGAACTGCTATATTTAAATTGGTGTGCTATAGAAAATAGTGCGGCGGCCTCGCGGATACCGTCCCCAGACATTCCGCTCGTGTGAACCGGGACTATAGTTCTGAATAGATCTTACAGTTCATAAGGAACTTATATTCTATAGCTGCCATATATGAATAAGTGCTTATTGTTATAATAACAGACTCTTTTTATTGAAATGTTAAACTGAATTTGAATGAAAAATTACCTTTTCTATTTCATCTGGTTCAAATAGCATCACCATATTATTCTCTCTCCCAGGCAAGGCGGAGAGCTTCACGATGTTGCCAAATTTTTTGTGTAGGTATTCCTGTTGGTCTTGCAAATCCATGGTCAGGTCACCTAAAAGTAATGATGACAATGTTTCGCTTAATTCTGTCGAGCTGACGAACTTCAACCCTTCAGTATTAGTGAGGAAAACACCTGTCAAACAGCGTGTTTCTTTTCATTGTTGTATTTCCAGAAAAGGTTTACAACCGTGAGACTATAGATCCCTTCAAAACAAAGCTCATATAATAATATTCTTTAAGTTGCTCGTATATATTGTGTAGCTAAGGTTTTCATTATTACAATGCACCGAAGTACATATGATATTTCCTTGCAGAAATTCTGCGGATGAGTGGAACAGAGAAAAATTCTCTTCGGAACCGGGATTTGAACCCGGGTTTTCAGCTCTACGTGATGACGCTCTATCCACTAAACCACATCGGATTCCCAATCCGATGTCGGATTGAATCCACTCAGTTTAAGTTCCACCTCTTGGGTTCACTCTAGTAACCTACCCTCATGCACTAAGTCATAGATGTATGACAGTGGCACAATGTCAATATATGTGCAGAGGTGCACTCGTTATGAGTGACTAAGTGGCCGGGATCTGACGGAGTAAGCGTCGTCTTAAATCACTAAGTGATTATTTTTCGGATATCATATATCATTACGATGAGGATTCAATCCGATATCGGAATGGAAATCCGGTGTTGCTTAGTGGTTAGAGCGTCAGCACGTACAGCTGAAAACCCGGGTTCAAATCCCGGTATCGGAGAGAACTTTTCTCTGTTCCAGTCATCCTTCATCAAAAGTTTTTTATTTTTTTCTGTGACAATTGTCAGCCACGCGACTTTTTACGTTACGGTTTTTGCAAAGTTTCGGTAAGTATTCATTATCATTTTTGTGAGTTATACACTATATCTTTAGGGAAAATTTGTTTTATTGAACTTGGAAGGATTGTAGATCTTAGTTTATCAAATACCTTCAGAGATTAGAAGACGCTCTCATTTAGGGCTATTACTGGGAATTCAAGAATCCGCTATGCTAGCCCCAGAGCAACAAAATGGATCGAGGAGCCGTTGTTACCAATTTGTAGGTCTTGAGACAAAACGACTAGAAATAGTTCTTGAAATATTCAAAACGGACATGTGTCGACCATTTGAGGAGTATCTGTGTGAATTGCTTGTAAATAACCAGGTATTGTAAAGACATGTCTGCAAAAAGTATTCAAGTATAAAGACTTTTGAAGGAGAATGCAAGGGAAATGGGACAATAGGACACAAGCTATTTATACTGTTTTCGCTGTAAGAAAAATCCTAATAAATAAACGAGAACTGCGCACAAACTGTGCAAAGAATAGACGTAAATATAATCTTAGTTGTCCTTGCTATAAGCAGCGATAGATCTGCAGCGTTTCTTGCACTTTAATCCTAATGTAAACATAAGCACGTTGCTGTCATACACGTGATTGGCTCCCAGTCGAAACACTCACATGCCGCAGGAAAATATAGTTCGTATTTGGAAACCATAATCTTGTATTATTTTAAAATAAAAAATTGAATTCTAGTAGTTAAATACGATGAAATATTTAACTTCACTCATATGTAAAACGCTACTTTAATATTTTGTTATGTACTATGAACGCGGATGAATACCACCAGTCATGCCGAGGTAGTCTGTTCTTGTAACAAGCTGGCGTCATTTGAGCTCGTAGTTGTTCACGTAAGCACATGATACTGAAGTATAGTTTCTGCATCCTCGGTGTGTGTGGTTATTAAACATAAGAGTGGAGAAAAGCGGAAAAAACAAATAGTCTTAAATGTATATAATAAGTTAAGTGAGTTTTAATTACAGTAATTTTATAAAATAAATGTTTCCTAAGCAAACGAATGCAAAGTAGTGAGGTTAGGCCTACTTGACGAGTAACGGGAATTGTTTAACATGAAACAGAATGTACAACAGTAGGCGGGAACATGTACTGAGAATCTATGACGCCAAACAGTGGGCAATGAAGCCTCACTTTAGTCACGTGCCATTGTTTATATTAGGAATTTTCTTACAGCGAAAAGATTATAGATATTATTGTATACAAAGATTTTTACAGCAAAGCAAGGATTATAAACACGTTTCCAGTGTTAATTTTGCAGGTAAATGTAGAAAGTATTTGAAATTTAGACTAAAATAATTATCTATTAATTATAAATAAACTAATTCTGTTTCAAAACTACTTTTATATTTATTTATAAATAATCTGTCTACACACAGTAGTAACACATTTATGTAACCATCCATATTGAAAAGAATGGTGACAGCTGTCCTCCACGCGACTGAATACGTTACGAAAAATTACGCGAGTACTGAAGGGTTAAGAGTTACAAGAACATTCTGCACTCCAGAGATTATTAAAATATATTTCCGAAACAGTCTTGGTAATGAGAGACGCCTTTGTGAGGCGAAGACACGATCAGTTCAAAGAATATAGTATATTCGTTTAAATACCCGTTGCTCGTGTACAGTTGAACTAGATAAAATTATTTAAAGCGGCCCGAATATCCTAAGGTCCAAGTATGCTGTTTGTTGATTAAACATTTGAATCGTTTATTTTTAAAAGGAGATAAGTCAAATTAACAAATTTCAGTTGAATAACTTTATATGATTTATGTCCTTGAATATAACATTAGGTATAAAAATTACTTAAGTCTTCACAACTTTTACCATTTTACTGTTGAATTCAATTTCGTTTTTATTTTCAAACAGATATGTCACCGTCTTACACCTTTTTCAAAATGAAAACAATTACTTCTTCCGATGTGAGATATAGGAACAGAAAATTATATGGTAACTTGGTAATCAGAAAAGGTTGCGGGATTCTTAAATTTTTGTTTAAGCTAATATAACATACTATCAATAAATATGTGATGTGTTTTCAAATGAATTGTCGACCTGGTTGGCGAGTTGGTATAGCGCTGGCCTTCTATGCCCAAGGTTGAGGGTTCGATCCCGGGCCAGGTCGATGGCATTTAAGTGTGCTTAAATGTGACAGGCTCATGTCAGTAGATTTATTGGCATGTAAAAGAATTCCTGCGGGACAAAATTCCGGCACATCCGGCGACGCTGATATAATCTCTGCAGTTGCGAGCGTCGTTAAATAAAAAACGTAACATTCAAATGAATTTAATGTCAGTGAGTCTACAAAAAGAAAAGGTACAAGAATAGTGGTCATGTAAGCAGTTGAAAACATAAAGTGCAAAGCTTCGTGGTGAATGTCATGTCAGCTATTTAAAGAAAAATATCGATGCTAAACGTTCATACCGTGAATATTGACGTAAGGATAATGTCACATTTAACGAGAATGCCTGTTACCAATTAAAGAGTCCACTGCAAGAATGATGGATGTCGCTTTCTTGTCGAAAATGAACCAAGACTGTCAATGCATAGCTTAAGACATATAGAATGTACATAGAGAGTTACATGGCATTAACACTGATAGTCATTGTCCAGTAATGATCGGAAAATCTCAGTTAAGCTTTGAGCGCTAAGCATTTGAAACTTTCAATTGCGTCTCCTGCAAAATGTGTTCCAAATGACATCCATCATTCTTGCAGTGGACTCTTCAATTCTTATTAAATTTAAGAATTTTGAAAATAAAGGTCAAGATAACTATTTTCAAGATTAAATTTACCTAATACTTGTAAAAAATGTAGGAACCTCTGTAAATTCGGATGAAAATGAAGTATATTGGCACTCATGTTAAGAAATTTGTGTGTTACAACATAATTCATTCATTACAACATGCAGACTTTCTTTCTCTGTGATAAATAAAACGATTAAAACAGTAGTAGCAATATCTGATATCGTTTGTTTTAAAAAAGTGTCTAAGTCGAATTGTATAATTAAGAATTTCTGTAGTTTAAAATCTCAGTCAGTAAAATAAAATTTATGGGCCGTATTCATAGATATTCTTATCTCGGGCTTTCGGTGGATGATCAGCGAACTAACGTTTTGCGTATTCATGAACCATTGTTAGCGATATGCTATGATATGAATCATGTACACGTAACCAGTCGATAGCCGGGGCTAGTTTAGCACACTCGTAGTGCAGGCTAGCGAAATGTCTATGAATAGCACCCTAAGTGTTAATTCCGAATGGGGAATAAAACATAATCCTCAGTTTATGAGTTATTTTCTCCTAATGTGTAGGCCCCAGCCTCCTTTTTAAATATCTTGAAATTTCTGTTTTTATGACTTAAATCCGTTTCAAAATAAACTCTTCATTTAAATAATGATTGAGGAGCTGCAGAATATGATGAAGATGGTGATGATGTTAGTGGTACAGTCCGCGTCACCGTTTTTGGCGTTTGAAGTAAGTAACGGGAACGTTAACTGCGAGTGTTTTACATTTGCCGCAGTCAGTCTGACAACTGTATTTGGCATATGGCTGATGTGACGTGTATAGGAAGTGGTACCATTCTCAGCTGCACTATCAACATGCTCACAAACAGGGCACTATATATCTAGGATACACGCAAAGAACGCTGTAGTTTTTTATAACTACAACGGTAGTTGTGACATTAACCCTAGCACTGCTAAGGGGGGGCAAAAATTGCCCGCACTATTTGTTTTATTTGTGTAGAATATGTAATTGTTGACCTGAAGAAACAAGATTGTAGGTAGTTGTAGATTAATATCTCAAGTATATAATGACATGGACTTATAATTTTTATGATTTATTTAAATCTGCCTACCATCTTCATTTATAGTGCGGGCAATTTTTGCCCCCCCCTTAGACATGGGTGTGACAATTTTTCTGTCTGAAAATATTGATCAATAATCAGATTAATATACATTGTTTGATCGTTGGTACCACTGAATATACAAATTTAATTCAAATTATGTTGTCATTGTTGCTTTTAAAGTAATAACTGTCTTGTTATTCAAACTGGAACAGTTGGAAATTAGTTGTGTGAAATGTCTCGTAATAATCAGAGTGTCAAAATGTCTCGGAGTTTTCTCACAGAAAAAGTGGTGACAGCTATGGTAAATGAAGATAATATAGATGATGCAAGTGATCCAGAAGAAGATGATAATGTTGTGACATACGATAGTGACACTGAATATCACAGAGAAATTGAAAGTGACTCAAGTTCGCGAAGTTCATCCTGTGATCAGCAGCACGCTTCTACTTCTAACATCGCTGTTATAGCAAGAAGTGGTAGGGAATATACTACTGCACCTCCAAGGCAAGTCCGAAGGTCAGTACAGAATATAGTGAGTTTCCATGAAGGTTTGACAAATGAAGCTTTGACCTCTAATGCGTCAGAATCTTTCAAAAAGTTTATAACTCCTGAAATAGTGAACACTATTGTGCATCATACTAACGAAGAAGCTAGTATTAGGAATCTAAAATTTACAAACACAGAAGAATTATATGCCTTCATTGGTATTTTGATAATCATGGGTGCAAATAATGACAGTGAACTGCCAATTGATGATTTATGGGGAAAAGTACTGGGCAAGAACATCTACACAGCTACAATGAGTCGTATTCGATTTGGAGAACTTCTGTCCTTGATTGGATTTGATAAGCAAACAAGAACTGAAAGACGAAAGCAAGATAAGTTTTGCCCCATTCGTGAAGTTTTCTATAAAATTGACGAATTGTTTGTAAAATACTACATACCTAGTGCACATCTAACAATCGACGAAATGCTCTCGCTCTTTCGAGGAAGATGTCCATTTAAAGTCTTTATGAAAGACAAGCCAGGCAAATATGGCATATTGATTAGGATGTTATCGGATGCGCACACCCGGTACATTCTGAAAATGGAGGTCTATGCAGGAAAGGACGAGCGACCCGCCGAGTAACGGAGTGCAAATCAGTTGTTAGACGCCTAGTGAAGCCGCTGGAAGGAACCGGAAGAAATGTAACAACGGATCGTTATTATACATCCATCGAGCTAGCGGAGAAACTTTACAATGATGACAAGCTGACTTTTGTGGGGACATTGAAGAGTAACAGAAAGCACATACCGGAAGAGCTAAAGAAGACGCAGGGTCGAGAGCTATATTCCTCTAGATTCTTATTCACAGACCCGAAAACAGGCAAGGCACCAGTTACCTTGGTTTCATACATCACCAGACTCAAGCCCACTAAGAATCTCCTACTTCTATCCACACAACATAATGATAGAAAAGTGGATGAGTCGACAGAGAAAAAGAAAACAGATGTTAATCTATACTATAATGAAACAAAAGGAGGTATAGACAGCATTGATCAAATGACGCGGCATCACTCTGTGAAGCGGGGGACTAGAAGGTGGCCACTATCTATATTTTTCACCTTGATAGATATTGCATGTCTCAATGGTGGAACAATTTTCATGAAAAACAACCCCGACTGGAATAAGAAGAAGGATAATGTAAGAAGGCTCTATATGCTAGAGTTGGGCCAACAACTAGTTAGGCCAGTTGTGGAAGAGAGAGCCAAGAATATTATAGGTTTGCAAAAGCCTATCATCTCTGCAATAGAAAGTGTTCTAGGGAAAACGCTTCCCAGTACTAGTGTAATTCCTTCTGGTGCATCGTATTCACGGGGAAGATGTCATCTCTGCTTGAAGACAAAAAGCTCTAAAAGGGAAAAAGACAAAATGACAAAAGTGTCTATAGTTTGCTGCAGGTGCTGTAAATATGTTTGTTCCACTCATTCTGCAAAAACAATCATATGCACCAATTGTGAAAATGAAAGTGAAAGTGAGTGAAAAAAAAAAAGCTATTGACAATTGAGCAATTTGTGACTTTGATTTTTAGTTTTGTTATTTGTGGTCTACAATAGTTTTGTTGATTACTTAGTACAGAAAAGCCTGAAGTTTAAAAAGTCAAAGCATTAGCCTATATGAGAAATATACGTTTTTATAAGACTATTTTCAAAAACTCATACACTGTATGTGTCTTTTGGAATGTTCCTGATATAGACAATTGTGTAGTAGGCTAAATATTAAAATAATGTTTTATTCATTACTTAGTACAGAAAAGTCTGAAGTTTAAATATCCAAAGCATTAGCCTATGTGAGAAATATACGTTTTTATAAGACTATTTTCATAAATACTTATATGTGTCTTTTTTTAATGTTCCTGATATAGAAAATCGTGTAGTAACATAGTAAAGTAATTCTTAGTCTATTAAAAAATCAAAACAAAGCGCGGGCAATATTTGCCCCCCTTAGCCATCCACGTGACAGATCGAAGCTTAGTAGTGCTAGGGTTAATAAAATGGAGACGAGTTGAAAATATAAAGGGAGTTAAAAATAGAGAGGTGGAGGTGAACACGAAGATACAGAAGTGGCAATGGAGATGCAGACGGAGATGGAATGCAAATTCGGACTGAGGCGGTAGATGAAGTTTAGGACTGAAATGGAAGATACAGACTGTGGAGTAAGATGTATATTCGGACTGAGACGGAAAATGTAGATTCGGACTAAGGCGGGAGATGTAGATTCGGACTGAGGTAGAAAAAAGGTATAGATTCGGACTGTGGCGAAAGTTGTATATTCGACTGAGGTGGAAGATGTATATTTGGACTGAGGCGGAAGATGTAGATTGGGACTAAGGCGGAAGATGTAGATTCGGACTGAGAGAGAAGATGTAGTTTTAGAAAGATAAAGATCCAGACCGAGGCGGGTAGACGATGCAGATTCGTGCTGAGGCAGGAGGTACATGCAGGTTCGGACCGATATGTAAAACAATCTCTCAGGCGGAGATTGAAATGTATTCAATATGATGACTGCAAGAAAGGTAATAAGAAATGTAATGATGGTTAGAGTAGTGACTAATAAATTTGGAAATGATCCTGAATAAAATGTTGATAGCAACAGTGTTAAATTGATGATGACGATTAGGAAAGTATTATAGACAACGAAGATGATGATAATGATGATTATGCTCTTACGTTTGGTCAATATAACGATGTTGATGATTAAGATACAGTACAGACCAATATACTTTACTGTAATTATTCAGAAGATTCTTACCAATATATGGAAAAAACCTCCAGACATTTCCGATGAGAGGATATGGTTTTGGTCCCGGCATATCTTCGTAAGGCTTAGCGCTGTCCCACTCTTTGGATATGGTGTGAGTAGTAGCTAAAGTGGCATCATGCCTTTTTAGCAGAATTGCGCAGATATTATGATGGATGGGATGAGGTCTAGAAGCACACAGTAAACTGGCACAAGCGACTCGACACAGCATCTTGATTGCGTTGGTCAAAATGTGTGGACTCTTGAGGTCTATATGACAGAGAGAACATGGAACATTTAGTATAGGTGCAGATTTGGAGTGATCATTCTTAAGCTATATGCAAATATATAATAATGTAAGATGTATTTCATCAGATATACACTACCACGAAATTTAATATAACATGTATGCTTAGTTAGCAGTCTGAAGGCTGTTTGGAACCTCACAAGTGATACCGATAAGACAACTAAGCCAGGAGATAATGAGGTAGGGCGGCCAGTTCTTTCCTCCCTCCCTCAATTGCATACATCCCTGCCTAGTAATCAGACTAGTATGTAACAGTTTATTGTTCTTCCTCTGACAGATATGAAGTGAGATGAACTACTCGATAATAGATCAGTCAGAATCTCAGTCAGAGGTAAAAATACAATATATACGTTTCAAATTTAAAAGTCATATTTAGTTCAGATAAGTTTGTGAAATAATATCATATAAATTAGTTTTTATTTTCAGTCAATCACTTATCATGTTAAGATGGCAGAAATGGATTCTGTTACATCAAGATACAATATTAATATACGTCACGTATATTTTCGACTTACTTTCAAGTCATCTTCAGGTGATAGTTTACTAACAAAACAAACATTTGAACATGGTGAAAAATATTTAAACATATCTATAATACACAGATAGTCTAACCATGCATACTTTTCTTAAAGTGGTTAAATGGCGTACATGGTATTAAATTAACATTCAGATATAATTATATCCATTGAAAGTTAATTTAATACCATGTACGCCATAAACTACTTTAAGAAAAGTATGCATGGTTAGACTATTTATCTGTGTATTGTAGATGTGTTTAAATATTTTTCACCATGTTCAAATGTTTGTTTTGTTAGTAAACTATCACCTGAAGATGACTTGAAAGTAAGTCGAAAATATACGTGACGTATATTAATATTGTATCTTGATGTAACAGAATCCATTTCTGCCATCTTAACATGATAAGTGATTGACTGAAAATAAAAAACTAATTTATATAGTATTATATACATTTTAGTTTCCAGCAATTTTCATCTGGTGGTACAACAAAATTTAAAGCTGTAAAACTGGCAGTCTTAACATCACAGGGCTAGCATTTGGATACCTTTGCTCTTAAAACATTGTATCTGTATGTTATTGTGTTTTGATATCTATTACGTAACTACATTTATTACTGTCATCGTTTACTTTATTATTATTATTATTATTATTATTATTATTATAAAAAGGGTAAAGGTATCCCCGTAACATGCCATGAAGGCACTTGGGGGGGCATGGAGGTAGAGCCCCATGCTTTCCATGACCTCGGCACTAGAATGAGGTGGTGTGGTCGGCACCACGCTCTGACCGCCTTTTACCCCAGGAAAGACCCGGTACTCAATTTTATAGGAGGCTGAGTGAACCTCGGGGCCGTTCTGAAAGTTTGGAAACGAGAAAAAATCCTTTCACCACTCGGGATCGAACCCCGGACCTTCCAGTCCGTAGCGAGCTGCTATACTAACTGAGCTACCCTGCTGCCCATTATTATTATTATTATTATTATTATTATTATCATCATCATCATCATCATCATCATTATCATCAGCCTAGTATAGAAATAACCAAGTAGTTTTCGTAACACTAAGCATGTGTTTGAGTATGGATTTCAATTCCGCGTGGGCTGATAAATTTGTCGGCTTCTTATCGATGTTTTCCCTAACTTTAAGTCGAATGTTGTAAAATCTCAATGCGCATCCATGAAATTCATCTCGCCAAAATATTTCCTTTCCATAAGTCTTTCCGTCGGTGAGAAATAACCTCTATATTGATATAGGACAATTAAACAACCGTTTTATAGTATTTTTACAATTTGACTATTGTATTATTATTGTCGTAGTGTTATAGCATTTTCACTAATTTAACAGAATGAAACAGATTGCACTAAGGTTATGCTGAATAGGTAATTAAAAATACCCACGTAATTCCAGACTGTATATTACAACTTGAAATTATAATATTCAACTAATTTTCAACATTGTCTGCAGCCAAAATGACACGGTTGTAGCGTTTACATTCAAAATAATAAATTTTCAAAATTATCAATATATGTTCTAGCATATACCTTGTGTTTACTTTGTTATGGCAATTGCCGTCAGGTGGTTTTGAATACAAAACAAATCAACAACGACTTGAATAGAGAAGAAAGTTATATGTGGTTTGTTTATTATCACAGATATTATTTACACCACAAACAATTACTGTAACTGAAAAACTAAGGAAATTGACCAAATGTTTATACGAAATTTTTTTGCCTGTTTTCAGGTCCTCTGTCAATTTCCCAGAGCTTTTCCACATGCTTTGATACACCTTGTATGGTAGATTGAAACGCAGTACATGAAAATAGTATGATAACGCTTTATTTTTAGTTCGGAAGCCTGCATGCAATTTTTTATTTATTCGACATTCACGGACACAGGAGCTTGTCTATTAGGTTAAAACGAAAGGAAATTCGTGTCATTGTGGAACGTATTTTCATGGAACTTTTTTTTTTTTTTTTCGTGGAAATGCACCTTTTCTTCATTCCTATAGACGATTGCAGGTAAGCCGTCTGTCTGTCTGTCTCTCTGTCTATCTGTCTGTCTGTTTATCTGTCTATATCTGTTGGTCTGTATGTCTTCAGTGATTTCTTCTAAACAATTTCTCGAATTTTATTCATATTCAATATGCACATTAACTAATTAGATTTACACTTAGAAGTAATCGATCTAACATAGGTTAAGGGTGTTTGAGAATAAGGTGCTCAGAAAAATATTTGAGACTAAGAGGGATGAAGTTACAGGAAAATTGAGAAAGTTACACAACACAGAACTGCACGCATTGCATTCCTCACCTCACATAATTAGGAACATTAAATTCAGACGTTTCAGATTGTCAGGGCATGTAGCACGTATGAGCGAATCGAGAAATGCATATAGAGTGTTAGTTGGGAGGCCGGAGGGAAAAAGACCTTTGGGAAGACCGAGACGTAGATGGGAAGATAATATTAAAATGGATTTGAGGGACGTGGGATATGATGATAGAGACTGGATTAATCTTGCTTAGGATAGGGACCAATGGCGGGCTTAAGTGAGGGAGGCAATGAACCTCCGGGTTCCTTAAAAGCCAGTAAGTAAGTAAGTAATGGATCTCTATATGAAATTAAAACTCATAAATATTCAGCGGAAAGTTTTCATATTCATGTATTGTATTACCAAAAATATATTGACAAACGAGAGATATCATTCAGTTTCGACTAGAAACTATTCACTAATAGAAATCAATTGTCAGGCCTATAGGCCTAAGCAGAATTATTATTCATACTCTTCGTTGGAATTTAGTCTAAGTTTTTAATGCCTGATACCGCAACACAAGAGAACAAGTTATAGCTGTATCAACTACGAGGTTATTTAGCGTCAATGAGATTGGTGATAGCGAGATGATATTTGGTGAGATGAGGCCGAGAATTCGCTCTAGATTACCAGACATTTGTCGTACGGGTTAGGGAAAACCTCGGAGAAAATCAAAACAATGTAATCAGCCCAAGCAGGAATTGAACCAGCTCCCGATCGCAACTCCGGGTCGGTAAGCAAGCTCCTCAGCCGACTGAGCTTCGCCGTTGGCTAGGGAAGATTAGAGAGAGATCGTTTTCTAAGGATTTATCATCTTTTATGTACTCATTTTCTTGCCACTAGAATATTTTAATTATTGTATGACTCTCAAATTTCGACTTTAATAGACAGGAAAAAACATTAAGAATTATTACAATATACGAATATTAATTTTATGTGAATTAGTGCAGAATCTATGAAAGGCGTGTGTTCACACCTTACAATGTGTCAATTAAATAAAATGAATTGTATTGCATTCTGAATTACAATAGTTGCCTTGTGTGTTAACCACAAAGGCTAATATTTTCTTCCTCTTTGAATGCATAGTACGTAATGTCTATTGATTAATAAGCAAAGAATAAACAATAATGAAATTGTTATTCGAAACGTAGAAAAATACCTCATTGTTATGAGAAGCGTAATACCAGGGTAATACAAATCATGAGAAAGTGTTGTGTAATATACTAGGGCACTCCATAAGCAATGGCAACAATACTGTAAATCAGCGCTCCTAGCGGTGACCATTATAATCTTGTACTACGTAACAGAGGAACGATTGTTTCATGAATCTGCAATATTGAAATTCTCGAAGTAGCCATATTTTGTAAATACAGTGGCTGTTTCTGATTTGAAGTAAACAATACAGCCCTTAATTAAGGTACGAACAAAGGTGCTTCATAAAAATCCATATTGCAAGAGAAAAACATGCAACTCAAATGCTTTAGGGCATTACGAGAAGCCTGTGGGAGAGAAGTCCTACCATACTGAACTATTGCCAGTTGAGTAGAAGCGAGGCATTCGCTTTCTATCAAGTGTTGACATCTGAAAAGCTTTAGATTGTTCAGCGAGACAGTTATCCAGAAAGGCTGGTGCAGATGGAATCCGCCGTCTTCCAAGAATTTGGCAACGTATTGTTTACATGGCAAGACACTATACTAAATTTGAAGTATACAATGTCAAAAGTAACCTAAATAAATTTAGTCCCAAACAGTAACTATGTTGCCATTACTTTTCGAATGCCCTGTTATAACATTTCCTACATAACTTACAGCTATCTATTGCGTATTATTGCACCATTTTTGAAGTAGAAAATGTTTGGGGCACAATTTATGAGATTTATACGTAAAGTATGTCTACTGTTTCTTATGTAGCTAAGTATACACTTTTATCTATCCCGAGGTTCCTTTTTCTTTCACTTTTAACAATGTAATAAAGAGAACTTTCAAATTTCACTTGAATGTTTGATAAATAAAAATTTCTCTAAGACTCCTGTCACTGCGACAGAGTTTCCTTACAAAACTTCGTAAGAAATCTTTGTTAGAAACGCGTTCATATAATGTATCTTGATCACTAAAATGTGACAAATATACACCAAATATTGCACCTTGCACTTTCATAATTTCAAACACTCTGATTTTCACTCTATATTTCACTTACTGTAGTAAAGTACAATATTTCTCTATTCGATTAACTTTTCAATGTCTTTCTGAATCATTCCGACATTAATCTGAGGCTTTCATGAAGACCTTATTGCAACACTGACCAGTAATACTGAATAAACTTTTATCTTGGTGTCTTCCGACGCCGTTTACCTAAATATTAACGACCAGAGGGACGAGTTTTATTTCCTTCCTGCCTATCAGTCCAAACCATAATATTGCGTTTTAGATACGTAAAACTATTTAGAAAGTAAGTATTCATAATCTTTCAAGGACAAAATTTACATCGCGTTAAAACAGGTAAAATTATAAATAGTATTACTAGAAAAAATGTTACAATATTGTACTTAACATTAATGATATAAAACTAAACTACACACGTAATAGATACGGTGCATAAGAAATAAGGTAGGCTATATAGATTAAATTACTTTACAGTATGGTTTATGGCAGCACTCTACAAGATATCAGTAATATGCTGATAACACCAGGTATTCAGATTCTTTTGTCATGCAGGGAATGTGTAGGCGCTGTAAATGTAAGTATATTATGTAGACTGGTCTAAGTAAGGAGACCCAAATAATTCATTTTCAATCCCGGAGATAACTAAGGTTCATGGCTCAGATAGTTTCTTACGATTTATAATATCTACTCGAATATCCCAACACCGGGCGAGAAATAGTGTCTCTCTCTCTGTGGGCGTTACCGATCGGCATCAGTCAGTGTCGTGGTGAACATTGAGATAGCGCAGAGGCAGATAAGCCCGAATCTGCTAATATTCTGTTTATCTATTGGATAAAAATGGTTTAGTAAACATTAGATTACGTTGTCGATTGAAATAATACAGAAGAAACAAATGAGGAACATCCAGCAGAAGTGGATAAGGAAAAAAAGAATATCTACAATCCTACTATTCCATATTAGGGCCTACCTCCAAAAGTACGAGCTTGAAGTAATCGGACTTCTGGTTGGAGCAAGAGGTATCGCTACTCTCTTCATGAAGGACGTGTTTAAGAGGCTTGGAATACCTACATCTATTATTCCGATTGTAACTTTAGCTGCTTGAAAGGATCAATTGCTCTCCTGAAGCATCACCAATATTCGAAATGAAACCAAGTTCATTAGCATTCTTTACTTTTTTGTAACACTTGCCTCTCTAAAACTAGGTATATTTCCACCAATCATAAAATGCATTTGCAGCTATGTGCTTGTAGGAGTTTCATTATCACAACAAAATTAATGATTCACTGAACTTGTAAACATTTATATGGTTAAGTACTCTTTGTCCCTTGTGGCAGCTCACGATTAGTGACAAGATTTCTAAATTTATTTTGGTTGCCCGAATAGTTTACATATTCAAACATGTTCATATGAAAATATCACTATTAAAATCTGTCCTCTGATAGAGGCATATTCGTGTCTATGTGCATGTATCTAGGATTCTGACGGCAGTCCTACATCGTAAGGAGAGGTTCATTATGTTGCAATTCTGAGGTTTAGATGAGAGGATTCAATAATAATCCGTGGCGCTACAGCCCGTGAAGGGCCTAGACCGACCAGCCGGCTGCTGGCCTCTCGTCCACATGTCGAAGCAGAGGTGGACGATCATCCAACCAGAATGGAGGTATCGTGTGGTTAGCACGATGATCCCCCCAGCCGTTATAGCTGGCATTCGCAACAGGATTTCGCTACCTATCGTAGCTCCCCAAGTGCATCACGATGCTGGGTGGGCACCGGTCCCATACACTGGCCGAAATTTCATGAGAAAATTTCTTCCCCCATGAGGACTTGAACCAGCGCGCATTCCGTAACACGAGTCCAAGGCAGGATGCCTTAGACCGCGACGCCACGGCGCGGGACGAGGATTCAATAAATCTACAAATATCTTTTCAGCCTCGGAAATAGCGGAGACCATTCAGGTATATACCCAATGATCACCATATAGGCTATCACAGACCATCCCCGAACATAATCGTCAGTCAAGTGTTTGCCGACATAAATGATCATTCCACAGATATTGCCGAGAGGCATTTCAAATAATTTATTTTTCTAGGGCCGCCGCACTTCGACCGTCGTAAAATCGTGAACATTGCACAATGAAGCAGCAACTGGCAGGTCTTCTCCACTCGGTATCATCGAAGTTCATGCATGTTACCCAGATACCACATTGAGTTATGGTACGAAATGAAAAGAGTAATATGAAATTGAGTGTGTTGGTGAAATGAAATTTGTGAGCCTAAAGTTGAGAGAAGACCGAGAAGAATCATTATCCTCCGATTTTGTCCACAAGTATCATTCCAATGATTGTCGAGAATCGCACCCAAATTTCCGCAGTGGGCCTGCACTTTGTCGCAGGTAATCTCTACTACACATAGTCAGCAAGCAGAGTCCTTGACACATGCGTTGGGTCACATTTTATACTGTCGTTTAGAGGTTGGTTCACAATAAACCGGGAACGAGAACCATAACGAGAACGGGAAGCGAAGAACGTGAACATGAAGATTTTTATTCACAATAAACCGAGAACGAAAACGGCTATGCATATTGATATGTATGTCAATAACGATATGTAAAGTCAATATTAGGCCTACGCATTCTGATGTCATTTGTGTATAATTGAAGGGGACACAGCCATAGTGGAACAAGCGCCAAAACGGAGAAAACAAGGGTTAAAATTAAGTGCTTACTATAATTCAATGATACATATAGTAAATAATATAAAGTGTGCACATTAAAACTAAATTATATGTCAATCTTCATTAAATTATGGTATTCACTTAATTTTAACCCTTGCTTTCTCGGTTTTTAATAAATGGCGCTTGGCCCACTATGGCTCTAAACCCTTCAATGACCAGTGGCGTTCTCTCATAAGTACCAGTCACCCAACATAAACACAAGTTAACCAACTTCGAAATTTAAGAATTCAATTCACGTGGTAGTCAGTCACATATACACATAGCATATATGGAAAGTGATTTTACTGAATTTCTGCTTTAGTTACAAGCAATGAATGGACAAGAACTTATGTCACGGCCTCCTTGCTACAAAATATACGACGGCCAAATAGCTTTTTAATGACAAAGAATGAAGCTAGTAGACTGTGAACGGAAACAAGAACGACAAAGTTAAAACTTGGCCAACTCTCATGTTCCCATTTTCGGGCTCTGGCAAGCTTCTCGTTAATAATTGTGAATGTTCATATTTAAATATATTTATTTTAA
The DNA here is from genome assembly GCF_040183065.1 of Periplaneta americana. NCBI lineage: Eukaryota > Metazoa > Arthropoda > Insecta > Blattodea > Blattidae > Periplaneta > Periplaneta americana. The sequence continues at coordinate 61,409,788 of NC_091133.1, forward strand.
TAATTTTTCCGTTTTCATTCTCGTTTTCGTTTCCGTTCCCGGTTTAATGTGGACCAGCCTTTAATCTAGCCCTTGTCTTTTTCCGGAGAAGACTTGGGTATTTAACGACGCTGTATCAACTCGGTTATTTAGCGTCGATACAACTGATGATAGTGACAAGACACTCGCTTGCTGTTGGACAAAACTTCGGAAAAAACAACCAGATAATCAGTCTAAGTGGGAAACAAAACCACGCCCGAGCGCAACTCCGGATCAGCAGGCAAACGCGCGGCCGCCTGAGCTACGCCGGTGGCTGAGGAATAATGAATATGCATGTATGACTAATACCTTTCATGTCTCCGACCTCCCCAGTGCAAATGCATCGGTGTTATAGCGGTCTGATAAGAAGTTTGTCGAATGTCACACCGAAAGGCACAGAGTAGCATTAGGAAATATTTTTAAATAGCCTATCCATAATTGTTAAAAGAATAGCAACTGTGAAACTTGCCTCATGGATTCCTTGGCACAAGCTTTCAGAAACTTTAGATTGTTGAGTATTTCTGAGGTGACAGGTTGGTTTTTAACTGGAAGATAGCGGTGAATTTCTTCAAATAGTTTCTGCTGCTTGTCTGGATTCTTGGCCAAGAAGTACAGGGACATCATTTTATTTTACTAACATTTTTAATATTAACCTGGCTATGCCTCTGGATCAACGCCGTGTGCTACCCCCTTCCACGACTGGAGTTCGACGATACTGGCGTAATATACAAACAAATCACTTTACTAGATATAGGAGGGAAGAAAAGTAATTCATCCATTTACGTAAACTGGGAAATATCGCTCTTTTGAGTTTGATCATTTTCATTAGGTTTTTGTTTAATCAAGATACAGTACAGCATTAAAATGAGTGTTTTTACTCACGAACTGAGTTATCCATTCGGACGTATTCATTATGCAGTGTATATTATACTGTCTACAGCACATTAGCGTACAATATAGATAATGAAGTTAAATTGAAAAATAATCATAATATGGATATTTAAACACATTTTTGAAAATGATGGCCGTTTATTTCGATACAGGCTTCAGTTCTAATGTGCATATTATCGCATTATAGACTATTGTACCTAATTCCAATTACCATTTTCGTCTTTCGTACTAGTAACTCATGTTGAAATAATTCTGTACCTTCTCTATAAAAGAGTACCTTACGTACTGTAAATTCAATCTTCACTTCTGCCCGATCCGGAAAGATAAAAATAAGAAAAGAGCTAAGATAGCCTAGCCACTAGCTGTCGAATGAAAGCTGGTGGGGGAAACCGGGATACGACGTAGGCAAATGGACGACAGTACCTGTGTGTAAATGATTCAATATTGAAAGCTCTTTCGTCACTGGAAAACGCGAACATATTTTTTGAACGTACTGTTTACTATGACCGTAAGGCTACTACGACTGTATATGCGGTCTTGGATCTGTGTGGAAGACGGTTGAACTTCATTAGTAGAAGGGGTGGGAGTGAAGTACATTCAAAAGCTCAGGTACAATAAAAATTGAAGTAAAAATAAAATGATGTCCCTGTATAATGCGACTGCATTAATGTACGCTGACTGAATCAAAGCACAATTACATTATAGATTATCTAGTTTGATACGTCATCAAATTAATTCTAAACTGTTAAAATACTTTAAAACTATTAGTTCTCAAGTGGTGAGAAACGAACACAATTAAGTAAATTTATGGATTATTTACAGTACAAATAGCATCCTGATTAATTTGATGAGCTAGGGCAGGTAGCGAAATTCAGTTCCCGGAACCAGCCATTACATCGGCTGAGGTAATCATCTTGCTAATTACTCTATATCCCGTAATGGTTGTATGATCATTCACGTCTATTGAGGCATGTAGCTAGTCGACCTTGGACCTCTGTGGGCTTTTCAGCCCGGGATTATTAAATTTGGAACAAATAAACAAATCTGGTTCCAGTCTACGTCAAAATGTTTAGATAATGTGAGAGAAAGGTTGAGTTTCACAGTTCTTGGAGTTAAGGGAGCGGAAGTATACCTTTGGCCTGCAGAAATTTAGTGGAATTCATTTTTTTATATCTCAGCTACTATAAAAGCTAAATGAACAAAACCTTTCATGCTTAACATACGTACATTACAGTTTATAAAGCATTATTCAGAATAATAAAATAGCTAATAATTACCTGTAAAATTAATATCAAATTTACATTCTTTTACAACCGTGAAGCATTTACATAATAAAATATGCAATTACTTAAATATCTGCGTGATGTATATGTCCAAGGAACAAACATCTTATGGGATGAAAGAGTCAAGAATTCTGTTGAGAGCCTTTTCATCTATAGGTTGGTTTGTAAAATATGTCTATAAAGCAAACTTACGATCCTTAATTTCCTTCAGAAAAAAAATAAATATATATTAAAAATTTCATCGCTTCAAAATTCCTTCTTGTTCTGTCAGCTTTGAAATTACGAACCTTTGATTCATTCGTTTAACAGGGATGTCAAAACGCCTGAATTACGTGCTCATACTACAAGCAATACAAATTCAAAAAGGTTCACTTATCAGCAAAATAAAGTGCAATAAATCGCTCTTAAGGAAATGTTGTGCGGGTTCTTGAGAGCACGCAGTACAGGCACTTTGACATCTTAGCACATTAACTAATGAGCCAAGAAGGAACGACATTTAGTAGTTGCTGAGGTAGTCTTGGTTTTCATTTACATGCAGGCATATTAAAGTATTTTTTATGATATTTTATCTCCACACTTATTACCATATTTATTATTTCCTTGGAGTTTTGTGAAGATAAGGAGTAAAACAAACTTGTAAAACGAGTAAAATTATCTGTAATAAACCTTTTATTACTTCTGAGTTATTGCAAATTACGAGTAATATTTCCTCTTTTTTATTGTGTATGATATGCACACATATAAGTACTTGGCATAATGTTCGTGTAGGTACAGATTTTGTTCTGGTTTGTTTCAGAAAATCTTTTTTCCACCTCGAATTTCACTCATGCCAAATATTTTTTATCGTTCTTCGTTATGTTTCCAGCGACAGTGCTATCTTGCTAATAAACACAAGGTGCTGAAATTGGAGCCACGGTCGAGGGAGATTTGTTTCTCTTAAGTTTTGTATTCATTTTTCAGTGTCAACGTGCGACGTTCCTGATTCCATTATCAATATATTAAAATGTAGCACCTTTAATTATTTTACACATTACCTGGCAAAGGTGTTCGACAATAAAGTTCTTACGCAAATCTTATACCGGTAACCACAGTTAACAGAATATGGCGACTACCTCATTACAAGAGATACTGGAAATGAACCTTGCGTATTCAACGAAATTCTAATGTATCATGCATCAAGTTACTGCTGCCAACTTTTGGCTAAATGTATATCTTAATGTAAATGACGAGTAGCGAACTTATACCGCCAACAACAGTTAACAGAATATGGCGACTAGCCCATAGCAAGAGATACTGGAAATGCACCTTGCGTATTCAACAAAGTTTTAATGCATCATGCATCAAGTTACTGCTGCCAACTTTTGGCCAAATGTATATCTTAATGTAAATGACGAGTAGCGAACTTATACCGCCAACAACATTTAACAGAATATGGCGACTACCTCATAGCAAGAGATACTGGAAATGCACCTTGCGTATTCAACGAAGTTCTAATGCATCATACATCAAGTTACTGCTGCCAACTTTTGGCCAAATGTATATCTTAATGTAAATGACGAGTAGCGAACTTATACCGCTAACAACAGTTAACAGAATATGGCGACTACCTCATAGCAAGACAAGACATACTGGAAATGCACCTTGCGTATTCAACGAAGTTCTAATGCATCATGCATCAAGTTACTGCTGCCAACTTTTGGCCAAATGTATATCTTAATGTAAATGACGAGTAGCGAACTTATACCGCCAACAACAGTTAACAGAATATGGCGACTACCTCATAGCAAGACAAGAGATACTGGAAATGCACCTTGCTTATTCAACGAAGTTCTAATGCATCATGCATCAAGTTACTGCTGCCAACTTTTGGCCAAATATATATCTTAATGTAAATGACGAGTAGCGAACTTATACCGCCAACAATAGTTAACAGAATATGGCGACTACCTCATAGCAAGAGATACTGGAAATGCACCTTGCGTATTCAACAAAGTCCTAATGCATCATGCATCAAGTTACTGCTGCCAACGTTTGGCCAAATGTATATCTTAATGTAATTGACGAGTAGCGAACTATACCGCCAACAACAGTTAACAGAATATGGCGACTACCTCATAGCAAGAGATACTGGAAATGCACCTTGCGTATTCAACGAAGTTCTAATGCATCATGCATCAAGTTACTGCTGCCAACTTTTGGCCAAATGTATATCTTAATGTAAATGACGAGTAGCGAACTTATACCGCCAACAACAGTTAACAGAATATGGCGACTAGCTCATAGCAAGAGATACTGGAAATGCACCTTGCGTATTCAACGAATTTCTAATGCATCATGCATCAAGTTACTGCTGCCAACTTTTGGCCAAATGTATATCTTAATGTAAATGACGAGTAGGGAACTTATACCGCCAACAACAGTTAACAGAATATGGCGACTACCTCATAGCAAGAGATACTGGAAATGCACCTTGCGTATTCTACAAAGTTCTAATGCATCATGCATCAAGTTACTGCTGCCAACGTTTGGCCATATATATATATATATATATATATATATATATATATATATATATATATATATATATATCTTAATGTAAATGACGAGTAGCGAACTTTGGAGACCTGACGAACTTATAGATATTTAGACCTTGTATCTTTTGATCAGTCGTTCAAAGAAATATGTTATGATCAAAACACGTAAATTCTATCACCACAAAGTCCGTTTCTTGCGTAAGAAACTTACTGTTCGGATGCAATTTATAGCTATGTTAGAAAGGAGAAGATATTTTTCTTTCTGATATTTTATACGTTCACTTGTGGCAAACGTCCACAGTCTCTCTTATATTCAGTTTCTTATTTATACTAATATTCGGTTATATTTAGATTTTAAGTATAAAATGAAGATAAATTTGTACTTCACTTAAATAAGTTTTGCTAAATATTAACTTTTCTATTTTTTTTTATGATTCCTGACACATCAACAGTGTTTTCTAAGCAAGTCCACAAGAAAGCGCTTCAAGACCTAGGCCTATTTTAATGAACTAAATCTTTATGACTTTAGTAGGCCTACCTGTTAGGAATGCGCACCATGCAATTTGGTGTATCTTATATTAATTTAAAAATTGTTAACTTTCATTTTTCTTTGTATTGCACTTACTGTAGTAACTCAGAAGAGTTCCGTAGTCGATCTTCCTCCCAATTTCCTTCTGAAACGTTCCTACTGTACATTAATTTGAGATGTTCACAAAACCCCTACTACAACACTAAGCAAGAGTGATTAGTAAAACATTTCACCGTTTTCTTCCTGTTATCTAGCTCATACTAAAATTACAATTTTATTTCCAAAACAAATTATATCATTTTAGATATGGCAGACTAATACCCCTCATAACCATAACTTTTGAAGGACAAAATTTGCGTCACTTTAAGCCAGATAAGATTTAAACAATATTGTTAGAACGGTGGTTACAGTTCTTAACGTTATTGAAACTAGTAAGTAAAAGAATTCAGGATTTGAGTGCTTACAATTGTAGAATATAATACAATCAACGTGTTGGGTGTTCATATCAATGGATATGGTATCCACTTTTGTTATTAATACGTAGAATAAGCAATATAATTTATTGTAGCTCATCGAGTTGCGGTCTATAATTTTTGTTAATAAAATCCAAGGAGTCCAGATAAATATTATACAGTATTTTGAGTACCGTCCTGCTTTTCATTGCCTTTGGTTTGTCATTATTGCACTCATATTATCTACTTTGTTTCTTAATTTGTCCTTAAAAGCTCCCTGCGGACTCATGAGATGTCGAGGTGAAGCTTCTGTCGGCAAAGGAGTGTAATTACCGGGTTAGAGACAGTTGACTCGTAAGTTTTTCTGTACTTTGCAAATTTACATTATGGGAATACCGGCTTTATTTACTTTCCCATTCATGATCTAACACCAAGCGGACACCAGGGGGCAACCAGGTCAGTTATCACCGAGGACTAATACAGTTCATATATTTTATCTTTACACGCTGGCATGTGTGTAGCTGAGCTGTGTATTACCCAGTCTATTTTACATCCGCGAGTGTGGAAAGATAAAATGTATGCACTATAGTTAAGTTATTTCATTTTTCACTCGGCAGTTTTGCGGTTGTTGGTTCGAAGGTGATGAATTTTAAAGAATGATGAAGTCCTTCGGTAGGGAAGAAGCTAGGGAAAATCGCGTGTTGAGTTTACGCCAAGTAAACGAATCCTGCCCCTTATAGATGGCTCCAAGTAAAATTTGTTTGCCATTTCTTGTACACGATTAATTTTTACAATGCATAATTTCCGTACTTGAAAGTCATTTCAATTAAAACATTGTTTCAGTGCACTGAATGATGTCACACAATCTCGAGCACCGCTATTGATATGAGAGTTTAATTCAAATGTTAATGTTCCGAGGTTGTTATATTTTAAGATTGCTTGAGCTGTGTAATCAGTAAACAACGTAACTTCCGTTTACTATTTCTGTGTGTTTACATTTTGTGCTTTTTCTCATTTTCGAAGAATTACGTATGCACAATTTAACTTACAAAATACTTAACACATAAAAATGAACCTTAACACGAAAGATACTTTAAAATTACACTTACAGAAAGATCGGTCTAGAAGACCGGGCGTATTTCATCATTGTTCCTGTGAGCAATTTATACACTTTCAATTCTAGATATTATATTTTTATCAATAAACACATATTTTACAATACATATAATTTTAAATATTAATTAAAGACATTTTATGTCTATCAATTAACAGGAAGCAGGTTACAGATGTCTACAGGGGCAGCTGCACTATTTAAATCTTTAGCGAATATGGTAATACCCGGTAGACCTCGAATAATATTGTGTGAAGTCGTTTTTATGGTTTTTCGTTGGTGTTGGCTGTACCATACAAACTTAAAGATATACATGATACGTTGGAGAAGTAGTAGGAGAACGAGGTGGAACTGTTGCATCTCTATTCTCATCTAGCAACTTCATTAGGAGTTTGTATGTCTCTTTCTAACAACTCATCTGACTCTAAAACTGATGTTTGTCTGATTAGCACTAGGGATGATAAAATCAGTGTTTGGGAAAAATCTTCGATATGTGGACATTTACCTATTTAATTTTCATAACGTCATCTTCATCTTCTATCCATTGCTATATTACTTTCCGAAAATTAGTATCATTGGGCATAACTGGTATGATTGGATAAGTTTGCAATAAATGTGAGACATAATAAAAAATTACCGAAAAGAAATTAAACACAAGACATACTTGAATACTGAAATATTGAAATTGATGAACTACTACATAATACGATATATCGGTCTGTAAGACCGGCAAATATAGCAGACAGTTCAAGGGTTCAGAGCCATAGTGGGCCAAGCGTCATTTATTAAAAAAGTAGAAAGCAAAGGTTAAAGTTAAGTGAATACCATAGTTTAATCAAGATTGGCATATCATTTAGTTTTAATGTGTACCTATACTTTGTATTACTTGCTGTATTTTCCATTGAATTATGGCAATAACTTCATTTAACCCTTTTTTTCTACAGTTTTAGTAAAAGGCGCTTGGCCCACTATGTTCTGAACCCTTCAATTTCATTATATACTGTAATAAGGAACATCGATAACAATACACCATGCCTGGGCGTCGGGAGCGGAACTAGACTCTAAACGGGGACGCTTAATATTCATCCGTCACTCAATCAACGCTGCGCGGTGTTCGACGGAGAAGAAAGGGGATAAAGAGAAATCATATGGCTTCCCGTTAGAGAGTAGAAACTGCTCTTGCTGCCCAGCTCTGCAATGCACTGAATAGATTTAGATGGCAATCACACTACGGCACACCTAAAGAAGGATTAAAGAAAACATAGATCAAAGGATAAGACATAATTTTAAGCAGTGTTGCAAATATTCAAGAATCAAAATACCAACCGACCTGGCACACCGATATTTCGGGTTAAGGGTAAACAATATTTTATTCTGAACTAAGCACGATGTATAAAAATTATAGAAAGTGATTTATTAAAATCTTCAGTATCGATTACAATTTAATTCATTTTTCATTTTAAAGTGTTTGGTACATAATATTTTTTCAACATCTGAATGTTGCTCACACATACATATATACACACGTACGCGCTCGTACACACACATACACTCATACACACATGCCATGCGATAACTAAACTATTCTGAGCGATGGAAAACTTTGGTAAACAGATTCGAAAACAGCGGGAAAAAAATCCATAACAATGAACCATTCCTTCTCTCTTAAGAGACAAAACTTTTAATCAGCATAGATTTTATATAGGCTACGTAATATAAATATTTTAATTAAATTTTTGAAACTCACAGCTACTTAAAAACCGTGGGCGAAAGAAACAAATAATTGTGATACGTAGATCCGAAATCAGCATAAAAAATTCTGTAGGATTAAACCTAAACTTTGGCCTATTTGTTAACAGACAGAAAGTTTAATCAACATAAATATTTTAAAGTAACGTAATAGAAATATCCTAATGTTATTAATTTAAAAGTCACAATCACTCAATAGCCTTGGGTGATGGAAAAATTTTGTATACAGATTTGAAATTAGCGCGAAAGAATCTATTTGAATGAAATATTATATCTCTTTTACCAGTCAAATTTGAATTTACTGTGCAGTGTAATTTATAAATTGTTAAAATACTGAATTGTCTAGGACTCATTCTTTTTACAGAACTTAAGTTCTAAAATTAAGAAAAGTATCGATTAATATTTAAAAAATTTAAACGCTGAAGACATTTGAGTAATTAAACCCGGTTAATTTATTTTTACTATAATTTCAAAATGTTTAAACATGATCTTTCATTACAGTTCTGCGATGTGTTACATTTATTTTAAAATTATTATTTCCTTTGTACTCCATTGTTAGGACATGCATTCCAACGTATGAGACAGGTGTACAGAAAACATTGTAGATATGAACACACTTATCTAACCCTAATAACTCTTTAAACTGTGAGATATATTCAGTTTTATTTGTGATATCATTGCTCATTGTTAGGATATTGTTCAAACTCACTACATTATTATGTGTAATAAATCGCACATTGGATTAAAAGAAGATTATTGAATGCTATGGGATGATACAGTAAATATTTGAAGACATACCTACCTTGTCAGTCAATCTCTTTCACATAACAGTAATATTTTTTTAAGAAAATGGAAACCTTTCAAGATGTACAATGAATAATAGATATATCCCTACATAAGGCAACAAGGAATGTTCACAATATTGACGAAATGATCAAGGAATTGATTCAGTTTATTGACATTATAGTTGTAATGTGATGATAACGCTTTCCTTGTTCGTTCAGCGTACAGGTGAGTTGATACTGTAATGTTGTATTCTCCTTTCTCCATAGTGGCTTCTTGTTTGTTACAGTATAGTTCATTGTTGACAGCTTACTTGTTAACATTTGGAAGTTTCTCCTCTTAACACACTCCCAAAAATTATTCAGTCCTGTCCACGAATTTGAATTTGAGTGGTGATATTGGCGTATACAGTAGTTTACTCTGAAACTTCATCTCGCCGTAGTTATATTCAACATGGAAATTACGGATGACCTGAAAAAAGAAGTTAATAAACTATAAAAGTGTTGCCTATAACAACGATGGTGATGATGATTGTGATGATGGTGATGATGATGATAACGAAAAATTTATCTTACAATTAGATCAGAAACAGTATTTCGGGCTTAGAAAGCATATTGTGATAATTGAGATTGTCAATGTTGTAATACTATATGATACAATATAATATATACAATATACAATGATAATTTAATGAAAATGAACTGTTTAAAATTAACTTATGATATGTCTAAAATAGTGTACAGACTTAATATGAGTAAAATTACAAACTGTAACTGCATTGCGATGATACATAAAATTGTGAAACTGTTAGAAATGTTCCTCATTTAAACTTCATAATACTGATGTATATATGTCGATCTTGTTTCAATGGTTTGACTTGGATGGTGAATTGCATGTTTTAAACGTGTGTATTGCACAAGCAGTTTTGTGATTTTTCATTGCGAATATTCTGTGAAGTGGTATTTATGACTACATGAGATGACCTTGTTGCACCGAATTCACGACTGATGTCAATCATTATCATTGTATTTTACCACAGAGACCAGATATAAGATATTATACACAGAGCCTGATGATGCCCGAAGGGCGAAAACGTTCGTAATTTTCATTGTATAGAACATAATGACTACATATATGAATAAGTGTCATTAGTTTCTGTAAAATTGATTTTCATATGACTGAATAAATAACACTATATTACATTGTATCATATGGTATTATAGTATTTGGGGCATCATTCCTACGTGTTCTGAGAATTAACATTTTCATTGTTTCGAAACTACAAACAGATTTCAGCTCCAGAGCAAATATGTGTGACCAGAGTGATCGTAAACTGCAGTTGAGCTCATTACGTCATTACTACAAATAACTGAGCAGCAACATTTCGCTATTGCTTATGTATAGACAACTCACTGGCGTTGCCAAATTCAATTTAGGTATAATTTAATTGCGATTAATAAAAAACTTTATTAATATTATTATTAACACAGACAAGAAAAATCCAATATTAAGAAAATAAATACTCATGCGATTGCGTAGTGGTATCTTGCAATCAGTAATATCAGTCGCCGTGGAAACTAATATGGCGAATAATATCAGAAGTTATAGTAACAGTGGCAAAAATTTTTTAATCGATTACTTTATGAAGCTTTATCAACAGCTATGTTATCTAGTGTCTAATGGTGGTGAAAAGAAACTCATATGAAACAAGTTTCGATTCAGCTAATCGCATATGAAATTGTAATATAAATAGAATTTTATTATTATTATTATTATTATTATTATTATTATTATTATTATTATTATTATTAACAATGGGTACATATCACATTTTATTCCTCTATGTTTTAAGGATCCGTCAAATTGGCTTCCATGTCTTCATGAGTATGAAACTACTGCCCCGGTTTAACGTTTAAAAGGTAGAAAACTCGCTATTTCGTTAGAAAACGTTGGTCAAAGTAACAGACATCAATGATATCAACGAGGATCAGTGACAGGTTAGGTTTGTGTAGAGATTAATTTTTGGTCATACAGATTTATCTTTGTTGGTTACCAGTTTTTATTAACGGAGAAAAATTCAGGCCACTAAAGGAAAAGAACCGAAGAAGAAAGATTCGATTCGATGCTGTGGGTTGAACTTTGGCATAGCTCAGTGGTTAGAGCGTCCAGTGCGTAGGAAACTAGAGATTTAATCTCTTCCTGCCTATTTGAAGGATAATTCCAGTTGTTGACTTTTTTGCCTCATAAAAATAAATTGAAATAATGTTATTTGCTATTATAAAGTTATTATAACAAACAACATTTTTATTGCTTTCAATTTATCCTCTTCATGTCCAAGTTTAATGTTGACTATCCCACTGATATAAAGTGTTACAAATGATTTATTTCATAAACTGAATTAGCAGTATGCCTAAAATGCCCTTCCACTCAGCCAGTACTATTAGCGAAAAGAACAGACAGTATTGTCCCTAAATACTGGCTTAAAGGAAATAAAACCTGCCAAATAGTGAAAGGTAATATTATAGCTGTGATAGACAAAGTCCATTTACACCAGCTTGCTTCAAAAATGCTCGAGTTACGTGAGTTGACAAAGAAAGATTTTTTCTGTCATGGAAATTATTCTACCCATTATAAGGCAGAACTTGACATCAGAAAAACTAAATATGTGCTTTGTTGTAATGAGCAACGAATAGCATTGCGTGCTCCATGGATATCGTATAAATGAAACGATAAAATATATTACTCCTGTTCTTAAAAGTACAGTGCTTTTCATGTTCTTCATTCCCTTTTTGCCGAAACATTGTAAGTGCCTAAACATCCGGTCATCCGGTCTCTACTTATATTAGCAGTAGCATAGTACTGTACTTCATATAATAATAGATGTACCGTAATTTCCCTTAACTATGGTCCAGGCACCCAACTATGGTTCAAAACGCATTATGTACTACTTAGTCCCCCAAGAGTTCGATGTTTGTCATTTAAGGCGCCACTGTGATGGAATTATGTTCCCCATAGATGCTTCTATCTACCATTACACGTGGCAATGATATGGATGCTTAACAAGGTCAGTGTGCATCGTTCTATTGAATGTGTGAAGACACGAAATCATTCAGTTTGTGTTTGTCTGTTTTATTAAGCTCTCCTCTGTAGAACTGGTAAATTATAGATACATGATTGTTTGTACAATTAAAACTTGGCTATATAGTGTTTACTTTCACGTAATAATTAGACTGGCAGAGATAAAGGACTCTGCATGAAAAATGTTTAATCTGAAGGCTAGAAGTCAGTCCTCAACTATGTACCACAATTTTTCGTGGACCATAGTTGTATTTCATTTTGAAATATTTGTTTTAATGAAATGTGAACAATTTGATTATTTACTTCTGCGAATACGGTATCCCAGTATATTCTAAAACACCGTTTAACATTATACTCCAGTAAATAAAGAAACAGGCTGTTCCAGCATCAATAGTACTAGCACGAATAATGGTCCGGTAAAACGAAAACTTCAGGGTAGAAGGAACACAACCGTCCCTGTAAGTGACTATGAGCGATGAAATTGAATTGGATACAGATTATGATGTTTCCGGTGTACTCTCCATATTTACAGACAGTGAGTCAGATGTGGAAAAGAAGACGAAATCTGTTAAAATAATGCTAAAGGCACATAGTTATATGATAGTTACTTATGAGGAGGAATTGTGGCCAGGGAAAGTTTTGGAAGTGAAGAACAATGGAGCTGTTGTTTCATGTATAGTAAGAAGCGGCAATTACTGAGGGGAGGCAATATCCGCTATTAGTAACGTCTGGGTGGCCACAAAATCAGTTGAACATTTGGAAGAAAATTGAAACAATTTGTAAGTTTTTACACCTTTCTTACGCCTTTTAATTTTATCCATTGTTTGGCATTGAAAATAATAGCGCAAGTGATAATAAAAAAGAGGTTTTTTTTCTGGGAAGCAATGTTTTCTTCATTTCATAATGGGTTTTCTGATTCTCACCTCATAAAAAAAATTGAGAAACTTTAGGTGGCCCGGTATTTTTGCCGGTGAGTGTAGTTGTTCATTATTCCAGGAAAATGACTTTCAGATTTCACTTGTTTATTGTGTGTTTATGCATTGTGTACTAATAAAAAGAATCCATGTACTTTTCATTAATATTTCTGTGCTAGATTATGTCTCTACCCTTAAATTAGAAACTCAGTTGATTGATTTACGAATAATTACAGATCCAGCTATAGTCCATTCATACTTTCAAGCATGAATATATGAGTGGACCCATAGTTGGGCAACTCAGAATACAACTATGTACCAATGTTTATTATTTTTTCAATACTTGTAATTAAATAATTTCAAACACATATGTCAATATTTATTTAATATACGCTTACAAGAGTCCGAAGCCAAAATTTCACTTAATCTGGATGAATAGTATTGAATATACAAAGAAATATGTGACAAATGTGGACCATAGTTAGGGGAAACTACGGTATATGTTCTTCGAAGCATTGAATGCAAAATGAACTGCATACCTTCGTTACCAAAGTTTCCAACTGAAGCTCGGCAAATCTCCTACCAAGGCACATTCTGACCCCAAATCCGAAGGGCATGTAGACGAATGGATGCGTCATCTTGGTCTCAGGCTGCTTCCCGTCGTCACTTTTGAGCCATCGCTCAGGAATAAACTTATCTGCTTGAGAGAAGTATTTTTCCTGTTGACACAGGTAGAAGTGTGGCGAAACGACATTCACCTGCGCGAAAAATAAGCGGTATGAAAATTGAATATAATTACGTAATATCGTACACTTATTGCTTTAAAAGTAATATACAGAGCGAACTGTAGGTAATGTCATTAATTTCAGACGATTATTCTTTGAGATATTTCAGACAAAAAGTTTAATACAATTTTGCTTTTCTTACTTTCTTTTCCAGATAAAAATTGTTTTATTTAAAACATTTCATAGCGTGTTTTGTGAAAGCCACTGATTTAATTCCCAATATTCTTAGTCACTTTAAGAGAGCAGTTTATTATGATAGTAAATAATTGAACGAATTTTAGTTCTGCCCTTTAAATGTGTAGAAGTTTGAGCCGAACAAATATAACATTGTAAAATTCTTTCTCAGAACGTAAAGTTACATTTGTTCAGATCAAATTTTTGCACATTTCAAGGACAAAACTAAATTTTTAAAAATCATTTATAATCATAATGCATTATTCTCATAAATCAGCAGTGGCGAAAATGTGACTCACTAGCACATTGTGGTGCGCAATGATAGCTGTGCATTTCTTTTGCTTCTTACCTCCCCAACCATCACCCTCTCACTCACTGTAGTCAAACTCCGTTCCATTTGTATTTGTTTCTGACCTGCGAGTGGCGTTGTCGCAATGTGTCTCCGAAATCATGTACCTCTACAAAACCAAAGTTTCAAGTAGGATGGGAGGACGCATTTTTTTGCTGTCAATATGATGAGAATATTAAATGTATGATTTCTTCACAAGTATTACGAGGAAAACGGTTGTATAACATAAAACGGCATTATACTATATGTCACTCATGAAACATTAAAAGGTTAAGTGTTATTGTTGTTACTGGTATTATTGTTGTTATTATTATTATTATTATTATTATTATTATTATCTCTGTGCGTCGATACTTTTTCAGCAGAGGTACGAATAATGCGGCGGTTAGATCTTCAATTTAAACTCACAGATTTACAATGCGATGTTAAATGAAAGCTATGTAAGGACTTGACAAATGTTGAACTTTTCAAATCTTTGCCAAAAAATAAATATCCGAAGCTTCGTTCTTTCGTTTGCTCTGTTGAAGCCATGTTCGCTACAATTTAAGTTTGTGAAAAATTATTTTCAACAATGAAAATAGTAAAAACCAAATTTAGATCACGACTGACAGACAAATACCTTCGTGATCAACTACCACTGACGGGAAGTGACATAATTCCTGATTTTAAAACTCTAACGCAGAGACATTCTGACGACAGTTAGTAGGTTGTGATAATGTGTCCTATGTTTTCTTGTTCATTTATTTCTTCGTTATACGTACTAAACATTAGTTTGTAACCTTATATTGTATAAAACTATATTTAAGTACTACACGTAAGGAAAATGAAAATCCGTTGATAAGTCAGACAGTTGCTTCACTTCCCCTTCGAGTATCCGCCTCCCTACATAGGTGCTATGCACGTTGCAGGTTACACAGTGGCTCAGCGCACGATCACATTTTCGCCACGGCTGTCTTAAATTGACTAAATATATTGGGAATTAAATCAATGGCTTTCCCAAAACAAGCTATGAAATATTCAATATAAAACAATTTGTATCTCTAAAAGGAAGCAAAAACGAGCAAATCTGTATTAAATGTTTTTGTTTGAAATATCTCAAAGATTACCCCTCTGAAATTAAAGGCATTACTTAGGGTTCACTCTATAAGAGCTCAAAGAACGAATAATAGTAATGTACAACATTGATTCTAGATTACATGTTTCGGAATCTTGAATGATGTTAAATGAATTTTTTTCTTAAAGTAGAGAGAAAGCAATAGTGGATCATTCACAGAAGGTTCTAACTGGTCATTTTATATTGCACTCCATGTGTAAGTAATAAAGTATTTCTACGATTAGATGTATCTTAGATTTCAGGTGTAAAATAATTTAGGACATGTGATTCTTTGGCGTTTTTGGTATTAATTTTTTGGAATTAGATATATCGAAGATCTCAACGAATAGGATATCCAACTCACCCATTTTTTGCTTGAAGAGTCAACTTTCGAAATATTGCTATTTTTTAACGTCATATACACGTTAAGCTTTTCTGATGTTAAATTTACGATAAAAGTGGCGTTCTTCAAGATTTTTCTGAAGATTGCCATTTTCCCAGTGGTAAATTCCAAATTTCATATTACTGTTATTGCTGCTGCTATTATTATTATTATTATTATTATCATTATCATTATCATTATCATCATCATCATCATCATCATCATCATTAGTGTTTCAGGTATGAAGTAACCTAAAATTATTTGAATTATCATTATCATCAGTGTTTCAGGTATAAAATAATTAAAAATTATTTAAATTATTATCATAATTAAAAATTATTTCAATTATCATTGACATCAGTGTTTCAGGTATATAAAATAATTAAAAATTATTTCAATTATCATTATCATCAGTGTTTCAAGTATATAAAATATTTTTTTTTTATTATTTAACACCTGCCATATTTACAATCTGTCTACAATAGACATAAGTAAATATTATAAAAGAATATGACATGAGTGGAAATGTTATCCCATGACAACACTCCATAAGAAAAATAATACTGTAATGTTTGTAGTAAAAATTAATGGAAGATCAAGAGCATTGGTCCTTTTAAATCTTCTTATTGTTTGACTATTATCCACCGAATTTAATGCATAATGATTGGGATGTTGATTTAATCGGTGCAGGTATTTCTTACTCAACTGAGAGATTTCTTCTTTCTTAGTTGAAATGTTTAGGTCACGATGAATGACATCATAACGGACATACTATGATGCAGTGACAATGGAACATAAAGTTTTAGACTGATACCTCTGCAGTACTTCAATGTTTGAGTTGCTAGCAGCTCCCCACAATTGAATGCCGTATGTCCAGATTGGTTTTAATACGACTTTATAAACAAGAAGTTTATTTTCTAATGACAGTTTTGACTTAGGTCCCAATAACCAATAGATTTTTGATGTTTTAAAATTTAATTATTTACGTTTAGTTTCAATGGGCCGTATTCATAGACATTTTTAGCGCGGGTTTCCGGTGGATGATCAGCGTTTTTCGTATTCATAAACCAGTGTTAGCGATAGGATATGATTTGAATTCTGTACAAGTAACCAGTGGATAGCCGGGGCTAGCTTAGTACGCTCGTAGCGAATGCTGCAAAATGTTTATGAATAGCACCCAATATGTTTACGCCATGTTAATCGGCGATCTAAATCATACCTAAATATTTAACATCATCTGTTTTGGGAAGTTCTTTGTTGTAAAGTGTTCCAGGAGGACAGTTTTCAGTTCTGATTTGTTTTCACTCGCTTGTATTCTCCATTTAGTTAGCCAGTCTTCCGTTTCTTTCAATTCATTCCGCAGGTTTCCAGATGCTGTTGATGAATCTTCATATGAAGCAAGAATAGCAGCATCATCAGCGAAAAAAGCTACCAATACTTCATTAGAAATTGGAAAATCAGCTGTATAAATTGTAGAGTATAGGACCTAAGGCTGAACCTTGAGGTACACCTGAATTTGTGTCATAGAATGAGGAGAAATGTTCTCCGAACTTAACTTGAAAAATTCTCGAAGCTAAGTGCGAGTGAAGTAATAGATAATATGGTTGCAGAAGTATGACTTTCAGTTTGTAAAGTAGACCAAGATGCCGTACTTTATCGAAGGCTTGTTGAATATCTAAAAATACAGCAGATCAATATTTTTTGTTTCTATGGCATCTTCAATTTTATTGATGACTCTATGAATTTGTTCTTTGTAGAGTGTTCTCTTCGGAATCCGAATTGATGGTCAGGTATAATATTGCTGTCAGTAAGAATTGAAGACAATCTCTTTAAAAAGAGCTTCTCAAATAATTTAGGTAGTAATGGTAACAAACTAATTGGACGATATCAAGTCACTTCATTTGGTACTTTCCCTGGTTTTGGAATCAACATAATTTGAGCAACTTTCCTCTGTGTTGGATAAGAAGAAGTTCTAAGAATTCCATTAAAGAAAGTTGTAATAAACACAATTGCTTTTCTGTGGAGTCAAGTCATAGCCAAGGCAATTCTATGGATGCAGTTCTGTTTCTATTGCTTTCTTGACATCGTTTGGAGAAAAACTCGGAATTGGTAAACACATCTGAAGTGGGACACTGAGAAATTCATTAATTTCATTATCATTACAATTTACTTTAGATGCTGGATTTGGAGTGAAAACATTTGCTAGATGACTTGCAAAAAGTTCAGCTTCCTCTAAGTCACCTCTGGCCCAATCACCATTGCTTTTTTTAATTGGAGGTATCGCACTCAGAGGACGTTTCAGTTACTTAGTTATTTTCCACAAGGAATAGTCATCTCTATTTGTAGCACTAAGATTTACCAGATAATCGCTGAAGGTTTCAATCTTTAATTTAAAGAGAATTGTTTTAATTCTTTGATACTTTTATTTAGTTTGGTTTTGTCTTCTGGTCGTCTATGATTTTGCCAAATTGCTCGTAGTTTTCTTTCTTCCGAAATTTTCTTCTTTATTTTGTTTGGATAATTGATGCAAGTTACTTCTTTGGGGCTCAAAATTGGAGTAGATCTCCATGCAGTTTGTTGAATTAATTTTGTTACATATTCAGTGGCATTATCAATGTCTGTGTCTGATTTGAGGGGAAGGTTAAGAGTGGTATTATTTTCTATCCAACTTCTGAAAGAGTTCCAATCTGTATGTTAGTTGTAAAGCGAAGGAGAATGTATTTTCTTAATTACTGCTACCCTTATTGTGGCTATAATTGAAGTGTGATCAGAACAAACATCAAAACAAGACTCGACATCAATATAATTATTCCCTATTCCATTGACAATAAAGAAATCCAATAAATCAGGTATTTTATTTGGGTCTGTTGGCCAATATGTAGGTTGGCCTGTGGAAAGAGTTTCAAATGTTTTATTTGTTACACATTGTTGTAAATTCCCTTCCCACCAATCTTGAGCCCCACATGGGATGCGTTGCATTGTAGTCACCACCTACAATAAATTTGTGGCGTAAATTTTGGAAAAATCCTCGAAACGTTCGCTAGTGATTTTATGCTTAGGAGGGCAATATACTACTGAAATAGCTGTTGGACTGCACTTTTCTTCTATTATGACAGTAGTTCCTTGAATATCCCGATCTTCAAGTTTACACGATTCGTATTGGCGTAAATTTGATTTAACTATTACTGGTGTTCCTCCATGTGCTTTTCCATCTGGGTGTTTTGTATCATAAATTGTATATCTTGGAATATTGAAATATTTTTATGTGTGAAGTGGGTTTCAGATATAAGTAATACGTCTAGTTTATGTATATTTAAAAAGAACTCAACCTCCTGGCGTCGATTAGCCAGGCCATTGGCGTTCCACAATCCAATACGAAGTGATTGAACCATTATGCTAATTTGGAAATGACTGTGGTTAGTAAGTTTATTAACGTCATAGTATGTTCGGCTTGTTTTTGTATTATAGCTTCCAATCTACTGAAGGATAGCAAAATGGTTTTAATATTTGCAGTATCCGACTGAGTAGAACTGTTTACATCTATGCGTGTTTTTTTGCAGAATATCATAATATAGAGGCCTGTGAGACATAATTGGTTGTGCAGTGGGTGGTGGTGGTGTAGATGATTGCGATAGTTTGTAAGTATTGGTTTCTTCATTTACTGATGGATATTTATTGGTGTACTGTTTAGTTTTATTTGGCATATTTTTATGGTATTGAATTTGTTGATACACGATACAGCCCATATAATTCACAGGATGATCTCCGCCTCATAGGACACAAGTTGATGCAGTTTCTCTGGCTTTGGTACATGTTGCGGTGCCATGACCCCGTCACGTTTAACACAACGAAAGGGTATTTTACAGTAAGATTTAGTGTGGCCATACAATTGGGCTCTCAACTCTAATTCTGGCATTATAAATACTTTTATGCTCGACCATGCCGAAATGCAGTAATTATACACATGGTAGCAGTCCTTTAATGCATGTCATTAAAGTACACCTATTCATTAAAGTTCAGGTTTTCGATTGTTCTCGGATATGCAATCGAAAGACAACGAGGGAAACGTCACGGAGGCTGGAAACCCAATACTGTCGCAGAAGGTTATGTTCTGTTACTATAATAATTAGTGTTAATTGCAAATAATATTCAAATAAATTAAATTTGTCATCTCGTTTTTGAATTCTAAATCAATTTCCAGGTTATATCAAGACTAATGTTCATGTTATTCTCTAGATTATATCAAGGTCAATGACATTATTGTTCCTCGGAAAAAATCAATACTTTTGCGTCTGCGCACATCTCACAATTTACGAGCTATGCACAAGGTCACTTCCGCTCTTCAGTTAGATACGAATAAAATGAATACTTCTGAATAATTTCAAGTTAGAAATATGGTCGAGCATAAAAAGTCGTATGAAACTTGCCTATAATGGTAATTAAGACGCTCGTATGAAAATTGTGAAACTCGCTTGCGCTCGTTTCATAAACAAACTTACTCGCATCTTAATTACTATCATTACAGGCTCATTGCATAATGTACTATTGTTGTTTTCATGTGGTTCAAGATCAATAAAATGTAATGGTAAGGGATCTTTGCTGGCCCGAAGTCTGATGTTGACGATATTTCTTACTTTATAGCGACATTCTTCAATTGCTGATTTTAGATCATCTATAGATGTATAAGGGCGTATATTCCTGATCACAGTACGATAGGCTCGGTCTTGTTTAGTTGATAAGTATGAAATTCTGCATTATCTTTTGAAATAAAATTTATTAGCTTCCTGTAGCTGTCAATAATCGCCATACGTTTAATTTAATTATTATGTAGTGTTTTATACGTAATTTCATTTTTTGTATCAATACCATTCAGTGATAAATGCTGAATTAATTTGACAATGTTCGTGACACCAGGAATAAACACTGGAGGGGGTTTAGGATCTTCTGACATTTGTAAATTCTTATTAACATTATCACTTACTTGTTCAGGTTCTGTTCCACAGTCAAGTTGCATTTCTTTTACATTGTCAGTAGCTAGCACTGCAAATTGGTTCGAATCTTCTAAATGCTGTCGTTTAACAGTAGTCTTCAAGGATTTGGGATACCCTTGTCTTGATCTTTTATAAGTCTTCTTTACTTGCCAACCTTCAGTGTCTTCGAAAACATTGATAGCTGGGGACTGCACATGTGCAGACTCGCTAGTATATGGCGTTAAATTAACTTTAGTGATCATGATGAACAATATTAATAACAATAATTCACTAATAAAATGGTAATAAATATTATGTAACATTAGAAATAGTCTATAACGAAAGAGTTCAGAATAATGGGTTTCTAGGAACTTGTTTACTTGGCAACACTTCAGGAAACTATTTTTATAATTAATTCAAAACAAATCTTGAAAATCACTTCAATTAATTGGTCGAACACAAAGAAAACATAATTAGGAACTGAATTCACAATAAAATTAAAATCCTACACTCCCACAACTTGCAAGTAAAACAAATAATTCAACAGCTATTTGTTTGTAGACACACTAAGCTCAAAGCTTTCTTGATCCTATGTATAAAATAATTAAAAATTATTTCATTTCTTATCATCATCAGTATTTCAGGCATAAAATAAGAAAAAAGTATTTAAATTATTATTATCATCAGTGTTGCAGGTATAAAATAATATAAAAAAATTTCAATTATTGTCATTATCATCAATATTTCATGTATAAAATAATTAAAAATTGTTTCTATTATTATTATTATCATCATAATTAACAGTTATTTCAGTTATCATCATCATCATCATCATCAGTGTTTCATGTATATAAAATAATTAAAAATGATTTGAATTATTATCATTGTCAGTGTTTCAGGTATAAAATAATTAAAAATTATTTCAATTAAAATTATCATAATTAAAAATTATTTCAATTATTATTATCACCAGTGTTTCAGGTATATAAAATAATTAAAAATTATTTCAATTATCATTATCATCAGTGTTTCAAGCATAAAATAACAAAAAGTATTTCGGTTATTATTATCATCAGTGTTTCAAGTATAAAATAATTAAAAATTATTTCAGTTATCATTATCATCAGTATTTCAGGTATAAGTTAATTAAAATTTATTTCAATTATTATCACAATTAAAAATTATGTCAATTAAAATTATTATCATTAGTGTTTCAGGTATATAAAATAATTAAGAATTATTTCAATCATTAGCATTATCATCAGTGTTTCAGGCATAAATAAGAAAAAAGTATTTCAGTTATTATTATCATCAGTGTTTCAAGTATAAAATAATTAAAAATTATTTAAGTTATCAGTTAATGGTATAAGATTATTAAAAAATATTTCAATTATTATCATTATAATCAGTGTTTCAGGTATGAAGTAATTAAAAATTATTTCAATTGTTATCATTATCATCAGTGTTTCAGGTATAATATAATTAAATATTATTTCAATTATTATCATTATCATCAATGTTTCAGGTATAAAATAATTAAAATTTATTCCAATACATTATATATTCTAAAATTACTAATTGAATAACCTAACAACATTTATAATATGCTTGTGTTTAACAGGTTGTGCATAAAGAAACTGGCAATGAATATATCTAAAAGTGTTAATTAATTGAAATAATGTCACTATAATCAATTACAAGTTAAAAATAACGTTGTAAAATTTCTACTCACTCCTTTCGGAACTCTGTAATTCGAAAGTACGATGTCCTTCTGCATCATCCTCACATTCACAATAGCTATTGGTCGTAGTCTGGAAAATGTAAATAATGGAAACAATACTTTTCAGATTATTAATCGAATCTTGATTATAATATAAAGCTAATTTGCACACGTAATACACAGAGGATTTAGCTAGTTTCAAAACAGTATCAAATTCTATAGACTAACACCGAGAGAGAAATCAGGTCTCTCCCTAGGCGTTCCAAATGTGCACTGGTACGTGGTCGGGAATATTAGATAAATAATGAGTGTTCTTCTGACCACCTTAAACTGATACGCCAATGTATGGCATAGTTTAATAATTGGATGTCATGAAATAAACCACAAAATACAGTTTGTAAATTATTCTGTAGCGTCTCAAGATGAAAAATCAAAGAGGAATTAAGAAAACGCCAGTAATTGCGTAAAACATCTAAACTCGAATTAAAGCAATATTGTAGTGGAATTTATTTGATATTATTGGACGTACCGTACTAGAAAGAAAAAATGGCCAGACTCTTGAAGCTCCTTACAGAGTACGATTCACACCAAAACGATTAAACAAAGATTTTCAACCCATTATAAATTAAATGACCAGTAATCTAACTCGGTTTCATGAAATAATGAGCTCACGTTCTAGTACAGAATTTTAAAGGATCATTAATTCATTCATAATATTCTGCCCAAGTTTCACTGCAAACCTAGTATTTTCCAATCTTTCCTATTTTCTCCCTTCCTCTTAGTCTCCGCATATGATCCATGGTGCCTGTTACTTTATAACTTCTTCTGACCCAAACTCTTCTCCCGTTCACCATTCCTTCAACTGCATCCTTCAGTAGGCAGTTTATTCTCAGCCAGTGGCCCAACCAATTCATTTTTCTCTTCCTGATCAGTTGTAGAATTTAATCTTTCTTCATCCACTCTTTCCAACACATCTTCGTTTCTTATTTTGACTGTCTATTACACAGGCTCCATCTTTCTCCATATCCACATTTCAAATGATTCTAGTCGCTTCTCTTCAATTCATCTGCTCCCATATAATACTACACTCCACACAGAGCACTTCACTAGTCTCTTCCTTAATTCATTTCATTCAGTGTTCTGCCAAGGGCAGGTCTTTCACTGCAAACCTAGCTTTCTCCAATCTTTCCTATTTCCTGCCTTCATCTTTGCCTCATCATATGTTCCATATATCTTAATGTCGTCTATCATCTGATATCATCTTCTACCATGAACTCTTCTCCCGTTGATCATTCCTTCCAGTGCATCCTTCAGTATGCAGTTTTTTCTCAGTCAGTTACCCAACCAATTCCTTTTCCTCTTCCTGATTAGTTTCAGCATCATTCTTTCTTCACCCACTTTTTCCAACACGGCTTCATTTCTTATTCTATCTGTCCACTTAACACGTTCCATTCTTCTCCATATCCACATTTCAAATGCTTCTATTCCCTTCTCTTGATTTCGTCGTAAGGTCCATGTTTTTCTTAATAGTGTGTCCGAATATAAGCAAGTCTATTGGAAGAAAATGAATTAGCTAACGAGCTAATAGAATATTCCGATCTTGACCCTATTAACTAGAAAAGTGATTAGCTGACAAAATAGAACTTGTCTATAAACGAATTAATACAGGAATATTACAAGTAGAAACCCGGCCTCTGGTATAGGCTCAGCGTGGGTATATGTGTGTACTGTAGTGGCAAAAAAACGGACCGATCCTTGTTGCTGATTGCAGAGCCTTGTTCACTCCAGAGCACGATAGACTGGTAACTAAGACATTCGTGGTTCGAATCCTGCCTGGGAAGGAAACTTTTTTTTTTTCCTTATTCAAATTTATTTCCAATACTTTTCGATTGCTGGTAAAGTTCATGTTCTGGAAATAATAAGTTAATTAAGTAGTAAAATATCGCTGCAGTTGAAAAGTATTGGGAATAAATTTGAATAAGGAACAAAAAAAGTTTCCTTCCCAGGCAGGATTCGAACCACGAAAGTCTCAGTTACCAGTCTATCGAGCTCTAAGTGAACAAGGCTCTGAAATCAGTTACAAGGGTCGGTCCGGTTTTTTTGCCACTACTATACATGTATGTACAGACTAATTGAACGAGAAGAAATATTTCCTCATCTAGACCGTACATGCAGGACTATTATTCAAACAACACTCAGGAGGTAGAACTGACAAGAATAAAGTGCAGGTTACCTACAGGATGACTTTTCAACCCCCAAATATAAGACGAAGGCTACACAAATAACCATAATGGTGATAACGCTGACCGTCCCGGACCACTAGTGGAACGTCACATACGAAGGAGAGTTATAAGTTACAAAATGAAGTAGCGACCTAATGAATAGGCGCTCAATCTAGTATTATCACTAAATGGCAGTATTATCGATGTGCGCATAAGCGAGACAAAGAAACACGAGTTGCAATATGGCTGCACATCTCCAAAAATACACCATTGGCTACTTGATCCATACATTGATGCATGCTTTGTTTTGGACTGGTAATGATGCAACAAAGATTTATCACATGTCTCTATCCGGGCTATCATATCGTTCCTTTCGTCCTGTCTGCTCGAATCAATTAGTCAGAATGTTGCACATTTTCTTCTGTGAAAATCTCCACTGACCGACCGAGACTTGGTGCTTGAAACTTGTCCGTCCTTCATAGAAATTCTCTATCACATTGTAAACAGCTTGACATAACAGGCAATGCTCAACATACACGGACGATGTTTCTTTATGAATATCCTTTGGTACAGGTCTTCTTGTTCAGAAAATGGCACAACAGAGCACTGTTCGGTAAGGATATACTCCTGCAGAGGTGTCACTATCACTCAACTGCTGCTTCTTTGTTTCGCTTGTGTTTGCATTGATTATCTTGACACTTGGATAATACTATTATCTAGTGGTGATAGTTTCAGACGCCTTATTAAAAGTGTAGGCTGCTACTTTAATTTGTAATTTTTTGATTAGCCTATGTAGGAAGCCTCAGACCAAAGTGATTATCTCACTGCTACTAGCGAGGGGACATTTAACCGATCCTCCAGGATCCAAGACAATCCCGCACGTCACAGTCCTACTCCACCACAGTCAAGAACGTTCAAGAGTAAGTGGCTATTACTCTACACTCGGCATGACCGAAGCTCGTACACTTTAGCCTAAAACCATTTTATGGCAAGAAATTACTTCGAAAGTAAGGAAGATTGCTAAGAAATATTGTTGATAGATACAATGATATTGTAATGTTGAGGAAAAGGAAAGGGTTTCCAGAAGAACATTCATCTTCCGAGCTTGTTCATAATCCGGCCAGCATCGAGGGTTGAACTCAAATTCCCGGAAGGAGCTCCTGCTGCAGAAATGAGCTACCGTAGGGTCTCTCTGCTATAGGCAAATGACGTCCAAAACCTTTGGAACTTGCGCGAAAGATACATTGGCGATTTTCGTAATGTTAACAAATTACAAATTAACTATATACGGTCAACTACTGAGGAGAAACGGTTAGCATGCCTGATCGTGGAACGAGCGCGCCAGGGCTCATTTCCTAGTTGAAACAAACTACTTTGGTTTTTCCTCAATCCATCAAGAGCAAATGCTGGGTAACTTTCGGCGTCGGATCATGGACTCAGTTCGCTGGAATTATCACCTTCATGTCTTTCAGGCGCTAGATAAGCTTAGCAGTTGATAAAGCGTCGTAAAATAACCAATTACAAAAACTATATTCGATATAAAAGTAAAAGGTTACAAATGCTTTTAAATTGCGTTTCACAATGAATTCTTATTAATTTGTAAAGTTTAAGAAGTTTTACAAAATCATATATAGAAATTTACAATTGGGATTTTCGTTAGGTCAAAGACAATTTGGGTAAAATCACTAAGGAGGGAAGTTAAATTTCTATTTTTACCACTGTCAATGGATATGTTTATTTATCACAAAATAGATTATGTAAGCCCAATATCTCTAAACCAGGCCTGCACAAGGTTTGCGCTCTCCGAGCCGGCTCACAGCTCATGAGGGGAATGCAGATATTAGCTGCGCTCTGTATAAGGGTGAACTAGAAGAATGGGTGATCTCGTAAAAAAATATACACAAGAGAAAATACAGTACTAGTAAGAGTGTTTGTGAAATGAATTCCTTCTCAGTGTTTACTATCTTGCACTACTATTAATTAATAAAGAAATATTTATTTTACAGAATTAATAGAAATTATATAGCTACTTAAATGTACAATATCATTTTGTTATATTTTTATTTATCACTACATCAAAACGAGGTTTTATGTTGTTGGCAGCTGAAAGGAATAGTAGCCTACTGATCGCAATGAAACATCAGTTACAGATGTTCGATATCTGCCTTTATTAAAGTTGATTATAGAAAACAGTTGCTCACAAATATAAATGTTGAGCCAAACATAGCAATCATTTTCACAGCCAGCCTGTATAGTCGTGGATATTATTGCTAATGTTTAGTCTTGTAAAACTCAACCAGGCTAGTAGTATTATTCAAACGATCTTTAGCCCTTAGGTCACATTGAAGATCAATAAGTTCGAGCTGTAAATCGTTAAATGTTAAATGGTACGTTACGTCTTTTAGATTCCTCCATACTGTATTGTAGCAGTAGGTAAGCAACATGAAAAAGTTACTGAGAATAGGCCTACACACTGCACTTCACTAGATAACTGAGTGGTCGCTTCCCTCTCCTCTACCTATAGCAAGTCTATGTCATTTTGACGTATCTTCCTCTCCGTTTCGGCGAGCGGTAAACACGTGCGCGCTCGTTGAGCGCTGTTTGTGCAGGTATGCTCTAAGTCATAGTTCTACAATAGTAAATTAATTATAAAATATCGCCAAGAAACACTTAAAAATCTCCAAGTTTTCGCCGTATTTGTACAGCTGAATTTTCGTGATGTAATTTGTTGATTAGACCAATGCGTTGATTGGTCTGTTATGTAAATAACCATAGGAAACACCTATTTCAACAGATAGAGACAGAATCGTTCAGTATTTCTTCTTTTTAGGCTACTAATGAGAATATAATTATTACAGCCTTGATAAAGACAGGAGACCAAACCTATCTGCATACTGAAGGCTTAGAATCTCCATGAATGCCTGCTATTTCATGGAACTACTGCTGTTATCTAATGTGCTGCATCGAACATTGAAGTCATTAGCAGTCTTGCTCTCCATTACTTTAAAGTCTTGCAATCTTCCTGTTTGTCAGCGATGCAGTTGTTCAGGTGGTGTCGTCCAATTCTTCCTCCGGATGGTTGCATAAGACGCACTTCGGATTGCATTGAACTGACACTCAGTACACAATCAATTCAAAGCAATATGAAGTTGTTTTCAGGTTAGGCTCCACTTTCTCTGTTGAAAGTTGGATATGAAACCCTATATCTTGCAGCCGTGCTTTCAATGCATCGGGACTCATTTCAAATATTTAATTATATTCATATAGTGATATGAATGTGTTGTTAGTTCTTGGCCGGAAAATATCACGTCTTCTTCCATTAAATTCACTATCGTCTTATGAACCACCACACTGCTAAATGGCATTATAATTACTTTAGTTTAATTAAACTGCTTGCGGCAATATAGTGACGAGTCATACTGAGATTTTACAGGACAGCAACTCTTAAATTATAACAATTAATAAGACTGATCTTTAAATTGAAGTTTGAGATGCCATGACTTATTGGTCATTGAAAAGTCCAACACAATTTTTGTTACTGAGAATTACTATGATTATTGTAAAATATTCGTAGACGAGGTAATTTCAAATGTGACATGTCACTACGTTGCTCCAAGCCCTTGAATTCTTAATGGTGATTGGTTACTCATTAAATAAATGTAATTGATTTGTATTAATTTTCGTTACGTACAATTTGTCGCGCATTCAAACTCCACACTCCTAAAGACAATAACTGTAGGAAATGTGCTGGTTTGATAAGTAAAATTCACATATTTTTTAAATCACTCCTTCATTGTGAAACCAAACACTCGTAAATTTTGCAAAATATTTCTTGTAAAGATTTGTCTTTCTTTGTAAAGTGCAACTTTACGAACGCAGATTGTGAAACAGACGTTCACAATTTACAAACAAAATTTACAATGTAAACACAATGAAACAAGTCTCTGATCATAAAGTACAAAGCAGGGTAATGAAAAATATTCCAAGAAAATAATTAAGAACGAGTAACCATTAGACCTACCTCATCGAATCCTTGATACAGGCTTTCACGTACTTTAGATCGTTGAGTATCTCTGAGGTGATAGGTTGATTTTTGTCTGGAAGATAGCGATGAATTTCATCAAAAAGTTTCCGTTGCTTGTCTGGATTCTTTGCCAAGAAGTACAGCGCGATTGCAGTAGCGTACGAGGTCTGCATAAAAACAATGAATTGCAATTGTCCAATGTTCATATTGTCATTAAATTTATTAAAATACCTTAGTAGTGCCGTTCGTCAAAGAATTAGAAACAACTTTAGCTAACTTCAATTTACAATTTCAAAAATAAATAACTGGGTGCAGTTTCAATTTACGTTGAAATGAAGTGAGAGGAATGTGGTAAATAGGCAGGGAGGTTAAGTAGTTCTAGACTTTTAGCTAAGATGTATCTTTACCCGAAAGAACTAACTTACTTCTGTAATAGTTTATATTGACACCGTCACATCCTTTAGGTAGAAGGAAGGATACATAACTGTATGGATCGAATTAAGAAAGGGTGGATAAATTTCCTTTACGAATAAAGTATTAAAGTAGACTATTTTAAAAAAAATAAGTAATTCAGTGAACCATTAAATGGTGAATTGTAACCTACAACTTAAAAACTATATTGTTGCAGATAACGATCTGCAATAAATTGATTGCTTACTGTGTCAATGCCAGTTCCCATCATTTCCATGGCCATAACAATGGCAGTCTTCGGATTGTCGTCGCGGGCCAACAATTTCTCCAAAACTGTCTGTTCTCTGTCACTGTCTGGAGGAAGAGATTTTAGTCTCTCGGTTGCCTGGTCGATATATTTCTTAGACACTCTGTAATGAAGGGATATTCAGTATTATTATTATTATAATTATTATTATTATTATTATCATTATTATTACTTATTTATTTATGACTTTCAAGAAACCCGGAGGTTCACTGCCGCCCTCACATAAGCTCGCCATCGGTCCCTATCTTGTGCAAAAATTAATGCAGTCTCTATCATCATATCCCACCTCCCTCAATTCCTTTTGATATTATCCCCCACCTAAGTATCGGCCTCCCCAAAAGGTTTCTTTCCCTCCTGCTTCCCACTAACATTCTACGTGCATTTCAGAATTCTCCCATACGTGCTGCATTCCCTGCCCATCTCAAACGTCTGGATGTAACTTCATCCCTTTTAGCCCTAAATATTCTCCTAAGAATCTTATTCTCAAGTACCCTTAATCTCTGTTCCTCTCCTAAAGTGAGAGTCTAAGTTTGACAACCAAACAGAGCACGGAATATAACTGTTTTATAAACTTTTCAGTTTTTTTGAGAGCAGACTCGATGGCTAAAGGTTCTCAACCGAATAATAATACGCATTTGAGTAATTCCACGTCAAATCGCACAAATTTAACCTCGAATTGACTTTCATGTCTCTGATTCAGATAAAACAAATTTTGCACATTCTATGGATTGAAAAAGTAAATACGTGTTTTATTATTGTTGTCTATATCGATTGTTGTAGTAGATATGTGTTATCAAAGATTCTGAAATAGTTCTCGTATCATTATTGTTAAACGTGATTACCTCCATTAATAATCATAACAGAGATTTGCTCTTTGTCTCAATTTGAAGGTGATATTACATACTTTATTCTTCGCATAATAATATAAAAATATAACTTTGTTAACTTTGTTTTAAAAACATTTAAACACATAAAAATATGTTTTAATGGCAGCGACTTGCTTTAAAATTACAGAAATAAATACTTAAATACCTTGAAATTATTGTAACCATCCTTAAAAAAATCAGAACGCTACTCTCAACCGTTGAAGAATAATTAAAAGATTCACCAAGCTGCGCGTCTTGAGTTCGCGGGCTGCATAAGTACTGTTGCAAGATGATGTGCAAGTGCAGCTCTGGATGAGAGTCGTGTGACCACTTTACACTGTTCTCCGGTCATAATATCACTCTTTCGCGTAATTTATGTAATATAGTACTATATTTAAATTTTGTTTTTGTAAAATATACACATGTAAGAATGATTACTACAGTTTACACAACACTGCACTTTTAAAACTAATCACCTACAACCAATTCTATTTAATGTCCACCACTTTACTATCACTTTGAAGTGAATAGTTCTTTATTATGGTCTGAGATTGTGTCAGTGGAACAAAAGAATGAAGTTGTAAGATACCTCGTACCACTTTTGCTTGTTGGTACCTTGAGTAGAAAATATAGCTAAGTTATTTGTATTCGCTAATGGTAAAAATTTAAAGGAATATTATAAATTATATTATTAATTCCATCAAGCATTAATTTAACATTTTCATGATGAACATAGATACAAACTGAGTGTGTGCCACTAGTTCCAAGGAGTACACATTCCTTTGGTCTGAGTTTGAAAATTTTTGAAAATCCTACTTTGATATACGGATGTTGCTCTTTGCAACACTGGTAAGTTTTCTTAAGATTACATAGTATTAATCTTTTCTCTCTGTGAACTCTCTTTCCTTCTTCTTTAACTGAAACACAATTCTTTTTGCCAGCCATAACCCTCCTCACATCATCAGAATTATAAAGTTGAACAACGTTCTCTACTAAAAATGTTCCCAAACTTTTTCCCGATTTAGGATTAGGAGTAACCAAAATCCCCTTTTCTGCTCCTACTTGTTTAGAAATTCATATCATGTGAGTGGTGATATTAAAATGTTGTTGAATTTTACCGTAGGACCAACTTAAAAATTGTTAATATATGTATTTTGAGATTTCTGTCGTCTGTTTCATGAAATAAGTTTATAAATTTCTGTATTATATCGGAATTATTTGAATTTTCAACTGAAGTTGTGGCTTCTGTGATATGAAATATTTTATGTTAAAGTATATCTGTAACTTTCTGCATTTTTTGTTTTGGATATTTTTTTAGATAATTTTGTTTTCTTTATTGGCGATTCTTAATCATCACTAAGCTCTCACACATCTTCAATATATTATTTTTAAAGTTATTTCTTGCTCGAAAGCAACCTGAAGTCAGCGTAGTTATATGTAAAATATATTAGATTATAATTTCTTTTTGAATTTTTAAAGTACCGATAAGCTGTTATAAAAGTAATTGTTTAAAAAGTGACCCTCTAAAACAACCCCATCAATAAATCAATTAATATAATATTCCATTTGTTCCCATTTCAAATGACACCAACGCTCAACTTCTATGATGCATAGAATCTTAACAATGAGCATTTTCACACTGCGTCGTGCATGAATTTGTCATGTAATTAAAAGAGTATAAATAGTAAAATATTAAAGTATGATCCCAGAAAAAATTACAGACCTCTTATTTTGATCTGCACAACATATTTTAGAAGATTTAAGCAAATACTAAATGGTCACGTTTCGTATAAAGGTGTTTGATTTGACATGCACACAACACAACACAACACGATACCTACTCCGAAAGACTTAGGAATTATTGTTAGATAAATTAAAGGGAAACTGCTAAGTGTTGAAGGGACATTACGTGCTTTTAGAACTAGAGGTTATCTGTTTATTTATGTAAAGTAACGCCGCACCACTAATAATGTATTACTCACTCTTGCTGCGGCCATCGCAGCTGCATGCTCCGGCGCGCGGTCTCACTCAATCCGAGCCTTCCGACCAGAACATACCTCAGTAAATTATTTTCACAGCGACTTCGTATTCGAATAGCGTTCTAAAACCAACGCAGTTCTACGTAAAACATTTCAAAGAATGTAATGATAATTTTTTCCCGTTTTAGAAGTATGTCCCTGATATATAAAAACGTATTTTAAAAATATAACCCTCTAAAAGGGGCCCATTTTATATCTTGATACAACACAAAAAAATTAGTATTATAATACTGCAATTATTGCACTTTAAAATGATATAATTACGAAATTTCTACGATTTATAGAATCTTCAGTATAACCATTTTCATAATACGTTGCATCCTAATTTACGGAAAAAGTAACATTTAATAAATGACTAAATAATTGTGTCAGTCCGAAAAAATTACACATGGGTTATTTAATTTCATCAATGGAATATATAAAAAAATTGGAGCAAATATTAAGTTGTTATGTCTCGTAGGTGTTCCATTTGACATGGAATGACTCATTTCCCATATTTGTTCTGCGTTTTATTTCCTCCCGGGTGTCATTTTTATATTTGTTAATGTTGCTTCAAGATATTTGAATTTGTCCACCTCATGGAAGGATAAATTTCCAACTTTTATATTTCCATTTCATACAATATTCTGGTCACGAGACATATTCATATACTTTGTCGTTTCGGAATTTACTTCCAAACCTATCTCCTTACTTACTGTCGGCGACTCAGGAGAAGACGAGAGCGGACTGAGGAGGAAGGGATGAGAACAGATAACGTAAGACATGTGCAATATTTGTACTGCAGTAAGCGGAAACACTAGGTCTCCTTCTGTTCAACTTAGCTTTAATTTCCATACGCATTTTTACTCATGTTTCCTGTACGAGTAATAACCTGGCTACTGGGATGCTTATCTGAGCGATGTTTATAATAATCAGCAGCGATAGTCAAGAAGGTCACAATCTTTCCGCTCGTCTTCTCCTGAGTAACGGACAGTACTTCAAGTAAAATTTCCGTGTTTTCCCTAATCGTTTGTGGATTTTTTCCTAACATATTCGTGTCATCCGCATAGACATGAAGCTGATGTAACTCGTACAATTGTAATCCCTCCCTGTTATTCTGAACTTTCCTAATAGCATATTCTAGAGCGAAGTTAAAGTGCAAATGTGATAGTCCATCTCCTTGCTTAACCCGCAGTAAATTGGAAAAGCATCAGATAGAAACTGGCCTATGCGGACCCTGCTGTATATTTCACTGAGATACATTTTAATTAATCGAACTAATTTGTTCGGAATAGCAACTTTTATTATTATTATTGTTATTATTATTATTATTATTATTATCATTATTATTATTATTATTATTATTATTATTATTATTATTATTATTATTATTCCAGATTTCAGGAAACCTTTGCGAAAACTCTCGTACTCGGTGATCTATTGGTCACTAGACACACGGTAGAACAGTTTTGAATGATTTTTCAACGTGTATAGCGTCTATCAAACGAAAAAGTAAAGCCGTGGGTATTATACAGTAGTTTACTGCATGTAAACAATACCTTAGTGAAGTCAACGTATCATGTCCAAATACGAACTCACACATGCATACTCAGAATCGAGCCTGCCTATGTATTAGGGCATCAAATGCTCACTACGAATAGCAGCAATGGATGTTGTTCTGAATATTTCTTATTTGATCTCTTTCTCGATTGACATTCTCGAATGAGTGCTTTACAACCAGGAATTCTAGAGGTTTATGTACGAGAATGAATTAATGGACATACTTGTATTTTTTGGAGGGGGCTCTTAAGACCACAATTCTTCTAGATGGAGTTGTCGATAGGAAACCTATTACACAAACCTTTAATACACACTTTAACGAGGGTCAAAATAGCGAATATATTCCACTACCTGATATATACTGTATCTTCTTCATGCACGTATATTTCAAAACTAGAAGAAATAAGTACAATTCACACTAGAAGTCCTATAGTTCATCACTTTTAACCCCAATTAACATTAAAAGATTATCAAAACATTTATGACAGTGTTATAAAACTCTCGAGAAAGTCCCTGTTATTGTAGATTAAAGAACATAACGATAAGCAGGATAATGATAATGCGAATGGGAATGGCATCTACAGGATAATAAATCTTACTTCGTTCCACCACGTTTGACTGGAAAGATTTACTACTACGTTTCGCAACAAGCTGTTCCAAACCTTCACTACATTTGTCTGGGAAGATTTACTACTACTTCTTGCAACAAGTTGCTCCAAACCTTCACAACGTTCGACTGGGAAGATCTACTACTACGATTTGCAACAAGTTGTTCCAAACCTTCACTACGTTCGACTGGGAAAATTTACTACTACGTTTTGCAGCAAGTTGTTCCAAACCTTCACTACGTTCGACTGGGAAGATTTACTACTACGTTTAGCATCAAGATGTTCCAAACCTTCACTACGTTCGACTGGGAAGATTTACTACTACGTTTTGCAACAAGTTATTCCAAACCTTCACTACGTTCGACTGGGAAAATTTACTACTACGTTTTGCAGCAAGTTGTTCCAAACCTTCACTACGATCGACTGGGATCATTTACTACTACAGTAGGTTTTGCAGCAAGTTCCAAATCTTCACTACGTTCGACTGGAAAGATTTACTACTACGTTTTGCAACAAGTTGTTCCAAACCTTCACTACGTTCGACTGGGAAGATTTACTACTACGTTTTGCAACAAGTTGTTCCAAAGCTATTAGAAGACGTGCCACTTATAGTGCGTCATCAGATGTGAATGTAAGAGGACCTGCACAATTTACTCTTGCTGTGCGCGACTCTAAGCCTTGCATACCCCGGGCGTTGGATTGGAAGAATTGATCCGATTTTTGATCAAATGGCTGTTCTTATTTGAGAGCTTTTGCTTACTTCTTTTGTGGGCATATCAAAGGTCTCCTCTACGAGAAACTGGTGGAAGACCGAGAGTCACGTTTCTTGCAGCATCTCATGTGGTTCGGGAGACACCTGGGGTGTTTTGGACAGTACGCTAGAATTTCCTTCGACGATGCAATGCCTGCACTGAATATGTTGGTTGACAATTCCAGCAACGTTTACTGATATTCACTTTACTTTACTGATGTAACTTCAGGGTCGTAAGGAAAATGGAAGACGTCGGGGGAAGGTAGCTTTTGTTCATTCGAAGTTTAATGGGTGCTGGTTGTGTATTGTTTACTGCATTATAATAGGTTTTTTCGACGTAGCGTGACTATTTTCTGTTTAAAAAGGAAACCTTTCGTAAGGAGTTCAGTTGTGATTTAATGAAAGTACTGTGAAGGTATATTAAAATGCCGCCAATAAAATCTATAACTTTGCCTGTGCTTATAAAAGACTTCGGAGGTGACTGTTTTTTAGTAAAAGACGAAAATATTTTATGGGGCAAAGTATATAAGTTAGACATAGAAGTCAATAAGCGCCATATTTTACAAAATGATTATGACTTTAGAAGACACATCGAACATCTGAATTTGTATAGTGATTCGACTTCGGATCAGTTCACTTTTTATTGCTGATATGTGAGAATATTCCGTTCCATAAACTTGAGAATCCACATTTTAAGCACTTCATTGAAAACTATACGTCTATAAAATTGCCAACTCCAACAACCATGCGTACACAATACTTACTCTCGTGTTATGCAATAACTTTGAATTCTATACGATCAGCTGTTTGTAACAAAAAAAAAAGTTAAAATAAAAAAGATTGTTCTTGAAAAAATTCTGCATATTTAAAACTCTGTGAAGTGCAATATGAACTAAACAGTAAACAGGTACAAGATAATACACATTCTAATAAATAAAAAGTATTTCAAATTCGCACCAATAACATATTGTGATGTCGAAAGAACATATCGTTGTTTGAGTGACAATCAAAACAGATTTATATTTCAGAATTTACGAATGTACAGTTTCCCTGGAAAAGGATGAGACGATTGAATATTCCTAAGTCTCAGATGTAAGACACTGCGCATGATCGGAGACCAGAGCACCGATACACAAGATAACGAATATTGAGTTACTTAAATTCAGGCTATTTGGTTTGTTACTAGCATCGTTCCGAAATTCAAATAAAAACTGCAAAAAATTTGATAATATTACGTAAATAAAAGATAAATATATACATAAACCGTGTAGTTAAATCGACAATGGACCTTCATGACTAGATCGACACTCCGCACAGAAAAGAAGGAAAGCTTTCATGTCGTTTCCAAAGCTCAGACGGTAAGACTTCTGCGTGTTGTGTAGAAGAGTGCGAGTTCGATTCTTAGTCTACACAACAATTTTTTTTGGTATAAATAACGTTGAAATAGCTAAGTCACGTTGAAATATAGTTTACAAAGTCCTGAGATTAAGTGTTAATGATCGCAAACAATACAAAATTACAAGTTATAATATTATAAACGTTAATCTAATGAATGCATTTATACACACACATATATACAATGTAAATGCATATATATTAAAAACTAACAATTAAAATGAAATTAAAAAAAATATATAATAATAGACAAACTTTTACGAAGGTTTAGAGTCCTTAGGCTATGTCATTTGTTGAGTAATTATTACAATAATTTATTAATAGCTTTCCCATATGTGTAAGAAATGCACTCGCACAAAACAATTTTTATTAAAAGTATGGCTTTGGATTATTTCATTCTCACCCCTGCAGTTAATTTTAACTATTTTATCTACGTGTTTGCATTCAATTTTATTCATGTTATGATAGAATGTATAAGCACTGTTGCAGTTATTGGCTAATTACATATATTAATAATAATTATTAAATACATCTGTTAAGTAACCAATTGCAGTATCTTTTGCAAAATCTTGGATGTTTAAGTTGTCAATAATATTTCTGTACTATATACTATAATACGTTAAAAGAATTTGCAATAGATTTGGGATCTCTACTTTATAATCATTGGTTTTAATGAAAAAATATTTTCTTTCTTAGGATATCTACAAGTTTAAATTTAATAATATTACGAATAGGTTTAATTGCATTATCTGAATTTTGTACTTTTCTACTCAAATATATTCTATTTCCCTCTTTCATAATTTTTGATAAATTACACTGTACTTCTTGCAGTATTTAAGAACATGAAGATCATTACATTGCAACTCATTACATATAGATTCTTCTTTTTAATACATGAGATTTTGAAGTCCCTGCGTTATCTACATGTTTTAACTTTTGAATTTTTTCACAACATTGAGTGGAGAACATCCACTGAAGTGATTATGAAATTAAGTGAAAAATTCAATATATTTACTCTTAATATCAGTAGTACCAGTATCATATATGTTTTTCCAAGATTCATTTTGTAGACATATATGTAAATAATCACTAGATACAGCAATTACGATCCTTTCTTAGTTTTTAAATTAATATTTTGAAATTGTTCAGTGACATTGGAAACACATAGGATTTGTTTATCATCGTCAGACAAGCCATTGATTATAGGTTCTGTCGAATAGGAATTCAGCCTAATTCTGTGTACAAAACGTTTATCAATGGCTGTGTTACTTCAGCTTGTATGCTATGGGAAAATGACCCTACGAATAAGGTTTCCAGTTTCAAGGAGTGAATTTAATTTACTTTTACGGAAAAGTTCCGAGAGATAATCTATGTTTATGTCACTACAGATCACAAATTCCATATGAGATTTCTAAAGTCTTTTATTTACAAATTCAATGTTGGCTATAAATATTAATAAATAATGTAAGAAATATGAATGATTGTAGTTATAAGTCTGATTTACATTATAAAAAGCAAGAAGTTACATTCCTCGGCAAGATTCGAACTTTCGATGTTTGGTTTTGTCGTCCAACGCACAACCACGGACCTATTCAATGCTTATGTTAATAACATACAATTTAGCTGTAGCAATGTGGTGTCATAACTTGGGGTTTGTTTATTTAATGTAATTAGATTTAATTTGATTAGTTTCGCAACAATTGGACTTCCTGTTATATCCTGTTATTTAGATATTTAATTTAGGGTTGATTTATTAACTCTTACTATGCAAGATGCCTCTAATTTCAATAATCCTATATCATGTTAAATAGTCATTGTCTACACTAAAGTATTATCGTCATCTCTCATTTCTCATCGTAATGGCGAACCGACGTGACATGTGACAGCGAGTTATAGCTCTAGTTGAGGCTGGATATGGGGCTAAATCTGCTGGCCGTTTGGTCGGTGTTCCTGGAAGTACAGCCGCGAGGTGGGTTCATCGTTACCAAAATTTTGGGGAGGTCGAAAATCGCCCTATTCCTGGGCGTCCGCGGATTTCCTCATTGGAAGAGGATGCTCTTTTATTCGAGACAGTTCGACAGGACCCCTTTCTGGCTGCTAACGAAATAAGAGCAGCATCTAACTTTCCCGGCTCTTCACAGACTGTGATCAGCAGGTAGAAGAACCGCGGTATTAGGAGCTGGAGGGATGCGCAAATGGAAATATTGGGGGAAGCACAAGCTGTCGACCGTCTTGCCTTCGCTACCAATCGAGTGGATTTCGATTGGAGAAATGTAATTTTCTCCGACGAAACAACCATCTCGAGTGATTACGAAGGTCCTGTCCGTGTCTATCGTGTGGACGGTCTCCGACGTGATCAGCGCTATGTGCACCGACGTGAAAGATCGGGGCGCTTTAGCATATCGTGTTGGGGGTGGATGTCTTACGATGGACCTGGCGTTATAGAACGCATCGATGACCGGTTTAATGCGGAAACTTACGAGCACATTCTGGAAAATATATTCCTTCCCTCCGCCCGAGAACGTTTTCCCGAAGGAACATTGCTGTTCCAGCAGGATAACCATCCCGTGCACTATGCTGCAAGCATTCAAAGATGGTTTCAAAGGAGATCCGAGATCGAAATCATTAATTGGCCTCCGAAGTCACCTGATTTGAATGTCATCGAAAATTTATGGGCGGAATTGAAAAAGAGAAGGATAGCCACCTATGCCCACCGACGCCCTCGAAATCGAGACGAATTGTGGGATCAAGTTGTTGACACCTGGGAAGATCTCGCCGGGGATCAGAACTTATTCCACAATCTCGTGACATCCATGCCGGATCGACTTAGAGCTGTAATAGAAGCTGATGGCATGTGGACAAGATTTTAAGTTAACAGGTCTCTTTTTGTTTCTTATGATTTTTGTTTGAGGAAGAATACTTTTAACTTCCAAGTAAGATTTATTTTTTTTGACGAGGTTCAGCCCACTTGTAAGACCCAGAAATTGGGCATAAATTATTCCATATTTTTCGACAAATTAGACAGTCGAGGAACTCTGAACAAATTAATTACACCTCAATAAAAACAAGTTTTACCTGGGATCGAACACGAGATGTTTCGGTTATACAATGGAACCGGCACGCTACTATATGAGCTACCGAGACAAGACAGTGATAGCAGCAGTCCAGAATGTAGATCCCTTAGCAGGCATTTGCCATTCGGTACAGTGAAGCAATGATATTTTGGGACTCGAGCTATGTTGTGAAATCCTGGCCTTAAATGGCAGTCTTCTTCGTGATCCTTATTCTGGTCCTTGTCCTTGTTGTGGTCCTTGTAACAATTCTTGTACTATCTGTCATGTTATGTATCCCTACGTCGATATCGAGTGAACCGCGCTGTAGAACTTTAATTTCCGACGACCAAGAATCGTCTCATTCTTTTTCAGGGTAACTGTACATAATATTAGCAACAATAAATAATAATATACTTATTTTTAATTGTATTCACATCGATATTTAATTCTTGATTTCAAGTGCTAATTCTTGATTTCACCTTGGAAACCAACACCCGCAGCAAGAATTTGCGGTATTCATTTTATTGGGAACGAGATCAGAACACCCCCAAAACTAGCATACCGTTCCCAGTATTTTTATAAAAGATTACAAGAAAAAGACTGCCTCATCTCAACTAGCTCCGGAAAGGTACGAAAGAGACGCATAAAAAGAAGAAAAGATGAAAATTTAAGTTTTATGGAAGGCGAATGCTCAACAAGTGTTATTTCGAAAAATGAAGTAGCCATACAGGCAGAAGTAAATGAAACAATTCTTAGTGATTTTGTTTTTTCTTTCACAATTGAATTGTGTGAATTGTCTACTCAAGTGTCTATTCCATTACATGCCGAACTGAAGTCACATAAGAAATGTTATGACAAGCGTTCAGAAACAGATATGTTTAATGAAATGCAAGGTTTCCGAAATTATTCTACAATAAAATATGAGACAGAACTACCAGACTTAATGGGAGTGACATTTGTGGTTTCGAATATATTGTTAAAATTGCAGCCCATTGAAACACAATCATACCCGTAGAATCATTAATAAGAAATATTTTCATTTCTATCATTTAACCTAAAAATAGCTACCATAGATAGTCGAAACGCCCCAAGATGTAGACCATACATATTATTTTTGCCATTTTTATTAGTCAATTTCACTTCGAAAGCTTTCGAAAAATTCTGTCCAAGAGTAAGATTAGTAAAGAAAATAGTCTATTCATATTTTCCAATTAAAATGAAAAGTGGATTGTTGTATTCTGCTATGAGGGTGATGTTCGGAGTTAATCGTACAATTATAATTATGATGTATTATTACCGACACTTTAATATATATATATATATATTATTTTATATATTATTATTATTATATATATTCTCCGTTCCATTACTCTTACGTCGACACTTTAATGTCGTTGGCATCCACAATGGTTACTGTAATTTTGGGTTTTGGCCTAGCAGAGAAAGTATTCAGGAAACAATGCCTGCAATATTGAAAAATGTAGAGTGACAATTAATTGTTCAGAAGTGGAACAGCCACCCAATGTGGATCACATGGTGGCCTTCAAATCTAAATGCTACCGAGGCAGATCGAGTGACACATTCATAACAACTGATTGCGGATTACTGACTTTATAAGAAGGTGGTGATGAAGTCAGGTTTTCCCGGAATAATAACAAACCTCTCCGATAAAGGGATCATTGTTGTTACTCCACCGTATCTGCATGATGGTAAATTGAAAGCTGAAGAATTCGAAACTACTTGCAGTGTTGCCAGTGTTCGAATTCATGTTGAAAGGTGCGTTCAGCGAATTAAAATATACAGTATAACATTTTACACAAACCATCATTTGAGCTGCTTCCGCATGTTGGTCTTGTTGTTTATTCAACTGTCCAAAGAGAAGTCTGAACCTCATAAGTGATACCAACAAGGCACAACTTATGAGGCAACTAGGCCAGAATATCATGGGGTAGAGTGGTCAGTTCCTTTTCCCTTCCATTGCATATATCGCCGACTAGCTACAAATTAAACTAGTCAGACTTCATATGCATACAAACAATATTGTTCTTCCTCTGACACATATCGTCAAGTGGGATGTACAGCCTGATAACAGATGTACAGTACGTATCAGCCAGAACCTCAATCAGAGGTAGTATGTTGATGATATTGTTCATTATGTGTTGTGTTTTAGAGAATTTGCAGTCGCCCATTATTCAGAAATTGTAATTAAGACTACTTTTAGAATTAAATCACATTAAAATACGT
Organism: Periplaneta americana; assembly: GCF_040183065.1. Classification (NCBI taxonomy): domain Eukaryota; kingdom Metazoa; phylum Arthropoda; class Insecta; order Blattodea; family Blattidae; genus Periplaneta; species Periplaneta americana. The sequence goes on from NC_091133.1 coordinate 61,452,062, forward strand.
AATTAATAGAGACATTATACACACAAATATTACGCACGTCATGACATCAAATATAAGTATATCAATGTTTTCGTAATATGACTGTTCACCCTCATTCAATGATCTGAAAACTGATTTAAATGCCAAACAACTTCACTGATATTTCAGGAACTTAGTAGTTACATGTTTACACTCCTCTAGCAGTACTGAACTTTCCACTGAGTCTATAAAATAATTAAAGACTGGAGATTGCTGGGTTTGCAGTGAAAGACCTGCCCTTGGCAGAACACTATGAATCAATGAACCCATTCTTACTAATATTACAACTTTTTATCGGCAGAAAGCCGCATGTAATTTCTATATCGCACATGACTAGTGAATGACTGCGAGCCTGTAGTTAATTAGGAATTGAGACACTGCGCGGCGCCACCAGTACGATTTTGAGACCCATGCACGGTGCCTATACCAGCAAACAGTCGCGTGCTGTCGAAGGACTGCTCGTATCAACTAGTAAACACAGGTACTCTATACACCAGTACCAGCGAACTGGGACAAAGTGTCGTCCCTAGTGATGATAAACTTATCTGTATGTCTATGCTGTGTATTGTTAGTATTTCCTTTCTAATGACTCGTCTGAGTGATACAATCTGTTCGCCAATTCTATCACTCTTCCTCTACTTTGTCCTACAGTAATGGAACTTAATAATCTTCAAGTAGGTGTTTATTTACCTTGTGCGATATAACGTTGCTTCACTTGGCCGAAACATCTCTCTATAATCGCACGTTCTTTCGTTACCGGTATACATTTATTTTAGGCTCTTTGTTGTGGAGTGCTGGTAAAGTAATAAGCCAAGGAGCAATTCTGTGACTCCAAGACAAAAGGTCAATCTCAAAAGGTCGAGGTCAATCTCAAAGGACGACTGCAATTGCCCATTAGCATGTGTTATGACATTACTTGTTGATTCTAATAATTTGTGTGAAAAAAGAGAGAGACAGACTGACAGACAGACAGTGATAGTAGTGGATCCGCATCCCAACGCAAATATAAATAACACTTATCAACACTGCGTAATGTAATATTAATATAATAAGAGCTTGCAACTGCAAGAGCCAAGTCTAATCGTAATAAAGGGGACAAAGGAAATTCATGCCTCCTCAGAGAAATTGTTTTATACCTAAACTCGCATGAGAGGAACAACAATAAGAATGGTAAGGAAAGGAAGGACGGAAAGATAGAAAAGCACTTGCGTAGTTACGGTTGCGAGCGAAACTGTAGCCATGTTTAGTCGTGGATTCGAATCCTGTTGGGCTCAAAAGCTGCTTGAATATCTTCAGAGGATTTTTCCAACTGTATGGCGAATGTTAGTTAATATAATGCCGAAATCCCCGACTTGTTTCGTAAAAATAGCATCCAGTTATCACCAATTACCGAAAGTAATACAATTTCGTAGTGTATGTAGAATTAACATAAAGAAGATGCGTTAATAAGAGAAGGAAGGAATGGAAAAGACGTGATAGGGTATTCATAGAGTTCTTGTAACTGCGTGAAACGCTTATAGGCTACTATCGGTTGGCTGTTGTTAAAGGCAATATTAGCTGGTCTTGTCGATTTTTTAAGTTTGGTGATTTTACTCCTTTCCCCTCGAATCAGTCCATTTGGAATCACTAACATTTCTGTAATATCTGACTCATATGATTTGTCTGATGATTCCACTTGGTATGCTCTGAAGTAATTTCGTTCTTTACCGATAGAGTGCAGCACCCGCCAGTTTCTTGGCCAGCTGTTATTAGGAACAGGATCACTTTGTTTTTTGTTTCTCCGTGGTGTGTCTATGGAAAAAATTGAAGTCAGAAAGGGTTAAGATATTAATTATTTTCTTTAGTTGGGAAATAAAGTTACTGGACGCTATGGGTATTATTGCTTATTGTGTGCATGTAACAGTCATCGATTTTTAATACAAAGATTATAACAAGGAGGTGATAAAGTTTGACTTTATAATCCTAAACCACTACTGGGAACAAGATCGTAAAGATGCTGCCGCGACTGGAAAACAATGTGAAGTCGAGGTTGAAGGTGTCATTAGTGATCCTTTAGCACATCGATGAGTCCAGCGTTTTAATAGTGGAGAAGGGAACAAAATCCACAAAAGAAATACTCGTAGGTTACTAGAAGAACTTGGTGCTTTAAAAGACAAAATACATCACCGCATTAAGACGCTTAGAAAATCATACAGAAGCTGCAGATCTCCATTTCATGAATTGATACCTGACCACGCTGAAAACATAGTGAATATCTGTCGTAAACTAGTCGTTGATTCATGGATAATAGATTTATTAGGAGAGTTGAGACGTTTGATGAAAAATGGGTATATTACCACAACCTTGACACCTCAAAATAATGGCTCGATCTTCGTCAGCCTGTCAAAGTCGTCGTTAAAATCGTTTCGGTAGCAAGGTAATTTTGTGTGTTTGTGAAATTTGGGAAGTTTAATTCACAGGGACTTTGTAGTCGATACGGATCTTTATTTTCAAGAACTAAAGCGAGTTCATGAAATTTTGAGAGATGATATCCGGCATTAGTTAATCGAAACGATTATCTTGCAACCATTAAAATATCCAGGAATTGGGAGAAATCCAACTGCTCTTACTACCAGCATATAGCTCTGGTCTTAGTATTTATTTCGATCCGTGACTCACTTCAAACGTGGAAAAAATTTACATAACTCAGAAACTTTTGAAATTGGTGTGTTCGAATTCTTCGCATCAAAAACCAGAAATTGCGGGATAACAAACATCGATGAAAGATGACTCAGTATCATAGACTCTAACGGTCTTTACTCTGAATATTAGATTAATTTCTTCTCACAACACACACCAACTAAAATTTTTCTCCTAAACTGACATTTTGTGCGGTTCTGTGAAAGGAGCCTGTAACCCTCAAAAAGTTAGATAATGTTAGGTCTATTAATAGATATCCTTTAATTGAAGGGTTCAAAACCATAGAGAGCCAAGCGCCATTAAAAAAACCGTAGACAACAAGAGTTAAAATGAAGTTATTAGCATAATTTAATGGAAACATTTGGCAAGTAAAATAAAGTACACATTAAAACTAAATGATGTGTCAATCTGCATTAAACTATGGTATTCACTTAACTTTAACCCTTGCCTTCTCCTTTTTTTAATAAATGGCGCTTGGCCCACTATGGCTCTGAACCCTTCAATTATCATACATTGTATTGCGACTGTTGTGAAAATCTATGTATCCACATTAGAGACACAAGAGTGATGACAACATACTGTATTACCATTATGTACAATGCTTACAATGTTTTTTCTTCTGATTTTTCAGAATAAGCTATGTGAGGGTTATAGGGTTCTTGCACTGGACCTCAGGCTTATTAGACTGTACCTGCATTTGAGGAGCGTTTTTGAAAAACTTGCTAACTGAAAAAATTAAATTTTACAGGAGAGACAAAACACTATAGGCTAGTAAGCAAGTTTTGCTTTATGTCTCACTTATAGCAGAAAGCAAGTTTTGAAAAAACGATCACACTTTGACACACTATAATGAAGCGAAATAACCCGATTTTACTAAGACGCTTTGAACAACACGTAGAGGCCTGTCTTATGTTAACGAATCCATCAAAATCTCAATTTTGCAAATTTTGCAGTTATCAAGTTTTGCAAAAACGGTCCTCATTTATATTTGTACCGCAAGATAATGGTTTTCATTTGTAATGATTGTCAATGAGATTGATAGTGAATTTATGTTATTACTTCTTTAATGAATATGCGAGTATGCGGTACCATAATATATCTGTACCTATATTTACAATAGAATTATTATGTTTAGCCTCCATATTGCAACGTGACAATCATGATTGTTATATTTTCATACGTGAATGATTTTTTTTTTATTTTAGAGCTTACTTCGCTTTATTAATACATGTATAACAAATTCTTTAAAAGATGAGCATTTCAATCTTGGTGCTCTTTAAATCAGAAAGGGAAAGGCGTCATCCTCTATAAGGAGTTCACTCCCGCCAATAAATGGATCCGACAACCTGATCACCTCACTAGCAGTGAATGGAGACAAGCTCTTAAAATGACAGCTAATGTTTGTCCGCTGCGTGCTATACCAGGAAGGTCCCGAGACGGAAACCACTGTCGTCGTTGCGTCAGTGAGACTGAAACTCTTGGCCATGTTTTGAGTGCCTGTCCTTTCAGTGAGACACTGCGGAACTCTAGACATCACAGAATCAGGTCCATGATTGCCGAAGCCTTGAGGAAGAAAGGTCTCACTGTGCACGAAGAAGTCCATGGCATATCTCAAGAGGGATCCTGTCGGCGAATTGGCATGCTTGCCATTCCACCAGGCTCTACATCCGCCTACATTATCGACCCGACAGTCAGGTTCGAGGCACAGGAACAACAGCCCGCTGAAGTCCACTCAGAAAAATACAGAATGTATGAACCCACAGTTCCATTCTATTTGGAAAAATATCACTCACCTCCATTGAAGTAGTTGGGCTAATGATTGGCGCTAGGGGCACAATACCTCGCCTCTTTGTCAGTTTCTGCAAGAAGTTCCAGCTGAACAACGACTTCATTCGTGATGTTTCCCTTGCTGCTATCAGAGGATCACTTGCCGTTTTAAAATACCATCAGTACTTTGTTTCCTAAAAAGGGAGAATTTTGCTCGAATATCTAATCTGTTTGTTGACTATGTTTTAGGCCTGTTATATGCATGCTATTATCTTTCCTGTACTTAATTTACACTTTTGTTCGTTCCCCTCCTTTCTCTTTTGTGGTCTGTTTTTGTTTTCACTCAATATGTTTATTATGCTTTGTCCAATGAGGCAGTCCCTTCATTGGGAACGCTGAAGGAGTGTCTTTCAATATTTACTCCAATAAAACATTGTTATTACTTACCATTGAGTTTAGTTTGAGGTTTCATGTATGGCCAATAGAGTTGAACAACGATCGAGAAAGCAAGAGTAACAGCGCCCCCAAAGCCGAAAACCCGCACGACAGTATTGCCTACGTCGCGACTGGCTGCTAAAGTAAACTTTCAAGACATCGGGAGTGGTCAACACTCGAACGTCAAGCGGCTTTGAATCGCCACAGTCGTTTATACCAGACTGAACTTTTGTCTATTTTGGCAATCAATATAATTAAGTTACCTATTTGAAACATAATCTTTACTTTCAGTGTATAATAATCCGTTCGCCAATCTTTATTTAATCACTAAGCCTTATTAAAAGGATAGGATTTTTTTTCGTATGTTTTAGGTCAAGTGTACAATCTCAAGTAAAAAACAAATATATTAACGCTTTATTTCACATTACTTTTTATTCTTCTTAGAAATGTATGTTTATTTAAGAATTTTTCTATTTATATAACCATAGGTAGTATCTGATAATAAAACGAGAACATTTTGAAGAACACTGTAGCTTCAAAGAGACGGGCATGCGCACTGTTTTGTTTCTGGAACTTGACATTTGACACAGGCCCATTTTTTAACCTTATTTTACATAATAGTTATAAAAAATTGTTACTTGTTAAAACATATTGATATGATATATGATATGATATGATATTATATGATATGATATGATATGATATGATATGATATGATATGATATGATATGATATGATATGATATGATGTGATATATGATATGATATGATATGATATGATATGATATGATATGATATATGATATATGATATATGATATATGATATATGATATATGATATGATATGATATGATATGATATGTAATGATATGATATGATATGATATGATATGATATGATATGATATGATATGATATGATATGATATGATATGATATATATTTCTCAAAATCTTCGGTCCTGCTGGCCCTTCACATTTCTGTATTCGGGCCAGCATTCCCTTACTTGCACTATTTACAACTTTAAACAAGACGTATTTTGACACTTGAAGCCTGTTCTTGCTATGTCTTTCATGTCCCTTCACTTTCACTTGACCATCCTTTTACTTTATCCACTACTATTCTACTTCCCTTCTCTTATTCTCAGTTCCCTTAAAAATCATTCCTACCTTAATAACTAACTAAATACTTTAAATAACAATACATATAACTTATTTAATATATAAGACCTAACCCTTGTTGACTATTTCACTAAAAACTTGAACTATTATTATATTCACTGTCTAAACTCTTCTCACACAACACATTAGCGCTCGTATCCTAGCAACATTGCTTTCACTTTATTTATAACACTATTTAACACTGAAAAACGTACAACAGTTCACTTCTATTTATCCATTACCTAGCCGAATCTATTATTATTTCAACCCACTGATGCACACCTCTTTCACTTGACCATTCCCAATGTCAATGCCTAACCATTCCCAGCACACATTTACTATCTCTTCATATGTGTCCATAGACTGTTCTTTCACCTGTTCTTCAAAACCAAAGAAAATGAAGTTGTTCCTCCTTTTCTCTTCTTCTAAGTATTTCACCTTCTTTTTTAATATATTGTTTTTCTTTTGTAGATCTTCCAATTTTTTGTTAATACTATCGATGGTCGCCTTTAGACTCGTGGTATCCATTCTCCACAGATCTTTCACCTCGCTTATTAATCACTACGAAACGGCTTCCGTATACTACTGCACTTTGCTAAGTTAGCAGGCTCGCGGTCAATCACGTCTTACTTGGTTGCTTGCTCATTGAGAACTGCGGTTAAAACATATTGTTAAAATGCACCACAAATTGAAAATGTTCTACATTTAACTTACTGTTAGTAAGGGGATAAAAAATAAAAATAAAACGATATTTTGCCAGTGCACTGAATAGACTTATATGACAATCACACTACAGCACACCTCAAGGAGGAGTAAAGAAAACATGGCTCAAATGATAAGACATAATATTGAGCAGTGTTGCAAATATTCAAGAAACAAAATACCATACCGGCCTGGCAAACCAATATTTCGGATTAAGGGTAAATAATGTTTATTATGATCTGATCATGATGTATAAAAATTATAGAAAGTGATTTATTAAAATATTCAGTATCGATTACAATTTAATTTATTTTTCATTTTAAAGTGTTTTGTACATAATATTTTTTCGACATCTGAATGTTGCTCACACACATATATACACACGTACCGCTCCTACACACACATACACTTATACACACATGGCATGCGATAACTAAACAATTCTGAGCGATGGAAAAATTTGGTAAACAGATTCGAAAACAGCGGGGAAAAAATCCATAACAACCATTCCTTCTTGCTTAAGAGACAAAACTTTTTATCAGCATAGATTTTATGTAGGGCCTACATAATAGAAATATTTTAATTAAATTTTTGAAGCTCACAGCTACTTAAAAACCGTGGCCGAAAGAAACAAATAATTGTGGTACGTAGATCCGAAATCAGCATGGAAGGTTAAAATTTAACTTAAGCCTATTTGTTAACAGACAAGAATTTTATTCAGCATAAGTATTTTAAAGTGCCGTAATATAAATACTCCAATATTCTTAATTTAAAAGCCATGATCACTCAGTAGCCTAGGGTGATGGAAAAAATTTGTATACAGATTTGAAATTAGCGCGAAAGAATCTATGTGAATGAAATATTCTATCTCTTATAACAGCCAAAAGTTTGAAGTTTGCTGAACAGTGTAATTTATAGATTGTGAAAGTATACTGAATTGTGTTGGACTTATTTCTTCTTTTTTTTTTTTTTTTTCGGAACTCTAAGTTTTCAAATTAAGAAAAGTATTGATTAATATTTACAAATTTTAATGCTGAAGGCATTTAAGTGCTTAAAGCCAGTTACATTATTTTTACTATAATTTCGAAATGTTTAAACGTGATCTTTCATTACAGTTCTGTGATGTGTTATATTTATTTTCAAAATATTATTTCCTTTGTACTCCGTTGTTAGGACATGCATTCCACATATGAGACAGGTGTAATTACTGAAAACATTGTAGATATGAACGCACTTATCTATCCCTAATATATCTTCAGACTGAGAGATACAGTCATTTGTGATATCATTGCTCATTGTTAATAATTAATTGAGTTTGAATAATATCCTATGTGTAATAATACATTGTATTGGATTAAAAGAAGATTATTGAAAGCTATGGAATGGTACAGTTATTATTTGAAAACATGCTTTGTCAGTTAGTCTCTTTCAGATAACAACAATATTATCTTTTTACGAAAATGGAAACCTTGGAATATGTACAATGGATAATACATATCGTCCCATAAGTCAACAAGGAAAATGTTCACAACATTCACGAAATGATCAAAGAATTGATGATAACGCTTTCCTTGTTCGTCCAGGTGCAGGTGAGTTGATACTGTAATGTTTGTATTCTTCTTCTCCATAGTGGCCTCTTTTTTGTTACAGTATAGTTCATTGTTGACAGCTCACTTGTTAACTTTTGGAATTTTTTCCTCTCAACACACTCCCAAAAATTATTCAGCCCTATCCACGAATTTGAATTTGAGTGGTGATATTGGCGTATACAGTAGTTTACTCTGAAACTTCATATCGCCGTAGTTATATTCAACATGGAAATTACGGATGGCCTGAAAAAAGAAATTAACTATAAAATTGTTTTCTATAAGAACGAAGAATTATATAGCTTTAAACAGTGAAAATGATGATTATGATGATGACAAATTTACCTTAGATCACACACAATCTTTTGGGCATCCTTCACTCCGTGTTCTGGAAATTAACATTTCCAATGTTTCGAAACCATATATAGATTTCATCACCAGAGCAACTATGTGTGACCAAAGAGGTAATTTAACTGTAATTAAGCTCATTACGTCATTACTACAAATAACTGCGCAGCAATATTTCGCTATAGCTTATGCAAGACAACTAATTGGTGGTGCCAAATAAGGAACCCGAATAACATGAATATACAGTATGTATGTATGTATGTATGTATGTATGTATGTATGTATGTATGTATGTATGTATATTAGTGCTGTTGATCGATCAAAATATTTAATCGATTAACGATTTGAATTTAATCGATAGATTAATCGATTTAGATCGATTTTAAAAAAAGATTTACTATACTATAATATACACAATTATTGTTAAATTTAATTTGTTTTCGGTGATAAACATAAGTATTAAATAGTGTATATGTGTATCATTATATTACAAAACAATTATTATAGTTATTTATTAACACATTTATTATGTAGGGTTATAATTTATTGTGTCAATTTCTATGAGAATATTTGAGGAAACACAAATAAAAAACGTATGAAGACTCACCTAGTTAAAACTGCTCCATCTATGATTTTAAATATGTGAGTGCATTCACATGCTTCGAATTAAGTTTAGTAACAATGTTTCCTAACTTTTTTTCTGTCAAGCACTTCTCTTCGATCGTCCAATTTAAATCCAAACGTTTCACCGATTTTATCTTTCAAATTCTCATATGACATAATGGAGTTTTCACTTTTCACAGACCACAGAAATCTGATTTTTTTTTTCTTTAGCAAGCTAAACACACTAGGTTCATCTACAAACTCAGTAAAGAAACTGCAACAAAACAGGTATATCCCAGAAAAGTATGTAGTTCATATGTTGTAGGAAGACGATCGGACAACAAGGTTAATTTTTCTTGAAAAACCATAAAACTTAATTAGGGTTTCGCATTGTGTTTCAACTTTCAATAAGAATAGACACAGGTCACTGTCCTCAAATCTCCATCTCTTTCTGAAGTGTTTGTGCAAAGATTTGCCCTTTGCTACCTGCTACTCAGTTACAAAATAACGGTAGGCCTGATATTGTGCTTTGAAGTACCGTAAGCAATTAATGAGACGAATATTGTCGAGTTTTTAGTCTGAGTTTTCATTAACAAAATAATACTTAATGTCAAGTACGACCGATTAATATTAATCGACTTGATTATTCAATTAAATATTTTTGATAGATTAATCTTACAACAGAAATTGATCGATTAATCGGTCAGATTAATCGATCAAATCCCACAACACTAATATATATATATATATATATATATATATATAATTTAATCTCGATTAATAAAAACTGTAATTAATATTATCATTATTATTATTATTATTATTAATACATAGAAGAAAAGTCCTATCATTAAGCTAAAAAAATACTCATGCTATTGTGTAGTGTTACCTATGATGCAATCAGTAATCTCAGTTACCGTGCGAACTAATATAGCGAATAATACCAGAATTTATAGTAACGGTGGTGAATTTTTTTTTAATTGATTACTTTATGAAGCTTCATCAACTGCTATGTTATCTAGCGTCTAACGGTGGTGAAAAGAAACTGATATGAAACAAGTTTCGATTTAGCTAATCGCGTATGAAATGGTAATATAAATATAATTGTATTATTATTAACGATAGGATACATGTCACATTTTATTCTATGTTTTAAGAATCTGTGAAATCGGCTTCCATGTCTTCATGAGTATGAAACTACTGTCCCGGTTTAATGTTTAAGGTAGAAAACTCGGTAATTCGATAAAAACGTTGGTCAATATGATGGACATCAATGACATCAACGAGGATCAGTGACAGGTTAGGTTTGTGTAGAGATTAATTTTTTGTCCTACTGAATTATCTTTGTTGGTTACCAATTCTTATTAACTGGAGAAAAATTCAGGCGACTAAGGGAAAAGAACCAAAGAAGAGATTCGTTTCTATGCGGTGTGTTGAACTTCGGCATGGCTCAGTGGTTAGAGCGTCCAGTGCTTAGAAAACTAGAGATTTAAGCTCTTCCTGCCTATTTGAAGGATAATGCCAATTCTTGACTCTTTTGCCTCATAAATATAAATTTAAAAAATGTTATTTGCTATTTAATGTTATTTTAACGAACAACATTTGATTGCCTTCAATTTATCCTCCTCATGTCCAAGTTTAATGTTGACTATCCCATAGATAGAAAGTGTTACATGATTTATTTCATAAACGGAATTAGTAGTATGCTTAAAACGTCCTTCCACCCATCTAGTTCCCATCAGTGAAAAGAGCAGACAGTATTGTCTCTAAATACGGCTTAAAGGAAATAAAATCTGCCAAATAATGAAAGGAAATACTATAGCTGTAGTACACAGATGTCCATTTGCACCAGCTTGCTTCAAAACATGCTCGAGCTGCTTGAGTTGACGTAGAACGATATTTTCCGTCATGGAAATTATTCTATCCGTTAGAAGGCAGAACTTAAAATGAGAAAAACTAAATATGTGCTTTGTTGTCATGAGCAACGAATAGCATTGCGTGCTCCATGGACATCGTATACAGTAAATGAAACGATAAAATATATTACTTCTGTTCTTAAAAGTACAGTGCTTTTCATGTTCTTCATTGCCTTTTTGCCTGCATATTCTACCTTTTCTAGATTTACGCTGCCTTTCATATGTTTTACTTGTCTTTCTTCCTATCTATTTGAAACATTGTATATATACATATTTATGTCTGTATATACATGTATATGTATGTATATATGTATATGTGTATGTGCATATGTATGTATATATGTGTATGTGTATATGGATGTATATATGTGTATGTATATATATGAAGAGTCCACTGCAAGAATGATGGATGTCACTTTTTTGTCGAAAATGAACCAAGACTGTCAATGCATAGCTTAAGACATATAGAATGTACAGACTAAATTCAAGAGAAGAGAGAACAGGAATGGCATGGTGGATATTAGGTATTTGGAGACTCAAGAATAAGAGAGGGAACGTAGAGAAGGATAAATGTCCTTTGTGTGGACTAGCTGAAGACGCAATGCATATTGCGTTAAAGTGTCAGGCAACGAATGATTTGAGACAGTTGGGTAGACAAAAAATTTCTATAAATAAACGCTATAGTAGCTTATAAAAAAAATGGTCACCTAAACGCCAGCAATCTGCATAAATTAGGAAAATTTCTTTTTAGAGTTAAAATTAGATGGGAAGAGAAAGTCAAAGCTCTAACGGAGATGGAATTATAAATATTGAGTAGTCACACGATAAGAAACTACGAAGAGTAGTCAATGAAGTTAATAGAATAATTCTTAAGAGATTGACCATAAAAAATGAAAAAGCTAAAGTAGGAGTTTTAATACAAGAGCTATACTTGTTATTAGTTGTGTATTATTATTATTATTATTATTATTATTATTATTATTATTGTAAGCAGAGGATACTTATAGGTTCAATATGTATTACTTTTTGTTATATTTGTATTGAGAGTGATGGCGGATAAAGAACTGGAATACATCTAATCCGCCATGACGTGAACACAGATTGATGAAATAAATAAATAAAATAAATAAAAATATAGAATGTACATAGAGAGTTACATGGCATTAACATTGATAGTCATTGTCCAGTAATGATCGGAAAATCACAGCTAAGCTTTGAGCGCTAAGCATTTTAACTCTCAATCGCTTCTCCTGCAAAATGTATTCCAAATGACATCCATCATTCTTGCAGTGGACTCTTCATATATGTATATTTGCAGTATCACAGTATTTCATGTAATATAGATTTATAAGTTCTTTGAAGCATTGAATGGAAAATGAACTATGTACCTTTGTTACCATAGTTTCCAACTCCAGCTCGGCAAATCTCCTACCAAGGCACATTCTGACCCCAAATCCGAAGGGCATGTAGACGAATGGATGCGTCATCTTGGTCTCAGGCTGCTCCCCATCGTCACTTTTGAGCCAGCGCTCAGGAATAAACTTATCTGCTTGAGAGAAGTATTTTTCCTGTTGACACAGGTAGAAGTTTGGCGAGACGACATCAACCTGCGCGAAAAAGAAGCAATACGAAAAATTGAATATAATGACATTATCTCGTAGAATTATTGTTTTAAAAGTTTTATACAGAGTGAAAAGTAGGTAATTTCATTAATTTCAGACCATTATTCTTTGAGATATTTCAGACAAAAAAGTTTAATACAATTTTGTTTTTTTATTTACTTTTCTAGATAAAAATTGTTGTATATGAAATATTTCATAGCATGTTCTGGGAAAGCCACTGATTTATATCCCAATATGCTTAGTCCTTTTAAGAGAGCAGTGTAATAAATGATTGAAAGAATTTTAGTTCTCCCCTTTAAATGTGCAGAAATCTGAGCCGAACAAATGTAACAGAGTAAAATTATTTTCCAGAGCGAAAAGTTACATTTGTTCGGATCAAATTTCTGCACGTTTAAAGGACATAACTGAAAATTTTTCATTCATATATTAGCATACTACATTGCTCTCTTAAATTGACTAATTATATTGGAAATTAAATCAATGGCTTTCCCCAAACAGGCTATGAAATATTTAATATAAAACAATTTTTATCTCTAAAAGGAAGCAAAAACGAGCAAATCTGTATTAAACATTTCCGTTTGAAATATCTCAAAGGAACCCCTCTGAAATTAAAGGCATTACTTACGGTTCACTTTGTATAGTTCTAAGAAGGAATAATAATTTGTACAACATTCATTCTAGATTACCAGTTCCGAAATCTTGAGTGATGTCAAATTAATTTTGTCTTAAAATAGAGAGAAAGTAATAGTGGACCATTCACAGAAGGTTCTAATTGGCATTTTATATTGCACTCCATGTGCAAAGTAATAAAGTATTTCTAAGATTAGATGTATCTTAGACTTCAGGTGAAAAATAATTGAGGACATGTGACTCTTTGGTATTTTTTGGTATTAATTTTTTTGAATTGGTTATATCGAAGATCTTAAGGAACAGGCTATCCAACTCACCCATTTTTTTTGCTTGAAGAGTCAGCTTTCGTGATATTGTTATTTTTTAAAAGCCACATAGCTTTTCTGATGTTAAATTTACGATAAAAGTGGAATTCTTCGAGGAAATTTTTCTAAAGATTACTGTATTACTTGTGGTACATTCCAAATTTCATATTATTATTATTATTATTATTATTATTATTATTATTATTATTATTATTATTATTATTATCAGCGTTTCAGGTATAAAATAATCTAAAATTATTTCAGTTATCATCATCAGTATTTCAGGTACAAAGTAATAAAAATTATTTCAATTATTATCAATATCATCAGTGTTTCAGGTATAAAATAATTAAAATTATTACAATTACCATTATCAACAGTGTTTCAGGAATATAAAATAATTAAAATCATTTCAATTATTATTATCATCATCATCATAATCATCATCAGTATTTCAGTTATAAAATAAATAAGAATTATTTGAATTATTATCATTATCATCAGTGTTTCAGGTATAAAATAATTAAACATTATTTCAGTTATCATTATTATCAATGCTTCAGATAAAAATAATTAAAAATTATTTTAATTATCATTATTACCAATGTTTCAGGTATATAAAATAATTTAAAATGATTTCAATTATTATTATCATCAGTGTTTCAGTAATAAAATAAATAAAAATTATTTAATTTATTATCATTATCATTATCATCCGTGTTTCAGGTATAAAATAATTAAACATTATTTCAGTTATCATTATCATCAGCGTTTCAGGTATAAAATAATTAAACATTATTTCAGTTATTATCATGATCATCAGTGTTTCAGTTATAAAATAATTAAACATCATTTCAGTTATTATCATTATCATCAGTGTTTCAGATATGTAATGTAATTAAAAATTATTTCAATTATTATTATCATCATCAGTGTTTTAGTTATAAAATAAATAAAAATCATTTAATTTATTATCGTTATCATCAATGTTTCAGTTATAAAATAGATAAAAATTATTTAATTTATTATCATTATCATCAGTGTTTCAGGTATAAAATAATTAAAAATTATTTCAATTATTATCATCAGTGTTTCAATTATAAAATAAATAAAAATTGTTTAATTTATTATCATTATCGCCAGTGTTTCAGGTATAAAATAATTAAACATTATTTCAGTTATCATTATCATCATTGTTTCAGGTGTATAAATTAATTAAAAATGATTTCAATTATTATTATTACTTACTTACTTACAAATGGCTTTTAAGGAACTCGAAGGTTCATTGCCGCCCTCACATAAGCCCGCCATCGTTCCCTATTCTGTGCAAGATTAATCCAGTCTCTATCATCATATCCCACCTCCCTCAAATCCATTGTAACATTATCCTCCCATCTACGTCTCGGCCTCCTCCTCCCCAAAGGTCTTTTTCCCTCCGGTCTCCCAACTAACACTCTATATGCATTTCTGGATTCGCCCATACATGCTACATGCCCTGCCCATCTCAAACGTCTGGATTTAATGTTCCTAATTATTATTATTATTATTATTATTATTATTATTATTATTATTATTATTATCAGTATTTCAGTTATAAAATAAATAAGAATTACTTCATTTATTATAATTATCATCAGTGTTTCAGATATATAAAATAATGTAAAATTATTTCAGTTATTATCATTATCATCAGATATAAAATAATTGAAATTTATTCCAGTACATTATATATTCTGAAAAAGGGCTAATTGAATAACCTAACATTATTTATAATAAACTTTTGTTTAACGGCTTGTGCATATTTAAAAGTGTTAACTATTGAAATAATGCCATTATAGTCAATTACAAGTTAAAAATAACGTTATCTGTAACATTTCTACTCACTCCTTTCGGAACCCTGTAATTCGAAAGTACGATGTCCTTCTGCATCATCCTTATATTCCCAATAGCTATTGGTCGTATTCTGCAAAATATAAGTAATAGAACAGACATTTTAAATTATATTCATCTAATCTTGTTTATGATATAAAGCTAATATGCACACGTAACACGCAGAGGGTTTAGCTAGTTTAAAAAGAAAAGTATCAAATTCTGTAGACTAACGCCGAAAGAGAAATTAGGTCTCTCCCTTGACGTTCCAGATCGGCACTGGTTCGTGATCGCGAATATTAGATGACTAATTTGTGTTCTTCTGGCCATCTTAAACTCATATGAAAATGTATGAAATAGTTTAATAATTGCATAAGTCGTGAAATAAACCACAAGTTATGTAAACTATGTTGTAAAGCCTCAAGATGGAAAACCATGACCTATTGGACATTTGAAAAGTTCATCACAAATTATGTTACAAAGAATTACTCTGATTATTGTAAAATATTAATATAGAAGGTAATTTCAAATGTGGCTTGTCACTATATTGCACCAAGCCGTTGAATTCTTAATGGTATTTACTCATTAAATATATGTAATTAATTTATATTCATTTTTCGTTATGCATAATTTGTCGCACTTTGAAACTCCACACTCCTAAGGACAATAAGGGAACTGTGCCTATTTTCGCCCTTGGTCCTAATTTCGCACCCTACTATATTGATGCTGCATTCTGCCGATAAGCAGTGGAAACTGTTCAGCAGCGTTGCTTTAGACATTCTTTGTGTTATTGGTGTGAGAAAAGTGCTAGAAAGCCAGTTGTTGTGGTTCTAAAGTTTTAAAGAATTTTTTAGATTTTTCAAGAGTTACCTTTGTGTCGTCAGTTCAACAATAAAGATATGCTACAAAAACAAAGTTATATCATAAAAGCCTGTGATATTATGTCTAGTTGCATTTCTAAATTGAGAATGTACGTTGTCAGCCATTGTTTCGATGCTTTAATCGGACATGTTGCTTTCACGTGGTGTCCCTAATTCCTCCCCTAGGAGTGTCCTCACATTGGTGGACTGGTATTGAAATTCAAGCAGGAGTATTGTGGTTTTTCCTAACTGTTCTATTTATAGAATTCCTCTGCCGACTTTAGTCTCCTGTATAATGAGTAACATAATATTTTTTCGAAGATAAATCGGCCAGCCGTGATTCAGACCACATCATCCCACCATATAGCTCCTTGGAAAACACCATGATCTTACATAATCACTAAAGGTGACAATGTTATCAACCTTGTGTACCCTATTTTTTTATGGTTTCTGTTTCTAAAATGTATTGTGTGTCATAATGACTGTACCTTTAATAAAGTTGCGTCAGGGTGCGATATTAGCAACACTGTTTTGTAACATCGCCAAATGGTACTTATTTTGTTTTCCTCCACGAACGACAGTTAAAGTAAACATTAAACAAATTCATGCTATTGAGATCACATGGTATCAATACCAGAAAAAAAGTGATGCGGTGTAATTATATTTTTATGTGGTTATTTATCATAAATTCGATTTTATAAAATGGGATGCGATGACCGGATCCACTTAAATGGCCAGCCACTAGAATATGTGGAAGATTATATCTACCTGGGCCAGAACCTGTCCTCCAGCACTTCAGAGAAAGAAATAAAGAGACGAATCAGCATGGCATGGAAGAAGTTCTGGTCTCTAAAGTTCATACTTACAGATAAATTCCAGAAGATAAGCTTAAAGTTTGAGACCTTGGAAAAGTGTGTATTACCTGTACTACTGTGTGGCTGCCAAACCTGGTCCCTAACATCAAAACAGAGGCGTATGCTTCAAACCTGCCAACGCAGTATGGAAAGAAAAATCCTGCAACTTTCTCTGAGGAACAAAGTCAGGAACGAGGAGCTACGCAACCGTACCGGCATGAAAGACATCCTAAACACCGCAGAAAGATTGAAGTGGAAAAGGGGAGGGCACGTGGTAAGGATGGACCACAGACGATGGACGCACAGACTGACATTGTGGGATCCCAGGATCG
Source organism: Periplaneta americana (assembly GCF_040183065.1). Taxonomy (NCBI): domain Eukaryota; kingdom Metazoa; phylum Arthropoda; class Insecta; order Blattodea; family Blattidae; genus Periplaneta; species Periplaneta americana. The sequence continues at coordinate 61,469,743 of NC_091133.1, forward strand.
GCAGAAGAAGAGTGGGACGCCAGACAACTAGATGGGCCGATTTCTTCAAGAAGAAGGCAGGACCACATTGGACGAGCAGTACAAGAGACAGACAGCTATGGAGAAATCTAGAAGCCACCGTCCTCAGTGTGTAGTGCGGTGCGAATCTTACAAGTGCATATAGTGCTTGTGTATATGGAACACTCCTTAGGATCGGCTCACCTAACGAGTGAAGTCTATTGAGCCAAGCTCTGTCAATCAGGAGGCCCTTGCCCTCACGGGATCTAGCGGGCTAAATTTATTTATTCTTTATTTATTGTTATTAGACACAGTCCCCTTAGCTATAGAAAATGTGTTGACTTTACAAGTAAAATTCACATATTTTTTAATCAATCCCTCATTGTGAAAACAAACACTTGTAAAGTGTGCAAAATGTTACGTGTAAAGATTTGTTGCACTTCACAAGCTCAGATTGTGAACCAGATGTTCTCAATTTACAAAAAAAATTTACAATTAACAAGTATTGTAATAGTACATTATGCAACGAGCCTATTATATAGTAATTAAGAAGCGAGTATGGATGTTTATGAAACGAGCGCAAGGAGTTTTATAATTTTCATACGAGCTTCTTAATTACCATTACAGGCAAGTTTCGTACGACTTTTTATGCTCGACCATATTTCTAACTTGAAATTATTCAGATGTATACATTTTATTTGTATCTGACAAGATCGGAAGTGACCTTGTTCTAGGTCGTGAATTGTGAAATGTGCGCAGACGCGAAAGTTTTTATTTTTTCCGAGGAACAATAATGTCATTGACCTTGATGTAATCCCGTTAAACTTGATATAACCTTGATTATTGAATTCGACATTGAAAAACGAGATGACAAATTGAATTTATTTGAATATTATTTACAATTAACGCTAATTATTATAGTAACAGTATTGGATTTCCAGCCTCCGTGACTTTTCGATAATTCTCTGTCGATTGCATATCCGAGAATAATCGATACTTGCGGTTTTATAACGGTACAAAGCTAACTTTTCATTGGCTGAACACCTGTAAGCTGAGTTGTCATTGGCTTAACACCTGTACTTTAATGAGTAGGTGTACTTTAATGACATGCATTAAAGGACTGCTACCAGGTGTATAATTACTACATTTCGGCATGGTCGAGCATAAACAATATAAAAGAAGCCTCTGTCGTAAAGTACAAAGCAGGGTAATGAAAAATATTCAAAGACGTATAATTAAGAACGAGTAATTATTAAACTTACCTCATGGATTCCTTGACACAGGCTCTCAGGTACTTCATATCGTTGAGTATCTCTGAGGTGACAGGTTGATTTTTGTCTGGAAGATAGCGGTGAATTTCTTCAAAGAGTTTCTGCTGCTTGTCTGGATTCTTTGCCAAGAAGTACAGCGCGACTGCAGTAGCGTACGAGGTCTGCATAAAAACAATTAAATGCATTTATCCAGTGTTCATAATTTAATATAACTTAGAATTATTAAAATACCTTAGCAGTACCGTTTGTCAAAGGATTAGACACAACTGTAGCTAATTTCAATGCACAATTTGAAAAAGAAAAACTGGATGCAGTTTCAGTCTACGTTAAACATTCTTATCTCTGAAGTGAAGAGTGAGAGGAATGTAGTAAATAGGGAGGGAAGTTAAATAGTTCAACAGCTTAAGTTATGATGTATTTTTACCCAAAAGAACTAGGATGAAAGAGTAATGGAACGGAGAAAAATTCCCTCCGCTACATTAAAATATATATGATATGCGTAAATCACTTCGTGATTTAAGACGGCGCTTATTCCGTCGGATCCCGGCCAACTAGTCACTCATAACGAGTGCACCTCAGACATCTATGACGTAGTGCAGAGGGCGGCCACTAGAGGGAACCCAAGAGTTGGAACTTAAAACTGAGACAATTCTGTCCGACACCGGGATGGGTTAGTGGATAAAGCATCAGCACGTAGAGCTGAAAACCCGGGTTCAAATCCCGGTGCCGGAGGGAATTTTTCTCTGTTCCATTACTCTTTCATCGTATGATGACGCAGAATGTCTGCATGGAAATATCATATGTACTTCGGTACATTAAAATAGGCTATATACAAAGAACTGGGTTAAATTCGTACAATGAGATTGCGTATGTTTATAAATGTAATATCAACCAATCCATTTACTCATAATATATATTTCCAAAGATTTAGCACCCTGGTGGAAGCATTTCGTGCAAAGGCACACAGTTTAAAATCGAGAAATTTCTTTCAAACCGTCCAGAACTGACACTCTCAAAATATCTGTATCGCCTATTCATAATTATTAGTTGTCTATGTCATATACTTTAAATTCTTCAAATTCTTCTCTTCTGGAGTTAATATTTATGACTGTGTAATATTTCCTGAATGTGATGCTCTCTTCATTTTATGTCTATTTGTAAGATGGATATTTATAAAGAAGTTCCTACCTAACCATTGAATCTAAGACACGGGTTTTGCCACATTAGATGCTCCCAGAAATGTAATATTTTTCAAATAAACATTATAATTAACTTGTTTCTTAATTGACTTACAAAAATATAACTTCAATAATGATAATAATAATAATAATAATAATAATAATAATAGCTAATAATAATAATAATAATAATAAAGAAGTCTCATTATTAAAATCCTAAATGCATTTTTGTTGTATTTAAGAGAATTTTTTCTTTAGTGGTTCTATATTTATATTTTGTAATGAATTTTCCTATTATTTGCTGGTAATTCGATTTTTTATTATAAGAAAACAAATTACATTACAAAAACAAACACATTCCATAAAACACAAATCAGAATAAGAGTTAATACATCTAGCCCTAATAGTAATTATTTAATGCATGCAGTATCCATGATGATCTTCTTGAGCCTGTCTAATTTATGTAGTTGATACAATGTATAGAGTTCCCAAATGTTCTTGTTACAATATAGTTTTAAATGTTGATTATTTTATGACAGTGTGTTAGATTTTATCGTACTGGCATATCAAATGGAAAACACTACTGCAATAGTTTATATTAATTAACACCATCATAGACTTTAGGTAGAAGCAAGGATACATAACTGAGTGGAACCAATTAGGAAAGGGTGGATATCTTTTCTTTACGAGTAAGAATATTATCTATTAAAGTATTTCTTTTTTTTAAATCAGTAATTGAGTGAACCATTAAATAGTGAACTGTAGCCTACAACTTAAAAATCTATATTCTTGAAGTTATCTGCAATAAATTGATTGCTTACTGTGTCAATGCCAGCTCCAATCATGTCCATAGCCATGACAATGGCAGTCTTCGGATTGTCGTCGCGGGCCAACAATTTCTCCAAAACTGTCAGTTCTCTGTCACTGTCTGGGGGAAGAGATTTCAGTCGCTCGGTTGCCTGGTCGATATATTTCATAGACACTCTGCAATGAAGGGATATTCACTATTATTATTATTGTTATTATTATTATTATTATTATTATTATTATTATTATTTATTCCCAGTTTCAGAAAACTTTTGCGAAAACTCTCATACTCGGTGTTCTATTGATCACTAGACACACGGTAGACCAGTTTTTGACCAAGTCTAAGGCGAATGATTTTTCAACATAGAATGTATTATGCTGTATATGGCTTCCATCCAATGAGAAAATAAAGCCGTGGGCATTATGTAGTAAGTTTACTGCATGTAAACATTACCTTAGTGAGTTTAAAATAATATATGCAAATACGAACTGACACATGCATACTCAGAATTTAGCCTGTCTAGCTCACTAACAATGGGTGTTGTTCTGAATATTTCCTATGTTCTCTTTGTCGAGAGACATACTCGAAACAGTGCTTTACAACCAGGAATTCTAGAGGTTTATGGTACGAGAATGAATTAGTAGACATATTATTATTTTTAGAGGGGGCTCTTAATACTACACTTCTTCTAGATGGAGTTGTTGATAGGAAACCTTTTACACAAGCCTCTAATACACAATTTAACGAGGATCAAAATAGTAAATATAATCCACTGCCTAATATATCTTTTTTATGCACTGATATTTGAAAATTAGAAAAAATAGGTACAATTCTCACTAAAAATCCAATAGTGTAACACTGTTAGCCTCAAATAACATTAAAAGTTTATCAAAACATTTGTAACAGTGTCATAAAACTCTCCAGAAGGTCTCTGTGAACATAGATGGAAGAACATAATGATAATCAGAAAAATGATAATGAGAGTGGCATCTACAGTAAACAAATCTTACTTCGTTCTACCACGTTTGACTGGGAAGATTTACTACTACGTTTTGCAGCAAGTTGTTCCAAACCCTCACTACGTTTGACTAGGAAGATATACTACTACGTTTTGCAGCAAGTTCTTCCAGATCTTCACTACGTTTGACTGGGAAGATTTACTACTACGTTTTGCAGCAAGTTGTTAAAAACGTTCACTACATTTGACTGGGAAGATTTACTACTATGTTTTGCAGCAAGTTGTTCCAAACCTTCACTACATTTGACTGGGAATATTTACTACTACGTTTTGCAGCAAGTTGTTCCAAACCTTCACTACATTTGACTAGGAAGATATACTACTACGTTTTGCAGCAAGTTGTTCCAGATCTTCACTACGTTTGACTGGGAAGATTTACTAATACGTTTTGCAGCAAGTTGTTACAAACCTTCACTACGTTTGACTGGGAAGATTTACTACTACGTTTTGCAACAAGTTGTTCCAGATCTTCACTACGTTTGACTGGGAAGACTTATTGCTACGTTTTGCAACAAGTGTTCCAAAGCTGTTAGAAGACGTGCCATTTATCGTGCGTCATCAGATGTGAATGTAACATGCCCTGCACACTTTACTCTTGCTACATGCGACTCTAAAACTTGCATATCCCTGGCGTTGGGTTGGAAGAAAGGATTCGATTATTGATCAAATGGCTGTTCTTATTTGAGAGCTTTTGCTTACTTTTTTATGGGCATATCAAAGGCCTCCCCTACGAGAAACTGGTGGAAGACCGAGAGTCACTTTTAGTTACGTTTCTTGCAACATCTCATGCGGTTCGGGAACACCTGGGGTATTTCCGACAGTACGCTAGAATTTCCTTCGACGATGCAATGCCTGCACTGAATATGATAGTCGCCAATGCGAACAACGTTTACTAGTGTTTATTTTACTTTACTGACGTAACTTCAGGTTCGTATGCAAAATGAAGGACATTGCGTGAAGGTAGCTCTGTTCATTCGAAGTTTAATAGGTGCTGGTTGTATATTGTTTACTGCATTATAATATATTGTTTCTGACATAGCGTGACTATTTTCTGTTTAAAAATGAAACTTTTCGTAAGGAGTTCAGTTGTGATTTAGTGAAAGTATTGTGAAGGTATATTAAAATGCCGCCAATAAAATCTACAACTTTACCTGTGCTGATTTCGGAGGTGACTATTTTTCAGTCAAGGACGAAAATATATTATGGTGTAAAGTGTGTAAGTTAAATATAAAAGTCAATAAGCGCCTTGATTTACAACCGAACATCTGAAGTTGTTCAGTAATTCGATTTCGGATCAGTTCACTTTTTATTATGACTTCTGTCAGATGCTGATATGTGAGAATATTCCGTTCCATAAACTTGAGAATCCACATTTCAAACACTTCATTCAAAAGTATACGTCTAGAAAATTGCCTACTCCAACAATCATGCGTACACAGTACTTACTCTCGTTTTGTGAAATAACTTTAAATTCCATTCGATGAGCTGTTAGTAACAAAAAAAGTTTAAACTATAACTGAAGAGTGTTCTTGAAAAAATCCTGCGTATTCGAAACTCTGTGAAGTGCAATATGAACTGAACAATAAACAGACACGAGATAAAACACATTCTAATAAAAAGAATTATTTCAAATTCGTACCAATAACATAGTGTTATGTCGAAAGAACATTTTGTTGTTTGAGTGAGAATGAAAACAGATTTATGTTTGACTATTCACGAATGTACATTTCAACAAAATTAGTTACACCTAAAGTACATCATTCATTTTTATTTGACATATATAAACTTTTCTACAAAAAAGAGAATGAGATAAATGTATGTTATACCCTATTTGTTTTAGTCACCTATTTATACCGAGCAATGTTTTTATTCAAGCATAGTAGAATATGTAGAAGTCCCTGTACTACTCTGAATTGATGTAAACAACATGACTTATATAATACACGATGTAGTTAACTTCATAGGTTCGGTGTCCGAACTTCCATCCCTACTTATAACTTTTTTTTTAGTTGGTCATTTAACGACGCTGTATCAATTACGAGGTTATTTAGCGTCGATGATTTTGGTGATAGCGAGATGATATCTGGCGAGATGAGGCCGAGGATTCGCCATAGATTACCTGGCATTCACCTTACGGTTGGGGAAAACCCCGGAAAAAACCCAACCAGTTAATCAGCCCAAGCGGTGATCGAACCCTCGCCCGAGCGCAAATTCAGACCGGCAGGCAAGCGCCTTAACCGACTGAACCACGCCGGTGGCTACTTACAAGTTATTTATATGAAAATTAGTTAATGTTATTGTTATGAGAGTACTTACTCAAGGAAGTAATCACTCGCTTTGACGAATCTTCTCCAAGCTGGAGTGCTAATATACTTCCATGGCGATAGCTTCAAGTCCAGCTTGTACAAGCAGTCAAATGTGATCTGCACAGCTTCGATCATTTTCTGAGGCTCTGAATCCGGCTGGAGGTTGTCGTTCAGACATCCCAGTCGAGTGTCCAGGGCGATGTACACGATAGCTGTATTAGAAATAAGCTTTATTATTTGGTACTATAGATAGCAAAGAAAATAGATAATAGGCCTATCTGTACATACTGGACCAAGCGCCATTTATTAAAAACGGAGAAGACAAGGTTTAAAGTTAAATGAATACCATAGTTCAGACGTGGCGAAAATGTCATCGTGCGCCGAGCCACTGTGTAACCTGCAACGTGCATAGCACCTATGGAGGGAGGCGGACACCCGAAGGGGAAGTGAAGCAAATGTCTGACTTATTAACGGATTTTCATTTTCCTTATGTCAAGCCTTAAATATAATTTTATACAGTATAAGGTTACAAACTAATGTTTAGTACGTGTAACGAAAGAAATGAACAAAAAACATAGGACACATTGTCACAATCTATTGTCTTCAGAATGTCTCTGCGACAGAGTTTAAAAATCAGGAATTATGTCACTTACTGCCAATCGTAGTTGATCACGAAGGTATTTGTCTATAGCCGTGATCTAAATTTGGTTTTTACTATTTTCATTGTTGAAAATAATTTTTCACAAAAGTAAGTTGTAGCGAACATGGCTTCAACGGAGCAAGCGAAGAAGCGAAGCTCCGGATATTTATTTTTTGGCAAAGATTTGAAAAAAAGTTCAGCATTTGTCAAGTCCTTACATCTAGCTTTCATTGTAACATTACATTGTAAATCTGTGAGTTTAAATTGAAGATCTAACGGCATTGTTCGTACATCTGCTGAAAAAGGATCGACGTACAGAGATGATGATAATAATAATAATAATAATAATAATAATAATAATAATAATAATAATACTTCACCTTTTAATGTTTCATGAGTGACATGTAGTATAATGCCGTTTTATGTTTTACAACCGTTTCCTTGTAATACTTGTGAACAAATCATACATTTAATATTCTCATCATATTGGCAACAAAAAAATGCGTCCTTCCATCCTCTTTGAAACTTTCGTTTTTGTAGAGGTACATGGTTTCGAGAGAGAGAGAGACATTGGACGATACGCCACTCGCAGGTCAGAGAGAAATAAGCAAATGGAACGGAGTTTGATTCCAGTGAGTGAGAGAGTGAGGGTTGGGGAAGGCAGGAAGTAAGAGAAATGCACAGCTATCATTGCGAGCCACAATGTGCTCGTGAGTCACATTTTCGACACGGCTGCCATAGTTTAAGGAATATTCATATATTATTTAGTTTTAATGTGTATACTTTATATTATTTGCTGTATGTTTCCATTGAATTATGATAATAACTTCAATTTAACCCTTAGTTTCTATGGTTTTAGTAAATTACGCTTGGCCCACTATGGTTCTGAACCCTTCAATTCTTTTATTTATTCTACCTTTAGTTATTCATTTGACCCCATTTCGGTCTAATGCTATAATATAAGGAAAAATAATTACTAAAAGTTCACCTACTAATGTAAATAACCAAACATGAGAAGATCTGTAAAGGAATGGTCTAATTTATGTAAGGAATTCATAAATAGTCCATTCTAGAAGTTCTCCCACTATTGTAAAAGAGCCATCCAGAATGACCAGACATCCCGGTTTTACCTGATGCTTCGTCCCGGTCTCGAGACGCAAAAATGTTCCGGTTTTACAATCGATCACTCGCTTTTTGCGAGAGCAGTTCGATTTGCGCCGAATTTACACGTATACCAACCTGTTCCGAAAATCAACGCGTTCTTGACTAGTGACCAAGATTAAGGGGTTAGGTACAGCTTACAGCAGTAAAAGTTTGGAAATATTCAACATTTTTTTCACCTCCATTAGGCTGCTGTATTTTGTACAATAATCAAAATTAGTATTTCTAAACACTGTTCTTCTGGTATATGAAAAAATATTTTTACCATTTAAAAAATTGTTGCATTTCATTTCACTGTGCAGTGATGCATTTCCTGCATAACTCAAAATCTATATAACATTCTGTGATGAAATTTTTCTGTGTATTTATGCATGTTATATCTACAATATGATGCAAGATCACTTTTCTACCTTCGATAGATTGATAAAAAATAAATTCATTTCAAAATGATCAAGTATCAGTAGTTTCTTCTAACACAAAAAAAAAAATATATATATATATATATATATATATATATATATATATATATATTATTTATTAAGGAATGTAGTTGAAAGAGCATGATATTGTAAACATGAGTTTCAGTAATAAAATGAAAGAGAGAAAACATGAAAAAGTTAACAAGCTTATGAATTATGAGAGAAACGCTTCATCAGTGCACAGTGAACTGCCACCACCTTTAATTTGTGTGTGTATATATATATGAATATTTTTTTGTTAAATCGTAAAAATATTTTTTTTCGTATAGCAGAAGGTTAGTGTTTTACACATACAAAATTTCACTATTGTACAAGATACAGTAATGGAGGAAAAAATGTTGAATATTTCCAAAAATTTCACTGCTGTAAGCTATACCTAACCCCTTAAGTTAAAATAATCACGTGTCAACTTAATATACCTTAGCTTTCCCACAGTGCGCGGCAAATATAACTAACCGGCATTGCAAGCGGTAGTAGTTAAGGCTAGTTAACAATAAACCGGGAATGGAAACGGCAACGAGAACGAGAACGGAAATATTGTTAAAATACATGTTTTTAAATATGAGCATTCACAATTAACTATTGTAAATGCTCACATTTAAATACATTTATTTCAACATTATTTCCGTTTTCGTTGTCGTTTCCGTTCCCGTTCCCGATTTATTGTGAACCAGCCTTTAGTCGCGAGATCCGACAGCTCTCGCACGGGAGAAAAACGAATCGGCACTGCAAGGTGGTGTTTTAGGGCTCTAATCTCGTACATATAATTCGCCGGTAAGAAGTAATAAAAATATTATGCACATCTTATCTTTTACCAATGCATATTTTGAAAATTATATTAATCTTTCTGCATGAAAGAACCACATCGAAAAATTTGCAGATATTCAGGTAATAATACAGTTAAGTACTAGGAAAGCTTCACGCCGATTAGCACAAAGATCAGCATTAAGAGAACTGAAAATGCTGCACTTTTATCCTTGTAGAGTGACCGTGGTCCATCGATTACAGCTAAGAAATTTAACCACATACTTGAATTTTTGCGAGTGGATGTTGCAATCTGTTCAAGACGGTATTTTTGATCCATTTCAGTTAATAATGACGGACGAAGCTTGGTTTCATTTGAGGGGATATGTCCACTTTCAGAATATAAGGGACGGGACACTGACAAATCCATAGGTAACTGAAGGTAGGAATGGGTCACAGTCCTGCCATCTATCCGCACTATGCGGAACCCGAATCACGCAAGTGAAGTGGGTAGGCATTAGAGACTCACTCACTCACTCATTCTGAAGCTCTACTGTATTTTGACTCATCCGTTCAATTATTTAACATTGAGGTAATGGAAACTTCTCCTTGCTATAGCATTTTCTGATCAATGTAATTTAGCTTTTTTTTTCAATTCTTCTTGTGGAAATTAAATTGATTAAATCTTAATTTTTTACCTCATCTCTGGGGTACGGTTAGTCATGTAGGCCTAATTCAACCTATAACATTAGCTAGGGGATATGTTAGAACAGCCCGCACTGTTTGTTATGGACGAGCGTACGAATTTTTTAGAAGTTGACAGAGAAGACGTGAGATAAACTGTCGTAGTGTACTCTATTTTACTACAAATACCACTTTGATTCACCAAATGTTTCCTAGTTCTTTTACACGTTTGACTGGAATTTAATTTATTATTAAAAGCACATACTCTATTATTAAGCGTCGTAAGTGCCGAAACCGGGAGAATCTATTTTCTTTTCACATATATCAGCTGTAAGTGCCCTGTTTGACAATATTACGAAAGGTTATGAAGAAAATGCTGCTCCAAGTAATAAAGTAGTGCTCTTTCAGGTTGTGCATGTCACAACGTTGTATGTACTGTATAAAACTATTTTTGTTCCTACTGTAAACTTCACAAATTGATACTTACAACGTTCTGGAAATGCACGCTTCATATATTGAATTTTACCATTTAATTGCCATCGGTGTAGCTCCTTCGGTTAAGGCGCTTGCCTGCCGATCCGGAGCTACGCTCGGGCTCGGATTCGATTCCTGATTGGGCTGATTACCTGGTTGAGTTTTTTTTCGAGGTTTTCCCAATCATAAGGCGAATGTTATATAATCTGTGGTGAATCGTCGGCCTCATTTGGTCAAAATATCATCTCGCTATTACCAATTCCATCGACACTAAATAACCTAGTAGTTGATATGGCGTCGTTAAATAAAAGTAAAAAACACTTAATTATTACATGCTATAATCCCTTACAATATTTATAAAATATTTATAATACGTACATTCAAGAGCCCATTTATAGAGTTCATTGTTAAAATCATCAGGCATCTCTTGTTTCTCGTCCCTCAGAATACGAATCCTGTAAGGTTAAATACATTAACATTTATATTTTTATATCAATATCAAACATAAAACTATTGTAAGATTAGGTAGAAATGTAGCTTATTTAAATTTTATTTCAGCAAATTAATGTAAATGAAATTATTTCAAATAATTGACACAGCTATATGATATGTGGAAAGCGACAGTATTAAGTAAACCTCAAATAACCAACAAATTATACTTTATTTTACTTGCTATGTATTATATTTTTATAACCAACTGACGAATGATTGTTGAATTATCTGCTTGCTGTTATTATATCGCTGTTATCGAGATTAATATCTGAGCTTCCCATACTCCTAAAAGTCTCTCTGAATGACCTTGAGACCTGAGATGTTCCAGGTATGTTCCAGTTGTCCACGGGACTAGGCTCTCTCTAGCCATCAGTTTCGGAAACATACGTACCAGCTCAGAGTGCAGTCTACGAAGACTATCCAAAGTGGGCAGTTGTGCGTGTAAACCTGTTTGTAATTGAAGCTTATTCCTACGTGTTACAGAAGGACAATACTGTATTCAGTGTTTAATAATAAGTGTTATGATTTCTAGGCTGTCAGCCGCTGCGAAGTTCAGCATTTATCAACACTGAATCAGGTACAATTTACTGTACATAGTTATTTTAAAATATCTTCTCTCAGTAGCTGAAATTTTGTTTGAATTGCCGACTATGTAGAAACTATAATGATAATTATTTACAAAATACTACCTTTGAATCGAATAGTTTTCGAAATTTTCTTTCGTATCTCAAGTCCCGATTATGACTAAAATAGTAAAATAATATAGTTGAATAACGTTGGGTGTCTACTACGATACCAGACTTTGGAACTATTTTTTTAGGCGATATCTGTGATGATGACGTATGTTGTGTCACGTCATTAGTTATTCATTGCTGTGCTATAAATGGAAGTCTATTGTTTTTAGAAGGTAGTGAATATGAGTTTTTAGGTTTTTCGATGTTGGTATAATTATAAAACTTATGAACGGAATAATTTGTATTCTTCACCTGACATAATTAGGAACATAAAATCCAGACGTTTGAGATGGGCAGGGCATGTAGCACGTATGGGCGAATCCAGAAATGCATATAGTGTGTTAGTTGGGAGGCCGGAGGGAAAAAGACCTTTGGGAAGGCCGAGACGTAGATGGGAGGATAATATTAAAATGGATTTGAGGGAGGTGGGATATGATGATAGAGAATGGATTAATCTTGCTCAGGATAGGGACCAATGGCGGGCTTATGTGAGGGCAACAATGAACCTCCGGGTTCCTTAAAAGCCAGTAAGTAAGTATGAACGGAATAATAAGACGCATTTCCCATATTTATTCTGCGTTTAATTTCCGCTCGAGTGTCATTTATATTTGCTGCTATTGGTGCAAGGTGCTTGAATTTTTCCACATTTTCAAATGATAAATTTCCAATTTTTATATTTTCATTTCGATACTGATAATATATCTGATATAGTGGATAGGAGTAGGCCTATTAGTAACTATTACGATAACCAGTATGATAGTAATATTGGAAGTGGCGTCAATGATGATAAGATAATGATAATTATATTGATAATAAAATATTCCTCCAACTGATACTTAAAACAGCGGTCATAAGCACAAAGTACTCTCGGGCTAGCGTCGCTTACCCGCGGATAAGGGGCTGCACTGTGGTACATCCGTGGCTACTGGCAGGTTCGCTCTCTCCCTCTTCCTGCTGTACTACGCGCGACGGGTTATATTACGTTGCACCGCTTACCCTTTACCCATTTCAGCGATTGCTGATGACCACTGATTTAAAATGATAGTGATGGTGAAATAATAATAATAATAATAATAATAATAATAATATAGTGATGGTGAAATAATAATAATAATAATAATAATAATAATAATAATAATAACAATCATAATTACCATTAAAACTACAAGATTACCTGTTGATGAAATCCTGAGCTACAGCGTCTATAGGTCCAACATACAATTTTGCTGATCGTGGCTGCATCATTGGTGGATTTACTTTAGATCTGAATTGCTGCCACTCAGGACCTTGGCTATATGGAATAAAACATAAATAATAAAAATGAAGTATTTCATAATTTCCATTTTAATAGACAAGTTACATACAATTTATGTATATTCTTAAGTGTAAATAATGTTGGTATTACTGTTTAACAGTTCGTAATTATTAAACATTTTATTAACTTCTTATTTCATTCTTTATATTGAGTTCGTGAAGTTGAACTTTGTTGTTGGTTAGTTAACTGTCCGAAGATCTGAACCTCATTAAGTGATACCAAAAAGCACCACTTATGAGGCAACTAGGTCAAGAGAAAATGGGGTAGGGTGGCCAGTTCTTTTCCCCCTCCATTGCATACATTACTGATTAACTACATGTTATACTAATCATACATCAGATGCATGCAAACAATTTATTGTTCTTCCTCCGACACATCGCCAAGTGAGATATATTTCCTGATAATAGATGTACCGGGACATCATTTTATTTTTACTAACATTTCTAATTATTAACCTGGCTATACCTTTGGATTAATGGTTGAGAACCGGAAACACCGTTTGCTATCCCATTCCACGACTGGACTTCGATGATACTGGCGTAAAATACAAACAAATCACTTTACTAGGTATAGAAGGAAAGAAAAGTAGTTTATCCAGTTACATAAACTAGGAAATATCGCGATTTTGAGTTTGATAATTTTCATTAGGTTTTTGTTTAATCAAAATACAGTACTGTATTAACAATAAGTGTTTTTACTCACGAACTGAGTTATCCATTCGGACGTATTCATTATTCAGTGTATATTATACTATTTACAGCACATTAGCGTACAATATAGAGAATGAAGTTATATTAAAAAATAATCGTAATATGGATATTTAAACATATTTTTGAAAATGATGGCGGATCATTTCGATACAGGCTTCATTTCTTTTGTGCATATTATCGCACTATAGGCAATGGTACCTAATTCGAATTAGCAGTTTCGTCCTTCGTACTAGTAACTCATGTTGAAATAATTCTGTACCTTCTCTATAAAAGAGTACCTTACGTACTGTAAATTCAATCTTAACTTCTTTCCGATCCGAAAATATAAAATTACTCAGACATGCTATCTACTGTCCGTCCAAGCAATTTTGTCGCAGGGTCATAAAAAGTGAGGAAATCACGTTACAATTACTTAACGAAACCCTTTTATTTCAGTTATTTTGAACAGTTTTATAATTTTACATAGACGTCCAATTTCTAATAGAAATTAATGTTTTAAGAAAATAGCTGAGAAAGCCCAGTCACTAGCCTTTACAGAGGGGAGAGCAGAAGCAGGTGGGGGGGAACCGGGATGCGGCGTAGGCAAACGGACGACAGTACCTGTGCGAAAATACGATGCAATAATATTGAAAGATCTTTCGTCACTGGAAAATGCGAACATATTTCTGGAACGTACTATACTCACTAACTCAATACTGTTAAGAATACTATGACCGTAAGGCGACTCCGACTGCGAGCGACCTTGGTTTTGTGTGGAGGACTGTTGGAAGTTTACTAGTAGATGGGGTGGGAGTGAAGTACATTCAAAAACTCAGGTACAGTGAAAATTGAAGTAAAAATAAAATGATGTCCCTGTACATACGTATCAGCCAGAACCTCAATCAGAGGAAGAACTTCATGAAGAAAGTCAAATCTATGGTTACTTTAAAAGTGTTTTATTTCAGAATGGAGTAATTTTATAAAAGTGTAAATTTTACTTGTAAAGTTGGCATATTTTCAGTAATTTTATTATTTTTATTTCTGTAAAGTTAGAGTACGTACAAGAAACTAAACATGAAATAAATAAACACTTTTTCATCAAACTCACTTTGTGATTAACTGAACACTATCAGGTGAAAGATATAAACTCCACCTCATAAACCTATTTCTAGATCTCAAGATCTATTGATATTTGTGCAGTCTTCCAGTTTTCGAAATCAATTTTATAAACAATGCACAACGCATTGCTTTACTTCGTTACATTAAGAAAGTGAAAATGCATTCGGCCTGTGATATTCCTGTTGCTTTTTTTTTAATTTGTCATTTGACCATCTTCTCACATAGCGGTACATACCTTACAACCGCGCCACGAATACCTTCGAAGAAATCTTTTCTGGTGACAGAACGATAATATTCTGAGCTATGCATTGCGTTTCTGTTGGGCCATGGTCCTTCATTTCTGTACACCTGTAACACATAAAAATCCAACAGTCTCTGGGTAAACTCGCTTCCCTAAAGAACTGGACAAGTGTCTGTGATATTATGACAAAAATAGAAATAACTACGTGGCAATTTTGCTGCAATGATTTTAGTTTCACTGTTCTTTCCGTGGGTAAAATCATTAACTCACTTTTGCCGTAACTTTGCTCTAAATGGAGTTTGTAGTTGATAAAAAAGACAAATTAAGGAAGTACCAAATTAAATGTCATGGGGAGCTTAATAATATCCCTTTTCGTTGAACATTATCTATTAAATCTATATTATTATGATGTACCGAAGTACATATGATATTTCCGTGCAGATATTCTGCGTCATCATATGATGTAGGATGAGTGGAACGGAGAAAAATTCTCTCCGGCACCGGAATTTGAACCTCTACGTGCTGACGCTCTATCCACTAAGCCACGGCGGATTCCCGTCCCGTTCCACTCATCCTTCATCAAATGATGACGCAGAATATCTGCACGGAAATATCATATGTACTTGGGTACATCATAACAATATATGATATGCGAAAAATAATCACTTATTGATTTAAGACGCCCCTTATCCCGTCCACTTAGTCACTCATAACGAGTGCACCTCTGCACATGTGTGGACATTGTGCCACTGCCATACATCTATGACGCAGTGCATGAGGATAGGACACTATAGGGAACCCAAGAGGTGGAACTTAAACTGAGAGGATTCGATCCAGCATCGGAATGGGAATCCGGCTTGGATTAGTGGATAGAGCGTCAGGACGTAGAGCTGAATAAACGGGTTCAAATTCCGGTGCCGGAGAGAATTTTTCTCCTTTCCACTCATCCTTCACGTGTTAAATCTAGACGAGAATTACCTTCTCTATTTGATTTGGGTCAAATATCATAACCATGTCGTTTCTTCCTGGCATGCCTGTGAGTTTCACGATGTCGCCATATGTCTTGTGTAGATATTCCTGCTGATCTGTGAATTCCATATCCATTTCACCTAAAAGTAAGGTAACAGAAAAACAGTATCTTGTTATACCGTGGAAGAGATTATATTTTAAAAACTTCAAAACGGTTCGTACCTATAAGTTATTTCCTGTGTAGTTAAAATTTTGTCGGAAAAAATCTTTCTCTTGAATAGTCTTGTGGGGCGGACATCTGATCAATTATAAGAAAAAATGTAGGGGTCAATTTATTTACATACTGCAAGTGACTAGACGAGAAAGGTAACAGATAAGTAGTGCTATAGTTGAAGATGTTTACACAAAAAACTAATACCGGCTTCAAACTTAACGAATAAAGAAATGAAGGAAAAAACCACGAGGATGATAATGGAGACATTAATGACGATGGAGGGAATGAAACTGGTGATGAGATGAAAAGAAAGATGTGAGTGAAAATAAACTGGATATCAGATAAAAAGGGATACAGACGAGTTGTAAATACAGATGCGATTGGATGTATAAACGGAGATCCAAAGGGATATGAAAACTTTTATGAAGGAGATGGGAATTCAGAGTCAGGGGTAGATAGGAAAAGGAGTAGACGAAGATAAAACTGCAGATACCGATCGAGGAAGAAATGTTATCCAAGTGCAGAGGGAATGCAAATATAGATGCAGACGAGATTTAAATGCAATGTACACTTTTAGTAGTGAAGATACAGAGAGAGATGAAAATTCAGATGCAGCCGGAGACGAAAATGGAATTGAAAGAGAGAAGTCGAAATGCAAAAGGAGATGAAAAGTCAGATACAGAGAGGAAAATTATATGGAAATGAAGAGCGAAATACTACACAGACAGGGCTAGAAATAGAATGTGAACATAGTCGGAAGTAGAATGCACAAGATGCGGTGTTGGGAACGTAATGCACATTGTGTTAGAAACGCAATGCATTGGGAACGTAGTGAACACAGTGTTGGGAACGTAATGCACACGGTGTTAGGAACGTAATGCACACGGTGTTGCACACGATATTGGGAAGGTAATGCACACGGTATTGGGAACGTAAGGCGCACGGTTTTGGGAATGTAATGCACACGGTTTTTGGAACGTAATGCACTCGATGTTAGGAACATTCTTGTAAACGGAGACATGCAGAGATGAATGGTATTCAGGTGGGGGTTGTAATATGGAAATAGAGACGCAGGTAGGAACACAAATTCTAGAGAAAGTATAAAAAGATATGTGAGTGGAAACTGAAATTTGGACTATATTAGTGACGGTAATGAAAATAATGAATATGATAGCGATTGTGAAAATAACTGAAAAAGATGATTATAAGTAAATAGTTGATGGTAACAGTGATAAATTAATAATGATCATGGTAAAGATTGTGACTAGAAAATCGACACAAAAGTGATATGGATCTGTAACGAAGATGATATTGACGATAATAACAATAATAAATGAACTTGTTTCATGATGATCCGAGTTAAAACTAGTGATGAAAGTTTTCCTTTTATCAAGCATTTCTTTAGTCCATTGATTTTTTATAAGTTTTTCATTATACTGATATAGTTATTGTACCTAATTTTATTGACAATTTTCCCATTATTAAGCAATCTTTAGCTTATTGCTTTTAAATTTTATAATTGTAAAGCTATAATATACCTCGGTATAGTCGTCACAATTAATGTAACAAAATAAACAATTCAATAACGAGTTTTTGACGAATATTACATGAAACTTATACATATAAACTATCAATAATACTAATTCAAAAACACTGATTTTCAAAAGTTTTCCTTTGTTAAAATTAACAATGTTATTTTTACTTACTGCGAAACACCCACTTCTTACACATGTCTTGTTATTGCAGAGCATCCCTCAATTATTACTGACCTCTTACCTTAATCGGTAGATCAACTAATTGCTGTTTAAATAACGACTATTTAC
Organism: Periplaneta americana; assembly: GCF_040183065.1. Taxonomy (NCBI): domain Eukaryota; kingdom Metazoa; phylum Arthropoda; class Insecta; order Blattodea; family Blattidae; genus Periplaneta; species Periplaneta americana. The sequence goes on from NC_091133.1 coordinate 61,488,099, forward strand.
AAAACACTTTTTTTAATTACAGAGTCGCACGGAAACTGCATATCCGCAACTAAAAATAAGTCAGAATTAAAAAATGAATTGTATCTGGAATCAAACTACACGATACAATTATAGTCCGCGTTAATAAAATACAGAACTTCACACTTGATATGGGCGACTGATTGTGCTGTGAATGTGTTGTAATTAATATGACATGGTAGTCTTGAGACATAACGAAGTCTGAGGATATCGAACCACACACAATATTAATGTGTTCATCAGTCAACTAATTAAATTATTGTAAAACGTATTCATACCCACATATCAATCCCATGTGGAGCAAAAATTTAGATTCGTTAAGTTAATTAGTAGAATAACAATAAGTTGGAGGCTAATCAGAATACTGAATGAACAATACATTTGAAGCTCTTGAGGTTGTAAGCAAGCAAGCAAACAAAGAAAGTAACAATTTGGTCAAGGGAAAATTTTTCGTGAAGAATATAGTTGAAAATATAGCAACACAGAACATTTTCTGTGGGAAAAATTCCTTCACACATTACTAGATGTCCAGTGTAAGTTGCTGATTTACAAGAGTCTTACCAATATATGGAAGAAACCTCCAGAGATTTCCGATCACAGGAAGGGGTTTTGGTCCCGGTATATCTTCGAAGGGTTTAGCGTTGTCCCATTCCTCTGTCAGGACCTGGGTGGCTGCTATTGTAGCATTATACCTCTTGACCACAACAGCGCAAACATTGCGCAGGATTGGCTGGGGGTTCGTAGCCCCCAGTACGCTGGCACTGGCGACTCGACGTAGCATCTTGCTTGTACTAGTCAGAATGTGTAGAATCTTTAGGCCTATATGTAACAGAGAGAACTTGATATAGTGACGTGAGTACAGGTGCAGATTAGGAGTGATCAGTTGAACGACTGATAAGAAAGTGTTATGTTATCTATAATATAAAAGGTGAGTAAAAGGTGTGCAACACTACTTGTAAATTTCCTTTCTGTAAAAGAAACTCTATATATGGAAGTTATAGAGGCTCAAAAAATAAATATTTTGAATACGTTTTCAAAAACTTTTACACTTATAAAGAGTGTGTGTGTTAGTGTCATGTAATGTTCGAACATGAGAGGGCATATGAAGATACTGCAAACTGCTCCCTACTCCATAGGCATCCCAACAGTACGTGGAAATGAAGCATGTAAACTAAAATAACGGAGTCAGTTACAAAACCGGTAAGAGGCCTTATGTTTGCCGAGTCTCTGTACGTTTGTTGAATCTTTTCCCTTCCTTACACATGTTCGGTGCTTTTCTTCTTGGTTTCACCTCTTCCTGCGCCTTTATGCTTTAGCTGCTTAAGGATGTCAGGTACATGTCTTGGGAAGTTAAGCAAAGTAATGAGTGTAGGTAATTTCTATTGTTATTAATATCACTAAACATTCACAAAAATATAGCCTACGTATAAATTAATCAAACAAAATATATTTAAAAAAACGCATAGGCTATGCTAATGCAACGGTGGGGCTCTGTGTACTCAGAATAGTTGATAAAAGTATTGAATACACAATATTACAAAGATAAAGTATTACTCTGCCGTCGAAAGGTATGATAGGGTCGATTGTCTGTTTGGCAGGGGCGTATTTTGCGGGCTACCGGGGGTAGCCCAAGGATATTACAAAAGAAAAAGTTTATAATATAACATAATGTAATAATTTTGTATTATTAGTTTTACCATAGTAATTAAAATTAAAGTAATTGTTAGATATATTTTGTGTAATAATAGGGTCAGCGGTAGCCCAAACCCTTTAACCAGTATACGCCACTGCTGTTTGGTGAGGTGATACACAGAAAACACTTCATATAAATCATTATCACTCTCCGTCAAGATTTATTGAGAACACTTTAGGAAAAATAGCAATGAACGAAGGTCTCCAGTAAAGTACAATCGATGATAATCCCTCACTCCTTCGACACTGGCTGACTACTAGAGTTCACTGAACTGGCATTCGTCATTACACAAACTAGTAATGTCATCTATCCTCACAGTTTGTAATAATTAGCAGCTCGTTAGACAAGTCCCAACTTGTCTGGTGTAGCAGAAATCACTATTACACATTCAATGTAAAACCCTTGACGAATGCTAGCTAATTCTTTCACACTCTATCTCAAATCAAACTCTTTCTATGAATGATAATAAGTTTAATCTTGGTAATATGTAAAACCCGTTTACCTTTTGGTATGCCAGTTTCGAAACCCACTCAACAATAGGTTCAATTCGACACTCATACCTTCATAAACACACTACATACATCACCACAGCTCGGCTACGCTCCTGCCTGTAGAAAGTCAGGAACCCCGTTCGATCCCAGACTACATCAGTCCACGTGTTTTCCGAACTGGGTCACCCGCGATCCCATCGCGAATAGCCACAACACCAACTCACAGCTCTCCCAGCTGTCGTCCAACCTCCCTCAACGAGTAGTTCCACCAGACTAAAACCTCAAAACGAAATTCCCCTCCCCCCAAAGTAAAACTGTATGTTAATGATGCCTCAAAATAACCAATCACAAACCAAACCCAAGTCACGTGATCACAAAGTTCGCTCCTTATACATGAGGAATAATAGAGCAATAATGTAAGAAAAGAAACAACCTATCTAAAGGAGATAGTAAGACTGAAAATGAAGAAGAAGTAAAGCCATCTATGAAAAGTGACGTAAACTAATACTAAAAAGAAAATAATAATAGAAAAAAAAGAAAGAAAGGAAAAGGAAATAAAAAGAAAGTGTGCCGAAATAAAACGGCACACTAATAGTAGTATTATGCAATGTTCGAAAATGAGAGAGGAAACCAAGACATTACAAACTTCGTGTTATTCCATATGAAAATTTAATTGCAAGATATATTCTCTAGACCACAACTATGGAGTAACGGTTAGCTTGTCTAGCCGCGAAACCAGGTGGCCCGGGTTCGATTCCCGGTCGGGGCAAATTACCTGGTTGAGGTTTTTTCTGGGGTTTCCCTCAACCCAATATGAGCAAATGCTGGATAACTTTCAGTGCTGGACCCCGGACTCATTTTACCGGCATTATTACCTTCATCTCATTCCGACGCTAAATAACCTAAGATGTTGATAAAGCGTTGTAAAATAACCTACTAAAATAAATATATGCTCAAATACTTAAGCAATTTAAAATAGTGTCCTGCAATGTTCGAAAATGAGAGAGGCAACCAAGACATTACAAACTTCGTCTTATTTTATATGAAAAACTAATCGCAAGATCTTTCCTAAAACATAAAATGGTGAGAGTGGAGTACAGCGAACATTATTATAACAAGGTGGAACAAACACAACAGGCCTTCTTCTGCAGAGCGAACATCGACGAATGTCGAACTTCGTCATACTCGACTAACTTGAATCGAACAAAGCGTCTGTAATGCACGTCGCTAATACTTTCATCATCCGCAAAGCCACAAAAATATTGTTACCGAGAAACTGTGATTTATTTAAATATTATACGAAGGATTTAATTATAGCTATTTTCTGAAGTTGGTGTAGTAACAACTGTCATGTATTTTAAAATGTAATATGATGTACCCATATGTACGTATACTTTTATCGATATTAATCATATTTTTGTAATAAAAATTGCCTGTCCATACATCTACATAAAACTTCACAAGATTTGTTCTAAAATCTTTACTCAGCTAAAAGCATGAAGGGATGGGAGGGGAGGATAGGAGAGGCCAGCGAGCTTCAAGGGCACAGATCATACAAGGCGCAATTTCGGCCGAGCTGTGAGAATCATTCTCTTCAAAGCAGACTTCGGTTTTTGTCACGCTCGACATACTTGAACCGAACATAGAGCCTGAAATGCACGAAATTAGTGTTTTTTTTTTCAGATAACATTCGCTTATTTTTACTTTTTTCGATTCTTCAGGCTCAAAACGTAAAAATCATACCTTTTACTATTTTGTGAACAATTATTTTGTAAAACGTTCCTTAAATGTATGGTCACAATGTATATTTACAAAGCAAAGAGGAATATTTGAGAACGTTATATCAATTCATCACTATGGAAAATGAGAGACCATGAACTGAATTATGAGAGACAAAAGTTAATCAAAGCAACTGAATAGCAATGGTTCATGTGATTAATCATGGCGTATCATACAAAAAGGCTTCGAATTGAAGTACTAATGATGATCGACTAACCTCTTTTCGAATCCTCTTGCTACCTATCTCCTGTCTAAGAAGGACAGAGGGTTAGACTTATGTATGACAAAAATTAACGAGAGTTAAGTAACTTTAAAAATAAATCTGAAGCTTAAACCATCATTTATTAAATATATTCATAAGCCTGTTGTTCTCGTAAAAAAATTCTTCCCGCCTAATTTTAGTCACAAATTTAATGTATATCGGGAATCGAACCTCAATACATTTGGAAGGAAACCATGGTGACAACCCTACTCTTGAATCCAGTGCTCGTGAATGTCCAATTTATATTACTTAATCACCACAATAAAGCTGACGGGAAGCCTTATTAGGCTACTCCCTACTTCCTTCAATGGACAAGTGATTACAATAATTGACTTAGAGTTTAAGTTGTCAGATTCATACACGACGAAGGACGAAGTTGTCGTAAGAGTGATGAAATACACTTAGCAAGGATTCCTTTGAAAGGAACATAAAGACAGGAAAAATGTTTCTTAGATTTAATGTAATCTAACCTACCCGGAATGAGAATGTTCTAGACATTATTTATGATATTACTTTCGTCACGCCAAAGACAATTGTTGGTCACCGTTAACACCTGTCGTTCTTTTCTCCATGTTAGATATGTTCTTGCTTCTGAAATGAAATTATTCATACATTAAATCTAAGAAGGTCTAGAACTATTCGATTTAGCAGCGGCTATGCGAGATAATTTTTATACGTAGTTCAGTTTAGTTTCGAAATTATCCCATTTATAAATAATTTCCTTAAGTTCTCAGTTTCCCGAACATAACAGCAACATGAACATCGGTTCTTCTTTCTGGTTGCAGAAGGGGCAAATATCCTTGAAAAATTAGTACCTTCATACAGAATGTTCAAAACGGTGAGACTGTGAGAGATAGTTTCACAAAAATATATGCAGTAACCCTTTGATGCAAGCATTTGGGAAGGAAATAAAAAATTGTGTTTGCAATGAAATTAAACTTTTATTTTTCTAAGAGAAGTGCCTCAAATTTTTAAAATCTTAAAAACTTCCATTTTTTACACAGAAAATGGGTGGTTTCATGGTAAAACCACTATGCAATACTGCAGAACACAATGTCTTCAGACTTATTGCGAATGATACAAAAGGAAACAGTTTCTGGTTTCATTAAGGCAAAGTGCCACTTCACATGTGTTCCGTGCTAATTAGAAAGGAAAAGGATGGACCTCTTATCCTTCCACTTGAGCCAGGACACTCCAGCATATGACGTACGGCTATCACACTAACCACGTTTCATGTCGCGGTCTCTTCTTTCGTCGTGTGGTAAACCAATACGCCCATGTGTAACTCTACTACATGCATAGATATTTTGCTCCCTTAGAGATCATCACATTCGAACTTGTGAAAAAGTTGTCATAAAACACTTTGTGATTGTCACCAACCATCTCTTTCTTGTAGCCATGATGAATAAGCTGACACAAAAATGGAACATTTTGTTGGATATGGTAAGCATAACTACCCTTTGCATAGTGGTTGCGTTTTGAAACCACCACATTATTTCTATATTGACGCTATATGTGTCGAAGAAATTACAATCTTGTTATTGAAATATGTTCTAAAAGACTGAAACACAAATAATACTAAATAGAAACTTACGTAACTATGATATTTTATATATTATATATATTTTGATGTACCGAAGTACATATGATATTTCCATGCAGATATTCTGCGTCATCACATGATGAAAGAGAGATGGAACGGAGAAAAATTCTCTCCGGCGCCGGGATTTGAACCCGGGTTTTCAGCTCTACGTGCTGATGCTTTATCCACTAAGCCACGCCGGATACAATCCCGACGCCGTTTAGAATCGTCTCAGATTAAGCTCCATCTCTTGGGTTCCCTCTAGTGGCCGCCCTCTGCACTACGTCATAGATGTCTATGAACGCAGGACCGAAGTCCATACATGTGTTGAGGTGCACTCAGATGAGTGACTGATTGGCCGGGATCCGACGGTATGGGCGCCGTCTTAAATCACAAAGTGATTTATTACGCATATCATATATATTTTGATGTACCGAAGTACATATGATATTTCCATGCAGATGTTCTGCGTCATCACATGATGAAAGAGAGATGGAACGGAGAAAAATTCTCTCCGGCGCCGGGATTTGAACCCGGGTTTTCAGCTCTACGTGCTGATGCTTTATCCACTAAGCCACGCCGGACGGCGCCGGTATGGGCGCCGTCTTAAATCACAAAGTGATTTATTACGCATATCATATATATTTTGATGTACCGAAGTACATATGATATTTCCATGCAGATGTTCTGCGTCATCACATGATGAAAGAGAGATGGAACGGAGAAAAATTCTCTCCGGCGCCGGGATTTGAACCCGGGTTTTCAGCTCTACGTGCTGATGCTTTATCCACTAAGCCACGCCGGACGGCGCCCATACCGTCGGATCCCGGCCAATCAGTCACTCATCTGAGTGCACCTCAACACATGTATGGACTTCGGTCCTGCGTTCATAGACATCTATGACGTAGTGCAGAGGGCGGCCACTAGAGGGAACCCAAGAGATGGAGCTTAATCTGAGACGATTCTAAACGGCGTCGGGATTGTATCCGGCGTGGCTTAGTGGATAAAGCATCAGCACGTAGAGCTGAAAACCCGGGTTCAAATCCCGGCGCCGGAGAGAATTTTTCTCCGTTCCATCTCTCTTTCATCATGTGATATTTTAGCATAGCTTACTACTGAAATAAAAACACGTAGCGAGTCTTCCACACCCCATCAACTATACACAACAACATCCGCCATCTTAGTGGAGCAACAAAAAATTAGGGAAAATAAAATTATTCTACAGTTAGTAGGGATCAGTGAACGCAGCGCAGTAGTTTTGAAATAAAAATCACACTATAAGTAGGCAGGAAACTCAAATTTAAAAGGTGGTTATGTACTGTAACCACTGCGCTTCAAAGGGTTTTCTGTTTGACAAGACAGTAGGATAACACTAACCTACAATACATCGATTGTTCAAGGAGAAACGTCTAATTTTATAATGTTTATATCTTACAGTAACGTAGGAGAACGGTTTAGCAATGAAGGTCAATCCCTGAATTTGAGAAATTGTATGAATGGGAATGGTTCGAAATTGGCTTGAGCTATCAATACCTCCCTGAGTTTTCTTTTATTTTGCAAATTTAAGGTCAGTCTAAGTAAAATAATTCAATTGTGAATTCTCAAGCATCTCATACCGTATTACCTTTCCTCGATGCTAGGTAATCGTATAGTTGATGCAGTTGATTTAAAATTTTAAATATGCATATTGTGAATAGCTGTGTACAGATTTGTGACAAAGTTGGTATTCTAAAACGAACACGTGATTCCTTACTACGAAAGGCTGAACACTGAAAAATGACTGAAAACCACAAGCGATCTTAACAATTGGGTAGATCAGTGTGGGTCGCGACCCTTTAGGTGGTCGTGTAAAGAGCTGAGGGAGTCGCGAGTGATTTACAAAATAAAACAAAATGCGCTTTATTAATATACTTTAATTGTGTTTTATTTGAAAACATAAAAAACGTTGAGCAGCAGAAATAAAAACAATGCTTCAGTTGTTGTAATCAGTCTTCGGACAGTTTAGTAAATATAATAAAGTAAAAAATAATTATTGCGATAAATGTATCTGTTGATCAGAAAGTAGCTTCTCAAATTTTGACGCTGTATTCGACATACACATTGATACTTTTTCAAGTTCAAAGACATTTGAAGCCATGAATTCCAAAACAACACAAGTCCACATTTTGACGCTGTATTAGTTATGGGTATCACTGGAATAGTCTTGTCATACGCTTTCATATGACATTCAGAACAGCACAAAAATTCTCATTTTCAAACATGTTTCTCGAATGATGATAATCAAAACATCACAAAGGCATGAATAAATGTTGTTCTGACTCTCAATGCAGATACTTGTAGTGAGCGACTGACTTTCAGAACAACACAAGTAGCTATACATACCTCCACCTGGTCTCGCTGAGCGGAGCTGATTCCGCATCAGCTGTTACGTTGTATTCCCGCGAAAAAATGTTTCTTTTTTGGATCATTTTATTAAACATTACGTTGCCCCGAGTGTGAGAAAGCTGTATATTTTCACTAATGCATGTACAGCTTAAAACTGAAACAACACTGTTGTCAAATATCTACATAATTTAGTGGAAAGTGGACGTTTTCAATACATGAGATGTTTTTTTTAGTGGGTTATTTTACGACGCTGTATTAACATCTCAGATTATTTAGCGTCTGAATGAAATGGCAATAATCCCGGGGTCCAGCACCGATAGTTACCCAGCATTTGCCCATATTGGGTTGAGGGAAAACCTCAACCAGGTAACTTACCCCGACCAGGATTCGAACCAGGGCCACCTGGTTTCACGGTCAAAAGCGCTAATCTTTACTCCAAAGGTGTGGCCTGAGGCATGTTTATCCTACAAAAGGCCACTCCTATCTACCCTGCGATAGGGACTTTGCTCGAATAGAGTTAAAGATGATGAAGCAGGATACTGTATGCACTCGTCATTAAGGGATGGATATAATGGAGAATAGTGCAAGTAATAGGCTATAAACATTGTTCACGTGGATCAATCTATGATTATGGATTACGAAACCTTCTTTGAAAAAGTGAAAGAACCTGTGCCACTGTGAAAACATGAAGAAAAGTGGAAAGTGACGTCATACAAGAATATTCAGTATCGCAGTAATGATCTGACTGTTTGCACATCATCTAGTGGACTAGTGACACAGACTTTTCAATTCGAACAAAATCGTGTTTCTAATTTTACAGCTTTGAAGAAAGGTTACAACAGACAAATTACTATGCAAATCAAGCTTTCAGGTATAACTCCCTGTAAAGTTAATTTGAATAATTCCGAGGGAAAAATTGTTACGGGGCCGGGTATCGAACCCGGGACCTTTGGTTAAACGTACCAACGCTCTCCCAACTGAGCTACCCGGGAACTCTACCCGACACCGATCCAATTTTTCCTTCTATATCTTGAGGTCTGTGGATTTATAGAAGGAAAATTTGGATCGGTGTCGGGTAGAGTTCCCGGGTAGCTCAGTTGGGAGAGCGTTGGTACATTTAACCAAAGGTCCCGGTTCGATACCCGGCCCTGGAACAATTTTTCCCTCGGAATTATTCGAGAAATTACTAGTTTAAAATCTGTGAAAGCAAGATACATCCATTGATGCACTGCATCGGCCACACTTTGAGCGTCTACTTCATTATGGAAACTCAGGCTGTGATAGTGCTGCCTCAGAAAGTGAAGCCTGGGGATCAGAGTGACCATTTTTAGTGTCGTGTATCATCTTAAATCAATAGTTTCCTACTACTGTTCCGTTCTCTAATTCGTCAGCTGGCTGTACTATAGGACACACTGTTTGAATATGTGATTCTTCAAAAATAAAATAAACAAATATAAGAGTAAACTCTCTATGCGTGCATTGTACAATGTTTGGGGATAGACACGCGAAGTTGTTAAAACACAGACTGACCTTGTACATGATGTAAGTCTGCTTGCGTAACAAATGACGTTTATTAATCTTTGTTCTGTTGGAACGCAGGAAATTCTGTAGGTGTCATGGCGTTTGTTATGTGTGCGCATAGAAAACTTTACAATATGTTTGACCTTCACAGTTTAGATAGTAATCTAAATTATCGGAATTTACATGTTAATGCTGAGGTAAGTTCAGTATTAGTGGGGAGGATGTTTCACAACTAAACTTATATTATATTTTAAAAGTGTAATGCAGAGGTCATTTGATAAACAAAGTTAGTTGTCTGATTTACAAGTTGTCTCAAAATAATACAGAAGAAAATAATATTGTACCATAATAGTTCATACTGAAACTAATACTTTAAGATACGGTTACGGGGTTAGGTACAGCTTACAGCAGTAATTTTTTTTGGAAATATTCAAAATTTTTCCTCCATTGTACAATAATGAAAATTGATATGTGTAAAACACTGTCCTTCTGCTATATGAAAAACATATTTTTAAGATTTAAAAAAAAAATTTTTTTTCCAAAATTAAAAATAGTGGCAGTTCACTGTGCAGTGATGAATCGTTTCCCTCATAACTCATAAACTTGTTAACTTCTTCATGTTCTCTCTCTTTTATTTTATTGCTGAAACTCATATTTACAATATCATGCTCTTTCAGCTACATTCCTTAATAAATATTTTTTTTTTTTGTTTTGTGTTAAAGAAAATACTGATATATGATCATTTTTAAAGGAATTTATTTTTTATCTGTCAATCTATCAAAGGTAGAGGAGTGATCTTCCGTCATATTGTTGATATGACATGTATAAATACACACAAAAGATTTCAGAGCAGAATAGTTTTTTTTAGTTATGTGGGAAACGCTTCATGACTGCACAGTGAACTGAGTTTTGAGAAAAAATATGTATTTTTTTTAAATCGTAAAAATATTTTTTTTCATATAGCATAAGGACAGTGTTTTAAACATACCAATTTCCATTATTGTACAAGATACAGTAATGGAAAACAAAATTGAATATTTCCACAATTTTACTGCTGTGAGCTGTACTTAACCCCTTACGCCAGGGTTTCTCACAAAAATTAATTGGGCTACGTTTACATCTCCGGAACGGTATACAATACTTTCTCCACCATGACCTCAATTTTTAGATGAATGACTTTTTTTTTCCTACGATGTAATGAAATGGACTGATATTTATTTTGTCATGATTTTAGTACCAATGTGTATTCAGGGACATTGCATTTTTTGAAAGAAGTATTTAACAGTACAGTTTATGTTATACAGAATCTTCTGTGTACTCGTATAATTCTACGGAATATAGAGAAACGTTGGCTTCCACAATGCGCTTGTTGCAAGCGCTGAAGGTCAAGGAAATTTTTCGGACGTTACATGCATGCAGTTAATCTCTCTTAACTGAGTCATATGCCTTTTTGAAATTATTGTTTGAAAATAATAATAATAATAATAATAATAATAATAATTATTATTATTATTATTATTATTATTATTATTATTATTATTATTATTGTAAAAGTAAATGTTTACTATTAAAAGATAAAACCCAAATTGCACAGACAAAGAGCTGTTGTCAGTGATTGATTAAATGTTTTCTTCTAATTATTTCCGGGTTAAAAGTCCGTAAGTCGCGCCTCTTTTTATATCGTGACCCAGGTCTATAGGCCTAACGTCATGAGCAAGCATATGGTGCGTTGTTCCACAAGGTCGTTTGTGATTATGGTTGGCCTCCCACTGCGCTCCTCGTCATGCACATTTTGGCGTCCTGCTAAAAATTGTCTACAGCAGCAACGCACCATCTGCTTGCCCATAGATCTGGCACAGCTGACGATTAATTTCAATCGGCGCTATGCCCTGTGCATTCAAAACCTTTATCACTGACCGCACTTCACGCGGCGGGAGCTGGAATAGGAACGTCCATCTTCAACCAATGCAACGAAGCTACTGAGAGCACTCGGGAAGTTCCGCTAGCGCATGTGCCATGCCAGGACATTATTTTATCACGTACACGCAGTCTCTTCGCGCAATATATAGTTTGCTAGCTGTGGGACGAGTGGGAAACTTACTTTATGGACGCCTCGTACCCCGTGGAAATAGCTTGAGAAATACTGGTTTTGTCCAGCACAAATACGACTCTGCTATCTTCAGTATTCGAACTCGGATACGCAGTCGCCTTACGCTGGTGTACTGCCAACTTTATAGTTACTATTTCACTAGCGCATTGCTTTAATAATTGAATGTTCTTTCCTCCTCTATTAATGAAGTCTTCATAGAAAACGTTTATACACCAACGTACATACCGCTGTTGTTTTCATAAATCTAGATTAAAGTTCACACTGGATCTTTCACATAAGCCTATAAAAAGTCAATTGATGTCAGATAACGTGACCTCAGTGACATTTCAATAAAACACGTCTACCAGCCACTCCGTTGTTGAATATTCTGTCCACGTATTCCTGCACTCTGCGTAATGAGGTGTAGAACGGTCATGTTGAAAATAAAATTGGTCAAAACTTTTCAAGTGTTCACATCAATCCTGACACTGCGTCAATCTGCAGTATTTGCAGGTAGCTTTCACTTGTCACTGCTCCTTCGGAAAAGTGTGGCCCTTGTACACCTTATAAAAGGCAAATTTTATAAACAGTTGATATCTGTTACATATATGAAGTGCATTTTTACTTCTGAGTTAGGCTACTTTTTAGTTCTATGTGTATTTGAGAATGAATTATTTAAGGAAGGTAGAGACAAGAGTTTTAAAATTTAATTATTTAAGTGACGAATTAACTACAAGAAATGGAACAGAGAAAAATCTTCAAACAAAACTATCAAGTTCCAGATGATATGCGGTACTATTCAAACAAACTTATAGTGAAAAACAAGAAAGGAAATAAGAATGGAATTTTATAGAAAAATGGCAGTACCGTTGCTTTTATATAGTAGTCAGACTCAGTAAAACAAAATAAAAAAAACTGATGTGCAGAAATTAATTGCCTAAAAAGAACAAAAAAAATATCTCTAGAATCAGGTTATGGCTTGCATGTGTAACCACAGTCTAGCATATACAGTCACGAAGCTCAATACTTAGGAAATATACATCCATAGATAGTTGCTAACCACTATGATCGCCTCATCACAGACAATGCGAAATAGTACCTGAATAGTCTGTTGTTCCTAGTACCCTCACAACTAAAGCTTCGTGACTGTATGTACTAGACTGTGGTATAACCTTAGATAAAAGAAAAAAATAGACTGATATAAGCTAAGTCTCATCTTTGGAAGACTTAGATTGATTTCGTGAGAGCTTAGACTTAAACGTGAACGAATTTCTTGGGCAGGACTCCGCTATGTTTTTCTTTTGTTCAAATTTACTAACTTCCCTTTCTGTGCACTTGAATTGCGTTGTTAGAACGCATCCTGATATATATATATATATATATATATATATATATATATATATATATATATATATTAATCCGTTCCAGAGTGATTAACTTCAGCTATAGTTTGTATATCGAAGAATAGATTGTGTTTGCTGATTATTACATTGAAACTTTTATGAGTTCTCAAATTTAGCTTACATCGTCTCACGTCAGTCTAGGGGAGTTAACCGGTTTGGCTTCTGAACGTCTCAATAATGATAAAGTTCAGCAGTACAGCACTAACTGCAAACAACATGTAGATGTAAAGAAACAAGCAAGACTATACTCAGCGCATTTCAAACTGGCGGATCAAGGTCACGTACAAACTACATACGAGTCACTGAACTGAAGTGAACTGTGTAGTGAAGCACTGGTAATCCCGTCTGTCCCAGCTGACTCCAGTTGAGAATGGTCCAGGATTAGGGATAAGCACACGCGGCATATGCAGTCCATTGCTTAACCTTGATCCGCCAGTTGTAAATGCATTGAATGTACTTAAATTGACATATCAAATAGGCTGACGAGAAGCCGAGACAGAAATAGACGAAGAAAACGATGAAATCATTTGCTGTGAATTCTAAATAGGCCATTCTCCTAATCTGTGAAATTCAAAAGACGACGATTTATACACTGTTCCTATCGCTACATCACCCTACTACTTCTTTAGGTTATACGAAATGTTTGTTAATTTCAACACAAAATAAAAATAATAATAATTTATTTTCATTATATTTAAAATCAACGTATATACAGGGTAGCCTATTTAACTCTTTCACCTTCGATAGCGTGTGAAATATTTCAGATATTACAAACCGACAGTTACAAGTTAAATTGCATCGTATGGGGCTTATGAGCCACGTAATGTATTTTTTTTACATTAAGTAATTATTCAAGATATTAGAGTCAACTTTCTTTTTTTAAATGGGAACTAACTATGGTTTGTATTGCAACTGTTGCGTTAGCTCTGTCTAGTAACAATTGACTACTTTACAGACTGTTTGAATGTCACCGGTAAGTGTAAACATAAGCAATGCCTGACGCGCCCTTCCTTATGTCTAGTTCATAATGTCGACGTAATTGAAGATCGAACACACACCTAGTACTGCACACTACCCAATACAACCCTCATTTCTTCAGTTCTGTATTGGACAAATGAACGATAAGACATTGACGAGAAATCTGATTGCACACAGGAGATCTTGTGTTTAGTTTTTTTGAGAATAATTGTTTATTTTTTATTGTACACTACTTTTATGTCTCAGTTCAACATAGCAACATTTCACAGTACATTGTGATTGTGATTTAATTGACGCACAACTCTAACCACAATTGTCCTCTCTCTGTTCGATCCTTGATCAGACATTGCTTATGTTTACTGTTACCAGTGATATTCAGTGAGTAAAGTAGCCAGTTGTTATTAGACAGAACTAACGAAATATTTGTAGTGCAAAGCATAATTGGTTCCCGATAAAAAAAAGAAAGTTGACTCTAATATCATGAAAATTATTTTATGTACAAAAAATACATTACGTGTATCAGATGTCCCCTTCGATGTAATTTAACTTCTGATTGTCGGTTTGTGTATATCTGAAATATTTCACACGATATCGGAAGTATTAGAATTAAGTGGGCCACTCTATACAGGATGTTTAGGAGCTAGTGTTACAAACTTTCAGAGGATGATGGGGAAGGGCACATGTATTAATTTGAGATAAGAAAACCTGGTCCGGAAATGACCGAGTCGAAAGTTACAAGCAAAAATAGTTGTATGGAAATGAAATAATTTTATTCCTCTGTACACCTTATTTATGTGTATTTATCTGTACATCGTACACATACTGTATTCATTTGACGTTGTTTACGTTGTCTACATACAGTATCCCATTTATTGCGCTGTCTCTGAGGGGTGGGGACAGGAAACTACACTAAAGCAATAGCGTAATGTGTAACGGACATGGTCGGTCCTGATATGTACATCTGTAGACAGAAGATTATGTGTACAAGTTGCAGTGTCCAGTCGATCTGTCCTAGTAAAATAGAGGGGTATACGAGAGCGGAATATGCAGACCTGATTTTCGATTACGGATGAGCCAATGGGAACAGTAGACAAGCTTACAGATTGTATCGGGACAAGTACCCACGTAGGAGATATCCAACCCATACCATCTTTCCACAACTGTTCCAAAGGTTAAGGGAAGGAGGGCACGTGGTGCCAAATTACAATTCCATTTCCACACAACTATTGTTGCTTATAACGTTCGACTCAGTCATTTCCGGACCATGGTTCCTGTCTCAAATTGGTACATGGGCCCTTCGCCATCATCCCTGAAAGTTTGTAACACCAGGCCGGAAATATCCTGCATATGTTATGAAGGACTAGTTGACTAATGAGGTGTGAGGATTAAACTTTCTCGGCTGCTTTGGGTATTTTCATTTAAAAAGCGCCTTAATTCCCCAGTCAAGCGATACAAATTTCGATTTCTGGTCCGGTCAGAGGAAGAAATGTCTCTTCCTTCTAGGGACTTGATGTTTATTCGTTGCCCTGTAATGTCTCAGCGCTGACCCCGCGTCATGCCAATCCCGTGACTACGAAGATTCGCACCTGAACGCTCAAAAGAATCTCCATGCCCTTCCCTCAATGGTGCAATGTATCACGTGATTAATTCACTGCCTATTAAGGCACATAGAGTAAAAGAGATTTTTGTGAATTAAATTCTGGAAAGACCAGAACTTCAGCGACAAATTTAACGTGATTTCCAAATTATATAAAATGAGCACCCTTTCAGGGTGAAATTCGTACATGTCTGTCTGCGATTTCAGGTTCGTCACATTATCATTGTAACTTACTAGATATAAATTTTTACTTTCGATTCGTATTTTATGGTACAGTTTCCTTAAAGCATAGCTCTGAAATACGTTACATTCGAATAATTTTTCCACCATATGAGTGTATCGAGGTTATTACGACACACAATAAACTCGGGTATCAGAGAAAGTATGTCAATATTATATTTAATGATTTCTTTACTTATTACGTCAATATTCATTTTTAATCTTATGCTTATTTCTTTATTTACATTTTGGACTCGCCTTCAGGTCACCTCCTGTACATGTTATTGGGCGCTTCAGAGGTAACGTACGTGTATAAATAACCGTGATTTACTCATCTAAACCATTCTGCTACTAATCGCATTGCTAACAAGCGCATTTTCCTTTTATTTATTTTTATTCATCCCCTTTATCTCTTCTCCTAATTTACTTAATGATTTTTTTGCGTTTATTTACTTTGTCTCTTATCTTAATAGCATATTTGTTTATCTGTCTGATAATATGTTATGACGCACGGAACATATGTTTATTAGTCACTGCCTCTTCGCTATTGACATTGATATTCAACGTATTGTTTTCAAACAGTAATAGTGTTTATTTGCTGAGCAATTTAGAGGAACACTCAAATGCTCAACTCTTATTGTTGAATTACGTATTTTGCCCCCTCCTTTTCCTTCAATTTACGTCCATAGTATATGTCCCTTTTTACTTTGAAAAGCTTTATGCTTACACAATATGAACATCTAGTAATTATGATCTTAATAAATTATTTATTATTTAATTATGCATTTGTTCACTTGTGTAAATTTATTTATTCATTCATATTAATTAATTCATTTATTTACTTAGTCCAGATTAGTGCAATATGTTGCTAGTCAGTGATGTATGCAATTAGAGGAAAAGAAACTGGCCACCCTACTCATTACCTCCTGGTTTGGTTACCTCATGAGTTATACCTTCTTGTTGTCACTTAGGAGGTTCAAACCTGCCTTCGAACAGTTGACTGAACAATTCATATTAATTAATTTTTTCCCAGACATTTAATTACTCATGTTAATTTACTCAGTTTCCGGGATGAAACTCGGCCTATCGCGATAAATTCCTTATCCTGGCTTCTCGATTTTGAAAATAAGACCTGGGTCCTGAACTGTACATTTTCGGCAAGTGAAGGAATCCTTTCCCTGATAAAAGATTCAGCCATAATGTATTGGTATTATACTACCACCACCGCTGCCCACCCACCACCACCACCACCACCACCACCACCACCACCACCACATCTACGTCAATTAATTATTACTTGGGCACGAAAGCGGCAACTTGATTATCGGTCCGTTGCGCTCTCACGCATTGGTTACGGAGAGAGTGTGTTATGGTGTTTGACGATAGAGACGGAAAATCATTTCCACATACATTTTTGCATTAATAGTTCGTTACAAAATGAGGCCTGTTTTCCTTTCACCACTCACTGCGCACCATATCATTATTTTCACATCAAGTTTGGGCAAGAAGCTACAGTTTTGGGCATTCACATATGGATCATTTCATGTCAACTGGTCTCGTATATAAACATATTATTTTGCATAAAAGTCTATTTCTTCATGTTGAAATACGCAACATATTGTAGGAGATATGTATATATAATACGTTAAAATAAAAATATGCATGTTACAACAAGACTTTGTTAATTAATTGATAATTTCAATAGTGATTTTGTTTCCTATGTTGGCTATAATGGCAGTTCATTGATCTGGCCAAAGAGGGAAGATGTAGCCTAGCTATCTGTGAATAAAACTTCTGTCGTAGTTAAAAAATGAAACATCCAAGAGTTAAAAATAAGCGTGGACAGTTTGTTTCTGTTTGAAAATAATTAATTTTCACAGTAAAATTAAACAGTAATCTTTATGACTCCATTATTTTTTTTAACTTCAATTAGTTGAATTTTCGGATGTTTGGAGAAAATAATAATAAAATAATTTAAATTTCATATTTTAACTATTATGTCATATCCGTAACTTGTTATACATATTCTGAATATCCTTGGTCAAACGCAAATCCTAGTTTTAAAAAAGGTAATCTTGTTCTAAAAATCTAACAGATACAGAAGAAAAAAAGTCCTGTTTTTTTTTCAAAACTTAGCAGAGTTACTGAATGAACTACATGAATGCTCAATGAAAATGGAAAATTATCTCAAACCCGTAACATTTAGTCTTCCCTCCCCTTTTCTTAGGCGAAAGAAATGGATTTCATAATTTATTATAGATCAACAACTAGGTAACTAGAAGTATTTACTATAGCTTTCTCAACTGCCTACAAGAGAAGAAATTGACATAATCTTGTCTTTTAGTCAATATAACCAAATATTTGTCACACCCGTAACACGCAAAACTAGGTGGCCCGGTCGGGGCAAGTTACCTGGTTGAGGTTTTTGCCGAAGATTTTCCTCAGTCCAATACGAGTAAATGCTGGGTAACTTTCGGTGCTGGATCACGGATTCATTTCACCGACATTATCACCTTCATTTCACTCAGATGTTGAATAAACTGAGATGTTGATATAGCGTCGAAAAATATCCCGATTAAAAATAAAAACAATGGAAAGACCTATATCCATGGAGATGATGTGAAGCCCCGTCCGAAAACAGGAGAACATTAAGGTACCGGTAAATTTTTTCCCTCATACACTCTACTCCACTCAAAATCCGCGCATGATATAGATTATCACCGGGTTGTTTTTTACCACTGTAATATTTTAAACTTTGAACTTCAATAGCTTTTTAGCAGCTCACGCAGTAGATCTACTCATGAATATACCCCCTTTTTTATCAAACATAACATAGCGATTTGTATGTTATGTCTAATGTCATTCAAATTATCCTCGCTGATGCTACTGCGTCATCTTCTACGTTTAACTGTAATAGCTTACTTCCTGTCTCCCGAAATTATTCACAAGATCGTTGAACGATTTAGAACATTAATAATTGAGGATCTTTGCATGTACCGTCTTCGAAAGTCGTAGGTCATATTTATTAATACATAGGCCCTATTATCTTAGGCATTATCACTGAGATTTTATTTTCCAATTTGCGACCACAAAGTGTTATTTAAATCATCTCAAGTAATCTAAATGAGAACCTTTAGTGATATTTAATAAGGCTACTTTAATAGTACCTACTAAGAAATAATTAACAAAACAAAATTTACTTACATCCCATCACATTTCACTACATTCGTGAAGAAAGAATGAAAATAGTTTTCTTTAAATTCGACTAGGTCATTATAGTTTTAACTACTTACGAAATGCAGTAACAACGGACTAATGGAAAATGCTAATATTTATGTAAACAGAACGACTTTTTGAAACACGGGAATTTACAGATACGAATATAGCTACAATTACGGAAGCGACATTCTGCAAAAATAAGTTTATTCGGTGAAGGCCTACATGATAGTTTTCTAACCAAGAGCAGATCTTTCACTGCAAATAAAGCATTTTCCAATCTTTTCTATCTTCTGCCTTCCTCTTAGTCTCCGTATATGTTCCATATATCTTAATGTAGTCTATCATCTGATATCTTCTTCTGCCCCGAACTTTTCTCCCGTTCACCATTCCTTCCAGTGCATCTTTCAGTAGACGTTTCTTCTCAGCCAGTTACTCTAATAGTCAGTTCATAATAATCGTAATTGATTTGCAACAAGACAAAATATGCAATATGAAATTATAATATCGTAGGGATAGCTGGCTCTAATTGGTTGAAATTCAACAAATTCCTACTCTTCATTAGTAAATTGGTACATAAACAAAGTAGTCGTATATCTCTGCTATTGCAGGCCTATATCTGTGCTTTAATCAAAGCAAAAATCACAAACAATTAGCTCACTTTTTTTCTCCTTTGTTTACTTCATTTACAACTATGCACACAAAGGTGACGACGCCTAATCTTATTTCGACAAGTTTTACGCGAGAATTTTTCTATGTTTCAATTGAAGGGTTCAGAACCATAGTGGGCCAAGCGCCATTTATTAAAAACGGAGAAAGCAAGGGTTAAAGTTAAGTGAATACCATAGATTAATGAAGATTGACATATAATTTAGTTTTAATGTGTATACTTTATATTATTTGCTATATGTTTCCATTGAATTATGGTAATAACTTCATTTTAACCCTAGTTTTCTACGGTTTATTCAATGGCGCTTGGCCCATTATAACCCTTCAATTTTACTCCACTGTTGCATTATTACTATTGTTAACAGTATTATCTATATGATTTATAGATAATATGCATTTTTCACCATCCGTCTGTCTGAGTTTCTGGTCTTATCCAATCTTAACTAGATCATATTATCTAAAGTGAATCCTATTGTGTTTAAGTAGGGGCCTGTAGCTCCTTTGAGTTATTATGATAACAAAAGTAATTAAGTAACGTATAGACGTAATTAAGTTACATGATGTGAAATCTACATATTTATTTTACCGAAGTTTAGAATTGATATGACTAAAATCTTAGAATGAAGTGAGTAAAGTTTATATTTTCTACATTTTCTAATCTAGAAGTTTAATGCTTTGTAAACATCAACCTTAGTCTAACTATTGCTATTAGTATTAATGCTTCCAAGGTTCATTAGTATTAGTTGATTAGATTTCAGTTGTTAATTTTTTAACAATTTTGACTTTTTAAGAATATATCTACACGCACAAAATATAAGTTATAGGCTCTAAAAAATTTACAGCAGTCTTTTATATGCGTATAACATAACATTGGAGGTAACATGTGAATTTTTAATGTAAGAGTGACCTGAATAGTTAATCCGGTCAATTTTAAAACTTTATTTTTTATGCGCGGATACTGCTTTCTATTTTTTAATTATGAAAATATTTACTTCATCCAATAAAAGATTCTGTACATTTGTTGAAGTTACTTTTCAGAATATGACATAAAAATTTCAGATTCTTAATATGCAATTTGTTATAGTCTATAGTATTTGAATATGAGTAAATGCATTAATTTTTTTTTTACTATTAACGGGCACTTGACTTAGTGATTCACATATATGAAGCCATAGGAGGCTGTCTACATTACACTCGCATGATGAGATGACGATGGAGATTTGTTGGAATGCCACAGGGAAACCGAAGCTCCCGGGAGAAAACCCTGTGTTACCTGGACCACGAGCTTACCCAACACAAGTTATAAGTCGGAGGTATACTGGGGATCGAACCAGGGTCCACAGAATTATGTCAGCGCTGTACCATTAGACCACCACGGCGGCTGATATGTAGTAAATATAAAAGTGTGGAAAAATGTCTTTAAAATATCGGTTTTTCGTCACGAAAACCTGTGTGTAATTGTAAAATGTATCTAAAGCATACATTTGGAAGACGATTGTTTTGACAAAATTTGGTCAATATATAAATTAAAGGTCACTGATTGTATTTTTCCAAAAAATGAAAATGGAAGTCTTCTCTAAAAATGACCGAAAATTTACCCATTTCCTCCCCTGAAATCCACGGTAACTAACATCGCAAGACCTCTACTAATTATGCAGAGTACTGTATATTGATCATCGTGCTAACATTTATCAGTGAAAAATACATGCACATTATAGGTATTATTCTGTACTTTAATTTCATCACTTATTTATTTTATAGCATTATTTATTCATATAATATATATATATATATATATATATATATATATATATATATATATATATATATATATATATATATATATACGTTCACTTATTTGATTGTATATCATTACATATTTATTTGTTTCTGCCAATTGTTAGTTGTTTCATACCAGTAAAAAAAAGTAGTTAGCCTATTCCTGAAACAATGTCGCTTAAAAGAGTTTCACAAATTTACTTAGACATTTTTAAGACTTTGTTGGAAATTATACTTTTCAATTTAAGTAAGACTGTCTCGACTAGTTGATCATATATCTGTTTGTGTTAAACTATAGCCCTAGCATAGGCCCATGTTTCTGTATATATTCATTATTTGCAAACTTAGCGTTATTGAAAACGAACATCAGATATCTACTCACCATCTGGCGATGCCTGCCCAAACGACACTGGCAGAACAGAATTTGATAAAGTATGCGAGTACTCGCTGGGGTTATTCCACTCTCACAGATTCCGTACACTTGTCCTTACCACACTGGTTCGTGATGCTGCGTTGTTCGTCATCCGCTGTATGAATCGCAACACTAAAGTATACATTGTCGAGGTCAATCTCCAAGGACGACTGCAATTGCCCATTAGCGTGTGTTATGAAATTGCTTGTTGATTCTAATAATTTGTGTAAAAAGAGAGAGAGAGAGAGAGAGAGAGAGAGACAGACAGAGACAGACAGACAGTGATAGTAGTGGATCCGCATCCCAACACAACTATAAATAACACTTATTAACACTGCGTAATCTAATATTAATATAATAAGAGCTTGTAACTGCAAGGGCCAAGGATAATCGTAATAAAGGGGACAAAGGAAATTCATGTCTTCTCAGAGAAATTGTTTCAGATGTGATTCATCCATGAAGGATATGAGGATGATCCTACAGTTTAATTTCGTGCGCCTCTGAGGATTGAAAACATTTTAATTACAGATTTTGATTTTCAGTGCGTCCCGGCGTAATAATTTCCTTTAAGCTTCCACTTTCTGTCGTGAGTTTTCGCCACTGTACAGCTCAGAAATAATTTTCGAGGAACCATCCAAGTATCTTACAGCAAACTGTTTTCTTTAGCAGTGAAGTTAGAGCACAGGGCAGGGTGCGGAGAGCGGGGTATGGCTTGAGTTTAACCGCGTTTGAGGATATTACCGCGTATCCTAATACTACGACCCTTCTTTCTGCGTGATGGAGACCCTGCCAGAGACCACAATAAGAATTTTCAAGTATCCTTATAGCCTTATTAAATGCAGTTCATTGGTCATTTTAAAAGAATAGAATAAAAGAAATAATAAATAATTTTAAATGATATGTAATATAAAAAATAAAATGAATAAAAAATAGAATAAGCCATGATAAATACAAGAATTAACAGGACTTTCAGATGACAGGACAGCCGAAAGAATATCTGAAGTTGTATTTGATCATTTAGAAGAATTTAACTATAGCAAGAAATTAATTGCGTGAACGTACGACGGAACATCGGTAAATATCGGGCAGTACAATGGCTTAAGAGCAATCTTCGCACCTAAAAAGGGGAGGAGAATCGAACTTCACTACTAATAAATTGCCAGTTCCAGAATGGTGACTCAAAGACTGACATAGGCCTACTGGTACTGATTTTGCATGATCTAATAATAATAATAATAATAATAATAATAATAATAATAATAATAATAATAATATTATTATTATTATATTAATATTAGTTTCTGTCTTGGTCATCAATCGTCAGTCTCAATATACATTTAAAAAATGTCACGAGTAGCCACTGAATTGTATTGTACATACCTAAACTCGCGTGAGAGAAACAACAATAAGAATGGTAAGGAAAAGAAGGACGGGAAGATAGAAAAGCACTTGCGTAGGTTAGTGTAGCGAGCGAAACTCTTAGCCACGTTCAGTCGTGGATTCGAATCCGTTGAATCTCAAAAGGTGCTTGAATGTCTTGAGAGGATTTTCCCAACTCTATGGCGAATGGCAGTTAATATAATGGCAAAGTCCCCGACTTATTTCGTAAAAATACCATCCAGTTATCACCAATTACCGAAACTAATACAACTGCACAGTGTATGTAGAAATTGTTGAATGACCAATTAACATAAAGAAGATACGTTAATAACAGAAGGAAGGAATGGAAAATACGTGATAGGGTATTCATAGAGTTCTCGTAACTGCGTTAAACGTTTATAGACTACTCTCGATTGGCTGTTGTTATAGGCAATATTTAGTCTTGTCGGTTTTTTAAGTTTGGTGTTTTTACCCCTTTCCACTCGAATCGGTCCATTTGGAATCACTAACATTTCTGTAATCTCTGACTCACATGATTTGTCTGACGATTCCATTTGGTATCCTCTGAAATAATTTCGTTCTTTACCGATAAAGTGTAACACCCGCCAGTTCCTTGGCCAGCTGTTATTAGGAAGAGGATCGCTTTGTTTTTTTGTTTCTCCATGGTGTTTCTATGAAAAAAATTGAGATCAGAAAGGGTTAAGATATTAATTATTTCCTTTAGTTGGAAAATGCAGTTTACAGGATGCTATGGTTATTATTGCTTATTGTGACCATTTGATAGCACCGATTTTTAATACAAAGCATATAACACGAAGATGATAAAGTTTGACCTTATAATCCTAAACCACTACTGGAAACAAGATCGTAAATCTGCTGCCGCGACTCTAAAAGAATGTGAAGTTGAGGTTGAAGGGGACAAAATCCACAAAACAAGTACTCGTAGATTGCTAGAAGTACTTGGTGCTTTAAAAGACGCAATACATCACCGCATTAAGACGCTTACAAAATCATACAGAAGTTGCAGATCTCCATTTCATGAATTGATACCTAACCAAGCCGAAAACATGGTGAATATCTGTCGTAAACTATTCTCTAATTCATGGATAATAGATTCATTAGGAGAAATGTGACGTGTGATGAAAAATGGGTACATTGCCGCAACACTGACACCTCAAAATAATGGTTCGATCTTCGTCAACCTGCCAAAGTCGTCGTTAAAATCGTTTCGGTACCAAGGTAATGTTGTGTGTCTGTGAAATTTGGAAGGTTTAATTCACAGGGACTTTGTAGTCGATGCGGATCTTAATTTTCAAGAGCTAAGACGAGTTCATGAAATTTTGAGAGAAGATACCCGGCATTAGTTAATCGAAACAATTATCTTGCAGCAGAATATATGAGACCACATACCGCTCGAACAACCATGAATAAATCTAGGAATTGGGAGAAATTCAACTGCTACTACATCCGGCATATAGCTCTCATCTTGCGCCTTCAGATCAGTATTTATTTCGATCCGTGGCTCACTTCAAACGTGGAAAAAATTTTCAAAACTCAGAAACTTTTGAAATTGGTATGATCGAATTCTTTGTATCAAAAACCAGAAACTGGTAGGCCTACCGTTGCGGGATATTAAACCTCGATGAAAGTTGGCTCATTATCATAGAATCTAACGGTCTTTACCCTGAATATTAGATTAATTTCTTCCCACAACACACACTAACTGAAATTTTTCTCCTAAACTGACATTATTTGTGCCGTTCTGTGAAAGGAACCTGTAACCCTAAAAAAGTTAGATATTGTTACGGATCTAAACCTTTAATTATCATAAATTGTATTGCGACTGTTGTGAAGGTCTAAGTATCCACACCATAGATAGAAGAGAGGTGACAACATACTGTATTACCATTATGTACAATGCTTACAATGTTCTTTACTTCTGATTTTCTTAGAATAATCTATGCGAGGGTTACAGGGTTCTTGCACTGGACCTCAGGCTTATTATTCTGTCATAAATTTGAGTCCCAACAACAATAATTAAGGAAATTTCTATGATAGCTTTGAAGGGTTCTCTGCAGATTTTACTTCAAATTAAGTTACAGTTGAATTTCTCATTCAATTTTATTTTTCGTCTGTTTTTATTTCACTGCAAATTTTCATTATTGTATAACATTATCTACTGTAAATTTCAGTTTATTGTAAACAAACGTCTTGAAAGACATTTTTAATATCACATCTTAAATGTTACTGTTTAGCATTCTTTGTCTTTGGCAACCTCACCAAGTTGAGGAAGATTAGAAAATTATACAGCACAAACAAAAATATTTATATCTCTATCGTAAGATATTGGTTTTCATTTGTAATGATTGTCATTGAGATTGATAGTGAATTTATATTATTAACTATTTTTCCTTTACTTCTTGAATGAATGTGCGAGTATACGGTACCGTAATATATCGGTACCTACATTTACAATAGAACTACTGTGTTTAACCTCCATGTTGCAACGCGAAAATCATGGATGTTACATATTCATGCGTGATTGGTTCTTTCATTTTAAAGCTTACTTCGCTTTATTAATACATAAGAAATTCTTTAAAAGATTATTATATTATTTGCTCTCATGCAACATTGTTCTTTGTCGGAAGACAGACTTACTTACCATTGAGTTAAGTCTGAGATTTCATGTATGGCCAATAAAGTTGAACAACGATCGAGAAAGCAAGAGTAACAGAGCCCGCAAAGCCGAAAATCCGCACAACAGCATTGCCTACGTCGTTGACTGCTTGTGAGTGAATCAAGCTAACTTGTAAGACATCGGAAGTGGTCAACTCTCGAACGTCAAGCAGCCTTGAATCTACACAGTCGTTTATACCAGACTGAACTTTTGTCTATTTTGGGAAGTAGCCTATTTGAAACATTATCTCTACCTTTCAGTTTTTAATAATAATAATAATAATAATAATAATAATAATAATAATAATAATAATCCGTTCGCCAATCTTTATTTAATCACTAGGCCTTATTAAAAGGCTAGGATTTTTTTCCGTATGTTTGAGATGAAGTGTACATTTTCAAGTAAAAAAATTATTAAAGTTTTATTTCACTTTACGTTTTATGCTTCTTTGAAATATATATTTTTCTATTTATATAGGCTAACCATAGGTAGATCTGATAATAAAACCAGAACATTTTGATAACTATGGTACTGTTTTGTTTTGTCTTTTTGTAAAAAATAAACATTTATGTTACTTATTTCAATTATGTATGTTATTCAAAGTTACGAAATCTTTCCATGCCGGCCAAATTTTATTTCGAGAATGATAAGCGAGACTCGAAGCTCACAAGAGTTACGAGACGAGACTCGAAAGACAAATGCAACGAACACAGCGAGCGAGGGCGGCAGTTAGTTTTGTTCATCTCTAATGGCCAACTATTTCGTCTCAGTGTAGATTAAGAGAGAACTTGAAAATAAATACTAGTACAACTACTTACTGCAGAATGAGAAAATCTTCACACTTCGACTCGACTTCAAATAGTTTTTTACGTTATTTTGCTATTGTAGATGGGAAAAGTTCCTTTGCGGCTTTAATCAGTCTCCAGACACTTCATTACTGCTCATTACCAAATTAATTAAGAGTACAGGAAAAGAACACGTTCTGTCCATTTTAACAAATTGTTCAGAAGAAACATAAATTTAAAGTCTGTCTTTAACACGTTCTTTCTCTATGTATCATAACTAAAATCTGCCATAGCACTAGGACTACTCACATTATCAAAGTATTTGATTCATATGAATACACTACATTGAATCGTACACCATGCAGAACTCATTTAAAAAAAATGGACAAAAAACATTTTTCCTCTAATTTTCAAAATAATATAAAACACGCCACAGAACAGTCACCCTCTTCAAACATAGTTTGTCTTGTGTGTTAAAGGTTGTTGGTTCGTAGCCGACAAAATATCTGCTCGGTATCTCACGAAATTGTACTTTATTTTCAATTAACATAAACTGCAAAACAGTATTACAGTTACTGTAAGTTCGGAAAATGAGATTAAAATTCGCAAGTTCACGCACATTATTGAGTAGACGTTCTATGCATTTCATAATAATTCAGTTCCTGTGCCATGTAAATGAAATGAATTTTCTTTCTTACCTGGAACTATTATTTGAAAGATATATGTAAATTAAACCATTTAATGCGTACAAAATAATATTAATTTACAATAGGTACAAGATTAGTGCAACTGAAGTGGAACTGTGAAAAATATAGAGGAACAAGTAATGAAGTGTTAATAGAAGATGAATAGAGTAAATTAGAGAGAAGAAATGCAATATGGTAGTGAGACTAATAAAAGTAGGAGATAGTATGTAAATAATAGGTAGGATTTGATGTAATTTAGAGGGGAAATAAGGGAAGTGAGGAGGTAGAAAGTGAGTGCAAGTAGTGAGAGTGAATCGTAAAAGTTATCCAATAAAGTGAAAAAGTGATAAGTGAATCGAATCAAGAAATAGAAAGGAGGTATCACAAACATTAGATCATTACAATAATAATTGAGACAAATAATATAATATAATAAGATAAAGTAGATGAGATAGTAGAAATATTAGTGGAATACTAGTCAGAGTTAAAAAGGTTTTAACGATAAACATAAAAGTAGGGATAACAGTAATGAAAGATGACAATGATAGTAGTAGAGATGGAGGAGTAGATGTAGACGCGTATGTTTCTATATAAGAGTAAGGTGGCAGTATTGCACAGTATTCGGGAATTATATTGAGGGAAGATAAAGAAGGTTAAGGGTTGTAAATACTGTACATCAGAAAGGATGGAGGAAGAAATAGACAGAAGCAGGGTTAAACTTTAGATAATTGGAAGATTTGGGGAGACATAGATGATAAGAGAAATATAAAGGATATATGATGGAATGTAAGCAAGGTAGTGGTGGACCGTATGCAGAAATGTGAGGGAAACCACTATCTGAAAGACGTATGATGACAATAAATATGAATATGAATATTAATAGGTACAAGAAGGTAAAATTAGATTTTATGCGCGAGTGGAAATATTACAACCAGAGGCGAAGTCGAAGGTGATAATTTCCACGAGCGCATAAAATGTGATTACTTTAGTGTGCTATACAATATTTTATTATATACTGATATCTATAATTTCAAATATTAGGCATTTTCTTTATAATGTGATGTATGTGAAGAAGTTTTAAATGAATGAATTAATGCATGATTTTATTTTTTGTAATGTGTTTGTTGTCGTAGAGAGAGTCTAGTGTGGCTTGGGGACATTGCGGTTTCTAACAAAACATGGAGTAGGAAAATGATTTTACATATAATAATGAATTTACCCGAAATTGAAGTGCCTAGGAATATACGAGGGTCTTTAAGAAAGTAATTCCCCAAGTTTTTTTTATCAGCTATTAACAAGATGGAAAATTTCATTTTTGAGAGCTTGAAATCTGATGTTTCTTCCGAGCTCGTTGTGAAGAAGTTATTTTTCTGGATGTGATGCCAAGGAGTGCAACCATTAAATGGGAGGGGTACTTGAACTCCCTGAACAAACTCAAGAAACGTTTTTGGCGAGTTCGGCCTGGCAAGAATCCAGCAGAAATGTTGCTCCCGCATGTCAGTGTACACCGTAACACATGTTTTGGTACCCGGCAACACTTCACAAAAAATTAGTTGGACCGTGCTGCCCTACCCACCTACAGCCCAGATCTGTTACCGTCAGACTTCTATTTCTTTGGGTCTATTAAAGATGCTTTGCTTGGAAGCCATTTTGAAAGTGTTAACAGCGTAATTGATGCAGTGAGGAAGTGCTTACGCACGTAGGATAAGAGCTGGTACCAGCAAGGAATGCATGCACTTGTCGCGCTGGCGTAAGGTCATACCACGTGATGAATACTTTGCAAAGGAGTGGAATATAAAGAATAAGTATTCATTTACATTTTCGCCAAGTTGCAACAATTTTCATTAAATATATTCTGAGACAAAAATGTAGGGCATTACTTTTTGAACGACCCTCGAACTTGCAATTCATTTCTTGCAAGAAACAATTTAGAAGAAATTCATGGCCGTATATTCGATTTGAATCAACGTTTTCTTTTTTATTTCAAATAAAGCCCTATTAATGTTTCACTAAACATTATTACAGTTGTATGCATCATTGCTAGATAAATTGTCTGGTAGATATAGACTATGAACAAAATCCGTACACAAACAAATTTTTGCTATGAAAGATGTTGAAAATTTGTATTTCTCAGGTCGATGATATTTAAGTATGTTTAAATGCTACAGGCACATGTGAGTAGATTTATTGGCATGTAAAAGAACTCCTGCGGAACAAAATACCGGCACACCGGCGACGCTGATATAACCACTGCAGTTGCGAGGGTCGTTAAATAAACCATAATTTAATTTAATTTGTATTTCTCTTAAATTTAAGAGGGCAGAAACCGATTATTGATATGTTCAGCATGGACTTTTGATTCAACAACCTAGTCTCTTTTCTAGTTGTAATTGCTCTGTACGTTCCAGCAAAATAAATGTTTAATTTATTACTTTTCTTACAAAGGTTTTTAAAGAGTAACATTCTATCTTGAAGTGACACAAATATTCTACAATTTTTGGACTTGTAAATATTATGTAAATATACAAAATAAAAGACTGTGGTAAGTATTCTGGTGAAATTAAAGAAAGGACAAATAAAATGAGGGATACCTCAATATTACAGAGGATGTTGAGGATGTAAATGGATCATTTGCAAAATTTGTATAACAAACGGACGATTGAGAACGTCAAAACTAAAAGTATTATTTAGTGAATATTCTGCATGTATTAATAAAGTATAATGTGGCTGCCATAACAATCAGCCACTGTACACTCACCTTGCTTTACAGCATTCTCTACAAGTATCAGTGAATCTTTGATGGTACGGCTAAATGTCAGGTGTGTTACAAGACAAGACAGTGAATCGTTTATAGAAATAGAATTCCTTTATTTTCTATATCAGATATTCTTTAAACAGTGCATAGGTCCTAGAATAGTAACAGAACTAACTTCGGATCAAAAATGAACAATTATTTTAAATATCTTAATATCAGATCTGTTACTAATATAAAAAAACTTCTTCAGTAACTAATAGAAAAGCATTCTTTCAGTCACAATTATTTTAGTAGATTGCCCTTAAGGTGAAGATATTTGAGCCTTAGTTTCTTTAATGATAGATAGATGTTTTCTATACATGACATGGAGTAACAGATCTGACAGGTAACAGACATGACAAAACAAACAAAAGCATGTGCTAACCTAAAATGTATTTGCTTAAAAATCTTCAAAATAGCAACTTAAATACTGCACACGTGTACTATTATGTCCTCTTGATCTTGACTTCATATGTTGTTATTTGTGGAAAACACAACGCAAACAGATCTTACAGAGTAAAACTGCACGCTTAGACTAAAACACAAAGCAAGAGTATGACACACAAACTCGCCAAATCCAAATCAAAATGAGTGAACATAGCAGTACAATCAAGATGGCTCTTTGTGCATCATCCTACAGTCACTGTACATCATCCTGGCTTGTGCTGACATCTGTGGGATTTCTTTTTCAACGCGTATCCATAGAAACAGAATGGTGTAACAGACCTGATTGATTTACTGGACTAGAGTAATTATGCGATCATATTTAAGGAAATATAAACTCAGACATAAGTGAAGAAGTTTTGATAATAGTAAATGCTTCTTTAATTTTTTTCCCCAATTACATTATTAAACAAACCTTTATCTTAACATAATAATGCTCCATTTTAAATACTTAACTAGTATGGACACGGCATTTTAGCTGTTAGTATGAGAATTTTATTTTATTCTCGTGAAATATTTCACATGAAGGAAATAATTCTTGTGACGTTTACTACATTAGTATTGGAACTACTCACTGTTAGGAATTTATAACACTATCGTTATAAATGCAATAATGGGAAGGGTATGAATTGATGGACGTTATTGTTATACAAATACTGCAAATGACCCAAATAACATGTTTCTTATTACTTTGTGAACTATTCCGTTCGGAGATTCAGTAAGACATTCGAGTATTTTATTAATCTATATACTCGTACAAATTCCTTTGTTCCACGTCGTGGTCTAAGGCATTCTGCCAAGGACTCGAATTACAGAATGCGCGCTATTTCGAGTCCTTATGGAAGAGAAATTTTCTCTTGAAATTTCGGCCAGTGTATGGAACCGCTACCAACCCAGCATCGAGATGCACTTGGGGAGCTACGATAGGTAGCGAAATCCGGTTACGAAAGCCAGCTATAACGCCCGGGGGGATCATCGTGCTAACCACACGATACCTCCATTCTGGTTAGATGATGGTCCACCTCTGCTACGACATGTGGACGTGAGGGCAACAGTCGGCTGGTTGATCTTGGCCCTTCATTGGTTGTAGCGCCACAGATTTACTTTTTTTTTTACACATTCCTTTACATCAGCATATCGAATTACAATACAAAAATATTCTAAATGCTTTCGTCTGATATCTTACAAACAGTTAACTCAGAAATACAAAACATATTGATAAAGAATATAAAAATCAGTTTTCACTCTCTCTCAATCATCTTGAACTTCAGTGGCGAGGCTGGTTTCAAAATTAAGTGAACAATATATTCCATCTCTCCGTAGTTGTACTCAACACGGAAGTTGCGAATTACCTGTAAAGCAGACGAAGCGAATAACAGTTAATATTCATCTATTTCATATTTTAAATCTTGAATCTGTCCTAATGAATTATATTTAAATGGCATTTTTTGTTATAAAAATATAATTAAGTGAAAGAATAGATATGAGAAAAAAATGTGTAGGCTTATTCAACAGTCACCAAAGATGTTAAGAAGTTAATAGAAAAATACTAATACAGATTTGTTCATAGAGTAATGATGTGTGTAGGCCTATATATTTTTTCAGGTATAACCCAATTTCAAAATATTCAGATATTGCGGACATTTTTCTCCCCTATCATTAGTAGCAGCCTTTGTTCTAGAAAATAAACAGCATTTTAGGGGTTAGGTACAGCTTACAGCAGTAAAATTTTGGAAGTATTCAACATTTTTTTCCTCCATTAGTATTGAAAATTAGTATATATAAACACTGTCCTTCTGATATATGAAGAAAATATTTTCACAATTTAAAAAATTTAGGATTATTCATCATCCCAATAAGATTCTGATTAATTCCATCACGACATTATATTCTATGAAATAAACTATTAATAAATCTACATATAGAATTCAAAACATTACTCGGAACAAAAAAACAAGAAATTCGGCTTTTACTTTTTTTTATTATTGTAAATAATCTTTAGTTTTTTATTTAAGTCCGATTTTTGTTTTAAGATTTGTCTAATGAGTTTTATTCTTCCCTTTATTCAGGCACTTTATTTTTGTTGTTTTAAGAAAATCTTTTCTTTATTGGTTCTATATTTCTGGTTTATGGTAGATTCTCTTATTGATTGCTGGTAAATCGATTTTCTATTAAACTGTGCAGTGATGAAGCGTTCCCACATAACTCAAAGACTATCCAACATTCTGTGATGAAACTTTTTATGTGTATTTATGCATATCACATCTACAAAATGATGCAAAATCACTTCTCTACCTTTGATAGATTGTCGGATAAAAAATAAATTCATTTTAAAAAATGGTCAAATATCAGTATTTTCTTGTAACACAAATATATATATTTATTAGGGAATGTAGTTGAAAGAGCATGATATTGTAAATATGAGTTTCAGCAGTAAAATAAAAGATAGAGAGCATGAAAGAAATTAACTAGTTTATGAGTTATGAGGAAAACGCTTCATCACTGCACATTTTGAATTTTGAATATATATATATATATATATATGTTTTTTAAATCGTAAGAATTTTTTTTTTTCGTTTAGCAGAAGGACAGTATTTTATACATACCAATTTTCATTATTGTACAAGATACAGTAATGGAGGGAAAAAGTGCTGAATATTTCCAAACATTTTACTGCTGTAAGCTGTACCTAACTCCTTAAAAGAACATTTTGTGCAATATCTTTAATTTTTTACAAGTTTCCAGAATGACGACAAATTGCAGGTGTCATACCTCAGTCATTTAGACTTCTGAATGTTTCTTCTCAGTAGTGGGGAACATACTCTTTTATATTCATAATAACGCTTAATAAGTGTAATTCCCATTTTAGAGGAAAAACCATTACTTTGTGGTATGGAATAGCAAAAACAAAAAAAAAAAAAAAAAAAAAAAAAAAAGAAACAAAAAACACGCAATAACGCACTCAACAATAGTTTGAATTGTTGTCTATTATTTTTGTCGGAATAACAATATCGAAATAATGGGAACAGAAACTTCTGTGAAAATGATGTAACCTTTCCTGACTTTTGGTAACCATAAAAGTATATATACATTAAATAAATAGGTGAATAAACTAACAAACTAATACAAATAGTTTTAAGAAAGTTGACAAGTAAATACGATATATTACTGAAAGTGTCTACGACAATGTACAGTGAACCATTGAAGGTCTATCCATATGTAATGTTTAATATTGTTTAAGGAAATCTTAAATATAATATAATGATGTTACTTTGCACATTTCCAAAATAAACTGGGAGCGACCACTAGAACGAGAACGGAAAGCTAAGGATGTGAACGTGAAGATTTTTTATTCACAATAAACCCAGAAGGGAAACGACTATGCATATCGATATGTAAGTCAATAGCAATATGTAAAGTCGATATTACGCATTCTGATGTTATTTTTGTACAATTGACCAATGGCGTTCTCTCATGAGTACAAGCCAGCCGACATAAACACAAGTTAACGAACTTCAACATTTATGACATGGTCATATATACACGTACATATATTAAAATTTATTGTAATGAATCTCTGGGTTAGTTAGGAACGATGGATGAAGAGGAAATTGTCACGGACTGCTTGCTACGAAATATACAACCAAATATCTTTATAATGACAACAGAATCTAGTAGGCTGTGATCGAAAATGAGAACGGCGTTATGTATAGTAGGGTAAACTGTATAGTGATTGACCACTTAAGCTAATGAATAATAAAACAATGAAATAGCGGAAAACGGTGGTAACTTATTGAGAGAATTTTAAAGGCATTGGATCAAGTGAAGATTCAGAAACAAATCAAAATCAATAAACAAAAGAAAAAATAAAATTTTAATGCAAAGATAAATTAAATAAACACAACAAGTCCACTTTTACAGTTATTGACCGTCTACTGCACAGTTATTGACCACACGCTTATTAGTGATTGACCGTCTACTGCACAGTTATTGACCACACGCTTATTAGTGATTGACCGTCTACTGCACAGTTATTGAATACTCATTTATTAGTGATTGAACAACACATTTTCACAATTTTCACTTTTTTCTTGTCTGTTTCGTTTCTCTTCTTCTGATCTTTCTCATTAAGAACTATTCGCCACCGGCGTAGCTCTGTCGGCAAAGGTGTTTGCCTGCCGATCCGAAGTTTCGTTCGGGCGCGGGTTCAATTCCAGCT
The DNA here is from genome assembly GCF_040183065.1 of Periplaneta americana. Classification (NCBI taxonomy): domain Eukaryota; kingdom Metazoa; phylum Arthropoda; class Insecta; order Blattodea; family Blattidae; genus Periplaneta; species Periplaneta americana. Next base: position 61,523,177 of record NC_091133.1, read on the forward strand.
TGGGCTGATTACCTGGTTGGGTTTTTCCGAGGTTTTTCCCAACCGTAAGGCAAATTTCAGGTAATCTATGACGAATATTCGGCCTCATCTCGCCAAATACCATCTCGCTACCATCAATCCGATAGACGCTAAATAACCTCATAGTTGATACAGTGTCGTTAAATAACCAAGTTAAAAAAATAAGAAAAGAACTCTTCTCGCTGCCTTTTCTTTCATTTCTTATTCGCTTCCTTCCTTATCTTGCCTCTTCTTCCATTTTTCTCTTTTGTGCCTTATCAGAAGCAAGTGTGTGTCATTTCTCTGATGTTATTACAAATGGCTTCACCCAGCACTGGACGAGGACCAAAGAACACTTTTCCTTCAACGGGATATTTGCTTCTGGACGCTAAGGTTGCTTTTAGGATACCAAACTTCTTGGCAGCTTCATTTAAATCAAATCCACTGTGGACAGGTTCTGTAGCGTTTCGTAAAGCTTCCCCTGTATAATGCACTTTACCTGGCTTAGGCATTATAATATAGTATCAGTCCTGTAAAAATCCCCATCATTTAACCGATAACATATATAGAATTGGAGCAAATTGGTCATTATTCTAACAAATAATTTATGAACGACCAATCACTGTAGTTTGCGGCCATTCACTTTATAGTGATTGACCACGGGGCATTTGTATGTCATATAAAAACTTTAACAAAATAATATTCTGTGGACGGAAACCTTATACCTTTTCTCACACTGTGAGTGTAAAAACGAGCACCAGAATTTATGTATCCTTTGCAGAATAAATAAATTATTGCGTGCATTATTCTTAGCAATTTCTCTAGTTACTTACACTTGTTTACGTTCAGTTGCATTTCCAATCGATTTCAGTCCTCTCAGACAACAGACACTAACTCAGTGGGATGAACAGCGACAACTAACCACAAATAAGGGTTGCTACTAGAGGTATATGCAGCAAAAAGTGAAATCACGATCGTGGTTTATTCACAATATACTTGAAAAAAGGAACCGGTCAATCACCGTATACTGGTCAATAACTACCTAGTTTACCCTATACAGTTAAAACTTCGCCAATTCTCAAGTTGCCGTTCCCGAGCTTCGGGAAGTTTATCGTTAATTGTGAATGCTCACATTTAAATATAGGCCTATGTATTTTAATAATTATTCCGTTCTCGTTGTCGTTTCCGTTCCCGGTTTATTGTAAACCAGCCTCAAGCCGTGTGACCTGTGTCAGAGTATTTCGACACGTTAAAGTCCTATAAGGTTAAATCGCAGTCTATTATATAGTCACGAAGCTGAATACTTAATAAATATACATCCATAGATAGTTGCTAGCCACCAGGACTGCTATTATCGTCTCATCACAGAACCTTTCCCTAGCAGACGATAAAATGTATTGTACTTTCGATATTGTGTTCTTTTGAAAAAATTAACACCTTCCTTCCACAATTGAAATATGAAATACATAAGGTTTATATATTATTTCCATAAAGTATATATTATATTTTATAAACTCACCTTCCTGGATCTTCCGGAAGAAGGATAACTCTGACCTCCTTTTCTTACAATTTATAGTACTACAAACGTCTCCTTGTCCCATATTATTATTCAAGTTATTGTATTTTAGCCATTTACAGTTATTACAACCGATAAGGAACATTTCACAGTTTGCACAACTTTTCATAGCAATGCGAAATACGGCACAGTCAATGCCTTTTCGATCTAGACCAGGCCGTAATGTATGTTCTGGTTTTCTATTTCAGTGTATGAAGCTCAGTGAAATAGTATATTGAAGTTTATTGCGTATCATAGCTAAGTTTTATTTAGTGTAATGTGTCCATAAGTTCCGTTTACTTCTTGTTGCATAATACGTTGCAGAAATAATTGCCAAACTGTGTTATTTTAATGTGAAGAGAATTTTACGTGTTAACATAATCTGTTCGCATCAACATTTCAAGTTTAGAATGGAAGCTATTTTGAGGTTTAATAAAAAAGATTGTGATTTTAATTTAGCACATCTACCTTCCTTAATTGTAGATAGAAAATTTACCATACCACTCATATGAAATTAGTGTACGTACGATTGTTATTTCGTCTCTTAGGTAGCAGATAAATACAATAATTCAGTACTCATTTGTAGTATACAAATAGAGACAAATTGAATGTGCGGGGTATAATACATGACATTATGCTTAATTATAATGTATAAATGCGGATATTGAAGTACTGGTACAGTAAACATAACTTATAATTTCAACATAAATATCCGTGCGGTCCAATTGAAAATTATTGAATAATACATAAATTAATGTAGAGAATTTCGTAATATTTAATCGAAATAAAGGCAGGTAGGCCTATAACAATAACGTAATTTTGATACCAAAAATAATATTACATCTTAACTCGCAAGGGAATTATGTCTGAAGTGTCTCATAATCATTGTTTTAAATTTTATTAATGCAATTACACTACATTTTAGAGAAATATGTGTTACTCTTTATGCATTCCAACTAATTTAACTTATATGGTTGAAACGCCGTTGTTTGATCGGGTTAAGCGAGTCACATGGTCTGCCTTATAGCATGTATTAGATCACGATGGCAGTGACACAGTCTATTGTTCCTAGTACTCACAGCGCTCCAAGCAGCTAGCAACTATCGCGAGAAATACAAAAAAATCATCCCAAGCTTCGTGACTGTATATACTGGACTGTGGTTAAATTATTCTCTTTCACGTCCTATTAATGCCTTAATTGCACAGTAGGTGGCATGTGAGGCTATCAGCTTAGTACTTGTCCCTCTGCCACTGTCGACAAATAAGTGTAACTAAATTCCTTGTAGTATCAAAACCTCCGCTAGGGTGCACTTATATTCCGACTTCTGAACTATGGATTAAGTGACTTCGCATGTTATTTACTAACTCTTATCTGTAACTGTATCGCAATCATACGTCGTGTATTATTTACTGACTTTTATCTGTAGCTTACTTTTGCAATCAAAGTTTCAATTTCAATTTCAGCAAATCGTCGACCCAGACACATTCTAGGACCGAATCCAAAAGGCATATACACAAATGGGTGTGTTTTTTTGGATTCTGCCGGTTCCCCATTGGGTCCTTTTAACCATCGTTCAGGGACGAATTTGTTGGCTTGGGGGAAGTTTTCTTCCCTGTTGCTCAGGAATTCGTGCATCATGAATACATTGGTCTGAAACAAAAAGAATTCAATTTTATAATATGCAAGACATAGTAATAATTAGAAAACAGTGTGTAAGAAATTAATTGGCTTACGATTAATCAGTAGAATTCATAGGCCTAAATTCATTATTTGTCATGAATCTCTTTCTTCCCTTCTTCACCTTTTCTTTACTCATCCTCCTCCTCGAGACTTTCCTCACAGTCACCATAATCTTTTCACCATCATCCCCTACCTCATCATTCTCAACATTCTCATCATCCTCCAGATCCGTCCTCACTCAGTCTTCCTCATCCTGACCAACTTGATTTTCTTTGTCTTTCCTCGTTTCCTTCACTGTCTTCATGTTCATTCTTACTAATAATCAACGTCAGATAGGCGTAATCAACAGCTCTCTTTATCTCAAGTTATAGGTGAAAATTTATTCCGTTACAATGTACGATTTCAGTGTTTCACGATGTTCAGCATGCAAAGTATTTTGGGCATTTACATTTTGTCATAGATTTACACATTACTTTTCGGGGCAACACACCTCTACATTAGTCTATATGGTTAGCTCTTGGTAACAGATCCAACAGATAGTTACTCTTCCTTCCCTGATACATAGCTCCGAAACGTTACATTGCTTTACATCTATGGAAATAAAAATAAAAAAATCTCGCTTTGTTCAATTACTCTTTTATTGCTCCTTGTTAAAGTAATTCCTTCAGCGGAGTAATTGCAGCCATATTAAGAATAACGGGGATAATTGATTGACTCTCTCAGTAATTTGTACCAGAAGCCATTCGTGAAGTAATGAATAGTGCCCATAAAAATATTGTTACAATCTTAAAGAAATTGAATATACAAATTTTGTCTCTTCCACATAATCGTCTTGGACATTAGACACTTGTATCTCGAGGCCTGTTTAAGTATTTCCTCATAAAAAGTCACTTTTTTTTATTGAACCAGTCCATGACGTAATCCAACCTGTCTATGACAGTGTTCTTTAGATCATTTTCGGTCAGTCTGTTAGTGTGTCCATTCGATCATCCAGACAGTCAGTCTGTCAGCATGTCTGTTGTTCAGTCGGTCGGTCAGTCGGCCTTTAGCCTCCTATCTGCAGAAAGAGGTGAAAACGCGAGGGTGCCAATTCCGGACTGTAGGGTGCTCTCGCCACGCAGAAAGTCCTTTATCTGTCTAGCAGTATGAGAGCGAGCACTGTCATGAATAAGAACGATTCGATGTGAGAACATGCTTTGCGGTGGTTTTGAATAGCTTACCGAACTTCGCAGTCAACTGGATTGTCAATATTTGCGTTAGTTAAAAAACGCTACACCCAGCAAACGAATGTTTACGCGCCAACAACTGCACCAGACGAATGCGTATATTACACTGAACGTAGCTAACACGAGACCGGCTGCAAACAGGATGCGCAAGCATTCTTTACGAATCACGTAATACTTTGTTTTATGGGAATATTTAGAACTCGTCACACGTTTCATAATGTCTTATATCATCTTTCATCGTGCTAACCACACGATACCTCCATTCTGATTGGATGATCGTTCACCTCTGCTTCGGCATGTGGACGTATGCCTAGCAGACGGCTGGTCGGTCATGGCCCTTCATGGGCTCGGATTACTTTTAATTCATCTTTTATTTCATTGTTACACAGAAACAGCTTCTGATTTCTTTATCGACAAAGTCATATCATCTTTTATATGAGGAGTATAATTACTTGGAATGTATTTATATGTATGTCACCATCGCGGTTATTTAGCTTTGACGGAATTGATAATAGCGAAACTGTATTTGGCGAGACAAGTCCGTGAATCCTCATGGAATTATCTGGCATGAAACTTAGAATTGAGGAAAATTGGGATTCAACCCACATCCGAGCACAGTCTTGGAACACGAGCCCACCCGTTGCCCTCTAGACGGCGTTATTGGCTTGTAAATTAGTTTAGTTGGTTTTATATAATCGGACTTACCCCTTTTGGCACACGATAGTTAGACAGTACCATGTCTTTGTTCAGTGTCCTTCCGTTTCCGAAGGCTACAGGAGACATTCTGTGAAAAGAAACGTAAAATTAAAGTAAGGAATGATGAACAGAAGAAGGGTTCGGGCCAGAAGAAGATAGGCGACATTAAGATATATGGATCATATGCGGAGAAAAGGAAGAAGGCACAAGATAAGAATGATTGGAGAATGATGGATTTACAGTGGAAGTCCTGCCCTTGGGCAGAAAACTTTGAATGAATCAATCAATCAATCAATCAATCAATGAACAACAAAAAAATATTGTAAATATTTATGGGACTGACTTCCTCTTAGTATGAAAATTGTTTCAGTATCTTACTATCATCTTAACTTCTCTGAAAATATTCTGAGAAAGATGAATAATAATAATAGTAATCTTAATCATCAAGGTTTATTTATTTATTATTTAATCTGGCGGAGTTAGGGTCATCAGGCCTTCTTTACCACACCACCAGAATACAAATAGGCATATACAAAAACAAATTCCGAGAGAAAAAGTAAATAATAAACGGAAATGTAATTATAAATACGTACAGGTTAGGTAACGGTCGCTAGGGACGGATTAAGGATATCCTTTGCACGTCTGCCACGCTGAGCCCTATTGTGCACCCCGAATTTTTATGGGATGATTGAGGATGAGATGTACCAGACCACCGGCCGCATATGACCCCTCACCCGCTCACCCAATTGGTGTCTCTACCCCTCCCGCCCTAATTTCATACCGCCAAGGTGACCAAGCGGCACAGGATCCATTCCAACAGCCCTTCCAAGATGTCGAAGCGCCCTTGGAAGTGCTCTTAAGGAATTAATCCTGGCAGAGATATTTCCAGAAGGCTGGAAACCCGGGACGGTTGCGGAGAGGACCCCCCCCTTCCCCACGTGAGCGGATGAAGACATGCGTCTTGACCTGAATATGTCTAGTGAATGAGATGAAGAAGATGAATGATATGAAATGTAAATTTCTTTTCTACATTGGAGGGGAAGGAAAATGGACCGTAGCAATGAAAATTCCAACCCGACATTTTCCTAAGTTCAAATTCAAATTAAAATTCAAATTCAGATTTATTTACAATTTACATTTGAATTGAATACATATGAATAGATACCCGGAATGAGCAATTGCTCGTGCTCGGGTACAGTCCAGTAGTCTACATAAATTTTACAGGGTTCAAATAATAATGCTGATGATATAAATAATAGTAACAATAATAATAATAATAATAATAATAATAATAATAATAATAATAATAGAATAATCGTGACAGAAATTATACAAAGATTGTAATACAAAATAATTCATTAATAATAATAATAATAACAGTGATAAAACAAAAATATTTACAATAATAAAATAAATACTAAGACGGATAAAATAAAATATAAAACCACTAGCGAGAGTTAACACAACTGCGGAAAAACCATAGTCAGGTTGTTGGTCCGGGAATCGAAACACGGATCTCCCAAATGCGAGTCATGCGGAACGGTATAAATAGTACAAATAGAAAGTGCACAAATGCGTAAGTGTAAAAAGGGGTAATAAAAGTATACAAGTAAAGATAAGATCACAACGGACAAAAAAGCACTAATGCATTATATTGAGAACCTAATATATTAATGATAAAATAAAATGACTAAATATCTAGAAATAAGTAACTGATTTTACAAATATCAAGAAAAACATAATGGTAACAACAAAGGTGTATACCATATTTATCTTTTCCGGCTAAGTAATACCATTTATCTTATTCTTGACCTTCCTAGATTTCTTCTTTATTTTAACTTGTACGGTATTTCTAAATGAGATAGCACACGGGTGTCCAAACACCTATAGAACCAGGAGATATTGCACGTAAAGCATGCTCTGCTAAGTCAATAACTTTCCATATGAAGTAGAAAAAACGACCTTAAAGAATATGCGCTGCGGGTTGTTTAAGTCAGAGGTTATCTCGTACGAGTTACAATTGGACATCTTTGAGATAGCCTTTTGAGCAGCCATTCTTAGATGTTCATTCCAGACGTTTTAGTATTCTGCTCATTAATATTGATTTGTATAGACAGTATCCTTGGAAGAAATTTTGGAGTACTAAATTCATTAATACTGAATTTGGATAGACAGAATCCTTGGAACTCATGAAGGAAATTTTGGAGTATGAAATTCATTATGACTGGCAAACACCAAATCCTCACAAAGAAAAAAGATATGCTGCAGAAATGTGTGACACTTGTTACTATGTACGGTTGCTAAACATTGCCATTAACAGGAAAGGAGAAGACAGTGCACCAAAATGGAGGGCATTATCAAAAATGTCTTGCTAGGGACAGCGTATAGAACACAGATTTAAGGAAGAAGACGGGCATGACTGATGTGGCGACGGCCGCACAACTGCAGTAGAAGTGGGGTGGCCACGTGTGCAGATTTATCCGACAATGTGAGCTCTGAAAAGAACTTGGGACCCAAGGATGGGAAATAGGAACATCGGGAAACCACGCGTGAGTTGGGCGGATCACTTCAGGGGAAATGCAGGTGGACAATGCGAACAATGAAGAGAGGAATTATAAACATAATTAAAAGAAAAGAGAATAACTCTTAACAGGAGCAGCTTCCCTGGCAGGTAACAAAGAAAGCTCCATCCCTGCGCTTATTGGAGGCCCTTGTCCTAATTGGATTATCTTTGTCTTTATACAGGGACATCATTTTATTTTTACTTCAATTTTTATAGTACCTGAGTTTTTGACTGTACTTCACTCCCACCCCTTCTACTAATGAAGTTCCAACTGTCCTCCACACAGAACCAAGACCGCGTATAGTAAATAGCACTGAGTTAGTGAGTATAGTATTTTCCAGAAATATGTTCACGTTTTCCAGTCACGAAAGAGCTTTCAATGTTGAATCATATGTTCTCACAGGTACTGTCCGTTTGCCTACGTCGCATCCCGATTTCCCCACCTGCTTATGCTCGTCCCTCTGTAAAAGCTAGGCTGTTTTAGCTCTTTTCTGAAAACATTAATTTCTGTTAGGAATTGGTCGCTTACGTAATATTATACAACTGTTTAAAATAACTTAAATAAAACGGCCTCGTTAAGTAATTAACTGTCACGTGATTTCTCACCTTTCTACGATCCTGCTGCATAACCACTTGGACGGACAGTAGATAGCATTTCTGAGTAATTTTATCTGTGCGGGTCGGGCAGAAGTGAAGATTTAATTTACAGTACGTAAGGTACTCTTTTATAGATTAGGTACACAATTATTTCAACATGAGTTGCTAGTACGAAGGACGAAACTAACAATTGGAGTTAGATTCAATAGTCTATAGTGCGATAATATGCACACAAGAACTGAAGCCTGTATCGAAATGAACGGCCACCATTTTAAAAAAATGTGTTTAAATATCCATATTATGATTATTTTTCAATTTATCTTCATTCTCTATATTGTACCCTAATGTGCTGTAGACAGTATCGCATAATGAATACGTTCGGATGGATAACTCAGTTCGTGAGTAAAAACACTTATTCTTAATATAGTACTGCATTTTGATTAAACAAAAACCTAATGGAAATTATCGAACTGAAAATTGCGATATTTTCTAGTCTACATAAATGGATGAACTACTTTTCTTTCCTCCTATACCTAGTAAAGTGATTTGTTTGTATTTTACGCCAGTATCATCGAACTCCAGTCGTTGAAGGGGGTAGCAAACGGTGTTTCCGGTTCTCTAAAGTTATAGCCAGGTTAATATTAAAAATGTTAGTAAATATAAAATGATGTCCCTGTATAACTTATAGCTGGTTTATTTTAGTTGGTTATTTAACGACGCTGTATCAACTACTAGGTTATTTAGCGTCGATGAGATTGGTGATAGCGAGATGATATTTGGCGAGATGAGGCCGAGGATTCGCCAGAGATTACCTTGTATTCACATTACAGTTGGGGAAAACCTCGGAAAAAACCCAACCAGGTAATCAGCCCAAGCGGGGATCGAACCCGTGCCCGAACGCAACTTCAGACCGGCAGGCAAGCGCCTTAACCGACTGAGCCACTCCGGTGGCCTTATAGCTGGTCTGGTATATTGTTTATCCATTTATAAATAATTTATATCATGAGCAGCCATCCACAGTTCTTAGGAATGCCATTTCTGCTGTTTATATTCGATTTTTTTTTTCATTATTTGGAACCGAATACTCACATCTACACAAAAGTATCGGCACACTCATTACCAGGCTTCGCATTTTTGTCACGCTGAATTTATCGAGGAATATAGCCTTGTACGGACGGAGTTCAAATGTTTGGCGCTTACTGCGTAAGTGGCGGTACAGTAGGCCTACGGTGAATGTAAAATATAATGGAGCATATCAGGACAACACTGCAACTTAATTTTCATGGTTTGCAGAATCGAATCGTTTTGAACAAGTATAGGCTATTTTCCACGCCATTGATTACAACTGAATTTCAAAATTAATAATCTGATAATAAACAACAGAAGTTTTACACATATATACAAACAATAATTTACACTTATTTATTGAAATAACTACTATTGCAATGACAAAAAGTATACATTCTAAGAATATGTTACTATTTCTTACACGAAAATAGTCATTTCCAAATTCCGAAATAAACAATTGAAGTGTAGATATTGATGGCGGAATTTGTCTCCTGGTGTGCCTCCTCTATGACTGAACTGGATCACAATGAACTCATCGACATAAAAACATACGTAACAACGTGCGCTTCTACATAACACAAGTCAGAACTCACAGAGGTCTTGTAACCTGCTTGTACCTTTGACTGACGTCATTAATGTACCAGGAAAAACTACTCTATCCAATATAGCTCTTGTGATGAAAATGCGAAGCCTGCCCATTACCTTGTAGAACGGAAGTTGGGCGTGTCTGTATGTCTCTTTATTTAATATTAATAACGTGTTTATCTTTTGTAAGTTTGTCAATGCAATCCTTAAAATTATATATAATTTTACATCAGGTAAATACGTAAATAAATGTAGCATAAAACAATAGGGAAATGATAAGTGATATAGGTGTTGTAAAATAGAGAAAATGGAACTGTAGACAAATAATTTAGGAGAAAAGAGATGGAAAAGAATGATTGCAAATTATTAAGGAAAGCAATATGCAATATTAAATAGAAAGGCGAGAAATGGAAGGGAGACATTATAGGTAGGCTATCAGAGAGAAGAGAAGAGGATAGATAGAAATTCAGTTAAATAGGAAGTAATCAAGAAATTCTTGACAAAGGCATATATTAACATAAAAGAGTGATATATATTAAATTGAAGGTGGATTTAAAAGCAGAAATGTAAAAGTCCACCATACTACGAATTGTAAAATTGGCTAACAAATAAATATCGTCGTTATTCTTGCAATAACTACTATGTGACATATTTATCGATTTTTCAGATTTTTGCTCTATTAAATAACTTAAATAGTGATACAGAAAATAATAAAATCTCCTATATGCAATTATATTTCTTTGTTTGAAAATGTAAGAATTCACAGTCTCCTATGATGATAGGATGAATAAATGTGTTTTTCTTCCTAGTGAAAAATGTTATATTTTGCACAAGTTGCAGAAGTTATTGCAGGAACAACGACGATATCAATATCAGTATGTAATTTTACATCCGAGATATTACAAGTTTATGGCCTGTTGGAGTATGGTATTTTAATTGCAATATTTTTATCTTACCGGTTTTTTTCATAACATACCTTTACTCCTGATTTTGTTGTACAAATTTTGCAGTTAAAAGTCTATAATACATGGCTTGTAGTAAAATCTTTGTAATTAATTGTTAGATTTTTCCAGTTGGACATCATTAGGAAATAGCAGTACTTTAATAGTTATAGGCCTACATTACGTTTAGTTATTAAAATTCCAGGGTAAATAATTACAATTATAATTATCACGTAGCTGCAGAGCAATAAAATCCTTTTCAGATATGATTAGATAACATCTCGCAAACATAATTATTACGAAAAGAAAAAAAAAAAAAGAATTTGTCACAAATCCGTTCCGCGAGAATTTAACCTAACTACGTAGTGAATACGAGATAACTATGAATTAAATGAATAAATATAATAAAATTCCGCGAAAGGATTTATGTGCTTAGCTTGGTATTTTAAAGATTTTAAATCATGGAAATATATTCTTCACTTATTAATGACATGTAGTGTTTGTTAGCATGCCTTAAGAAACGTAGAAATTGATCGAGTAGGTATTTGTTAACGTGCGTGACTTTTTACTGTGACTATTACTCTCTTACTACGTCATACTACTTTTGACCAATAAAACGGTACGAAAGGACGTATTTCAACCAATCATGGCTGCTTATCGCACAATTTTATCGCGTCCCTAGCATTTGTTTAATTTTATCGCGTCCCTAGCATTTGTTTCTTTGTTTGCCAACAGTTGAAACTGCGCTGGTCTGGACGTCAAATATATATATATATATATATATATATATATATATATATATATATATATATATATAATTACAAACCTCTCCAGTCGATGCACAGCAGTTTCAAATATGACTCGCATTGGCATTCAAGAACAAGAATTAATAAAAATCACTTATCATACCTATGCATCTTCTGAAATCCGATTTACAAATAAATGAAGAGCACCATTCGGAAATCCTGAATAAATTGAATACACCATGTAGGCCTAAATCAACGAGTTCCACTTCTATTACGCACACGTCCAATGTAACATCAATTGAACCACCAATCATATTCAAATTTGAAAATTGTACATTCAATAATTATTCCTTTTAAAATTATTCATTCGGAAATTCTGAATAAGTTGAATACACCATGTAGGCCTAAATCAACAAGTTCCACTTCTATTACGCACACGTCCAATATAACATCAATTGAACCAACAACCACACTCAAATTTGAAAATTGTACATTCAATAATTGTCCCTTTCAAAATTATTCATATTTATTTTTTATGTCATCATCGTTAATTAAAACTTTTCTAACACTTGTGTATATTAGTTAGGTTATGTTATAGCTTCTGCTATATGATATTATGGATAGTCACGTATCAGAGATTGCTTAATATTCAGATTTATTGAAAATCATCTGTCAAGTGACGTTGATTGCTGGGATTCGGATAATTGAAGTGGAATGTTGCATTTTAATAAAAATGAAACTGAATCAACAAAGCCTTCTTGACTAGTAACATTGCCATCGTGTATACAGTAGATTGAGAACTTCTCGACGAGAAGGCATTGCTCACTACTGCCATCTAGCATGCATCTAGCGTAATATTTGTAATGTTGAGATGGTACAATAATACATTTGAAGACAGTTGTATTTTCGTAAGTCAATTAATATTTTATTGTGTTGGAGTACTTCGTTACTTCTAATCTTTATATACTTTCTTCTAATCGTGTAATAGTCAATTAAATCCCACTCGAGTTTTGATTTTCTCTAGATAAATCAAAACGTCTAGTGAGATTACTGTTGATAAATAACCTAATACGTTATCGTAAGGTAGATAAATATCTCTGTCCTGAAAACAATGTCTAGACTAGGGTTTTGGCACCCACCTCATTGACTCCTTGGCACAGGCTTTCAGGTACTTCATTGATTCGAGCTTATCTGCAGTCAGCGAGTCTTTGGCACTAGGTAGGAACTTCTTTGTCTCCTCGTACAGTTTCTCTTGTTTCTCTGGATTCCTAGTCAAGTGATACAGCAATATAGCCGCAGTGTTGGTGGTCTGAAATTGGGTACATATATCACTGTGTCCTCATTACAAGTGTCTGTTTTAATTATAGAAATAAAGAGAATAAAACTTAAGTAATGTAACTAATACACAGAGTGGGAAATAAGTATGTATACTACTACTCATAACTTTAAGTATAGTTAATGATTTAGTTCTGCCATAAATTTTTAATGATATTAAAATTGGTAGAGTTCCTTGTAGAACAAACAATATGGGCAAATATATGTTAAGTATTGTGTTTAAAATTTTTTAAATGAAAGAATAAAGTTGCAACCTATGCCACTCAATATTATTTCAAATATTAATTAAAGTTATTTAAGTGTTTAAAGGTTTACACAAAGCAAGGAGATGTATTAACATAGATTAAACCATGAAACCAAAACAATTACCAATTATGTGAATAGAGAAATGATTACAGTAAATTGTTTTTGTTCTGTTTCCTAAGATTGCTTCAATTCCGCAAATCAAAACGTATAATTAATTTACTCTGGCCCTGAATTTTTGGTTCAGAGACGTTTATCATTGGAAATACAGCTATGTAATCAATCTTATTGTTGTCCTAAACAAAAGAGTTTGGTGCCATATTTCCTATATTAATTACTTCATTTACTACGGTATCTTTTGTAAAAACGAAATTAAAGAAGAAATGTTTAGAGAACCGATATATAGGGTGAAAGGGGTAAAACTCTATTAATTTTAAGAACAAATATTTAGGTTATAAGTAACCAAGAGCTCAAATGTCATTTACGTATTTGAATAATGGTTTAGCCGAAAAAATAATAATTTGTGACCTAAGTTTTAATCCCGTTTATGGTAAAACTATTGGATATTGAGACATATGAGTGGTAAGATATTAACACGAAGAAAAGGCAGAAAAAAGTATTCCTTTGGCATTTTTTCGAGAAACTCTTCATTTGTATAACAACATATCCAATTAACTGATTAAAAACACATTTACGGTGTGATGGAACCTTCAGGGAAATTTGGCAGCGCTGCACTTAAGGGTTGCTCGGTAAAGACTTGGTTTTTCTGAACCGACGCATGCGAAGTGCGAGGTGCGAGGCCCGCCTCGCACAAATCCGGACTATGCAAGAGATAGTGAGTGGTTTCTATAGCTACGAGGTGCGCAGACCTCGCATCTCGCAGTTATAGAAACCACTCTCTCTCTCTCTCTCTCTCTCTCTCTCTCTCTCTCTCTCTCGTAGTCCGGATTTGTGCGAGGCGGGCCTTGCAACTCGCGCGTCAGTTCAGAAAAACCAAGGCTCAAGACTTTATGCGAGCCTGTTCTAAAGGTGAATTCAATAATATGGTATAATTGTTTGGGATGGAAGTACAAAATTTAATCTTAGTCCGTTAAATTTACTACAAAAACGAATAATTAAAATTTGTTTGAAGAAACGTTTCGATTATCCAACTAAATTAATTTATTCTGAATTTAATGTATTTAATATTGAACAAATTTATAAGTATACGCTGTTAAAATTTTATCATAAAAATCGTAATAAGTTTGTATTACAGACACACAATTATGACACAAGACGAAATATTAATTCAACATTAGTAGAACCTAAATGTCTCACATCTGCTGGTCTAAAGCATAGCATAAATTTTGGCCCTCGGTTGTACAATGCTTTAACTAAATTACACCCAGAACTTCTAACATGTAACCCACTAACATATAACAAGAAAATTAGGAACGTGTTAATATCTTCAATTTGATTAAATAAATTTATAGCCTATGTGTATGAATTAATCAACCTATATTATATTTTTATTCTATAACTTTGAAATATATATTAATCCTACTTTTCACGTGCGATATTATTCTTCCCTAGTGTTAATATTATATTACATAATTCCATTGCCGCTGTAATTATATTTTAGTTCCTATTTTATTTTACTTATTTATTTATTTATTTATTCATTTATTTAGTTATTTATTTATTTATTTATATTATTATTTTTTATTTTAATATTATATCTGAACTGCGACCGAGCACGAGCGCTGCTCATTCGGTCTCAAATTTTGTTAATACTACTGTATCTTCTTTTTATATTGCTTGTATTATTTTATTTGTATTTCTCTTTGTTTGTTTTGTAATTATATTTCTTTATTCTGTAT
This sequence comes from Periplaneta americana, assembly GCF_040183065.1. Classification (NCBI taxonomy): domain Eukaryota; kingdom Metazoa; phylum Arthropoda; class Insecta; order Blattodea; family Blattidae; genus Periplaneta; species Periplaneta americana. Next base: position 61,538,269 of record NC_091133.1, read on the forward strand.
ATTTGAAATAAATAAATAAATAAATTAAGGACTGTGCCAAAATTTACTAATAGTTAGTATCTAGATATGCTTATAATTTATCGGGAATCAAAACAGAATTCCCATTAATCATTAAGAAGGTATCAGATGAGATTTCCTAACAGAAGAATGCCCAATCCGAGAATGCTTCTTGCTGTGACAAGAATGTTAGAGACTCGATGTATGATTCCAGCCAGTAGAAATCGAGAGCCGCGGTTACTAGTCTACCTCTATGTGTTATAAAGTTTATTTGTTCTGAACAGAGTTGATTACTGCCGAACTTCAAATGCAATTTGTTTTTATTTCTTGCAGAGTAATTCAATTGAAAGTATGAATATGTTAAAAAAATTATTGTTTTTATTTAGAAACTGTTAAGAAACTAGGCTTACTGATGTTGAGAATTACCGTATTTATGTTTATTCACTATAAATTGCTTACTTTACTGTATTCTTAAAACAACAGCCTTGCATGAATTTTCGTCCTTTGAAAGCATACTGACCTAATCGATCGCCTCCTCACTGAAAGGCCTCTGTTACATATACATACATACATACATACATACATACATACATACATACATACATACATACATACATACATACATACACAAACATATACAATATTAAAAAAAATACATAGGCCTATTTAAACGACAATTCTCAGGATTAATGTATTAAAAATTGTAAAAAGTAAGATCTATCAATTAGGAGCAAATGCTGGGTAACTTTCGGTGCTGGACCCCGGACTCTTTTCACCGGCATTATCACCTTCATATCTTTCAGACGCTAAATAACCTAGATGTTGATACAGCGTCGTAAAATAACCCAAAATAAAAAAAGATCTATCAAATAAATAGAGATATGCAAAAGATCGAAAAAGAATTAATATGTTTCCACATTTTCTAATTATACTGCAAGCAAAACACAATTAAAAATAAAACGTTACTAGGCCTATAATGGATGTGAAAAATTAATTGTCTTACTGTGTGACATGAAGTAAGAAATATACGTACTGTATCTATTCCTCCAAACATCATGTCAAGAGCTGTCACAAACGCAATCCTGGGGTCAGCCTCATTTATCAGAATCCTTTCCAAGACACTGAGATCACCATCGGCGACACAAGTTCGGGACTTGACTCTTTGCATCGCCTCTTCAACATATTTCCATGCAACGCTGTGAAATAGTAATAATAATTAATAATAATAATAATAATAATAATAATAATAATAATAATAATGTGTGTATCTAATGCTTACGCACTTCACTTGCGTGATTTGTGTTCCGCATACTGCGGATAGATGACAGGACTGTGACACATTTTCAAATTCCACAACACTGCGGCCTCGGCCGGCCACATTATGCATGATGTGTGTCTGCGAACAGTGAGCTCTATACTAAACTGGAGGCACCACCGTAATGCTCTTTCCTGTCTAAAAGCGTGACCGTAGACGCCATGTTGAAGAGGGTATTGGTACGTCTTTCTAACTAATGTGTTTCAATGAGTCTTTGTTTAGTATAGGGTTCACTGTCTGGGAAGAGTTATGTCGTGTACTAAGGTGAGTGTTTATGTAAATGTTCGTGTAAATGTAATGTAGTGTAGGCCCTTAGTGGACAATGCATTGTTGCGATGTGAGTAGCTTATTTAACAAAACTATAAAGTTACAAATGGTTGTTGTAGCGTACATTGATTTTATACAATAATATTATAGTCGGGGTAGCCGGAATACTCCGCTTGGTATTGCGAGAGTTAAAGGAAGAACAGAGATAGAAACGTGAAAGAAAGGAATTGAGGAAGAAAGTACTAAAAGAAGCAATTGAAGAAGTGAAAGAAAAGAATTGAGGAAGAAAAGATAAAAGGAAGGAAATGAGAAAGGAAGTACTTAAGAGAGGAATCAAAGAAAGAAATATGCAAGAAAGTAACTAAGGTAGAACAAATTTAAGGAAGGAATTGAGGAAGAAAAGGTGAAAAGAAAGAATTGAGGAAGAAAAGTTGAAAGGAAAGATTTGAGGAATAAAATATAGAAATACAAATTTTGAGGAAGAGATGGAGGGAACGAATAGAGGAGGAACATTTTTTAAGGAATGGTTTGCGAAATAAAGATGGAACTAATTGGACAGTAAAAATGGAAGGTGGAAATTATGGAAGAAAAGAGAAAGGAATGAATTGTGGAGAAATGAGGAAGGAAGAAATTGAGAAGAAAGTTGGAAATAATTGAGATAAAGTGTGGAGTTGATTGAATTTCAGAAACTGAATAATATAATCCACCAGGTTAACAGAAATATTCCGCTAACGCAATAGTATAGTAATTTTTGTTTAGACCTATTAAAAATTAACATGGATGACAATATTTAGACATCGGGACTGAATAAAACAAGGCATTGATTATCCAAATACGAACATGTATATTTCTGGTGAACTTTTAATCTTTGAGGTTTTCCATTATAAAATTATGGACATTGGTATTAGATGTGACTGACTAATTGATTGGGCTTCCTCCGAGACTTATCTCATTTTTTGGGGTAAATTTCAGGTAATATCGCGCATTTTCAGACTCATCTCGCTAAATAATATCTCAGTATTATCAATCCAATTAACGCTACATCACTCACATTGTTCGTGCAGTGTTATTAAATAATCTGTATCTTACTTCTTCAATGAAGCATCCTTTTTCTTGCTAATCTTGTCTCGTTTTTCTAACAAAATTCGTTTGTTACTTACTTCGTGAAGCAGTCCATAGATTTAACGAATTTTTTCCACGTAGGTGTGCTGACGTATTTCCAGTATGACGGTCCGTAATCCAATTTGAAGAATCCTTCAATGATCTCTATACCTGCAGTAATCATTTGTTGTTGTTCTGAATCAGGTGCCAGATTATCGGCCAGACATCCTAGACGTTTGTCCAGTGCCACCAAAGAGATGGCTGTGAATTAGATACCAAATTCTTCAAAAATATATTTAAATCACTAAAAATCAATGAATAATCATAAGACTTAGCAGTAGTTGGATTGTGGCATGAATTGTTACTGAAATAAAAGAGTTACTATACACGTGGTACTGTACATTTATTAAAAAGTTATAATGAATCCCATTACGTTAAATATAATGTTTACATACAAACATAAGATCCAACATTGTCCTACAATATTCAAAGGAATGCATATTTCAGGTTCGCAGTGACAGATATCTTCGCCTAGAATTTAACAACTCAAATGAAAAAATTGAATTTTCAATTTGATTACCTCCTAACTAGTAGAATGATTTTTCCCTTTTGCTGAGGCACGTGGACGTGAGGCCAGCAGTCGACTAGTCGCCCTTGTCCTTCATGGGCTGTCGTGCCACAGATTACATTATATTACAGTGTGTTTACTACGGATCTGGGCCGAGAGTGGGTCGAATAGCATTGGGCTGATGCCATGACACCTCAAGGCCACGTAATATGCACGTATGTCGATAATAGAATACGTTTCCCAGTATTTCTTTAAATAGTATTACAATGTCTGTTTCACAGTAGGGAAAAAATCTACATTTCTTAAGGAACTTACGAAATTTTGACGAGAATATGTCTATTCTTTGGGTGAGAGTTAGGAAATTTTGACGTGATTACATCTGTTTTTTCACCCCCGAGTTAGAAAATTTTGACGTCGTTAGTACGAGTACGTCTATTCTTTCGACCCTAGTTACGAAATTTTGACATGAGTACGTATATTCTTTAGGAGAGAGTCAGGAAATTTTGACGTGAATGTGTCTATTCTTTCGGTCCGATTTACGAAAATTTTGACGTGAGTACGTCTTTTCTTTCGGTCCGAGGTACGGATGACACTATGAAAACGACACGCGACATTTTTCGATACGCCGTGGTCAAAGCTTACATCTCAGGAACTATACAACCTATAGCTAAGTGAAGTACACCATCGTATAGAGGACATAATTAGTATATTCAAGAGATAACATAACACTTATGTACGCTGATAACAACATCACAGCGTAGCTAGGAAAAGAAAACGTTGCCGATTGCAGCGCCATTTCGTTTTAGTATCGGCTATAATTTCAGACTGAGTGGGCGTATTGTATTTCGATGATCAAAGTGTCATTTGAAAGGGTATGAAGAGTTATTTAAGATATAATACTCTGCATCACAATATAATTTAAAACAATCAAATAGGTGGCGTGTAAATTGAAATGTGACAACAGAATGTCAAAATATTGAAGATTGTCACTGAAAAAGCCAAGACGAAATTGATGAAAGGGCATCAGGATTTATAGAGGACATCGAAGCGAATCGATTGGTGTGCTTAAAAGCAGTGCTCAACGTTGTTAAGATTAAGAATGGTTTCCAAATTAGGTACTGTACGGGGACTGTGTCGTGTCTTCGTGAATGGGAAAGTAGCACTTTTCATATTTTGACTTATATTGACAAGCTGTTTTCGGTCTTCACATAGGAGACCGTGCACGGACTGTACTGTCTGGAATCACTTGGCGAAGCGGTTTCTGTTCCTTCATCCCCGGTGGTTACGACACAGTACGCGCACAGTCCTATATGTGAAAACGTTGCATGAGACCGCTCGTAGATTGTCTTCAGGTAGCTTCGGGTGTCTCCACTCTTCATTCGAATATAGCACCAGACATCTGGAGCTTCTGAAGGTTCTATTATTGCATTTCTCTTTTGTTCTGTTATGTGTTCGTCGAACTCCTTGTTTCTCCTGGACTGGAAGAACAGTGGTCAAGAACATGATCACTTCACTGGATCATATTTTAAGCGTGCCCTCCACAAATCATGAATCCATACATTTTTCCTCTTCGTTTTCCTCTCTCCCGCTTTTGTAACTCAAGCTATGACTTCTTCCTCGACAGTACCATGATTAAAAATAGTCAGGAAGAAGAAGAGGCGTATGTAAATTGCAAAATATGAAGAAAAACTGTCCACGTAAATCGCTGCACAGTACTTCATGTGAAAACCAACGACGCACGACACAGTCATGGCACAGTACCCTATGTGAAAACCGACCTTTAAGCCTTAGTTTTTCTGAACCGACGCATGCGACGTGCGAGGCGCGAGGCCCGCCTCGCACAAATCCGAACTACACAAGAGATAGTGAGTGGTTTCTATAGTTGCGTGGTGCGCAGATCTCGCTTTTCGCAGTTATAGAAGCCACTCACTACCTCTCCTGTAGTCCGGTTTTGTGCGAGGCGGGCCTCACGTCTCGCATGTCGCATTCGTCGGTTCAGAAAAACCAATGCTTTATAGTGCCTAGCGTCAGGAAGGACAACGTGCACTGTACGAGCGGGTGCAATGGGAGATTTCTGTGTCTGTTGTGCCTGATGTCAACATTAAAAGGAGTTGTCACTACTGAGATTTACCTTAAAAGCAATTCTATCATCACTTATTCATGAACAAAACTTCAGGTTGTCTTCATGATATAGCCAACTCTGATTATTTTGTTACATTTTGGTGTTTTCTGAATTTTCGACGAGACTTATTTTTGAATGGGGAATTTCTTGACGTTCGTGTGAAGGTTCTTGGAATCAATTACTTTTCAAAGATTATTTATGTAAGTATTTGCTTTCAGATTCTCTAGATTTAATCATTATCAACATCATATCCTCCACCTCTTGACACAAATTATTTTATTACTATTATTATTATTATTCACAGAAATTTATCATTCGTCCAAAGGATTCATCGCGTGTTTTAGTACTCCTTCACGATGCATCATATTTTTGAGGCATTAGTGGGAGGCCGAAACACAAGTCGTAAAGTTTGCAAGCCTTGTAAATCGCTGCCTCTCTTGGCGCTTGTCTGACTTCTGTTCCTTGTGAAAGCTGTTGTGTAGGTCATTAATAATCCGGAAGAACGTTGAGATCTGTTCCTTACAAGTTTCCGTGACGCGTTCCGCAGATAAATCCAACTGCAGTATTACCATCCTTAGCTTTAGGAGAAATAGACCTCACGAGACCATAAAATCCTTTAAAAATAGTTCCTGAACTCTTATATATATTTGAATTTTCAATCAGTTAAAGACACTGGAGAATTAAAGGGTTGCTTCGACCGCTTGTAAATTTGAATACTTCAAACCTTGGTAGTTTTAAAGATAATTCAATGAAACTCTACCACAACACAAAGCAATATTTAAGAGTCATTTCCTGCATATAGTAAGCAATAATTTTTTCAAAAGGATGTATTCATAAAAAAAAAGTTATCCTTTAAAACGATAGTGAGCAAAAATGTAAGTACAGTAGACCATCGATTATCCGAAACAATTGGGGACGGAGTGTGTTCGGATAACTGATTTTTCGGATAACCGATCAATTACGAAAACAAATTGTACAGGTGTCATAGGATCAGTATGAAACAAAGAAACACTGATATTAAACACAGAACTGTGCATACAGTATATATTTTGCACCACACGTCTTACAAATAACACAGAGAACTGACTAGCCTAGTTTGACAAGTTCAAAATGGTCATTAAACAAGTCCTTTTTTTTTTTTTTTTTTGCTTTAGAGCTGAGACTGGTTTTTTGCCGCTAAATCTCACAAATAGCGCTAGCGAAACTTCTACATGGCGCGCGCTCAAATTTGAATTTGCCGGCTGGAACACTTTCTGTTAACTGATGTTTCGGTTCATCGATATTCCGATAATTGATGCTCTACTGTAATCACTTTACATACTGCCTAAGAAAATGCATTATTTAATTTACAAATTTCATTCAATAAGAAGTTAATGCCTTACCTCAATCTTTCATGACGTAAATGTTACACGTAACACGAATAATAAATTTACAAATTTAAGTCGGCCTTGGTAGCGTAGTCGGTATACAGCTGGCCTTCTGTGCTCGAGGTTGCGGGTTAGATCCTGGTCCAGGTCAATGGCATTTAAGTGTGTTTAAATGCGACAGGCTCATGTCAGTAGATTTACGTGCACTTAAAGGAACTCCTGCGGGACGAAATTCCGGAACACCGACGACGCTGATATAACCTCTGCAGTTGCGATCGTCGTTAAATAAGCCATATATATATATATATATATATATATATATTCTTTCTCTTTTTTACAAATTTAACATTCATACTTACATTTTAGCCCGTATTATTCTGAAGTTACTTCTGTAGTACTCATTGCAAGAATATGTAGCATTCAGCTTTTCCTAACCGCTTTGTTGATTGTATGGTCGGTTTAGACGGCATTGAAATCGTGATCATGAATTAAATAAGTTGTAATTCCATGGATACTATTTCTTAATGGTTCTGAGTTTACACGGCTAAAAATCGTGATCTTATAATCTCTCCAACTTGAGATATTTATTTAATGTGAATTTGTGCTGTAGTAGAAGAAAACATGAAACATACACACATTCTTAAAGTTATCTTTTTTGACCCTCGTGTGTTTCTGAAACTCGACTTGCAATCGTTTCAGAAACTTTGTACTCGTGCCAAGAAGAGAATCTTTACGAACTTGTATCATAAATAACAATTTTTAGGGACTCAATAATACTCCTTTTCTGTCTTTTTCACATATAGTATTTAGATGCACTTTTCTCAGGAACTATTTGATATAAATTAACACTTTGAGTAGAATATCTATAAAATGACTGCAATATGTGTGTTTTAATCCAAAGGGCCCTCGACCTGGTGGTAAGTCTCCAGAGTTCAGCGGATGCTTTCTTTTTCACCGGCTGTAGAGCTCTCCAAATTACTTTTCCCTCCCTTGTATTCTCTTACTCCACGAAATAATAATAATAATAATAATAATAATAATAATAATAATAATAATAAATCGTCGTCATTGTCAATTCTGTTAAAATGTCAGTTGCTCTAGGTTGGTTTTCAACCTGAGAAACACCGATTTAATTGCAAGCACCGATATCATTAACTTCCCGTAATGATTGTAAAGTAAGAGATAATAATTACTTACATTCTAGCGCCCATTTGCAAAGTTCGTTGTGGAAGTTTGCTGGCATTTCTTCATCTCTGTTTTTCAGTCTTCTGATTCTGTCACATAAAACATATTCTTCATTCTGATGAATTTATCATATATACTACACCAAAATTTTCTTACTTTGTTATGTATAGAGTTTTAAATTCATGCAAAAACGATGTTGGTAGGACTTTTCTATTGCTGGTAACAAAATTATTTCACAATTATTTCATAGTTTTACTGTACCTTCGCCCTCATCAAAACAAAAGAAGCAAGGGGCGAGAGTTTTCTGCTGGCTGAAGTCGTTATAAATGCCTTAATTTACTTAATTGAATTTATAATTAGCCTACGTTATATGCATTTTTGTAACTATTTTACATACAGCATTCTATGCAGATTACATACTTTGGCTTGTGTCCTTTTTCATTTATAATTATGATTATAGGAGACTTTTATATTTAATGGTAGTCAAATTTAAAATTACTCAAAAGGTGTCAATGGTATCTAATTAAAATTTTCTCATTGGTCACTGAGGTATAATCTACCTGATTACTAATGTCAGTTAAAGAAATTGGTACTATAACACATAATAGATATTGAATTCCATTTACAAAAATTAAATAAAACATGAATGTATAAATTGTACCTTAAAATTTAATCACAGAAACAAGAAGTTCAGAAACTTAAAAATTTAACCGTTTGCCAATAATAATTATTGCATGCAAAGAAGATATCAGTAGACATTTTAAGAATTTAATATGCCAATATGCAATAACCCACATTTGTTCATTAATTTTCCCTCTATTAACATAATTATTTTCATTATTTAAAAAAATGACGGATCTTGGTATATTTTCACACTCAAATTTATTAGTAGAACATTTAAAACGTCCATTTTCATCTATGTTACAAAAACCTAGTCTATCAGTGTAATCATTTCAGTGAAATATGTTTAAGAAATACTTAGACAAACCATGGGGCATGTTCCTCGCACCAAAACAAGGAAAAAGTTAACCACGGGGCATGTTCCTCGCACCAAAACAAGGAAAAAAGTTAACCATGGGGCATGTTCCTCGCACCAAAACAAGGAAAAAAGTTAACCATGGGGTATGTTCCTCGCACCAAAACAAGGAAAAAAGTTAACCATGGGGCATGTTCCTCGCACCAAAACAAGGAAAAATGTTAACCATGGGGCATGTTCCTCGCACCAAAACAAGGAAAAAAGTTAACCGTGGGGCATGTTCCTCGCACCAAAACAAGGAAAAAAGTTAACCGTGGGGCATGTTCCTCGCACAAAAACAAGGAAAAAAGTTAACCATGGGGCATGTTCCTCTCACCAAAACAAGGAAAAAAGTTAACCGTGGGGCATGTTCCTCGCACCAAAACAAGGAAAAAAGTTAACCATGGGGCATGTTCCTCGCACAAAAACAAGGAAAAAAGTTAACCATGGGGCATGTTCCTCGCACCAAAACAAGGAAAAACGTTAACCATGGGGCATGTTCCTCGCACCAAAACAAGGAAAAAGGTTAACCATGGGGCATGTTCCTCGCACCAAAACAAGGAAAAAAGTTAACCATGGGGCATGTTCCTCGCACAAAAACAAGGAAAAAAGTTAACCATGGGGCATGTTCCTCGCACCAAAACAAGGAAAAAAGTTAACCATGGGTCATGTTCCTCGCACCAAAACAAGGAAAAAAGTTAACCATGGGGCATGTTCCTCGCACCAAAACAAGGAAAAAAGTTAACCATGGGGCATGTTCCTCGCACCAAAACAAGGAAAAAAGTTAACCGTGGGGCATGTTCCTCGCACCAAACAAGGAAAAAAGTTTATATAAACATATGTCCGAAAATACTTAGTTGTTTAGTTATTAATGAAAGAATATAATGAAACACCTGTTAGATATTTCAGCTTAGTAGCAAGTGTTGCAACTTTAATCAATTTAAAAACTCATAACAAATGTTCTAAATGTTCTCCTCTTGCTTCCACACGTGCAGACACTCGTTTCTGAATTGATTAAACTTATAACACTTGCTACCAAGCTGACAATATCTCACAGATGTTTCATTATATTCTTTCATTAATAACTAAGAAACTAAGGATTTTCGAGCATATGTTTATATGAACTTTTTGTCTTGTGTTGGTGTGAGGAACATGCCGCCAAGGTTTATCAAAGTATTTCTGAAACACTCTGTATAATTAACTGTTACACAGATCGTTTGAGAGAGAATGCAAATATTTTGAATGGTACAAATTGAACATTATTCTGCAACTCTTCCCTACTGGAATGGTTTATTTGGTATTTAACAAAAAGTATATCGAGGTAGAATAATGTTTTCATATAATATATGATTTAAACACCTTTAGGATAAGGCTGGGCACTACCAATGTAGCTCAGACGATAGGCGAGTTTGGCTATTGGTAGGAGTTACGTTCAGACGTGTTTTCTGTTCCCGTATAGACTAAATACCTGGTGGCGCTTTTTTCCGATATTTTTCCCCAACTGTTAGGCAAATATCAGGTAATCACATGACGAATCTTCAACCTCATCTCGTCAAATATTATCTCGCTCTTACTAATTCCGTCGATGCTAGATACAATGTCGTTAAATAAACTAATGAAATAAGATAAGGCTTCCCTCAGTAAGAGAGAGTGCTCTTTATATCTTATTTATTTCTTTAACAAATTCAAGGAATCAGTCGTTCTCACTTTCACATATAAGTCGAATGCAATACTTATTATTAATTAAGAAGAAAAGAATGTATATAATATGTACTGTAATTTTTAAATTAAAAAAAAAACATTACAAAAAATATTAGAGAGTTTATTTTGTTAGTTTCATTTTCCTCTGTTACTAAAAAACTTGCACTCGGTTCTCGAGCACTCTGTAACAGCAACGAATCAGCTGTATTAGTATGTGGCAGTATACTAGAAAATAATTTCATGATATTATTATAGCTACATTTATGTTACTATTTCTATGTCTAAGCATTGCCGGTAACATTTCTACAAGTGATTCCTTTAGTTTTCACACACTTAATGCTACTCACTAAATTCAAATAGAGTTTATGCAGAATAACCTGACTATTACATAAATTTCTATCAGAAAAAATAGCATATAATATATATTTATTTCAAAATTTGAGATACTTACTTGTTTACAAATTCATCGGCCACACCATCAATAGGTCCCACATATAGTTTTGCACTTCGAGGTTGCATCAGTGCAGGATTGACTTTGGATCTAAACTTCTGCCATTCCTCACCCTGCCTGTATGAAATTGCATAAATTGAAACAAGAAGAAAACGTTCTCAGAAAATTTAAAGTTATTTATATAGAAGCCAGCCAGTTTTTAAGTTGGTTCATAGGCGCATCCCCGGAATTATAGATATTTTCCTTTCAGGGTTTCTCCCATTTCTCTCCACTTAAAAAATTGCATTGTATTCTACTATGAAATTACATTTCACTCTAAATTTATCCTCGTTTGATATCGTTTCCTATAAAATTTAAGAGAGGTTGTGATTGAACGCAATTAGTTGCTTTCGGAACTACTGATTTCAAATTTTTGTACTGGTACATATTTCTGGTGGTGTGGAAGAGAAGGCCTGAAAATTAAAATTATTAAATTACGGTTAGTTTAACGACTCTCGCAACTGCCGTGGTTATATCAGTGTCGCCGGTGTGCCGGAATTTTGTCTCGCAAGAGCTCTTTTACATGGCAGTAAATCTTCTGACATGAGCTTATCGTACGAGGCGCATCCACAAAGTAAGTTTCCCGATTTTTTCCCCTTCAAAGTAAACGTAATTAGCCGTGTCAATTGCGCATGCGTAACAGATCTATGACATATCAATCATATGCCGCCGGACAGGTCCCGCCTGGTGCCAGTAGCGTGGCAGTAGTGGTCCGAAATGGAAGCTCTTATTCCTTCTCCCGCCGCCTGCGAGGTTCGGTCGGTAATAAAGTTCTTTAATGCACAAAGCATTGCGCCAATTGAAATTCATCGGCAGCTCTGTCAGGTCTATGGGCCGAACATCATGAGTAAGGAGATGGTGCGTCGCTAGTGTAGGCAGTTTTCCGAAGGTCGACAAAGTGTCCATGATGAAGAGCGCAGTGGCCGACCGTCCCTCATCAATAATGATCGTGTTGAGCTGGTGCGGCAGTGCATCATAGAGAACCGTCGCTTCACGATTACGGAGCTGAGCAGCCATTTTCCGCAGATATCGCGATCTTTGTTGCATGAGATTGTCACTAAGCACTTGCTGTTCAAAAAAGTGTGTGCCAGGTGGATGCCGAAAAACCTGACACCCGAACACAAAATGCAACGTTTAGGAGCAGCACTGACATTTCTGCAACGGTATCACGATGACGGCGACGAATTTCTCGACAGGATCGTCACGGGCGATGAGACTTGGATTTCGCACTTCACCCCGGAAACCAAGCAGCAGTCAATGCATTGGTGGCATAGTGGATCTACGGTCAGGACGAAATTCGAACAGACGCTGTCGGTACGGAAAGTGATATGCACGGTGTTCTGGGACAGGAAGGGCATTCTGCTCATTGACTTCCTTCCAAGAGATGAAACAGTGAACGCTGACCGTTACTGTGAAACCACGACGAAGAGGCGTGGAATGCTTACTGCAGGTGTTGTGCTCCTCCATGACAATGCTTGTCCACATACGGCTTGGCGCACAGCAGCTGTTTTGACGGAATTTGGCTGGGAGTTGTTTGATCATCCACACTACAGTTCTGATCTTGCTCTCAACGATTTTCACGTTTTCTTGCACCTCAAGAAATTCCTGTCCTCCGGTGAGCGTTTTGGCAACAACGAAGAGCTGAAGACGCCTGCCACACGCTGGTTCCATTCACAGGCGGCAGAGTTCTACGGCAGAGGGATACAAAAGTTGATCCCACGATACGACAAGTGTCTCAATTATGATGGTGGCTATGTTGAAAAATAGCTGAAACATTGCTGTACCTGTTGCCAATAAATGTTTTCCTGAAAGTGTGTGTTCCTTAAAAAAATAGGGAAACTTACTTTCTGGATGCGCCTCATATTTAAGCACACTTAAATGCCATCGACTGGGCCGGGATGGAGCCCGCAAACTCGAGCACAGAAGGCCAGCGCTATATACCGACTACGCTACCCAGGCCGACGAGACGGCCTGAATATATTAATTATACCAGAATAAATAAATATTACGGGACCTGGAGATATTGAACAGCAATTACCCGCTAGATATAATTTTTTTTCGTGATGCTCACGACTTTCAAAAAGTGAAAATTATGCCGTAAACAAACCGCAGCTTTACCCTGAGATCTCTTACAGCACCAGCGTACACCCGTGGCTGCTGGGGGGGGGGGGGTATGCTGTCTCCCTATCCCTTCTGCACGAGGAGCAAATTTTCTCGCACTCCTTGCACTCTACCCATTTCAGCGAGTGCTGACGACCGTGGTTTAGCCTTTTGGCTCAATTTATAGATATCGTAATGCAATACATCATCTCTGGAAAATTGCGGTTGTGTTTAGCACGTGGATTCCATTATCCTTTTCAATTGGCTTTCCAAACCGGATTTCGCTACTCACTGTAGCTCCTCAAATTTAACACGAAACTCTGTGGACACCAGTCCTATACCGGTAGAGATTTCATGAGAGAATTTCTTGCTTCGTGAGGTCTCAAGCCAGAGGTGAATCCGTATCGCTGGTCCAAGGTATGTTTTAGACCACGCTGCTACGTCACGGAAGAGAACTAATATTAATTTTGTATTATTTATGTGAGTGGAGCTTCTGTTGACGTGTGTAATTGAAATTTGCATTCTCAGAGGGAATATTTTAAGTGATAGCAATGAACAATAATTTGCGAGGTAATGGAATGTTGCTTGCCGTCCATAAATCAGAGGAGTAGCTGCAAGAGGCTGTAGGAAGTCACGGAATACGAAGAGATTTAAGGGCAAGATACCCGGACTCAGGTCACGAACACCCGCGGACTTAATAACTCTCACAGTATTTAGAAATAATTAGTTATAGGTTTGGGAAATTAATTAAGTATAGGTCTCGAAATTACTGTTAGGTGATTATATCAGTAAATGGTGTGAAAATTTAAATCTGATTATTCTATTTTTAATCCATCACTCTACGCAGTAAGACGAATTACCCAGGGGGGTCGGGTTTGATTCCTGACATTCGGTTTCTAGTGCTTGCGTGTGTATTTTTTCCTTCGAATCGCCTGGTCATGAAATTTCGCTATTTGTTAAGTTAATCTTTGGTTTAGAATCTGTGAAAACATGTTCAGTAACAAAGATTCTGAACCAACTTGTCTTTATAATAATTAGGAATCGGATGTTGATGACCTAAAATTCTACTTAAATAATCATTAAAATGCCCTTTCTAATGGAAAAAATTACATAAAATTAAAGAATGACATTTAAATATTATTCACCGTACCCGCACCACAACTTCTTAAAAATTAGTCCCCTTGTTTCATTGACTACCCTGCAAATTTCGGAGAAAGGAGGTAACATCCTGGAAATTGGCTTAGAACAATTAAATTAAATTATGATTTATTTAACCACTCTATCAACTGCAGAGGTTATATCAGCGTGTGCCGGAATTTTGGCTCGCAGGAGTTCTTTTACATGCCAGTAAATCGACTGACATGAGTCTGTCGCATTTGAACACACTTAAATGCCATCGACCTCGGACGGGATCGAACCCGTAACCTCGAGCATAGAAGGCTAAAACTATACTAACTACGCTACCGAGGGCGACAATTGGCTAAAATAAAGGAAAAGAACCTGCAACAAAATGAAAGTTATAAGGGAAAACTATAGATTTTAATGAGAGTTTACAATGTGTTTCAATCAAGGGTGGTCCATGTCAGTACCTTCATTATCCATCTCCTCCTTCCCCGCTTCACTTTTGTTACTAGATCTTCCAGATGAGGGAGTGTGAATGACAAAAAAAAATTGTCGGCGCAGCGTGCATTCTTGCAATCTTTGTGTTAAAAATACTGTCTACTACAGTAGACATCCCTTCCGAACCATGTTGAGGACACAACATCCTGTCCAGGAGATGGTGAAAGTTTCCTCCCTTCCAAACACAAATTTTTAAGACACCCTCGTACCGACAAAAGAACAATAATGGTCAAAGTCCTTACTTAAACTGAGCTGCTGTCAAGTATTTTATATTACTTCCGTCGTGTGAAGTGAAGCCTTCAGTGGAATGAGGGATGGACTTTAGAGTCTGTTCTAAACTATAAAACTCAAACTTCACTGTTTTATTCAGTAGGTAATTACTACTGACCTATTTGCTTAGAAAATGATTTAACAGACCTATCGGTAAAGAAGAAAGGAAAATGCATTCCAAATTATCTAAAAGATCTTAAAATATTAAAAATGACCAAAAATACCGAGAAAATATAAAAATTACGTATTACTTCAAAAAGCCAAAAAATGCAATATAAGAAATTACTTTTTTTTTACGTTGATTTTAACATACAAAGGGTTTCTATATTAACAGGCATCGTCCTAATGTGAAAAATAAGATGACTTTTCATCAACATCCGCCCCTTAATAATAATAATAATAATAATAATAATAATAATAATAATAATAATAACAGTATTATACAGAGTGGACCACTCGAATGTACCTAATTTCAATTGTATGTGCCTGGTAAATGGTTGAAGATAGAACCTTGTGGTAACGTTTATATGAAAGGAAAACTCAACAAGTTTCGAATCCTATCGCTAGATGGTGCGCAGACAAGGTTTCTTTTCGTAGATTGTATCGATTGTCAAAATGGCGACAGCGCAAATGAAAACGCAAACTGTGTTGTGGTATGCGAAGTTTAAATCAATTGTTAAAGTTCAAAGGGAGTGTCGGCGAGTGTTTAACCATGATGCTCCAACTGCTAAGAAGTGGCAAGATACATTTTTGGCTACAGGATCGGTGTTGAAGCATGGTGGTGGTCGTAGAACATCCGACGAAATGGTAGCATATGTTCAAGCCGAGTATGAGCGAAGCCCGCGGAAGTCATTAAGAAGAGCTTCGCGCGAACTTCAAGTACCAAAATCAACATTGCAGTCCACAAACGTCTCAGACTATACGCATACAAAGTGCAGTCAGTGCAACGTCTGTAGCCGGATGATGAACCCAAACGAGTGGAATTCGCCAATACGATTTCTTTCTCTGGGGCTACTTCAAAGATAAAGTGTACGCCACCCCAGTCAAAGACCTTCGTGATCTTCGGGAGCGCATCGTAGATACTATTGAGAGCATTCCAGAAGACATGCTCCAATGTACTTGGCAAGCAATCGTTCATGCCTCGATATCGTCACAGTGACAGCTGGAGCTCACGTAGAGATATGGTTATGTGCATATCGAAACTTGTTGAGTTTTCCTTTCATATAAACGTTACTGTAGGTTTCCATCTTCACCCGTTTACTAGTCACATAAATTGAAATTAGGTACATTCGAGCGGTCCACCCTGTACTTACAAGGCCAGAATAAACAGCTAGCATAACAGTGCATTTTGAGGTAATCATGAAAGAAATTGAGAAGATACTTAGGAAACGTTTAAATTCTTCATATAGCCTAATGTAATTAAGCCTACAGGTTTTAATCTTCTTCGTAGCACATCCTGTCACACACATTATAAATGTAACCAAATGTATTGCTAATAAAATCATCTACTTTACGGGTTAGACCTATGGTGTGTTCCGTCTTCAGGGAATTAATTAGAATGGATTTTCTTTATCCCAAAAGACTATGTTTCGTGAATGCATGCTCCAGCACATTCGTCATAGAAAAGTTGCGTACGAAAAGTTTTAAGAACCGTCCCACATGCCAATTTACGGGCATCTATGTCAGCATCGCTTAATTCATTGACGTGAAATGGATGGAAATGATTGAGCTTTATATAATTTTCACGTGTTTCATCATTGTTGAACGAGGAATGCCAAATCTGCAGATCTTTCCCGAGTGGATTTCAGAGACGTTTCCGCTGATTCATTTCATTTATTTTTATTTCATTATGATTATAGGATTGGTATTTAGTATTTGTTTATTTAACCTGGTAGAGATAAGGCCGTCTGGCCTTCTCTGCCCCTCTACCAGTAGATTCTAACTATAATATGAAGAATAAAATTACAATTAGTATTAAATTTACAATTACAATTACAATAAAAATCAAAGTACGAAAAGATTACCTGACTAATTAAAGCTAGATAATTTATCAACAGTAATCTCACTAGACGTTTTGATTTATCTAGAGAAAATCAAAACTCGAGTGGGATTTAATTGACTATTACACGATTAGAAGAAAGTATATAAAGATTAGAAGTAACGAAGTACTCCAATACAATAAAATATTAATTGACTTACGAAAATACAACTGTCTTCAAATGTATTGTTGTACCATCTCAACATTACAAATATTACGCTAGATGCATGCTATATGGCAGTAGTGAGTTATGATTACTAGCAATGCCTTCTCGTCGAGAAGTTCTCGATCTATACACGATAGCAATGTTACTAGTCAAGAAGGCTTTGTTGATTCAGTTTCATTTTTATTAAAACAGTTGCATTCCACTTCAATTATCCGAATCCCAGTAATCAACGTCACTTGACAGATGCTTTTCAATAAATCTGAATATTCAACAATCTCTGATACGTGACTATCCATAATATCATATAGCAGAAGCTATAACATAACCTAACTAATATACACAAGTGTTAGAAAAGTTTTAATTAACGACGATGACATAAAAAGTAAACATGAATAATTTTAAAAGGAATAATTATTGAATGTAGAATTTTCAAATTTGAATATGGTTGGTGGTTCAATTGTTGTTATATTGGACGTGTGCGTAATAGAAGTGGAACTTGTTGATTTAGGCCTACATGGTGTATTCAACTTATTCAGGATTTCCGAATGGTGCTATTCATTTATTTGTAAATCGGATTTCGGAAGATGCATAGGTATGATCAGTGATTTTTATTAATTCTTGTTCTTGAATGCCAATGCGAGTCATATTTGAAACTGCTGTGCATCGACTGGAGTGGTTTGTAATTTATATATATATATATATATATATATATGACGTCCAGACTAGCGCAGTTTCAAATGTTGGCAAACAAAGAAACAAATGATAGGGACGCGATAAAATTGTGCGATAAGCAGCCATGATTGGTTGAAATACGTCCTTTCGTACCGTTTTATTGGTCAAAAGTAGTATGACGTAGTAAGAGTGTAATAGTCATAGAAAAACAAAGAATATTTAATATTTACTGAATTACAAATTAAACCTAGAATAACAAAGTTGTATAGTCATGAAATTACTGGATATTGAAATATTTTGTGATAGATTAAGGAAACTATTTACAAGAAATCAATTACTGACCAAGTGCCTAGTAAGTTTGCGTTTGAATTCAATTTTATTTCGACAGTCACTGATGCTAGCAGGAAGCGAATTCCAGAGTCTTGGCAGGGCTATTGTGAAAGAGGATGAGTATGAGGAAGTATGGGATGGTATTGTTAGTATTGTTTCATGACGAGAGCGTGTGTTCTAATTCCTCAATAGCATGGAATATTTCCCTCGTTGTCGGCCATCCACTTCTGGAACGGTCTTTCACACTACCCGTTGCGAATGCACGTTTATAACACCCCAACATTGTTGCTTTCCTTGGCCAATCCACACCAAAGTGGTCACGAAATTTCATCTTCACTGGTGTCGCCGGTATGACATCTTTCATGAAGTCAAACCACTGTTACTAATCTTTGTTCGATGGTAAACAGACTCTGGGCAGCCAAGTTTGCAAGGTTACAGTAGCATGGTACCAACGTAAACATAGAGGTAATAAAATTCACATTAAACATTCATGAAGTAATTGAAATAAGAATATGTGGGGGATACGTCAACTTTATAACCTCCCAGTAATTTCGGTGCAGAGTGGAACAGAAACAAGAGTTTTCTCGCCTTTATCTTACTATCGTTATCGGGGACAGAGTTGACGCCAGTACAGAAAAAATTGGAGAAACTATTGTTCACAATATGGCTTAGACAATTTCTTAACAGTCACTAAGAAAATTGAATCGGTTATTTGTAAAACCACATGAGTCACAGAAAATAAGTTTCTAGAAAAATAGAAAAAACTGCCTATAGTTAATGGATTTTCTGTTACGTCTGTAAACTTTTTATAGGAGGACCATACATTAGTATATCTGATTGCGAAAGCATTGTATCTTAATTATCTCATTTCTTATCACCTTAAAATATTTTTTAAGTTCTTAGACTCATGTTGTTTTAACAAGTACCAATAATAACATCTCCAGTATCCTGATAAAATATGGAGTGTATTGTGTTTTGTAGTGTGAAATACATTATTATACAAGTTTCTATCAATTTATATTATTTTTACTTCATATTCAAAATGATTCGTACCATTCAAAAATTAAATTCAAAATATCACACCTGACTTAAAAAAGGTTATTAGTGAGTAATTAATGTTTATACCAGTTTGTCATATGTTTAATGGCAATGTATGAATACACACATAGCCTATCTTTAGTTCACAATGAGAAAATAACATAAATTGTATATTATCCCTCCAAAAAAGACTGTTTTTCTTGCTTTAGGATCTCTCTTCGAGGACTCTTTCTCTTTATAACATGCACTTCTACAAATCATTGGAGGTACACAGATACAGATCTTGTTCATTTTGCGATTATGTTTTCTTTCTCTTTCTGCCGAAGCACTCTGGGGTTTTGTACATTCAAATATACCAATGGCGTTGTGTAAAACTTAAAAGAAATTATAAAATACTTACGTTGCGAGAATACTTCCAACTCCTTGGAATAGATCCCTTCTTGTAACATTGCGATAATACGTGAAGCTCGGGGTGAAATCTCTTATTGGCCAACGTCCTTCATTTCGCAACACCTGAGAATATGAATCAAGCTTGAACAATAGTCTTCTGATACACCTGTACAAATATAATCTGTTATCACTACTACTACTACTACTACTACTACTACTACTACTACTACTACTACTACTACTACTACTACTACTACTAGTACTAAAACTACTACAACTGCTACTAATTCTACTACTAATAGTACTACTACAACCATTAACACGGGTACTACTACCAATACTACTAATGTCATAATAAGTACTACGCCACCACAATATCATGAATACTGTCATTACAACTACTGTAATAACATTGCAGATACTAGCAATATCATCGCTAGCACTACAATTGTATTATCACTGTTACTCATATTAAAATATAAGTATAATACTTATTTTATCATAGGCCTATCTCATTTTCTTTCGTTTGTTTCAATTCAGTTTTCATTAATTCTCTTCCTGCGTCACAGCCTTACCCAGTCCTTCTGTCACCACGTTTCTCAGTCCCTCCGTCACCGCCTTTTCCATTCCCTCCGTTATCGCCTTTCCTAGTCCTTCTGTCATAGTCTTTCCCAGTACCTTCCTCAAAGCCGTTTCTAGTCCCTCCGTCACCGCCTTTCCTAGTCCCTCCGTCACCGCCTTTGCTATTCCCTCCGTCACCGCCTTTGCTATTCCCTTCGTCACCGCCTTTCCTAGTCCCTTCGTCACCGCCTTTCCTAGTCCCTTCGTCACCGCCTTTCCTAGTCCCTTCGTCACCGCCTTTCCTAGTCCCTTCGTCACCGCCTTTCCTAGTCCCTTCGTCACCGCCTTTCCTAGTCCCTCCGTCACCGCCTTTGTTATTCCCTTCGTCACCGCCTTTCCTAGTCCCTCCGTCACCGCCTTTGCTATTCCCTTCGTCACCGCCTTTCCTAGTCCCTTCGTCATCGCCTTTCTTAGTCCCTTCGTCACCGCCTTTCCCAGTCCCTGCGTCATAGTCTTTCCCAGTGCCTTCGTCACAGCCTTTCCTAGTCACTTTTCACGGCCTTTCTCAGTCCCTCCGTTATCGCCTTTCCTAGTCCCTTCGTCACCGCCTTTCCTAGTCCCTTCGTCACCGCCTTTCCTAGTCCCTTCGTCACCGCCTTTCCTAGTCCCTTAGTCACCACCTTTTCTAGTCCCTTAGTCACCGACTTTTCCTAGTTCCTTCATTATCGCCTTTCCCAGTCCCTGCGTCATAGTCTTTCCCAGTGCCTTCGTCACAGCCTTTCCTAGTCCCTTTTCATGGCCTTTCTCAGTCCCTCCGTTATCGCCTTTCCCAGTCCCTTCGTCACCGCCTTTCCCAGTCCCTTCGTCACCGCCTTTCCTAGTCCCTTCGTCACCGCCTTTCCCAGTCCCTGCGTCATAGTCTTTTCCAGTGCCTTCGTCACCGCCTTTCCTAGTCCCTTCGTCGCCGCCTTTCCCAGTCTCTGCGTCATAGTCTTTCCCAGTCCCTTCGTCACCACCTTTCCTAGTCCCTTCGTCACCGCCTTTCCCAGTCCCTGCGTCATAGTCTTTCCCAGTGCCTTCGTCACCGCCTTTCCTAGTCCCTTCGTCACCGCCTTTCCCAGTCCCTGCGTCATAGTCTTTCCCAGTCCCTTCGTCACCGCCTTTCCTAGTCCCTTCGTTACCGCCTTTCCCAGTCCCTGCGTCATTGTCTTTCCCACTGCCTTCGTCACAGCCTTTCCTAGCCCCTTTTCACGGCCTTTCTCAGTCCCTCCGTTATCGCCTTTCCTAGTCCCTTCGTCACCGCCTTTCCTAGTCCCTTCGTCACCGCCTTTCCCAGTCCCTGCGTCATAGTCTTTCCCAGTGCCTTCGTCACCGCCTTTCCTAGCCCCTTCGTCGCCGCCTTTCCCAGTCTCTGCGTCATAGTCTTTCCCAGTCCCTTCGTCACCGCCTTTCCTAGTCCCTTCGTCACCGCCTTTCCTAGTCCCTTCGTCACCGCCTTTCCCAGTCCCTGCGTCATAGTCTTTCCCAGTGCCTTCGTCACCGCCTTTCTTAGCCCCTTCGTCACCGCCTTTCCCAGTCCCTGCGTCATAGTCTTTCCCAGTCCCTTCGTCACCGCCTTTCCTAGTCCCTTCGTCACCGCCTTTCCCAGTCCCTGCGTCATAGTCTTTCCCACTGCCTTCGTCACAGCCTTTCCTAGCCCCTTTTCACGGCCTTTCTCAGTCCCTCCGTTATCGCCTTTCCTAGTCCCTTCGTCACCGCCTTTCCAATCCCTTCGTCACCGTCTTTCCTAGTCCCTTCGTCACCACCTTTTCTAGTCCTTTAGTCACCGACTTTTCCTAGCTCCTTCGTCACCGCCTTTCCCAGTCCCTGCGTCATAGTCTTTTCCAGTGCCTTCGTCACAGCCTTTCCTAGTCCCTTTTCACGGCCTTTCTCAGTCCCTCCGTTACCGCCTTTCCTAGTCCCTTCGTCACCGCCTTTCCCAGTCCCTGCGTCATAGTCTTTCCCAGTGCCTTCGTCACAGCCTTTCCTAGTCCCTTTTCACGGCCTTTCTCAGTCCCTCCGTTATCGCCTTTCCTAGTCCTTTCGTCACCACCTTTCCTACTCCCTTAGTCACCACCTTTTCTAGTCCCTTAGTCACCGACTTTTCCTAGTTCCTTCGTTATAACCTTTCCCAGTCCCTCTGTCACCGCCATTCTCAGTCCCTCCGTCACCGCTTTTCCTAGTTCTTCTGTGATCGTCATTCTCAATCCCTCAGTCACCGCTTTTCCTAGTCCCCCTGTCACCGCCATTCCTAGTCCTTCTGTCACCACGTTTCTGAGTCTCTACCATCTCTCAGTCACCATGTTTCTCAGTCCCTCCGTCAACATGCTTCCCAGTCCTTCTGTCACCGCCTTTGCCAGTTCCGTCGTCCACCTTTCCCTTTTCTTGCGTCATCGTCTGCCCTAGCCCCTACGTCACTGCCACTTCCTTTCCCAGAATGATAACACAATACAAATGATAACTTGAATATTATTTAATATTGGTAGCGAACGATAATAAAACAAATGATAACTTGAGCAAGGCTCGAACTCACAACCTTAGAATCATTAAGCGAACACACTATTGCTGCTATACGAGACGCAGATGTTGAATGACTCCTGCGTAAACATCATAGTTCCGAAACTACTTCTATAAGCGCATGCATCGTGTAACATCACCGTAATCCGAAGCGGGCTTATAAAATATTCGCTGTTCACTAGTGCGGCAACTTTTTTTGACAGTTGTTCATATCGTAAATATGTCTATGGCTTAAGGTGAAAATATTTTGTTACAAGTTAAATGGAGCATGAGAACTTAATTTGCATAACACTGTATATGTAGTACACACAGTTTGGTTGTTACGAAGCGATATCTTCGAGGTAGGTAGACACGTTGCCTTAAGGCCGCGAATGGCTCCGGTTCCTTGAGATATCGCTTAGTCCTGCGACAATTAAATTACGGAGGAAGCTATCAGGCAAGCGCATCACGTAACAGATTTGCCGCAAGCTCCGGGATCATCTGCACAATCACAAACACTCGCAAGGGGCGCAGCTCCTCACAACGATGGTTAATACTCGTGCAACAGAGAGCTTTCCCGAACTTGGCTGAATTTGTGTAATTATATACAGGAATATATGTATATTGATTGTCATTTTTACTTCCCAACATTCTTTAAATTATAATGGCAACGCCTAAGAATATCCAGTCTTCGCCTAGAATACACGAATAAATCGTTACAATACAGAATGATTCACGAGGATTTACCGTCACTTACGGAGATTATTTCCGAAGACATTCTGAACAAAAAAGTCATATAAACGTGTGTCCTAATTTCAATATTTTCAGAGTTACACTAATTTGAAGCTGTTTGTAAAGTACCATTAGGCCTATTCTTTATTTTTAAGGGTAAAAGATTATTACAGATAAAGAATGAGAAGCATCATTTCCTTAATTAGCTAGTATTCTGAAGCTAAATATGTTTTGTGAATTCCATAGTTTCTTCGTAGAGATTTTTTTTTTTCATTTTTAAACACAAAATTATATTTTTCTTTCCCATTTATCATACAATTGTTACAAATCACGTCACTCTTGTAAATTCTTCAAGACGGTACGTTAGGATAAATAATTAAATAATTAAACTGTAAAGACTCAGGTTCCTAAAGTTGCATGATTTGTAACAATTTTTGCGATAAGTGTATAAGAACAATGTAATTTTTAGTTTAAAATTGAAAAACAAAATCTGTACAAAGCAATTAACAACACATTTTTAGCTTCAGAATACTAGTCAATTAAAGAAATGATAGACTACTTCTGAATGGTTGATTCTCTATTTGTAATATTCTTTTACCCTTAAAACTAAAGAATAACGGTATTTTACAAACAACTTCAAATTAGCGTAACTCTGAAAATATTGAGATTAGGACACATGTTTATATGACATTTTTTGTTCAGAGTGCTTCGGAAAAAAGCTCCGTAAGTGAGAGTAAATCCTCGTGAATCACCCTGTATACTGTTCTAAATTAATGAAGCTTTTATAGCCTATGTTATAACTATTTCTGATTTTGTTCTGACATCACGCTATCCTTTCATTGGGTTACTACCTTGCAGTAATTGTACATAAGTTATTCCCCTTGCTTTACATGTAGCAATTACTAAGTTTAACATAATGCTTATTACAGAAAGGACGGCAGAATTCATAAAAGGTAGCAAGGGCCATGAGTGAGAAAAAGTCCGAGAACTGGGTTGGGGCACTCTGGCGACTAGGTAGAAACAATCAAAGCTCTGTGAACTATTTAAAGCGTATACGGGAGCAAAAGTGTGGAACAGCGTAGGGGATGGAATTGAAAAACTTACACATTTCCACTGATCACATATAATAGATTGATAATCCTAATTCATTTCAAGACATTTACTAATTTAACTATGCTGCTATCTAGCGACTGCAAAAGAAGTGACGTTATAACTCTGATGGAATTGCATGGATTAATAGCTTGCAGCAGTACTTCCACCTAGCGGTCGTTACAAAAATTTGTTTTTGACGGTGGACAGCCTGGTGGTTGTTCTTTTTTATATATTGCCATTTCTTAATATGGGAATGACCAGTGGGATATAATATATACGTATGTGATCAGAGATAACAAAATTAAAGGTATGAAACGGAGGAAAGTTTTCTGTTTCAAATATGAGCATAATAAACTGGAATCAGTTACCTTCAGCGGATTTTGATGGCTCTACTCTAACAATTAAACGTTAAAAAATAGTATAGGTTGTTGTAAGAAAATAGTAATTATTACAAATTAATTATTTTTATTAAGTGTTATTAAATTGAGAGTGTAATGAATATTTAATTATGGTGTTAGAGCTTCATATGTTTTCTTAAAATGTCCATGTGTTCTTCGGTCTTTTCTGTATTGAGATTCTTTTGTGTTTATAGCAAGTATGTAATGATACGGAAAGTTTTCTTAAAATTAACAGGTATTCTTTGGTGTTTTATGTATTGCAGCTTCTTTTGTGTCTATTGGAAGTATGTAATACTACGGAAGGATGTGTAAATAAATGAACTATTTGAAGGGTCCGAAGTATTTCTTTCATAAGTGTTAAAATTGGTTAAGATGTTTGTAAGCGTTTCAACTGTCGCGTAGGATTTTAGTATTTTCTTCAATTTAGTGGTAAGAATAATTTATTTTGCTATTATAGTTTTATTTCTGTTGTGTTTTTGTATTTGTGTTGTAAATCGTGTTCTTGTTGAGATTTTGTACTTTTATTGTTATTTTTAATTTGTATTTCTTGCAGTTATATCATTATCTCGTAATTGTGGTCTTCGATTTGTTTTGTATTGTCGTGTTATTTTAAGTTTTGTTTTTTACTTGTATTTGTTGTGCTTTATTTGTTGTGTTTTGTATTTTTCCTTTGTTTAAATTGTGTTTCTTTCTCTTTCTGTTACACCAACATTACCACCAGGTATCTGCCTATCCGTAATCTATACTAATAATAAATCTGTAGCCGAAATTTTTCTGGTAATTTTCGATTTTCCAAAAATAATTGGTCCTAACATATATAATTAACCACCCTGAAACCGAAAATCGCTTTTTTGAAATTTTTGTTTGTATGTCTGTCTGTCTGTCTGTCTGTATGTTTGTTACCTTTTCACGCGATAATGACTGAACGGATTTCGATGAAATTAAGTTCGTTGTAACTTAGATTTTAGGCTATATGGTATTCAAAATAAATTATTTAAAAGGGGGGTTATAAGGGGGCCTGAATTAAATAAATCGGAATATCTCGCTTATTATTGATTTTTGTGAAAAATGTTACATAACAAACGTTTCTTTAAAAATAATGTGCGTTAAGTTTTATTCCTAGAAAAATTTTGATAGGACTGATATTTAATGAGATAAATGAGTTTTAAAATTAAAATACAATGCCATCTAAGGCCGTGTAATGAATTAAAAAACAAATGACTTCGTCTATAAGGGGCCTTGGACAGCAACAATCGAAAGCTATGAAAGATAGCCTACAGAGAATGTTTCTGTGTTTGTATGAAGTAATATCGGAAGCTAAATTAACCGATTTGTATAATTAATTATTATTTCACCATTGGAAAGTGTAGTTTCTCTAGATGGACATAATGCTATAATGTTATTACAATAACTTCTGATGTAATATAATATAATATAATATAATATAATATAATATAATATGTAATATTATATAATATAATTTAAGTTATTTGAAGGGTTCAGAACCATAGTGGGCCAAGCGCCATTTACTGAATACGTAGAAAACAAGGGTTAAAATTAAGTTATTACCATAATTCAATGGAAACCTATAACAAGTAAAATAAAATATACACATTAAATCTAAATGATGTCAATCTTCATTAAACTATGGTTGCATGTAATAAAAATTAAGAAATATGTTAAAGGAATTGTCATTGCACCAATGAGTGTCTCTGGACCAAAATGATCGCATTTTAATTATTTGGATGCAATTTAAGTTAAGTAACATATTAAACGATTTATCCTTCTATGAAACACGAATGTTCCCTGGATCAAATGTCCTATTTTAATTATGTAATTACTTTATATTTATTTCTAACGGGTGCAGCGGAGCGCACGGGTACGGCCAGTGCAATAAATAAAATCATACGTTCATTAGACGTTTACTCATCACCAGAAGAACAAATCCCAAGGTTTTATTCAACATATTACATAGGAGTATAGATGTACATAAATATCTACTCAATTAACCCTATTAAATTGACGGAATTAACGAAAATACATTATCCGAAAATGCCACCGCGGTGTGGCTCAGATGAAGTGAAATGGACATCCCTTTCTAGAAATTGTATCATGAAAATTATACCGATATCAAAATGTTTATAATTAACAACGTAATATAAAATAGTATGATGCGAAGATAATATATCCAATTAAAAAAGGAATAGGTTCAGTTCTTTGAAGTAGTTAACCATAACATCAACAGAGTAGATGACTTTCAAGTCGAGCCAGTTTCCCGGCATACAGGTTCGAAACGTTGAAGATATTAAGTTTCAGCATACGGTGGAATAATAAAAGGAGTCTGTTTCTTAAAATACACAATAATTACTATTTCTCCAGAAAATAAACTGACATTTACTGGATAGTTCCACGATGAAAATAATTACACGAAACCCTGAAGTACCTAGTTCCCGACGCGAATATTCGGACATACCACCTAACAAACGATTTAATAGTAACGACGATGGCCCAATGGCCCTTTATTCTTATGAGTCAGAAGCTGGGGTTCAAATCCCGCATTACCTTGAATTTATATCTTGTGTTGGGCAAGCTCTTGATCAAGACAACATTACGTTTTTCTTCAGGTACTTCGTTTTCCCTGTGACATCCCAACAATTTTCCATCATCACCTCTGATTGAGGTTCTGGTTATGTACATCTACTGTCAGGTAGTATATCTCACTTGGTAAGTGTCAGAGGAAAAACAATTGTTTGCATAAATCTGAAGTCTGATTAGTGTAAAATGTTACTAATCAGTGATGTATGCAATGAAGAAGGAAATTAACTGGCCAACCTACACCATTATCTCCTGCCTTAGTTCTCTCATTAGGTGATGACCTTTTGGTGTCACTTATGAGGTTCAAAGGCATCTTCGAATAGCTGACTAAACAACAAACTTCTTCATCACGAGTGCAACATAAACCCACAGCCTGTGATGCATCCGGGATAGTCTCTGACGAACTAAGTGTTCCAAGCTTCTCTGAGCTAGCGACATCTATGAGCACGCTCGTAAAGTCGGTGCGAATACCATTGGGTGAGGAGAAATAAACTTTTCTGCTGAAATTGCTATTTGAAATATATAAAGATTACGTAAAAGTGTGTAATTTTGTCACACTTAAATGTGTCTATCATATCTTGTACTAATACAATATAATATTATTACATGTTACATTACTTCATACAGTCAAAAAGGGTAAACATTTTTATTATTGAAAAAAGTGGTACCTTCTCGATGTCACTGGGGTTGAACAAGTAAACAGTGTCAAGTTTTCCCGACATCCTGTCCAGTTTCACAATTTCCCCATAAGTGTCATACAGCTTTTCATGGAGCTTTTGTAAGTGCACATTGTGATAATTACCTAGAAAAGAGGATATTATTACTTGTTTCTATTCTATATAAGATTATAGTATCAGTTTATAACACAGCTAACTTTTATTTTAGGGATGAGATGTCGACATTGCTATTCAGATCAATTATCCATTTTCATCTTGAGATTAAGTTGTTATCAAACACACATTGCTGTTCCACATCATGCCTAATGCTTACAATCTGTATTTTAAGAATAGATTAAAACTTTATGAAAAATATAAGTATCGGAAAGATGAAGGTAAATATTATGCGAAACAACATTTCAAGTTAAGTTGATGATTACCTGCACTTTCTTTCCAGTAGTAATTATTATAATTTAACGTTTACCTGTTGTGAAGTATGACACATTCGCATGTACAGTATATTTGAGGTGAATATATTTTAATGTCATTCTTCATAATGCGAAAAAGGATATTTAATTTATATTACATGAAACTAACTTATTTGAGCAGTACTTGTAATTCTAAATTTAAAAATGGTATAATAATTTTACTAGAAGCAAGAAAAGAGATAGGTTTGGAAGTAAATCCCGAAAAGACAAAGAATATGATTATTTCTTGTGACCAGAATATTGTACGAAATGGAAATATAAAAATTGGAAATTTATCATTTGAAGAGGTGGAGAAGTTCAAATATCTTGGAGCTACAGTAACAAATATAAATTATACTCGGGAGGAAATTAAACACAGAATAAATATGGGAAATGCCTGTTATTATTCGGTTGAGAAACTTTTATCATCCAGTATGCTGTCGAAAAATCTGAAAGTTAAACTTTATAAAACAGTTATATTACCGGTTGTTCTTTATGGTTGTGAAACTTGGACTCTCACTTTGAGAGAGGAACAGAGATTAAGGGTGTTTGAGAATAAGGTTCTTAGGAAAATATTTGGGGCTAAGAGGGATGAAGTTACAGGAGAATGGAGAAAGTTACACAACACACAACTGCACGCATTGTATTCTTCACCCGACATAATTGGGAACATTTAATCCAGACGTTTGAGATGGGCAGGGCATGTAGTACATATGGGCGAATCCAGAAATGCATATATAGTGTTAGTTGGGAGGCCAGAGGGGAAAAAGACCTTTAGGGAGGCCGAGACGTAGATGGGAAGATATTATTAAAATGGACTTGAGGGAGGTGGGATATGATGATAGGTAATGGATTAACCTTGCTCAGGATAGGGACCAATGGCGGGGTTATGTGAGGGCGGCAATGAACCTCCGGGTTCCTTAAAAGCCAGTAAGTAAGTAAGTAAGTATAATAATTTTAATAATTCTGGTTAACTAGTCTTTCATTAATACATTTATTAAAATTTATTTTAATGATTAGAGACGTGATAATTAATGGTACAGATTCATAAATGAATATGAAAATTGTACAAGTATTCTGAGGATTAAGAGCAACTTGTATTATAATGTTTGGAATTCTTTTAAAATGAGGTCGAATTACCTAAAATATGAAGTATTTACCTGATAAAAATAATCCCACTTACTTCAACATGTTTAAGGAGCTACACTAAGGAAACGTGGAGGAAACAAAAAACAATGTCTCTACTAACCCAGAGATTAAACAATTCTTCAAACAAAATTGAATTTTAATAATGCCAAGCCATCGTTGAAGCAAACCTCCCGTTTAATTTCCTTTAGAATTATCATTTTAAAGGCTTCTCGGAAAGGAAATATTTCATCAGAATTCAACATAAGGAAACATTATGCTCATTTGAACGTATGAGGGGGGGCTTTGTGCAGAATTCGTTCAGGCAATGGCGATTCACATAATATTATCTGGCTCTCTGAAGCATGGGTCATAGACAGTCTATTTAATGGTTGGAAAGTTGAGTTCTGATGGCACACAATTGACTAGTAGTGGTACTGTTCTATTATTATTTAATTAATTTCACAATGTATAAATATTAAAGTGAGTTTAATAGTATTATAAGCACTGAAATAAGTTTCACAATTTCATAACTGATATTTCAGCAAATTTTTAACTTAATTAAATAAAAATCTCATTTAAGTTAGAGCCTATTTTTCGATTTTTAGAATCTATTTCCCACACTTCAAGGCCTATTTTAGGCACCTAAATTCACATTTTGGCGACCTAAAATTCCGAAGTCTAGGTATTACTAATAAATTTTTGAATGGAATTTCTATTTCAAAATGGACACCAGGGAACGTCTCTTGAAATAATCTCCTTGCAGTACGGGACGATTCTGTACGCACATGTGAATCGCAATTGAATATTTTTTGGAAAATAGAATACTCGAATTCAACCATATTAACTTAATTAACACACTATTACGTCGCCTAAAAGACACGTGCTTATCTTGCGAGAGTAGCTTACAACCTACACTGACGCCTGACGCGACCTTCAGCGCGGTGAAGACAGGAGATTTAGCAGCTGGTTCCACCGACTAGCCTTACGGCTAGCCTTGAAAGCGCGGGCGCTCGGAGGATTGTTCATCCAGTATAATAATGCTCTAACCTTGACGTGCATTTACCTATATTATCTGTCCATACCACATGACACAAATCTTTCAACTCTCGATCCAGAGAAAATGTACACACTCTTTTCTCGGCAGTAGCTTTCGATCCATGACAGTAAAAGATCTACAACATTTACCTGAGGAAATCAGTTCCAGGTGAACGCTGTGTATAATGTTGTTAGAAACTGGCCTTCAGTGAGTCATGAATATTTGATCGGTACATTAGTTTATGTTAATAGAATTACAATTTTGATCAACTGCCGGGCCCTGGCATCAATTATACCGAGACGCAAGATATTCTCCTACAATTTGTCACTTTACTCTTCGTAGCATTTTTCACGAATATATACTTTATAGTAGAAATATTCTTAGAGGAATAATTTTCATGATTGTGTCCAAAAGCGCAGATCTAGATCGTTTCTAAACTCTAAAATCTAACTACGATCTAATCTCGTAAATAACATCTGTGTAGCAAATTCCAGAAACCAGACCACTTAGTTTTTAATGATCGGGAATTTTTCAGACTTAGAAATCTTTCTTTCGCTGTTTATAACCAGTAATAAAAATTGCCTGTAAGCTGATTACAACAATGGGGAGCGAATCCTCTGTTCTCAAAACTGAACGAAATAACATCTGTGTTGCAGATGTCGCTGATCAATTAGCTGGGAAGTATACACAAAATTTTTCCACTTAAATTGAAAATTAAGGCAGCCTGTATCCAGTTCTCGATACTGAACAGTCATAATGAATACCGTCTCTTCGCAAGTTCGCTTTGCAGTGTCGTTTCAAAACAGGAGTGTCGTGCTTTTTAAAAGTAATAGGCATACAGATTCAAATATTAATATGAATAAAACACAAGGGACTTTGCTTAGTTTTGGTATTAAGAAATTTCGAACTGAAGGTGTTTGTGACTCAACTAGAGATGCATCTATCTTAAGTCCACAGAACGATCTTAAGGATAGACAAAAAGAGGGAAAAACTACCAGCACGACAAGAGGAGGTTTGCGTTCACTCGTAAGTACATGGATAACTACTTAAAATTTGGTTTCATGCAATGCTCCGACACTGACCAATTGACACCATCTCAAGTCATGTGTGCTACTGTTTTGAGAAATAGAACTATGAAGCCATCGCAACTTTATCGAGGTGTCAACACAAAACATTCCGATTTAGTCAACAAAGCCATTGAATTCTACACGCCTAAAAGAGATGCAATTAAAATAGAGAAGAAAATTATTTCCAAAGTTTCAACCATTAGTGATACTCTTAAGTTTTAAGATTACGTACATCATACTTAATTATTAATACTTGTGTCAGTTAAATGTTTAAACTTTTAACAAATTAGAAAGCTGCAGTATTGACGACCTAAATTTGTTGGGACGGGGCCCTCGTCTTATAGGAAAAGATTTTACCGGGCCGCGGTCTCTCAATCATTGAGAACTACTGATGTAGGCGTATACTAACCAAAATTGATTTGATTTATTGTTTTTATTGTAAATCTTGAGCGTTTGAGTTACATAATTGTATTAATTATAATTAGAGCCCGGATATTAGGCAAAATGCCTTTTTTAAACTGAGTTTATATATGGAAGACCTATTAGAGATAAACTCGTTTCCACACATTTGGGGACGATAGGCCCAATTTTTG
Source organism: Periplaneta americana (assembly GCF_040183065.1). Lineage (NCBI taxonomy): Eukaryota > Metazoa > Arthropoda > Insecta > Blattodea > Blattidae > Periplaneta > Periplaneta americana. Next base: position 61,570,881 of record NC_091133.1, read on the forward strand.
TTTTTCCTTTTTTGTCTATTTTAGCTTCCGTTGCCTATTTTAAGGTTAAATGTCTTTTTAGCCTTTTTACGTCGTTGTAATACATATTCTATATTCTTAATGCATTTAAAATAAACCGCACAAAAATTATATAAAAAAACAAGAAATAACGGTTGACCAAATTAAAAATATATATTTACCGCACGCAAATATTTGCTGAGGATCTTATTCTCTAACAATACATAGGCCTACGTTTCCAACAAGTCGTAACTCATCTCCCCTACCGATTCCATCTTTTATGTCACTTAAAGATGTTTGAACAGTATAACCCTCAGTGCTCAGGTCACTTCGGGGTTTACCAGCGGAAAAAAAGGGGATGAGGGAAGTATTAAAATCAAGTCTCCAGGTCCCGTTACTGTTGTCGCTTGCACGCACAAGTCACGCCTACTATGAAGTCTCTAATCCCTTCTCACACCCGTCTTTTTGGGAAAATACACAGTCGGTTTTTCCCGATCTCTGAAAGAAAGTAGAGACAGTCCTTCTGAAACAAGTTGTTTTAAGTTTGCTCCAATCACTTCAGTAGAAGTAGAAAGATCTTTTTCCATCATGAAAAACGTTCTCTCTGACAGACGGCTCACTATGACAGTTGACAACTTAAAAAAATCTTGTTGTGACATGTAACCAAGGAAAGTGAGTATCGTATGGGATAGTTTATTAATTATTTGTTTATTTTTTGTCTGTTTTCATGAATAATAAATGCCTATTAAACTACATATTTTTACTATTTTTAATGCCTATATGCCTGTTTATTTTAACCAAAATAATGCCTATACATCCGGGCTCTAATTATAGTTAATAAAATGCTAATAATATTGGTAAATTTTTCTAGAAATAATTGCAGTTACCAATTACAGCAATGCTTTTATTCCCAACGACACTCACACGTTCATTCTCTTACCTATGTGCGGCATGAACCTCCACGAATTTCCAATAAGTGGCAGAGCTTTTGGTCCAGGGATGTGCTTGAATGGTCTGGCCGCTGTCCACTCATCTTCCACCGCTTCAGCAGCAATTGTACTACGGGCTGCAGTTTGTAATAAAGCTGAAGCGTAGGGACAGCACACCCTACCGATGTAGGAGAATCGTAACATTTCAGTTCCCCCTTTAGCAGCAGATTAATTGTCTTGTATCGTGGATTCGTTGCGAAATTTCATCAAATTTGAACACAGGCAGAGTAATTGAAGGAAGTTGGGACCCGTGTACTGTATACTGAATGGTAATTTACAAGTAGGTTATGTAGTTGTGTGCTCCTGTAAACAATACACTTGAATGTGAGAGCGGGAAGGATAACAGAAAGGATTCGTTTTATATGGAAATGGCTTCCAAAGCAGCAGCAGTACTAAGAGAACACTGGTGTATCTGTGTGTGTATTGATTTAGACCTGCACCACTGAACCACACTTTAGCACCGCGCTGATGAAATAATAGGACCAAATCTTCCAACTTATATTCGGCTCGGTCAATTGGTTCAATTACGCTCTCCCTCCCTTCGAGAGGTAACGTCATATCCATCCGCAAGACGTATCAATTGACCTTGACCGGTTAAAGGATCATATAATATTACTAAGTACATATAGACTAAATTGCGTAACAGAGCCTACTGCTCCTCAATTAATAATAAGATAGCCTACAAGCTGCCAAAACAGTCTTATCACTTGAAGCTTATCAGGAAACATACTCTGAAAACTGACAAAGTAATACAATGTAATAAATTGTCAAGTATTGTTTGGATTGGTGTGTAAATATTTTTTAGCAGATTTCATCTCCCACTTCTTCGACTGTTCGTGTTTATTTTAACTGTGTAAGTGACAAGATTATAACCAAGTATTTACGTCAATAGTGCGTTAAGTTTGCAAGGGATTAATGGTTCTTTTCCCCAACTATATACAATTTCTTGAACCCTATTTTACCCGAAATTACATTAGGGTTATAGTTATAAACTCATACTTACTTATTTATTTACTTACTTACTGGCTTTTAAGGAACCCGTAGGTTCATTGCCGCCCCAACATAAGCCCGCCATTGGTCCCTATCCTGAGCAAGATTAATCCAGTCTCTACCATCATATCCCACCTCCCTCAAATCCATTTTAATATTAGCTTCCCATCTACGTCTCGGCCTCCCGAAAGGTCTTTTTCCCTCCAGCCTCCCAACTAACACTCTATATGCATTTCTGGATTCACCTATACGTGCCACATGCCCTGCCCATCTCAATCTTCTGGATTTAATGTTCCTAATTATGTCAGATGAAGAATACAATGCGTGTAGTTCTGTGTTGTGTAACTTTCTCCTTTCTCCTGTAACTTCATCCCTCTTAGGTCCAAAATATTTTCCTAAGCACCTTATTTTCAAACACCCTTAACCTATGTTCCTCTCTCAAAGTGAGAGTCCAAGTTTCACAACCATAAAGAACAACCGGTAATATAACTGTTTTATAAATTCTAACTTTCAGATCTTTTGACAGCAGACTGGATGATAAAAGCTTCTCAACCGAATAATAACAGGCGTTTCCCATATTTATTCTGTGTTTAATTTCCTCCCGAGTATCATTTATATTTGTTACTGTTGCTCCCAGGTATTTGAATTTTTCCACCTCTTCAAAGGAAAAATGTTCAATTTTTATATTTCTATTTCGTACAATATTCTCGTCATGAGACATAACCATAGACTTTGTCTTTTCGGGATTTACTTCCAAACCTATCTCTTTACTTGCTTCAAATAAAATTTCCGTATTTTCCCTAATCGTTTGTGTATTTTCTCCTAACATATTCACGTCATCTGCATAGACAAGCAGCTGATGTAACCCGTTCGGTTATAGACTGGTAGGCCTAGTTTATATTATTACAAGGAGAATACATTTGACGTGGGTAAACAAGTCTTGATACTTGAAATCAACACATATCTACTGTATTAATTTGAATTAATTACAAGTTCTTAAATATATTTACATATAAAATTAAAACACTGTTCATAACAGCATGTTTTTCTGAACACATTGAATAATGATTTTTCGTATATTACATTACAAAAATGTAAATACATCTTCTGTTTTCGAATGCTTGACAATGAAAGAAAAGGTGGTCCACAGTTTTCTGTTTCTCACAGATACATAAGTAGCCATTTTTCTTATGTAATTTAAATCGTTCTAAATAAAACCCAAATTTCCCACGACCCGACCCACCGTGACTCCATGCGCTCCTAACTTGATGGTTTACTTAATAAAACCCCTCTGCCTGCGTTATCTGTATATCTACCTACCTGTATAGCACTCCGTCCGAGTCGAGGCTGTGGTCAGACGTGGGTCTGAATCCCTCTTGGGTCGATTATTTGGTTCGTTTCTTTATCGAGGTTTTCCCCCCGGCGAAAGTCTGTTAATTTATGCTGAACCCTCGGTTTTATCTCTTTATCACCATCTTCAACAAGCCACCGGTGTGGCTCAGTCGGTTAAGGCTCTTACCTGCCGGTCTGAAGTTTCGTTCGGGCGCGAGTTCGATCCCCGCTTGGGTTGATTACTTGTTTGGGTTTTTCCGAGGTTTTCCCGATCGTAATGTGAATGCAAGTTAATCTATGGCGAAACCTCGGTCTCATCTCGCCAAATATCATCTCGCTATCACCAATCTCATTGACGCTAAATAACCTAGTTGATACAGCGTCGTTAAATAACCAACTAAAAAACATCTCCAGCGATGCTAGATAATCTTGGAGTTCACATGGCTTCGCCAAATGTATTATTTAAAATCTACTTTTGTATATTTGTGCTAATGGTAGTTTTTTTCTTTTTCTACGTCCATTTTAGCTTCGTAATATTTTCCTACTCTTTGATGGTTAACTCCGTAAAGCTTAGGTCGTTAACCTCATTTCATGAATTGGCTCTTCATTGATTTGTGGGTGAATTCTACTTCCTTTCCATGAGGGTTTGTGGGAACTAATTTCGATTGTCTGTTTGCACTCTTCTTTCCGCGCGGTATTGCGGATTTTCCTGAGGCATCAAGGCTTTGTATCCGTACTTCATTATTCATGAATATTCTCAAAAACATGAAGCTGAACACAACGGAATTTACTGAAATATTGGTTTGTATTTATTTAGGCCTATATGTTATAAAAACAAAAGATATTAATTATTCGAGATTTTATTTAAGATTGAAAATTTGTGAATAAAGTTAGAATAGGACTCAGGAATTTCAGGAACTGTGATTTGTTTTTAACACAAATACTGTTCAGACCAGGGAATGATAAATTAACAATAAAACATATAATCTCTTGGATTACCTAAGCGTACAAAATCTTTATTTAGTTTACAAACTGTTTTTTTTTTTTTTTTAACCTTTGTAACTATTTCACAATTTAACTGCTTGATAACAAATTCATAATCTGTTTTATATATAACATTATACAGTAAAAATGATGTTAACTAATCACTATATTAATTGTAATTATATTACTTACATGTCTATTCTAGGAGCTTCTTGAATTAGTATCAGAACCTTAGTATAAATCTTCTTTAATGTACATCCAATGATTACGATATGTCATTAAGACAGAGTTAAATAACTTTAATATTTCTGAGTTTGTCACTTATTTTCCTTTATTAAACGAATGTCATATTTATTAATTATTAATTATTTATTAATTATTTAAAAATAGCGTGTAAGAGGGCCTTAGACTAGAAATATTTAGCTTAAATGTAGCTCTGTTTATAAGTATGCATAAGGGTGTAATTATTTGACTTATTTGAATTGTTGTATCAGTGAAGCGAGGTGAGTCAGTGAAGTTATGGTTTTACAGTGCAGTGAATAGTTCCGATCAGTGATAATTTATAGCGTCAATGAAATGTGTTCTATAGTGTCAGTGAAATGTGTCCTAAAGTGTCAGTGAAATGCGTCATAGTGCCACTACAGTGAGTGAGATGAGAGTAAAGTGAAAGACTATTGAAACTTATGTAGGGCCTGTACATATGTAGGTTGTATTGTAAAATTAGGTATTTTATTTATGTTTTATTATTTATTGTAATTATTGTGTTAAATTGTATTGTGTATTCTTAGTGTATTGTGTATATAATTGTATTGTGTATTGTATAATTATATTGTGTAGTGTAAATTTTATTGTGTATTGTAATTTTATTGTGTATTGTTTATATTGTGTATACCACTGCCACAGGGTGCTTGCCCACTTGCAGTGTAAATAAATACATATACTATATAGTCTATGTAGCTGTAATAGCCTCTTATGCTGCGCTACACTAACAACTACCTTCGTGAATTTCTTGTTCCTTTCAAGTAAATTATATATAATACACTGGATATATTAACAAGAATTATATAATATAATGTAACAATGTTTCTAATAACAAGTAAAAACTCCGGACTATAATTTTTGGATTTAGAACACAATACATTTTTAAAGATCCATATTATTTTGTACTTGTCATACAATAAAAAATCCTGCAAGTTAAAAAATATATTGATTAGTGCATAAAAATAAAAATATTAATAGTCACAATATAATAATAATAATAATAATAATAATAATAATAATAATAATGTATCTAGTTATTATACAGAATGGAAGGGAACCGATGCACAAAAATTTAAGAGGTGATTCTGTATGTTAAATACAACAAAATTTTATTACACTGTTCTTTCGATGAAGCACCGTTAAGCAGAAAAAAATAGTCTTTGTCCAATGTTTGCAGCGCTCTATTGCGGTATTGGTCCGAGAGAAATGACTGATTACTTTGTAAGCATATAGGTAATAATAATCTGAACAGGTAATGTCTTAAATCTTTTTTTTACAAATCAAACTGTTTAGCCATAAATTTAAATTGAATAATTGCAAAAATCGTTAAAATAAATGTTGGAACACAGATCACTGTCGCGTCACCGATTGAATACAGCAGAGGGTGAGGGGAAGGTAAGGAGTGCAGGCCGCACTTGCTCTCAATAGCCGTGATGTTGTCAAATGCTTTATAGAAACGTAACGATTTTCTATAGAACGGTGAATGTTAGAGAAAAAACTTATTTAGATTTTTAAAATCTATTCTCATGATCTATTACCAGTTTCATTTTGATGGAGAAGTTACCATACACCCTGTATTACAATCTATACGGTCTTTTACGACACTTGGTATGAGGCTGTATTTTCCCTAGATATATTACGAGCCTGTTGCAGGAGAAGTCCAGTGATGGTGATGTACCTTTATTCTTCTGGAATTTCATATTTTCCCTAAGGATTTGATATTTTTGGTTCCAATATTGAGGCGCTGGAAACTCGTCTACGCTCTTTTCCCGTCTTCTACCATGTTAAAGAACATTGCATTGTCCATGGTCACGACATGAATGTGGAATTAGGACTTGCCAACAAAGATGCTGCTTTTCATACAGATGGTTTTTCTCAGAATTTCCAGGAGAAACATAAGCATCATGAATCTCTTGAGACCACATTGACATTTTACAGAAACCATTAAAAAGTAATATGGTTATCGATAACTAAGTTATATATGCATAGAAAAAAATGCTCAATTATTTAGAAAATTTTGTTTTCATATGAGGAAGAAAAACATATTAGCCATATTTTATACATCTACTACGTATTTGAAAATGTCATGCATAATAAACAAGCATTTAAAAAGTAGGATTCTCTAAAGAAAGCCAGATTAAAACAATCTATATAATATTTATGTTGTCTATCGACTGAGAGAAACAGACTATATCAAATAATTTTATTAGTGTAGAAGTTTATATACTATTATTTGCGAATTCAGGGGATTATTAACGACGTTCTGTTTACAAATTCAGTCTTCTGGGCATGAAATATAATACGAAAATTTTAACATCAAAGCCATCAAAGTCGTGAAGTTTAAAGGGGAGGATTCCGTTCCTAATGAAGTAGATATATGATGAAAAACCATTGCAGATACTCCTATATACTGCACATTAATTCTGTTATTGACTTAAATGTGGAAATGAATATATCACAAAAAATCTAAACTACTAGAACAAAGAGGATTGCTAATCAAGATTTGATACCCTTTATAGTACAAAAACATACAAGAACGAAAGCACAACACGTTGTAAATATTTTGCAAGAATCAAAACTTATTTGAACCAATAATGAACCAGTGACATTTCACATCGCTAAAATGTTAACATGCCCTGCCTATGCATACAATACAGTGAATACACCTATCTTGAAAGCTCAAAAATTACCGACCAAGCATTAGATCTTTGAGAAGACCTATGAAGTACGGGCAGAAGTACCAGATATAAATGTGCTAAGATGGAAATAATGATGAAAATGCAGCAGGGATGAGACAATATTAGCTCCCAATCACGGTAGAAGAGCTCGACCTTGATCACGGGCGCATAGCGCATCCACTGTAACGTAGACAACAGGGATGTACATGCACATGCAGCGAATAAAGGCAGCAATTATTATAATAACGTGTGTTACTAAATTTCTGGCTATGTAATAGGGCTAATTATTCAGTTATTTAATATACATGTACATATATATAAACAAATCGCAATGGGAAGGGTGTTATAGGAACAAAAGGAGAAAGAGGAAAAGTTAATTGTATGTAAACCATTTTATTGTTAAAAGCAATTATTTATTGTGTAAATACTTTACTTCATTGGTTAGGAGAAACTAATAGGGTCTACCTGCTCGACGTGTGTGATCTCTAAGTACTTTTGAGTATCTGTTGAAAAAATAATAACGCCAATATTGATTGTATTATTGTGAAAATGTAGTCCTTACTCTCCAGTCGTGATTATGTAATGAGGTTTCTTAGAGTGATTTGTGAGATGCACGTAACACAAAAAAAAAAAAAAACAAATTGATTAAATTAAGATATTGAGAGCCATCGTAATTTTTGGGGTCAATCATTTAATGGGATATGTATGACTTTTAAAACTTCCACACTTTTCAGCTAAATATTTGTGAAATTTAAACTATATAAACAGATCTATAATAATATCTGTACAAAATTTGGTTCAATTAGGTCTAATAGTTTTGAAATTATATTTTTAAGTATATTTTATATTGACGTTACTAAAAAAAGCTCCTTGCATCAAAGTTTTCAAAATGTTTACTTCATATTTGCTCAAAATCTTGAAAATAGTTATTGGAATAAAAGTGAATTGGCTTTTTGAGCTTAGTAATAGTATAAGTTAAAGTGCAATCAAAGATAAAATATTATTTCTAAATTAAAGAAACACGTAGTCTAATAAAAGTTAATATCCAGACACAAGCAACAAATAAAACATCAACAATACATTTAAAATAAAGAAATAAAAGGAATCTAGATACAATCTACTGACCCAAATGTAAATTAATTTATCTTCGATGTCAATTCCGAAATCAATTTATTTCTCTCTTCTCCTGAATAATGCCTATATTTTTTTTTCTTTAATGTTGCGTCTCATAATGCCGTTTTATGTTGCTTTTTTTGCAAATGATATTTTTTTTACACAAACACTGGACTTCATCACCATGTACGAAGCATAAATATTGTATCTTCCACTCTTCCTGAAACTTTATTGTATGAGCGCTTTTGTTCCGTCATGATGCGCTGTGTTCTAAGATCTGTACATCCTTTAGCAATGTTTACAGGTAAACGAGCTCCGCGCGCGCGCTGCGGGCAGAAAATAACTCTCGCCCGCAAATATTAGTCACCATCGCGAGACTGTTATACAGGGTGTAAACGACATCAAATGCCAAAAAATACTGGTGGTAGAGCATGAATAACTGAAGAAAAAAGTGAAATATTGTTTTATTGTAACTATCATAGTTTTCCCAGAAAAAAAAAGTGTTTTATAAGTCTAACGTTTTTGGAAAAGAGAATATGCAGTCATTATCTACGCTACTTTGCCCGGTATGCACGCTGAAGCAGTCGTTTGTAACTCTGTTGTGTATTGGTGTGTGTTGGGTGCAAGGTCATTGACAGTAATATTCACGTTCAGGCGAAATGTAAACAAATAATGAAACTACTTTCAGTCTTGAAAACATGGTATTTTACAGATTAAAAATAAAATTATAAGATAAAATTTCACTAGATATGTTGTTCAGTAGGCTGATATGTACTGTCTACATAATTTTGACAGTTTATATCGTTTACACTACGTATACTCTGCAACAGATCTATACAACATCACACTACTATTTCTATAGGAAAATATATAATTATAATTATACAAAATTTAAGAGAAATGTAAGCAGAATTGGAAAACTATTGGGAATATCTGATATGGAAGATGTAACATTAAATTAAATTACTTCGAACTCTGAAACAGCATGTTACTTCGCGGTTGGAATAATCGTGAACGTCGGATTCATTATTTTTACAATAAATTCAGTGCAAATATGGAATATACACACACTTACAGGTGTACTTAGTAATAGTAATAATAATAATAATAATAATAATAATAATAGTAATAATAATAATAATAATAATAATAAATATTAAGTGGCATTAACCTGAATTGAAGCCTTAAGTAAGAATTACAATAATCTCAAGACAAGGCGGGAAAAACACGTTTCATGTCCACTTTAGGTGCAAAAGATGATGTCATCTAGTGGCTTTGCATGAATAAGTACTGTCACGTGCCTAATGCACGAAACCGAAAAACGATCCAAGTCGGACGTAAAGCCAGTTTGAAAATTTCACCACAGGGAAAAGAACTTTTCATTTCCACTTAATAAAGGCTCAACATAAAACATTCTTCCCGCTTCGTCTTTATCTGTTATATACAGGTATTAATCAATGTTCCTATCGATATTCCGCTAATAGTTGCATACTCAGGGTGCGAATCAAGATTTCTGATTGGGGGGGGGGCATAGAATCCTAGATAGAGAATACCGTACATAAAATTATTATTATTATCCTCATTCGATACGGCTCAACGCTTGGTTGCACTGAGTCGCTTGTCTTGCATCTTGATTATAAGGATAATTATATCCATGCGCAGGCTTAAGATGAGGTGTGTAATTCCTAAGTTATTGATTGTTATCAGCTTGATGGTGATGATAATACATCAGTATTATTTTCTTTTCTTACTTTGTACTGTACTTTATAAAGTATACTCGTATTAAAACAATTATATTTTGTGAGGGGGATAGAAGTTATCCCTGGCAGGGATGTTACTATGAATTTATGAGAGGGGGATAACTTACCAACAGGGGGGAAATCCCCCTCATCCTCCCCGTTAATTCGCACACTGTGCATACTAGATATTCCAAACCAGAAGTCTTCAGTACACGAGTAGTTACCATGTTCTTCAACTGATTCGTTGACCAACCAAGCATGATGTGAAACCAATTAATTACTTTGTTTTATGTCGTTCTGTCCACCATTTTAAATCTGAGAGGTGAAACTGGTGTATATAGAAGTTTGCTCTCAAATTTCATATCGCCATATTCGTATTCGATCTTAAAGTTGCGAATTATCTGTAAACAAATTTCACGCTTCATGTATAAACTTGTAGTAACAGTAGTAGTAGTAGTAGTGGTAGTGGTAGTGGCAGTGGCAGTGGCAGTAGCGGTAGTAGTAGTAGCAGTAGCGGTAGCGGTAGTAGTAGCAGTAGCGGTGGTAGTAGTAGTAGTAGTAGTAGTAGTAGTAGTAGTAGTAGTAGTAGTAGTAGCGGTAGTAGTAGTAGTAGATTCTTAGGATTCTTCTAATGAGACTCTCAATTATTTAATCAACATAATATATTCACAAGTAAAAATAAAAATTAGTGGTATAGTCAACACGGTGGAAGACGACCATATAGAGAATATCATAAACATTAAAATGGGAGCACCATTCGTACCCTTGGATAAGATACGAGTAGATGACTCTAAACTTCTTTTCTGGGGACGCAACCTGATTCAAGGGATTGAGAATCACGAGAAGTAGGTATTATTTAACTTATACAAAGTGAACGCATTGAAAAAGAAACATGGAATTTTTTTATGCTTTATAGTGTTAGTTGGGAGGCCGGAGGGAAGAAGACCTTTGGGGAGGCCAAGACGTAGATGGGAAGATAATATTAAAATGGATTTGTGGGCGGTGGGATATGATTATAGAGACTGGATTAATCTTGCTCACGATAGGGACCGATGGCGGGCTTATGTGAGGGCGGCAATGAACCTCCTTAAAAGTATAGGCCTATATCTGTAGTGCTCGGGAAAAGTGACACAAGTCAGTTTCCACAAACCTTTTTTGATAATCTGACAACTTGCGGAACATCTGTTCGCTTGGAAAAAAATACATAGGTATTCTTTCCATTACAATAATTGATACAGAAAAAAATCAAATCGACATAAACCAGTGTAAGTTGTCAATAAATTATCAAAAAAGGTTTGTGATAACTGACTTACGTCACTTCTCCCAAGCACTGCAGATATATAAGTCCAGCTTGCTTTCCTTCTGATGTAGCCTATCTAATGTAGAACTATTTCGCGCCTCACCTTCGCTATGACTGTTTCCATTTCGAGATCAGCAAACCGTCGACCAAGGCACATCCTCGGACCAAACCCGAAGGGCAAGTACACAAAGGGATGAGTCATCTTTTTATCTGCAAATTCGTCATTCTTTAGCCATCGTTCTGGTATGTACTTATCCGCCTGTGGGAAATACTTCTCCATGTTACTCAAAAGGATAAGAGGAATAACGGCGTCCACCTTTAAAAAGATAAAACAAAAATGATAAGGTGTTATTCTTTGACAAAATTTAAAATTCATTAAATGTATTATTAAATTATTCATTAATATGTTCGTTCATTTATTTACATGTGATATGGTTATTAAATTATGCAGGAATTTACAGATTTAATTTAAACAATATTTTTAATAAATTGATACGCTCATGTGGATGACATTTTGGGCTCCGAAAAATACATTTGAAGTCAAGAAAACATTCGTATGGACGAATGTAAAATATTTGTACTTGTCTGTATGAATATGGCTGCCATAGCCACCACAGCTGGCTACTGTTGCAGTTTTATAGCATAAGTTAAATTTTTACGTCGTTATTTAACAACGCTGTATCAACTACAAGGTTATTTAGCGTCGATGGAATTTATTGATTGATTGATTTATTTATTTATTTATTTATTCATTCATTCATTGATTCATTTATTCATTCATTTATTTATTTATTCATTCATTCATTCATTCATGAGGCCTTCTCATCCACACCACCAGAAGTAAAATACATATTGAAACAATGACAAAAATAGGAAAGTCATACTTAAATATAAAAATAATTTTCATGCACACTAACAAAATTATATTGGCTAAAATGAGATATTACTACACATGATACATAATTAAGTTATTTACAATTCATATCCTAATTCTACTTTATGATAGGCCTAAGTGTAAATTGATATACACACAGAATAACTTATAAAAATCGGCTAACACTCACAAATCAATTTCATGTAAAAGTATGTAATTCTTAATTCTTAATTTAAATTGATTAAATTGTTTAATTGGTGATAACCAGATGATATTTGGCGAGATGAGGCCGAGGATTCGCCATAGATTACCTGACATTTGTCTTGCGGTTGGGGAAAACCTGGAAAGAACCTAATCAGGTAATCAGCCCAAGCGGGAATCGAACCCGCTCCCGAGCGTAACTCCGGATCGGCTGGCAAGAGCCTCAACCGACTGAGTTACGCCGGTGGCAGCAGAAGTTACATCTAGCCCTCTCTCCACTAGTATTATTTACCTCGATAACCACACAGATACCAATAGTTATTGCTTTTTTAATCATACGAGTATAACGACGGAGATACAGGGACATCACTTTATTTTTACCAACATTTTTAACATTAACCTGGCTATACTCGGAAACACTGTTGCCCCCTTCCATTACAGGAGTTTGATGTTGCTAGTGCAATATGTAAACAAATCATTTTACTAGGTATAGGAGGAGAGAAAAGTAGTGTATCCATTTATGTTGTAGGGAAATACGATATTACGATTTTCAGTTTGATCATCACTTTTACGGAATTTATCAAAATACAGTAGAGTAGTAACATTTTTTTCAAAAACTCAACTTTTCAGGCGGCTATGTTCGTTATGTAATGCCTACTTTATTTAGCATATTAATTATTGATGTTATCATACAATATAGAGAGTGCATTTAAATTGAGGGAGTCATAAGTAAAGGGCTGTAAGTGCACTTTAGTTACTTTTGAGAAAATGGGGTTTAAATATTTAAGCTTTCGCATAATCAGTGAAATTTTTTATTTAAATTTTAATGTGTGATGCGATTAAAATATCCCTTTGCCACTAAAATTTTAGATACTTTTGCTTACACTGGATACACTTAACTCATGTTATTACAAATGTCACTAGCATTCCTTTGCTTCTAGCCACCTCAATTCAAAAAAAAGCCAATCTGAATTTTTAAACAAGTTGCTGAAAATGGTTGCCGTTCATTACAATGCAGGCTTCAATTCAGTACGAATATTATTAAAAACATTTTGAAGCATATTCTCTGAAATTGAATTTATCGTTTCTTGAATATAATTTTTAGTGCGATATTATTAATATAGGTTCTTTCTTCTATAGAAAACGCAATCATATTTATGAAACACTATGCACTGCAGTGTTTACTTCACTGCTTGAAGACTTCGAATGCAACAGCGGCCGTAAGTTTGTGTGTCTGACGGGAGCAAGGACATTAGTGAAGGGGTGAGAGTGAAGTACATTCAGAAATGCAGGTACAATAAAAATGCAAGTAAAAATAAAATGATGTCCCTGTAGAAGTGTTCATGTACACTATGGTTTATTACACGGTTCTTTCTTACCTATCAGCCGTATTACTACTGAAAATTTCTGCAACCAAAAATAACTATAAATAACTAAAGTCCACACCTGTGGAGTAACGGTTAGAGCGTCTGGCCGCGAAACCAGGTGACCCTGGTTCGAGTCCCGGTTGGGGCAAGTTACCTGGTTGGGTCTTTTCCGGGGTTTTCCCTCAATCCAATATGAGCAAATGCTGGGTAACTATCAGTGCTGGACCCCGGACTCATTTCACCGGCATTATCATCTTCATCTCATTCAGACGCTAATTAACCTAAGTTGTTGATAAAGCGTCGTAAAATAACTTACTAAAAAAATAAGTAACTAAAAAATCACTAACAAAATACTAGTGGAGACATCTATGAACGATAATAGATACTGAACTTGAAGTCACCTCAACTGTCGGTTACAAGCGCTGATAAATCTAAATTTAATTTTTCGTAAACTCATGACAATATTATCAGTGCAGTTAAATTTATAGAGCAGTTAAGTCACACTGAGATGTTTACCGGAAAACGGCATAAGTAGTGAACTTGCAAACATTTATATGGTTAAGTATTCTTTGTACCTTGTGGCAGCTCATAAATGGTGAGAAGATTTCTAAATTATTATAATATTAGTCTTTACTTACCCCTTTATGCACACGATAATTAGATAGAACTATATCTTTGGGAAGTTTTCTGTGCAGTCCTATAGCAACAGGAGTAATCCTAGAATACAAATTTTCATATCATCAGAATTTATCGTCAAAAATTAAAATAACATTGCTTGTTACAGAAATTCTTACATTATAAGAATGCAGAATTTGATATAACTCGACGGAAATAATATTGATGTGAAGTGCAATAACTAAAAACAATCCTGTAAAACTTGTAACAGTGTAGACAAAGTCAAGATTGCATGTATTTAGGCTATTTCAAGGAAAATATTGCTGCATTACTAGGAAGTATTTTATTCTAAACTAAAAGCAATCTTAGAAACTTAGAAGCCGTGCAGATAGAATTCGTAAGTTCACTGTTATTGTTCAGAAGACTGGACCACTAGAAATAACATGATACGAGAAATAAATTAAAATGTTGAAATATAGTGAAGACGATGTAACTTAGCAAAGAAATTGTTTATTGTTAGTAAAATAACATGCACAAAAATACAATCTTAGTTCTTCCCTGAAGGAGTAAAAACTCGTGCTTAGGGAGATATCTAAACACAAAGATAAACACAAACAAAGATAATTATTTGACACAAACTGATTCAAGAAAAAAAAATACAAGAATAAATTAAATTTAAAAATACAATTTCAATTTTAACAATTTAAGTCATACAAATACATATACATATTAAATCAATATATATTATTTAAAAATTAAATTCCTGACGCTATTTTTTAATTTCTGATACTAAAATTTTCCATATTTGGGTATTTATCAATTATTTTATTGTATAACCTTGGACCAAAGTAGGTACCATGGACACAACTTTTAAAATGTATGCACATAATTATAATCTAAAAGTTAGTCTCCGTTACAGATCGACAGGTGGAAAAATCTCTGAACTGCTTAGACCAGGCATTTCTAACTGCTGGCTCTGTGACGTCACACTTCTCTATTCTCGTACTCTTCGAAAGGGGACACATACATAGATGAAAGAGCAAAGTAAGAGGAGAGGCAGTGGAAGGGCTAGAGATGTTTAAATAGTGGAGACATAACATTACTCTCCCTTACGTGCTCTACCAGGTCTGCTCCAAGAGGAGAAAAGCGCTCCGACGTCACAGGTTCAGCAGTTGGAAATGTCTGTCTTAAACGGAGATGACTTGGAGAATTATCTTGATTGTTACATTTTTACTACTTCATACTACTTTTCACCAATAAAACGGTACGAAATGACGTGTTTCAAGCATCCATGGCTGCTTATCCCACAATTTTTATCACCATCCTAGCGTTTATTTTTTCACCTCCCTAGTATTATTTCTTATTTCTTTGCCAGCATTGTACTTTCAATAATTGTATCTTTAAAAATAATTCATGCTTATTTCGTCATCATGATTTAAAACTTTTCTATCGTTTATCTTGTTTATATTATTTACATTATCTTATAGCTTTTGCTGTATGAAATTATGGATAGTCACGTATCAGAGATAGTTTAATATTATTGATAATTGAAGTGGAATGCAACTGTTTTAATAAAAATGAAACTGAATCAACAAAGCCTTCTTCACTACAGTTCAATGAAGATTTTATTGTTGGCACAACTGGTAACAAGAGAACAGCTCATCACAATACATTAATGCCGTCTAGAAGAATATTTGTAATGATGAGATGGCACAATTATACATTTGAAGACAGTTTAGTATTTTCGTAAGTCAATATTTTATTGTATTAGAGTACTTTATTTCTTATAATCTGTATATACTTTCTTCTAACCGTCATTAAATTCCAATCGCGTTTTGATTTTCTCTAGATAAATCAAAACCACTAGTGAGATTACTGTAGATAAAATACATTTTTACAACTGATCCGTATTTTATCATTATAATGATAATAATAGTGATTAGGTTGATTATATATACAACTTGCGTCTTTGAGTTTAACACTACGGTTTGATATACATTTTTATGAGAGAATTATACAGTACATAATAAAGAAATTTAAGATTACATGTAAAATGGAAAGAATAGCATTGGTCTCAAAATATGGTACTTCATTTATTTTCTCTGCAGATGCGCCAATCCTTGTCCACTCCGAGTAGTCCTTTTTCTAATGTTCATAATTGTATTCAGAATGAGAAGTACTATGTTAAAATTGTTAAGTAGACTAGAATTTATTTATTTTTCATATAGCCAACAGGTTGAGGTGACGTTTCTAACGGGTGTGCCCTTGGAATAAGGTTTCGCTTAGTACGGCGCCGTTCGGAAAGTTACATGGACAAGTAAATAGGGCAATTAGCGGTGATTCAGCATATCAGCTTTCGGCAGTAAAATCTTGCGACTTATACATTACATTATAGATGTAATTTACTGGCTTACCTTATAAGAGTGCTCGAACTGTTTACCATCCTGTCTAATGCACATTTCACATCTATTGAAAAGTTTTCTAGAGACATGAATAATTAGTTTAATTCGATTTTTGAACGACTATTATAGTTTTCGTTTTAACAATTTAGTGATCGCATTCCAAGTTGATGTCTTGATTATAAGTGCCTGTTGACTAATTTTCTTAAGGATTTCATGATAGACTGTTTCAACCTATGACTGCTTTCGAGTTTCAGTTCGATTTAAGGTCGATATTATTCAAATCGGCTTCACAGAGAGCTATTACCTGGAAGCCAGATTTACAATGTATAAGACAGTTTCTATGGCCATTTTTCTTACCTCATGCATTCCTTTATGCAGGCTTTGAGATATTTTAGTTCATTTAAAATGTCATACGTAATTGGTTGTGTTTTATCCGGTAAGACTCGATGAATTTCCTGGAATAACTTTTCTTGTTTATCTTGGTTTTTCGCCAAGTAGTATAATGTTTCTGCAGTTGTATATGAGGTCTGGAACAAATATGTCACAATTAAAATTTTCCCTGTGATGTATCATTAAAATATTAGGAAAAAGAGCACTATTTTAACTTCATTGATTTTCTAATGACACAGTTTTCAAGATATTAGATTCAAGCAAAGGAAGGTTTTGTAATATACGCTATAGGTCATCAACATGATTTTGATGCCCACAGCGGTCGCTCGAGTTGCTCTGAAAATCACGTGTATCTTGCAACTGGCTTGCTATGCCTGCCCAAAACAAAAGTTGTCAAACTGTTGACCTCTTCGTAGTCAATACAGTGATATCATTGCACTGAGATTTTATTTTCCTTCTGTTGCCAGTTTCTCCCCTCCCCGTGTGTAATTGTCATTTATATCAAAGTTATAATGTCCAGTTTAATGTAACCTGCATAAATCCCCATAGGATTTCTTTTCCTATGAAGAATGCAAAGTAGATCTTCTGTTTAGTGTCGTATATTGGTACACAAAATGGATGATATTCAGGCAAGACAAAGTAGTATGACAAACCACTGTTCACCCACCTAATTTTCATATAGATGACGCTTACTAGATTTGCTATGCAGGTCACGTGATCCCCTGCAATTGGCTAGTGTTTCCTTGCTCAAAGCAGTAGTTCGTAAGCTCTCTAACTTCTTGTGGTCAAAATAGTGATCTAGTTTTATTAGATTCTGTTACCAGTTTCCTTTTATGTTACCTTTTGTTCGTGTGGACCCTTCATATATCCTATATCAAAGTTAAAATCCTCAATAAAACAATACTCGAATAGGATCATCTATAAGTAAAACGGACACGTAATATATTCTTTAGTTTTATAAGAACCGATTTGAATAGCAAATAAATAAATTAAGAAATAAATAAAATAAAGAAAATGTATAGTGTGTTTTCGAACTCTACCGACAAACATCAAGGGGATTTTCTGAGGAGGTATTTGAACATTTTGAGATAAGGAATCAATGGCCACCGGAACTATGTTTTGGAGTTATAGGAGTTCATTAGTTGGTAAATAAAATTCTATCTACGACTACGTCATCACTAGCTCGTGTTATTCCGCCTCTTTCATGCTCTGGATATAAATACGTTCTACTCATATGTCAGTGCCAGCCAGATCACCTGATCTTATATCTACTAACTTTTTTGTGTGGACATGAAAAGTATAGTGTACAGACCGCCTGTGGAAGATGGATTAGGTCTTGTTGCTCGCATTATTGTCGCCTGTTATGAGATATGCACTACCCCTGAAATGCTAAAGCGGGTACGTCTGTCTGTGGTGCAGTGATTGAGAATTTATCTTGGCGTCCATGAACTAAATTTAAAAATATTCTACAATTCATGTACCTCATGATAACTAAATTGATTCTGAAAATTGTTATCTTACTCGTCTTCCATATGACCCACCACGTGTCTTGTCCGATAATTTATGAAGGAAGCTTTATTGTCCATGGATCACCTTTCTCAAAATATCCAGATTCATCCTTCGAACAACCCGTTAAACATTATCGGCAGAGTTCAGAAATACACTGTATAAAGAAATATTCTTGATGAAATGTGACAAGGACGAGAAGAAATAAACAATAATAGAAACGAAATAATAAAACTTAAAAATTGAGGAGAAATTAAATGTGGAGAAAAGAAGTGCGTACGGGAAATAGAAAGGGGAAGTGAAGGTAAACAATTAAACATAATCGAATGAAGAAATGGAAAAATTGGAGATAGTAAAGGGAAGAAAGAGGCTAGAGAAGAAGAACAGAATAGTTTGAGAGAAAATTGCGTGTAAAAAAAGAAAACAAAAGTTTATTATTCTTTTGTAATTAACTTATTCAACATCCCTCTTAAATCAGAGAGATTGTTCGGATTCGATGAGATGGATGTTATGGCGATAATATAAAAGAACTTAATATAGACCTAACCAATGTAATAGAATCGAACTTCGGTTCTTCTCTTGAGAAAGCAATAATTAGACATTTTTCGTCCACTACAACTTTATAAGCTTAATAAGAAGCCAGCTGTCGTAGTTGTCGCCATCATTACTAATAGCATCACAAACATCAGTAAATTGTTAGGCAACCTCATCTTATACTTTCACTCGATATATTCTCTGTTACCTTTCACTCAATCTTTGCTTCAGAAAATGATTTTTATTTCATCTTGAATATCATCCAGCGGAAGTTTCCTTGACTACTATCTCCATAGCAACATAATTTCCGTTTCTCGTCTGAGAATTTGTATATTATTGTTGACGTAAGTTTGAAGCCGACATCCTTTCTCTTCTGTACGACAGAACGTTAGTATGAATGTCTGAATGTATTTACGGATTAGTCCATGAATTCAATTCAATTTATTAGGTCATTAGACATACAGTAATAGGCTTCGTCACAGATACATTTGAAAAAAAAAAACAAATATAATTGAAACAGTAAAATTTAATTAAAACAATGAAACTACTAAATATTTATAAAACTATCAAAATTGATTAAAAAACTTCACCCTAAATGTATTAATTGTAACTAGATTTAATTAAATATACTTATTACAATCAATTACTTGCGAATTTGTGTTAAAACTCGCTAACAAATTAAAAATATTTAATAACTAATTATAAAATCTAGTTTTAAAGGTATTGATTGTTAACTTACGATATTAACAAGGAAACTTATTATACAGTATACATAATTTCAAACCCATAACAGAAAAGTTTGTGTTACTCTTATGTAATCTACAGCATGGAATATTAATTTGTTTACTGTTTCTAATTCCATGTTCATGTATATAAGCCACTAATGAGTAATTGTCGATATTATGTCGAGTGTAAAGTACTAGATCATATATATATATATATATATATATATATATATATATATATATATATATGTGTGTGTGTAATATCTGTGATTGTCTGAAAAGTGATCAACAATGTTCAAGATAGTTTCATTTACATGAAATTCTAATGGCTTTCTTTCGCAAAATCAAGACACTTCTAATTTTGGTACTCGCTTTAGTTAACTAATGCCATCTACATTCCGGGTACGATTCCAAAACGTTCTCCGAAAATGTTTTAAAGAAGTTTCTGAATGATTTTCTGAGCTCATCTCAGTATTCAATGACATTCTCGTTGAACCTGAATCCAAGCTTAGTAATTATTTCTCAGCGTAGCTCAGGAGTTAGCGAACTTAGCTCGTACACCGAGGCTTCGCTCTTGTAGAGTTCAAGTCCTGCTGATTACTTTCTTATGGTCTTTCAGAGTTTTCCAAGCTGAAAGTGGAATGTTAGGTAATTCTTTCGTGAATCTTCGGGCTCACCTAGCCAAATATCATCTTCCTATCAACCTCGCAGTTGATATAACGTCTTAATTCAGCTATTCAAAAATATATTCTACCGTCCTTACTTCAAGCCGATCATTGAAACATACTGTAGATCTATGTAAGAACGCTTTCATCCTACACTTATGAACCACTTTATCTAGCTAGCCATCTGTAGCCTACCGTCCACACAGCCATTTGTACATCTACTGTCCAGTCAGCCGTCCGTCATCCATCCATCCATCCATCCATCAATCCATCCGCTTATCTAACCACTCATTCTTCCGTCCACTCATAAATTCATTCGTTCGTCCTTCTCCCAGCTTATCCATCGATCCATCCATCCATCCATCCATCTATAAATATATCCACCCACTCACTCACACACTCATCTACCCACTCCAGGGATCTATTCATCTATCCATTCATCAAATCATCCTTCCGCTTGTCCAGTCATCCACGTTTCCGTCCACTCACTAAGCCATTCAATTCTTCGTCTGTCATACCCATCCATCCACTCACTCATTTTTTCATTATGCTTACTGACCTAAGCGTTACTTCGGTGCAGAGACTACAACGTGTTCATAATATGTGCGTCCGTTTCGTCTGCAATATTCGCCGGGCTGATCACGCAACACCATCCCTCGAAATGTTGTCCTGGCTCCGTCTAGAACATCGTAGGAAAATCCACTGTCTTTCCTTTCTCTTTCACATAATGCATTTCTCCACTCCTGTCTATCTTGCGTCTCGTTTTCAAAATTTATCCACCCATCATAACCTAGACACACGATCACAACACTCCTCAATATTATCCATTCCCTCCCACCGAACATCCTCATATTCATCTTCTTTCACTGTGGCTGTTCCTCGACTTTGGAATTCCCTACCGAGTAATGTCAGGGACTGTCAGACATCAAATCAATTTAAGAATAGGCTAACGAGATATTTTTCTAACAATTATTGTCAACAATAATAGCTGTTTCAGGTTTCTCAATGTTTAATGGTTATATATATCACAGATAAATATCTAAATTATCTCATTATTATTATTATTATTATTATTATTATTACTATTATTATTATTATTACTACTACTATTATTATTATTACCATTATTATTATTATTATTATTATTATTATTATTATTATTAATCGTTATTATTATAACTATTTGTTACCAGTGTTTATTATTGTCACACTAACATTAGTTATCCAATTTTCATTATTTACTTTTATGTTGTTTTATGATCTAGATATTAATGTAATAACTATGTAAGCAAATGTATTTAATTAGAATTAGAGTCTGGCTGGGCGGAAGAGAAGGCCTATTGGCCTTAGCTCTGCCAGATTAAATAAATAAATAATAATAATAATAATAATAATAATAATTATTATTATTATTATTATTATTATTATTATTATTATTATGTATTCGTTGATCTGCCAGATCTATTCATCCACCCACTTACCCACTAATTCAGGCATTTATTCATCCACTCATGAAGCCATTTAATCGTTCATATGTTAGTTCAATTCTTCCATCCATTCAATCACCTCTCATCTAGACATCTTTATTCATCCATCCACTTATGAAACCATTCATTCGTCTCTGTCAGCTTATCCAGCCAGCCATCCATCCATCCAGCCAGCCAACTAGACAGACAACAATCCATTTTTTTCTTTTCGTTTCTTTTCTACCTTTCATGAGCGTTTCAAAATGTTTTTCAATTTTAATTTTGGAGAATGTCAAATAATTTATTTCATTAAAATTTCGAGTAGTACGGACTAATTAGTATTGGAATTTACCATATTACACGTGTTTTTACTCTAATACTGCTAACACCCGCATTGATATTCGTCGCAAACACCAAGTAGTATTTCCATTAAATTTAATACTCACAGACTCTATTCCCGCTACCATCATGTCTTGGGCCATTACCACCGCGTATAGCGGGTTTGAGTCTTGCGATAGTAATCGTTGGAGCACCGTAGTTTCCTTCTCGCTGTCTTCAGACGTCTCTTTCATTCTCTGTAGAGCCTCGTTTATGTATTTCATAGAAATTCTGCATAATAGAAAAATTACATTTAATTGAATAATCATAAAACATTAATTTTATATGCATTACAATAATATTATTAAACTTTAAAACTACACCTGAAACATTTTGGGCACATGAAACATTTCATAATGGAACGCAATACTTTCCATCTGTTTCCATTATCGAAAAACTTGACAACTACTTAGACTGATCTCGGATTCATTGATACTGATTTAGACTTTGTATATATTTAGCATGTTGGTGGATTCCTTCATATAGAGTAGGTTTGTGAAATACTCTGACGAACATTTTGAGGAGATTATAGATGCAAAACCAATGAATAAAGTTCCTATATATGTCACAATTCGAAATGTTTCAGAACTATAGCTCTTGTAATGAGTGTTTAAGTCTTAGACTAGATATTATAAATACGATTTCGTCTTCTTAATACAGATTCTGTATTGATCATAGCACATGATTAAAAATCTCTACTGTTAAAAGAATTATTGCACATTCTTTAAAAATACGCTTTTATTAAGTTTCGATATGACTCATAGAGATAACATATAAACAAAATATTTCAAGTGCCTCACAATAACTAGTCTAAAGCATTAGGATCCATTGAGGGAAGATATCAAGGCAAGGTCCACCGCGACCAATTCATCGCCCATGAAAAATATTTCTCATAATTGCGGAGTGTTTATCTCCCATTAAGGTCTGTCAGTCTATATACATAAACCATGTTCTCCACGTCTGCATTTCTGTAATCCATCCTGTTACAAAAAAAAACGGGAAAACAATTCGCAAGCCACTATGTACGAAGTCGCTAACAAATGAAGCTGGTTGGCGAAGAACTTTCTGCCTTTAAGAATTTAATCACTGCTTACTGATCACCTTTCGATGGTCTCCGAATAACAGTAGTAGCCATCGGCGTAACTCAATGGGCACAGACGTTTGCGTATTTATCCAGAGTTGCGATCGGGCGAATGTTCTCGCTTGGGCTGATTACCTGGTTGGGTTTTTTCCGAGGTTTTTCCAACCTTAGGGTGCATTTCAGGTAATCTATGGCGAATCCTAGACCTCATCTTGCCAAACCTCTCGCTATTACCAATTCCAGCGAAGCTAAATAATCGAGTAGTTGGTACAGCAACGTTAAATTATCAACTAAAAATAATAACACTGGCCATGTTAACAAGCGTCTGAAAGCTATATACTTCCTGTGTATAGTATGAAACCAAACTATTATTGATTGATCTACTGAATGCCATTATAAAGTCACATTACGTAATTATTCGAAAATAAATATAGACGGGTCAAACGGGTTTCCACTCATCATGCTTCTTATAGTTTTGTTATTTAATTATTAGGATAGTGTTGTTTTCTTTTATGATCCTGTAGTGCAGCCGTGGCGAAAATGTGATCGTACGTCGAGCCACTGTGTAACCTGCAACATGCATAGCACCTATGGAGGGAGGCGGACACCTGAAGGGGAAGTGAAGCAACTGTCTGACTTATTAACGGATTTTCATTCTCCTTACGTCAAGTGCTTAAATATAATTTTATACAGTATAAGGTTGCAAACTATTGTTTAGTACGTGTAACGAAGAAAGAAATGAATAAGAAAACATAAGACATATTATCACAATCTAAAATTAACTTTCTTGAGAATGTCTCTGCGACAGAGTTTCAAAATTAGGAATTATGTCACTTACTGCTAGTCGTAGTTGATCACGAAGGTATTTGTCTGTCAGTCGTGATCTAAATTTGGTTTTTACTATTTTCATTCTTGAGAATAATTTTTCACAAACGTAAGTTGAAGAGAACATGGCTTCAACAGAGCAAGCGAAAGAACGAAGCTTCGGATATTTATTTTTTGGCAAAGATTTGAAAAGTTCAACATTTGTCAAGTCCTTACATCAAGCTTTCATTTAACATCACATTGTAAATCTGTGAGTTTAAATTCAAGATCTAACCGCATTATTCGTACATCTGCTGGAAAACGATCGACGTAGAGATAATAATAATAATAATACTTAACCTTTTAATGTTTCATGAGTGACATATAGTATAATGCCGTTTTATGTTATACTACTGTTTTCCTCGTAATACTTATGAACAAATCATAATTACATTTAATAGGTTCGTTCCAACAAGCCGTTCATGGATCAGTTCGTGTACGGTTCCTGTACCATCTTAATGCGCATGCGCTAGTTGAGCATCTGCTATGGGATTGAAACTGGACTGGACGTGTTGGAACGCTTTCGCGGATCGTTATGTACTAAATCCAGAGATGCTATAACAGTGATCATCTTTGCTAAGAATGGGATGCTTAATTATTGTCGTTTCGCAGCTAATTCTAATTGGAGAAAATAGAATTTCGATCATTTTCTATGAAAAGATGACAAAAAATATGGAAAGCAAGAATTCCATTAACTCAATGTCGTGTACTGGGGTATTCTCATCTAAAAATAGTTCTTTTTTAATTATTAATTTATGTGTGTTATTTATTATACTTTTAATCAAAGCTGCACGTTGAAATTGTAATGAACTATTTCAATACCCAAATAATTTCCATTCCCTTTCTTTTTGGCAAAAATTTAAATTAAATCTCTAGTTTTATTATTCGACTGCACTGTCACTTTTCATCTTAACCTCATTGATGTGAACAGTCGATCATGTCTTTCTTCAGTTGGTGAGCTTATGCGCATGCGCGTCTCGCGTTCTCGTACATGCCTCAATCCGCTGACTACTTCTGACCGTTCCGAACCCGTGTCAAAAGTTTGTTGGAACGCCCGACTGCAGTACATGTTTCCGGTTCAGGACTGGTTCGGAATTTGTTGGAAAGCTTTTCTGTACTGGGCATGCTCACGATAGTTACGGACTGTTCCAGACTGTTGTTTGAACGAACCTAATTTTCTCATCATATTGGCAGCAAAAAAATGCGTCCTCCCATCCTTCTTGAAACTTTCGTTTTTGTAGAGGTACATGGTTTCGAGAGACATTGCGACGATACGACACTCGCAGGTCAGAGACAAATAAGCCTACAAATGGAACGGAGTTTATATTTACATAACCTTCCTTGGTTGTAGAATTAAAACAACAGCATGGAATGTGAAGTTAGAAACAAATGTTTTAATGAATTGAGAAAGAGTTAATACATGTAATTACTAAGCTTTATTGCAGATATTAATGTATAGTCTATTGTATAATTTTAATTGCGTTACATGATATATACAGAACTATTGCCTGGAGTATACTCGTACTAAATAATTTTCGACGGAGTATTAAAAATGCTGTTTCATAATTTTTCAGAATTTCTCTACAACACAATGTTCAATACAGCATCATCATCATCATCATCCTTCACGAATTAGGCCTCTGTAGACCTGTTTCGGCCCCATCTAGCAGTCTTCTTAACGGTCTTCCTGGTCGACGATGTCCTCTAGGTTTATATTGCATCATAATTTTTGGGATTCTTGAATTTTCCATTCTTCTTACATGATCTAGCCAATTGAATTTGTATCTGGTGATTTTTTATTCTACTGACTCTACTTCTAATTGTTCTAAAATTTCTTCATTCCTTTTTCGGTCTAAAAGAGTATATCCTGCTGTTCTCCTGAAAAATTTCATTTCCGTTGCTTTGATTCTGTTCATGTCTTTTTTCTTTAATGTCCAAATCTCGCTTCCGTATAGAAGGGTGGGTAATGCTAGTGTATTATATATTTTTATTCTTGTAGATTTTTGTACTAATTTAGCTTTTAATGTATTGTTTATTATTCCTAGAATTTGTGTAAATTTGGTAATTTTCTTGTTCACATCTTTTTCATTTTGATAAGATATTTCACAACCCAGATAATTGAAATTTTGCACTTGTTCGAGGCATTGGTTATTGTGTATTATCTTACTTCCTATTAAAGGTCTAGGTTAAATCCTTACACACAATTTAATTAGGAAAACCAAATTATGAGATCGTAGATGAAGTACATGAATAACCAGGATTTATTTTTCGTATTTCAACAAATATTTTAAGAATATCAACCAGAACCTGAATCAGAGCTATATAAAGTTGTAGTTGTTAGTTCATGTCCAATTTCGTCTTTCGCCTTTTAAGTTACCTCTAGTTTCTTCAGTGGAACGGCAAACCTCGATGTGAGACAAGTGGCCAACACGCTTGGAATTCACATACCGTTTTCTTGAGCCATAATTCTCTTGCAAGGACGCGTTTTCGACTACCTTTATATGTTTATCATCCTATATATCACATTGATATTAACATTCATTCTGGCTAAGTTAATCTAAAGTTTTTACTTTTACCGTGTTACCTCTATATCGAAGAATTTCCGGGGGCACGTTATTATGAAGTAACGTTTAACTACATGCGCTGTCACATCTATAAGTTAGGTTTCTTATTCTGAAACACCCTGCATAAATTGTCATATAGGCTAAAACGTCTACCACAAACCATCTATAGATTTTATTCGCAAACGATAATGGGAAATTTAATGTATTTATTTCTGGTTTTAGGAATATTTCTCGCGTGTCCACGAATGGTTCAAATCTTCCCACGTCCTGTCTGCGGTCACAACTATCATTGCGAGCCACAATGTGCTCGCGAGTCACATTTTCGCCACGGCTGCTGTAGTGGAATGCGGAACAAGCTCGAAGTCAGATTTTCATATTGAGAAATGATCTCAACGATGTTAAACATTTTAGGGATCAATGTTTTGCATGCGAGGAGGGATATATACAGCAGGTAAATTAAGCGATATCGCGAACCACAGGTTGTGAATTCTTGTGATGTCATAAATTAATTAAACGCATCAGAGACGACGATGCGGGGCGAAACGAGACAAGGCGGACTGAATGTCCCTTCCATTTGGAGAATTGGGTGGAATTGCGGTATGGCCGGAGTAGTCCGGCTCAAGGCCAGTGAGAGTATTGTGGACCGCACCAGGACAAGCTGACCCGGGAGGGACCGCAGACAGGACGTGGGAAGATTTGAACCATGTGTGGACACACGAGAAAAAATCCTTAAAACTAGAAATAAATATATTAATTTTCCCATTATCGTTTACGAATAAAATCTATAGATGGTTTGTGATAGAGGTTTTAGCCTATATGACAATTTACGCAGGGTGTTTCAGAATAAGAAACCTAACTTTTAGACGTGACAGCGCACGCAATTAAACCTTACTTCATAATAACCAGGCTTCGAGACTTTGGACCCGATACAATAAGTTTACTGTGCTTGTACTATAGGTTGTTGAATCGCTGCAGGTACTGAAAGGTAGAGATGTGTTGAGGTAAAGACGTTGCTATTTAGAGTAGAGTACGGTAGTATGGGGAAACGCACACATATGGCCATTCTGAAAGTAAATATACATTACACAATGACAGTGTCAAAAGAATGTGGAAAGTATTTATTCTCCTGTTTTTGATAAGCATTTGTGTTTAATTATACACAGTGTTAATGGTGGAAATAAACATGTAGCAATTTTAATTTCTTCATTTATCCTATTGGACATCTTTAGGAAGTGCAGTTACAGTACCGAATTGCAATGTACTACAAGATATATTTTCAGTGTCTCAAACGTAAATCTTTTTCAGTTGTCTACCAAACACAATTTGTACTGTGAAAAATGCGCTCTACGTCGCATGACTTTATAGGAGCAAAACGAAAAAACCTAACATCATTGCAGTCTCTAAGAGACAGTCCTTCATTCTCGGGTGACTCTATGTCTGCTAATTTGCTGTTTATATTACACAATGCTCCATATCCTTTATTTTTACATAAAATTGATTTCCACTTCTGTTTTACACATTCAGTAACCGGTGTACTTGGTGTCTCATTAATTCTCTGCGTCATTTCCTCAATCAATTTGAGGGCTTCCGGCATCTCTTGCTCTGACTTTTGTAATCGTGTAATAGTTTCAGACACAGTTTGAAAATATGTATGGAAACCAAATTATTCATCAGAACCTTCAAATCTAGAGCGTTTTCCTTTGCGTATTTGTTGCCATTACTTCTACAGTACTCCCACCCACTGCACGCTTTACCACTATACTCAGTATGCCGTTATGCGGATTTCGCACTGAACTGCTCTATCGGGTCCGAAGTCTCGAAGCCTAATAATAACGTAGTCCCCGGAAATTCTTCGATATAGAGGTAATACGGTAAAAGTAAAAACTTTAGCTTAACTTAGCCAGAATGGATGTTAATATCAATGTGATATACAGGACGATAAACATATAAAGGTAGTCGAAAACGCGTCCTTGCAAGAGAATTATGGCTCAAGAAAACGGTATGTGGGCTCCAAGCGTGTTGACCACTTGTCTCACATCGAGGTTTCCCGTTCCACTGAAGAAACTTGAGGCAACTTAAAAGGCGAAAGACGAAATTGGACATAAACTAACAACTACAATTTTATATAGCTCTGATTCAGGTTCTGGTTGATATCCTTAAAATATTTGTTGAATACGAAAAATAAATCCTGGTTATTCTTGTACTTCATCTACGATCTCATAATTTGGTTTTCATAGTTAAATTGTGTGTAAGGATTTAACCTAGACCTTTAATAGGAAAAGCACAGGCGAAATTTCCAGAATTCATACTGTATTGAACATTGTGTCGTAGAGAAACTCTGAAAAATTATGAAACAGCATTTTTAATACTCCGTGGAAAATTATTTAGTACGCGTATACTCCAGGCAATAGTTCTGTATATATCATGTGACGGAATTAAAATTATACAATAGACTATACATTAATATCTGCAATAAAGATTAGTAATTACATGTATTAACTCATTCTCAATTCATTAAAACATTTGTTTCTAACTTCACATTCCATGCTGTTGTTTTAATTCTACAACCATGGAAGGTTATGTAAATATAAAACGTAAATATCATTTGTACGAGATCGTGCGTATTTGCTTGTTTTCCGCACAGAACCAATACGCGGTAAGTGTGAAATACCACATTCAATATTCCCAACGTAACACACATAACAATTTCCCTCTTCTTACCGCTTAAGCGCGACATTCATTTTACTGCTTTAGGCTTTTAACCTATTATTTTTAGAGACGTTTAACATAGTAATAATTATAAATTGGAAACTTACCACTGCAATTTCACCTAAATTGCAATGTTAATTATTGTTTCTAAATATTTGCAAAAATGAAGTAAAATCTACTACTCCACGAAACTTATTGCATTCCTGATACAAGTAACATTAAGGAAGCCGCGAAAATATCAACAAGATTCCAGATGCCGATGTTATTACTGCAATATGTTATATAAATAATATTGTTAAAATATTAAAATGAAAAAATAAATCATTACATAACCTTACCGTTTGTTTTAAGTTCGCATTTATAGACTGGGGAAAAAAAAGACAGATGTATATCACGGCCTGCTGGAGTATAGTAAACACAGAAAACATTTTATAGCAACAATGTTGAAGAAAGATATTTTGGTTTTCCGAAGTTGCCGTCATTAAACAGAAATCAACATGGAGATTTCATTGCAACTAATTAGAAATTCGTCTTTCAGGTATGTAATAAACGATCTTCGCACAAAATAATGTACGATACACGAGCGGTATGTTTGTTTCCATGTTCTCGGAAATTAAAAAAGCTCAACTACGTTTCGCTTTTTCAATCTTTTCCTCGAACATGAAAACCGCTCTTGTAACGTATATTACTATTTCACTCGGTACAGAATAGAGACAGCGTATAAGTGGTGGCAGAGGTGCTTCAATGCTTAGCCATAGTAGCCTATCCATCCCTCGAATGTCTTTGGATCTGCTCTCGCAAAGTGCTCATGTGCAGAATCCGTGGATATCCAGAATACCGCAATCTTTGCGCCGGCAAATTCCTAGAAGTCTGCTACTGTTATTCCAGCGCGTGCTATGCAGCATACAGTCATAATAGGGGACGAATGTGATGTAAGTGAGAAAAAAATGTCATGCTATTTTGTTCCGAACTGTTTACAGAGAACTGAAAAAGCTGCACATCTGTTTTCTCTGTCACGAGATGGAAGAAATAAGGTAAAAGGAAAGAAGTGATTATAAATATGAAAAGGACCGATCCGCTATCTAAGCGAGAATTACATTAATTGTGAGATTAATGAATAACTTTATCTTGATTCAAGAATTTATTCTTTACACATATCAGCATAAACGAGAATAGCTCACAAGCAAACATTCTGATTCGGGCAGATAAAAAAGTTAATTTGTTTTCTTCCATCATGTCAATAATGTCAAAACAAATGCTTATACAAATTTTGGCCACTCGACCGCAATTACGAGACTTTCCAGAAAGTGATTTTCCCTGGGGCCGTTTACAAAAAAAAAACAATTGCATGGAAAGATTTACTGAAACAGAAACAGCAATTCTTTCGTTATTTATCAACACGTCCCCACTGGAATTGAGACATTTGTCATACCATGGGATCAATTTTTGTATCCTTGTGTCGTAGAAGTCAGCTGCCTGGGATCGGAACCAGCGTTTGACATCGTCTGCATCTCTTTCGTTCCCATGATATGACAAATGTCTCAATTCCAGTGCGGAATATGTTGCAAAATTGCTGTGTTTGTTCCAATAAATTTGTCCAATGAAATCGTGTTTTCTTTCTGTTAACGGCCCCTGGCGAATTAATTTTTTTACGACCCTCGTAATTGCGGTCGAGTGGCCAAAATTTGTATAAGCGCTTCCTTTGACATTATTAACATGGTGGAAAAGAAAAATTTAACATTTTTATCTGCCCCATCAGAGAGTTTGCTTTTTAGTTTAAAGCTCCACATATTCAAATGATTTGAAACGATGTCCATGACATTTTTAATCTTAGATATTACAACTTGCGGAGCAGAAAAGTAATGGGTAATTTTTGTTATCGTTTCTGTGTTGTTTTTATTATTTTGGTAAAATATCCACTTTCAGGTGGAATATTTCCATATATCCTCAGCAGAAAACTCTGTAAACAATAAGCAATTAATTTCAGCAATCCAGCAATCCTTCATCTTTGACATCCACTTATTTTACAGTATTTAACTACGGTATGTTAATATTTCAATTTGATGCCCATGGTAATGTATCAACACAATTTTGCAGAAATAATTGCACAAATAATATTATTAAAGCCCGAATTTCCAAGCAAAATGCATATTATTTTCCACACTTTTAAAGGTAAGCAGAAAGGTTATACTTCGTAAGACACATCTAGATAAGCAGTTTTAACTATGTTTTGTTAGTGCTTATAAATGCGTATTTCGCAGGAAAACGTTTTTGCTTGCTTATTTTACGATTTTTAATTAAAACAGTATATTTTACTCAAAACTGTAAAGCCCTAGCCGTCATTTATCGCTGATTCCCTTTTTTTAATTGGCATCCAAGACAAGATGCAATACATCGATAACAGTTTCTCCAAAATATTCGAAATTTTAAAGCAGTTGGAAGATAGAAATAATTCCTTGGAACATTCACTTTCTCTGATAGACTAACATTTCAGTAACATTATCTTCAGAAACACATGGGGTTGCAAAAATTACGGTTACGAAACACTGTATCGAATTTCTGAAAACCTTTCTGGTGGAGAAACAGATATTGAAAAGAAATTCACCGAAGAAGAACTGTGGCGCTTTTCACATGCGCCTCTGACGTCATGCGTCGAAAGAACGTTTTCACTGTACACATCCTTCTTCACTGACAGACGCAGGAGCTTCATACAGGAAAATCTCAGGGTGGCCTTCCTTGTATACTGCAACAGCCTTCAATAAAGTAAGAGTTCTACGAAAAAAATGATTTATCATCATATTTCCGTGTATTCGTTTTTGCTTATTTTGGTGCTTATTTTCATCATTTTTCGTGCTTATTTGCTTGCTTAAAAATGTACGCACAATCTATGGTTTACAAAGAAATATCTGCTCTCTGTTCAGAAAGTTTTTAAACAATCTGTACAGCACTTTGTCGTTTGAGTACCCCTTAAACGAAATTCGAACGCGTACTATCAAGATTCACATTAATTTGTTTTAATAGTCTTTTAATTCCTACTAAAACTCCACAGAAGATTTATTGGGCCCTATAAAACGCACGTGAAAGTGTTAAGTGCTTCGTCCAGTAATAAATCTGTGGGAACGAAGGTTTAATTTGATGGCGAGTGTTGACACTTACTCAGTGAATACATCGAACGCTTTGACGAATTCCCTCCAGGTTGGCGTGCTGATCAGTTGCCATAGAGATATCTTGTGCTCCATCTTGTATATTCCATCAAAAATGACTCGAACAGCGTCAATCATCTTCTGAGGATCAGAGTCCGGAGCTAATTCTCCTTCCAAACACCCAAGCCTTTTGTCCATTGCGATGTACACTATAGCTGGAATGGTTAAACTCTTATATAGAAACAACACGATAAAAACATAATAATTCAGATGGTAAAACCTTAACACTGACATTAACTTCTGTGTATTAATATGAATAGGCCTACACCTTAACAGGTGGAGAAACTATTTTGCGCAACTACTAAATGTACATAGGCCAAATAGAAATGATCGGGACGAAATTGAAATACAAACTGCTCAGCTATTTATACCCGAAACCACGCTTTCAGAAGTCGAAATTGCGATAGAAAATCTGAAAAAGTACAAGTCTCCAGGTATCGATCAAATTCCAGCAGAATTAATACAAGAGGGTGGAGGTGCATTATATAGCGAAATTTATAAACTTGTACTTGCTATTTGGGAAAATGAAATTGTACCAGAACAATGGAAGGAGTCCATAATTGTACCTATTTTTAAAAAGGGGGACAAAACCAACTGTGGTAACTTTCGAGGAATATCACTTTTGTTGACGTCGTACAAAATTTTGTCCAATATTCTTTTGAGAAGATTAGCTCCGTACGTAGATGAAATTATTGGGGATCATAAGTGCGGTTTTCGGCGTAATAGATCGACTATTGATCAGATTTTTTGTATTCGACAGATAATGGAGAAAAAAATGGGAGTATAAGGATACAGTACATCAGTTATTCATAGATTTCAAAAAGGCATATGACTCGGTTAAGAGGGAAGTATTATATGATATTCTTATTGAATTTGGTATTCCCAAGAAACTAGTTCGATTAATTAAAATGTGTCTCAGTGAAACATACAGCAGAGTCCGTATAGGTCAGTTTCTATCTGATGCTTTTCCAATTCACTGCGGGCTAAAGCAGGGAGATGCACTATCACCTTTACTTTTTAACTTCGCTCTAGAATATGCCATTAGGAAAGTTCAGGATAACAGGCAGGGTGTGGAACTGAACGGGTTACATCAGCTTCTTGTCTATGCAGATGACGTGAATATGTTAGGAGAAAATACACAAACGGTTAGGGAAAACACGGAAATTTTACTTGAAGCAAGTAAAGCGATCGGTTTGGAAGTAAATCCCGAAAAGACAAAGTATATGATTATGTCTCGTGACCAGAATATTGTACGAAATGGACATATAAAAATTGGAGATTTATCCTTCGAAGAGGTGGAAAAATTCAAATATCTTGGAGCAACAGTAACAAATATAAATGACACTCGGGAGGAAATTAAACGCAGAATAAATACGGGAAATGCGTGTTATTATTCGGTTGAGAAGCTCTTATCATCCAGTCTGCTGTCCAAAAATCTGAAAGTTAGAATTTATAAACCAGTTATATTATCGGTTGTTCTGTATGGTTGTGAAACTTGGACTCTCACTCTGAGAGAGGAACATAGGTTAAGGGTGTTTGAGAATAAGGTGCTTAGGAAAATATTTGGGGCTAAGCGGGATGAAGTTACAGGAGAATGGAGAAAGTTACACAACACAGAACTGCACGCATTGTATTCTTCACCTAACATAATTAGGAATTTAAAATCCAGACGTTTGAGATGGGCAGGGCATGTAGCACATATGGGCGAATCCAGAAATGCATATAGAGTGTTAGTTGGGAGATCGGAGGGAAAAAGACGGGAGGATAATATTAAAATGGATTTGAGGGTGGTGGGGTGTGATGATAGAGACTGGATAAATTTTGTTCAGGATAGGGACCGATGGCGGGCGTATGTGAGGGCGGCAATGAACCTTCGGGTTCCTTAAAAGCCATTTGTGAGTAAGTGAGTAAGTAAGGCCTACACCTTAAGTTTGGATCATTATGTCCTGATAAATAAAATTTTGTAATATAACAATTTCTTTTTTATGGTATCTTATTCGGGAGACGAACATTTTCAAAGTACTGGTAACGAACAATAATCTAATGCAGTGTTGTCAAAGGAAGCGCAATTTTCTGACTTTGACGTCGTGCGAGGGCATCAAGCACTAGGTATGGAAGGAGGAAGGATTATGGTTATGAATAAGCAGCCTGTTGGATTAAGAAAACAGTGGTGCACAAACTTGAAGCGCAACGTGAAATTTTATCTCGTTATTTTTATATGGCTTCTTTCTGTTTGAGATTATATATACTGTCTGTAAAACAGAAGTACTAACACCAAAGTTTTAATATTGCATTTGTTTTTAAACTTTAATAACATAATAAAGAGTTAGGAAGGAATATTCACATAAATTCCATAGCAGTACAACTGAATGGTGACTTTGCAAAACGACTTAAGTCCCTAGAAGTAGTTTTGAGAAAATTAAATAAAACTGTTTCTGGCTTCGCTGAACCATATATTGTTACAATATAATTTTTTATATGTAAGAGATATGTAAGAGAAATAGTTTTAGTATGAAAATTCATACTTTTGTACTCTTCTTCAGGTGATAAAATATTTAATTATCTTCAGGACTTAAGTTGTTCTGCAAATTAACTTCAATCCTGCATCATAATTATTAGGTTACTGACACATAAACATCTTTAACTAAATGTATTTATACCAAAATCATAAAATAATCTTATTGCAATTGTTGAACAACATTATTTTGAACAATTTGTTAATCACAAAAGCACAGGCGTCTTATGGAGAAAAGTATGATGTTGAAAAAATTTTTCTGAAAACTTATTGTCATTAAGAATTTGATTAGTGTGTTCTCATTTTGTCCAGGAAAACTGTCTGCAAAACAAACACAGTTATTTGATATGCTGGATGGGGGACAGTTATTGAAGTAGTCTGCAGGAGAAAATTACATACCTCATTAAGACTTTTCTTGGCCAGTACCTCATGGTAGACACAAAAGGACATTTCCCTAGTTTTCATGTTGTGTACAGAGAAAGATGGTACGGTAAGCTGGCGATAGTAGTACATATTCCGAACTGGTGTTTAGATAAGCATACATTTTTCATGTAGTCAAATGTGACAGCAAGAAAATCCCATCTCTCGATGCATAACTTGGCTCCATTTTGCAATACTTTTTACTTCATTACAAGTTTAGCGCTATTACTGAACATATTGCTTTTTATTTTCATGCTCTGTTCTTCAAACGTATTAAATTTTCTCAACTAAAGAATTACCAATGACAACAGACCAAAAAAAAAACATTTTGTCAGCAGATTGTAGGATTAAAATTACATATTATGTACGTTTCTTCAGCACTTGACTGGCAAAACAACTTAAGTCGAGGACTAAAGTCATTTTACCCCTTAATCAATCATTCTGCTGCTAAGAAAAACTGTACAAAAGCCGTGGATTAAAGTCAATCTGTTACTAAACGATGCCCCTTGCACAGAGTAACTTAATTATGCTCTCAACTCAAAACCCCCAAAATGTGGACTTAAGTCGTTTTACAAATTCATCATTCAACTATGCTGTACTAAGTGAATGAAACACATCATTTATAAAGAAAGTGATTTCCCAAAGAAAGAGATTGAGTATGACATAATAAGTTGAAATTGATCCGAGGGTATCTTTAGGTATTACTTGACCAAGGCCAGTAGAGTCCTGCAGCCCGGAGCGCCACTTGTACTTCTGCGCTATACGAACGCAGAAGTACAAGTGGCGCTCCGGGCTGCAGGACTCTACTGGCCTTGGTGAATTTTCGAAAGGCTTTCGACACTGTGGAGAGAGAAGCGCTTTGGTATAAATTATGGATGAAAGGGATGTCGGGCAAGATGATTAGGGCGCTTCAGGGGATATATAATAAAGTGGAATTTTGTGTTAAGTACGACATGAACAGAGTGTCTGAAAGCTTTTGCAGTCGCAAAAGGTGTGAAACAAGGTTGCATACTGTCCCCCTTACTTTTTAACCTGTTTATTGACGATATAACAGAGATTATGTTACGAGAGGACATCGACGCACCCGTCATAGGGGACGTGAATATTCCAGTACTATTATACGCTGACGATTTGACATTATGTTCTGAAAGTGTTAAGGGATTGCAGAAAGGACTTGACAAGCTTCAAATATACTCTAGGGACTGGGGATTAAAAGTAAATACTGAAAAGACGAAGACTATGACCTTTAAGAACGGATGTGTTTACAGTAAAACGGAGACTTGGACATACGAAGGCCGAGCACTGAACAACGTGAAAAGTTTTGTTTACTTAGGGGTAACAATGACGATGAACGGAAAATGGAATAAACATATAGACACTACAAAACATAGGGCATTGATAAAAGCGATGGAAACGCTGAAGATACATAACAAAATCCCGGAAGTCTCTCTAAATTTATTAGATAAAGTATATAACGCGGTAGTTAGATCTACAATTACGTATGGGGCAGAAATTTGGGGTTGGGGAAGAACGGAAAAGCTTAACCAGGTACAAAGCGACTTTTTAAAACGGATAGCGGGAGTGGGGAGGGGAACGGCTAACAGCGGAATCCTAAGAGAATTCGGACGCCATAGAGACTCAATAGAATGCAAGATAAAAGTTTTAAAGTACTACTTGAGGATTGTGCATGGAGATCAGTCTCTTATTAGAGCGGTCTGTTATAGGGAGCAACTCGAGAGGAGAGACCAAGTAACCTGGGCAGGTAGATTACGCAGAGGGTTGGAGGAAATAGGCATGGGATTTATAATCGCGGAAGATTGCAGGAACAAGCGAAATGTCTGGCGGAAAGTCAAGAAACGCCTGAAGGATATAGACAGGCAAATAACAGAAGGGGAATGTAGGGATAAGGTTGCTCTGGAGATCCAATCGATGATCAAAACAAATTGGGGGGCCGAACTATATCTCTATGGAGGTAGCAAAGATGGTAGACTGGGTTTAATCTGGTTCCGTCTAGGAGCCTGGAGGGCACTTAAAATCGTCAACGAAGAGGGGGCGAGAATATGTCCTCTTTGCGGTAGAGGCGAGACATCACACCACATTTTGTCGGAGTGTGAAGCTACAGAAGCTCTGAGGAAACGATTCCTGCCAGAGTCCTTCATTACATCTAGCAGGGGGCACTTGGCGACATACGCTGTATTAAATAACGTTAAATCCTATGACAGTGTGGGAAAATTTTTGGCAAAAGTTCGACAGTTGAGGGTGGAATTGGCCGAGGGGGAGGGAGCCGAGGGATAAGGGAAAGATTTATTAGTGTTGCAATGAGTAATATTAACATTGAGCAAATGATAGAATTAGGGGATAATGTTTTTTTTTTTTTACTGTGTCTTTTGTATTTTATTGCGTGTGTGTGTTTTTATTTATATACTGTATTACCTTTATATTTATTATTTGGATTATTTGGTGCAGCTTCAACAAGAAACTGAATTGTTTATACTGTATATATATATATATATATATATATATGTGTGTGTGTGTGTGTGTGTGTGTGTTTGTGTGTGTGTGTGTGTGTGTGTGTGACACTGTGCGTGTCTGTTTTTCATAACTCCCTTCTATTTTATTTGTATTATTTTTGTGAAATTTGGTATAAAGTTAGATTAGTTATAATAGTGGTAATCAATGATAACGGTAGTAATAATAATAACTGTTGTTTCACTATTTTATTATTGGTAGGCATTATTTTCGTTTTGAAGATTCAAACTGTGCATAGTTACAGCACGAATGGCCGTATGAGCTCGTGCAAAGGATCTTGTGTACACGAGTTTGTATAATTTATTATGCATCAATAAATGCACTTATCTATCTATCTATCTATCTATCTATCTATCTATCTATCTATCTATCTATCTATCTATCTATCTATCTATCTATCTATCTATCTATCTATCTATCTATCTATCTATCTATCTATCTATCTATCTATCTATCCTATCTATCCTATCTTATCTATCTTATCTATCTTATCTATCTTATCTATCTTATCTATCTAATCTATCTAATCTATCTAATCTATCTAATCTATCATCTATCTATCATCTATCTTTCATCTATCTTTCATCTATCTTTCATCTATCTTTCATCTATCTTTCATCTATCTTTCATCTATCTTTCATCTATCTTTCATCTATCTTTCATCTATCTTTCATCTATCTTTCATCTATCTTTCATCTATCTTTCATCTATCTTCTATCTATCTAGCTATATCTATATCTATATCTATATCTATATCTATATCTATATCTATATCTATATCTATATCTATCTATCTATGTTTTAACTGTAACTAATATTGCATAACAAAACTCTTATCGACTTATGCTTTTAAGGTGATATTAGTGCGCAACTTCCTATTATCAGAATATTAAATTATAAACGTTTCACGGAATTACAGGGATTCTACGAATGTCATGTCACTTTGTGCAACATTTAAGCGTAAGCAATATAAGACTGCCTGCAGAAGGGGTCAGTGCCGTTTACCTTCTGAAGTATTTCAGTGAATCAGTAGTTTTGAGTTCGTTTTTCCTAAAATCCCTCTTCAAACGTAAAGTAGTTCCTTCTTCTACATACGAATATGACATTTTGAGTTAAAAGGAAGGGATGTTAGTGTTCGCTTTGATTTATTGTTTAGAGCAGGCATGCAACTCTAGCCTTCAATCGAGGTGCGACAGTGACGTAGAATATCTTTTATTCGTTTACCTGCATAGTATTCTGAGATTCTACGTCACTGTTGCACCTCGATTGAAGGGTAGATCTGTACCGGCTGGGCATGGCTAATTTAGAGTGTAAAATATTGTGCATGTTGTATGATCATACTATTATTGATGGTGTATTTTAATGCTAAATATTTTCTGAAAAAGGATTTAGAACACATTTTATTTTAATAAGGTATAGTTAATTATCTGTTTACATATTTAACTAACATAATAAAATATTCTTTTAATTCTTCCGCTTGTACTCAGATCTTGTTTATTTTTCTCTTACATAACAGAGTACATATCGTCATGTTGAGTGTGACCTTGTAGTGAGTTTTTTAAATGTTAAATATTAACATAAAAACATAGTACGTTTTATATTTGCTGAGCTATGTCGTACCGTAATGAAAAATCATTATTAACCTTTGATACATTGCGACAAAGTAAGTCATAAACATCGCATTTTTGCTATAAAATATGTTGAAATACGTAGGGAACTTCTTTGAAAGTATTTTAGTTTTTCCGTAACAAATCTTACAATACATTTCATGATCCAAAATGTACATATTTATAGAGGAGGAAATAATAACACATTACTGTGTACTAAAAACAAAAGTAATAGGCCTAGCTGATATTATCCTGGGTGAAAAGAACAAAGCAAATAAAAGTAATGAAAAAAGAAGTTCATGTAAAATAGATTTATTCAAGAACAAAGTATAAGACTATTATACAGAAATTAATTATTAAACCAACATGAAAGTTACAGACACAAAGTTAATAAAGTGTGGGAGAATGTAAAAGAATCAATAGAACGAGCTGCGATTGAAGCTCTAGAAGCAAAATACAAGAAAAGGGATTGAAGTATGGAATGAAAATATAAGAATATTAGTAAAAGATAGAAGGAAACATAAAATTGCAACAAAATGAAATAAAGAATATGAAATTCAATATAAAAGGGAATTTCCTACTGTAAAACGAGAAATCCTACAGCACACAGATATAGTTAGGAAACGTATATTAGCTAAATAGAAGCTTATGTAGGCCTACGCGGGAGACAAGAATATGCTTATGAGATCTTGAAACATCCGAATAAAGAAGAAAAGGATACATGACAAATATTATAAAAGAAGAAGACTAGCTCCATTATAACCAATAATAATTACAGAATGATAAAGAAATAAAGCAAACTACATATGGAGAAGACGAAAATTATATTGACAATATGGGAGTAGATTTAGTTACAAACCAAGAATTAGAAAACTGTCGTTGCTGGTCAATAGAAAATCCACATCAAATTTATGAGCGACCACTACATTCTCCGAAGTTACTGTCTGGTATGCTGTATCATCTTCTCACATACTTTGGATCATTCTTCTTTGAAGGTGACAATGGTGAAACAATAGAAAATGATCGAGAATTTGCGACCTGAAATCGATCGTCTGAAAAACAGTGATAACATATGGTTTCAACATGATAGGGATAACAGCCCACATCGCAAGGATGAATATGGCCCTTCTCCGTGAGATATATTCAGGACGTCTTATCTCCAGGTTTGGAGATGTACCGTGGCCAGTCAGTTCCCCGGATTTGTCGGTGCCAGATTTCTTTTTATGGGGCTACTTGAAACGTCTTGTGTACAACACCTTGCCCCGTGCCACCGCAGAGCTGGAGAGGCTTATAGAAGGTGAAATCGTAGGCATTAACGAATAACTGTTACGTAAACTAATGGACTATTTCATCCGACGTCTGGAGGAGTGCATCGAAAATAAGGGAGGCCATTTGCTACGAACAGTATTCAAAAAGTGATGTGTAAATTGAATTGAACTGAATCTCCCATGTTTCTTGAATATGAATATGTTTTGTGTTATCTTGTCAGCCTGTAATAAATACTAAAACACAATCAAAATCTTTCATATTTCCACGCTGGATTCGGTATTAGCATAATGATTGATTTATTTATTTATTTATTTATTTATTTATTTATTTATTTATTTATTTATTTATTTATTTATTTATTTATTTATTTATTTATTTATTTATTTATTTATTTATTTATTTATTTATTTATTTATTTATTTGTGATAATTACGATTGTGATATTATACGAAATTTCAAGATCCCAGATAATGCGTGGAACAATTAAAAGAGTAGACCTATTAGATAGACGCACTAGGAAAGCAACTCTGTTGACGTTTTACAAATTCAGGGTGATCCACGAGGATTTACTGCCCTTTACGGAGCTTATTTCCGAAGACATTCTGAGCAAAAAATGTCATATAAACATGGGTCCTATTCTCAATATTTACAGAGTTACCGGTACGTTTCGTTATTAGAACGCATTGCTGTGAACGCGTGATCTTGGTCAGCGTGCAGTCAGCAGCCAGCGCGAGCGCTACGGAAATCAAAGATAGCCATATGCAGTTACGTACAGCGACGTACCAAGCGCTCTGACCACTGAGCTACGCCGAATTCAATCCACAGCACCGGATCGAACTTTCCTCCTTCGATGTTTCCTTTTGTGGCATATACATGTTGACGTGTATCCAATGTCAACTGCCATTATAGTAGGAGCGCACTCAGCTGAGTGACTTGTTGGCCGGGAATCCGCAGTTATTATGCATTTTCTAGTTGAGAGAATATTATAGATGTATTAATTTGTCCTACAGAATTTATCTGTAATATTGACACTTAATATTTTAGGGGAAAAACATCGAAGGAGGAAAGTTCGATCCGGTGCTGTGGATTGAATTCGGCGTAGCTCAGTGGTCAGAGCGCTTGGTACGTAGAACCAAGGACCCGGGTTCAATCCCCGGCGCCGGAGCGAATTCTTCTCCAAAAATATTAACTGCCAATATTACAGATAAATTCTGTAGGACAAATTAATATGTCTATAATACCCTTAAAGGACGATAAATCCTCGCGTATCACCCTGTATATGGCGATACTAACTCTTCTTTATGGAAGTGAAGGCCGGGTAATAAAACTCAAAGATGAAAACAGTAAATAGTCTTCATAAATTACATTTTTATGTGCAATGAAAGTATGCTGACGGTT
This sequence comes from Periplaneta americana, assembly GCF_040183065.1. Lineage (NCBI taxonomy): Eukaryota > Metazoa > Arthropoda > Insecta > Blattodea > Blattidae > Periplaneta > Periplaneta americana. Next base: position 61,613,546 of record NC_091133.1, read on the forward strand.
GTACCACATTAGGAATGAGAAAATAAGAGAAATCTAGAATTTCAACCTGCCAATGAACAGGTAATAAAATACATAACTCAATGCAGTGAACTTCTGAAAAGAATGAACAGTGGTCGCCTTACAAAAGCAGCATGGAATTACCAGCCACATTGTAGGAGAAATTTGGGAAGGCGGAATATTCAGACAGAACAGGCCAGCAGATCTAGCCTATTATGATGATGACTTTATGGTTCATCTTCATTCTAAACCATTCAGATTTAGCAACTGACAATGTTAGTGGAAGCTGGTTCTCTTTCTCTGTTAATAATGCGTGCGTGTAATAAATCAAACTTAGCTACTCACCGGATTCTTATCGATCTGTGTGAGCAATATATTCTGCGAGGCCAGAATTTCTCCAGATGTGTCTGTCTTATTGAAACAGAGTCTGTCGGCCAGTAATCTGAGCCTCAGGGTCCCCAGTAATATTCAGCCACTCATTCTCGCAGCAAATCCCAGCACTTCATCACGCAAGTCCCTCACCGCTGAAGATAAAAGCTGGATGCTCAATCAAGAGGACGCAAGATGTATGGCGCGAGGCAAGAACAAAATCCTATTCTCGTACGTCGGTACTCATATCATGTCGAACGGTCCATTTGTTCCCATTCCTCTATCAAGGATGTCGACTCCGTTCTGCTGAACATCGCAAGCTCAGCTATAATTTTTCCTCATTTCTGAAAATGTTCTCTTTGTTCATACTTGCAAAAAGATTGATTTTCTTATGCTGAAATTTCATTATTATTATTATTATTATTATTATTATTATTATTTAAGACGGTATCGGGTGGAGTTCCCGGGTAGCTCAGTGGTAGAGCGCTGGTACGTTCAACCAGAGGTCCCGGGATCGATACCCGGCCCCGGAACAATTTTTCCCTTGAAATTATTCAAATCGGCTTTACAGGGAGCTTCACCTGAAAGACTAGATTTGCATAATATATACGTTACTGTGTACGTTAACAGAAAACCACAATTTCAAGTCACACAGAGATTGTGTGCACTCGTTGTGGGTCTCTGGCGTTTCGTCAGCCCACGCGAGTTGTGTGGATATAAAGGGAAAAGTTGAGACGGTGTCGGGTGGAGTTCCCGGGTAGCTCAGTGGTAGAGCGCTGGTACGTTCAACTAGAGGTCCCGGGATCGATACCCGGCCCCGGAACAATTTTTCCCTTGAAATTATTCAAATCTGCTTTACAGGGAGCTTCTCCTGAAATATTAGATTTGCATATTATTATTATTATTATTATTATTATTATTATTATTATTATTATTATTATTATTAGGCATAGTGTTTTGCCCAAGGGCAGGTCTTTCACTACAAGCCCAGCTTTCTCCAAATCTTTCCTATTTTCTGTCTTCCTCTTCGTTTCCTTCTATAATCTATATATCTTACTGTCGTCTATCATCTGATGTCTTCTTCTGCTCCGAACTCTTCTCCCGTTCACCAGTCCTTCCAGTGCATCCTTCAGAAGGCAGTTTCTTCTCAACCAGCGACCCATCCAATTCCTTTTCCTTTTTCTGATCAATTTCAGCATCAGTCTTGCTTCATCCACTCTTTCCAACACAGCTTCGATTCTTATTCTATCTATCCATTTCACACGCTCCATCCTTCTCCATATCTACATTTCAAATGCTTCTAGTCACTTCTCTTCACTTCGTCGTAATGTCCATGTTTCTGCCCCATACAATGCTACACTCCACACAAAACACTTCACTAGTCTCTTCCTTAGTTCTTTCTCCAGAGATCCGCAGAAGATGCTCCTTTTTCTGTTAAAAGCTTCCTTTGCCATTGCTATTCCCGTTTTGACTTCTTGGCAGCAGCTTATTATTATTATTATTATTATTATTATTATTATTATTATTATTATTATTACTATTATTATTAGTCTACTATTATTGTTGTTATTATTACTGTTATTATTATTTATTATTATTAGCCTACTATTATTATTATTATTATTATTATTATTATTATTATTATTATTAAATAAAACTTCTAAAATCTTTAAAATTTGGAGAAAATTCTCCTCCTCTTCTTGAATGAAATTAAGCTGTAATCTGTAAAATTTGCATTACCAACTTGCTGTTGAGAAAGCTGTGGTTTCATAATTGTACTCACTAAGAGATTGTTTCTTACCGATTTTATGTAATATAGTAGATTACTTCATCTTTTTGTTTTTCTATCTTCAAAATTTCCTATATTCGTAAGTCATGCAATAGTCGAAGAGAGAAAGTACTGTAACATAAAATAATGTGGTTAGCTGTGTAGGCCCGCCATAATATATCTTGTGGACTTAGATTAGCAAGCTTGACCGTTGTTGCACAATATTTACCGAGAAAATTATAGACAAAATTATCCTACATTAATAACATTGTGAAAGATAATGTGTACATGTGAAATATGCATATAATTGGAAAAAGGTCAGTGATATAATTTCTTGTAGCAGAAGGTATAAAATACGCAGAAATATAGTCAAGATTATATAAACAATAAGGCATCAATTGCATTTGGTGATTGCTATATGGGAGTTTATAGGCCTATTGTTTAAAATCGTGAAGCTAGTGTTGTGAATGAATACTCGAGAAGATCTGTGGAAGTTTCAGCTCATGTCAGAACTAACGCTTAAAACGAATACTGATAATATGATTCGGAAGGATAAAAGGAGATATGGCATTATTAATGTATCATGTATGCGTTCAATTGTCCATAAATGCTAGAAGGGAGTAGAAAGGTTTCTTCTCGTTGAGGATAATATTTTGATGCAGAGACAATAACTGCTGTAATAAAATGTGGCCTGATGTCCCCACTCTCTCTATATCTCTTTCTGCCCTCTCTCCCTCTGCTTAATCCGCTCCCTATGTCTGATATACCTCCTTAATTTCTCTCTCTGGTGCTTCTGTCTCCAATCTCAATCTGTCTCCCATCTCAAACTCTGACTTTCGTCTAAAATCCTGTGAACTGTGTCCATCTCACTCTCCCATCATACTTTCTCTTCCCATCTCACTCTCTCCGTCTCCCATCTCACTCTGTCTTTCCATTTCTCATCTCATTTCCTCCTCCTCCAATCTCTCTCCCTTCATTACCCATCATCCTTCCGTCTCCCATCTCAATGTGTATCTCATCTCACTCTCTCCGTCTCTCATCTCAATTTCTCCGTCTCTCATCTCACTTTCTCTATCTTCCATCTCACTCTCTCCGTCTCTCATCTCACTTTCTCCGTCTCTCATCTCACTTTCTCCGTCTCTCATCTCACTTTCTCTATCTTCCATCTCACTTTCTCCGTCTCTCATCTCACTCTATTCTTACACCATCCCATCTCGCTCCCTTCGTCACCCATCTCGCTCCTTCCGTCTCGCATCTCAATTTGTATCTCATTTCACTCTCTTCATTTCTCATCTCACTTTCTCCGTCTCCCATCTCACTCTCTCCTTCTCCCACCACACTCACTCTATCTCTCTCTCTCTCTCACTCTGTTACATCTACCCTATCTCTTTCTTTTATGTGTCTTACCGTATTCCCCCCCCCTCTCTCTCTCTCTATCTCTGTGTCTCTTGGAGTTGAACAGCGATTTTGGTTCCTGTAATATTTTCTTACACAGATCCAACCGTGACTCTCTCCATTAACGGTTGATTTTGAAACTACAGCATCCGGAATATGATTTCGATGTTATTCTTTATGACAGGCAAGTCAAAACCCTGCACATTGTGCAGCCGCGCACATTGTGCACTTGTCTCTGTGCGATGTGCAGTTCCTATTCCCCTAACTGGAGGGAGTGAATCGGCATGGAGGAAAACGGGACAGGGCTGTACATTACCTGCAGTAGCAGAACAGCTTTGGTTTCAGTAACACAGATCAGTACGGATGTGCTCATTGAGCTGTGATTGTGAAGGCGTTATGAAAAATAAAGTGAGGAGTCCACAGATATAACGAAGAAGAGAAATCACGAATCATATAACGTAACTGTTATGATGTTTTCCTCAGCCAACAGTAATTATTTTAAAATGAAAGGCTTTCATCATATCATGTGGACCTAATAGTGATGTGAGAATTTAAATCATATTAGTACAGTTCTCAAACTATGATATTCGCCTGCTCTTATTTCTTAATCAGTACTCTCACGGCAAAACAAACATGACAATGATGTTGTTTTGGCGTCTGTACTAACACAGCCATCAATGGTTAGACGACTTACAACTTTATTTGATAAGCTGATAAGAGATGAGAATATTGAGTGAGGAATACATGTGAGGGTCTTGAGGTTGTAAGGAAAGGAAGAAAGCAACTATTTCTAAGGCGGAAAAATTTTCTGGAAATATAATACATAATGGCGAATTTTCCATGTCATGTTACTATATTATCTAATATACTTAGGTTAATAAATCTTTAAACCTGACATAAAGAAAATGTCCTCGCTTCACAGCTTGTGAACTATTCTTTTAACTCAATTCAGTAACGCTCCCAACTTGCTGATACTTACTCTCAACGTTTTCCAAATAAACTATATATAAATTTAAATTCAAGCTTAATTTATCCAATTTATTAATAATAATATTAATTTATATCAATATACAGAAAAGAAATGATTCCAGTGTAAAAGCCTCACAATGTCCTATTCCATGTAACTGGGAGTAAAATATTTCTTTAACATTTGTGCACCAATGGTCCCAATAATGCTTGAGCAACAATTAAAGAGTATTACTTTGAAATAATCAGTACCTTCTACGTAAAATGAAATACTGTGTTCGTTTTTTGTTGTTTCGAAATTACTGCAATATTTATATTTTCTTCAAATACTGTATACAAATCATGTAAATAAATGATTCTTTACGAACGACTGCTTTGTGAATTGTAACTGAGTAAGCCTATTGTTTCTTGTGTTACAATTATTGCCAAATATAGACACTGACAACAATTGTGTTTTTTCCTTCTGCTAAGTATGTTTATAGTATCCAAATGTCAATTTAATTGAACACTAGAAGTGCAGAACAGATTCTTGTACATCCCTCCCGCTAAGAACTGGTAAGAGCAACACGTGAATGACGCAATCTGCACAGACCGGCGTTCCGCGCACATACACTGCACTTTCAGTGTCTGATTTCTGACATGCCTGCTTTATGATGTTCCGTTTTCAACATGATCATGAGATATTTCCTGAAGGCCTTCCGGTTTCAGCCCATCATGGTTTTTATACCATTGATTCAGAACTCCGTAATCGCAACGTCATAATTTCGCAAAAACTGTTGCACTTCACAACATGTATTTATTAAATAAATAATCATAAATTTGCTACTCACATTCAAGTGACCACTTGTGAAGCTCGTTCATGAAGTTCTCTGGCATTTCTTGTTTTTCATTTCTGAGTGATTTTATTCTCTTCAAAAAGTCATCTGCCACAGAATTTATCGGTGCAACATAGAGTTTGGTTACTCTTGGCTGCATCATGGGCTGATTCACCTTCGATCTGAATGTCCGCCATTCTTCGCCACTCCTGAAATTAATTTGGATTATAAAGATTATAATCATAAACTTTCTTTATTTATGATTTTGAACTTTCTTAACTTAAATTTCTTTGTTGGTCAGTATATTTTATACACAATCTGTAGGCGTATTGTATAATCCAAATCCAAATTACAACAGGATTATTTCTAGAAACGAATTATTGTCCTAGGATTTAAATAGTAAAAAATGAGTACAAAATCATAAATCATTTTTGTGCAGACTTCGAACTTTTAGGGTGTAGAAACGTCTATTTAAAAGTGCTGTGCGTTTCTTAGAATTCTATAATTTTTTTCTTAAAATCTTGATTGTCATTGAACATGTTTCTTATAAATAAACGTTTTTAGCATACAGTTAAAGTTAAAGAAACTGTTTCAGTAACTTGTAGCTTATATCTCATTTTGAGAGATATATTTTCACATTTCATATGCGAATTAAAAACACAATGTTGGTTACAATATAGAAATTCATCCAAACATATTTTGGCACTGCGATAAATATTTTTCATTGTACTGAAATGTAAACAGAAATGTATGTCATTTCGAACGATAGGATATTGAATATACATTTTTTAAAATTAAATACAGAATTCAATTGCGTGATTCCATAGCTTTTTCCTTTGAAAAAAATATGTGAGCAATTAGAATTAGATAATACGAAATATCATCCTAATCATCGTCATCGTAATTATAATCTGTAGGGTTAGTTTCTGTAGACTTCCCCGTTTTCAGTGATTTAAAACTGCTCTCTCCTTTTTTCTGCAGACGACCTCTGTCTCTCTTCCTCTCAGCTCTGTAGTTGAAGACTCTGACATCCATATTGCCATTAACGTCGACTGTCTGCAAAGATGGGAGCATTAACCAACTGCCTCCTTGATCTGAAATGAGGTTTATTTTATTCTTACCTATAGGTAATCAACATGAACAATTTTCATGTAGAAACCCTTGTCCGGAAACATTATTTTTAGTAATATTACAAGCCTTAATATGCGTAGTCAGTGTAGCCAGATAGCACCGAACTTGGTAATATTACAAGCCTTAATGTGCGTAGTCAGTGTAGCCAGATAGCACCGAACTTGATAATATTACAAGCCTTAATGTGGGTAGTCAGTGTAGCCAGATAGCACCGAATCTGGTAATATTACAAGCCTTAATGTGCGTAGTCAGTATAGCCAGATAGCACCGAACTTGGTAATATTACAAGCCTTAATGTGGGTAGTCAGTGTAGCCAGATAGCACCGAATTTGGTAATATTACAAGCCTTAATGTGCGTAGTCAGTGTAGCCAGATAGCACCGAATTTGGTAATATTACAAGCCTTAATGTGGGAAGTCAGTGTAGCCAGATAGCACCGAATTTGGTAATATTACAAGCCTTAATGTGGGAAGTCAGTGTAGCCAGATAGCACCGAATTTGGTAATATTACAAGCCTTAATGTGGGAAGTCAGTGTAACCAGATAGCACCGAATTTGGTAATATTACAAGCCTTAATGTGCGTAGTCAGTGTAGCCAGATAGCACCGAACTTGGTAATATTACAAGCCTTAATGTGGGAAGTCAGTGTAGCCAGATAGCACCGAATTTGGTAATATTACAAGCCTTAATGTGCGTAGTCAGTGTAGCCAGATAGCACCGAACTTGGTAATATTACAAGCCTTAATGTGGGAAGTCAGTGTAGCCAGATAGCACCGAACTTGGTAATATTACAAGCCTTAATGTGGGTAGTCAGTGTAGCTAGATAGCACCGAACTTGGTAATATTACAAGCCTTAATGTGCGTAGTCAGTGTAGCCAGATAGCACCGAACTTGATAATATTAAAAGCCCTAATATGCGTAGTCAGTGTAGCCAGATATCACCGAATTTGATAATATTACAAGCCTTAATATGTTTAGTCAGGTAACACCGAACTTGGTAATATTACAAGCCTTAATATGTGTAGTCATTGTAGCCACTTAGCACCGCCAATGATATTTCTTACGATAACTTTCCATGGTAGCAAGAAGAAAGAAACCAAAGTTAATTGTTTGTACTAACGTTTAATCAAAACAAGCCTAACTTCAGACAAGAATGACAGCTATACTTAAACTGAGGTGAGGATTCGGTGCATTGTCATGAGTTCGATGCCAGCTGGCTATCGTAATATCATACGCTTTAGATCTATACTATTCGCACTAACTTTGTAATGTTTAAAAATATTACCATGGCAACATGAAAGCTCATCTTGACTTTTCAAGGACCGGACACGGAATGTACGCTTGCACTTAGCTTGAATGTAAAAGATTACATTAAAAAGAAAGATTATTTACCTTGGGTCCTTAATCAGTTAAAATAAATAGCTATGCTTAACCGGTATAATATACAGGTTGAAACCTAAACTGCTGAAGGAAACTTTTGCAGACATCCTGTACGTATAGAGCAGCGTTGTCAGACAGAGACTAAACAGAGCGGAGCGCTCCACTAGGCTGGTTGCGTGCTCCGGTGTTTCCACAGAAATAAGCAAGTTCAAGCTCCGATCTAGCTCCACAACTGGTTTTGGAGCTTACGGGCCCTATTCATAGACATTCATAGCGCGGGCTTTCGGTAGATGATCAGCGAACTAACTTTTTTCGTATTCATAAACTAGTTTTAGCAATATGATATGATATGAATCCTGTTTAGCACCCTTTTAGCCCGGGCTAGCGAAATGTCTATGAATAGCACCCTTAAACTCTGACACTACTGGTATAGAGCATACTGGACGGTATAGACAACGTTGAAGCGAACGTTAATTTTTAACGCATATGAGAATAGGCATTCACTATCGAAGGTTAAAAATCAAGAATTTGTTTATATTTGTAGCGGTTACTTTTAATATTATAATATTTGTTACATACAGTATTTTTAAATCATAAAATAAACTCATCTTTCAGGATAAATCTATAGTAATAATAAATCTGTATCCGAAATTTTTCTGGTAATTTTCGATTTTCCAAAAATAGTTGGTCCTAACGTATATAATTAACCACCCTGAAACCGAAAATCGCTTTTTTGACATTTTTGTTTGTATGTCTGTCTGTCTGTATGTTTGTTACCTTTTCACGCGATAATGGCTGAACCGATTTATATGAAAATTGGAATATAATTTAAGTTCGTTGTAACTTAGATTTTAGGCTATATGGCATTCAACATAATTTATTTAAAAGGGGGGTTATAAGGGGGTCTGAATTAAATAAATCGAAATATCTCGCTTATTATTGATTTTTGTGAAAAATATTACATAACAAAACTTTCTTTAAAAATCATTTCCGATAAGTTTTAGTCTTTCAACAATTTTGATAGGACTGATATTTAATGAGATAAATGAGTTTCAAAATTAAAATAACTGCCATCTAAGACGGCGTAATGAAATAAACAAATGAATTCGTCTATAAGGGGCCTTGGTCAAAAACAATCGAAAGCTATGAATCATAGCCTACAGAGAATGTTTCTGTGTTTGTATGAAGTAATATCGGAAGCTAAATTAACCGATTTGTATAATTAATTATTATTTCACCATTGGAAAGTGTAGTTTCTCTAGATGGACATAATGCTATAATGTTATTACAGTAACTTCTGATATAATATAATATAATATAATATAATATAATATAATATATGTAATGTAATATTATATAATATAATTTAAGTTATTTGAAGGATTCAGAACCATAGTGGGCCAAACGCCATTTACTGAATACGTAGAAAACAAGGGTTAAAATTAAGTTATTACCATAATTCAATGGAAACCTATAACAAGTAAAATAAAATACACACATTAAATCTAAATGATGTCAATGTTCATTAAACTATGGTTGCATGTAATAAAAATTAGAAACGTGTTAAAGGAATTGTCATTGAACCAATAAGTGGTCTCTGGACCAAAATGATCGCATTTTAATTATTTGGATGCAATTTAAATTAAGTAACATATTAAACGATTTATCCTTCTATCAAACACGAATGTTCCCTGGATCAAATGTCCTATTTTAATTATGTAATTACTTTATATTTATTTCTAATGGGTGCAGCAGAGCGCACGGGTACGGCTAGTATATAATAATTTCCTATACGCTTCATGTAAATAGTGAAAGAATTTTCTCGAAAAAGTAAAATCTCCATCGATTTAGCGTCAGTTGGCGGGACACTGTAAGGAGTGTTTAAACGGAATACGTAACAACTATAAAACAACGAGTGAGCGACTCTGAGCCATGCAGACATAGTCTATAAATAATGTATGTGAAAGATAGTAATAAATCCAGACAGTGTACTTCATACTCTTTCTAAGCAGACTGCACAGTGAACTAACGAGTAAGCACAACTTTAAATTGATTTGGCAGTGTCAATACCAAAGCTTAAGTCTATGTATTTTATTATTGAAATCTATATAGAGCGTTTCTACGAGGAAAGGTCATAGTATTAGATTAGTTTCGAAACCGCCTTAAGTAAAAATATGAGAATATGAACATGGTACCAATTCCGAACGGTTAAGAGCTTTATATAAAGGAACGTATGACTATGAAACTCACGTAATTTCCTGTGATTCATGCTATTAACAACGTGATGGAAAATTAGGACGCCACCACAGCACTCATAATGCAAAATCGGGAGTAAATTTCTGTAAAAAAAAAACCATGTGAATCACATGCGAGCTCAAAAGTGTGTTAATGCAGGAGATTTAGGGGAGTTAGGCCTAAAATGACATACTTGGGTAAAATGACATACTATGTGTTTTGTGAAAACACTGTAAGCTGAGTTTGAATTTACAGCTTTATAGTGCACAGAGCTGGAAACAGTGGTTTCATCCATGTTTTAGCAAGCGAAGGCGCTTTTTGGTGAAGCAAGTGCAAATAAAGGAAAAAAGTGCAAGACTATATAATGTTGTTGAGGTATGTTATGTATTGTTTGTCCTTTTAAGCTTCAGATATTAGTGAAATAATATTCATGACTGAAAACATGAATATTTCCCTCTATAAAAAAGCATTACAATATCCAAATTCATAAAGAGGTTAGGTCGTACTAACACTACTTCTTATTCTTCTTCATTCCGGGTAAAATGACATACCACCTATTTGGCTAAAATGACATACTATGTCATATTACCCAAATGCATGTTCCTGACTGGAAATGAGAAGGCATATATTATGGGCGATAGCGATTTGCAAAATTGGTGTCAAATTTGTTTACAATGGCTGATTAGTGATTACTTCTGTGAAATTATGTAATATATAGTGGGATCTCTCTCATTGCTCGACTGAAATTTTCGTCAAGCTAACTGATTTTAAAATAGGTGAGATGGTGATTTCTTTAAAATATATAAAACCCTAAAGTTTCTAAAATAAATATATTTTCAATATTTATATGCACTGAATTTGTAACTCTGATTTATCCTCTTATGAATGAGCTAGGCTTGACGAGTCTGAAGTTTACTTGCACCTACTTCACCAAAAAGCGCTTTTGTGGAAAACATTGTAAGATGAGTTTGGATTTACAGCTCTATAGTGCACAGAAGTTGGCAACAGTAATTACACGTCATGTTAGCCTTCCCTCGTCACTGCACCCACCGACTCCAGCCACTTGATGTCTCTTTCTTCGGGCCTTTGAAAACATATGATCAGGCCGTTACAAAGTGGCTGAGGAACCATCCTAGATGGGTGATAACACAGTTTCAAATTGCGGATTTATTTTCTGAAGTCTATGGAAAAGCTGCAACCATCACCAATGCATTGGGTGGATTTTCTTCAACAAGAATTTATCCACTCAATTCGGACATATTTCCTGATCACTTATTTAGTCCTGCAGCGCCCACAGACAGACCTCTAACGAATGCAGTCCCTAAGACTGGCCAAAGGGTGCAACGCAGAAAAGCAGTTCAACAACAAGGAATGCAAAAGAACATATGATAGAGCCATCACCAACAACTGCTCCAGCAGCGGAAACGTCACAAACGAGGCCTTCACCTCATGTGACACAGCAAGAGATGTCCCCGATTTCCTCTGGCAATAAGTCTGTGGCGAGAAGAAAGAGAACACATGAAGGGTCCCAAATCGAGCATCTCTTTTAATGACCAATTAAAATTAAAGGAAGCTGAAAGAAGAGCTGTAGAACAAAGGTGTTCAGTAAACAGAGGAAAAACAAAGCTTCAGTTTGATCTAAGCAATGGAGACCAAGATGAAGAGGACTTCGATGGTGATGTTGAGAACGATGCACCTTGTCTGTACTGCAATAAATTTTACAGCCAATATAAACCACAAGAAACATGGCTATAGTGCAAGAAATATTTCTCATGGGCACACAATGAATGTGCAAGTGTATCTAAGAGAAAAAAATTGTTTTTGAACTATGTAAAAATTAACTTAAGTGTGTCATTTTACCCTTGTAACTTGGGTAAAATGACATAGTTTGTCTATTTTCAAACATACCTTTCTGTTAAAGATTGTCAGTATTTTTCATTTTCTGTTGATTTTAATATATGTGTTAATGTTGTAGTATCAGTTATATATAATTGACTAAAACAAATTTGGTAAGAATACATTTTTTTTTTCAAGATTTCCTTAAGGTATGTCATTTTTGGTCTAGTTCACCTATACTTTTTTAAAATCTATTGCAACACTCGAATACGAATTCAAGAACGCTCTGACGAAAGTGTCTGTGAATTCAAACTATAACTAAATTGCCTGGCTATCAATATCAAAACAAAAGGTAGCGGAGCTGTTTTTTTTATTTTAAAATCAAATAGCCGTAATTTCTTAATCGTTCGAAATCAGACTTATATTCCAGTTATTTTTAGTTCAATGCGGCCTGTAAACTCACATCATAAAGTTACGTCCTTTTTGTTAATTAGCCTATTATTATATATTGGTTTAATGCCTTGTCATGCAATTGCACGTTGTTGTTTCTGAGAAATCATTTGATTCCTGACGCAAATTGCAGCTGTACAACAAAGAAGGTTCAATGTTATAGTTCTGTGTTTCTTCTTACATCCGTTTTATGGGTAAGATTTAAAGGGGCTGTAACTAAGGGTCGCTGGTACCAAGAAGACGCGAAACAAAAGGATAAATGAAGGGTTATTCAAAAAATATAACCTGTAATTTTCATTGTGTAAGTCACCCTCCTAGTTTATTTCCAGTAGAAATGTATGACTCATTCAATCCCAAGACCTAATCTCCAGCAACTTTAAAATCTGAGGAACTTTAAAAAAAAATGGAATGTACAAAAGGAACCCACATTTTCTGGGACAATTGAAGTTAGCATCCTCCTTAGCATCCACCTGTCAAAGGGAACTCCATCGAATGGCGCGTCATTTCTTAAGTTTGTGTCATTAACATATTTGGAACAAGAAAGTAGGCAGTTTCAGAATCCTCTTCCCTAATCTGGGTGATCAAATGGCGTTCATATTATTTTGATACTATTTACGTGTTCACCGCCTTGGCTATGTGGATATTGTACGCTCTTTCCGTTCTGTGTTGTCTCATCCTAGTGTCGTACTGACCACACAAACAGCGAGGCATGCAATGTGTGCCAACCTAGTGTTAGTCAAATGATAGTCAAATTATATATATTCTTCCCTGACACCGAACTGAATTGTAAGCAGGTGAGGAAAGAGCGGGATAAATCATGCCAAAGAAAGGAAAGAAAAAAATATTTTATGTTAATAATTTGTGGATTGTGGAATCATAGAGATTGCGCTGTTTCATAACCAACCTGTGAGAGCGTGTCCTTTCAAACTCAAAGTTTTCGTTTTCTGAACCGGATGTAAATTGTTCATCCGATAGAAACAGTATATATATATATATATATATATATATATATATATATATATATATATATATATAATATTTAGAGGGGTTCTTAAATTCACGAAATTTGAGAAATGCCACCTCAGTGTGTGGCTTTAAGTTAAGTTAATCAAGTGGCCGAGAATTCCTTATTTGTGAATGACTAATTTTGCTTAAAAATGCGCGTAAGACAAAGAACTCAAAGATGAAGAAACTTCAGTTACTGAATTATGATGGCGATGATGATGATGATGATTATGATGATGGGATTGGAGAGGGGGGAATGTTCGTTAAATATTTTCAATTACATCTTAATTTTATACTTCGTTATTAACGCTTAATTAAATGCACCAGCTCTAATAAATTTTGACAGAAACGTCTCTTTCATTAAAAAGGAGATTAAAAATAATGGCCTCTTGAAACTTTATCCACGTTACAAGATGCTTTATTTTAGGAATAATTTATGGACAGTATTTAAGTTAACAGACATTTCAAGAAGTTGAGAATCATAAATAAGTTTATGTAAGAGCGCTTATTGAGTTGTTTTATAATATACGATGTACGAGATAATATATACAATTCTTGAGTTATTGATTTTCTAATAATTAAGAACAATGGAGTTGATGATGTTGAAGCTTGCTCAATAAAGTACTGTATTTAACCTTCAACTGGTATCTATGGGTCATATTAATTGATATCGTAATGGGCACTTAAAAAGCGATACCAGTTGAGGGTTAAGCTTCTGTTGTGTAGATATTTTTGTTGGTTGATTTTAGCAACATTATCGAAATTTGTACCTATCTTAAAGAATATGTCGATATATTTTAATTTCATACGGATTATAAATACATAGGTGATATCTGCTGGAATGTTGCCACGTAAGAAAACTCTTCCTCCTCCAGCATTCCCGAGCCGTTATAAATGTATTAATTTAACATCTTGTATATACGGGTACGATGTAGATGTTTCTTAGGTAACTTTCTTTTAGAATGTTTTTTCCTTCTTTCTCAAAACATTCAACATCTGTTCGGAAACTTGTGTTTGAAGATGAATGGGAGAAACAGTATTTGTTGTGCATAAGGTGACATTGTAGACGCCTCTTGTGTTATAAAATTATAATAGGCATTTATAAATCAAACACCTAGCGACATTACGACATGTCACAAGATCATCACGAAATCATAGGTAAGCATGAACATATCACAGTCTACTATATACAGTCACAAAGCTTGAGTTTTGAGGGTGCTAGAAACAATAGACTGTGCCGGTACTATTTTGCATTGCCTGTAATGAGGCGATATTATCGATCCTAGTGGTGAGCAACTATCTAATCTTTGCATATTTACTACGTATTGAGCTTCGTGACTGTATATACCAGACTGTGAACATATCCAATATAATTGTAAACGGAAAAGTATACAGTAGAAAATAAATATAAACATAATTTTCTTTTCATAGGGCTGGACGGGGCGAAACAATTAAAACATGAAAAAAAAACTAGATACAAATAACAGTTCCGGTACTAAAATGTGATGAAACAAGCTATGAGTCAAAGGGAACTCCATGCAAATTATGATATTGCTTTGGAAATCGCAAAATCATTGAAGTGCTATAATGAGTGCTCTGTGACGTCATACCACGGGGCCGTCACGCTCTTTGCTCGGAAAACTCTGCATACTGAGCACAGCGTGGAAAGAAGGTTCAACTGAACAGTGGTGATACGGCGCCTATGCACTGACAGAGCGCGATCCATTCGTCTGAGGTAGTATGGGAACAGCACAATTACAATACATTTGTACGAAAACAAAACTGTACAACCCTGATAAATCAATGTAACAAAATATTTCGGTTTGTAATCAATTTAATATACTTATAATAATAATATGAATTTCATAATACAGCCAGCTGCAGAAGCGTTCGCATTATATAAATGAGGCTCCGAAACTGCTATAAATATACAAATAAAGAAATAAATAATTTAAGCAGTACTACAGCACTCTGTCTACTCGGAAACTTGAAAAAAGTTCAAGTGTTTTTAACAGACATTTTTCTACACAATATACAGATTGAACTATCTAGGCCCTACCTTGGTGATTAGTGTGCAAAGTATATTTCAACTTTTGAAACATACCATCACTTTGTGTCACTACCGTGCCCAAGCTAAATGCTTTGTCGAGATCGAACTGTGTAATGGTATATGGAGGAATACCGAAGTGTTTGATTTGTAGCAAGCTGTTTCAGCATATAAAGAAGTTCAATATACAACGCCATTATTCTGTATGCCACACAAATGATTATGACAAGTATGGGGGAGAAGATCGGCAAGTACTAGTGCTGCAATTGAAAGATAAATTGTTAAGTGAAGCTAGGGAACACACTGTCAGTGAATCAATGGTAAGCTTAAGGCTTAAGATATAGGATTTCACTAGCCATTGCAAAGAACATGCGTTCTTTTAATGACGGGGAATTTGCCAAGAATGTTGCCATCATGACCGCAGAGTAGTTATTCCCTAGCAAAATACAGGAATGTGATTCCATCAATTTATCTCCAAGAACTGTCGTATCACTGCTGCAGTGACGCCACTGCGCTGGTGCGTGATAATAGTAATACGACTCAACTGCTCGCTCTTCCAAGCTCTTGAGGCCTGACTGGCTCTTACGTCATAGCTGCAGCTTCTGCCGGCCACTGCACTAGCTGAACGAGAAATAAAATCAAAGATGCATGAACAGTGTTCTGATTTCTCATTTTAGGTAGAAACGAATATTGATATAGTAGAATTGGTAATGTTCACTCTCGGAGTTACGAAGGATCTCTCTGTATAAGAATATTTGCTCGATGTCATTGCACTTAGAGGAAATGCAACAGAAAAAGAGTTAGTCCAAGCATGAAGCAAATATATACAAGGAATGAATCTGAACATAAAGCTACTTGTATGTTTAGTAACATAAGAGACTCGAAATACGACTTTAACCCTTAAATTCACAAAGTATCCTCTAGGATACAACAGGTTAATAGGCTATATGCTGTAATAGAACAATAGAAAACAATTGGTAGGAAAATTAAACTTAATCAAAATTTCACAATACTATAATATTGTACAACATATAAAATATGGACATTGCGATAGTTGTTTTCTTTACAGTCCGACACGGTTTAATAAAGTATTGTGAGAAATGAAGTTTTTCCAATTTAAGGGTTAAAGCATGTACTCACTTCACAAATCCAGTCAAAAAATGTATTGCATCTTATAGTTCGATAGCGATTGGACTCCCAAAATAAGCCAGTAAGTCCATTAAATGTATATTTTCGAAACCTCTTGAGCAGAAATATGATAGTTATATGTAATGTGCGACATTTAATGTTATTGTCAAAATATTTACAGTAGAAATAAACATAGAGAGATTGAAATATACGTTAGATACATTAATTTTTCAGTTAGTCGTCATACAGAACGTTATTTTTCAGAGTTGCAAAACAATACTCACATTGATATGGATCCTGCCATATCTTGAAAAAGATCTTTTCTCGTGACTGTACGGTAGTACTTGATGGTGTGTGATGGCTCTCTCGAAGGGGATGGACCCTCGTTTCTGAATACCTACGCAAGAGATATAATGTTTATTAAACTCTGTAAAGAACTAAAGGCTGGTTCACAATAAACCGTGAAACGGAAACTACAACGAGAACGAGAACGAAAATAATTTTCAAATAAATATATTTAAATGTGCGCATTCACAATAGTTAATTCTGAATGTTCACATTTAAATACATTTATTTTAACAATATTTCCGTTCTCGTTCTCGTTGTCGTTTCCGCTCTCGGTTTATTGTGAACCAGCCTTAATATGGGATCTTAATTCCGAAAGGACGGGCTGTCAAATTTAATATTTAATATAATTTACATAGCCTTTGTTATCTCAAATTAATTATGATAGCAAATAATTTGTTAAGTACTAAATATCTGTGAGACATTTTATTCTGCAACAAAGAGATTCCATGAGAAATCAAACAACTCCAAATACACAATTATATTATTGTATCTTACATTCTAGTGAAACTATCACATTCTTGAATGTACAAATTAAAACAACTTGCATACGTTAATCGTCATACAAATAAGCTTTTGTTTACTCGTAGTATGTGGTTTATTTTCCTAAGAAAAATGCATTCTTCAAAGAAATCTACAGTATTATATATTGTGACAGCCACGTGAGATTCGATCTCACGACCGGCAGAAGAAGGACTAGGTCGGCCGTGGTTCAGGCAGGTTGCGCGCGCATCTGCTTCTTGGGGCATGTGCTGTGGCGTAGAGAGGGGAGAGAGCGACCGCGGCAGAGAGGAGAGAAATCCAGATTATTCGAGAGTGGAATCTTCCGGAAATTTCTCGCAATTATGGTGAGGTTATAAATTACGACACGCGAGTGAACTTGAGCAGTTTTAGCAGTTAGCAGTGTTGTTGTAGTCTGTGAACAGCAAGCCAGCCAGTCTTGTGTAGCAGTGAAGATAGCTTCGAGACAGGAGTTCGACTTGAGTGTGTCCGCAGCTGTGTGAGCATTTGAAGCCCTGAGTTCGAGTGCAGTGGACTGCAGTTGGGGACCTGAGTTCGAGGTTCAGTGGACTGTCTCTGAAGGTCTGTGGTTCGAGATACTGTGAACTTGAGTGACTGCGCTAGAAGAACTAGCCAAGGCAAACGAACTGTGAACTGAGAACTAACAGTTCTGATTTGTTAATAGTGCTTTGTGATCATTAGTTAAAATTAACAGTTCATTGTTCTTCTCAATAATCCAAGTAAATTGTCATTATCGTCTGTGGAGTGCAATAACGAATACTGTGTTGCTGTGTGGAGAGCAAATCCCATTGTTGACGGGAGTAGAATTAAATTGTAGAAAGTGAAGAGTTATTGTTGTAAGAATAAAACTACATTATTGTTTAGTATAAAGTTACAATATATATACGCGTAGTACTTTAATTCTTTTAATTAATTCAATGAATATGGAATGGTACAAACCAATTTAAAAACTAATAATCCAGTTAGATTTTTGAAAGATCATGACAGTGGGCTATGGAATATTTGCACTAAGGGAACTGTTGGGTAATAGTTACGTTACCTAATGCAATAACTCTATTTCCAAGAAATATTAATGTTATGACGTTATCAGTAATTAAAGACGAAGTTGATAAAGTTTAAAAATTCTCAATTTATGTACGAAATATAAATTTTAAAGAGGAAAACAATAAGGACTAATGATACAACGATTCGCAATAATCGGATATACTGAACGTTTGGAAAGTGACTATAAAATTCTAGGAGGACACAAATGGGAGTAAATGAGAACGAAGTAAGAATTTGTCTGAATGAGGAAATGAATTAATAAACTATTAATAGCGAAATATCGAAAAAGTAGTCACTGATGGATGGATGGATGGATGGATGGATGGATGGATGGATGGATGGATGGATGGATGGATGGATGGATGGATGGATGGATGGATGGATGGATAAAGGAATGGTTGAATGGATGTGAAGAATAGGTTGAATTGATGGCTGGATGAATAGATGTTGGATGGATGGATGGATTGATAGATAAAGGAGAGGTTGGATAGATGGATGACAGGTCGGATGGATAGATGGATGAAAGCTTGGATGAATGGATGGATGGATGGATAGGTGTGTGGATAAAGGAAAAGTTGAGTAATGGATGAAACATAGGTTAGATGAATGAATGAATGAATGAATGAATGAATGAATGAATGAATGGAAGAAGAAAAGGAAGGAATAATTATGTAGATATTTGGATGAAGAAAAGAATGTATTGATAGTGAACGGACGGTGGGAAAAACACACGAATGTTCGGAAGGAAGGGATGAGTGAACATGCTTATGGAGCGAATGAATGACAAACATTCGGACAGCCGTAAAAATAATTAATAAAGAGATGGTTGGAAAAAGAAACGAATCGGTGAACAGGCGGATAGACGAATGAAGGAAACGTTAAATAAAGAAATGGATGAGTGAACTAATTAATAAATAGATGAACGAAAAAGTTAAATCCCAGGACACTTCACAATATTAGTATACGTAACTTACTTATAAATGGCTTTTAAGGAACCCATTGCCGCCCTCATATAAGCCCGCCTCGGTCCCTATCCTGGCCAAGATTAATTTAGTCTCTGCCATCATATCCTATTTCCTTCAAATCCATTTTTATATTATCCTCTCATCTACGCCTCGGCCTCCCAGAAGATTTTTTTCCTCCGGTCTCTCAACTAACACTCTATGTGCATTTCAGGATTCGCCTATCTCAAACTTCTGGATTTAATGTTCCTAAATTATGTCAGGTGAAGAATACAATGCGTGCAGTTCTGCGTTGTGTAACTTTCTCCATTCCCCTGTAACTTCATCCCTCTTAGCTCCAAATATTTTCCTAAGCGCTTTATTCTCAAACACCCTTAGCGTCTGTTCCTCTCTCAAAGTGAGCGTGCAAGTTTCATAACTTACATAACTTACTATGATATTTACAAAATATTTCTTTCTTTATCAGTTTTACCTCCCTAGAGACGTACACATTGCCGATCTCCCTGGATGTAACATTGGCACAACGCAGGCACATCACAGGACAATGATGGACAACTACTGTTCTCCAACCAGGAGATTAACCGTGAAAGGAATGTGCTTACTATTGCGTCATCTATTGGAGCGTCCACACCTGTGGAGTAACGGTCAGCGCGTCTGGCCGCGAAACTAGATGGCCCGGGTTCGAATCCCGGTCGGGGAAAGTTACCTGGTTGAGGTTTTTTCCGCGATTTTCCCTCAACCCAATACGAGCAAATGCTGGGTAACTTTCAGTGCTGGACCCTGGACTCATTTCACCGGCATTATCACCTTCATATCATTCAGACGCTAAATAACCTAGATGTTGATGCAGCGTCGTAAAATAACCCAATAAAATAAATAACATCTATTTGAGCAAAGTAGATAGATAATATTACAGTTATAAAGTCAGTTTAAAAACCATGCGCTCTCTTGCATATGTTATTTGCTATATGGAGGGATTAAAAGACCAGGTGATTAACCGTGATCTAATTTTGTAACTATCGTGTTATCGTTTGTGCTTTGAGAGTTAGCCAATGAAGATGTGTACCCACGTGTGTGACCTTATGACATCTTATGCCATCAACATTCATTAACAACATCACTCCGCTGCGTCTCATTCCCCTGAGACTTTCTCCTGGTTGGAGTATAGTATCCAGTTCCGCAGACGAAAGATGTATATTTTTTTCATTGTCTAAGAATGCTGTTCAGTCACTGATTGCTTCTATCGGCAGCGTGTACGCTACCTCTGAGCAACCGCGGCGGACAAACACTTCTTCATTAATAAATATTATTAAAAATTAATAAATAATGATCTGGAATAAAATTCTTACCTTTTCAACATCATCTGGATTGAATAAGACAACCATTTCCTTTTTACCTGAGAATAATGTCAGTTTCATTATATTCCCGAACGTTTTATGAAAATGTTTCCACTGTTCTTCGAACTCCATCTTACTATATTCGCCTGAAAATAAGGTAATAACATTTCAAATTAATAACATGATAGTGTACATCAATTTTAACAGCTATGACAGACGTCCAGAAAAGCCTCCGGCGCCTGATCGAATTTTATCGAACTCCAAGAACATGAAATACATGGGAGAAATGTGTGATATATCGAACTGCGTGCGTGCGTGTGTAGTTTGGACAAAATTTATTGCATTGCAGTATAGGACGTATGCAATACTATTATTCCGCAGTAATTTATTACAGGCGTTTGATTTTTGTTAAAAATATCTTCTTTGTTTATTACTAGGCTTGTAATGTTGGGGACCGATAGGATGCGTTACGGTGGTTTCAAGTTGACTATCCGTTCGCCAATCATTACCGTAGCATGTGTTAACAATGTACCTGCTGAATGATAATGCCGAATGTTAAAGGTTCTCAGGCGCATATTTTTGCAGCGGAATTTGGTGAGTGTTTTGAAGTGAATGACGGGAACATTACATGAAAATGATGCAATACAAACATACGAGGTGACAAGCGATATTATATACACAGGCATAGTAGCACAAGAAAAGAAAGGAGGAAACTCATACCCACGAATAATTCTATGACAGTTCTTCTGCACATAACGAAAGGTACGTAAAAATATATCTTTGTAATGCTATGTAGCATGTATTTACTTTTAGAACTGTCCAGATTTGTCTATGTGCACCTTGTTATTCGCGTAATCGATCGCAGAACCAAGTCAATGTCCTCGTACTAGCTCACGTCCCCGGCATATGTACCATACTACAGTCAACTTGTGTAATCGATCCCCAACATTTTATTTCATACCTACTTATTAGTCTACATTATTGAAAATTGTAAGTGGAAGCGATTGCAATGTTGCAAGAAAATCCATTACAAGTTTTTCAGCTGCTGCAAATTTAAACTGTTCATACCAAAGCCGAATGAGGATGGCGCTAGGTGGATTTTTATGGAACTTAATGCTGAATTGTTGCCGAACCGCTGTAATAGATTGGCTTGAATGAAATTCGGGAATAGTTTCTGCTTTCTCACTACTTTAAAAAAACAGTGCTCTCGCGTCCGCAGGCGGAAGCATATGTTGCCGGGAAATTGAAGCAAAACTTTCAGAGATATTTATTCATAACAGCAAACGCGTTCACAATATTTCTAATAATACGGCCATTAAAAATCATGAAACCTCTTCAAACATTTATTGACATCTCATACGTATTTTATTATATGGACAAAGTGAAGAGAAGCGACTAGAAGCATTTGAAATGTGGATATAGAGAAGGATGGAGCTTGTGAAATGGATAGACAGAATAAGAAACGTAGCTGTGTTGGAAAGAGTGGATGAAGAAAGAATGATGCTGAAACTGATCGGAAATAGGAAAAGGAACTGGTTAGGTCACTGGTTGAGAAGAAACTGCCTTTTGATGGAGGCACTGGAAGGAATGGTGAACGGGAGAAGAGTTCGTGGCAGAAGAAGATATCAGATGATAGACGACATTAAGATATATGGATCATATGAGGAGACAAAGAGGAAGGCTGAAAATAGAAAAGACTGGAGAATGCTGGGTTTGCAGTGAAAGACCTGCCCTTGGGCAGAACACTGAATGAATAATTATTATATTATATTATATTATATTATATTACTAGCCGTACCCGTGCGCTCCGCTCCACCCGTTAGAAATAAATATAAAGTAATTACATAATTAAAATAGGACGTTTGATCCAGGGAACATTCGTGTTTGATAGAAGGATAAATCGTTTAATATGTTACTTAATTTTAATTGCATCCAAATAATTAAAATGCGATCGTTTTGGTCCAGAGACACTCATTTGGTGCAATGACAATTCCTTTAACATGTTTCTTAATTTTTATTACATGCAACCATAGTTTAATGAAGATTGACATCATTTAGATTTAATGTGTATATTTTATTTTACTTGTTATAGGTTTGCATTGAATTATAACTTAATTTTAACCCTTGTTTTCTACGTATTCAGTAAATGGCGCTTGGCCCACTATGGTTCTGAACCCTTCAAATAAATTATATTATATTATATTATATTATATTATATTATATTATATTATATTATATTATATTATATCAGAAGTTACTGTAATAACGTTATAGCATTAGGTACATCTAGAGAAACTACACTTTCCAATGGTGAAATAATAATTAATTATACAAATCGGTTAATTTAGCTTCCGATATTACTTCATACAAACACAGAAACATTCTCTGTAGGCTATCTTTCATAGCTTTCGACTGTTGCTGTCCAAGGCCCCTTATAGACGAAGTCATTTGTTTTTTAATTCATTACACGGCCTTAGATGGCAGTTATTTTAATTTTAAAACTCATTTATCTCATTAAATATCAGTCCTATCAAAATTTTTCATAGAATAAACCTTATCGCAAATTAGTTTCAAAGAAACTTTTGTTATGTAACATTTTTCACAAAAATCAATAATAAGCGAGATATTTCGATTTATTTAATTCAGGCCCCCTTATACCCCCCTTTTAAATAATGTATTTTGAATGCCATATAGCCTAAAATCTAAGTTACAACGAACTTAATTTATATTCCAATTTTCATCGAAATCCATTCAGCCATTATCGCGTGAAAAGGTAACAAACAAAGAGACAGACAGACAGACATACAAAAAAAAAAAAAAAAAAAAAAAAAAAAAAGCGATTTTCGGTTTCAGGGTGGTTAATTATACATGTTAGGACTAATTATTTTTGGAAAATCGAAAATTACCAGAAAAATTTCGGCTAAAGATTTATTATTAGTATAGATATTTTATGCTCGACCATGCCGAAATGTAATAATTATACACCTGGTAGGAGCCCTTTAATGAACATCATTAAAGTACACCTGTTCATTAAAGTTCAGGTGTTCCACCAATCAGAAAACACCATTGTAACATTATGAAAGCGCAAGTATCGATTATTCTCGGATATGCAATCGAAAGACAACTAGCGAAACGTCACGGAGGCTGGAAATCCAATACTGTCGCAGAAGGTTATGTTCTGTTACTATAATAATTAATGTTAATTGTAAATAATATTCAAATAAATTCAATTTGTCATCTCGTTTTTCAATGTCTAAATCAATGTCAAGGTTATATCAAGAGTAATGTTTATTTTACTCTCTAGATTATATCAAGGTCAATGACATTTGTGTCTCGGAAAAAATCAATACTTTCGCGTCTGCGCACATATCACAATTTACGAGATATTGCACAAGGTCAGTTCCGCTCCCCAGTCAGATAAGAATAACATGAATACTTATGAATAATTTCAAGTTAGAAATATGGTCGAATATAAAAAATCGTATGAAACTTGCCTGTAATGGTAATTAAGACGCTCGTATGTAAATTAATGAAACTCGCTTGTGCTCCTTGCATAAACATACTCGCGTCTTAATTACTACCATTTTAGGCTCGTTGCATAATGTACTATTATATTATATTATATTATATTATATTATATTATATTATATTATATTATATTATATTTGTAGTACAGTACTTGCCGATAATTGGCAGAAATCTCCAAATATTTCCCACAAGAGGCAACGGTTTCGGTCCGGGGATTTCTTCATAGGGTTTGGCATTGTTCCAGTCTTCCTGCTCCGCCGCTGAGGTCGCTGCTGTAGCGCTTCGCTTAACCGCAAGGCGGCTCAGACCGAGAGAGACTGAATGCCGGCCATCTGACCTCAAAGCAGCGCTGACAGCACTAATTCCAGGCAGCATTGTGCTCCTCTAACCAGCTCCTATTCGTATACCTGTGCAAATTACGACGCTAGTATGCCGAATCATTGTTTACTTCCCACGAAACCTTGAACATTACAACACCTGCTGTAATAAGGGTTTGTTGACAACGTTCATGGCAGGAAGATATCTATGCCGGGCGTAGTTCAGTCAGCTATAAGAGGTCCTGAGTTGGAGAAATGACAAATTGTGCCAATCTTCGAACATAAAAGCAGATAGAAGGGGCAAGACTTGCTTGGTAGTGGCAACACAATAAATCGGCTGATGTCGGGCAGAGAAGCGATATGGTATGGATGTCGAGTATGGGAAGATCACAATACATCTAATGGAATATGAGATCTTGGTTTGATTTTGATAACACTACATAGGCGAGTATGCTGGATGCATATTAATAGCCTCACTGCAATGGATTAAAGCACGATAATGTAATTTAATAATTATGCCTACCATAAATACGATATGAAAATACGAGAAACTTTTACTATCGACTTTTTCTTGTAAGGAAATTGAAGCTAGAGGTTACTGAAAAAATGTATCAAGTAAGATTTAAACAAGGGAGTTAACAAAAGCAAGGAGTAAATTTATTTACGTCACTTGACAGTACTTTGTACTTATCTTTTTGTCTAACAGTAGCCTCTCTTTCACACATAGTTAATTCATGTTTGCTGATTTGAAAATCAAAGACTTGCAAACATTTATACAAATCAAAACCATACTTTCAACATTAATGTATGAAGTAAACATCAGTTGGGAAAATTATTGATTTTTACTTCTTGAAATAAAGTTTGATTAAAATATGGGAATTTTGTGCGTTCCGACAAACATTACGGGGACGCCGGACCCCTAGGCCAAAAAGGGGACTGTTCCCTTTTTTTACGGTATGTATAATGCTCGAAGGAGCCAATGTAACTATATTTTGTTCTATAATGTTTGACAGGAGAAGTAAACATTGCAGGCAGAGGAAGAGAGAAGTCTAATTGTTATTCAACCAATGGCAGAGGTCTCATTCCATTCTTATCTTGAAGTTAGGCGGGGGTAGAACGCTTCAGAACGCCCAACTTCAAATCAAGCGTGGAATGAAATCTCTGTTATACGTTGAATAGCAATTGTACTTATCTCCTCCTCTGCTGGCAACGTTTACTTCTCCTGTCAGACATTATGGAACGAAGTATAAGGTGGTTCAACTCTTACGATGTAAGATGTATCCTCTGTTTGCGGCTTTGTGTGCTAGCTGTGTTCTGATGGTAATGATAGGGAAAAACTGATTATGTGTTGCCAGTCTCACAATTTTTCAACATACATATTATTAATAACTGCCCTGCCCATCATTCACAAAATTTGTCAGTTTCATAACATTCATGATATTACTGAACTATAAAATAGATATCTCTCTGTTTACTCGATTTCCAAAATTTCAATCGGAGACAAAGCAGCCAAATTTGGCACATTCAATTGGTCAGTCATTAAACGTTAATGATCTTGCTTTTTAATCGGTTATTTTACGAGACGCTTTATCAACTGTTTTTAATCGGTTATTTTACGAGACGCTTTATCAACTGTTATGGTTATCTAGCGTCTGAATGACATGAAGGTGATAATGCCAGCGAAGTGAGTCGAGGGTCCAGCGCCGTAAGTTACCCAGCATTTGCTCTTAATGGGTTGAGAGGAAATCCCGAAAAAAAAATCAAACAGGTAACTTGTCCTAACCAGAATTTGAACCCGACCCCACTTGTTTCACGGTCAGGCATGATGCCAACCGTTACTCCACAGCGATGGACTGACAGTCTGTTACGATTGAATATGGAAGATATAGGCCTTGTTGTGAAACAAGAAAGATAGCAGACGGCATATGTTGTCAACGGTTTTCAGTTTTAATGTTTTTTTTTTTATTTTAGTAGGTTATTTTACGACGTTTTATCAATATCTTAGGTCATTTAGCGTCTGAATGAGATGAAGGTAATAATGCCGTGAAATGGGTCCGGGGACCAACACCGAAAGTTACCCCGCATTTGCTCATATTGTGTTGAGGGAAAACCCCGGAAAAAACCGTCAATCAGGTAACTTGTCCCCACCGGGAACCGAACCTGGGCCACCTGGTTTCGCAGCCAGACGCGCTAACCGTTACTCCACAGGTGTGGACTTTCAATGTTCAACAATAATCTTATTCATATGCATAACATACGTTAAATAACAAAAAAAGTTTCGTATGCATATTTTGGTAAAACATTTAATTTAAACTGATAAATAATTACGCTCTCCTTTGGGAAGTAATATAGAAAATACTTCACTTACTCGAACACTTACATATACACTCACCCTAGTACACGACATAATTCTTCACAGATGCACATCACGCATAACGTAGCCCACCGAAGTGATATGCAACTTGAAAAGGGTCACAGTCCTGCCATCTATCAGCAGAATGCGGAACCCGAATCACCCAAGTGAACTGGGTAGGCATTAAATACAATATAATATTGGTAGTACAATGATATCTTACCTACAGTACCGTTCGGGATGTGTAACATGAGATATAGTTCCGATTTTTGTCACCATTGGCTCCGATAATCGCTTATAAACTCTAATAGTCTCTTCAAAGTATACATTGAGTTGGAGTTCGCTCGAGACATAGGAAAAATTATAATTCTTTAACCCTTAATTTCTGATAGATATTTCTCTGAAGAGTTTTCATTACTATTTGATGTGCACTTTTTGCCACAATGATAATATTGTACGTGTTTCTTTCCTAAGAACGAAAATATATTTGAGTATTCACTCTGAATATATCAGTCAGAATTTGTGATGAAAAATGGCGATTTATTTGGTAAAGCGTCATTATTTGAAAAAGAGGCTTAAGCTTGAAAACAACTGCCTGAGAAATTAAATTTAAAGTAGTGCCTAGTAATATTGCATTGGGTTGTCGCTTTTCAAGGTATTGAAATCAAGTTACTTGAAAAGTGTGAAAGAGGCTTTACTCAAGGAAAGGTATAGTGTCTGAGTTGTTAATGCCCAACCGGCATCAAAGACGACGCTTTCCTTTGAAGAGATAAGATAAGAGTTTCTTAATTGTTATGCCTTCTCAGATGTCTCTCCAACCACAAGAAGCTATAACATATGACTACCAATGATGCATTAGCATGTTTAATTGGCGTACCGATATCAACTCCATGACATCGTTGCCGTATCTCGAATTTTTGACGCGAGTTGAAATAAAATATATCGCTAATAGTAATTGTAACTAGGAACGATCTTTATAGCGGAAACGTGACAACAACGCATGACATTGCAAGTATTCATTTGTGCAAAAAAGATATCACGACACAAAGGCTTCCGCCTGGGGTATTAAATAAACCGCCGACTATGTATAACAAATATACGCCATTTGGAAGCACTGAGAAGTTATTGGCAAAGAAAAGGGGCCGTTTTCTTTTGATCATAAAGGTACAACTTGATTCAGGAATTTTGGCCCTTGCTAAAAGGAAATAGATTGACTAAGAGCGAGTTACTTATCACTACTGACGGGCAGGGTCACACAGGTCATGCCGAACAGTTATAACACCAAACATTTCCTTCTTATCGTGTCTCGGTACAGTCCATCTTAAAACACAACATTCCTCCACACGTCTCGTTACTAACCACTACGTCTGTTGACTAAACAATGTCATGATGACTTATATTTTCTTGACATGAGTGTTCCACAGCTACAAGTTTAGATATTATTTTTATTCTTTCTCTTCCCTCTTTCACTCCTATGCACATTTGTGATTAAATTTCTTTCTTATGATGCAACACACAGCTCGCTCACTAGCCAAACAACCAAGGACAGAGACCAATAACGTTAAATCGAGTTGTAAATGAATTAGCAATACATGGAGGCAACAATTACATGCCATTTGGAAATGGTGAAAAATATTGGCAGAAAACTGATTCCAGTGATTGAAGTAGTAGCCGACACAGCCTCAACAATTCTGTAATTAAATCTATAAGAAAGGCAATCACTTCGATGCCGCTTGTATAAAAATTGAATGCGACGCGGCAACTACTTACGCAATATTCGTAGTAAAACGGTATGAATTGGTTTGGAAAACCTTTCCTACCACTTTAAGATAACTGAAAAATCATGACACACCTTGTTACACTCTAATATCGAAGATATTACTTAATTGGTACTCACATGAATCACAGCAAACTCGATTGTTACACCCATATTCCTCTCTATGTGACCTTGTCAATCGTAATTTGATATGGTACAATCGACTTTTGTGTGTACTTGTAATGAGCTAACAACTGTTGATGCTGCTCTTCGGCTCACAGAACAGCTGAATGTGATGTTTGCGTAACTGTAGCAGGATACGATGCCAAGTCAAGGTCAAGCAAACAATTGGAACAATTGAAGGCGTAACTGTCAACTTATGATTAATTGCGAGAACTCGGTATTGTCTGCTGTTGGAGCCCAAATGATTCAGGCTTCTAATGAAACCAACTTGGGTTCGAATCCCGCAACATGTTCTGTTTCTAACTGCTTGCTACACAAGAAATACGGAGTTGAACAAGTGGCGTGTGATGCTCGAACCCAGGTATACCTGCAATTACCCAGGTACACCTGTAATTAAGCTTACCTGTATTAGTATTGATCACCTGGCCTTAAGCGTGGGCCTCTGGCCTTGCAGTTCGTTTAAGGATTATCCTTGATGTTAACCCACCTTGAACCTGACACTTAAAATTTGTAACATTAGAAAGTAAGAGAAGATTGCAGTATTGTATAGTTAACTTGTATTCTTTTTATTTGCAATTTATTTAGTTTATTGGCATTACGTGACTTTTGTACTTTGATATTACAAAGGAAGAAGCGCACCTATATCCTGTTTGTCATAAGAAATTACTGTATTTTTGCTCTTTTATGTAAAGTCACTATACCACAACTCATCCTGTTTACAGGATATCTTGTCATGACCTTATAAGGGATCGATGATATTTCAATGGTGAACAACCAATTGTAAAGCTATCTTCTTTCTGAAGTTCCAACCCCAAGCTAGAATCTTAACCAATCAGACGTTGTTATTTCGGGCGTATCCCTTTTTATAATTACTATAAAACCCCATGAATCTGGCTCATCACTCTCAATCGGCGGTACTTGGAAGAGACTACATTACGCTACTCCAGAGCCAGGAGGAGGGTGCAGACTATAGCTCAGAAGGTTCTCCAACGCCACGAATA
Organism: Periplaneta americana; assembly: GCF_040183065.1. Lineage (NCBI taxonomy): Eukaryota > Metazoa > Arthropoda > Insecta > Blattodea > Blattidae > Periplaneta > Periplaneta americana. The sequence goes on from NC_091133.1 coordinate 61,643,414, forward strand.
TTCTAAGTCCGAATATTCCCTTCACCACTTAGACGAATTCAGAGCTTGGCTACAAGAACGGGAGATGGCAATTCTACAACTTATATGTAAGTGGAAATTGTCCGTACTTGCTTAGCCAGATTCAGACTTTCTTTAAGGAAGGAACTTACGAAAGAAGTTAGCAACTTTTTCACTATACTAATGTAGAATTCTTTCAAATTATGTTTTATTATATTATATTCAGCATTATGTTTATTTTATTGTGTTTACTTATTATTGCAAGCGTGAAGCTGCAATTTGTGTGTTGAATAACCAACTCCTTTAAAATCTGTTCTTTTCCCGCTCCTTGGGATCCTCAGCAGTGATTATAGGATTGATAATTCGTTCACCTGGACTACCTTATCATCCCCTACTTATCCGATTCCCGGGGGCACGACATTTGGTGGCAGCGGTGTCAGATTTTAACAGGGGTGGTTTATGTGTTTATTTTATTTATGTTTTATTTGTGTTTTTGAATTTTTATTAGTTGTTGTTTTGAATTTATTATCTAATGTGGTTGCATTGATTTAATTTTGTATGGCTTGTTTTCAATGTTGTTTGGGTGTATCCGAAGGTGATACAGAATTTACCGTCCTTTTTGTACATGTAATTGGGGTATCGCATCCTTTAGCTTTGGAAGGATCAAGCAATTACGCCCAAAGTTTAGTTGAGACATTTTTTAGAAAACATACTAATATTAATACGAATTTAATTCAAGAGCATCGTATGAAATTTGTTGCTTTGAAGGCAGGATCTCGCCTTGATATTGCCTTTGCAGGTAGACCGTTTAAAACTTTTAAGACACCAGCGTTAAAAACATACCGTTACGAACATTCGCAAGGGTTAGAGGTAATTTTCGAAGTAGACATACGACTAGTTATACGCTACGTACCACCAGAATTCGACTACCCTATTTTGGAAATCGAACGTACGGACTATCTTCCCCAGTATTGCCAGAGTGGTGAGTTTAGCGACGAATTGATAGCAGGATCGAGGGTGTCAATGCGCACATAAGCTGGTTGGGAGGAATTGAGTCAGCATAATAGCTCAAACCCCACCAACAAGCGTAGGTACACAGACCACGTAACTGTTGAACAGATGACCAGTAGACAGCAGCGTTGAATCCATACTTGACGAGTGGGAAGGTATCCATTAAATAACTAGTGTAATCAAATACCAACAAGATGCCGCAAGGAAACGATCCACCTGCATTAATTTCCAAAGACTTAAGCGTAACCAAATTAGTAGAGCCATGGAAAGGGGACTCGTATAGTATACCAGTTACCAGTTTCTTTGACCAAATTGAAAGAATTACCACCATGGGACGACTTACAGATAAAGATGCAGTTCAGATTGCCATATTGAAATTGCGAGGCACAGCGAGAACATATTATGACACCACACCTGAATTACAAGCAGTAGATATTTCTTTTAAAGACTTCAAGGAAAATTTTATTGCTAGATTTAAAGATAAGAGATCGATGCAATATCACTACTTAAAATTACAAAATGCCATGCAAGAAAAGCACGAATCACCAGAAGAATTTTGCGACAGAGTGCGAAGACTAAGCTTAAAGACAATAGTGCATGATCAGGATGCCAATACTAGAGAGATTTTGAAGCAGGAAGCAGATAGGCGATTAGTTGCCGCATTCATACATGGTTTACGTGGAACTGTTGGCCGAGAAGTTAGATTTCAGGCACCCACTACAATTGATAATGCGCTACGAATAGCGAATCAAGTGTATCAAACGGAAAAGGATGAAGGTGCATCCGTTTTGAAGGAGCAAAAAGATAAGAAATTGTTTATGGTTCAAGCCCAAGCAGGGAACAGACAACAAAATTCGGGTAATTATCAAGCATGGAGCAACAACCGCAGATATGAGCCGAATTTCAACAGGGGATTCGCTCGCGGTCGAGATGTACGACCCGGGGGAAATTATACTAGGGGACAGTATAACGGGTCAAGGGGGCGAGGGTTAGCTCCGGGACGTGGAAATTCAAATAGTAACCGATCGAGCATCCAATGTTACAACTGTGGGATTATGGGTCACTATCAACGGGACTGTAGGAAGGGATCAGAGGGGCATCCGCGACAGTACCCAAACGGGATAGGTCCTACGAAGAAAACCCCGTCGTAGGAGCCGAATTACAGTCACACTCAGTTCTGGTAGCGCCGTCTGCTTTAAACGAGGTAGTTAGCGAGCCTCGGGTAGACTTAGAAATAGAGGGGAAAATTTGGGAATTCGTTGTGGATACCGGCGCCACAGTATCATTAATTAAACCCACAGTAAGCTCAGCGCTAATTACAGAATCTGATGTAGTGATCAGGGGTGCAAACGGGCAAAAGGTAAAAACATTTGGAACCCAGACGGTCAAATTCCTTATGGGAAGTGAGCAATTTGAATTTAAATTTGTGATAAGCGACATACGAATCAGCGCCGCAGGCATCATAGGGATGGATTTTTTGCGCTATGTTGGTGCGCGTATAGACGTCCAGTCGAACTCCTTGGTAATAGGCAGGCAAACTGTGACATTGATCAACACTGATCTACAATCGTGCAATGTCGCATCAGTGTCTGGAAAATCGGGTTCTGTGTCTGCAATGGCCTCGCAGTCATCGACTCACGATCAGCTTGACTGGAGCGGACCTATCTTGCTAGCCGAGTCCGTTGTCTTACCACCACATACAGTAAAAATAGTCCGAGGTAAGGTTATGGGACGCCATAATCTTAGTTGTAACCCAAAGACCTCTCAAGTGCTATTGGTAGAACCAACCAGTGATCAGGATGGGCTACCTGGAATTCATGTAGCACGCAGCATTAGTCAACTTGGTAATTTTAGGACAATTGTCAATGATGCTCGGGGACATAGTTCCCTTGTGGATGATCACGGATCGGGATACGTTCGAAAAGTCTCCATGAATGGCCAGAAAAATTGTGATCGTAATAAAAGTAATAATTGTGTTCCTCATTGTAATGCAAGTGGCCAAGAAAATTTCCCTACCAACATAAAAGGTCTTTCCCAAAGCAAAAACCCCTCACCGGATAAATTAGTCGGTTCGGACGAACAATCCCTTATGATACTGTCTGTGAATGGTGCGGCAGAGTCGGCGTTTGCAACTGGAAAGTTGGACGACCGACCGGTGCTGAATAAGGAGACTATAATTCCCGTGAATAGTCAAGGTCAAGTTAGGCAGATAAATAATTGTGAACACCAGTTGTGTGAAAGTTCAACATTTGATGATAATGGTGAGGTTTTATTTTGCTCACGATCGTCAGAACAGGGGGTGAATGTAGGGTTGAATAGAGAACTAAAATTAGAGGAAAAATTAGTTATGGAAAACGCACCACATGAAGCTGTTAATGTATTAAAGTGTGAGAAAATTTTAGGTTACGTACCTATTCAAATTGTTAATTTTTCGCCCGAACCTGTGAGTTTAGTCAAACACCGTGTTATAGGAGAAGCTAGTGTAGCAAACCTAGGTGTTGATCAAGAATCAGAAATCGCTAATGAGATGAATAACAGTAATAGGACCGTGAATATGATTGACCGGGAAACAAAGCGAACATGGAACACAAATCGACGTAGGGCTAAAGACAATTATGTACCAGAATTATGGGAATTTGAGAAATTTTTAGATGAAAAATTAGGGCACTTACAGGGCAAAGATAGGAGACTTATGATAGCCGTCTTACGAAAGTATAAGCATTTGTTTTACGTCGAAGGAAGTCCAGAAATAGGCTGTGCTAGTGAAGTGAAGCATTCCATAAATACCGGAGATGCTTTACCAGTGAAGAAGAATCCTTATAGAATTCCCCACGCGTTAAAATCGGTGGTGGAAGAACAAATTAATGACATGTTAGATAAGAAAATTATTGAACCCAGTACTTCACCATGGGCAAGTCCTATTGTACTTGTACCCAAGAAATCTCAAGATGGAACTGTAAAGCACAGATTGTGTATTGATTATCGGGGATTAAATGCCGTTACAAAGTCAGATGCTTATCCCCTCCCTAACATTGTAGAGACGTTAGATTCTCTAGGGAAATGTAAAGTATTTTCTGTATTGGATCTGGCTTCCGGTTACTTGCAAATACCAATTGATGAAAAAGACAAAGAGAAAACTGCTTTTACGTGTCACATGGGACACTATCAGTATAATAGAATGCCTTTCGGCTTGCAGAATGCTCCCAGCACGTTTATGAGATGTATTGATTTCCTATTAATGGGCCTGAAAGGGACCATTTGTTTGGCTTATCTTGATGATATCTTGATAATGAGTGAAGATATCGCCACTCATGTGAAGAATTTAGAAAAGGTGTTTGTAAAATTGCAAGAAATTAATTTCAAAATTCAGCCATCTAAGTGTACTTTTGCAACGGATCAGGTTGAGTACCTAGGTCATATTGTATCGCGAGAAGGTGTGAAGCCCGATCCACAGAAAATCAAAGCCATTCGGGACTATCCGCAACCAAGATCAGTTAGAGATATTCGTTCTTTTGTAGGCTTAGCATCCTATTATCGACGACACATCCCTAATTTTGCCGCTATTGCTAAACCTTTAACAATGTTAACTAGGAAAGATGTTGAATTTAAATGGGGGACTAGTCAGGAAGAAGCCTTCCGAGAACTAAAGGCAAAATTAAGTACAGAACCATTGTTGAGTTATCCTGATTTTTCATTACCGTTCATTGTAACTACAGACGCATCACAGGAAGCCGTAGGCGCTGTCCTATCACAGAAAATAAATGGAGAAGAGAAACCAGTTGCTTATTGCAGCAGACAGTTGAATGCCGCTGAAAGAAATTATAGCTGCACTGAAAGGGAACTTCTTGCAGTCATTTTTGCTACGAAGCAATTCAGATGTTATCTGTACGGGAGAAAATTTACTCTCCACACAGATCACGCAGCCCTCAGATGGTTACTTAACTTAAAAGATCCGAGTTCGAGGCTCACTAGATGGAGTCTACGACTAGCGGAGTTTGATTATGAAGTGATTCACAAACCAGGCAAAAAGTTACCTCATGCAGACGCCTTAAGCCGACATGTTGGTATTGTGACCTCAGACTCAGAATTTAATTTAACCGAAGAATTGATTTTGTCAGAACAGTTAGCCGATGATCAGCTGATTAGGTTAATTGAATTTGATGACTTCCATAAAGATAATAATGGGTTATTGTGTAGGCATTCCCCTGCACACGGGATACAAGTTGTCATTCCGCGTTCGCTAATAGCAACAGTGATAAAGCATTATCACGATAATACTTTTATGGCTCATCAAGGTACCAAGAGGACTATTGCAGCCATAAAACTTAAGTATTGGTGGCCGACCATGAGTAGTGACATTCAAGAGTATATAGGCTCATGTGATAAGTGTGCTAAACGGAAAATTGGAAAATCTCAAAGAGCACCATTAGGAGATGCGGTAGCAGCCGACGATTTCATGGATACTGTATCGCTGGACATTGTCGGACCTTTACCTACTACAGAATCTGGGAATAAATACTTATTAACTTTTGTTGATCATTTCACCAGATTTTGTGAGGCTATCCCTATTCCGGACCAAAGTGCAGAGACAGTCGCAAAAGAATTTGTGACCAAAATTATAGCACAATGGGGGACACCCAATCGCTTGTTGACTGATCAGGGAACCCAATTCACTTCAAAATTATTTTCTGAAACGTGTAGATTATTGATGATTAAGAAAATTCAGACTACCTCGTACCATCCACAAAGTAATGGAGTATGCGAGAGGATGCATAAATTATTAGTTGATATGTTATCACATTATGTTCATAAAGATGGGAAGAATTGGGATAAATTTGTACCCTATGCTATTATGGCGTATAGAGCCACACCACATACAGTAACTACGTTTAGCCCATATTATTTAGTTTTTGGCCGACATATGAAGTTACCCATTGAAGATCGCTTCATTCAAGTAAAACGAAATTTGGGAAGAAGACAAAATTCTTATGATTCCTATGAGGCACATGTGAAACTATTAGCAGATAGAATTCGAGTTGCATCTCAAGTAGTGCGACAACAATCCAAAAGGGGTCATGAACAGTCCAAAGCTCACTATGACAAGCGAGCAAGGGAGCGCGAATTTAATGCAGGAGACATAGTATATCTCTATGACCCCGTAGCTTCCAGAAGTAAAGCTAAGAAATTCGCATATCATTGGACTGGACCATTTGAGATAATTGAGAAATTATCTAACCTGGTTTACACCGTCAAAATTAGTGAAGAGAAATGTATAAACGTTCACATAAATAGACTTAAGGAATGCAATAGCAGACATATGTCAAGTAATGATGCTACGGTAATAATAAGCCCGCCTAGCATAACGAGTGAAGAAAGAAATGAGGAAACCCCAGAACAAAATATGGAGCCCGCTAATGATGAATTATCAGAGACAGCCAAGAAGAAGCAAAAGGCAGTAAATAAACGTTGTGACGATAGTGATAAAGATTGGGAGCCGGGGACCTCTGTTAGACGTCAAAATAAGGATAAAGAAACTATTACTAGCCCATATAAATTACGCGATCGAGGAAATCAGCCTAGAAAGTATACTTTTGATTCAGATGAGGAAATTGATGATGTACAAGATGATAATGGTGAAACCAATGTAGCAAATAGTGAATTAAATAATGAACCGAGTCACGATCAGGTAGATATTACCGAGGAAGTTAATATAGTGCCGTTTAATAATGCAGCATTGCAATATCCCTTACGTAATAGGTTACGACGCATATGTGAGGATGTAACGGAGTAGAGCACATTTTGGAGTTGTGTATGACGTAACATTCCATGCATGATGTAGTTGGGACTATCGTGCTGGCCGGTAGAGTTCGCCTGAATAATACTCAGCCGCAGCATCGAGCCAAATTATTTTTGAAATTTAATTTTAAATTTTATATGTCCATTTCTACGATTGATATTAACCTATCGAAATTTGTTACTTTTGCTCTAACTCCATGTAATAAGAATGTTATAGGAAACGCGCTTAGGCCCCTATAACCGTAAAGAGTTCTGAATACTCGGTTAGGATTTAAATAAATATAGTATATCTATATTTTAGGTATAAGTAAGTACAGTAGCTTGTATTTTGTTTTTACAGTGCTTGCCGTTTGTTTTACAAGGACACTTACGAAGGACTCAAGACAACCAGACGCAGACTTGGCCTTAGACAAGGGGGCAGTGTTTTTGAAAGATCGAGACGTCCTTCTGACAGGCGACAAGTGGACCATAGTCGTAAACATTAACTTAGAGGTATACCGTAATCTAATTGTACGAATCCGGGAAATATTAGAAGAAGCTAGACAAGAGATTCCTAGAATAATGTTCGGACGATTGACTGTGCTATGGACCGAACTAGACAGAGTTGGGGACATAGTAGATAACCTAGCAGATGAACTACTAGATATAACAAAACTTTTACCAGAACCAGATACAAGTTTTCAATTACAGGTATCCTCAGTACAAGATCAAAATCGGACACGACGAGGACTTATAGATGTGGTAGGCTATACATTAAAGTATCTATTCGGAACTATGGATTCTCGGGACTTACATAATATTAACCATGTAATAGATCAGTTGCAGGGATTTCAACAAAAGATATTACACGTAGAAGAACACCAATTAACTTGGATTAAAACGTTAGACCAAGAAACCCATTTGAATGCTCAAAACACTATCAAATTAGCAGAAGTATTAAGAGACTCTATTTCAAACTTTTCAATAGGATTAAGTAGAGTACAGACAGATGTACGCGACGTCCAACAATTAATTAAGAAACAGACTACTTATAGTGCTATGATTCGAGAAGTAGAAATGGCAGTATTTGAAATAAAAACTTGCCTTGCACAGACATTAACCGCGTTGGATATGACATCTTTAGGCAAATTATCCACGTCATTAATCCGACCCCATAACTTATCAGATATTTTACAACAAGTTTCATTAAAATTGACCTCAGGGACATCTATGATAACTACGACTACCGTTGAGGATATGTATATTTACTACGATTTAGCCACAGTACATGCAGCAGCCACATCAGATAGTATTAGACTATTCATTGATATTCCATTAAAAGCAGCAGATCGTCATTTTGAATTATATCGATTACATCCCTTGCCTTTCTTCCATAAAACTCTCCAAAAGCATATGGTTATTGACATACAAGAAACATATCTGGCTGTATCAGAGGACCGACAATTTTTCACAACCTTTTCTGATGTTATGCTAAGTAAGTGTGTAAAGAGTTATTTCACCATCTGCCCTTCCGATTATACATTGTATAGGCAAAACCAGCCCAGCTGTGCTATAGCCTTGTTTCTTGGTAAGGCAGAAGCCATAAGAGAACATTGTAGCAGGTTGATTTTGAATCACCCATTTCCAGCTGTGTGGATACGTTCACCAGATCACCGGTTCTGGGTCTATAGTCTGTATCAACCCACAGAGGTAACACTACGTTGTTATACCCCTGGCTTTGAGTATACAGCTTCCGAAAACAAAGTCATGAACTTAAAGTTGGAGAACACCGGTATAATTAGTAACAGCTCTACCTGCTACATCCATTCTGAATCATTTAAATTATTTCCACATTCTTCAGGAAGAAGCGAATTTAACCTACGCACTAATTTGCATATAGTATTGCCGGACATCAAAGACTTGCTAAATAGTGACGAAGAAAATGTACTAATTAATAAATTACCACAAGCTATGTCAGATGAGGCAATAATGACATTGAATACAGTGATAGCAAAAAGTGAAGCTGTTCAATCGAGACAAAATTTCGACGTATCAGGTCTTACTTCAGAATTAAAAAGTAAGCCTAATAGCTCCGAAAAAGCAACAGTAAATGTGTTTTTAATTACTATAGTGGCTTTAATGACATTGACGTTATTGGTTGTAGTATTTAAACGGAAGTTATTGAGTTGCTTCCAGCACGCACGCCAGCGTTACTCAGTTCTCACAGATCCAAGGCCGACACCACGTGCTCGACGTCAGGCGCAACGGAACGAGGTAGCAATGAACCTCGACGAGCTAAACGAAGAGGAAGTAACAACATCGGATCCGGACCCGAAGGAGCAACAGGCCGCTTCGAACCGGGGATCCGCCCAATTGTTTGTACGCCACTAACGTCCGTCAACAAGTACAAGATAAAGAAGTCAGATATGTAAAGCAAGTTGCCTGAAGACATTTTGTATAAGTATAATTAGTTTATTTCACAGAGGAAGTGGTGATATGACGACTACTAAAGACATTTTAATAATTAACAGTCTGACCACATCCTGTTGAAACTTGGGAACCTAATGATAATTCCCAGGCTTTTGATGTTTACTAAGATTATCATTTGAGTTTTGTATGTTTTATTGTAACCATTTTCTTAAAATGTTTGTTTGAGTATACCCAAACATTTTGAAAGGTGAGAGTAATGTGATGCTCGAACCCAGGTATACCTGCAATTACCCAGGTACACCTGTAATTAAGCTTACCTGTATTAGTATTGATCACCTGGCCTTAAGCGTGGGCCTCTGGCCTTGCAGTTCGTTTAAGGATTATCCTTGATGTTAACCCACCTTGAACCTGACACTTAAAATTTGTAACATTAGAAAGTAAGAGAAGATTGCAGTATTGTATAGTTAACTTGTATTCTTTTTATTTGCAATTTATTTAGTTTATTGGCATTACGTGACTTTTGTACTTTGATATTACAAAGGAAGAAGCGCACCTATATCCTGTTTGTCATAAGAAATTACTGTATTTTTGCTCTTTTATGTAAAGTCACTATACCACAACTCATCCTGTTTACAGGATATCTTGTCATGACCTTATAAGGGATCGATGATATTTCAATGGTGAACAACCAATTGTAAAGCTATCTTCTTTCTGAAGTTCCAACCCCAAGCTAGAATCTTAACCAATCAGACGTTGTTATTTCGGGCGTATCCCTTTTTATAATTACTATAAAACCCCATGAATCTGGCTCATCACTCTCAATCGGCGGTACTTGGAAGAGACTACATTACGCTACTCCAGAGCCAGGAGGAGGGTGCAGACTATAGCTCAGAAGGTTCTCCAACGCCACGAATATTCTAAGTCCGAATATTCCCTTCACCACTTAGACGAATTCAGAGCTTGGCTACAAGAACGGGAGATGGCAATTCTACAACTTATATGTAAGTGGAAATTGTCCGTACTTGCTTAGCCAGATTCAGACTTTCTTTAAGGAAGGAACTTACGAAAGAAGTTAGCAACTTTTTCACTATACTAATGTAGAATTCTTTCAAATTATGTTTTATTATATTATATTCAGCATTATGTTTATTTTATTGTGTTTACTTATTATTGCAAGCGTGAAGCTGCAATTTGTGTGTTGAATAACCAACTCCTTTAAAATCTGTTCTTTTCCCGCTCCTTGGGATCCTCAGCAGTGATTATAGGATTGATAATTCGTTCACCTGGACTACCTTATCATCCCCTACTTATCCGATTCCCGGGGGCACGACAGGCGTTATATTTAGTTGTGCTTAGTGAAGTAATTTACAATAGCACTAATACTTTCTGCTCGAAGAAATTCTTGCTTTACCTAGGTAGACATAGACCAGCATACTTACGAATAAAGTGAGTTGTAAGTATGTTAGAGGAAAACAATTTTCAGTAGATCAGAAGTGAGGGAACTAATTTAATAGAAATAAAAAGAAGAAAAATTGGGTGCAAAAGAAAATAATGTCAACAACATATATTACAGAAGTGGACAAATTATAACCTACGAAAGGCAAGTAAAATCAGTAACTTGAGGTGAAAAAGGTAAACAGGCTCCATATATAATGGCACTAGGCAGGCAAATAGGTATATGAATTGAAGGATGAGGTGTGCAGATTGATATAATGGTGGTTTACGCAATTCCTTTCTAATAAGATTTATTTCGTAACTTGATTAGCTGGATGATTGCCTCAACAGTTTGCTTGGATGATTCCGATTGATTATTTGGATTGGTTGTTTGGTTGAGTAACAGAGTGGGTGGGTGGGTGGGTTGGTTGGTTGGTTGGTTGGTTGGTTGGTTGGTTGGTTCGTTGAGTGAGTGGGTTGTTTCGTTGTTTGGATGATTCTGCGGGTTAGTTGTTTGGGTTGATAGTTCAGTTGGATGATTGGGTGGGTTGGTTGGTTGGTGGTTTGGATAGGTTGGTTGTATGGTTAGGTACTGTGCTCCAACCACGAGAAAGTCTCTGCCGGATGAGACGAAAGGGAGTAATGCTGTGAATGAATGTTGATGTCATAAGATGTCATAAGGTCACACACGTGGGTACTCATACCTCTATTGGCTCGCTGTCACAGCACAAACAATAACATTGATTCATACATGTTTATACTACCTTAGTTACAAAATTAGATCACTGTTAATCTCCTGGTCTTTTAATCTCTCCATACAGGAAATAACAAATTCAGGAGAGCTCATGGTTTTTAAACAGACGTTATAACGATAATATTATAATCTACTTCGCTCCAATACATGTCGCAATAGTAAGCACATACCTTTCACGGTTGATCTCCTGGTCGGAGAACAGCACTTTAGTTATTTTTTATGTTAGGATAGATTGGATGATAGGGTGGGTGTTTTTTGGTTTGATGGTTGGATGAGTTAGTTTCTGGCTGGATTATTTCGTAGTTTGGTTGTTTGGTTGCATGTTTACGTTGGTTGGTTTGTTGGTTGGTTGGTTGGTTCGTTCATTGGGTGGGTGAGTTGGTTGTTTGGGAGAGTGGGTGGGTTGATTGTTTGGTGCATGATTCGGTGGGTTGGCTGTTTGCTTGCATGAATAGGTGAGTAGGTCGGCTGTTTGCTGGAATAGAATTTTAGAATTATGGTTTACTGAACGACGCTCGCAACTGCAGAGGTTATATCAGCGTCTCCGATGTGCCAGAATTTTGTCCCACAGAAGTTCTTTTACATGCCAATAAATCTACTGATATGAGCCTGTCTCATTTAAACTTAAATGCCGTCGACCTGGGTCGGAATCGAACCCGCAATCTCCGGTACGGAAGGCCAGCGCTATACCGACTGCGCTACTGAGGCCGACTGTTTGATGGATGATTGAGTGTTGTTTGCTTGTATGATTGGGTGAGTTATTTCGTTGGACGGCTTGGTAGGTTGGTTATGTGGTCGGTGGATGGATGATGGGAGAGAGAGTGAGCTGGTTGGTTGGTTGAGGTGAGTTGGTAGGTTGATTGGACTATTGAGCTGGTTGTTTGGTTTGAAGATTGGATAGTTTGCCTGGATGATTAGTAATTACATTGTTTGTTTGGATAATTGGTAACTTTGTTGTTAGTTTGGTGAAGATAAATATATATTGAGTTATGTGATTACTGTAAAGTAATGGTCGATATGAAAATTAATTTAGTAGATCTATATAGAATATGAACAAGTGTATACGTAATATACATAAATATGATTAAAGTCACTCTGTAAAATAACGATTGCATTAAATACGCAATATATTTTGCAAGAGAATTCGATAGAAAGTAATAACAAAGAAAAACTTGATTATTCCTTTCGCCCAAGTCTTGCATTACTGCGAAAAGAGATTGTTATTGAAAATGTTCAACATGTCTACAGAGACATAAAATATTAATATCCTTAACAGTGAATAAGACGAAAATCGTCTGCCTCACAATAAGAGTTCATTAAGAAGGACGTGCCTTAATTTTGAAATCAGTTGCTGTTATTGAGAATCAATATTATATGCTGCGAAGTCAGGGATGGGGATTGCTTTCGTGCTATTTTCAATCTGGCATGTTGAATTTAAGAAGAGAGCCTGATGTGCAAATCAGTTTACTGGTGAACTTCATTTTATCGTAATTGTATTCAACACGAAAGTTGCGGATAATCTACGAGGCATGAGGAATAAAAAAGGACGAGAAGAAATAAGGAAATGAAAAGTTTCATGTCCTATGCAGATGAGCTTTTATACACTCTGGCCTAAAGGGAAATAGGCTGAATAATTTAGAGTGCCATTACCGTTTTACTTGGGGTTTAATGTAATATTCTTTACACAGCGCTGATGTGGCTCGCCTTACTTCATCTCTCTTAATTTTTAATTCGTCACATTTTCGACACGGCGTAAGAGACTTCAATACGGGAACGACCTACTACAGAAAAGAAATCGCTAAATCATTCAATAAGATCTTTACTCTGCAACCAGACAGCTTTGAATGTTTTAACTTTCATGTCTAATTTCTTTTAAAAAAACTTCAGTTCCTGCATACCAGAGTTTGTGTTAATCGCACTGAATTATGTTGTCTGGTATTGCTGTACGTCGTAGTAAACATCAACAATAAACTTTATACCTTTCTTGTCCTGAATATTTTAAGTACCTACTGAGAAAATCACATGATGAATAGAAAGAAATAATAAGATATAAAGCAAAAGGCAAAATGAAGCACATGAAATGACATGACGAAAGCTATAGTAAGAACGTAAATGAAGGAAAATTAACAGAGAAAGAGAAACAATGAACAGGAAGGAGGACGGACGATACTGAAGATGAAGAAAGAAAATGTATATGATAAAAGAATTGATTTGCAAAATGTTTGCTGCCTGTGGAATAAAATGGAAATTCAAAGTGAAAATAAAAAAAGAATGAACAATGGTGGCAAGCATTTGACATGTTAAACTTTAGGCTATTTTATAAAAAAGCAATATTTTATCGAAAACAAACATTCCTAAGAGCTATGGAACCAGTAGCGCAAAGCATATTATTGTATGGAAATAGATTTTTATAGGCGCTGAGGTAATCAAAAAAGGGGAAAGGTAAAAACTTCACAACAAGAGAAATTATGGGAATAGGTTCAACTGTTTTGGAAATAATTGAACATTAAAAGGCAGGGATAAGAAGAATGTAGGACAGCAGATTGCCAAAGGCAGTCCTAGAATGGTAGGTAGAAGGCAAGATGAAAGGGCAGACTGTCAAAGGGATGGATGAACGAGGTAAGTTGAAGTATGTTGAAACATTGACTTCTGGGAAGAAATTATAATATACAGAGAACTTTGGACAAAATATATATGTAAAACAATGTTAGAAGTTCCTTTCCAAATATACTGTCTGGCACTTTTTGTGTATCGTGTCTGTTTCCGGTCGAGGAACATCCCAGCAGTGAGGGAAATACTAATTTAATAGAAATAAAAAGAAGAAAAATTGGGTGAAAAAAATGTCAACGTTATATATTACACCGTTTAACCTCTGGCCTCTACCGTCCCCAAATTGGTTTGTACTTTCCTATTTTTTCTGAGTCTTTCTCTTTCCCTTTTTATTTTTACAGTTACTGCTTTATTACTCAGAATGTGCAAGAAGACGAGAATGTGAGATAATTAAACAAGTTAACAAAGTGAATTTCCGTATACATTTCTTTAAAAATTATTAAAATATTTGGGAAATATTGCCTAATATGTAGTTATGATAGTAATACAGAGTGCTCCATATTTGACACTTCAATTACACTGCAAGCGCAGCAGTATTTTATGTTAGACGCCTCGCACAGTTACCCTAAAATCGTCTGTCGTTTCTAGAGTAGTAATTTTAGTTTCTTAAACATATTTAGCGGAGAACACAATTTAAAAATCAATATAAGTGCATCTCTCCTTTATCACAAGAAATGGTTAAAGTGTCCTTCTTCTGCTTCAGTACACTTTTGACATCTTCGAAGACTGTTCTGAAATATTCGAACAATTTCGAAATTACTTGTGGGATTTTTCTTTCTCTTTTTTACGTAACTTAAAACCACAAAACTGTCTACCTCGTTTGATCACGTTCAACTTGTTTTCTTGCCTAGACCTCGTTTGCTCACCTTGAACTCGATTCTTTTTCTTGACCTCGTTTGCTTTCCTTGACCTCGTTTCCTTTCCTTGACCTCGTTTGCTTTCCTTGACCTCGTTTGTTTTCCCAGACTTCGTTTGTTTTCCTCTACCTCGTCTGCTTTGTTTGACTTCGTTTGTTTTCCTCGACTTCGTTTGCTTTCCTTGACTTCGTTTGCTTTCCTCGACCTCATTTATTTTCCTCGATCTCGTTTACTTTCCTCGATCTCGTTTACTTTCCTCGATCTCGTTTGCTTTCCTTGACTTCGTTTGCTTTCCTCGACCTCATTTATTTTCCTCGACCTCGTTTACTTTCCTCGACCTCATTTGCTTTCCTCGACCTCGTTTGCGTTCCTTGACTTCGTTTGCTTTCCTCGACCTCATTTATTTTCCTCGGCCTCGTTTACTTTCCTCGACCTCATTTATTTTCCTCGGCCTCGTTTACTTTCCTCGTCCTCGTTTGCTTTCCTCGACCTCGTTTGCTTTCCTCGACCTCATTTATTTTCCTCGGCCTCGTTTACTTTCCTCGACCTCATTTATTTTCCTCTGCCTCGTTTACTTTCCTCGACCTCGTTTACTTTCCTCGTCCTCGTTTGCTTTCCTCGACCTCGTTTGCTTTCCTCGACCTCGTTTACTTTCCTTGATTTCATTTGCTTTCTTTGACCTAGTTTGTTTTGCTTGACCCCATTTGCTTTCCTTGACCACGTTTGCTTTCCTTGACGTCGTTTGCTTTGCTCGACTTGTTTGCTTTCCTTAACCTCGTTTGCTTTCCCTGACCACGTTTGCTTTCCTTGACCACGTTTGCTTTCCTTGACCACGTTTGCTTTCCTAGACCACGTTTGCCTTCCTTGACCTCGTTTGCTTTGCTCGACCTCGTTTGCTTTCCTTGACCTAGTTTGCTTTGCTTGACCTCGTTTGCTTTGCTCGACCTCGTTTGCTTTCCTTGACCACGTTTCCTTTGCTCGACCTCGTTTGCTTTCCTTGACCACGTTTCCTTTGCTCGATCTCGTTTGCTTTGCTCGACCTCGTTTGCTTTGCTCGACCTCGTTTGCTTTGCTTGACCTTGTTTGCATTCCTTGACCTCTTTTGCTTTCCTTGGCCTCATTTGTTTTCCCTCATCTATATGTTTTCTTGTTTTCCCTGATTTCTATACTTCCCTTGATCTATTTTGCTTTCCTTGACCCCTATGTATTCCTGGACTCTCTTTTCTTTCCCTGATTCTCTTGATTTCCATGACTAAATTTCAAATGTTTCACCTCTTTTGCTCTTTACATCCCTTGGTTCTTTTTCTGTTCATTTTGTTTTATAATGCATTTGTTCACTTCACATTAAAGCTCATCTTTTTTATATATTACTTCACATTATACATTATATTTCAGCTTAGTGTATGTGTTATATTATCCACAATTTTTAGGTTCTTTTTAACTCTCTAATTTTCCTTTTTCATTTTTATTTTTTTATCTTAAAATTATAAAGACAGTGACAATAAAAGAGCTAGTGTAAACTAAGAAATATCATAATGAGTACTCGTATGCAGCCTGTATCTTTCAAATGTATGATGTCGAGTATGGGTGGTATTAAAATTGGAAGTTTCATATAAGAGCTTTAATAAGGAAGGATGTAATTTATATTATACGTAATGAGAATATTAATTTTTCTTATAAACAAGAGCAACTTTCACCATCGAGATGCTGACTAACAATATGAGAACACAAAACGAATATCATGAGTAATAATGAGTGATATGAATTTCCAAACTACGCAATGATTACCTCTCGTTTTCAAGGATTATCAATATTAACACTGAATTCCGCCCGTAATTATTTGTACTTGAACGTCTGGTAGTTGTGATACTAAATATTATAACGTTCTGAATTGAAACAGGCCCTGGATTTGATAATTACTTAAAACGTATGTCTTGTACATCATCCCGTTTCCCGAGAGAGTGTAAAGGATTCCAGAAATTGAGAGTTAATATTGAAACAAAGTTTGATTACTCTTGCAGCTCGATGTGCAAAGAGAATAATGAAACAGATTCCATGTCAGCAGATTTCCTTATTAAATTCGTATACATTCTTTATTATTGATAGTGCAACCAGATGAAACATTAAAGCTTTTTGCCTCATAGCGAATTCTCCTATCGCGACTTAGCTGGCAAAGTGACTGGTTACGAACTTGAAGGTTTAAATTCGATTCCGGAAGAAGACAAGCGATCGTGTTTCTCCAGATAAAAATCTAGTGGATCCAAATTCGAATCACAGCAAGTAAATAGACATTTACCTTTGTTTTAAAGGACTGAAATATTTACTGGAAATATTATTGTAGTTATTTTCACGAAAATAACTGATGCATTATACGATTTGCTATGAGACCAACGCAGATGGGAAGCGCAAGGATCATGATTACGTCAATCATGATGTACTGGATGAACAACCTTCCACGCGCCCGTTTCCACTGCTTGCGCGTCTTGGGCGAGTGAAGCCGATAACCGCATTGAACGGGTGTCAGGAATTTCGCAGTAAATCTACTTACAGTTTTTCGCATAAGCTATTACTGAGGTTCGGATAAAGTAGCTCTAGCTGTATCAGAATAGGCATCCTTGGTCCGTGCGTTTTGTTTACAAACATTAGCTAGTTGACGCGTATGTTTTAGCTAGGAGGTGGAGAACGCTCTTTCCAGCAGGTAGAGTTTTAGCTAGTGAAGGGGTGTAGTGTTTACTTAGTCTGAAGCAAGTCAAGGCCCTAACCTATATAACTGTACAGCCTATCCTGATATAGCTACTTTATCCCTAATCTTAGTTATTACTAATAAACACTTAAAAATCTACCTACAGTTTGCCGCGTAAGTTATTACTAATAAAAACTTAAATAATAAACGCTTAAAAAGTAAAGTAAAAGTACTAATTTACTCACCGATATCAAGCAAGGATTTTAACTTCAGTAACTTTGTAGCCGTTCGGACAGAGCCATAGGACATTTCCATTTGCAGAGAAAGACGTCAAAGGTATTTTCAAGGGGAATTTTCCAGAGCCATGTCCAACGTTATCTAGAGTTTCTTCTGTGAGTACTGTACGTGGCTATCTATGCTTCTTAAGAATAACATTTCCCGTTTCACGTAATTATTTACCAAACTTTGAATCCAACTTCGTTTTGAAACTTGGACACCAAGAAAACTCTCTTCCAATAATCTCCTGACAGCACGAGCCGATTCTGTACGCAGGTATGAATCATATGATATGATATATATGTGTGTATACAGGGTGTCCCATTTATCTTATGCAGCTATTATAACTTTTTTGTTTGGGTAGGTATTGGAATTTTTTGTTTTTGAGAGTTATGTTAGAACGAGGGGCTAACATGAGTGTAGAGATTTGGTGCATGTAACTACATTATAGTACAAGATACACGTGACGTCATCAATTGTTCAAATAGCACTACAGACTTTAATCATGATACATTGACTACACACATTAAGGCGAGTTCAAAAATGTATGACAATGCCACCTTCTCAATCAATAACAACAAAATGCAAAATGAATTCCATCAGAATGTGCCGTTTGTTGTGGTGCCCCATTCATCTTGTGCATTAACTTACACAAAACGGAAGACGACTGACGTTCGAACACGTCGTGTGTTGTGTATTTGCTGTCTTAACAAGTAAACAAACCACAACAACTGTCGACGCCACAATCCACGTTCATTCAGTCAGTTGCTTTCCAACGTTCTTACTGATCACGTCGTACTGTAGTTGTCGCACTCGCTATTCACTTACGCCATAATCACTATTGCAAGGTTAAGGAATTAGAGAGGAACACAATCCTGCATGAATGTCATATTGTTAATGTTTTGATGTCATAAAACTTCTGTTGTATAATCACGAAGTACAATCATAGGGGAAAGTAGCCTAAATCGTACCGGCGCCGAAATCGTACCACTATAAATATTGAGCAAAGTATTACATGCAGGGACTATCTGGGGAATTTTTCATGGAATACAAATATAAACTGACATTCATTCAGTTTCTCGCCTTTCACCCAAGACAACAGCTGTATTAAATCGTAGTTAATAACACAGTCTACTATATACAGTCGCGAAGCTCAATATGTAGTAAAAATGCAACCACTAGGATCGCTACTACCGCCTCATCATTGCAGATCTCTCTCCTAGCAGACGTCAAAATATGTTACACTCTTGTTGTCGTGTTCTTTTGGAAAAATTAACACCTTCCTTCCATTATTGAAATATTAAATGCATAAAGTTAATTTATTATTTTAATGAAGTATATTAAATTCCACCATAAACTCGAAGATACCTGCAAGAAATAAGTAATATAATTTTTGTTTGTGCAAAACGAACTGAAACTTACTATAATAGCTTCACTCATTCAAGATTATAGCGATAATTAACTATGAAACCAATAAATATTAATTTGCATTTCCCTTTACAACAATAATAATGGAAATATGAATTAATGGAGTAACTTACGCGTACCGGTACTTGTAGTGTAGGCTTACGTAGTTAACAAAGTGGGATGAGGTTAAGCAATAATAATCACACCCAGAATTGGAAATAAAACGTGATCAATAAATATTATTGTAACAGACTTTTTCTACGCCTCTAGTAGAGCAACAAATAAAAATAACAACAAAATTAACAGCTATAATTAAAAACACATCCTTTGGAAAAAAAAATAGGCCTAAGCAATAATAATCCCAAAGACGTTTTATAGAATAATCCCACCTGAATTGAAAATAAAACGTGATCAATAAATTTCATTAAAACAAACTTATTTTTTCTACGTCTTTATTAAAATAACACATAAAAATAATAACAAAATTAATAGCTACAATTAAAAATATATCCTCTTAAAAAAAAAGTAGACCTAACCTTTATTTCTCTGGAAATTTAGCAGTGACAGAACTTTAACCGGTATCTAATGTCCTTTCGGTTAGACTGAAACATTTCATTGTGAAATTTAAGGATATAATGTATTCTAACAGTCTCAAAGAACTTCAAAATTAACAGTTTTGTTTCTGCACAGCATTCTTGTGGAAACCCAGGAACCTTTCTGAATCTTTCGGAAATCGGACAAAGGATAACTCTGGCCTCTTTCTCTTACTGTTGCTACAATTTATAGCACTACAAACGTCTCCTCCTTGTCCCATATTATTATTCCAATTATTATATTTTAGCCATTAACATTTTCATTACAACCAATAACGAACATTTCACAAGCATCAATGTGAAATACGCAACGAGCTAGCATTCGATAGAAATACGACACAGTCCAGTCGACCATGGACAGTCTATTGTTTCTAGTTGCTAACCGCTTGGAGCGCTTTATCATGAGATTTGCAAAACAACACCTCAAGCTTCGCGACTGTATATAGTAGACTGTGGTTAATAATAAGTTCTGATTTATCATATAAGATTTTGTTACTCTTTCGTAAGCTTTTATTGAAACATTGAGTTAATTTAATGCATGTCTTTTATTACACCTAACATATAAGATTATTTGCATTATTTAAACGGTAGAAATAGTCACTGTAACAGCTTTGTTTAGGTTATAATCTGAATAGTTTGCTTGGAGTACTAGCTTCCTAAATCGTACCTTTAAAAGGTTGCTCATATCGTATCAGTACGATTTTGACAACGTGAACAATTAACGTTAGGTGCATAATATATTTAAATTTCAGAATAGATACCTAATTCAGACTGCGAAGTCTCAAGCATTGTGCGTGAGACACGGATTTGAGGCTGATCTCACGCTCACACGTACGCGAGCTGAAATCTCACGCATTTATGGATTACAAAATCTAAAAACAAGACAGTATCCCTGAAGATTTATGAGAAAGTGCTAAAGTCCAGGATGAGGTGCAAATAAGTCGGTAAATTTACCGAATGAATGTAATTTGGCTTTATTTATCTCAGATGAAACTAGCAAATGGAGAAGTAAGGTACAAGAAGCTATCTAAAGTTGCAAAATTGGTTTTGATAATTCCACATTGTAATGCTGACGAAGAACGTGTTTTTTCTATGACAAGGAAAAATAAAACAGCTTTTAGACCTTCATTGAACGTGGATTGCACGTTATCATCTGTCTTGCACATGAAAATGGCCATCCCTGAGCTATGCCACACATTCGAACCACCAAAAGAAGTGGTGGCTAATGCTAAGAAACAACGCACCAGTTTAATAAAAAAAACATTGCAATAAATAGTGAGAATTTTAACGTTTACAATCAAGTTTAACATTTGGAATATATTAACTTATTTTGTGCTGTGTTGGTTTCCACAAAAATGATTAATATTACATAAAAATAATTTTCATTATAAAAAATGCGGTTTACTATTAATTAATTATGAAAAAAATGAATATATAAAATAAATTTGTTGTCTCATTCATTTTCCTTAAATTTCATTCTTCCTGACCAGTGATCTCAATCAGTTACCATGGGGACCCTTGGCAGCTCTGGATAATGGGCAAATGAGAATACGGAAAATGGGAACTAAGTGATATACCTAAGGCACTGGATGAATTTCGATCCAGAACAGTGATATTGAATATATGTTGCCGTAAGTATGAAATTCCAAAACAGACTTTCAAGCGACATGTGATGGGCAAGGTGAAGAGAGGTCTGGAACGTCCTGCAAATGAATCCGTCAATGGGAGGAATACAGCTTTATCACGGGAAATAAAAGAGAAATTGGTTCAACACATTCTTTCTAAACTTACTATAACAGACGTCAGGTAGCTAGCCTCTGTTATAGTTCTTATTTTGAAAATTGTATGTATATTTTACAAATGGGTACGATTTAAGTAACCTCTAGGTACGATTTAGGAAACCGCTCGCAGAGTTTTAAATAATGCCTTTTGAAAACATTTGATAATCATTTAAAAATTCTGAAAAAATATATATATATATATTGTGTCCCATGGTACTGTTCGAATATCTAACAATATATGCAATTAAAATTCCTACCCATTTCGAAATAAATAAAGTAAGACTTAAAAGTGGTACGATATAGGCAATCTTCCCCTATTAATTACAACGTTGTTAATTAACTAACAATTTCTGGTACTTAATTTTCATTATTTTCAAAAACGTAAGATCCTATTATAAAACTATTTGCGTAACAACCAACGATTATATTTAAATCGTGAAGTCCAGCTTCATTTCACTCCAGGAGGAAGTCATTCCAAAGATTTCATCGCCTTTAAAGTTCATTGTCCTCGCGGATGGTTAGAATCGGTGAATCTCGGAAAAACGGCCAGTATGATGATGGCGAGATCTCGGTTTATGTAACAAGCAAACGTGAGAAGCAATGTTTCCCATATAGTTTGCATGGTGAAAGAATTTTACAATATCTGATGTTAGTAATGTTATACGAAATTTTAGGCTTCCACATTCATCATGTTGAGAATAAGAATTGTGTACTTCGAAACCTTGTTGAGAGCCATTATATCCGACATTTCAGTAATATTTACAGGTTCATATCACATAACATCTGAAACGTACTCTATTTTGAGTCCGTCATATCTGACAGCTATCTTCAACAAAATAGGTTCCCATTAGGTATGCATGATATCATGAGAGATAGTAAGCCCCTACCCCGGTTGGTAATAACTAGGGCAGAAAAAAAGTATCGGTTATAGGCTAGATTGCATCGTACTTACAGCTCTGTGTTTACAAAATGCTTGTGTGAACGCGCTACTGGTTACTGTAACGACTGTTTGTACAGTCCGCTCCGTATGAATGAACTCATAATAGAATTTACATTACAGCATTACTTTCGTTTCAAATTAATTAACTCGGAACAAATATTACATCTACAAAAAATATCATTCTTATCAATGAAGTCAAGCACATTTTCCTCATGTCCTGAATTGAGTCGCCTTATTATCTATTCTTTGTTGGATTTTTGTTTCGGCATTCTGATACAACCTCACGTCACTTATGCAGGTCTACTATTGAGGAGTGACGAATGTTCACTTTCTCTCCTCTTTACAGACAGTGGAGACACCCTGTAACGAGACGCATTTTCTAAACAATGTATATATAAATTATTAACTACCTTTATACCAATACTTTTCTTCAGCCCTAGTAATAACTCATTTTTTTCTTGTGTGTACTGCTAACGTACTAACATAAATATGGCCGAAATAGAAAGTTCTCGAAATTATTTATTATGAATTTGTTACTTGTACCATACACTGATTATTCTGTAATTGTTTACTGAATTAGATCTTCTTTTGTTACAGGTAAGTTTTCCACATGTAATGAATGATAGTGGGGAAGCAGACGGGTAAGTCAGAGCCAAGTGTTTTGAACTTATGGGTATAAGGTAATATACTAGTATTTCGTTTCATGGTAATGTGAAAGCTTTATATGTTGTCCATAATTAATAGTTTTTCATGCAACCAGTCGGTCTCCAATATCAGCGAAATACTGAACTACTCCTAAACGTCTTACGTCATTCTTGATGAACGCAAGAATCTTGTTGTGAATAAAACATCTACTGTAGTTACGTTAGTTTCACATTAAGCCCTCGAATATGAAAAAGTACCTATTTATTACTGCTGCTTAGTGGATCGAAATGAAGTGTAGTATTTTCTCTTCCTTCTTTTCTCCTTTCACTTTCCCTAGTTGTTTTCATACTTTCCTACTTTATCCTCATTTCTCCCTATATAGCTTCATTTACTTTCTCTTCATTTTCTCTTTATCTCTGTTTTATCCTTATTGTTGTCATTCTATTTCTTCCCTTTATTTTCGTCGTTCATCCTGTTCCAATCTTTCTACTCCTGTTTTCCCAATTTCCTTTATTCTCACCTTCCTCCTCTTCATCTTTCTCCTTCTCGTCATCTTTATCTTTTCCCCACTTCTTTCTCTTTGTCATCTTTATCATAATCTTTTTTCTTCACATCTTCTTCCCTTTTCTCCTTCCTTCTCTTTATCTTCCTCCTCCTCACCTTTATCTTCATCATCCTCATATTCTTCTTCTTTATATTTTCTTCTTCTCCTTATCTTCTTCCTGTCCTCCCTCATCTTTTACCTCTTCATCTTCTTTATCATCTTTCTCTTCCTCGTATTCCTTCTCTTTCTCATATTCTTCCTCTTCCTCATCTTTTTCCTCTTCCTCATCTTCTTCCTCATCCTTCTCTTTCTCCCACCTTTTTCCTCTTCCTCAGCTTCTTTCTCATCCTCCTCATCTTCCTCGTCTTCTTTCTTCTCATTTTCTTCCTCTTCCGTCCACACCTGTGGAGTAACGGCTAGTGCGTCTGGCCGCGACACCAGGTGGCCCGGGATCGATTCCCACTCGGGGATGTTTTTTCCGGGGTTTTCCCTCAACCCAATATGAGTAGATGCTGGGTAACTTTCGGTGCTGGACCCCGGACTCATTTCACCGGCATTATCACCATCTCATTCAGACGCTAAATAACCTAAGGTGTTGATAAAGCGTCGTAAAATAACTTACTAAAAAAAAGTTTCTTCCTCATCTTCTTTCTCCTTCCCTCATATTCTTCCTCATTTTTCCTCTTCCTCATCCTCCTCTTCTCCATCTTCTTTCTCCTTCTCAACTTCTTTCTCCGCTTCCTCTTCTCCCTCATCTTTTTCCTCTTCCTTCTCATAATTCTCCTTCTCATCTTCAACTCCTTTTCTTTGTTCTTCCTCTTCCTCATCTTCTACCACTTCCTCCTATCCTCATATTCTTCCTCATTTTTCTTCTTCCTCATCCTCCTCTTCCTAATCTTCTTTCTCCTTCTCAACTTCTTCTTCCGCTTCCTCTTACCCCTCATCTTCTTCCTCTTCCTTATCATTCTCCTTCTCATCTTTCTCATCTTCTTCTTCCTGCTCTTCTTCTTCAACTCCTTTTCCTTGTTCTTCTTCCTTATCTTCTTTTCCTTCATGTTATTGCCTTTCTTTCTTATCTTTCCCTTCCCCTAGTTTCTCATACTCCTCACCTTCCACTTTCTTCTAATCTTCTTTCTCCTATTTCTCTTCTCTTCTTATCTTACTCAACATCCTCTGCTTTTTTCTTCTCCTCGTGCTCCTCTTTTCTTCCTCATCTTTTTTCTCCTCTTCATTCTTGTCTTGTTCCTCCTATTCATCCTTATTGTTTCTTTCCTATTTCTTTTCCTCATTCGTATCATCCTTTTGCTCATACTCATCGTCTTCTTCCTCCTCTTCATTCTCATCCTCTTTTTTCTCCTCGTCCTCTTCGTATTCCTCCTCTTCTTCGCTCTTTCCGCTCTTCCTCTTCATCCTCATCGTCTTCTTCTTCCTCACCGTATTCTTTTACTTTTCCTCTTCGTACTTGTTTCTCTTCCTGCTTTCTTTCGTTTGCCTCTTAATCCAATTTTCTCTCTCTCTTTCTTCTCCAGTGCTTATCTTGTTTCCATTTGTCCTCCTTTTTTCTAATTAGTTCTCATTTTCTCCCACCTCTTCGACTTATAACTTTCTCCCTATTTCTTTTTCAGCTTCTTCCTCTTCTATTTCTCCTTTCTTCCATCTGTTCCTCTTTCCGAAGAAGGAAAAATCAGTGTGGATATTGTTTGCGATGCGACGCTCGTCGGGTTCCACAGTCGCTGCGAAATACCTCTGCACTCTCCACGAGGAAACTACAATGCGTGGCCTGATATTCTGTATTCAGTGCGAGTCCATTTTGCTGCGGTATCTGAATATTGCTCCCTCAGGTAACTTAAGGGCTGGAAATTCAAATAAAGTACACTTGTTCCCGATCAACTGTTCTACTTACTCTGCAGGGAACTTTCGCAAGGAGCGAAGTTTAAATTGATAATAACAATAGCTTTCCCACAGCCCGGAATCTCGACTTAGATCCCCTTGTTCCTTCGAACTGAATTTATGTAACGCAGTTTTGTTCTCGCACATTTCATGAGTATGTTATATACGTACCTACTCTTATAAGTTAATATCATTTTTAAATGTTGAAGTATGTAACTTGGTTTATATTCATTTTAATTCAATGCACACAAATTCCTCTATAGCGTAGAAATAGAATGGATAAGGAAAAGATTGTACCTTTGGGTTTTGAGACCGTTGCGTTGACAGAATATCGGTATCCTTTAGATATTTAGATAATTAAATCTTGCATAACACGCAATTGTTAATTAATGTAACAACAGTGCTTCAAGGTTATAAAATTTATCTGAAAACCAAAATGAAACCGTAATTTATTACACATCTTTTTTATCTTATTTTATATTCATTTTCTTCATATGTATATCTTCTTTACTTTTTCGTTTTCGTATTTTTAACTTAATTCCCTCTCTGTTCTTCTATTTAAATTCCATTCTCATTATAAGAAGTATTCGACACAGTGTTATCACACTTCAAAGATTCGGTTTTGTTCATTTGACAGATAAACATTTTCACGATACGATATATATATATATATATATATATATATATATATATATATATATACGCAGATATGTTACCTACAAGATAATTCAGTCCAGAAATAAGCACATAAAGTATCATGGTATAAGCAGTATGTTCCAAAGTACATTACTACCAGATGAACTGGTAAGGTCTACCTTGCCAATGAATAACTCCAATCGAAATCTTCTTCAGACAAAATGTTAAAGAGTTGAAATATGACATTAAGAATAAGTTTCGAGTAATCAACATAGTCGTTACGAAATAGAAAAAAGACGGGTTTATTTTACTGCGAAATGTTTACTTTGATGTGCAAGTCGTAAATTGGAGTGGCAAAATTCCTTCTTCGGAAGAATAATTAAAAATTGAGCCAAAACAATAGTAGAATAAAAATTAATTACAGTCTTCCTATTTTTCTTTACTATCAAGGCTTAGTTGGATTTATTCTATTCCGAACAATAGAAACGCGGCTCTCTTTCCATCTTGAAATAGATTTTTATCGTGCACAAATGTCTCTCGTTTAGTTTTGGTGCATACCGGCATTGGAAAGTCGAAATTATGTCATTCTGAATATATGACTATATGTACCACTCTCTTCGTGTTTCCTTTCTTTACTATTTCTTGTTTACCATTGTCTTCATTTCTTGTTTCTTGATTTGTTAGTTTATCACTTACTTTTCAGTTTTTTTCACCGAGTCTATCCATTTAACATGTTTCTCTTCTTTATTACAGCACCTTATTTGTTTCCTTCTTTCTTGTTTGCTTTCATTTCTGTCGTTAATAATTTTTATCGCATTATTTTTAAGGCACTCTATATATACACACACTTAAGTCCTTAAAATGTCTAAGCTGAGTATAATAAAACCCCTAAATCAAATTTTCCCTTCAAGTAGTGTGTTATTCTCTACTGTACACTCAGACAGGATGGCTATACAAGAATGTTTTCCTCACATAAAGCAGTTTACCAAGTAAGCTTTATTCCTATGCCATTTTAAGCTGGCCTCGTTTCAGATAGCCTTGGATGTTTGGTAAACTGCTCTCATATCTGACGTTGGCTGCTAACTTTATGAATCACATGCTTTAAAGTTCCTTCAAGACGCAAGCAGGAGGTCGATTCACGACTCCATAAACTGAGACTGGCCGACTGCACAGTAAATCTTGGCCTTTTCATTTCTCAGCCGTCTGTCCGTGTGTATCTCTCACGAGCTCCTTGTGTGGCCTGGTTAATGAGCAGGATGGATGCTGATTGCTCTTCGCGATAGGCTCCTGCTCCCTTCTAAGTCTGCAACATCACAATTGACAAATGATGCATTGCTGTGCTGCACGTTTAGCGAGCAGGGTAATCATTCTTTTTTCTAATTCCCGAGCACGTGATGCCAAGTCCTGAAGTATTTATGCATTTGTAATTGTGTGCGTTTAAATCTGCTATCAGCAAGCATTTGGATAACAAGTTTCAGAAAGAATAATGCCATGCCTTTACATTCACCTGAAATCCTAAATAATGGTTCCTCAAGTAGTAACACGCGCAATGACAATAATTACTGATATCTAGTACAAGAGCTTTTCTTCATCAGTATTTCAAAAGAGTGTAGTTTCTACTGTAAATAGTTTTCTATCTATCTGTCTGT
Source organism: Periplaneta americana (assembly GCF_040183065.1). Taxonomy (NCBI): domain Eukaryota; kingdom Metazoa; phylum Arthropoda; class Insecta; order Blattodea; family Blattidae; genus Periplaneta; species Periplaneta americana. Next base: position 61,671,326 of record NC_091133.1, read on the forward strand.
CTGTCTGTCCTATCTATCTCTATCTATTTATCAGTCTGTCTGTCTATCTATCTATCTATCTATCTATCTATCTATCTATCTATCTATCTATCTATCTATCTATCTATCTATCTATCTATCTATCTATCTATCTATCTATCTATCTATCTATCTATCTATCTATCTATCTATCTATCTATCTATCTATCTATTTCTATTACTTTTATTTTCCTTCTTTCCTTCTCCTTTCCTTTTCCTTTCCTTCTCTTCTCTCTTTCTTTGCGTAAAACCTCTGTTAATTGAAGTAAAGGGGGCTAACCGCATTTCGAAGGATGAGCAAACAGATGTATAGGCCTACTCTACAGAGTTAAAATATGATTACAAGAAGATGACTTTTTATAAGTAGAATCCTGCTTTTGCTACCTAAAGCCTCCGAGCAACGAGCACAGTGTACGTATGTGCAGAGTACACACGTCATGTCTGCTGATGTTCAGTGAACCATCTCAAAACAAAACAAAGCTAGACAGTTGGAAATGAGTGTTCCTGTAGGAGAATTTGTAGTGAGCACTTCATTAGAAAAGAAGAAAACGTATTTTATCAGAAAAAAGGATAAATGTTTCTTTTGAAACACTTAAAATGTTACAGTCACTCGTAAAGCAAGTAGTTAGTGTAAATAATTTTGTTTTTATTGTGTTATTGTAATTTCCATTATTTATTATGTGTTTTATAGATGTATACATATGTAGGCTCTGTCCATTTACAACGTTCACATGTAAAGCAAGTAGGCCATATTTAATTTATAGGATCTGGCATTAGGGACAGTAATACATGAAGACAAAAACAACCTACAAACATTTCTAAATGAACAGAAGTTGAAATATTAGAGCCGAAATATATTACATATTTTAATATCAACTTATTTTAATTGCTTTTATTGTAATTAAACAACTTACAGCTAAACATATTATTTGATGAAAGTCACATTATAAGAAATTATTATATGAACAGTTCTAGCCTGTGAATTGTAGGGAATTATTCACAAAATATCTTTAACAGATGTGTGACAGTTGTTGCTACATTTGTGGTTCTTCCCAATGGTTTCATTTTATTTTTGGGTACAGGGACGACTGTGTCTTAGGTTAAATTATGCTTTATTCCCTCTTTATCAATGATTATGTTGTGCAACAGATATACACTAGATCATGTACTCCACAATATTTACCTCGGTTTCTATGCTAGTTGATAGTAGTCTCCATTTTGAGAAAAAGATGCCAAAACCACACATTCAATTGATTGTCTCATACGTGATAACATTTTGTTGTACTTTTTCTCGTATAAGCAAAGACTTTTCTTAAATAACGCTTCATGAGATTAGGTAGAAGTGGGTAAGCACCATCACCAAGAAACACATACGGAGCTTTTACATTGGTACCAGGTAGAAATGACGAACTGGGAATATCAAGATCTTTTTTATCATTAATTTGAACATATCAGATGTTTCAAATGTACTCCCCTCATTTTACTTACCGCAACCACCAACATCAATAAATTACAAACCGGTTATTACCATCTGCTATCCCTTGCAAGACTATAGAGAAAACTGTTTGTAGTTATAGAACATTGAACCTGATTTTTTGGACACTTTATCCTCACGTGCTTGAAATCTACACACCCTAAACAATTGGAGAAGTTTTAAAGGGAGAAACAATCATTTGAAATCTCCAAAAATTGTTCGTTTTTGGGTACAGGCATATGTAGAGACTGAAGGTTGCTGATGATACTTTCCAGACTCTCTTCTTTCACAGTTAATTTCGTTTACATCCACTCTTTTTCTATACAATTTGAACTCTATGTTTTCAATCAAAAACAGCTCATCATCAGTTGAACTCATCTTCACTATTGATCACGAGTAGTAGCTCAACAGGAACTTGTTTCCTATTTTGTACATGAACCTTTCAGAACATCCAAGCGCTTGTAAACAAGCCACTGGCCACAAGTCGCTTGCTGCCAGCTTTGTACGTGAACGTACCCTAAGTCCAGGAACCAGCGCCGAAAGTTACCTAGCATTTACTCTTAATGGATTGAGGGGAAAACCCCGAAAAAAACTCAATCAGGTAACTTGTTCCAACCAGGATTTGAACCCGGGTCCGCTCATTACACAGCCAGGCATACTAACCATTACTTCACAGCGGTGGACTACACTTTAAGTTTCAGGATACGGTGAAAACGCCAAAATTCTATTTCTGATCAAAATAAATCGTTTGAGCCTTCTCGACTTCATCGCCACTTTGTGTTTTTTTATTTCAAATAAAAATCTAGAAATTTATTACAAAATATTGGGCCTATAATTATTTTAGGTGCATTTTTAGTGATCTTTTATACTTTCACTACTTCATACTACTTTTGACCAATAAAACGGTACGAAAGGACGTCTTTCAACCAATCATGGCTGCTTATCACACAAATTTATCGCATTCCTAGCATTTGTTTAATTTTATCGTTTCCCTAGCATTTGTTTGTTTTTATCACTAGCCTAGCATTTGTTTCTTTGTTTGCCAACATTTCAAACTGCAAATTCTTTACAGTACTATAAAACATACTTTGCGATCGTAATTTGGTTCCCGCGTAGATAGTCGACTGAAAATGGTGACTCCGTTCAAACATTTTGATGAAGGTAACATTAGTGAAACAGAATTTTAGTAAGTCAATTTTATTTTATTGTATTAAAGTACTTTATTTATTTTACTCTCTATATACTGTCTACTGTTTTTATCACGTCCCTACCATTTGTTTCTTTGTTTACGAACATTTGAAACTGCAAATTCTTTACGGTACTACAAAATATGCTTTCCGATCGTCATTTGTTTACAACATAGACAGACAACTGAAAATGGCGTTTGTGGGTGAGGTCGTTATTGTGATGGCCACACGTTGGACGCCATTTGAGGGTGAGTGGTTATTGTGACCACACGTTGGGCGCCATTTGAGGGTGGGTGCGTCTCGATGTTGCGTGAGATTCACTCAGGGTAGCCGAGGTACTGTTGTGGTATAGGGTGATGTCGGGAATAATACCAAGCCGGCTACTTATATAAAAGGCAGTGTAAATTCCAAAACTATAAGTTTATTGTCGTATTCACTTGGTAAACCCTAGAGTATGTATTTCCGGCTGACTTATAATTCAATCGTTGGTCGCACTTCTGTATCGACTCTATGGCGGCTCTGAATAAGCTCTATCCGATACTACAAATTCAATATTCTGTCCAGTACACTATGACACGAAGCGAAATAATAGTCCTGTCGACACCTAACGAAGTAGTTATTCTGCCCTGTATGTAGGGCCGCCGACACGAAGTAAAGTTATTTTGATGATCTCCGCTCCGAAGCGGAATAGTAGTCCTTATCTCCGCTCCCCGTCACCCTTATTTATAAAAACCTATCCTACGCTAAAACTAACTATCCTATTGGTTAAAAACTACGTCACTAACTGGCCTAAAATCTATTCCCTATTGGTCCAAAGTGACCTCATAAGCTGGACCAAGATCTCTTCTTATTGGGCGCGAAATATGTCATCTCTAAATTTAAACTTTGGATTTCCCATAACATCTAATTAGTTTGTATATCTCACAAGAATACCCGTTCTTTGGAAAACCCAAGCTTGGCAGTATCTTTCCCACGGGTCTAGTCCGACTCCGGCTTTTATGCTTCATCGAGTCTATACGAAACCCCGCTCAAGGTGGCCCTAAATCTGTCCGATGCTGACAAGTGACGAAACACCTGTGTGAGGAAGCTAATTCTAACGAAGTCGCCAGAACATCCCCGCGAATACATGTAATAAAAATATGGAGATATCACTTCGCTGATAAATCGGTCTCTCCCTCTCCTAATTACTGCTTCACGTTCAAACCTTTTCGTGAATTTCAGTAAGTCAATTAATATTTTATTGTGTTAGACTACTTTATTTCTTCTAATCTTTATATTTATTTCTAATTAAGTAATAGTCAATTAAATCCCAATCGAATTTTGATTTTCTGTAGGTAAATCAAAACCTCTAGTGAGATTACAGTTGATAAATTTATTTTTAGATAGTGAATCTGAAGAAAATTCGTCAAATAATTTAGGAGAAATTCCTGTACACATTAAAAATTACTGATTCGGCATAAGAGGTGACGAAAGTGTATATATATCCGTAACATTATTTGAAAATTTTTTTGTAATATCAATTTACAGTTTTTATTTTAATGAGGGAGAAATATACTTTATAATAATAATGGTCATCGTGAATTTCAATAGTCTGTGGTGGTGGTGGTGGTGGTCGTGGTGGTGGTGGTGGTGGTGGCGGTGGAGGTGGTGGTGGTGGTGGTGGGTTAGGGACGACCCTTCAGTACGTGGCTCGACAGTGCCTTCAATAGTCTTCAGTATTTTTCTGTAGGAAAATCATGCTGTGAAGCTTAATATTAGAATAGTATACTAATAACTGTTAATTACATTACCAATTTTAGCTTGACACGGATGAAAAATTAACTTCTGTGTTAATACTATGCTGTAATTATTTCGAAATTGGCCGTTGAAAGACTTTGATCAGTCACTGCTAATAATGTACTGAGTGGAGATTCTGATTAGCACGTTAAATGGTTAAAAAGCCGTCAACTATTCAATAGAGATTTGCTGTCGCTGATTCAAGATAGAATCACGGTGCTTGTAGTTGTGTCAGCGATCTCTCTCTAGTCGCGTAATTATTACGAGGGAAAATATTCATCACATTCGATAAGCTTCGTGGACCTCCTATATTTTCAATGATTAATTTCAGAAGGTAAAAAATTTCGTTGCTAAATTTATACCAAAGCACTTAGTAGCTAATAATTTTATTCTGTTGTTAATGTAACATAAAATTTCAAATGAACAAGACGCCATCATTACTCAACACCTACAAACTGGGCACAAAGTCCCGTGACCTCATATAAATACCTCTAATATACACACTATTTATGTTATCTCAGTCATACTGCAGACAAACATACACTTTACACTAACTGTGTGTCCCAAATGTCCAAACGATCTGTATGTCCTCCATCATTCTCCTCACACAAAATAATACGTTACCATATTCGGTGTGACATTCGCCTCAGCATTCAGCGTATTCCGAATATCACCGGACCGGTGGACAACAATGACGTCACGCTGCAGCGAAATAGGAACAAAACTGCTGGCAGGATCGATGGCTGTCATGGCGACTGTATAAGTTGTTGTCTGTGCTACGCTAGCAAAAATTTGCGAATTTTCCGTACTGCCATCTCGTTCTAAGAAAAGAGAGCATAAACAATTTATTTCCTGAACCGGTAGTAATAACTGGTCCGTTGACATGTTCTCTCATAAGCCATTAACATATTGTTTTTACGTTATGCAGAACTAAAGCTGAACACACCGCCATGACACAACAGTGCACGATGTCATTCGTCTGCTAATTCCCGCCCTATACAAGAACCAATCAGATTCACTGATGGCGGCTGATGGAGACTGCCACCACCTCTGCAAGCTGATGGCACCGGTGCGACACCGGTGGAGCATCAGTCCCGCCATCGGTGAAATTCGGAATACCGTGATGCCATCAGATTGCTCAGCGCTGAGATTCGAAATACGCTCAATTGCTAGTGTAATCTGTTGGAAAACACATCGCACGGTGTCCTTCAATTCATCAATGGTGCCGTACCGTTCCTATGTAGTGATGCTCTTGATGAAACCCCATAGCTGAGGTTCCACAACGCTTGATTGGTCGTGGGTCACCCCTCTTACCAGATCCTCTCGACTGGCGACCTCGTAGCCCTGGCTTCATAACCTGTGACCTGAGGTTTCATCAAGAGCATTGTTGCACAGGACACTATTGACGAATTGAAGGACGCCGTGTCCCTCGCTTTTCAACAGATTACTCCAGCAATGCCGAGGCGAATGTCAACACCGAACCTGGCGACGCATTACTTCGTGTGAGGAGAATGACGGAGAACATGCTGACTCTTCGGACACTTAGGACATGCAATTAGTATCAGTGGATGTATTTCTTCATTATGACCAGAATTACATAAATAGTGTGTATGTTTGAGGTATTAACGGGACTTTATGACCACTCTGTACAACTATGTATAAAATGTACAAAATGAACCAATGAGATTGACTGAAGTAAAGTGGTAGCAGGAAAATGAGTAAACATGAAAATAAGTAAATGTGAAATGGCAGATTAGTAAGAATAAAATACTTGACTCAGTTTTAATCTGATTGTCCATCGTTCCGAATCCCACGATTGAACTGGTTCTAGCTGCTTTGATGACCTCCGCGAGTGACTGAACTAGCTCTGGCGGCTCAGGCGAATGTCGTAATTGAACTGGCTCTAGCAGCTGAGGTGATCTCTCTCCCGATTGATCTAGCGTCTCAGGTGATTCCTGCTATTGAACTGGCTATAGCGACTCAGGTGACTCTAGCAATTAAACAGACTCTAGTAGATGAGACGAGTCACGCAATTGAACTGGCTCTGGCAGCGGTGATGACTTTCACGCTTGAATTTGCTCTAGCAAGAAGTGACGTAGTTTCCTGATGCCATCGTGACTCCCGACACAGACACACCTGACGTGACTGAAGCGACTGGCCGACTAACGTGACTCCAGCGATTGGTGTGACTCCAGCGACTGACGTGACTTCAGCGACCCACGTGATTCCAGCGACTTATGTGACTTCAGCGACTGACGTGTCTCCAGCGATTCATTGATTCGACAGACTGATGTGGCTACATTGGATCACCTGACTCCAGTGGGGATGTAACTCTTAACGGCTGACTTGACTCCAGCGACCTACGTGAATCCAGCGACTGACGTAACTCCAGCGACCCACGTGAATCCAGCGACTGACGTAACTCCAGCGATCCACGTGATTCCAGCGACTGATGTGACTTCAGCGACTGATGTGACTTCAGCGACTGACGTGACTTCAGGGACCCACGTGAATCAGCGACTGACGTAACTCCAGCGACCCACGTGACTTCAGCGACCCATGTGAATCCAGCGACTGATGTGACTTCAGCGACTAACGTGACTTCAGCAACTGACGTAACTCCAGCGACCCATGTGATTTCAGCGACTGACGTAACTCTAGTGACCCACGTGACTTCAGCGACCTACGTGAATGCAGCGACTGACGTAACTCCAGCGACCCACGTGATTCCAGCGACTGATGCGACTTCAGCGACTGACGTGACTCCAGCGCTTCAGTGATTCGACAGACTGATGTGGCTACATTGGGTCATCTGACTCCAGTGGGGATGTAACTCTTAACGGCTGACTTGACTCCAGCGACTGACGTGACTCCAGCGTGACGATGTGGATAAAGTGGCTGATGTAAATCTTAGCGGCTGACTTGACTCCAGCGGCTCACGTGATTCCAGTGGTTAACGTGACTCGACTGACGTGACTCCAGCAGTGGACATTCCTACTGTGTTAGACGTGAATATTTATACTGCTGTTGACGTAACTTCAGCGGCTGACGTGAAGGGTTTTAATAATTATGTATTATTTTTGCTTGTAGTTTTTATTTTAACGGAATATTTAATTTGTTGGGAATCCAGCTTTTTACTACGTGTCTTCAGCGCCTATCCTTGCTCCCGATTGTAGCGTCTGTCTTGAATTGAATGAATGAATGAGCCAGCGGTGTCTCATAAAGATCTAGGGCCGCCTTAGAAGGGGCAGAGATCACTTATATATCTCACGTGATGAGTAACTCCACGTAAGTGACGTAATTGTACAGGCTGTTTGAATCTAGTATGTAGGCCTACTAGTCATTAGTCCACACTACACACTTCACAGTTTTTGTTCTTTTTTAATTTGTGTCCTACTTCTCTCCAAGCACTTCTGCACACCGGGCGACACTAGACCAGTGAACTCCTACTAGTTCTTTAAAGAAGTCTCTCCATCTTCTTCGTGACCTGGCTTTGGTCCTCTTGCCTGTATAGGAGTCCACATGGTAGTTGACTGTACTTCGCCTAATTCAGTCGAGCTGCGTGATATAGGCTAAGTCACTGGCCGAATTTAGATAATGAGCTGAACTAGGACACGATAGTCTTAGTAAATATTTTAAAATATAACAAATGTTATTTCTAAGCAATTCATGCGTAAGGAATAATTTCTAGGAAATTTCTTGTGTAAAACAAGTCCAACTGACTTACTTAGTCAATAATTAATGAATGAAAAATTGACAGAATGAGTTAAACGAATAGGAGAGGAAAGAAGGAAAGTAAATTAAAAGATTCAAAAGTTGCTGAAACAGTTCTGATGATTAATTTTAACATTTATGCGCGCTCCTAGCCTATATCGGAAATCCTATTCCACTTATGGAAGAAGAAAATTTTGTGGGGAGAAAGACAAAATAAAGTAATAACAGTAGGAAACGCTAACGGGGTGGAAATCTTAATAAATCTATTTACCTGCAATAGAGTCCTGCAGAACACCGCTTAAAACCGGTTTATATTCGATCGGTCGGAGAGGTTGAACATCCGACCGAATATCCGATTTTCAAGGGGTTGCGCTTAATGTTTTGCAGGGTAGACAGAACACCAGGCGCACTTCCTTTACCATACAAGAACTCTGACGATATTTTGTGACTAAACAAATGGAGTAACAATTGAAGGAAATTTGCTTCCCCTAATTAAAGAAAAAGTGTTAGCTTGAAATAGGTCTATAATTGATTGGACACTTTGGTACATTAAATTTATCCTCATAGCTAATATATAAACCAACTAATGGACACCGGTAACAAGAAAGGAAATAATCGTCACGCATAGATAAAATTTGACATGCAAACAAATGCAAGAATAAAATAAATTACAATTACTTACAAAATAGAAGAGCAAATAAGTACACACTATTGTAACGTTTCTACTTTAAACTCAAAATGTATAGGTTACCTGTGAAAGAGTTGGTTAATATAGTCTATGCCTTTTAATTATTCCAAGTGGATGTAATATTATTTCATTAATAAATCATTTTTAAGGAGATAGAAGTTATTAACATAAATAAAAACACTCTCAAGCTATAATGATTGTAGTTTCATGATCTGTTGCTTCTGACAATACCTAGCTGCAATACATGAATGAATGAATGGGAAGAGAGGAGAAAATATCAATTGAAAGGTATATGATGATAATCTCGTCCTTGCAACGATTCTTGAACTCCTGGATGGCTCAATGTCGTCTGCCTTTCATGACCCAGAGCCGTCCACTCCAGAAAGACTCAGACATTCGTTAAACCGAACACTGGATCACACCGCGAAACGGAAGAGCTTTGCATATTATCTATAGCGCCAGGCGTTCTGTAGCAATATGTAATTTCTATTTTTCGTAACCGGTTGTGCACGACTCCAATCTGCAATAGCGCACCCAAAGACCGCGGCGATCAGTCGCGCACGTGATGCATATCGCTGACCTTACATGCTCGTTGGGACTTAGCTAATTGGATGACTGACTGGCTTACTGAATTCCGCGATAAATGACGGGTGAAAGCGTCGAAATTGCTGTCTCTGAACAGAGGTATGTTGGAGTAATAATCCGAGCTCACAAACGCAATGAATTATTCCGGATTTGTTGATAGAAATATCTCTAATTAAAAGCAAGTTGAATGCTTGAAAACACGAGCCAGTTAGTAATGCTAATATGTGCAGTGCGTTAATTAGACATCAGCTTAACATTGATATCGGTGCGTAACGATTCATTAAATCCGGCGTGCGGGCTCATTGTCTGAACGTAATGAGCCATGACAATTTTGTTATGACGCACAATCCAACGATTTCATCACAGGGATTACTTTGCATGATGATCATAGAAGTTTTGGCGTAGATCCATATCTGCAATTAGTTCTGATCTCTTTGATAGGGTTAATTTATGTGTTTACTGAAAGAACGGATCATTGTGAACCGCGCTTTGCAAAAGGTAATTTGGCCATTCGAATTTATGTGGTTATGTGCTTCTCTGTGGCCGATTCGTTATACGCTTGTCAATATATTCAAAATTAGCGAGTTGAGTGGAGAGGAAGTGGAGTTCTAGAAATCCGTGTCGGAGATTTACGACACCTGAAAGAATGCTATCCGTGATTAAGAGTCCCTCAGACAAAGTTTACTGGTGACATCTATTCCATCATGCACATTCAATCCATACTACAGGGTTGTTTCCGATCTCTGATAACGAATTTGAATGACGTCATGTGCGTCTGGAATCACACCAACAGCTGAATTGCTGCGAGAGATGACAGACCAGTAGTGAGTGATTTCATAATCAGAGTGCACGGTGTATCACAGTAGCAATGCCCAAGAAAATCGAGCCTTTTTTGGGAGGTGTACATAAAAACCCTTTCCGATGCAAAGTACAGTTAAGTGAAAATAATAGGAACCAGCAAAAAAAAAAAAAAAAAACGTGGTTTCGTTATTTCCAAGAGAGGCATATTGTATGTACCTAATAAGGCTGGAAAAGACCGGATGTGGTTAATTACAGAGTGGAAAAGCAAGCAAATCCACCCCCGTCACAAGTCACCGTACCCCACGAGATGATACAAATTAATTCCATTCCAGCTTTACCAATCTTAATAAGTACACAGAAGATGCCTTTCTTGGAAATAAGGAAACCTCGTTTATTGCAGTCTTTCACTTTCACTTAACTGTACTTGGCATTGGAAAGGGTCGTAATGTACCCCTCCCAAAAAGGCTCGATTTTCTAGGGAATTTCTGCTGTGAGTCGCCTTGCACTCTGTTAGATCACTCACTACTGGTCTGTCACCTCGCGCCACAGTTCAGCTGTCTGTGACTCCTGACGCACATGATGTAATTCAAATTCGTTATCAGAGATCGGAAACAACCCTGTATTCCATGCATATATAAAATGTTTGTATTTATGTGAAAAGTACTACCCGTCCGTTTTAAAGTGACCGGTGTTGATTCCACGAAATAGCAGAATTTGTCGTCCCTCTTCACGAATGTTTTGATTCCGTCAATGCCCCGTGCTTCGTAATCGCCTACGATGCCCTATACGACGACGTGGACGTGGTGACATCAGCGCTCAGCGGTCATATAACATTGAATGCTTAGTAACTGAGGTGTAGATAATAGACCTCAGTACAATACAAATCAAGTATAAATAGTTCGTCAGTTGAACAGAAGGCATGAGTATAAGAAATGTCGTTAATAAAAGTCTGTGTGATATATCTTGTCTCACTGTGAAAAAAGAGAGAAAGGAGATATGTCTTACTTCGTCTGATTGTTATGGCGATGGGGGGAGTGGAGCGATGCCCTCCATCCATCGAGTGGCGAAAGAGACTAGTTGATACATTCCGTAGCGCAAAATAAAATTACAAAATATATCTCTTCGTACTGTGTAGTTCCGTCACTGAGCTTGTCTTTCAAGAAACTGAGTTCCGGCAGCCTGTACAATAACAAGGTTTTGAAAGGAATCCTGAAAATTTACAGCCCTCCTATAATCTCCACCCTCATTTGAAGGGACTTGGTTTTATTACTACTGAGACAAGATAAACCTTACCAGGTAGTGTTCTAAATTTTTCTCTTAGCCCTTTAAAAATTTTAACAGGCCTAATTAGGCCAGTTTGTTGCACTTCACACACGATAATTTTGTTTTCCTGTTTACAGCGCGGGGACATAAAGCAAATCTAGCTTATTTCATTTCTTTCAGTCCATGTCCCTATACGTACACCGGAGTTTATATCACCACCTCTTGCAGCAATCACTAACACAATGACAAGAAACGGCTATAAAAATTTACAAACGTGTGTGTATACCTGAGGTTACTAACCACCCCACGAAGCCACTGAAACGTGTGTACTGCTTTGATGCTCACAGCCTACTGAGGAGTGGAAACTATCTAAATAGTGAATGAATACCTGTGATGTGCGAGCTGTCGAAAGCCATTCAAAGATGTGGCAACAAAGTATAAGTTTTTGTGGGATGAACCGTCACCCCAGTATGGATTCTAAGGTTAAATATAGACTTTTTTCCTACCATTGTAACATAACGCTAAAAGGATACTGGAATTTCCCTTTAACCACATTGTAGTGGCAAGTTTTCTATTTGAAGAGTCCACTGCAAGAATGATGGATGTTACTTTCTTGTCGAAAATGAACCAAGACTGTCAATGCATAGCTTAAGACATATAGAATGTACATAGAGAGTTATATGGCATTAACACTGATAGTCATTGTCCAGTAATGATAGGAAAATCACAGTTAAGCTTTGAGCGCTAAGCATTTCAAACTTTCAATTGCTTCTCCTGCAAAATGTATTCCAAATGACATCCATCATTCTTGCAGTGGACTTTTCATTTATTTTGCTCATAGAATCGACTTGTAACAAATGTTGTTTACCTGCCCCGTCTAAATGTTTATGTATTTTATGGAAAAATGATGACTGACGTATACATTGGTGGTGACAATGGTCAAGTACACTAACTTATGATCACTTTGTAAATTCTCCTTAGGAAATAGTCTCTCATAATTCTTCCCCCAGTGTTTTCCAGCATAAATTTCAGGATAGAAGGGAGTGAAATACGCTTTAGTATAAGTAGATACACTCAACTTTGGATATAGTGAACATTCGGCTATAGTGAACCTAAATCGTTGGTCCTGACCCGCATATATTAAAAGATACATTAATATTTCCGTTTATAGTGAACCCTCGCTTCGGTTATAGGCCTAATGAACCTTAGTAATTGAAGTTACAAGAGTTGTATCCTGACAAATTCTTATTTGAAGTCAGACCTTCTGGTATAAAATTGAAAGAATGTGTTGAGAACAACATTCTAAGTTTCATACTGTAGTCAAAGGACAAAGTTAGTATTAGTGATTCCTAGACAATGAGTTGTACTGTAAATCCAGGCAACGCGTGACGACCTTGCCTCACTCCACCGTAGAAGGTTTGCCATTCCATTCTCAGGCACACTACTCTACTGTTATTTCTAATCCTCCACCGCCGAAGGGTTGCCGCTTGTTCTCAGAAACATTTCCATTATGACGGATAGCATCGAAACAACAGAAAATGAAATTGCCTTCTTTTATTAAAAGGGGATGGAAGTTATGTCCAGAGCATAAATGAAGGTAAGATTCCGATGACTTTCAAACTCCGTCAACCCCGTCCCAGTTTCCATTAAGTGACCCGGAAAAATTCCAAGGCTGAGTACGCAGTCACACCATAACGGCGTTTGTCGTTTCTACCTGATCAGTCTGTTTCTAGTGTTCGAACAATGAATACACTGTATAAAAATGTCGAAGCGTAAAGTGTTTTCTTTGGAAGATAAGGCGAACAGTATACGAGTAAGTGACATTGAACGTGATGTTTCCCAGACGGACGTGGGTCGACAGCACAGTTTAAGTAAATCAGTTGTGAGTGACAGTATACAGTTTACAGAGCAATCCATTCCACAAAAATGAAATATTTTAATTAGTGTATAGTATTTTATTTTCTTGTTCATAATTTCATTCATTCCTGTCATTTAAGGTTAGGAGAGAGACACCTGGGATTTAGTGAACCTCCGATATAGTGAACGAAATATGCAAGTCCGCAGAGGTTCTCTATATCCGGAGTTGACTGTATCTTAAGACTAACGTTACAAAATTACATTTCGATAGGAATAAATTATATATTTTTATGCAAATTTCGCTTTCAGGTAGTAGGTCTCTGTAAAGCAGGTTTGAATAATTTCAAGGAAAAATTGTTCCCAGGCCGGGTATCGATCAGTTTGAATAGAACGGATCTTATTTCGTCACAACATCGCAGTAATCAATGGGACTGTAAATGTTTTGACCTTAGAATGGCATCCTTAACAGAATATTATGACCGAAACCCATTCAAAGCTCAGGAAATAATATGAACCTGGAATCCTCCCACTTTGAACACTAGTATGTGTGTATTTACCCCAAGTTGCTCTTAGGCACTGGATAATGGTTTGTTTTGTGTGTTTGTTAGTTGCTTTGCTTTGTTGTTTGCCTTCCTGCTTACCGACTCCACACTGCGTTTCCATCACCAGTCTCTCTCCCCTCCCCCACCATCTTTATCCTCTCCATTTTGTGAATTAGAGAGGTTTCGCTCTGGAACAAAATTATTTTCTAGAAAGTTTGGTCTTCCAGTTGTCTGAGAGAGGGCAAGTTGATGGAATTGCGACTGCTAACAGAGTTGGCCCGCATGCCCAGAGAGACTAAACGCTTCTACCACCTCTTTACTCTTCATACCAACCCCCGTGAAATGGTGACTGCCGTCCACCTGCCACTCCCCCCCCCCCTTACTCCTTGTCAACTGTCTGCTAGCCCACATGTCAACCAGTTAGGAAGCCCACTAGCTCTATTGTCCGGCACAGTTTTCTGTCCGGCAGCTGGCTACCCCCTCTTTGTGAATGGCTTTCAGAGCTGTCTCTGTTCTTCGGTCTCTATATAAACCGGACACTGACTCTGAGGGTCGGGTGGTATGGGTTAGGCCACGGTTACTGCTACTTTCAACCTCTATAGTAGTTTCAGCTTTTGTGATTGACGTTTTCTTCATTTAACGTCCCCCTTTTCACTACACCAACGATTATAAGGCGATACGAATATAAAGGAGAAATATGATTTTAGAACAGAAGCAATCACATATCCTTAGCTACAAAATTCGATTTCAGTTCTCAGTCACAAAGCCAAATTGAATTAATCGCTGACATAAAAGTTATAATTTTATTATGACCTTTGTCATTTTTCTAATTTATACAAATAAGTTAACTCCCATAGGTATGATGAAAGAGTAATGGAACGGAGAAAAATTCTCTCCGGAGCCGGGACTTAAACCCGGGTTTTCAGCTTTACGTGCTGATGCTTTATCCACTAAGCCACACCGGATACAACCCCGGCGTCGAACAGAATCGTCTCTGATTGAGTTCCAACTCTTGGGTTCCCTCTAGTGGCCGCCCTCTGCACTACGTCATAGATGTCTATGAACATAGGACCGAAGTCCACATATGTGCTGAGGTGCACTCGTTATGAGTGACTAGTTGGCCGGGATCCGACGGAATAAGCGCCACTAGAGGGAACCCAAGAGTTGGAACTCAATCAGAGACGATTTTGTTCGACGCCGAGGTTGTATCCGGTGTGGCTTAGTGGATAGAGCATCAGCACGTATAGCTGAAAACCCGGGTTCAAGTCCCGGCGCCGGAGAGAATTTTTCTCCGTTCCATTACTCTTTCATCGTATGATGACGCAGAATATCTGTATGGAAATATCATATGTACTTCGCTACATTGAAATAATATATCCCATAGGTATGCAATAATAGTAAGAATAGTCCTTCATCGACAACAGTAATGTTTCTTGGAGTAAAATAGTTTCTTTAATGTCATCATATTGGATATAGTCGTTGTTCCTGCAGTAACTCCTATGTGACATATTTATCGATTTTCAAATTTTTGCTCTATTAAATATCTTAAATAGTGATACAGGAAATAAAATCTCCTATATGTAATTATATTTCTTTCGAAAATGTAAGAATTCACAATCCCCTATGTACGGCTGCCATAGGGTGAATTAATGTGTTTTTTCGTCCTATATTTTGCACACAGGAGTTATTGCAGGAACAACGACGATATAATAATAATAATAATAATAATAATAATAATAATGGATTTGATTTAATTGATATTTGTGTGCTGGACAACAGCCGTCGGCCAATTATAATCTAGCACAATAATAATAATAATAATAATAATAATAATAATAATAATAATAATAATAATCCTAGTAAATAATAATTAATACGAGTAATAATATTTATAACCGAGCGGGCTAGCGGCGTGGTAGAGGGCTGGCCTCGCATTCGGGAGGTCCGGATTCGATCCCAGGGGCCGGCAATCATCAATGAGGTTTTCCATGGTTTCCTCAGTTATTTCCAGGCAAATGCTGGGATTGTACCTCTTGAAAGTCCGGCCATGGACGGCGATCCTTCCCTTAATCCTTTCATATGTGTGTGAGTGAATGGTGTGTAATGTCTTAAATGTTTGTGTTGTAACGGAGGTGGCCCTGGCATTGAACTGATCCCTCGTTCGGGCAGGCCCTCCATGTCCTTGTGTGGACAAAAAAGTATGTATGTGATTCAATAAATTAATTCCTCTCGCGACAGGTCGCGGCCCTGTAAGGCCCGTGTGGCGTGGGTCGTGTAAATGCACCTAAAAGGGAGAGGTTAAACCAAGAGAAAGAAGAAGAAGAAGAAGAATCTTTATAAGTAATAATGACAATAATAATTAGAACTACAGACAAACAAACTTCCTTCTTATTATTATTTTGGATAATGGAGTTAGGACTTTAGACCTGTTTCCAAATTCGGCCCACACCTGTATGTCTCTTAGGTATATAATTCAATACGTAATGTGATATTCTTTCTGGAATCATTCATACCAGTTTTAGACTATTTTACTCTGTCTCTTAGACTGAATGTCTTTTAATCAGTTCTCATAGCCTCATTTCATTTTCAGTCTGCAATAGTTCTACCCCTTTAATAATTTCCTTCTATCTGTTCGAGTAACAGCCCATTTGAATGTAGTGTAAATAGTAACATGACCTGCTGCGAGGAAGTCAAAAGGAGGATAGCAATGGCAAAGAAAGCCTTTAATAGAAAAAAGAGTATCTTCTGTGGACTTATGGAAAAAGAAGTAAGGAAGAGACCAGTGTATTGCTTTTTGCTTTTTATATAAATTTATTTTATTTATTTATTTATTTATCAATTGTCTATATTTTATTCATTTATTTGTTTTCTTTTGTCTGTCTCTCTGTTTATTTTATTGCTTTTTCATTTTATTTACATATATATTTATTTATTTACTCGTTTCAATGTCTTTTGCGTATTTATTTACTTATACATTTATTTAGTTATTTATTGATTTACTTATTTCTTACTTATTTAATTATTTAGTTCTCTGTTTACTTATTTAATTATTTTTTAAACTATTTAAAATTCAATTATTTACATATTGCGTACTTATTTTTTGTTTATTTATTTACTTCCTCATTTATTTCCTTCTTTATTTATTTACTTGCTTACTTATGTAAATATTCCCATACTTATTTAATTACTTACATAAATACTTATTTATTTACTTATTTTTTTAGTTATCCTACGTTTTAATTATTTATTTACTTCTTCACTTGTTTATTATTTATTTATTTAGCTAGTTATTTACTTACTTACTTACTTATTTACTTATTTCTGGAGTCTAAAGATTGCGACTCCTTATATTTCGGAACATGATAGTAGAATTCAGTCTTCGCAAAACATTTTAAACATAATGGAAATCATTTATATACATGATACACATTTTTAAAGTGAATACATGCAGGCTATGATTTTCAACTGAGACTGTTAATAAGTTTTTCTAACTGTAAATAAAATACAGGGTATCTAATCGATAATTGACAGACAACCATGCTGTTAATGCGTTTCCAAACCACGCCTCTGTGTTTCACACAATGTTAGCCTTTCTGTACGTGACGGCCATCTTCATTCGGTTTCCTTATGTGCTAGCTATTGTTGTCTATTTATTAATATTACTTTCTGTCTAAGTCGAAAAATTGAATTCGTAATATTTAATTAACTCTCTGAGCGGTAATATAACATAATTAAGAACAAGTTTTGAATTGTTAGATGTAAAGACGTAGAAAGTGCGAGAATGAACCTTGGGGACGAATGATAAATCTACAGTACATGTCTGTAATTCTGAGTCGTTCAAACGACACAGCAAGGAGATCTCTCATAATATTTGCATTAAAATGAAAGCATTGTAGATTTTGTCACTTCCTTCGTTGTCATGGGACTATTAGAGAAATGGAGTGGCTCGGTTCCAGCAGCTATACAATAGATGTCGTTACGTGCTCGCAAGTTAACAGAACAGTAATTTTGTACTGAGTTAATTAAATCGCCCTTTGGGCAAGTGTTGATTTCACCTCCGTGTGGTCTTGTGCTCTGTACGTACGGAAGGTATGTGGTAAATGAAATTCACCGCCCTCGGCTCTACATTCCTGCATCACGCTGACATGACATTTAGTTATCTTAAAACTGCCATTAGGGCAAATAGCGAAACGAAAATTTAATATCAAATTAGCTCATAATGAACTCGAAACAATTCGCACTTTCACAACAAATATGGGCATCGTTGTAATATTGGTAGTATCAGTCAAATGTAAATATCACAATCATAAATAAATAAGTCACATAATGATAATTATTAAATATGCATTACAAACTTGTATATAATAAATCTAAACATATCAACACGATATTCATATCGTTATTTTAGTATTCATGATGTTATTTCAATCTTCAAAGCGTTATTGCAATCGTCATTGAAATAATCATATTATTACTCGTATAATCTCCATATAGCCATTGTAAATTTCCTATGTTATTACTAGAGCCCGGTGTTTGGTAAAATACCTTTTTACTGGGCGAAAGTAAATCATCATTTTCATAGATATAAATGTGATTTGGGGTAAATAAAAGTGATAGGGCCAATTTTTACTTTGCCTATTTTGCCTTTTTAAGGTGTTTCTTACTAATTCAATAATAATGCCTTTTTTTTTTGTAATTTAAAAGCAAAATTTCTTGTTTATTTGGAATTTTAAAATAATTAATTGTAATGTAATGTGTATGAAATTTAAATGTATGAAACAATGACTCACTCTACTAACAATAGTAAATAAAAGTAATTTATTTCGGTGTTTAATCTGCTAGTAATCGTGCTTTAATACCATTATGAATAATGATAGACAAATATAATATTGTCATGTCTTCACGATACCAAAAATTAGCTTTATAATTTTATATATTAAACCTGTTCTCATAGAAGTTGTGACGTAGAATTTTCATTGTTCGCTTTCATATTTTCAAATCTTAGTGTGCTATACGTGTTTATTATTGTAGGAGAAATAAATTTGAGTGAGGAACAGTCAGTTATTGTCGGGTGACAGAAGGTATAAGATCGGTTAGCTAGAATGTCTAAATTCAGTAAACCATTGAAAAGTAAACTTCATACTTACGTTAGTGAATTTGGTGTTCATGTGTTTTCAACCTATGGAACAGTTTTTTGTTATGTAAGGTTTGTGAAAAGACAGTTAATCACGAAAAAAAAGTATTTTATAAGTCAACATGTGTCAACTACGAAGTAAAAGTGTGAGTTATGTTGATATAATTTAAATTTATTGCTAAAATATATTATGCTTTTTTTATTTATAATGCCCTTTTACGTTTTTATTGCCTTTTCGGCTGCCTATTTTAACTTTTATAAAAGCCTAAACATCCGGGCTGTAGTTGTTATAATCTTCATATAGACATTGCAATCTTCATATTATTATTATTATTATTATTATTATTATTATTATTATTATTATTATTATTATCTTCCTCAGTCCTAGAGTCTCTTATGGAATACATTAAACAGTAGTTCTTTAAAATCACGTCATCTCAAAAGTGTTTTAAATTTTTCTGAAACTAGTTGAGGATGTTCAGAAGAGACGGCAGCATCATCTAAATATGAATTCAACCAAATTAATTAATTTACATACCAGCCACACACGCCCCAAGGTGGCTGTTTCTGGAAAGAAGGATATGGAACATATGCAAGTAGGTAAGTCACTAGATTGTTGTTAATATTGAAAAATTAAATAAATATCATACTGAATGTGTTAAATAAAACATTATGTTATTTGATGGCATGACCGTAATCGTGCCTTAAAATGTGTAAATATTACTAAAATTGATATAGCTATTACATTATGTCTCCTATGAGAGATTTCGGGCTTCTAATTTTAAAGTAAAAATAATTGTTATTTTGTGTAACATATTATGCAATAAAACTGAATATTCTATCAGAGTTAATGTAATTAATTTACAATGCACTGAGTTCCAAGGTATCCTATAGGGTACATCAATTTTGAGTTAGTTTCATTACTTGAACACTTTTTCCTAATTTTTTTCCATTAATACACAGTCTATTTGCAACACTATATTTATATTTCCCAGATTGAGGAGGCCATAATCTGCATAAAAGTCAGTGCAATCTTAATATTGTCTTTACAATCTTGCCTGTCATCATTGCAATCTTCATGTCGCATTGAAATAATCATATCGTCATTGCAATCTTCATGTCATCTTTGCAGTCTTCATGTCGTCATTACAGTATTTGTTGTCATTCTAATTCTATTATTATTATTATTATTATTATTATTATTATTATTATTATTATTATTATTATTATTATTATTATTACGGGTTACGCTGCTCCACTGAAGGAACTCTAGAAAATTTTGAAGGGGAAGCCGAAATTGGACGTAACCTCTTAGGTACCACATACGCGAGGGGGACTGAGAGTTGATCAAGTGATCACGGAACGGGAAGAGGAAGAGCTGGCTGGTGTTTGCCGTTAGGATGGCAAGACGCTGTCATCTGTTGTTCGATGACAAAGCATGTGAAGGCCGTCGGAAGAAGCGCCGTGAAATCTAAATCTGCAATTTGAGAGGTTCCTGTCCTCTCAAATTGCGACTAATTGAGTGACCTCGTATATTTAATAGACAATTTATAGGTTCTGAACTAGGGCATACGTCGTTTATATAAAGGGGAATATATATGGGGAAGGGCATATAGGTCCGTGCCGTCATTTCAATCCTCACACTGTCATTTAAATCCTCATGACGTCGCGCCATTCTAATTCTTATGACACATTTCAGTATTCATAAAATCGTTATAATATTCATGTAGGTATTGCTATTTTCATAATGTCGTAATCGTATTCATATAGGCATTACAATTTCTACATCACAATAATTATAATCTCCATAATACAAATATAATTTCCATAATAATAAAAATTCTGATTACAGTAATTACAATCCCAATATCACAATGATAGTTCCAATGTCACAACTGCAGTCTCAGTAACTCATTGCAGTCTTTATGATATTTCAGCGTCAGAATCACAATTACATCCTTGGTTTAAGAATTTCAATCTCAGTACTAGGGCTCTTTTATAATTATAGTAACAATATCACATCATTATAATCTTCATATTATCATTGTATTTACGTTACGTATGCTCATTGTCATAATCGTTACACAATCATCAGTATCTTCAAATAATCATGATGAGTTTAGTTTTCATACAATATATTATTATCATTACTATTATTATTGTTATTATTATTATTATTATTATTATTATTATTATTATTATTATTATTATTATTATTATTATTATTGCATTTGTTTCGTAGTCATCATTACAACATTATTTTGTCATCACTATAGTCTTCGTTTTATCGTCGTTATAACCTTCGTTAGTCGTCATTATTATAATCTTTGTTTAGCCGTCATTATTATAACCTTTGTTTTGTTGTCATTATTATAACCTTCGTTTCGTCTTCATTAGAGCCTGCGTTTCTTTGTAATTATAACCTTAGTTTCTTTGCGTCTTCATTATAACCTTCATTTCTTCATCATTATAATCGTTTCTTCATTTTATAATCTTCGTTTCTTCACCATTATAATCTTCGTTTCGTCGTCATTATAACCTCCGTTTTGTCGTCATTACAATCATCTTTCGTCGTCGTCATTATAACAGCCTTCGTTTCTTCGTTGTCATGATAACAATTTTCATTTCGTTGACGTCATCATTACAACTTTCGTTTCATTTTATCACCATTACTACCTTCGTTTTGTCGTTATCATTATTACAACGTTCGTTTCGTCGTCATGATCATTATAACCCTCGTTCCTTTGTCATCATTATAACCTTCGTTTCGTCATAGTCATTACAATCTTCGCTTCGTCATAGTCATTATAACCTTCGTTTCGTTATAGTCAATACAACCTTTGTTTCGTCATAGGCATTACAACCTTCGTTTCGTCATAGTCATTACAAACTTCGTTTCGATATAGTCATTACAATCATTTTGCACACAAATTGCATAAATTGTGTATTAAAATTTCTTCTTTCTGGCTCCTTGTTGTCCTTCCCAGTTTTCTTCTTTTATTCTCTTACAGATTTTTTACTTTCCTCTTAATCTTGTCCTGTTTCTTTCAAATTTGTTTTTGGCTCTATATTTATCTGATATTTATGCATTTAAATATATGATATCGTAAAAATAAACTTAAAACATTTAGAAAAAACTTTGATATAAATAGGCCCTTATCTCATTTTTCAAGAAATAACTTTTATCCTTGTATTATTTTCGTTGTTGAGGTATTTAGCCAAACTCAACCTTTGCTCACTACGTTTAGAATAAGTCTGGCCTTGTTGTTGTGGTAGGAAACTCTTTCTGTTAATTTGAAGACAAATCCACTCCTCCAGTCTAACTTCGTAAGTCTTCCTTAATGAGCTCTGCACGAGACAATCAAAACAAGAGAGGATTCTCGTTATTACAGTTGTCAAACCCTAAAGATTGCGTAGTGGGGAAAACAGAGCAAGAAGAGCAAGTGGCAGTGTTGTCACAACATCCATCCGCGAGTGTTGGAATGATTGATGAACAGCTCTTGGGGCTTGTTATATTTAACAATATGGATCAAGTGTTCCAAAGGGAAATATGTATGTCTGCATGGCGATCATTTTTATACAGTGGCTTAACCAGTTTAAGGACAATGGGAATGTAAGTGATGCTTGCATTAATCTCACATTAATCACGAAGCAGAAGACTGTACTGCTGGCTGTACTAATGAACTTCCCGCACAGAGCCTGGTCTGAGAAATGGGGAATTATTTATTCAGGATATTAGAAAGCGTACAGGAAGGGTGCTTTGAATCCTCTTCTCTCTCCACCAGTAGATTATCCATTTCTTCTTCTGCCGTTCCTATTCTCCTTTATTCATAATATGCAATCCTTTTCTTCTAGATTTTCTATTCCTTTCCTTTTCCGTCATTTTAACATTTTTACCTTCTCTTTTTTATTCTTATATTTTTAAATAGGCTTTTTCTTCTCTACTGTTATGTTTCTATTTATATACTTTTGTTCCGTTATTCAATTGATTTTAAATTTTCTTTCTTAATATTCCTTCATTATTCTTACTATATTTCTTACTTTATTCTTTCCTTCTTTATAAATTTATTCCTTCATTCATTTCTTAATTATTTCCTTCCTAATTTATTTCTTTGTTTCTTCATTCATTTACGTTTTAATTCGTCTCTTTCTTTATTCTTATCTTTCTTCAGTCGCTTATTCCTTCATTTCTTCATTCCCTTAGTTTTTTATTTCTACCTTCATTCATTTTTCTTAATTTGTTTTCTCATTCGTTTTTTTAATTCATTATTTCTTCATTCATTTATTTCTTCATTTTTTCTTTAATTCAGTTCGATCCTTATTCATTTATTTCTTCATTCGTTTCTTTGTCCATTCGTTTTTTCCCTATTCCTTTCTATCTTCATTAATTTCTTCATTTATTCCTTCATTTCTTAACTCATTAATTTCTTCGTTCATTTATTCCTTCATATCTTCATTCATTCCTTAATTGATTCATTTTTTCATTCGTTCCTTAAATAATTAAGTCATGTTGTCCTCGGTGACGTAATTGTTACCATACTAGCCGCTGGATCCTATTTTTTGCGAGTCAGGTCAGACAGAGGAAATCTGTTTTAGTAATTAGCTATACTGGGTCGCTGTGTATACACATCATCCTTCAAAAAACTCCAGAAAAAGAAAACGGATGGTATAGGCCGCGCCACCGTTTTTGGCATGTGAAATATGTAATGGGAACCTTATGTGTGAGTGTCTTACCTTTGCAGCAGTCTATGAGCGGTAAAGCTGAAAATTTTGATTGGTAGTTGGTTGATGTGACGTGAATTTAGGAGAAGGTACCGTTCTCAGCTGCAGTGAGAACAGAAACTCACTGACAGGACACTGTATTCAAGGACACACCGCAGGAACGCTAGCGTAGGGAAAGTTAGGTGCGAGTATCTTACTTTTGCCGCAGTCAGAGCAGCAAGACTGACAACTGTGGTTGGCAGATTGCTGACGTGACGTGTATAGGAGGTGGTACCATTCTCAGCCACTATCAGTAAATGCTCGCAGACTGTGCATTTACTTACGGACAAGCGCCAGAAACGCTGGCCTCAGCAATATTACGTCTGGGGAATTTGGAGGCCACATAATTGGCCCTCCTCGACAACAACAGTTGTTACCAAATGTGTCATACAGATAATCACGGACGTCTGTTTCCCAATGAGATGGTTCAACATTCTGTTGGAACACGATACCCATGTTGTTTTGCTGTTGCAGTTTTGGTTCGAAAAAGTTTTTGAACATATCCAGGTATGGTCCTGATCGAACTGTTTCCTCTGCGAAGACAAACGGCTCATACAGATTATAGCCATTTTCCGCGCACCAAACATTAACTTTATAAGGAGTGAAGTCGTAGTTTTCGTGACGTAGGCCTACAGTACATAAACGTTTCCTTCTTCTGGTAGAGGACTTCAGAAAATTTTGTCGGCTATTTCTCGCTCACTGTGAATTTTGATGCTGAATAAACTCTGCAACAGAAAGGGTTACTACTGCTTTTTTCGTGTACTATTCCATTCTTGACTCTTTCCAGGCTTCCTCTTGTCATTTGATATTGTTATTCATAATTTGTCCCTTTCTTATTTGGCTCTTTCGTCCATTGTTGGTTTGATCATCCATAACTTTATTCTCTAATTTTTGTTTCATTTCGCACTTCATTTCGTTCCTTATTGTGGTTTCCTTAGCCAGTGCTACCTTCATTTCATTCTCCTTTTCTTTCTTTTGTCCTCCCTTTTCTTTCTCTTCACTTCGGTCTTTCTTTTCCTTCTTTTATTCTCCTTCTCTAGACTTTAGTGATAATAATTGTCTATTTATTCAATTAACAATTATTTATTTTATTTATTTTATTTATTTATTTATTTATCTGTTCATCTATTTATTCATTTATTTTTTTCCTTTATTTCTCTTTTCTTTGTATTTTAATCTTTCCTCTTTCTTGTTCTTCTCTTTTACTCTTTGCTCTTAAAAGTGAGGAAATAATAATAATAATAATAATAATAATAATAATAATAATAATAAGTATTTATTTATTCTGGAGAAATTAAGGCCATCAGGCCTTCTCTTCCATTATATTGAAGTTCTGAAATAAAAATAGCTCTTTTTCTAAACTCGTTGGTATTTATGTGACACACTCACGGACAGAAGGACGCGAATTCGATTATGCGCAATGTACAAAACATACAGAGGTGAGCCTGCCTGGAGAGAAATAAAGAATAGTTTGCAGCCGCCAAATTACTCTTCAAGGAACGGCCATTAACATAAATTGAGGGAAAGAAGACAGAGGACGGACACTGGAAAGTTTTCATTTCTCAATCGTACTACCAGGGACTGGAATACTCTGCCAGCAGACTTACTAAAGGCTTTACTAATAACCAAAAATGCATTTAAAAATAGGCTTCAGGACTTTACTAATAGACGGTAATACATTATGCAGGCTATTTTTTGGTTTTACAAGTATAGTGAGTAAGCAGAGAAACATAGTGAATCTCCAGTGATTTATATTGGGTGTGCAGTGTGTTGTAGTGAAAGCGCAGTGGTCTTAAAAGTAAATTCTGAGATTTATAGTGGCAGAGAAATGACATAGATTTATAGTGAAAGGATGTGAGTTATAGTGAACGTCCAAAATTGCTTGTAATGAGTTCTAGGCTAGCGATTTGAGGTTAATAAGTACAATTCTACGGAATAATAAGGGTTTAATTGATGTTTTGTTATATGAAGTGTTTTATCAGTTAAGAAGTGTGTTGTGTCTGTGAAGTGTGTATGTGTCAGTGAAGTTTTATAATTTATAGTGGTAGTGCAAAGTATTTGAACAGTGAAATGTTTCTGAAGTGTTAATGAAATCAGGATAGTGTCAGTGAAATGTTTCACAGTTCCAGTGCAGTGATTAATTGATAGCGAAATGAGTGTAGTGCTGAAAGGTATTGATTTATTGAGTAATATTATACATACAGATTTTATATTATCATAATTTTCTCTAAACTCCAATGCACGGATCTTCTGACCGTACATGATTTGTACCCAAAACAAGTCCTCCTTTGTAGGTTCCCCTCTCCCACCTATGATTACATCCAACTACTCTCTAAACGAACACATATATTAAAATAGAAATGGCACAATAAAACACATTATATAATATATCCTAACCTAATAGACATAAAAGTGTACAGTTGGGTGGATACTATTATCCCTTCCTTAGTTCGCGTCACAAACTTCAACAGCTGAAGTTCTAATCTTTCTCGCCTTCAAGGGGAAGAATCCAGTCTTTTGTTCCCATTCTCTATTCCCCATGAGGTCAAGAGATGCAAGCGAACTCCTATTCTGACTTAGCATCGAGGGTGGTAGATATTTTCTTGAACATATATCATATATGCTCGTGATTTAAGTACGAACTTAGGGTTAAGATACAAATTAGATTTACTTTAATTAATTGTTATATTAAGTGATCGTGCTTCATTTAATTTAGGATATTCCTTGTTAATATTATATATTGCTTTTATTATTCTATTATTAATATTGTGAATTGTAATTTATTATTAATTGTAATTATTGAGTGTAATTAGTTACCACTGTCACCGGGTATTTATCCATTTGCAGTGTGAATAAATACATACCTACATACATACATACATACATACATACATACATACATACATACATACATACATACATACATAACTTTTCCAAAGCCCAGATTTTTTTGGTGTCCCTTCTTGTCCTTTCACGGCATTATTTTCAGTACTTTCCAGATTTATTTGCACATTTTCAACTTAAGTTTCTGTATTAATTGAAAAGTCTCTTCCTATTGAGAGTTCTTAATATGTAACATCTGTTAGATGGTGCTTTTTTGCTCTTCTCAGAGATGATTGGCTGACCTACCCCTCTCGAGTGAAACAAAAAATTACGTCTAATTTTGTGAATGTGTTGTTTCGTGACAAGGTTTCTGTAAAAAAAAGTCTCTCTTTATACCTTAATATAACGAGCAGGAATCCTAAAGTAATGCATACGTAAGCATACGCTTGCGTAAACTGACAAAGCATCTCGCAAACGAGACTCGGCCTTCTCCAATATTGTACGTCTCGCAGAAGGCGTTGGAAGTGAGTGAAAGATAGAAAGGTTAAGTGAAGGGAAATAACGAAACAACAAAAAGACAATGCAATTAGCTGGTTCTTTTGTGCGAAAAACAAGCTCTGCTTCAAACAGCAGAAATGTAACTTTGATTCCGATCTCTCTCCGAAAACATGTGTTGTGCATAAAGGGTGTAAGCGTCTGAGGTTATCTGTGATGGAATTGTGATGGGTTCGTCAGAGATAGTCACATGCAAGCAAGGAAGGATTTTTTTTTCTGCAAGAGATTATTTTAAAAGCTTTATAAAATCTTAAAATAGGGTGATTAAATATTGTCCAGAATTAACATCCTGAAGTCTGATAGTGCAGGCATGTCAAAACCCTGCACATTGTGCAGTCGCGCACATTGTGCAACCGTCTCTGTGCGATGTGCACTCTCTATTCCCCTACCTGGAGGGAGTGAATCGCCTTGGAGGGGAACGCGACAGGGCTATACAATACCTGCAGCAGCTTTTGTTTCAGTAACACAGTTTCAGTACGAGTGCCGATTTGGCTGTGTTTGTAAATGAGTTATGATAAATAAAGTGAGGAGTTAACAGATAACGGAGAAGAGAAATTATGAATCACATAACATAATTGTTATAATGCTTTCCTCAGCCAACAATAATAATTATTTTAAAATGAAATGCTTTCATCAGCCTATGTCGAGGTAATAGTGTTGTGAGGTGACAATTTAGATTAGATTAGTGAAGTTCTCAAAATATGAAATTGCCAGCGCTTATTTCTTAATCAGTTCTCTCACGGCAAAACGTATTTGACAATGGCCTTGTTTTGGAGTCTGTACTAACACAGCCATCAAAAGTTAGACGACTTAAGACTTTCATTTCATAAACTGGTAAGTGATGAGAATATAGTGAGGAATACATATGAGGTTCTTGAGGTTGTAAGGAGAGAAGAAAACAACTATTTGAAAGGCGGAAAAATTTTCTGGAAAAATATATAATGGCAAATGTTCCATCTCACGTCACAATATTAATTCAATATACTTATATTAATAAATCTTTAAATCTGACATAAAGAGAATATCGTCGCTTCACAGCTTGTGAACTACACTTTTAATTTCTTTCAGTAACGCTCCCAACTTTTCGATACTTGCTCTCAACGTTTTCAAATAAACTATATGTGAATTTAAATTCTAGGCTTAATTTATATTTATTAATATTAATATTAATATTAATTTATATTGGCATTCAACAAAGAAATGATTTCTGTGTAAAAACTTCACATTGTCCTACTGCATGTGATTAATTGAGAGTATAATATTTTCTTCAACATTTGTGTACCAACAATGGTCACAGTAAATAATAATGCTTGACGAACAATGAAAGAGTCGGGTCTATTACTTTAATTACGTAAAATGAAATACTTGTTCGTTTCTTGTTGTTTCTAAATTACTGCAGTTTTTTTCTTCAAATACTATATAAAAATCATATTAATAAATTATGTTTTACAAACCACTACTTTGTGAAGTATAACTGAGTAAGCCTAAAGTTTCTTGTATTACAATTGTCAAATATAGACACTGATAATAACCGTGTTTTTTTTCGTTCTGCTAACTGTGTTTATAATGTCCAAATGTATATTTAATCCAACCCTAGAAGCGCAGAACAGATTATTGTACACCCCTCCAGCTAAGAAGGGGTAAGAGCAACGCTTGATTGATGCAACCTGCACAGTCCGGCGATCCGAGCACATAACTGCACATTTAGAGTCTGATTTCTGACATGCCTGGACTAGTGTAATATGTAGCTAGTCGGCGATGTATGCAATGGAGACGGAAAGGTACTGGCACCCTACCCCATTATCTTATGGTCCAGTTTCATCATAAGTGGTACCTTCTTGGTATCACTTGTGAGGTTTAGACCTGTCTTCGAACAGTTGACTAAACAACAACAAACAATTAATATGGAGCATTCTTTCGTTTTACGTGAATCTTTGGTTGGAGAAACTGGAAGCATTGGCGGTTAAGAATCTAGAAAACAGTCAATGGATAAATGCATGTAAACAATTCTGGAGTTGCCGGAGGACGCTGATACAGCATTTCTGTGTTTAATACTGGCCTGGACGCTATTAACTCGATTGAGTCACTACAGATCACCTCTTAACTCCCCATTCCACCTTTTCTGGCCGAGACAGTTCTGTTTTGGTGCGGTATGAGCAGACAGTAAGGTCAGTGACGGATTGTATCAGGCTTTTACAAATTTTCGGCTCTCGCATCCACCACTGATGCACACAGCCTTACTCTGCGTTGGTTTATAAGGTGTTGTAAGCGAAAATAACATGGGAGGGGGTTTATCCGACCCTTTCACTTCCCCTGTTATGTCCAGGGCTGGTTTAATAGAAGAAACGTGTTAGAAACATCACTCTTTGTGCCGTGTGATACAAAAATATAACCACTGAGTAAAAATATTATTTAGTGGTTGTCTCGCTCATTAGAGCTTGCGCGTAACATTTGTGAGTTTTTTGTTTTGTTTGTTGGTAGACCTACAAAATTGAACACTATAGTTAGGCCTGTGTGAAAAACATAAATCATTATTTTAAATTAGTGCTCACACTATCTTGTCGGAAATAGATTTGTACTAAAGCTGTGTTTCTAACAGTGTTTAGCTGCGCGTTCTTTCGCAAATGTAAAGAATTAAATTACATTAAATGTAATTAAATTAATGTCTAGCGCTACTGTACAAAAACTTAATAACAAGCACAGTAAAACCTCATATGATTAACTAGTTCAAACGATCTATGTTTTAACCGACATGTATTTATTTTATTTCATTGGGTTATTTTACGACGCTGTATCAACATCTCAGGTTATTTAGCGTCTGAATGAAATGAAGGTGATAATGCCGGTGAAATGAGTCCAGGGTCCAGCACCGAAAGTTACCCAGCATAACTGGCATGTACAAGTCGGCGTTTATGAATTTCGATTTACCGATATACTTTGAAGCTGGGGAGTTGGCGAAAATTGTTGAATTTTTAAGTAATTATGGAATAAAATTAATTACATTGATAGAAAACTCTTTATTTACTACATAATTTCCATACCAATTTACGTTGTTAATTTTTCACAGTTCTGAATTACTAGAATTTAATCCCTCAGGCCTGTTTACCGTAAGCGTGTACGCAGCTCTCTAGATTAGTTCTGTAGCAGTTTAACGTACACGTGTTCGCATCATGCAAGATTGAACAAAACCGGCCACAGTTCGTAATCTATTTTAGATTATCTGGCTTTCAGGTAAAGCTCCCTGTGAAGCAGACTTGAATAATTTCAAGGGAAAAATTATTCCGGGCCCGGGTATCGATCCCGGGACCCATCTCTTAGCGCACGAATGCTCCACCGACTGAGCTACCCAGAAACTACACCCGATACCGTCCCAATTTTTCCCTTTATATCCACACAACTCAAGTGGGCTTACAAGGCGCAGAAACCCATCTTTGAGTGCACACAAACTCTGTGTGACTGGAATTGTGGATTTCTGTTAATGTTATTCTATTTGAGATTATTTTGATGCGTTGTTTTTTTCGTGTGTATTGTAGAGAGTCTGTTCTTACTGCTACATGTTGTATTATCGTTAACAATTTCTAGAATAGAAATAAAAAGTAACGTCATGTAAATTTAATGCTATTAAAGGATTTAAATATCGCTCCAGCGCTTAGCACCAGGATTTTTAAATACCGGTCTGAGGGGTTAGCCATGTTATACGGTAACGTGGCTTACATTTTGTGTCCAGCGCAGGCTCGTAGATGAACGTTGATCAACTTTAAAAGTCTACTCCAAAGTCTGCTATTCAGCAATACGGCTGGTAATCTAGCCTACGGAGACACAACGCTACTGTCAAGTCTCAATGGAGTCTAGGGCATTTCGTAACCGGAAATTTCGTCACCATTTTAGTTTGTCACATATTTTTCGTTATTAGTTTTTTGGGCATCAAATACATTTTGTCATCATGTTTTTTATCACTGAGGAGATTTTGTCCCCGAACATATTTCAACATCAAATACATTTCGTCATTATTCTTTTTATACTGAGGGGATTTCGTCACCAAAATAATACAGAAAATTACATGTAGGTTGCTTTTATTATGAATCCAAAACTACCACTGTATAATTATTTTAATGCTCTGCATTAACATGGCTTTTGAATTGCGTATATTCATCCTGTTTTTATGGAGTTGCAATCAAAATTCCCACTGAAGTGCTCTGTATGTTCGTTTATAACGGTTTTCTTATCTGAGGAAATAGTCATCAGTGAATTACAAATGTCGCGCTGATCACATCTCCATACAATCCCGGTCTTCGTAACTTTGTGCTTTTGTATACATATGGCCATTATATGTCGATTAACTTATCTCTTGCTCTATTATAATCGAAATAATTCCGCCATACCTCAACTTGAAGATTTTGAAACCAATGAATCCAGTAACTTGAAGATTTTGAATCCAAAATATCAATGTATACAAATGAAATTAACAATATGAATACAATGAATCCTGTAACTTGAAGATTTCGAAACCATAAAATGAATGTATCCTTGGAAACGTAATGAACAATGAAGTAGGAGGATTTATATTACCTATGGTTACCTCAGAACAACAATGGGATATTTTTCAAGAATCATATTTTAAATAATGAGGATAAAATTGCTATTGAACATCGAGTGTATTGTTGTTTTAACTTCATATTAAATCAAAAGTTTGTTGACACATTGCACTCGATGTAAACATACCTTAACTTGAAGATTTTGAAACCAAAGAATCTTGTAACTTGAAGATTTTGAATCCAAAAAATCAATGTATACGAACGAAATGAACAATATGAACACAATGAATGATATAACTTGAAGATTTCGAAACCAAAAATTGAATGTATCCTTGGAAACGAAATGAACAATGAAGTAAGAGGTTTTATATTACCTATCGTTACCTCAGAACAACAGTGGGGTATCTTGCAAAAATCATATTTTAAATAATGAGGATAAAATTGCTATTGAACATCGAGTGCATTGTTGTTTTAACTTCATATTAAATCAAAAGTTTGTTTACACATTGCACTCGGTGTTCAATAGCAATTTTTATCCTCATTATTTAAAATTCGATTTTTGTAAGATATCCCACTGTTGTTCTGAGGTAACGCTATCATTTTATATAGGTATGAAGGGAAGCGATACGAATGGGGGAAAATTGTGGTGCGAATAGTGACGAGGAAATTAAATTGGTGACAAAATATGGTGGTGACGAATGTGATTTGGTGACAAAATATAGTGGTGACAAAAGTGAATCGATGACAAACTATTGCAGTGAAAAAATGTAATATGTGACGCAATCACCGAGTGACGAAAAATCGGTGATGAAAATTCAGGATCCCGTCTAAATTAAATAAGGGGCCGAAGCAGGTCTATGAAAGTCTGTTCGTTATGAATGATGGTAAAAATAAATTATTCTCGGAACTGTATGTCTTCTCGGAACGCAGTTCAACATAATATCCTAGTGTAACTGGATGTAACAATTTCCCTGTAGGACAGGATGTTACATCGTTATACGTGTGTGTTACAGAAATACTCCAAACGAGAGAGTTTTAAATTGATACCCACCCCCGTCGAAAATCTTCCTTTTCATTCATGTGTACTTAAAATGTACGTACATTAATGAGGCGTAGACTTTAGAGCCTACTCTTCGAGCTGTTAGCAATGCCCATCCAACCGTATCAATAAAGTAAACGTTTTCCCCTCGTAACTTCTTACTTTTCCCCCTTTTCTTTTAGTCACACTGCCGACTCGACCTCACTGTTAAAGGCGTTCTTCCTCTGTGTTTCTTTCCGTCTGGCTCGGAGTCACTATGGGCGTTGCAATAATTGAGTGAACACTATTTTTACTGCAATTTTTCCAATTCACAGAATCCCCCGCATGCTACCCTTGTGTGTAAAGACTAAATGATATCTGGTAAAACTCAACACAGCAAAGTAGGAGAGGGGAAACTAGAAAAGGAAGTTGTTAAAACAGAAGGAATGAAGGAAATGCAAAAATAAAGGAGGTAAGGAGAAAAAAGAAGACAAATACTAGAATTGCGTAAATAAAGAGAAAGGAGACAAGACAAAAATAAAGAGCTAGCCTATGGATGAAGGGGAAATAGAATAAATTGCATGAAGGAAGAAAGTAGAGGAAAAAAGGAGCTTTATATATGAAAAGGAAAGGGGAAAGGAAATACAGCTGTGATAAGCATGTGGAACAAGAAAACATACATTTTTAGCAACTTCTTCCTTAATCTGGATGAGCAAATAATGTTTTAACTGTTCAGAATTAGTGATGTTTTACATTAATATTTTGTTGAGTGCAGATTTATGGCTATTGGTGCTAAGTATTACCGATAGCAAACACTCTCCTTAAGCGGAGTCTACGGGCTGCTCCGCCGATTACCGGATCATGCCGTTGCGGTTTCTCCATAATTTTTTCATTTAGAAAATGTTGCTGTTTTTTACTTCTATTATCGCTGTTCAGAATTTATAATAAACTTACCTTAAAATAATAATAATAATAATAATAATAATAATAATAATAATAATAATAATAATAATAATATAAAGTAGAGCAAGGGTGTCTTTGCCTACACTATTCAACATATAATTGTAGGATTTGCTGATGAAATGTTTTCAGAACTTGGAAGAGGTGATCGTAGGATTAAGAACAACGAAGTCCATAAGATTTGCTGGTGATAAGACTTTGCTAGCAGAAGAGAAGATGATATTAAAGGATATTCTGCTGTAGCTAAATTACAACTGTGAGCAGTATGAGATGAAAATAAATGCAAACAACACAAAGACAGTTTATTGAAAAACATTAAGAAGGTAAATGTGCGAATTGAAGTGAGGCAGTAGATAACGTGGAAAGCTTCAAATGCTTGGGGCTGCCATAAGTAGGAACATGAGTTGCTGCCAGATAGTCAAAAGGAGGACATCTTCTGCGGACGTTTGGGAAAAGAACTAAGAAAGAGACTAGTGAAGTGCTTTATGTGTAGTGTGGCATTGTATGGGGCAGAAACATGTACATTACGACGAAGTGAAAAAAGCAACTAAAAGAATTTGAAATGTGGATATGGATAAAAATGAAAAGCTTGAAATGAACAGACAGAATAAGAAAAGAAGCTGTGGTAGTGAGAGTGGGCGAAGAAGGAATAATGCTGAAACTGATCAAGAAGAGGAAAAAGAAATTGATTGGGTCACTGGCTAAGAAGAAACTGCCTACTGAAAGATGCACTGGAAGGAATGGTGAACGGGAGAAAATTTCAGGACAAAAAATACATCAGATGGACAACATTAAAGTATATAGATCGTATGCGGAGACTAAAAGGAAAGCGGAATAGAAGGCAAATTGAAGAATGCTGGGTTTGTAGTAAAAGACCTGCTCTTGAGCAGAAAACTATGAATGAGTAATAGTAGTAATAATAATAATAATAATAATAATAATAATAATAATAATAATAATAATAATAATAATAATAATAATATGTATATCTATTTGGTTTTCTAAAATTTTGAAGTACGGTAACTTTCTACATGTCCGATAAAATCATAGTCTGTATGCGACAACATTATTATCACTTTTCACTGCGATGACAAGGACAGAGATGAGAATTATGAAATTGGTAAATGTGGTGATGGTGAGGAGAAGGTAGAATAAGATGATAACGATGTCACTGATGATTATCATTTTTTTGTCCAGCGTAAATATTTCCACATTTCCTTCATTTCAACTCAAAGGTGAGGAGAAAGTAATGCACTTTGTATAAAGAAAGGATGTAGTTTAGTCTAACAATATCAAACCCCGCTTTCTCTTGGAAGAAGCAGTGACGTCGACAAAGAAGCGGGAGCGGGTTCTACGTTATCGAGGATGAAGAACGCGTGTTGTTGACGCTGAGAGCAAAGGCATTGCGGCTTCTTTTTAGACAGTATCTTGCGAGGATTTACGGGCTTCTCGGACTATCACTTCCACTCGGTAATGAAAACTCTACAGCACGCCACAATATAAAAAATGGAAGTCATCTTTACACAAAAAATTACTGTACCGATGTATTTTTACAAGACTTTGAAGTAATCTCAACTGCTGCCTCTCAAATAAATAATGTAATTTATTCATCTTTTTAACATTCTTTTCAGACTTCAGAAGCTATTCAGTAAAGACGAGGTGAAGATAAGATGGTAATATGGCGGAAAGTATAAAAATAATAATATCGGGAACAAAATACTTGCAGATTTATCCACAATTTGTTTTTCAAACCAAATTCCAAAACATATAAATGCGGTCGATCTTCTATCACAGGAGTAAAATGCGTACTTTCTGTTACATATTTTTGAGTATCTTCATTCGAAATATGTGACATAAAGCAGTGACTCACTGCTCTTTATTATTTTTATTAAGAAACCTTAAGTTAAAACTCATTTGCGGAAAGTGTATATCTTAACGTGAAAAGTGTAATGCAGTGATCCAACGAACGTTACATCAGTCTGACGCAGAAATCTCAGAGGGGATGGCCATTTGGAGCTTTTAGAAATACATTTAACTCCGGATATAGTGAAACTTTGCGGACTGCATATTTCGTTTACTGTATCCGAGGTTCACTAAATAGGAATACAGTAATTAAAATATTTCATTTTTGTGTAATGGATTAACTGTAAAATGTATACTGTTACTCATGTTTGATTTACTTAAATGTCCACACCTGTGGAGTAACGGTTAGCGTGTCTGGCCGCGAAACCAGGTGGCCCGGGTTCGATTCCCGGTCGGGGCAAATTACCTGGTTGATGTTTTTCCGGGGTCTTCCCTTAACCCAATATGAGCAAATGCTGGGTACCTTTCGGTGGTGGACCCCGGACTCATTTCACCGGCATTATCACCTTCATCTCATTCAGACGCTAAATAACCTAAGCTGTTGATAAAGCGTCGTAAAATAACCTACTAAAATAAATAAAAATTTACTGAAACTATGCTGTCGACCCACGTCCGCTTGCGAAAGACCACGTTCAATGTCGTTCGCCTTATCTTCCAAAGATATGCTTCGATAGTACATTCATTGTCAGTAGAAACAAACTGATCAGGTAGAAATGACAAGCGTTGTTATGGTGTGACTGCGTATTCAGCCTTGGATTTTTTCGGGTCACTTAATGGAAACTGAGAGGGGGTTGATGGAGTTTGAAATCCATCGGAATCTTACCTTCATTTATGCTCTGCACATAATGTCAATTTTGTTTTCCGTTTTTTCATTGCTATCCGTCATAATGGAAATGTTTCTGACAACAAAAGACAACCCTTTCACGCTGGAGGACTAGAAATAACAGTAGAGTAGTGTGCCTGAGAACAGAATGGCAATCCTTCGACGATGGAGTGAGGCAATTTCGTCACGCGTTGCCTGGATTTACAGTACAGCTCAATGTCTATGAATCACTAATCCTACCTTTGTCATTTGACTAAAGGAGTAAGAAACTTAGACTGTTGTTCTCAACACATGCTTTCAATTTTATACAAGAAGATCTGACTTCAAATAAGAATTTATCAGGATACACCCTTGTAACTTCAATTTTTAAGGTTCACTGCAACCGAAGCGAGATCCAGAGATGACTGTACAAGGTATGTCAAATAAACGGGCGTTTTAATTTGCTGAGAAAATTGTTTCTTTTGATGTTGCCAACAATTTTAACCGTCATTGTTTAATAATACTACGCCACTTGCAGAAACAGTGATCGATCGTCATCTGTTCAACAATATTACACCAGAAACATGCATCAGTGGAATGGATCTCATCGAGCAATACCTGTTAAAATTATTTTCAAAAACTGATGATAGTACGACTGCTGCTTGACGGGAATATCGGCGTTATTTTAATATCGGAAGAAATGTTCCTGTCCCACGGTAGCATCATGGTAACATCTATCAGACATGACAATATGGTAAACACATTCTTTGTACGCAAACTTACTAGATTCCATATACAGAGGCCATATTGGTTACATCAAGACTGGGCTACGTCGCATTCAGCGAGAATTTAATGCAAGAAGTGCGCCAAATTTTCAACAACCACGTCATCTCCAAAAAATGGTGACAATGATTGGTCTCCCAGGTCCCCTGACTTAACTGCTTGTGATTATTTCCTGTGAGGGCACCTGAGAAGCAAAGTGTATGCAAGTAGGCCACACATCATTGAACAGCTGAAGAATACAGTAGCATCCGTGTTGAAATTGAATCCATCCCTATTGCAATGTTGGAACGTGTCATGATTGATCTCCATCACAGGCTCATAAGAAGTAATGTCATCACGGTTTTAGGCCATGGATTGTATAGAGGCGCTACAGAGTAACGGACGGTTAATGCTCTCACCTGTACAGAAAATCGGCATTAATGACATTGGAGATATTAGTCTTAGGTGCCCGCTTCTTGATCCCAAAGTAAATAATTCTGGTACTCGTTGCGATAAGACCTTGCGATAATGTGGCCGGAAGAATTAGGTAAATGGAGGAAATCTATGACCCCATTGGGAATTGAAACCGCGACCTCTGTGCCTGCAGCGTAACGCCTTAACCTCGATGCTACCACTCACCAGAGGATCAACTCATCCCTGTGCTAGAGCGGTGGCTTTGGTTCAAAATTGTCATTTCACCATTTCGGTGTTTCTCAAAAGAACAAGTGGAAAAAAGTAAAAATAATGATTTAAGAATGTAGATTAATATAGATAGTCAACCCAAAAATTGAACAAAGTGGCCGTATATTAGGTTATTTCCGAGTTTTTTTTTTTCGGTTTTCCTTGTCATATTTTAATTCTAATATTGTTTTAAACACTAATCATTTCCAAATTAATAAAACATAAAAAAATTGTATTGGATTTATAGTAATTGGTGAGGTGGTGACTGTGAGTAACCCAGCTATTGTAAGAAAAGAAGCCTGCGCCAGGTGGATGTGCGGAGATATTTTTTTCTTTCTCATTGCTTATTATAATGCCTGCTTCCCTAATTTTGAAGGAAACCTAGTTAAAACAAATAAAAGTGCTTGATTATATAAATTAAAAATTCAGTTTGATTACCTGAGTGCTACGATACAAGTTTCTAAGTTGTGCAATCCCCACCTCACCAGTTACGTGACTAGAAAAATACCTCACCACTTACGGGTAAAGATATTTAACGTTTTTAATCTGTATTCACTCTCAATTTTAATTTTATTTTTGTTTGTATTGGAATCTCCTCCTGAACACGAGTCTTACTCATTCATGAGTGGACTAGTTTATATTATATTGCATTAACTTGAAACTTACTAGCAATAGAAAGAAATAAAAAATAAACAAATATTAATTTCACCACTGGCCTCTAAATGTCATATCACTGTGCCAATATATGTCAACAAAATAAGAGGAATTAATGAATTCTAAATACGTGTCCCAGCCGAAAGGTAGAAAAAGTGGTTGTGTATGAAATTCCTTCCCAGTAGTATTTCGGTTTTCCCTGTCATTCTTGTTTCGCCATAATCTTCTTTCTACCTTGCTAATGACCCTGAATAAAAAAGAACAATGGATTCAAAATTAGTACCCTAAATCAAAAGATACAGGTCTACAAAATGGTTTTGTATGAAACTCTTTCCCAGTATTTCGATTTTCCGTGTTATTATTATTATTATTATTATTATTATTATTATTATTATTATTATTTCACCTTAATCTTCATGCTGCCTTGCTAATGACACTAAATAGAAGAGAAAGAAGAGCTAATTGGTTCTAAATTAGTATTCTAGCGGAAAACACAGGCCTACAAAGTAGCACTATGTGAAATTCCTTCCCAGTATACGGCCTAGATTTTCCCTATCACGTCATTAAATAACAGTTTTAAAAACCATCGATGTCACTATATCACAAATTCTGGCTGGAAGAAGGAGAAGAATAAAAAATTCAAAATTAACAATCCATCTGCTATTTACATGAATGGAGCAGGCTGGCTCTGAAAACTGCAGTTTCCTTTCTCTTCCTACATTTATTATTTCTCCATTTTCTCCGTATCGTCATTTCAAAGTTCGAAATGATCGCAGAATAAACGATTGCTCGTAACTTCCTATTTCGAAAGATGTGGACATGTTTTGAATGGTTAATTTTACGTTCGGATCGAAAAGCAATGAATATCAATTGGCGCAATTAGTGTTTGACAAATGCATAGCGTCTGGCTGTAACTTAATGATCGCAAACTGAGGGCACTTATTGAATCGACATGTTAAACTTGAAGTAATATAAAGGGTTGCTAACAGTAGACACTATATATGCAGCTGTGCATTGCATAAATCACTATTGGTGATGTTACAATAGAAAATAATTCCTAATTAGCATACTATGAGGATGCAATGGAAGTGTTTGCTGAACTAGCATTATGGAGCAGTTTCATATGCACGTCATATACCAGATTTTAATTTAATAACAGCAGTAATATATTTCATTTACTCTTCTTATTTGCTTTACTGGCATTATAAACAACGACGTATCTCCAGTAATCGATTAGCGTAATGCTGTACAGAGTGTTAAATAGCCCGTTTACAATGACACAGAATAATAGAGCAATTAAAGAAGGAGAATGTTTGCACGTGATAACAGTCCCGCAGATGTGTAGTTTTACAGCAATGGTCGCTTACACGTAAATGTGTCATTCCAAAGTCGTTGGATTGGCAGGAGTGGGCTTTTAAGTGGCCACCTCAGTAACCCGATCTCACGTATGAATTATTTTTTATGGAGGGAGCTGAAACTCTAGTCAATGAGATCCCGATAGATCCGTAGAGGAACTGACGTAACTGCTCGTACAGCTGTAACAGCGGTGTTTTTAAGGGCTACGCATTGAAAGCGCACCCAGGTAGAGTTTTATGCAGTAATGAAGACGCACCGAAAGATATCAATGAGAAGCACACAACACTTCAGGTAGTCGATCAGCTAATCGATCCTTGGGAAGCCTGTAATGTACACATTTCCGTAGAAAGTACGTTCAGATCTTCTTAAGCGATACTGTCAGTTGGTCAAAAATCAGTCCGTTTGTGAGAGAACCATAGGTAGGAAGTTCGTACTAAAACAATGTATTTCAGTTGAATACAGCGAGGAGTATAGATTTTCACCCGCGTCTCGCCTTGTTCTGACCTTGCTCTCGTTCGCTACAGACGATATGCAATTCACAACATTGTGGGGCTGTGTACAGTCTTGAATAGTTTGAAAAATATTATTAATTTACATTCATATTTTAGATTCTGAACAAAGTGAGTTATTCCGTTATTATTGTACTATTTACGAATAATGTTAATATTATGCATGATTCCAAAAGAGTAAACTAATCTGTTATTAAATAATTATGCAAACAGGAATGTGTAACACGTTTATTTTTTCCCGTTTTATTCTTCGCTAAATGTTGACGTCTCGTGTTGCTATGCATTCCCTTGCGTTACAGTCCAAGTTCAACATCAGAATTACGATATGAACTTCCTATAATCTTTTCGCTGTAAGAAAAATCCTAATGTAAACAATAGCACGTGACTGAAAAGAGGCTTCATTGGCCACTGTTTGGCGCCATAGATTCTCAGTACGTGTTCCCGCCTACTGTTGTACATTCTGTTTCATGTTAAACATTTCCCGTTACTCGTCAAGTAGGCCTAACCTCACTACTATGCATTCGTTTGCGCAGGAGACATTTACTTTATAATTACTGCAATTAAATTATTTTTAAGTCTTATTCTTCACATTGAGCAGTTGAGGGTACAGAAACCATACTTCAGTACCACGTGCTTACGTGAACAAGTACGAGCTCAAGTGACACCAGCTTGTTGCAAGAACAGACTACCTCCGTATTACTGTTGGTATTTATCCGCGTTCATAGTACATAAAAAATATGAAAGTAGCTTTTCTTTTACATAGCGTTTTACATATGAGTGAAGTTAAATGTTCCATCGTATTTAACAACTAGAATTCAATTTTTTAGTTTCAAATAATACAACATTGTGGTTTCCAAATACGAACTATATTTTCCTGCGTCATGTGAGTGTTTCGACTGGGAGCCAATCACGGGTATGACAGCAACTTGCTTATGTTCACATTACGATTTTTCTTACAGCGAAAACAGTATAGCTGTCATTACAATGAAACATTTTCTTGAAAACAATTATGGGTTTAATATTATGTGACACATACGAAATAAACTATTAGATTCACAAAGTAGTTGTTCACTTGATTATGGTAAGAAGTATTATATCATGTTTCAGATTTGCTCCAGTAACGTCTTGTGACGTAGAACGGATATTTTCAGAGTACAAATATTGTGTTTTATTTTTTCTGAACATAAGAAGAGTATTTCTTTTGACTATTACACTCTTACTACGTCATACTACTTTTGACCAAAAAAAAAAACGGTACGAAAGGACGTATTTCAACCAATCATGGCTGCTTATCGCACAATTTTATCGCGTCCCTAGCATTTGTTTAATTTTACCGCGTTACTAGCATTTTTTTAATTTTATCGCGTCCCTAGCATTTGTTTCTTTGTTTGCCAACATTTGAAACTGCGCTGGTCTGGACGTCAAATATATATATATATATATATATATATATATATATATATATATATATATATATATATATTCAAGAACAAGAATTAATAAAAATCACTGATCATACCTATGCATCTTCTGAAATCCGATTTACAAATAAATGAAGACCACCATTCGGAAATCCTGAATAAGTTGAATACACCTTGTAGGCCTAAACCAACGAGTTCCACTTCTATTACGCACACGTCCAATATAACATCAACTGAACCACCAACCACATTCAAATTGAAAATTGTACATTCAATAATTATTCCTTTTAAAATTATTCATTCGGAAATTCTGAATAAGTTGAATACACCATGTAGGCCTAAATCAACGAGTTCCACTTCTATTACGCACACGTCCAATATAACATCAATTGAACCACCAACCACATTCAAATTTGAAAATTGTACATTCAATAATTATTCCTTTTAAAATTATTCATGTTTATTTTTTATGTCATCGTCGTTAATTAAAACTTTTCTAACACTTGTGATATTAGTTAGGTTATGTTATAGCTTCTGCTATATGATATTATGGATAGTTACGTATCAGAGATTGTTTAATATTAAGATTTATTGAAAATCATCTGTCAAGTGACGTTGATTACTGGGATTCGGATAATTGAAGTGGAATGTTGCATTTTAATAAAAATGAAACTGAATCAACAAAGTCTTCTTGACTAGTAACATTGACATCGTGTATAATAGATCGAGAACTTCTCGACGAGAAGGCATTGCTCACTACTACCATCTAGCATGCATCTAGCGTAATATTTGTAATGTTGAGATGGTACAATAATACATTTGAAGACAGTTGTATTTTCGTAAGTCAATTAATATTTTATTGTATTGGAGTACTTCGTTACTTCTAATCTTTATATACTTTCTTCTAATCGTATAATAGTCAATTAAATCCCACTCGAGTTTTGATTTTCTCTAGATAAATCAAAACGTCTAGTGAGATTACTATTGATAAAATGAAAATGTTCATTGTTATTTGTTATAATGAGGTTAGATTCATTTCAAATTTCAAATTTATTTACAATTTACATTTGAATTGAATACATATGAATAGATACCCGAAATGAGCATAATGCTCGTACATGAGCATAATGCTCGTGCAAATCATAATTGTGTACTTTGTATGTTATTTTTATATGTATGGGTAAATTATTTCAGATTGGGATTTAGGAAGTATGTAATTACAAATTATTCTTTTTTATTATTCCTTTATTATTTTCTTGTTCTAAGCCAGTGGACGATTGGAACATGTTAGGCTACCACCCGGCTGTATATATTTGTCGTTCTGGTTCACTAACATTACAGTAGCTGCGCTATTACTTTTCATTCGGCAGAGATATAGTCCAAGCTGACACAACTTAACAGTCTTGGTACCAACTTCCTACCTCTGATGAGAATGGTAACTAATAAAGGTAGCAAGTGCGTCTGTACTCCAATTAGAAATAAAAAAACGTTCTGTGGTTGGCTAGTGGTAACATTTCAGGGAAGTGTAATGTTTCCATCCATGCAGACACAAATGTAAATAGCCTACAGGTAGTGTGTTACGTGAAATTAACATTCATAATCATGAGACAATTATTGTGAATGTGATATTATTGGGAAATCAATTGATCATGACTTCTTTAACCCTTTGATGCAGGCATTTGGGAAGGAAATAAAAAATTGTGTTTGCAATGAAATTAAACTTTTATTTGTCTAAGAGAAGCGCCTCAAATTTTAAAAATCTTAAAAACTTCCATTTTTTACACAGAAAATGGGTGGTTTCATGGTAAAACCACTATACAATACTGCAGAACACAATGTCTTCAGACTTATTGCGAATGATACAAAAGGAAACAGTTTCTGATTTCATTAAGGCAAAATGCCACTTCACATGTGTTGCGTAGTAATTAGAAAGGAAAAGAATGGACCTTCTATCCTTCCACTTGAGCCAGGACACTCCAGCATATGACGTACGGCTATCACTCTCACCACGTTTCATGTCTCGGTCTCTTCTTTCGTCGTGTGGT
This sequence comes from Periplaneta americana, assembly GCF_040183065.1. Lineage (NCBI taxonomy): Eukaryota > Metazoa > Arthropoda > Insecta > Blattodea > Blattidae > Periplaneta > Periplaneta americana. The sequence continues at coordinate 61,715,110 of NC_091133.1, forward strand.
AAACCTATACGCCCATGTCTAACTGTACTACATGCATAGATATTTTGCTGCCTTAGAGATCATCAGATTCAAACTTATGAAAAAGTTGTTAAAAACACTTTGTGATTGTCACCAACCATCTCTTCCTTGTAGCCATAATGAATAAACTGATACAAAAATGGAACATTTTGTTGGATATGGTAAGCATAACTACCCTGTTTACGTAGTGGTTACGTTTTGAAACCATCACATTATTTCTATATTGACGCCACATGTGTCGAAGAAATTACAATCTTGTTACTGAAATATGTTCCAAAAGACGGAAAGACAAATAATACTAAATAGAAACTTACGTAACTGTGATATTTTAGCATACAACTGAAATACAAACACGTAGCGAGTCTTCCACACCGCAACTATACACAACAACATCGGCCATCTTAGTGGAGCAACACAAACATAGGGAAAATAAAATTCTTCTACAGTTACTAGGGATCAATGAACGCAGCGCAGTAGTTTTGAAATAAAAATCACACTGCAAATAGGCAGTAAACTCAAATTTAAAAGGTGGTTATGTACTGTAACCACTGTGCTTCAAAGGGTTAAAAGAAAAGCTTATGAAGAGTTTGGACTCAGATCACTTGTTTCCTGGAAAGAATGTCTAATGTCTCATAATATTTAAAAAGCTCAGTTCAGTGCTAGTTATAGAAACATTAACGGAAGGGGAAAATATCTGCAAAATATATTTAAAAAAAATGAAATATGAATGTTCTACCAAAATATTATGAAATACGAATTCTTTTGCCATTAATTGTATTCTACATACCGTGAATCTTGAAAACGCTGTTTCCTATGCTGCTAGTATAAATGGTTTAGAATATGAAATTTCATATTTTGCTGTCTCTAATAATTGGACAAGAAAATACAGCACTATTCGTACACAGAACTTGAAAGAAATATGGTATACGGCTTTTGTGTGAGGTTGGAAGTAATAAATGAATTCTAGGTACAAATTATGATAATATTTTCACACAGTTAAAAGAAGTCATAATGTATAAGCATGCCTATAGACAAATTCATGAATCATTATTTGACGATTCGTAACTTTAAAAACTTTTTGTTATTCTAAAGAGACTTCTGTTGCTTAGTACCGCAGTGGACTTGGAAAGTGAAAAAGAAATTTCGTTATCGTTATTACAAATCAGCATGAAGACGAGAAAGAGAAATCAAAAGAAAACGCATTATGCGGACTGTGAAAGTATCAGTGCTTTAAGGAAGAGGCGGGGAAAGAGGTTGGAATAGCCCCGAGTGTCTAACGTTGCACCTCCCCAAAAGTTGAGTTTCCTCACAGCGAAGGGAATATCAAAAGACACAAACATCAACTTTTCAGAATACGGAATTACCGCAGTTTTCTGCTTCTTCTGTCAAACTTCTTCAGTTACAATAGCTTTCTTTCTTTTTCTTTACTTCTATCCCTGTGTTTTCTTTATTCCTTTCTTATTGGTGCTATGATGATGCACCCCGTGTTGAGGAGAGAGATAGAGATTATGAGAGAGAGAGAGACAGGGAGAGAGAGAGAGAAAGTTCTGCTTCAGTTTAGTTAACAAGTTCGCCGTACTCTTGGACTTGTCATCTGGGTGGCTGGTCGGCTAACTCTATGCTGTACACAACACAAGCTCTCCTCCTACATTATGTTCGCCTAGGGGTCAATAACTAACTTTATTCAGTATCAGAGTTCTCTACAGTGCATAAAGGAGTAAAAACACAATGGAAGAGATCATTATGGTAACAACGTTCACACTGTGTGAAGTTTAAAGGTTAGAACTGTTCAGATATTTTCTTCTGTCTGAATTATTAAGAGTTTCGTTGTTAGGGTGTCAGTGATCAAGTCAATTTTCTACAACAGAAATACAATTTCGAATATCAAGGAGATCAAACGCAATCTATTGGAAAAAATAGCAGTATTCGGAGGCACTTCATTAGTCTAGTGCTAGTTCTCGAACTTACTATTCCTCGAACTGTGGTTCAAAAGCTCAGCAATGACTAATTGAAATTTGTCTTGTACAGTGTCAGATATTGAGAATTTATTTTTGAACTCTCCCATTTCACTCAGTATTACTTATTTCATCCCACGGACACACATCTTCACCGTTTTGTGCCCTTAATATTATATTTAATTTAATATGATGTAAGATTTCAAGATAAAGCGTAAGAGTTTCGGTGGCGCCGTGTGGAGACATACCGCTTCTCTCTGTTACGTACAGTCCGCATTTCACGAGAAGATCCGAGCAAGGAATTCGAATTTTTCCCCCACTCTTATAACCTATCCCCGACACGGAACTGGCCGGCCATTGACTGAGTCTTGTTTGTCCCAGTCGACCAATGACACCACTCCCATCCACCCGCTCCTTCAAGAACGCTGAGTTATTGGCTTAATCTCTCCTCTTACCTCGCGAGAACCATGCTCCCCTCGCAGGGATCCTCCCGTGAAATTTGGACAGTACATACCTTATTGTGTCCCTAATGGCACGGCGACGCTTAGTAGGTGTTGGCTGCTGAGGCATCAAAGTTTTTCTTGCTACTAAAAGAGAGATTTTCTGTGCTACTGTCCGTACTACGGGTCCTTTTGAAGGCTACCTTTCTCTAACTTGCAATATTTTTATTCTTCACATAAACTTGCGAATACAAAATGAGGCAGTAGATTTATTTAGTTAATTCTTGGACTATCTGGCTAACAAAGATTGTAATGATTGAATTTTTCTTCATACTGCAACAAGAAATTCTTACCGACTAAACATCGTACGGTAGGCTACTCGATTCTCCTCCTATTCGTGGGTTCCCAAGTCGTTTCATTAACAGGCAATTAGTTCACTTACATTTCCTCCATCTCGTTAGTTCATCCATTTTTTTAGTATACGTCGTTATTTCATCCACGCATTTTTTTGTTCATGTGAAATGTTTTGTTCATTTTTTTCACTTTGTCCTTCAGTAGCATACAAGTTATGACACAATAAAATTCTATTAAAACGGTGAAATGCATGAACACCAAATTTATTGAGGTGTTGAAACAGTGGACTATAGTTAAAATTTTGTAAGGGACTGTTGGAAATTACAGTAAAAAGTAATGGAAAAAATATCAGAAAAATGTCAGTATCAGTTGGCATCCTGCTGATTGTCTTCTGCAGGTGCGGAATACAGCTTCTTTTTATAGCTCATTACTCTGAGATATATATTGCTGTAACGGTATTTGTCATACTTGGCGATACTGCCCACAATTTTTAATTGGTTTCTTATATAGCAATCGTTTCTTTATCGCATAACCTATTTAATATCTCGGTGTCCACCAGCAAGTTGTAACATTACCGTCTTTTTATCATGTTCATATTCTTTTAATGTGTCCAAGCATATCTAGACTTTCGAGTGGTGAGTCACCATCGCTCATCGTAATTTGGTTTTCATCCGTCAACAAAGTTTTTATTTCTTGGACTCTATTTCTTACCAGAAAAAAAAGCAAACGTTGCTCAAAGCAGGGAAGAAACTACGGGACACAACATTTATTCTACTCCTAGCAGGGTACCCACGCAAATAAGTATCTTCGGAGTAAGTAGAAAAACTCTTTAAACCATCGTGAACTCGCTCTCCCAAAGCGTCCAAAGTTTCCATGGAATAGTTAAGAGGTAAGAAAAGGAGAACAAGCGAAGTCTTACGTCTCTGGTTATAACTTCGTCATTTAAGAGGTCTGCGGTCATCGAGACTCACCGTCTGACGCCAGACACTTTGCCCGAAGTTGAATACTAACATCCCATCACCAAGCTGTTGGGACATTTGAAGAGTAAAATTGATAGGCTGAATATCTAAATATACTATCACGAATTGGGGGTTTAATTGCAATATTCGATAGTTGTTGGCAGAATATGAATAGTATGCGGTTTAATCCTTTCTCGAACATAATGTAGCCTATAAATGGAAAGAAACTAAATAATAGTTTAATAATAATAATAATAATAATAATAATAATAATAATAATAATAATAATAATAAAATATTTTGGTGGTAATATGTATTTATTCACATTGCAAATGGGTAAATACCCAGTGGCAGTGGTAACTAATTACACTCAATAATGACAATCAATAATAAATACAATTAATAATAATACTACTAACAATAATAATAATAATAAATAATAATAATAATAATCAGCATCCCAAATTAAATGGACGATCACTTATAATAACATTTAAAGTAAATCTAACTGTTTTATCTTAATCCTAAGTTCGAAATAAAACCCACGAGTGTGATATGTTCATACATGCACAAGTACCTTTCAGCACTAAACTCATTTCGCTGTCAACTCACTCACTGCACTGGAACTGCGACACATTTCACTGATACTATCCTGATTTCACTAACACTTCAAGAACATTTCGCTGTTCAAATACTTTGCACTACCACTATAAACTTTACTGACACAAACACACTTAACTTAACAACACACTTTACACTTCACTGACACAACACACGTCTTCACTGATACTACACTTCAAATAACAAAACATCAATTACACCCTTTAAGTAGTGTTTATAATATACTACCGTCTATTAGTAAAGTCCTCAAGCCTACTTTTAAATACATTTTTGGTTATTGGTAAAGCCTTTATTAAGTCTGCAGGTAAAGCTTTCTATTCCTTGATAGTACGGTAATGGAAGAAATTGAAATGCTAATTAAGGATAAAAATTAGGTTTATCTAAGGTGTCTAAATTCTACAGGGTGAGTCAGTCAGGGCTAGACCGGCGTCAGTGGAAAGTCCAATGCGTAGTAACTGCTGCGTCATCGCAGTGATCAGATCTCTTGCTTGCGTACGTTTCGTGTTTAGTTACGTAAACACATTAACGCATCTGTATCGTACATTTAGAGTGCAGTAATGTGTCTATTATGAAATATAGCCTTGAACAACGAGTGTTTATTTAGCCTACGACAACTTTGTGAAATACGAATCTTGGAGAGCAGTTGTAACAAACTTTCGTCAGACATTCTCTGATTTTCCAGAGCCTTTTAAAGCAATGATTTACAGTTTAATGAAGAAATTTCGTACAACTGGATCAGTATTTGATAAGAAACGAACACGTGTGAGGCGTGTTCTCACTGAGAAGATATTAGATGAAATTGGCCACCGACTAGAGAGAAGTACTACGACATCATCCCGCCGTGTAGCTCAGATGGTAGAGTGTCACAGTCTTCAGTGATAAGAGGTACGAAACAATTAAAATTGAAAACTTACCAAATTCGTGCAGTTCAAAGTTTAACGGAACCCGATTATCAGAGCAGACTTAGCTTTTGCATGTGGTTTCAACAGTCCATGTATAATGAACTACTTGACCCCACCTTAATTTTTTATAGTGACGAAGCATGTTTCCACCTCAGTGGATAAAAGTAAAGTTTACCCGAATAAACCACATTCACTTGAGGAACTCAAAATATCCGGCAGGAAATTTGAGCCATTTCGGAGAACGAACTGCGGCGAGTTGCTGGACATGTCTTCAGGAGATGTGCAGCCTGCCAGATATCACAAGATCAGAATTAAATTAGAAATTAGTGATCAAAGTTTAAGACACGTGAATCATTTCAACCATCTGAGTTTCCACATCTTTTATGATCAAAATGTGATTCGGAAATAAAGCTCTTAAGATTCTTATGCCTTCTAGGGACACTATAAGGAACTCTTTTAAAGAAATAACAAAGGAAACTGTTCTCAAAATCTACAAAACACCTTGCTCTTGCAGTACTACTAAATGAAGTTGAGAATTGGACATACAGAAGACTACATCGCAGAGATAAAGAATTGAGATGGCAGAAATGAAATTATTAAGGACCTTTGCAGGCTACTAAATGAGAGATCATGAATGTAATGGAGATATACTGGGTGAACAGTATAGAGCAGAACTCGCGCGGCCTTGAGTCCCCACCTCCGCGCGCATAGCCGGCCGACCGGCTAAGAGCCGTGAAACCTGTTCTGCTCTATACTGTTCACTCAGTATAACAACAGAACTTGGAGTCAAGAGTGTCTTAGAAATGTTAAAACTTACAATGCTACAATATATCTGCAAACTTCATTCGCCACTAAAAATATTTAAAGGAGTTCGGTTTGAATGACAAGAATAATTGAGGAGTTGAATGCAATAAGGGCCCAACCCACAAAAAGCAGTTTTGAGATAATGACCTTCAAAGTTGTCAAATTACCATAGAAATGTCATGGCACGCTCCATAGTAACACTACTATATTTTTAGTTCTTTTGGCCATTTTTGGCAGGATTGCACTTTACTTTGGATGTTAACATCATTATAAGTGTGTGAGAGATAAATTTAATAATAACACTTCTAGGGCCCTTTTTGCGTTCAATAGTCCTACAGACTGATTACATATTATGCTAATGATAAATACATATATTTGGTTGTATTCTGTCTTAACATTTAAAAATAATAAGCAAGAATAAAATTAGAAACTGTTAATCTTGAAAGAATGTGTATTGAACTTTAAAAAGTTAATTTAAGCTACATATTAATAAAAAATGCAAACAAATGTTATTACTCATATTATGTAATTAATGTTCACAGCTCTATAAAAATAGTAGTCTAACATTCATTTCTCTTTCTTCACTTGCCTAATCATCTTCATTGTCTTCTTCTTCTTCTTCTTCTTCTTCCTCATCATCATTTTGTTAAGCCTTTGTAAGGACTTTTTCATACCACATTCGAGATGATTCATCTAGGAAGCGAAACAAACTTCGAACATCTTTTTCTTTTGCTCTCTTAACACCAGTAGCTTCACGGGGTAGTAGTTACAAGTTATCAGGAAAGGATTTCTTTTTCGCAAATTGGAATGGTGTATAGTAACTAGCATAGTTAGGTGAACCCGAAACTGTGCCCAGTGATGTATTAGATAGTCTGCAATATGACTTAAGTCTAAAAGGGATTGATTCTGATCTTGGTTTAAGTCTACCAAAAGCTGCACTGAGGCCCTCACTCCAGTTTCTTATTATTTTGGAACCATCTACAACATTAAATGGAAATGGATTTTGCCTGCATTTCTTAAAAATGTCTATGTATTGTGATACACTGTACACATTTTCAATCCTTTTCAATTTTTGTCTGTAGAGTCCAAAGTTGCGATCGCACTGGTTGTAGGAGTGTCCCCTTACAGGGAATACATGAAGAACATAGAAATCCATGAACACAAAGCCATAAACACATACATAACACAACACCAACTGAAGAAGATACCGGAAGTGAGAGTTTAACACTCGTTCTCTCTCCAGCCTCTCCTGAGCTCTGTTGTTAAAATATTATAACCAAACTTAGCAGGCATACTAAGCAAAGTTTAAATATTCTAAAAAGCCGTTGAACGCAAAAAGGGCCAAACCTCCCGAGGGCCCTTATTGCATTCAACTCCTCAATTTAGCATTAAAAGAACAGATAGATACAATATTTATTTCGTTGTAGTAGGTCCATTAACGTTCATTGTTGGTGTAGTTCAAATTACCACTTAAGATATCCAATTTCCTGTACAAATATTAATCTTGTTGAAATTCATGGGGTAAATTGAACAATGGCAATACACTTTTATATTTGAAAATGCTGTTTTAATAATTTTGATAAACATTCCCTACTAATATAAGTTTCCTCCTTCCAATTAAGTATAAGAATAAAATAAAGTACTTCAACTGATTTTAAATACTGATTAGTATTCTAACAATTTTATATATTTATATAGCCTATATAATATTCATTTTTTACATTTTTCAATTTTTTATATTTCTCTCTCACATGAAATTAAAAAATATATATATTATGTTATGAATCTTTTAAAATTCAATAAATCAAATAGAACTAAAATATCATTTATCTAGCGTATATAATATATTACTCCATTATATTACTGCATAATATTTTGTATTTATTTTACAATTGTATTATTTAATACTTTTACTTTTCATTTTATTATTGTTTAAAGGGGCCATCGGCCCTTGTACTTTCTTCTGTGTTTTACCTGATATAATTTCATTGTATTACTTGTATTATTATTTATTTTATTATTATTTTGATATTCATCATTTTACTTTTGCTTACATATATTTGATTATCTAAATTAAACAGTTAAATACTTATTTTAGTGTAGACTTAAACTTGTAGTATTATTTTTTAATTATTCAATGTAAACTCCACTGCCGGCCACAAGCTTTTGCTTCATCGAGAGTGCCAACCAAAAGTGTACCATTATTATTATTATTATTAGTATTATTATTATTATTATTATTACTATTACTATTATTGTTATTATTATTATTATTATTATTATTATTATCATTATTATTATTATTGAACAAATCAAAGATAGAATTCGTCGAAAATAATTTCTTTGGACACATTTTCTTAGAATGTTCTATTTGTGCACATAAAGGATATTAAGTTAGTTTCTTCCCGCTGATTAATGAATGAATATTGACGAAAACTAAAGCACCTCGAAAAGAACATTTAATTACTTCTAATACACATTCCTCATTAATTTGCCTGAACTTGAACCCAGATCTTCCACACGTAAAACCAATGTGCCAGCCATATTACTAATATAGCCTCGGTATATCATTATTTGAAGTTTACTCCGGAGTCTAATTATATATGATATCCTGTTCAATCTCTGTGAAGCTCTTTTTTGCGTTCTCTCGTTGAAGTCCGCTCTTTGCATGCTTGGCAGCCCGCCCGATTCCAGAGCGTCGTCGGTTCGTCTGTGAATACAGGGCCACAGCAGCTTCTTCCTGTTGGGTTAATTGCATCTAAATTAACCAACTGTTCTTCTTTTTTTATAGAAAGAATAAAAAAACCTGAACGTGAAGAGGATTGGGCTCCAGGGCCTTTTATGCAAATATGATAAGTACATTTAAAACCCTGGAGCTGGGAGATCTCTTAGATTACGCTGATGTCGGACTGGTAGGATTTTCTGTGTGCTGCATGAATAGATAGCACTCTTCACAAGAGCTCTACAGATGCTTTTGAATTGATATCAAGTATAATTATAAGGCCAGCATGTATATTTGGAAATCTATTTGTAATAGTGCTCTGGGAAACTTCGTGATCCCTGTGCAGTTCATGAATATCAGTATGGAGGAAGTAAATGTTTGAATTGTACATTTGTTTTACATGCAAACAATCTCTCAAGTTAAAATCATTTGATTGTAAACAATAGGTTTACATGTACAAAACGCAAAGACCATATTCCATTTGTGTCAGATATGAAATTAATAGCGAATGGATTTCTAGGTCCTAAAAAAAAAAAAAAAAAAAAAAAAAAAAAAAACGAGAGAGAGAGAGAAAGATTTTATAAAATCCAATTTAGGACTTTTAGGAGTTTATATAAAATTCACAATTATTAACTCTAATTTTAAATAAATATTCCACTTCAGGTGGAATGTATCTATTACTCGAAGAAGGCCAGTGGAGTCCTGCAGCCTGGAGCCGTGGCGCTACTGCTCCTGCTTTCATAATACCGCATCGCTATAGTTCACATTACGCCCGCGGCTCCACTCGCCTTGGTCGAGTATTACAAAGAACTGGAGCTGAGAGTGAGTATTACGGAATTGAAGATTCATTATGTCAGTGAAAGAGACTGATTGCTGCTTGGTCAGTTTCATTTCGCATAACGGGGTTGCACTGACGCGAAAATAAATTTGTAAGCTCTCGCCTAACCTGAAATACCATCTCTTTTGTGCTAGGATGGACTTTTCCAAACGAACTTCAGTCCCAGGAAATTAGGTAAGATCTTCTTCCCTTCTTTTCTAAGACAATATGGGACGACCTCGACTGACAAATAGCAATTTTCAACTTTTTGGACACTTTTTGCATTTTTAGTATTGATTGTAAGATATACACCGTGTCCCGCTTAGAGGGATAGGGAAATAGGTATTGTTTATTGTTTATTGTTAGTAAAATAACATGTACAAAAATACAGTCTTAATTCTTCCCTGAATGAGTAAAAACTCGTGCTCAGGGAGTTATCTAAACACACACAAGATAATTATTTGACACAAAGTGGGTTAAGAAAAAAAAATTATAAGAATAAATTAACTTTAAAAATACAATTTCAGTTTTAACAATTTAAATTATACAAATACATGCACATATTAAATCAACATATATTCTTTAGCGATTAAATTCCTGACGCTATTTTTGAAATTTCTAATACTAAAATTGTCCAAATTTGGGTATTTTTCAATTATTTTATTATATAACCTTGGACCAAAGTAGGTACCATGGCTAAGAGCTGTGCTTCTGAAACACTTTGGTTCCTCTAATCGTATAAAATCGGATCTTTTAATTCCATATTTATGATGATACAATTTGAATTTATTACGATTTTTATGTATGAAGTTTAACAAAGCAATATAATAAATCTGTTTAATTTTCAAAACATTAAAATCAGTGAACAAAAGGTCGGATGAGTAATCAATTGGTTTATTAAGGCATATTTTAATTATTCTTTTCTGAATAAGCATTCGTTGAGAGAGATTAGAATTACAAGCATTTCCCCATCCTAAAATTCCACATTGGAGAATGGATTAAAATAAAGCTAAATAAATGAGACGTAAAATATTAACTGGTAAATATGACCGAAGTATAACAAAGAGATAAATTGTTTTACGTAATCTATTGCATAAATATGTAATATGTTTATTCCATCGTGTTGGTCGATTGTAATTCCTAAATACTTAACTTCTGAGAATTCGGTTAATATGGGACATTCACAATTTTGAGAAGAACAATCAGAATGATGAATTTTGAGCCTAAAAGAAGATTGGGGAGATTTAAGACCACTGGACCTTAGTGAAAACGGAACAACAGTTGTTTTGGATGTGTTTAAGGAAATTTAATGTATAAATAATGGTTTTATAACATAACTTTTTGTACAACTTGATGTAAAAACTCTCCGAGTTTCGGAGAATGGTCAGTGCAACTCGATGTGTGCGCCTCGAGCTACCCTGAAGACATCTAAAAGGTACTCAACCTTCTGCCAAGTGTTCCATAACATTTGTGGAGTGATTAGTGCAGTCTCAGTTTTTCCAATGTGTCAACTGCACCACGTTGGTACACAATATTCGTCATAAAGCCCCAGGAAAAGGTCAGTGGGCGTCAAGTTGGGTGACCTAGGTTGCCAGGCAAAGGTTCTCCTTTTCCGATCAACCAATTGTGAACGTTTGCATTCAAGAAGCCACGCACTGCTCCATAGTAATGAGGTGGAGCCCATGTTGCTGAAAAACCGATCTTGGGAGAGTTGATCAACACGAAAAGTTCTGCACATTTCCAGATACGCATTCCCTTTGACTGTCGCCTCGATGAAGAAGAATGGTCCAATGACGGAATGTTCTACTGGATGGCGCCAGACTTGTTTCCACGATAAACATTAGTGCGCATGCACATGAACATGAAATTGTTTTTAAACCATTGGTGAATAAAATTGGACAGTTTCTGCATCTTGTCAGATGTAAATCAAAACAATATCTTCATTAGATTTTAAATGGCGAGCATTTATTTCTCGATCCCTTTAAGCGGGACCCGGTGTATATATTTTTACATTTCAAATAGCACTTTTCAATTTCTTGGAAATTTTATTGCATTTTTAGTCCTGATATCTTTATTCAAATGTACGCAAAATACTAAAGTGACGCTTTTCAAGCACAAACATAGTTTTCAGATCTTCATAGAAGTTTATAGTTCATTAAGCGTTTTAGGACCTATAGAATTTTAATAGAGAAGTCCTGTGTACATGAACCGTTGAAATATCTGAATAACATACTGTACGTCTAGACGTAGCAAACAAAATGGGTACCGAACTAGATGTCCGTTCGCTAATTATCAATATACTGGTATTAATATAGCAGTACCGAGAAACAGCTCAATGGTAAAACGCCCAACATTTAATTATGAAGGTTCTGCTCGCTATATTGATTTAAGAAGGAAAATGTAGAATGGATTATGGAGTATTTTCTAGTGAAATCGAATGAAACTACAGGTGGTGCAGAAACATTTGAGCGTTAATAATAATCTGTACCAACTATATCAAACTCTGTTCACTTATTCAAGCTCACATAAATAAAAGTAATTATTCGACGATGTAAAAGATTACTCAGCTAACAACTTTTCGTCTTAAGTAGAGTGTTTATTTATCCTAGCGAGTTTGCCTGCGGAGAATTTACTCGAATTTTATTCATATGTCGCGTTGTTTATTTTGTAAGATAACAGTACTTCTGTTAAGGGTGAACGATCACAATTATTATCAGAAAATGCAGGCTCTAAATTTATAAAATTGGACAAAAATTACAAGGCACCACAACAAGACTTATTAGAACTTAAATATCTGATAAAAGTATAAAAAAAGGTTACTAATAATATTTTTAAACCAGTTTTATCAAACTATGAAAAAAAACAAAAGAATTCTGCAGTTACATCATTAATTGGTAACCATAACATTGTTATGGTCTCTCTGACATCTTTAATATTTTTCCCGCATGTAATATACACTTATTTCTGAAAAGTAGACTACTCTCAGACATGTACAATTGTTTATTTTAATACAGTAATTTTTTATTTGTCTTATATAAAATACATTAAAATTTACATAATTTAATGTGACCTATTTTCAAAGAAATGGGCATTATTTTAGTCTTCCTTTTGCATAAATGCATGTTAAATCAGTATACAAAATTTCATAATTCCACTTCTAATGGTTGTGAAGTTATGAAATAATATGTGTGAAAATTGTCAAATTATGGAAAATTTAATTTAAAGTAAAAAGTGAATTAAAAAAATATTATTCGTAAACTTTTAAAAAATTTTATCAGATATTTAAGTTCTAATAAGTTTTGTTGTGGTACCTTGTAATTTTTGTCCATTTGTGAGTTAATTTCCTTATAAAATTTTAGAAATTTATAGCCTGCATTTTCTGATAATATTTGTGGTCGTTCAAGTACATATTCCCTTAAACAGTTAAACTAGTCTTAATATTCGCTACTTCCCTACCTACTGACGATAAATCCATCATAAAAAGATAAGTAATGAATAAAACTGCATTTCTCGAAAGTTCCCTGACATGCACACTTCGTTAAATTATACTGCAGGAGCAGTGGAATCTCTTTGTACTGCCTTCTGAATAGATCTGCCTTTATCTTGGTACATGTTTGTTTATTGTATCGAATTACTGATTCCAAAGGGCAACGTAGAACACGCTACGAGCGCCCCCAATTGAATAATATCTAATGCTACCCCTTTGCACCGCAAATTTCCTCCTGATTCGGCGAATGTAGTCTTGAATCGAATATATAAATCGATACTATCTCTTAGAGTGAAATTCCGGTTAGGATGGGGCAGGAGATTGTCTTAATCTATTGGCCCTGCCTGACGCCATACTGTTTCTGCCACTGAGACGAACCGTCCGGAAAGTGCAATCATGAAGGGGAGGGGCGGAAATCTGCCGCGAGAGTTGGGGAAAGTCGTGTTGACCTGTTGGTCCTTTTGCAGATGCATAGTAAAAAACAGATAGGGGAGAGTCGGGTAGTATCGGACATCGGGTAATATCGGACAGTGAGTTTCTTCCATCTACCACACGATGATAGTACCTGATTGACATGGTTACGTTTCTGTGATGTCGCATAGAGAAACGTAACCATGTCATTCAGGTCCTACCATATGGTGGTAGATGAAAGAAACGCACTGTCCGATACTACCCGATGTTCGATACTACCCGACTCTCCCCTATAGTAATTGGCAGAGAGAAGACGATTTGAAGCACCCACATATTGCATCACATAAGATATTTATACATAAAAATTATCATCGGTTTCAGTATTATTATTATTATTATTATTATTATTATTATTATTATTATTATTATTACTACTACTACTACTACAAGGAGTAACATGAGCTGCTACCAGGACGTCTAGCAATGGCAAAGGAAACTTTCAATGGAGAAAGAAGCATCTAATGCGGACTAGTAAAAAGAGGAACTAAGAGACTAATGAAGTGCTTTTTACGGAGTATGGCATTGTGTGGAGCAGAAACATAGACATTATGACGAAGTGAAGAGAACGATTAGAAGCATTGGAAATGTGGATATGGAAAAGAATGAAGCGTGTTAAATGGACAGATAGAATAAGAAATGAAGCTGTGTTGGAAAAAGTGGGTGAAGGAATAATGATGATGAAATTGATTAGGAGAAAAAGGAACTGGTTGGGTAACTGGCTGAGAAGAAACTGTCTACTGAAGGATGCACTGGCACTAATGGTGAACGGGAGAAGAGTTATGTGTAGAAGAAGATATCAGATGATAAGATATTAAAATACGTGGAACATTTATGGAGTCTAAGAGCAAAGCAGAAAATATGAAAGATTGGAGAATGCATAGTTTGCTTTGAAAGACCTGCCCTTGGACAGAAAAGTATGAATGAATATTATTCTTTTAAATTAGGAATATTTCATTGTACAATGGTTCTCCCTCAAACCCCAATCTGCTGTCACAAATTTATTATTATTATTATCATTATTATTATTATTATTATTATTATTATTATTATTATTATTATTATTTTCATTGTTATTATTATTATTAATATTATTATTATTATTCAAATATTATTGAAGTTTTATTCAAGTAGTATAACAGTCTGAAAACTTTAACATTTAAAAACTTCACTGCATTAAAATTTGTTAAAAAGGGTAATTTTTTCTTTCAGTGTTCTGCCCAAGAGCAGGTCTGTCACTGCAAACCAAATTTTCTCCAGTCTTTCCTATTTTCTGCTTTCACCAATGTCTCCTCATATGATCCATATATGTTAATGTTGTCTATCATCTGATATCTTCTTCTGCCACGAATTCTTCTCCCGTTCACAATAATTCCTTCAGGTGCATCATTGAGTAAACAGTTTCTTCTCAGCCAGTGGCTCAACCAATTACTTTTCCTCTTTCTGATTAGTTTCAGTATCATTCTTTCTTCACCCAATCTTTCCAACACAGTTTAATGAAAAAAAAGTATCTTAATATACCGTAGGACCGTTTCAGAATTGTTTACTCCATCTTAAGTGGATGAACTGTGTCTTACGGCCGGTGGTAGTATCTTAGTACGATGGTGGAAGGAGCTGAAGGTAACTGGGTATGGAGATAGGAGGATGTGGGGATGCCTAAATATTGTCTAATTTAATGTCAAAGTGTATGTGAGTTGAAGTTTAGCTGGGTATTAGGTAGGCATGTTTTACTTTTGTAATTTTGTGTGTTTGTAAATTTCTTATTACTCTAATAGGACTATAGCTCTATTTATTTGTTTTTGATGCTATATTCGTATGTAGTAATTCCATGTCTGTTTCCATGCTGTTGTAATTGAAGGGTTCAGAGCCATAGTGAGCCAAACGCCATATATTAAAAACGGAGAAAGCAAGGATTTAAGTTAAGTGATACCGTAGTTTATTGAACATTGTCATATTATTCAGCTTTAATGTACATACTTTATATTACTTGCTACATGTTTAATTATATTGTGGTAATCACTCAATTTTAACTCTTGTTTTCTCCGTTTTTAATATATGGCGCTTGGCCCAATATGTCTCTGAACCCTTCAATTATGGTAAGTTTTGACAATACGTTCTGCATACAGTAGATTATTATTATTATTATTATTATTATTATTATTATTATTATTATTATTATTATTATTATTATTATTATTATTGCAAGTGAAACGTGCGACATTTTCTTATCAATAAACCAGTATACAAAATGTACTTCACAGCGTCTATGGTTCAACCACTAGCGCGTTGGTCTTGCATCAGACCCGGGCCGAGTTCGGTCTCCGGCTAGGTCGTGATGGAATTTGTGATGGACAAAAAAAGATGTTTCAGAGGAATGTTTTTCAAGGTACACTCTTCAGCCTCATTCCTTCCACTGCCACTTCCCACCTTTACCTTATTTCATATATCGTCCTAGGTAGGGGCTGTAAAATATCCTTCAAAGGAACAGAATGTTTCAAATCTGTTGACAGAATATTAAAAAACGGATAGTCATGCATTTTGGTTAAATTAAAATTAGACTATATGAAAGAAATGTTTATTTTCAGTATCTGACTTTAGATAACTAAATGCCCAACATAAGTGTCCGAACTAAACACACTAAAACACACCCCGACCAAATCCTCAACACACAGATCAATTTCAGTACACACACACTATTCGACTCCACAATTCAACACCTTCCAACAATAAAACACACCCTCCTAACAGGCAGAGAAGTTCGAGATGACGCCGCGATCTAGTAGGCTCTGATGATGGTGCGTGAAGCACTGAAACAGCTGTAAGCCGGACAGATATTTCGTATTTAACACGAGTAAGTCGACTAGTTCATCAATTAATTAAACGAATGTATTCCACAATTAAAATATGTTCAACAAGAATTAAAGGATGTGGACAAAAATAGTAAATCCAGATATTTTAACAATTTTGGATGGACGAAAATAAGATGAACAGAATATAATAAATTATCTGATCTCGAGAAGCCTCTGAAGCCTTGAGTTACGTTAGAGTTAAATATGAAGATTTGGATTACGACGACAGTGGTGGTGACGGTGGTTTTGGTTGTAGAGATAGTGTTATCATATCAGTCTTTGAGCTATTGGATTTTTGCTAGTAAATCACTAAATATCTTATCAATGAATAGCTTACACATTTGGGAAGCTTGAGAAAACTGCTTATTTCTCCTCGGGTAACAAACGAATTTACATGAAATTCTTGACGATAAAATAACTGTTTCACTAGAATATATCCCATGTACCGGTATTTAAAGTTTTCCACAATAAATCGAAATATTTGTTACGTGGAAATATAATGGAAGCTTCCCATAGCCTTAAATTGATATAGTTAAAAAGTAAAATTAATTTAAAAGCCTGCTAAAATATCTCTCTCTTTTAATCTGATTTCAAATCAATCACTACTAATGCATTCCATTAGTTTGGAAGCTTTCCTCTACATCCATTTTGTATGTACTTATAATATTAATTACTAGAAGTTTCTCTAAACGCTTTTATGAACACAAGGTAACGTACCTCGGTTATGAAATGAAGCTGCAATTTGCATTTCACAATGAAATTTAACTTCGATTCATGTAGCTGTATAGTTGATAAACGTAACAAATATCTACAAAATAAATCCTATCTTAGCCTTTCTCTGTGGACAATAATTGACTAGCATGCTTCCTATTTCAGCCTAGTTTGAGAGTTCAAGTACCGATGGAGGCAATGATTTGACGTAGTCTCCTTAAGAAGGGACTAAAGCCTCTATACAGACTGTTAAAAAAAAGTATCCAATATTTTAGGAGGTGATAGTATGCATCAAAACAAGAAAAAATGTTTAATATACATGGGTCCTACAACACACAATTTCTGAATCTGAACACTTGTTCATAGGAGGTGCTCAATGTGACGTCCATTTATGGCAATGCATTTTTCTGCCCTACTATACAGCAGGCTACCAGATATTCGTATCGTAGTTAACACCCCTGGCATGGAATACTGATACGTCGCAAGGAATACTGAAAAGAAAAGTTTGGTTGCGGTATGAGCAGGATTCAGAAGAGATGGTGTTGTGAATTTTCGTGATCAGCATGTGTGGGCTGATGAAAATCCCCAGGCACTTGTAGAAACAAGGCATCAGCACAGATTCTCAATCAACGTATGGGCAAGCGTTCTCTACGTACTGCCACAGAGATTAATTGGGGCTTGTTATCAGAACTTTCTTATTAACGTATTGCCTACCTTTCTGGATTATATGTCATGTTAGCAAAGACTACAGATGTAGTTCATGCATGATGGCACACCAGCGCATTTCTTCAGCAATGAGCGTGAACTCCTGACGCTCACATTTAAGGACCGTTGGATTGATTGGGGAGGCCCCACGCCTTTGGCTGCTCGTTCCTCAAATCTAAATCCCCCAGTCTTTTGGTTATCAAGAACAAGCAGGTCACTTTCAAAGAGTGCGTGAGCCCTTACACCGAAGGGCAGAGGAATGCATTGCCATGAATGGACGTCACATTGAGCACCTCCTATTAACAAGTGTTCAGATTTCAGAAAATATGTGTTATAGGACTCATGTTTACTAGACATTTTTTCCTTGTTTCGATGCATGCTAGCACCTCCTAAAATATTGGATACTTTCTTTAACTCCCTGTATAATCCTGTTTACATACTCCTTCCTGTATATCCCTTTGACAAAGTCTTCGAAAAAGTCAAAAGATCAATATTATGAGGAATTTAAAAAACGTTTTCTAAGACACCTTACTAATACTATAAGAATTATATATTTTAAAATTAAAATCTATATCGGAACAAGATGGTATCTACTGGATGAAATTAATACGAAGCAAGGTGTCCGAGTGGGGTGCAGTTTGTTACATATTATTTTTTAATCTATACATAGACGAAAATATAAGGAAATGGATGAAAGATTTTAGCAACGGAATTAGATTAAATATGGACAAAGTTTTAATTATTATGTCACATGCATTAAATATAGGGTCATTTTGGGAGATGTCGATGCTTTTAAGAAAAGTAGTCATTGCGAGCACTGTTCCTAGTGAAAAAACGTCGAACTGGATGAGATCTGTGTTGCCTGTGTTTTTTTTATATTTCCATAAGTGAATTTCGCGACTCCAACTTGTGTTTTACTTTCACAGAAGGCAATAAACACAACACATGTGAATTACACTTTTCTTTTCGTCAGGAAATAAAATATACCATCTTCAGTTTATTGTATTTTGACTGGATGTGCGTGATATTAGAGATGCACAAAATATTGTATATAGGCCTACATTTTCCAGGTTAGTAAAGGCACCAAAGTGATTACCCTCAAACAATTGTCTTTATTTCGAATGTGCTGCTATCTTTAGAATGAATGTGTATCTCGGGGAGATCTCGACATGTATCGAGTTCTCTCTTATTTCGCTTGTGGCTCTTCTGGGGGGCTATCTCTATCAAAATTGGTGTGTTTTTGGTCTTAGGAGAGTTCGAAATCTTTCATAGAGTTTTTAGTGCCACTTTATCAGTCAATCTGTATTTCTTCCTGTGTCTCTGCCTGCATGTATAAAACTACTCATCTTCAATTGAACTAATCATAATTAAACTTTATGTTTTAATTTTCATTGGTATCGGACAAATAGCAAAAGGCACAACTCTCGATACTAACATGAAAGATCAATTTCATGCAAACTTACGAGCGGAATGGAATTTAAACAAATAAATAATAATCACATTAAAAGTTTAAAAATTGTTAAAAGCACACCGTTGTAACGTCTGATTACATTTTCCTATTTTAGTAAATAATAATTTAATAAAAATAATAATAATAATTTAATAAAACAATTATTATTGTTATTATTATTATTATTATTATTATTATTATTATTATTATTATTATTATTATTTATAGGCCTAAGAAAAATATTACGTTTCTACATCCTAGAGACGATAATATACTGTAAGGTGGGTGCTCCTGTTATGGCCTATTGTGAGTTAGTTAACCAAAAAATCCGCTAAATTGCAGCAGCATCCAGTGAAAGGGCATCCTGGTATGTCACTTGATCGTTTTCCATCCAGTCAGGTTGAGCAATATGGCGTCAGTTGCCTGTTTTGCGGTTTTCATGTGACCGCTTCTTATTTTTCTCTGGTAAGTCTCCTTTGTTTTATGCATGTTTTTCAAAGACTTGTTTCATGAAAACCATCGTACTCCATTCAGTTTTTAATGTTCTTTTGATTGGTGTTGTAGTTGATGGCGTATCTTTTACGAGTTGTTCATAATCAAACGATTTTCGTGAAAGCTTACCTGTTCCTGATATGGCCATATCAAATGCACCATGGTCATATCAAGTTCATTTCACTTTTATTTTTTCACTTGACAAATTTACATGCCTTATAGCTGGGATTACGCAAAAATTTTGTATTTTAAGAAAAACAACTTAATTTTATGGAAAAACCTGTTTTGACTACACTTTTGAATTATAAAAAAGATTATTAAGTGTCATTTTTATTCATTTTACACCAAAATTATTTAATTTTAACACAACTGCGCTATAAAACTGAGAACAATCACGATTTGTAGGACATGGAACAAGGGTGGCCATATCATGTGCACATGTTCCTGATATGGCCACTAGGTAGGCTTTTGGAATTTGGGACTTTTTGGACAATTAAAGCTATTTTTATGAAGAAAGGAAATTGTTTTAAGAAAGTCCATTAGACTGAGAACGAGTAAGAAAAAAGTGGTTTACATTTTTTTTTCAAAATGGCAGCTAGAAAAATTCTCAAACCTTAGCATGGCCATATCAGGGACACCTACCTTACTCTGACCAACGTAATATTTGCGTTTGCCTCTCAGACGAACATTTAATTTTTTCCTTGCTCAATCTTTAACTAACATGATGTGTGTATGAGGGAAAGGACTACCTTGCCAATTGATTTGTAAACATTATTATTCTGTGTGTGTACTTAACTTCAGAGTAAATGTGCCTTAATTCTAGTTATGACGTATCGGTCGAAGAGCGACAGTTTCCCATTCCTGAACATGAAGTTTCATCGCATTCGTAAACAGCACAAAACATCGCATTGACATCGTGTCTTTCACGGAAATCGAACCCACGACCATAGCCCCCACACTATCCTCAAACTGCAGTTTAAGAGTTTTGTACACCACAGCCAACGTAAAAACTCTATTTCCATTGATATTATTCCAAGATATCGGTCCGCATGCACCGTGAATCTTCGTAAGTAACGTTTTAACCGAAATATGTGACTGCAACTGCATGAGTTTGGAATTCTTATTTTTACTCACTCAGCAGAGGAAATATTTTCCTTCCCAGTGTCTCTTTCTACTGGTCTTATGGGTTTACCCGCTTTTAAATATTATGTAATGGGCAATAAATTGAAGCGAAAACCACATCTTGAGCACATAAATAACTTGGGCGGTGGCAGCAGTTTGCCCGTTCTTGGTCTTGCGTTGCATTCAGAAATCTCCCTCTGGATGCCTTTTTTACCGTGACTCCGCCAGTAAACTACATCCGAAACCGTAATATTTCCTCTATTTAGGACTTGTACATTCGCCGCGCGTATAGGTTCATGCAAATACGTAAAAATATTTTAAATTAAGTCGTGTACAGAACTAGTAGGAAACTTAAAATAATTCGTGCGCTGAATTAATAGAAATGATGAATAAGACGAAAAATCTAAGAACTTAGTATGATATAGACCTAACATAGATGATTCTAGAGTGCTTAATGTTGTGAAAGCTTCACAGAGATTTCAAACATAATATTTTTCAGTTCCTATTCTGCTTACTTATTGGTATACACGTTTTGTAGTTTGGAGATACTCGTACAACGAAAAGAGCAGTCTACCGTGAACCGTCAGGTTTTGTACGAGTAACTGCTCGTTCCTCACACTAGAATATGATATTTTATGAGGTGAAATGAATAAATAAATAAATTAAATAATGAATAATAAATTAAATTAATAATAGAGAAATATATGAAATAAAAATCATCATCATCATCATCGTCATCATTTCACGGTTTAAGCCATCAAGGCTCGTTCCGGTCTCATAGGTTTTAGTCTTTCTTAGGGTTCTTATACTTGACGGTATATAATTTAAAACTAATTTTGAAATGCGGGAATCATTCATTCTGTCGACATTTTCCTTCCAGTTGTTTCTCTATTGTTATATTTTGTCTGTTAATTTAACGATATTCAATTCATTTCGAATATCTTCACTTCTTTTTTTATATAGTAGATTATATCGAGTAATATTTCTTTAAAATGTCAATTCAGCTGTTTCAATAATTTTCTTCTTCTTTTTTAATTAAAGTCCAAAATTCACAGCCGTCACTTTATAAAACTTTAATTTAGTTTATGCTCGACCATGCCGGAATGTAGTAATTATACACCTGGTAGCAGTCCTTTAATGCATGTCATTAAAGTACACCTACTCATTAAAGTACAGGTGTTCAGCCAATGACAACTCAGCTTACAGGTGTTCAGCCAATGACAAGTCAGCTTTGTACCGTTATAAAACCGCAAGTATCGATTATTCTCGGATATGCAATCGAAAGAGAATTAGCGAAAAGTCACGGAGGCTGGAAATCCAATACTGTCGCAGAAGGTTATGTTCTGTTACTATAATAATTAGAGTTAATTGTAAATAATATTCAAATAAATTCAATTTGTCATCTCGTTTTTCAATTCTAAATCAATTTTCAGGTTATACCAGAGTAATGTTCATCTTATTCTGTGCCAAGGTCAATGAAATTCGGCCTCGGAAAAAATCAATACTTTCGCGTCTGCGCACATCTCACAATTCAGGTCAGTTCGCACATAACCATAATTTTGAATATTTTCAAGTTAGAAATACGGTCGAGCATAAAAAGTCGTATGAAACTTGCCTATAATGGTAATTAAGACGCTCGTATGAAAATTATGAAACTTTCTTGCGCTCGTTTCATAAACAATCATACTTGCGTCTTAATTACTACCATTATAGGCTCGTTGCATAATGTACTATTCTCTTCTCGTATTTTTTGGAGATCTCTGTATAGTACCACAAACATAATTTAATTTTATTTAAAATGTCTTCATTTTTAAAATAAGAGATATTGCAACCAAGATAATTAAAGCAATTGACTTGTTCAACGGTTTTTTCTTCTATGATGATATTGGTTCGTATGGTATTTGATCCGTTGAAAGCTAATATTTTAGTTTTGTTATAGATATTGTTAAGTTATATTGATGGACAGTATTATTTAATATATACAGAGCTTTTTGTAATCCATCTTCTGAGCTGGATTGAAACGAAATAATAAATTAAACTAGGAGGAAGAAGAATAAAATGTATAAGATTTGCTGATGAAATGACGTTGTTAGCAGAAGACGAGACGACACTGAGGGATATTCTACTGGAGCTAAATGACAGCTGTGAGCAATGTGGGATGAAGATAAATGTAAACAAAACGAAGACCATGGTAGTAAGAAGAAAAATAAAGAATGTGAATTTGCGAATTGTAAATGAGGCAGTAGAACAAGTGAACAGTTTCAAATACTTGGGATATACTATAAACAGTAACATGAGTTGCAGCCAGGAAGTCAAAAGGAGAATAGCAATGGCCAAGGAATCTTTTAATAGAAAAAGGGGTATCTTCTGCGGACCTCTGAAAAAAAAAACTAAGGAAGAAACTAGTGAAGTGCTTTGTATGGAGTTTGGCATTGTATGGAGTAGAAATATAGACATTACGACGAAATGAAGAGAAACGAATAGAAAAATTTTAAATGAGGATATGGAGAAGAATGGTGCGTGTGAAATGGACAGACAGAATAAAAAAATGAAGCTGTGTTGGAAAGAGATGGTGGAAAAAGGAATGATGGTGAAACTGATCAGAAAGAGAAAAAGGAATTGGTTGAGACACTGGCTGAAAAGAAACTGTTTAATGAAGGATGCACTAGAAGAAATGGTGAACGGGAGAAGAGTTCGGGGCAGAAAAAGATATCAGATGATAGACGACATTAAGATATGTGGATCATATGCGGAGACTAAGAGGAAGGCAGAAAATACGAAAGAATTGAGCATGCTAGGTTTACAGTGAAATATCTGTCAATGGGCAGAACAACAGTTATGTTACCATTTAATACCGCACAATTCAGAGCAGGCCTGCACAAGGTTTGCGCTCACCGAGCCGGCTTACAGCTCATGAGCGGAATGCAGATATTAGCTGCGCTCTGTATAAGGGTGGACTGGAAGAAGGGGTGATCTGGTACAAAATGTACACAAAAGGAAGTACTAGTACGAGTGCTGATGAAATGAATTCCCATTCAGTGTTTACAATACTATCTTGGACTATTGTTAATTAATAAAGACATTTATTTTACAGATATAATATAAATTCTATAGCTACTTAAATATACAATACAATTTTGTTATATTTTTATTTATCAGTATATGAAAACGGAGTTTTATGCTGTTGGCAGCTGAAAGGAACAGTACTGACTGAAATGAAACATCAGTTACAGATGTTCGATGCCTGCCTTTATTAAAGTTGATAATAGAAAACAGTTGCTCACAAATATAAATGTTGAGCGAAACATAGCAATCATTTTTACAGCCAGCATATGTAGTCGTGGATATTATTGCTGAGGTTTAATCTTGTAAAATTCAACCATGCTAGTAGTATTATTCAAACGATCTTTAGCCCTTAGATCACATTGAAGATCAATAAGTTCGAGCTGTAAATCGTTAAATGTTAACTGTTATGTTTTATTTAACGACGCTCGAAACTGCCGAGGTTATATCAGCGTCGCCCGTATGCCAGAATTTTGTCCCGCAGGAGTTCTTTTACATGCTAACAAATCTACTGATATGAGCCTGTCGCATTTAAGCACACTTAAATTCCATCCGGAATCGAACCCGCAACCTCGGGCATAGAAGGCCAGCGCTATATCGGCTGCGCCAACCAGGCCGACCTGTAAATTGTATGACAGTGTTTCAAATGGTGTTGAAGAAATTTATTATGGTTACTTTAAACTTCTTTTCAATTAAGACAAGATCTTGGAACCTAGACTTAAATTCATTTTGAATTTCAATTAATTTTTGCACACAATCTTTTAACATAGCTTCATCGCGAGCAGTTTCTATCGTTCGAAAGTGAGCCATATTACCTTCCCGAAACTGATTTACGAAAAGTGTAATTTTACGACTGAAATCCCGTAATTTATTCAACATATCAACAGTGAGCTGGCTTTTTCCCTGAAGAGAGATATTTAAATTGTTGAAGATTAATAAATTCTAACTGACCCTACTTCATGTAATACTGCAACTTTCAACCCCTGAACCTTTTCACTGCGATCTTCACCAACAAAACCATCGTATCTGTATGTGTGGACTAGTAATGACGCATTATATTATGTTTTCCTCTTTCTTTCAAACTTTTGTGGTAGATAAGTATCGACTCCAGCTGCTGTGAAAAAACAAACATTTTCCCATGCAATATTGAAAGAATTCTTCTGATGATCACTTTTCCGTCTTTTAGATTGCTTCATTATGTAGCCGTAGATAGGCAAAATGAAATACCTACTGATAATACACACTACACCAGAAGCGCTCAATGACAGCCGTTTGTGCAGGCCTGATTTAGAGTACTGAATCCTTGTTTTAAAATTTGCGCGTTCTTGCGCATTTATCAGTAATTAATGATTTTCAGTGGTCGTGCATACTGTAACGCGGAGGCAACTGTTCCATTATTTGGCTTAACAGCAGAAATGAATCATGGAATGAGTAAATTTTTAACCACTGTTTGAGTGTTTTAGGCTGCAAAATTATTCACATGACATCGAACATCAGGTTAAAAATACATTGGACACATTTTTATCTAACCTTAACAAACGCACCGTGGATCAGAACACAAATCTAGTAGTTGGACAAAATTAATAATTTCTCTCTTAACAGATTTTATGAAACTTCATACAGAAGTTACAGGTAGAATACATTTGTTGTCTACAAAGTCTGATTATGTTTCTATAAGGGGAACTGCCCCTTTATAGTGTTGAATTTAGACAAAATTAATAACTTCTCTCCTATAATATATATGTTGTGAAACTTTGCACAATGAGGCCTGCAAGTAGCACACAGATGTAATTAGGGTTCGTACACCAAAAAATATATACTATCTAAGTTATTAATTTTGTCCAGATAGATTTATGTTTTTGCACATTGTGTAGCGGTAGACAATATATGGTTTTAGTTGTAAGTTTTACTACGAAAATATCTTTTATATGAGTAGATATACAGATCCACACTTCAGTACTGAACAAAATAAATAATGTTATCAATATTATCATTACTGGTTGCATGTATATACTGACGGCTCTAAGATGACATATCACGCAAATGCCGGAGCAGGTATATATAGTTACATCATTGTATTCTTCTCGTATACTCCAGTAGGAACATATAGATCAGCATACGACGGAGAAGTTGCAGCCATCAGCACTGCTATAAATCAATTAATGTGTCATCAGGAAAAGTTTAGAAAGGTAGTCATCCTACGCAATTCGAGAGCAGCGATAGAATCTATAAACTCCATTGATACTCAATCCTTACAAATCCAGAACTGCCAAAATATGCTACGCCTATTAACAGAAAAAAATATACAAGTGGAACTACAGTGGATTCCTGGCCATTGCAATATATGTATATGGAAATGACCAAGCCGACATATTGGCTAAAACAGGCGCCCAGATAATCCAAACAACGAAACAACAAATACCTTATTTTACAGATAAATTAAACATCAAGAATATTATGCAAGAAGCCACGCGCAAGATATTAAGAACAGAACACCAGAGAAATACTGGCAAAGGGAATATCTTAGAAATACCAAATAGACCAAGAAATGAAGCAGTTGCAAAGTTCCACTTATGCATTGGGCATGACGGCCTAGCTCAACACCTCCATCGTTTTGGCTTACTACCAGACCCAAAATGTACCTTCTGTGATCTACACGAACATATGAACGACCACCTACTTCCCTGTCTAACCTTAACCTACTGGGAGGCGAGGAACTTAATGAGACAATGAAGGACATTTTCTTCTACTTTTGCATTCTATGTCTTTTTATTTTATTTTATTTTTTTATATTAAAGTTGTGTTTAGGTCAAAGATGTAAATCTCAGTACCTGTCATTGGAAAATAAATAATAAATATTTTCATTAGGACTCAAATTTGAATTTCTCGAGAGGAAATAAATAATTACTCATTAAGCAAATATAATTAGAGATTAGGGTTAATTGAATTATAGGCATTTAATTATTTTCCTAATTTTTTGTTGAATGTGTTCTTCGTTTCAAAATACTTTTGAGAGTAAATTAAATTAATTATTGTTCTTTCCTTCATTTTTATTGAATTATTCTCGTTGTAACATATTCTATATTATAATAAATTAATTTTTTGGATGCATTCATAATTATTTGCTCATTGCATATCTAATTATGACATACTCTTTACAATAATTATAATATTTCAATGTTATATCCTTAATTTTCTGCTCGTATAAGCCCTATGCTATTTGTACGCTATCTCATACCGTTGTAGTTGTTAATCTATACTTGTCCAGCTCTGGTCTCCTGAAACTGAACTTCACTCCTATTAAATGAAGCATACTCGATTTTATTTTAAAATACGACAAGTAAAATGATGTATTATTCAACCGTGAAATAATAAAAATCTCGTTATTGGATTTAATAATATTTTCTTGCCTACGTAGTCCGCCTTCTTTGTCAATATTTGACAGCCTTTTAATATATACACAGGTCCAAACAATACTGGTAATAAACCTCGCTCACGTCAGGCTGTGTGATTTATAACTACACGCCCCTTGCCAATCTACCCTTTCCAACATTTATACATATTTCATTTTGTGGAGTTTTATATGCTCTACAAAGAGATATAAAACACCATTACCATACATCCTTTTGAAAAGAAATCGAAGATGTTAAAATAGTTTACATATTGAATAAAACGATATTGATGTACAGTATTTTTATTTCTTTTTTCGAAAGGCACAAATAAACAAATGAAATGAAAATGTTGCGAAAGTATTTGTCCTTGGCATTTCAGAACTTATTTTAGTCTGAGAAAACTTGTTACGAATGAGTTGTCTTCATGAAAAATGCGAGATGAAGGAAGGTTGAATGAAATAACAATATTAAACAAATGTCACTATACCTTATTGTGACGTAGACAAATATAATATATCTAGTGAAATAATATTTGCAGAGAAGCGAACGAAATGGAGTCAAAATCTCTAAATGGATAAGGCTGGAGACCTAAAGAAAGGAGGTAGAGAAAGGAATAAAGAATAAAATATCCAATTGTCTGTTATAGTTTACATTTAATTATTTGAATTCAAATTTATTTCCTTTTAAACATGAATATTACGTAGTTCGAGATACAATTATATTTTATTGATGAGAAGATCTAACATTTGTACCGTAACACGCAGTTCAAGAAATCTCTACTAGATGTCACACATATCAAAGCAATAAGAGTTGGATGATCACTTTATGATTGGCTGGAACTAGTTATCATGATTTCCATTGATTTATTAATAAGTAAATCTTGCCACATATAAATAATACTAATAACTGGGTCCATGAAATAATAAATCCTCCTTTCTTATGTAATAAAATTATGTCCATTTCGGGTAAAAAATACAAAAGCTTTAGGTGATAGTATTACAAATTAAAATATGTAATGATTTGATAAGAGTAAATTAATATAAAATGGGAAACAAATCACTATAAGGAATAAATTATAGATATATACATACCTATGTATAAATAATTACAAAATATATTATTGTATAATAATATAATACAATATACGTTATACATAATTTTTATTTTTAAAGCTGCTTTATCACTGAGGAATAAGCAAAAACCTATTAGGCCTACCTTGTATTTACTAGTAGCAAAACCATTGTAATTGCTTATTACATTATACATTAAGGTAGGCCATGTTTTCTTCCATCGTCTCATCGCTTCTCTTAGATAATATAGAGGGACTCTAGCCAAAGCGTATGCGTCGAGTATTCCGTAATCTACCTGCAAGTTAAGTTTTCTAATTAGCAAATAAAGTCAACTGCATCTAACCGAATGCTTTCAATGAAGTTATGATATCAATGGGGTCAGTGTAATGGATGGGCTGAACTGAAAATAGAAGAGTTTATCATGTTTGTGTATGGGGATAGTCTATTAATTTAACCAGTTAGTCAACGATTATTTCTCAATTTTCATTTAATGGAAAAGGAATATGATATGGGAATTTTTATGGATAAAAAAATCAATGGAGTTCATCGGGAAGGACTACAAAGAGTACAATTTGTATATAAATAAAAACATTTTATGAATCTCTGACTCCCATGTCATTTCTGAAAAATTAGCCGCGAATGTTTGTGTGTAATATTCTAAATCTACATACTGATTAAAATTTCGATATCCTAACACACCATACACGGAACTGATGTCTGATTTCCGTTGTGATATTTCATGATCAAATGAAACTAAGAGAAGCAAAAATTTTTCAAATCTATATACACGCGGTACCTAATAAGTATAAAGGATGAATATTAACTATATGGACAAACTGTAGGAAGTGATTCCTGAAGGAAAAGGAACAAAAAATTCATTCGAACAAATGTCCTGAAATGCATGTATTTCATGATAGACGGCAACACTGCTCTTCATGACGTTACTCCCTCGTAAGAGCATTAATGAAGTTCAGCTTCAATGTTTGGGCTGGAATTACTGGTGACCACCAACTTGGACCATCTTTCTTCCACAACGCCTTATTGGCCAGGAATCCGTGATTCCTGTAAGACACTCTGCCTCCCTTACTGGAAGATGTGTCATTGGCAGTACGACAGGTCATGTGGTTGATGCATGATGGAGCTCTTTCCTACTGTCATGTTGACGTTCGTCAGCATCTCAACATTTTTCCCGGAAGATGGATTGGTTGAGGTCCTGTTGTATAGCCATCCAGGCCACCGGACTTAAACTCACTTGATTTTTACCTCGGAGGGGGGCACCCTGAAAGGTGTCGTGTATGCTGAGCCAGTTCCTGATGTGCAGACATTTGAACAACGTGTCAAACAACGTGTCAAAACAGTGACACTATTAGGATACAGACCGGAATATTAGAACGAGTGCGTCAATCCATGATTAAACGCTTGGGCGTTTGCATTGAGGCTCGTGGGAGGTACTTCGAACATCAATTTTAAAGTTGTCATAAATTAAATGGCTAGTATTGTGCAATGAAATGGAGAGTAATTATGCTGTATTCTAGACTCTCTATGGATTTCCGACATATGTTCACATGAAAAATCTTGTTGCTTATCCTGGCAGGAATCACTTCCTGAAGTTTGTTCCTACAGTTCATATTCACTCTGTATAAAATAGATTATATCACGCTTCATACACTACATTTGCGTAATTCCATTCAAGAAATATTTCACAGAAAAGTGGCTGTAACATATCTCAAAACGGACAGAGGAATCTTGGGATGCATATCGCAGTGTTCTTGCCAATATCTAGAAAGATAAATAAGCAGGTATTCTTAAAATGCCTAGGATCAGTGGCAGTTGAGGTTTGGTTTGTTAAAACGTTTGCTATGTCTTACATATACGACTTCTAATGGCTGGATTGATAGATGGATGGATTTACTTTCAATCATAGCAAAAAAACAAGACTTACCTGGATTATAGCAAAAAAAGAAATAACTTCCACATTGTGCAATATTATAGTTGCACCACTGGATTACGTCGTGATTGAGTGGAAAATATCGGACAAAATCATTGGTCAGCTGTTGGTACATAAAGAATGAAGTAATCTGTGGCGGGTTTGAATGTTTTTATAGCTTTCGCAATGACCACATTTTGTCTCAAGTGTGATGTTTTGTAATTTTGAAATTACAGGCAATACCACCGTTTCTGGCGTGTGAAATAAGTAATGGGAACGTTGAGGCGAGTATCTTACATTTGCCACAAAATGTGGGCGAATAAGTGACAAATGTGATTGGCAGATTGCCGACGTCACATCTGTTTAGGAGGTGGTACCACTCTCAGCCGAAGTGGCAAGAGATGCCACTGACTGGATAGTGTAGTCAAGGACACACCCCAGAAACGCGTAGTAGTGTCTTGCCTTTGACATAGTGGGCAGACTACTGACATGATGTGTTGTTTGGTACCGTTCTTAGCTGCGCTGGCAACAAGTGCTCACTGATTTTATAGCTCGCACACGAAACGATTACCGAAAAGCAATGGTGGCGTTGCTGTCTGTTTTGATGTGTGTATATAGGCACACCGAGGGAGGAGAGGTACGAGCCGGTGGAAGTACTGTCTCTTCCAAGAAGATGAACAAATTAGGACATCGCTGTGGAAATAAAGAACGTAGTAAGAGAAAAATTCGAAGTTAATTAAACGCGCAACATATATTTACGAATGAAATAATATCGTGCGATACAAGACACGTATTCGCATGCAATGGAACAAACTAAAGTCGTAATGTAACTATCACAACGCAAGACTGATTCTATCGATGTCATTTCTCTTCCGACTGTACTCTTGAATATCATTCACGTTATCTCGTGACCTTTCCTGTCACCCGCTCTTCCTTATCGCATTGCTTGATTCGCATTCCTTCCGTGCTTGCGAGACCTATACTCAAGAACACTCGCCAAAAACGCTGGCACTGGCTATATTTTAAATAATTTAAGTACGTTTCATTTTGTCTGTGTGTGTGGTGGGGGGGTGGGGGGGTGCGGGTGTGGGTGCGGGTGTATGTTGAAGTTTGACCACCGTCTTTTTTCTAGTATTCTACAAGGGAACCATGAAATATACAGAATGCTAAGAGACTTATAAGTGAACATTGGTTTTTGAGAAATTTAAGGTTTTATTACAGTTTTGAGTATATCGTTTGTAGAATGTATAGCATATTTTCATGATTGGTCTATGTTATATGGTAAAATAGCAGTTTTTCAACATTTTAGTTCGACAGTAGTCTACTCCATCTCTCGGCGTCCGCTATTTCAAAAGCTTGGCAATTTTTCTTGGTTCATTTTATAGCCTATATAAAATAACTAATTTTGTGCGAGATCATGCGTATTTGCTTGTTTTCCGCAGAACCAATAGCGGTAAGTGTGAAATACCACATTCAGTATTCCCAACGTAACACACATAACAATTTCCCTCTTCTTACCGCTTAAGCGCTACATTCATTTTACTGCTTTAGGCTTTTAACATATTATTTTTAGAGACGTTTAACATAGTAATAATTATAAATTGCAAACTTACCACTGCAATTTCACCTACTTTGCAATGTTAATTATAGTTTTTAAATATTTGCAAAAATTAAGTAAAGTCTACTACTCCACGAAACTTATTGCATTCCTGATGCAAGTAACATTAAGGAAGCCGTGAAAAAATCAACGAGATTCCAGATGCCGATGTTATTACTGCAATATGTTATATAAATAATATTGTTAAAATATTAAAATGAAAAATAAATCATTACATAATCTTGCCGTTTGTTTTAAGTTCGCATTCATAGACTGGGGGAAAAAAAAAGACAGACGTATATCACGGCCTGCTGGAATATAGTAAACACAGAAAACATTTTACAGCAACAATGTTGAAGAAAAATATTTTGGTTTTCCGAAGTTGGCGTCATTAAACAGAAAGCAACATGGAGATTTCATTGCAACTAATTAGAAATTCCTCTTTCAGGTATGTAATAAACGATCTTCGCACAAAATAATGTACGATACACGAGCGGTATGTTTGTTTTCATGTTCTCGGAAATTAAAAAAGCTCAACTACGTTTCGCTTTTTCAATCTTTTCCTCGACCATGAAAACGTCAACATACTGCTCTTGTAACTATATTACTATTGTGGGGCGCAAAATGAAAAAGCTGAAACTTATAATCACAAAATACGTTTCAACAAGTTCATAATGATAACCTTCTCAAAGGGGAGCTCGTAGGTTGCCTTCCAAACCTCTATACATATATGACTGGGATGGACGAAACTTGTTTGAAGTGCAAAAGAAAGGAAGAGCACAGAGGAGATATTCAAATCCCCATCACGTCTGGGGAGTGTGCGAGATGCCAGTTGCAGACAATGCAGTGTGTTTGTGGCTCGGATCGCGCGGTCTTGTCGTTCCGATTTACTTGGCTGTCAGGATGACAGACAACCGGTATTTCGAGACCGCTGCTGCCCCTGCTAACGAGTGTATACGCCACCACCAAGACACATATTTATTGCTACAAGACGCAGGACTATTATCGTAACGTTGAAGCCATTATCGATCTTCCCTTCGACGATATTCTGCATGCGGTGGGCGTGGGGCCGAGTCCAGCCATGCGTATATATTTCTAAAGTTAGCGTCCCACGTACAAAATATACGTAGCAATTTCTCGATGATCGATATCGATATCAAGGTCAAGGATCGGCATTTCATTTTTATTCGACAATATTTCCGAATTCTCCCTGCTCTCCTCCCAAAATCTCACTTCTTTAGCCCATTTATTTTCCTCTCTTCCGCCTTTCCTCCCTTATTTCTACTATTCTTTCACCTTCTCATTTCTTCTTTCCTGTCTCCTCTTTCCTGTTTCCATTTCCCATCTTCCCTTCTTGCTCTTCTTATTTTTATTTTTCTCTTCCTTCTACAATTCTCTTGTCTTTATTCTTTTTTCTCCTTTTCCATCTCTTTTCTCCTTTCCTCCCCCATTTATTTTATTTTCCTTCCTTTTTTCTCTTCTCTACTCTTTCCCATTTCTTTCTCCTCTGCTTTTATTTTCAAATCAACTCTTTCCTCACTTCCTCACGTTTTTCTATTTTTATCGCACTTATTGCGCTTCTCTCCCTTTTTCTCAACTCATTCTTTATACTTGCTATATTTGTCTCATATCTGACTCATCGTACTTCTTGTTTTATTTATTTATTCTCTTTTTTATATTCAAATCCTCTGTTTTATTTTATTCTATTTCCTTTTATTCTCTTCTTTTGCCCCACTTCTTTCTTCCCGCATTTTCTATTTTTATTTTCGCATCGTTTCCTTTTCTTTTCCTTTTTTATTCTCTTGTTTTACCCTATTTCTTTCTTAGCCTATTTATTTTAACTTTCGTATCCTCTCTTTATCTTTCCCTTTTTACCTTCTCTTATCTTCTCTCTGTATTTTTATTTTACATCTTCTCCTATTCTATTCTTTTATTTTTTTCCCTTCCCATATATCTTTTAACTCTCTTCCTTATTTTTATTTTCACATCTTTTATTTTCCTTTCCTCTTTTCTCTTATCCTGTCCTATTTATTTCTTCTCTCTTAACTATTGTCATTTTCACATCCACATCTCTTCTCTTCTCTTCTCTTCTCTTCTCTTCTCTTCTCTTCTCTTCTCTTCTCTTCTCTTCTCTTCTCTTCTCTTCTCTTCTCTTCTCTTCTCTTCTCTTCTCTTCTCTTCTCTTCTCTCCTCTCCTCTCCTCTCCTCTCCTCTCCTCTCCTCTCCTCTCCTCTCCTCTCCTCTCCTCTCCTCTCCTCTCCTCTCCAAGTCCTTTCTTTTTATTTCCACATTCCCTTTTTTCCGTCAGATTTTTCTGTCTTTACCGTCCTTATCATGCTTCTGTCTCCATACCGGACTGATTAACATAACTTAGTACTTTTCACCTACAAGTTATCTGACATATTCAAAAGTGACATACAACATTTTATTATATTATTATTAATATATATATATATATATATATATATATCTCTCTTTTTCTTGTATACAATATTTTTACTTGCTTCACATTTTCCCTACTCAAACTTGACATACTTATCGTTTGCATGCTATTAATTTGGTATGATATTCATTTGACATACTGTTTATAATGCACTGACATTTAAAAAAAAATGAATGTAACAAATTATAAAGTAAAATTATGGCCACATGTTCGTAAGTAATCCAGAATCCGTCCCTCATCATTATGTTGTTGATATCTTTGGGCTATATTTGAGACATAATTGTGAACTGTGTTCTAAAACTTGGTGTATGAACTTCAGTGACCGCTCGTCCTCTGCACATTGATTTCCTGATGCACAACCAATATGTAGTCTATTATTGCTGTTGGTTCCCTGCTTATGATATAAGGATACCCTAAAATATAAATGTTGTTGTTTCTACATACGAGTATTCACTCCATAATTGCTTATACATCATAAACCTCTAAAATTCTTAAGCAAAGTCAAGTAACCTTAGAAACTACAAGTGGAACTATTAAAAATGCGCACAATATAATTACAGTAGAGTAAGTCAAAATATGGTATGTGAATGTACAAATGAAGCAAAGTAGTTGTATGCCAGAAGAAATATACCTAAAAGTTGTGTAAAATTGAATTATTTGAAAAATAAATAAGCCAAATACTGATATCTAAATAGGTTACGTGTCAAATTACTTTTTCAAATAGCAGTAGGTAAAGTGAAGTATGTCAATCCACCCGGAATCTTCTATCTCTTTTACCTCTGCCCATTATCTATATTTGCTACTCTTTTTCTCCTATAGGTAATATTTTTTTCTTCCTCTCCTTCTTTCATTTCTTCCTTTCTTCCCCTCCTTGCAGCCCTTCCACTTGTTACTCTTTTCTGTCTCTCCAGCTTATTTCTTATCCTCTTCCTCATTTCTCCTCTTTCATTTCACATTTCCTGATGTTCTATTCTTTTCTGTTATCACCGTCATTCTTTTTTAACTTCTCGTTTTCCCCAAATTTTTACTTTCTCCGTTTACATTCTTTTCTTTGTTCCTAACTTTTCTTTCTCCCATTTAGACCCTTTCTAATAGCAATTATTTCTTTCGTTGCGGATTCTCACGTTTTATTAATAAACCCTGTGTAGGTATATACCAGATTACTGATGAAGCCTGTTATATTCTACCGCTGTTTTAGAGTTAACTTCAGGTCTCTCAGAAATGATGCCGGCAACTTCCATAACGAAGTAGTCCAATCGTTAATTAATACGTTAGCAAAGGAATGAAAATTTATACTCGTCCCCTTTGCAACAAGAGAGGGTTGGGCTTTTGCAATGAAAATCATGCCCAAACTTAATTTCTTGGTTGTTTTGCATAAAATTTCATAACAGGGGGAGAGTAAGAATGTAAATAATCCTTGTAATTTAATGAAATAACGAGGGATAGGAGGGGGAAAGTACAAACAATTTAAAGTAAACTTCTCCCCTACTCGTGAAAGGAAATGTGTTAATCAACATTGACAAACGCAACGTGTTTGAAGAGGAGGGGAAAAAAATCGATGTTATTTAAACGTACACAATGTTGTATTTAGTCATAAACAATAAATGACCTGGGAGTAAAGGTTGGTCCGCAATAACTCGGAAACGGAAACGACAACAAGAACGAGAACGAAAATATTGTTAAAATAAATGTATTTAAGTGTGAGCATTCACAATTGACTATCGCGTTCCCGTTCCCGGGCACCGGTAAGCTTCTCGTTAATTGTGAATGCTCACAATTAAATAAATTTATTTTAACATTTTCGTTCTCGTTCTCGTTCTCGTTGTCGTTTCCGTTCCCGCTTTATTGTGGACCAGCCTTAACTCAGCTGAAGAATTTCCGTAGAGACAGTTATGTCTCCGGCTCGTTCAATTCGATTTTCTTTTCAGTTTTCTGTGGAATGCTCTTTCAATACAACGTTGTAATTCAAGAAGAACGTTGTATTTAATGTAAGTTAGTTATTATTATCATAACACACCAATGAAATTTATAAGCCATCAGGATGATAGAAATAGTTTAATGACGTCCCTCCTTGGAATCTTAAGCTGCAGGATCTTACTTCTAAAGAGTAATATTTGCTTCTTCAACTCTCTTACTAGGTTCATAGAATTCGCTAGATTTCGGAGTTAATTTTTCTCTCCACCCCCCCAGAAAAGTTAATATGAAATTCAATTTTCTGGATTAGAGTGGTATTCCGATGTCTCACTGTCAGACTTCGAACAACTAAAAACGTCATTGTTCATCCTGTTTGGCATTAACTAATATTTAGGCCTCACCTGTGGAGTAACGGTTAGCGCGTCTAGCCGCGAAACCAGGTGGCCCGGGTTCGAATCCCGGTCGGGGTATGTTACCTGGTTGAGGTTTTTTCCGGGGTTTTCCCTCAATCCAATTTGACCAAATGCTGGGTAACTTTGGGTGCTGGACCCCGGACTCATTTCACCGGCATTATCACCTTCATCTCATTCAGACACTAAATAAACTATATGTTAATAATGCGTCGTACAATAACCTAATTAAAAAAATTAACTAGTATTTAAGGTTATAAATAGACTGTTCTCCATATACTGTATGACGATTCCTATACATCGCAAATTCTGAGGCATTTTCTGTTAAAAGACTCTCACAATTACAGCAAAATATTTTGCCGTTTCAGCATTGGTAACTTTAGATTCAAAAGCCTCTTTAGAGGAAAAAATGTTTACAAACAACTTAAAAATGAATTAAAGTAATTGTTGTCTGTTTGACAAGAGATTTTCAAAGCGTCCTCTTCCTGCTTCCATACATTTTTCACATCTCCGAAGACTGGTCTGAAATACTCGACTAATGCCTTCTTCCAAAATGCTGCAAATGGCTTGTGGGATATTTTTTCCCCACATACTGTATAATTTAAAGCTACAAATTCTTGCTTTAATATGCTATACACAATTCTCAAACAATTAGAAAAAAAAAGTATAATTTGCGCTACACTGCTCGTGAATGAGTGACTCCTTCAATGTTCTCAAACAATTAGAAAAAAAAAGAGTTTGCACTACATTACGCACGAATAAGTAATCCCTTCAATAGGCCAATTGTGAGTTGTTTCATAAAATATTATTTTGCAAAAACTACATTTCTCAAAACTTTCCGAATTATGACAACTTACCTTCTTTTTTAAAAATTTCTGATTACAAATCTACTAACTTTTTGTTCTAAAGTTGGCCCCCTGAAGTTACTATTTCAATGTAGCGGAGGATAATTTTCATTTACATAAATATTCATTTTACTTTCAAATTAATTTTTCCTTAAGTTTATTTTTATTGATTCAACACTAACTTTTTTGTGGCAAATATTAATCAATCTGGAAGACATTTTTACTGCAAGTATTTATGAGGCAGCTGCATGTTTCTATGCATTTATTTTCTGAGAAATGCTTCTAGTTTGTTTTATTAATATTTTTTCTGGAATTACAGGAAAAATAATATATTTTTAAAATTTCAAACAATTTTGTTTCAAAGTGAATAAATGAGATATTTTGTAAAATGCATGCATAAAAATGTTTCTGTATGTCTTATATATTTATATAACTAAATAAACGGCGCTTAAAAATTGAGATCTTCTGCTAAAAACTTGGGTTTGAAAATATTTCTGAAAAGAATAGAAAAAAATAAAAAATCAAAAGCCAAAAACATTTGGGAGTTCAAAATTTAAATTTGTTAGTCGTTTACTTAGTTAACATGCTCTCAAAATTTGATTGAAAAAATGATTAGGAAGAAACTTGTCATTTTTACTGGGGTGTCCCCTTAAAATCTCTCCTACTTAATAAGGCTATATCATTTGTTGTTGTTGCTTAGTGAACTGTCCGAAGGCAGGTCTAAATCTCATAAGTGATACCAACAAGGCACCACTTATGAGGCAACTAGGCCAGGAGACAATGGCCAGTTTCTTTCCCCCGCTATATCATATAACAGATTGATATCGATGTATATTGCAATTTTACAATTAATATGGCATTCTTGCTGGCTACAACTTTTACATTCCTCATTTCTTCAAATTTGTCTATGTCCTTGGATTCCCTTGGATGCAACTCTTCCTGCCATGCTTTTAACTGTCTGCAAAGTTTTGCGAACGTTCCATGTTCCTGTTAATGCAGAAGACTAACCGAACCGTAACAGAGAGGCTACCTCTCCCAGACGTGCCCTGGACAAAGCTTCGGTGTGATGTTAAGTCCAAGACTTGTATTTAAACGAAGAATTTCCAGTAGTTGATAATAATCATAACTTATACTACATTTTGTTTACACAGATCATTTCTTGTGTTCTCAGCAGCGGCAGGGAAGATGATTCAAGGTTCAACAATTGGTTAAAACTGAAATAATATCCTATTGTAGCTCTTTCTCAACATAAACCTACAGGGAGTTTTAATATGGCCTCTCTCCTTCCTTCCAGTGATCAATATGGTTTCAATGGCAGCTCTTCTCTTCCATAGCTCTGTCACTTCTCTCAATCATACAGGATGTCTCTAAATTAGATCGACAAACTTTGGGACTGGATAACCTTTTTCAACACTTTTTTCTTAAGAAACAAACGAGCTGCGACGTTTCGTTTCAGTGCAGGAATGTTTTATATCATTAATTAGGCTTTCTTACAAGACGAGATTGAGGTAATGAATTATTTAAAAATTAATTAATGACTTTCATAAGCAAACCCAAAATATATAAAAACACAAAACAAACGAAAATGATTACCGTAAAATACTTACAGT
Source organism: Periplaneta americana (assembly GCF_040183065.1). NCBI lineage: Eukaryota > Metazoa > Arthropoda > Insecta > Blattodea > Blattidae > Periplaneta > Periplaneta americana. The sequence continues at coordinate 61,754,257 of NC_091133.1, forward strand.
AGTAGTAACTTAGCAGTATGAATCGAATACAATGTAGCCCAAATGTTCCTTAATAAAAAGTTGTCTATTCGATCCGAAAGTTTGTCGGTCTAATTTAGATAGACCTATACCCTATAGGCTATATGCTGCAGTCCAGAAAAGATTACATGTAGAAGCATTTCAAATATTACTTGCACCAAAATACTTGAATATAGTGATACGTTTAAACTCGGGTTCTCTCTGCAAGACAAAGTCAGTTCACGTTTCCTGTGGCTCGAACTACAACTCTGGTTAATTTCATTGTGCTATACGTACTACTCAATTTGAAATATGAACTTTGATTATGATACATTCCTTTGAAGGTACCAAAGAGGAGTACTCTTGAACAGTAGTGCGTCAACTATACACTGCATTTAAATAATATATTTTTCGTGACCACTCCAAATCAATCAAAGATGAAAGCTACATACGACTATGTCCAGAAAGACATGGACTTAGCATGACTTAATGAGAAACCTGTGCTTGAACTTGGCTACAGAAATAATAACACTTACAAGCAAAAACGAAGATACACCCATGTTATCGTCCACCTGGTCTATTTTTTTACTTCATTATCTAGTTGTTCATTGTTTAAAGAGTATTTGGATAGTTAAAATAATCTTATTCAACACGGACATCTTGAGCACGACGACGCACTTCTTCCCCCGCCTACATAGAGAAGCGATCGAAATACATAAACATAACAACAACTTTAATCGCAAGGAAGAAGGCGTAAAGCTAAACAAGTGTTGGTACCCGGTCCTAAACAGAACAGATAAGAAGCCACTACAACAAAAGGACGGAACCCAGAACGGGAGCAGCGAACAAAGCGGCGCGGACCGCAGCGACAACAGGCCTCGGCCCGCGAGCCGCACTATAAATACGCCCGCACAACCAGACACAGGATCTCAGCAAACTGGCGGAGAGGGTCATACATAGACGCCTCACTGAAGTAGTGTTGCCCCAAATCAGGAACGAGCAGTTCGGCTTCCACCCTGGTCGTTCCACTACACTCCAGGCACTCCGCATGACGGAGGACATTACCTGGGGCATGAGCACGAAGCGTGTCGTAGCTGCAGCTTACCTGGACATCGAGCGAGCATTCGACAAGGTTTGGCATGAAGGGCTCCTGGTTAAGCTACTGGGCATGGGAGTCCCAGATGGAATGGTACGCCTCATTTCAGATTACCTCCGAGGCCGTACATTCAAGACCCGAGTAGGCACTAGTTTCTCCACCCCTCGTGAAATTCACGCAGGAGTCCCGCAGGGATCGATTATCGGTCCCATACTTTTCAGTATATTCATTAATGACCTCCCGTTTCGCTATATCCACGGCAGAAGTAGCCATCTGTATATCTATGCAGATGACACTGCCCTCTTGGCGATGGGCAAAACCTACAGGTTCGCGTCCCGTAGATTGCAGTCGATCTTAGATCACCTCCAGCCGTGGTTCCACGACTGGAGAATCAAGGTCAATGTAGATAAATGTCAGGCCATACTCTTTTCACTAAGAGCGAGGCTCGAAGACATACCACCTCCACCCACACTTTTCGGACAAGCAATGCCGTGGATGAACCAAATTAAATACTTAGGGATCATTATGGACTCTCATCTTACGTTCCGAGATCATATCCATTCCCTTCTTCGTAAGGCCAATGGATTGATAGTTAGACACTATCCCATTCTGGCGGCCTTCACTCCTGACAACCTGGGGGTAGGACTTACCATGTATAAGGCCCTCATTCGGTCTGTAATAACCTATGCCGCACCCGCATGGGGGTTCGCGGCAGTGACCCATCTCCGGAAACTCCAAGTTATCCAGAACCAGGTGATTCGTATCATAACACATCTCCCGCGAGTCGCTTCGAGAGAGAAGTTCCACGATGAGCTAAACTTGCCAACCGTAGACGAGTTCATTGCTCGATTGGCTAGAAACCTGTATGAGGCCGCTCGTGCCAGCCCCAACCCGCTCATATCTGGCCTTGGCCGGTATGATCCTAGGTTACGGCGAAGACACCAGACAGGTCCACTAGCTATTCTCTTAAGACAGGAAAACAGGGAGGCAGGTGTCACTCCCAGATTTAGGTAGTAGATTATTAATTCATGACTTAATCTAATAAGCAACCGCTGTGAAATGGCCTGCTCTAACTCGGGCTATAAATCCATTCTATCCCTCTTACAGGTCTACGGAGTGAAGAGTCAATTGACTAGTCTCCGGATCTGACAGAAACCATCAAAAAGCCAATTGGCTAATACCGTTATGATGGTTAAATAACTTGAGCTAACATAACGTCCCCAATAAATCCGTTTTGCTGATCGATGGAGTTGTAATAGAGCCAATTGGCTAGTCTACATCCATCGAATCAAGTCATTTTACCTAAGAGCCAACTGGCTAGTCTCTAAAATTGAGACATCTCATCCTGCCTAAGGTTTTTCCGTGGTTTTCCTAAGGCGTTAAGACAAATGTCGGGATGAGCCCTAAAAGAAATGGGCCACGGACCTGCATTCACTTCCCCAGACATTGGTGACGGCTCAAGATTAATGATTGTTCACATCGAACTCGGGCCCTGGCAGGGTTCAATCGTCCCCTTGTACAGATCACTGGAGTCATCAACGAGCCAATTGGCTGGTCTCCTGATCTGAGAAAAATCATCAAAGCGCCAATTGGCTATTGTAAGATTAATCCCTACGCGTTCGAATCTTCAAACAGCCAAACTGGCTATCACCGTTTCGTGCCTAGACTTCTCCTCCATCGCGTCTCTCCTCCGGATCAGGTCGCTGTACTTCTGCCCCTCCTCCCCCCCGTATGTTGTAGCTAATCAGTTACGTCCATTTTCGGCTTACCCACTAGAAATTTCTAGCGCTCCTTCACTGGGGCGGCGAAACCCGAAGTGAGACAAGTGGCCAAGAGGCTTGGAGCTCACATATTCAGTTTTTCTCAGCCCCAACTCCCCCCTTGCAAAAAGGACGTGTTTTCACGTACCTTTAAAGTTTCTCCTCCCACTTCCCCCCACTCATTCATTCATTCAGTCAGTCAGGTCATCAACTCCATGAGACTCCTTGGATAGTGCAACCGCTGTAAAATGACCTTGTCTTAACTGGGCTAAACAAAATCCCTCCATAACATTATCTACTTTTGTTGATCGATGGAAATCTAATAGAGCCAATTGGCTAGTATATATCCATCGATTCATAGAGTCATTCAACCTAAGAGCCAACTGGCTAGTCTCTGATATTGAGACAACTCATCCTGCCTAAGGTTTTTCCGTGGTTTTCCTAAGGCGCTAAGACAAATGTCGGGATGAGCCCTAAAAGAAATGGGCCACGGACCTGCACTCATATCCCCATGAATCTCCCAAATTAACAATTACATCTCTCCCCCCTCTTCGCAATTGAGCCATCATATAGCCAAATGGCTGGTCTCGAAATTGAGACAAATCAACAAGGCTCATGACCTCCTACATAATAGCCAAATTGGCTAGTCTCTTATATGAGACAACTCATCCTGCCTAAGGTATTCCGTGGTTTTCCTCAGGCGTAAGACAAATGTCGGGATGAGCCCTATAAGAAATGGGCCACGGACCTATATGCCCTTCCCCATATATATTCCACCTTTATTATAAATTATGTATGCCCTAGTTCAGATAATATTAATAGTCTATTAAACATACGAGGTCACTCAATAAGTCGCAAATTGAAAGGTCAGAGACCTCTCAAATTGCAGCTTAGATTTCACGGCGCTTCTTCCGACGGCCTTCACCTGCTTTGTCATCGAACAACAGATGACGGCGTCTTGCCATCCTAACGGCAAACACCAGCCAACTCCTCCTCGCCCCGTTCCGTGATCAATTGATCAATCTCAGCCCCCCTCGCGTATGTGGTACCTAAGAGGTTACGTCCAATTTCGGCTTCCCCTTCAAAATTTTCTAGAGCTCCTTCAGGGGAGCAGCGTAACCCGGAGTGAGACTAGTGGCCAACAGGCTTGGAGCTCACATATTTAGTTTTGTACAGCCCCCAACCCCTTGCAAGGACGCGTTTTGCGTACCTTTTAAATTTTCCTCCCAATTCTCCTTCGATTTTTCGATTTTTTTTCGATTCAGACACAGGATCAGTTGCCTCAGGTACGCCGAGAAGAGTCTTGCGACCTCGGATACCACTCCACTGAAGATGTCTGCCGCAGTTGCAGACGAAACGTCTGGTATAAAACCAACTAATAGACCACGGCCTCTCAGCCCGGAAAATGAATCTACATCTTATTCAACACTGTTTATAGTCACTAGATTACCTTTTATTTGGCAAAAACGTTTCCAGGAATGTTTAATGTAAAATTGCTTTCCATTTCTATTATTATATGAAAATTCGAACAACTGATTCTCTAGTTATGTGTCAAGGTTTGCTTTCTGTAACCATCGAAAATTTACTTACAATAAATACACTTACAAGATTACTTATGTCTTTTCGATAATGTAATTTGATTCATTATTGCAGCAGTTTTCAGTGCTTTTCGTCTGCTCTTATAATGTCGCCCAGTGTAATTCAAGTATCAAAAAATTAAAATAAAATAATAGTTACGCAGCACGACAGCCCATGGAGGACCAAGGTCGACTAGTCTGCTGCTGGTCTTGACGTCCACTGATTCAGTAAAAGACAGAGACCATCTGATGTTTTCTGGCTAGTGCGAGGTCAGTGTTAAGCAGTTATAGCTGGCTTGTAAAACTGGATTTTCCTACTCACTGTAGCTCTCCAAATTCTTCATGATACTGAATTGACACTGGTCCCATACACTGGCATGACGCCTTGACTACGCAGCTACGGTGCGGGGCATCTTAAGTATCTCCCTCCACAAATTCACACATTTTAACAAATGCAACAGAATTTATATTTTTTTTTATATTTGCTACCAAAAGTAGGGCCTTTTTTTACATGTTCAATTTGTATGAGTGATAAAAAAAGAGATCTAATTGCATTAAGTACAATATGCTAACCAGTAGTATAATTTCAAAATTCATTTTGAATGAATAAGAAAGTTCGCATATTATGGAGAGACTTTAATGTTCAAAATTTAAAGACTTTCTTAAAGTAGCTCAAAAACTCGTTAAATACGCTTCCATTCTAAGCGAATTTCGATGTGCAGAAGAAAATATTTGTGCAGTTAACCTATTTGCGGATATAATATATTAAATAATTGCGAATTCAATGCATTTGTCTTGAATAAAATTTATAATAAACTTCTTGCGTTTTGGCACGAAAAATGCTAAGTTCTCTTCATATTCATTTTGCATGCTGTACTTCCACATATAGGATAAATTTTGTACATATTGGAAAAATCTTCTTAAACAATTGTACATATTAGCCAGCACCTCAATCAGAAGTGATTAGGCGAAGATTATGGTGATTATGATGAAGATGATTATGGTGATTATAGTGAAGTTGGTGATGGTGATTATAATAAAGCTGTTGATGGTGATTATTTTAAAGATGGTGATGGTGATTATACTGAAGATGACTGTGATTAGTTGAACATCACGACAACGATGATGATGTTGATTAGCTGACGATGATTAGCTAAATGTGATGATTAGCTGAAGATGATGGTGGTTAGTTGAGAATGATGAGTAGTTGAAGATATGTTGATGGTTATTATGACAAAGATGTTTGTGATTATGATGAAGATGGTGATTGTGGTTATGGTAAAGACAGTGATCGTGGTTATGGTAAAAGTGATGATTGTGATTACGGAAAAGATGGTGATGATGATTATGCGGAAGATAATCATGATCAGTTGAAGATATTGATTAGCCGAAGATGACTGCGATTAGCCGAAGATGCTGGTGATTAACTGAATATGTTCAGTATTATGACAGATGATTATTATTATGAAGATGGTGATGATGATTATTATGAGAATAGTGATTGTGATTCTGATAAAGGTGATGATTGTAGTTGTGGTGAAAGTGATGATGATGATGATGATGATGATGATGATGATGATGATGATGATGAATAGAACGAAGCGTTATTCCATATCATCGGAGAAAAGTGTTATGGAAACATCAAATTTCTAATTGGATGCAGTTATGAAAAAGGGAACTAATCCACAAAATCGTGATTTTTTTTTTTAAGATAATGTTACCGGGAAGCAAGGAAAGGATCGTTATACAAAAGTGATACAACCCTTCTTTCGATAGAACTGTAAAAAAATATCTGCTTCAAAATTTTAGTAATTAATTTTGAAACAAAAGAAAAACTTTATGCTTGAGAATCTGAGTTCCTACTTTCTGTGGATTGGATTTCTTTTGTGCGAGATCGTGTGTATTTGCTTGCTTTCCGCACAAAACCAATACGCGGTAAGTGTGAAATACCACATTCAGTATTCCCAACGTAACACACATAACAATTTCCCTCTTCTTACCGCTTAAGCGCCATATTCATTTTACTGCTTTAGGCTTTTAACATATTATTTTTAGAGACGTTTAACATAGTAATAATTATAAATTGGAAACTTACCACTGCAATTTCACCTAAATTGCACTGTTAATTATTGTTTTTAAATATTTGCAAAAATTAAGTAAAGTCTACAACACCACAAAAGTTATTGCATTTGTTATGCAAGTAACATTAAGGAAGCCGTGAAAAAATCAACAAGATTCCAGATGCCGATGTTATTACTGCAACATGTTATATAAATAATATTGTTAAAATATTAAAATGAAAAATAAATCATTACATAACCTTACCGCTTGTTTTAAGTTCGCATTTATAGACTGGGGGGGAAAAAAAGACAGACGTATATCACGGCCTGCTGGAATATAGTAAACACAGAAAACATTTTATAGCAACAATGTTGAAGATAGATATTTTAGTTTTTAAAAGTTGTCGTCATTGAACAGAAACCAAGATGGAGATTTCATTGCAACTAATTAGAAATTCCTCTTTCAGGTACGTAATAAACGATCTTCGCACAAAATAATGTACGATACACGAGCGGTATGTTTGTTTTCATGTTCTCAACTACGTTTCGCTTTTTCAATCTTTTCCTCGAACATGAAAACATCAACATACCGCTCTTGTAACGCATATTACTATTAAATAACTACATTCAGTTTTAAGTGAAGAAATCTATATGTTGTGTGCAGACCAAGAAGTCAGACTACGAGAAGAATATGTGTCATATTGTGAAACATACTGTAATACGTTAAGCCTCTTATAGCGCGGCTCCGTTTCTGTCTCTTAATGGACTCAGTGAGAAGACGGCACAAAAACAGAAGAAGAAAGCGTTTACTGTTAGTGTTTCAGTTTGGCTGCAGCCCATTATCTAAGTCTCGGGTTTCACTATCGGATATATAGCTTGAAAGCAATAGCAACATCCGCAAAAAAAAAGAAGCGGGAAAACCAGTTTTCTCATCATAAACTTGTGAATTATCCACTTTACGAGCTCTGATATTCTACTGCTAACGATCTAACTCGCATATTTTCCTCCACAGTTCGAGAATCTGGCCTCCATTGCATAGTAATGATGATGTTGCTTTCGGTAGCAGAATATAAGCTCCGAACGAAGTTAAGTACCGGTAGACTATTATTTTGTGTTTTGTTTTTGAGTTGGAGCTAAATGAACACACATTCATAGAGAGATTATATGGAAAGAAAACCAAATAACTGAATACTTAATAGATTCATCAAGGAAAACTAAATGACTCAATCCTAACAGGGTTGTCAAGAAAATTAAACAACTCGGTAGTTAGCAGAATCATCAAAGGAAACTAAAAAGATTAATAGTTACAACCAAATTCATCAAAAGGTTATTGAATACTAAACAGGGTTGTGGAAGAAATTGAAGATCTCAATAATTAACAATCTTGTCAAAGAAAAACTAAAGGGCTCAATTATTAACTGATTCATCATAAAAAAAAACTAAAAGGGTCAACAATGAACAGGGTCATCAAAGAACTATAAAGGAATCAATATAATTACTGAGCGGCTCATCAAACAGATCAATACTTCTCAGGATTATTAAAAGAACTCAATGAATCAGTAATATTAACAAGGACATCAAAGAAAAATGGAGGTATCAATAATTATTAACAAGGTCATCAAAGGAAAGTAAAAGGACTAATAATTAACAGGACTCAGTTATTAACAAGTAAACTAAAGAGCTGATGAAGGGTTACGTACAGCTTACAGCAGTAAAATTTTGGAAATATTCAACATTGTTTTACCTCCATTACTGTATATTGTACAATATTGAACATTAGTATGTGTAAAAAACTGTCCTCCTGCTATATGAAAAAAATATTTTTACTATAAAAAAATTATTATTATTTTTTTTTTTCAAAATTCAGTTCACTGTGCAGTGATGAAACCTTTCCCACATAACTAAAAAACTATCCAAAATTCTGTATTGAAATATTTGTGTGTATTTATGGATATCATATCCACAAAATGATGCAAGAACACTTCTCTACCTTTGATAGATTGTCGGATAAAAGATAGATTCATTTTTAAAAATGGTCAAATATCAGTATTTTCTTATAACAAAAAATAAAATAAAAAAAAATATTTATTAAGGAATGTAGTTGAAAAGCATGATACTTTCAACATGAGTTTCAGCAATAAACTAAAAAAGAGAGAACATGAAAAAGTTAACAAGTTTATGAGTTGTGAGAGAAACACTTCATCACTGCACAGTAAACTGCCACCATTTTCAAATTTGGAAAAAAAAATATATATATAATGTTTTTTAAATCGTAAAAAAATATATATTTTTATCATATAGCAGAAGGACAGTATTTTACACATACCAATTTTCATTATTGTACAAGATGCGGTAAAGGAGGAAACATGTTTGATATTTTCGAAAATTTTACTACTGCTGTAAGCTGTACCTAACTCCTTAACAGGCTCATTAAAGAATAATAAAGGACTCAGTACTTCACAGGATCATTAAAGGAAACTAAAGAACTCAATAATTAAGAAGATCATCGAAGAAAAGTGAAGTTCTCAATACTTACGAGAGTCATAAAAAACTACAGAACCCAATAATAATCAGCAGTGTCATTAAAGATAACACATTAACTCAATAATTAACAGGATCATCAAAGGAAAATAAAGGGCGCAATACTTAAGAGGGTCATCAAAGAAACTAAATAAATCAATAATTGGCAGGATCATTCATGTACATGTAGAGTTTTTGTCAGTCGAGATTTAACCGAACTGGTGGAGAGGAGAAGGTGTCAAAAATCCCCTGTAGGCCGTAACAATAATTATTTTTATTTACTATGATTCTATACTTAACCTCCTGAGTCCTGAGACATTTTTTGTTTTATTTTTAAAGTTCAATATAATTCCACAATTTAAAAAAAAGGTCACTTAAATGAGGAAAATGCTGAAAAAATTTGTAGGTTACAGTTAGGGCACAAATGCAGGTAACCTATATACTTCGGGTCTCTGCACATACATCTTATATCATATTTTTTACCCTTAAAATGTAACGTTTACTGTGTACTTACTTCGAAAACATGTCCTACGTCTAATTGTGGAGATGTCGGAGCTTCTCTAGAGTTGAATATCAGAAGGACTCTAAAAAAAGCCACAGTTCTTTGTCCATATATTTAAATAAAAAAACTCCCATGACAGGTGTCCTGAAATTGTTCAATTATTTATTCACATTAATTTTATTGTTGTATTGACCTTTCTACTCCTTGCGGAATTTGTATGGAAAAGGAATGATTTCAACCAACATATTGTAATAGTACCAATACAATGAACTATAGAGGTAGGTCGTAATATTCATGTTTAAATTGTTTATTTCACTCGTTCTGAAAGGGAAGTTATGACGTGTCGCTCAAAGAACGACAGTTTCCCGTTCTGGTAACAGTGGTAAAAAATTTAACAACAGACGAACTGATTGCTGGTAAACAGAGCGACATATGACTCACGTTTTCTGAGAACGTAAATTTTGCTAGAGTCTCCGAGGTCTTGTTGCCGATTTATTGCTAACAGAGGGCATTTTACACTAGAGGTTGTTCAGTTGTCAATTATGTGAACGCTGTATTCGTTATCCTTCTAGCTCACATCCGTCTTTCGTCCATAGAATTACTTCTTGTTTCACCGGTTCAGAAACTGAAGGTTAGCATAGAATCTTTACATAGGCAGCAAAAGAAACAGTGCGATTAATTCCACGAGCACACAAACCAAGGAGCGGGAGTTCAGTTGCAGATCTGTCCTTCATTAAGTGGTTTTATACTCTGTAGAAGTGAGATGTGGCAACTTTAAACATAGGCCTATCCTGCAATCGGTGTTTTTTAAGTTGCTTATCGTATCGTCCCACGTCATCTCTTTAAACTCACACGAAAGCGGGGGGATAGAGTTGCAACGAAATATCACATTATTATTATTATTATTATTATTATTATTATTATTATTATTATTATTATTATTATTATTATTATTTTCATAAGGCATATGACTCGGTTAAGAGAGAAGTTTTATATAATATTCTTATTGAATTTGGTGTTCCCAAGAAACTAGTTCGATTAATTAAAATGTGTCTTAGTGAAACTTACAGCAGAGTCCGTAAAGGCCAGTTTCTATCTAATGATTTTCCAATTCACTTCGGGCTAAAGCAGGCAGATGCACTATCACCTTTACTTTTTAATTTCGCTCTAGAATATGCCATTAGGAAAGTTCAGGACAACACATAGGGTTTGGAATTGAACGGGTTACATCAGCTTCTTGTCTATGCAGATGACGTGAATATGTTAGGAGAAAATCCACAAACGATTAGGGAAAACGCAGAAATTCTACTTGAAGCAAGTAAAGAGATAGGGTTGGAAGTAAATCCCGAAAAGACTAAGTATATGATTATGTCTCGTAATTAGAATATTGTGCGAAGTGGAAATATAAAAGTTGGAGATTTATCCTTCGAAGAGGTGGAAAAATTCAAATATCTTGGAGCAACTGTAACAAATGTAAATGATACTAGGGAGGAAATTAAACACAGAATAAATATGGAAAATGCCTGTTATTATTCGGTTGAGAAGCTTTTGTCATCTAGTTTGGTGTGAAAAAATCTGAAAGTTAGAATTTATAAAACAGTTATAATACCGGTTCTATATGGCTGTGAAACTTGGACTCTCATTTTGAGAGAGGAAGAGAGATTGAGGGTTTTAGAGAATAAGGTGCTTCGGAAAATATTTGGGGCTAAGTGGGATGAAGTTACAGGAGAATGGAGAAAGTTACACAACGCAGAGCTGCACGCATTGTATCCTTCACCTGACATAATTAGGAACATTAAATCCAGACGTTTGAGATGGGCAGGGCATGTACCACGTATGGGCGAATCCAGAAATGCATATAGAGTGTTAGTTAGGAGGCCAGAGGGGAAAAGACCTTTGGGGAGGCCGAGGCGTAGATGGGAAGATAATATTAAAATGGATTTGAGGGAGGTGGGATATGATGGTAGAGATTGGATTAATCTCGCTCAGGATAGGGACCAATGGCGGGCTTATGTGAGGGCGGCAATGAACCTCCGGGTTCCTTAAAAGCCAGTAAGTAAGTAAGTAAGTAAGTAAGTAAGTAGGCGTAAGTAGGCTATTATTATTTTCATAAAAACGTAATGAAATTATTGAAAGTATTTCCATTTGGAATGCGTTAATTATAATGAGTACTATTAGTAAAATTGTTAATAGTTATTAATATGTAACTGCATTAAAGTTGAACTGTTATAAGTTTCTTGAAGTCGAGAGGCGCCTTGAAAAAGTTGTTGGGACACTAAGAATGCCGTAAACAGTGGAAGTTTAAGAACTTTCGCTGTAAAGGAAAATACTTACACTGCAAACGGTCTACCCTCACATGAACAGTTGTCTACGAACAGGCGCTAGTAGACATTCTACAACTTTTGCGACGGGCACATGTTTTTTTATGGAAATTGTTTGTCTTATAAAACATTTAAAAATAACTAAAAACTGTTAGACAAAATATTATGTTGAATGAATTAGTTATATATATTTGTTAAAATTACATCTGTGATATGTTGACAAGTAGGGGAGACTGGGGCAAAGTGGTCACCTTAAGAGAAAATAAGCTACAGAACGTAAATTAGCTTTGTTTTCCTCTCACAATCTTTGCTACTAAAAAGACGTTTCCTTCACCTTTTTAATACAATCATTACGAATTGTTTATTAATTCAATTTTTTATGCAATCAAGAATTTTTTGTTTGTCTGCACATTGACCACTTTACCCCAGTCCCTGGGTAATGTGGTCCCCTAAAAATAAAGATACTTCTAAATGAATGATGACAGTTATATTATGAATTTTTTCGACACAAAATGTATATTAAGCGTTTTTATCGAATAGTGCACCATTAATTCACATTGCAAAAAGACAAAAACAAAATATAGTAGTGAAAGTAGAACATAGCACAATGGAAAAAGGAACGCTGTCAACATTCATACACAAAACCTGTGTTAGTTTAAAAAAATAACATAGCATTGAAAGTAGAATTAGGATAATAAAGAAATTATTGTAAACATTTCTAAACACAAGCTAGTCTTTGTGCGAGATAATATTTTTTTTTTATTTTTTAAGTTTATTTACACAGAAATCACATTTGAAATCGTCGCTGCCATCATCTTCAAACACAGCACATTCCTCGTGAGCCCATTCTAAGCATGATGAACAACGTATCCATCCTTCATCTCCGGTTGATCTGAGATAGCCTATGTGTCCTTACAGAAAATGCACTCCGCATCATCATTATCGCTTCCTTCCTCGCTGCTTGTTTCTTCACGAAGAACGACCTTCGTCGTTTTCTGTTGCTGTTTCTTAGTTTCAATGTGATTATTTTTCATAATATTTCTCCGCACTCCCTTTATTGTGGACTGTTTGTTGTTCTTAGTTTTATCTTTGGCTCGTTTGTCCTCTCTCTCTTCAGCCAATTGATTTTTATACGGACTACTGGTCAGGATTTCAGCTGAATCTGTTTTTTCTCTTTTGGGAACGGGCAATAGTGGATTTGGGTGGAGAACTGATATCTTCCAGATTTACTGTGAAGGATGAACTACGCTGGGGAGAAATTGCTGCAGGAAGAATGATAATGGAACCATCATTAGGCGTATCTGAGGATATGGATGGAACTGGGTCAACAGGCAAGGTTTCTGAATCGTTAGAAGATTCTACATGATTGAGAGGCCTGTCAGTAGGCAACGATGGAGCGAAATCCGTATCATCAAAAACATCTTGATCAAGAGGATATAATCCACATTTTTTGAAGCCATTTATTGCATTTGTAGGTGTTGCTGCTCGTAGATAAGCCTCTCCAAAAGTTTACTGACCTAAAACTGTGTCTTGGTTCGAGTTCATTACTCTTCTCTTAAGAGTCATTCTTGGACTTCCGAATAATTTGCTGGCTTTTTTTGCAGCCCATTTCACCCTTCCTAACACACCTGATAGCCTCGCGCATTTTTGTTGGACTCCAGCTCCATTGGGAAGTTTTGCAGGGTCGATTTCTAGACATTTTATCTGTATTCTGCAACAACAAAGAAATAGTCACGAATTTAACAATTTCTGGGGCAAAATGGTCCCCTAGAAAAAAATGGGGACCACGTTACCCCGACCGCTCTATTTTAAACAAAGTCATGGCTACGGACGGATACCATCTTGTATAGTTTCGATAAACATTGAAATATGTAGTATAGAACTGGGTCTTACTTGAGCAATAACTTTATATAGTAACTCTCCTAATGACAGAACGTACAGTGCTATGAAACAGGAAGCTTATCTTACATCAGATCTTCAAAAAATGGAATTTTCTCTGTATCTTATCATTTAACACGTCCAAACACTTCAGCAGACACGTACGTAATGGCTGGATAGAGAAGGAAGTACTACGGAACTCTAAACGGAGATGGCAGCTCCAACTGGAGAGATAAGTAGAGGGTACCACTTTACCCCGGGGGACCACTATAGACAGGTCTCCCCTACCATCAGTTATCGAATCAAAGATTTAGAAATATGTGAATAAAAATCTCTAGCAGATAATTACAGATGAATAGTAGCTTGGTCGTAATGTTTGTTGGTGGACGTTATGATGAATAGAAATGTGGAAATGATGTTCGTCAACCGCTACCAAAATTACGAGTATCACTTTTGAGGTTCCAACAAGGCATCACTCATAAGGCAAATAAGTCGAAGTTAATGGGGTACGGTGGCCAGTTCCTTTCCCTCTCCATTGATTAGTAGCTTAGTTTAGTGGTGGTAGAGTGGTGGTGGTGGTTGTGGTTGATTATTATTATTATTATTATTCTTATTATTCTTATTATTATTATTATTATTATTTAGTAGTATTGAAATACCTTCTTACGTCTCATGATGGAATAAAGTTTGCATACAAGGTACATTATTTCCATCATTGAGCGTCAAATAATCGTCAAACTGACAGTGTTTTTTTTTGTATCCTCGTAAACCGTATAAATTTACTCTCCGTGCGTAATACATGCCACATGTTCTACACACAAAAACTGCCACAGATTTGAAGTTCGAAATTAAAATTAATGCTAGTATAGTCCCACAGATGGGCATTGACAGAGTAAGAGGATTATATAATTTTAAACAGTATTAAATTCCAGAAATTAATTATACCATTGAATGGTTTAGGTCATTTATACTATGTTTTTAATACTGTATTTCCTAAATTTATTTCATGAGAGAGAATTTTATATTGCTTTTTGTCATAAGCACTAAAAGAGATAATTTTCCATATAGTTTGTGTTGTTAATTCGACGTAAGAATGTCTTACATTTACTTACAAACGACTTTCAAACAACCCTGAGGTTCATTACCGCCCTCGCGTAAACCCGCCATCGATCAAGATCAAACCAGTCCCTACCATCATATTCCACCTCCCTCAAATCCATTTAATATTATCCTCCCACCTACATCTCGTCTTCCCCGAAGGTATTCTTCTTCAGGTCTTCCAACTAACACACAATACGCATTTCTGGATTCATCAACACATACGTCCACACCTGTGGACTAACGGCTAGCGCGTCTGGCCGTGAAACCACGTGGCCTGGATTCGATTTCCGGTCGGGGCAAGTTACCTAGTTGAGGTTTTTCCGGGGTTTTCCTCAACCCAATATGAGCAAGTCCTGGGTAACTTTTGGTGCTGGACCCCAAACTCATTTCACCGGCATTATCACCTTCACCTCATTCAGACGCTAAATAACCTAAGATGTTGATAAAGCGTCGTAAAATAACCTACTAAAAATAATCAACACCTGCTACATGCCATGCTCATCCCTAACGTATAATTTTGATGTTCCTAATTCAAACGTCTGGATTTAATGTTCCTAATTATATTAGGTGAAGAATACAATGCGAGCAGTTCTGGGTTCTGTAACTTTCTCCATTCTCCTGTAACTTCATCACTCTTAGCCCCAAATATTTTTGAGCACCTTATTCTCGAGCCTCAGCTTCTCTCTCAAAGCGAGAGTCCACGTTTCACAACCATAAAGAACAACCAATAATATAACTACTTTATAAACTCAAACTTTCAGTTTTTTTTAAAGAAGACTGGAATAAAAGCAGGTGTTTCCTATATTTATTCTGCGTTTAAATTCCTCTCGAGTGTCATTTATATTTTTGATACTGTTGATCCAAGATATTTGAATTTTTCCAACATTTCAAAAGATAGATTTTCAATATTTATATTTATATTTTATACTATGCTCTGGTCACGAGACGTAACCATAACCTTTGTCTTTTCGGGATTTACTTCCAAGCCTATCTCCTTACTTGCTTCAAGTAAACTTCTCGTGTTTTCCCTAATAGTTTTTGGATTTTCAACAAACATATTCACGTCATCCCCATAAACAAGGAGTTGATGTAATCAGTTCAATTCAAAACCCTCTCTGTTGTCCTGTACTTTCTTAATGGCATACTTCACAGCAAAGTTAAAAAGTAAAGGTAATAGTGCATCTCCTTGCTTTTCTCCGCAGTGAACTGGAAACAAGTCAGACATTAATTGGCCTATACGGGTTCTGAAGTAGACACTAAAATAAGTTTTAATTAATCGAGCTAGCGTCTTGAAAATACCAAATTGAATAAGACTACAACATAAAACTTATCTTAATCTAGTTATATGCCTTTTCGAAATCTATGAATAACTGATGTACTTCCATTTTTTCATATATCTGTCGAATACAAAAAATCTGATCAATAGTCGATCTGGACCAAAATTAATTATAACCAATAATTTCATCTACATAATGAGTTAATTAAAAAAAATGCAAAAAAATTTTGTACGATATCATGAAAATGATATTACTCGAATATCAGTCTTTTCCCCCTTCTTAAAGATAGGTACAATTATGGACTTCTTCTTTTGTTTTTGGCACAATTTCCTTTTCCCAAATACCAAGTATAAGTTTATAAATTTCACTAGATAATGTATTTCCACTGTCTTGTATTAATTATGCTGGAATTTGTTAGATACCTGGAGACTTGTACTTTTCAGCTTTTCTATCGCAATTTGGACTTCAGAAAATGTGGGTTCGGGTATAAATGGCTCAGCAGTTTGTATTTCAATGTTGTCCTAATGATTTCCATTTCGCCTATGTGCATTTAGTAGTCGGAAGAATGTGTTGTAAATAATAACAATAATAATAATAATAATAATAATAATAATAATAATAATATAATAGTAGTAATAACAATAATAATAATAATCATTATCATCATACAAATCTGGCTTTCAGGTATAAACTCCCTCTAATATTTTCGTTACTGGAGGTACGTTAACAGGAAGCCACAATTTAAGTCACACAGAATTACTCAAAGTTGGATTATAGAGTCTTGTCAGCCCATTTGAGTTGTGTGGATATAAAGGAAAAATTGTGACGGTGTCGTCTACAGTTCCTGGGGTTCAGTTGGTAGAGCATTCGTGTGCTAAGCGAAGGATCCCGCGAACGATACCCGGCCCCGGAACAATTTTTCCTTGAAATTATTCAATCATCATCATCATCATCATCATAGACTGAATGCGCAAAAAGTTATCTTCATCAGTAAATAATATTTACGGTGTTTCTATAGTAAATTTTGTGATACTCTTGGAAGGAGTATTAGTATATAATATTCGCTATGTTACCATATCGTCAATAACTTTTATACATAATTTTTCACAAAAAAGTAACCTATTGGAGATTTGTATGAATAGAAAGTGCCTTAAATGTCGACAAATAATCGCATGTTACAGTGCGAGTTCATCAGTTTTTCTTCACTCTATATGTACTTTTCTGTTAATATATAATTTCCTACATTGCAAATGAAACTCGATATTTAAATTTGGTCCGTTTTTATATCTTTCTAGGAAGTTACGTTTACAAATTTTTATGAAATCGAGATAATAATTATTTCAATAGTTAGTTGGGCTAAGTTCATTACCAGAATAGCCATATGCATAAGCTTTATTTGCTTAGGAAAAACGTTGCATGTGCTTCCAGTCTCAGTGGTTTTCACGCCACTAGGCATGATCACAACGTCAATTCCCGCTCGACTCTCTATAATATAGACTCTATATTATGGTTAACGTTGGCATACAAAACGCCAGGGTTAAATAAACTAATAAACATTTATTTACCAAGCGCTAGAACTGTATACTAAGTTCAAATACAATAATGGTATTGGGTCCCTATAACGTACTGCCCGATGATCAATTAATTATTGCAATCAGACAAAGGAGAAAAACATCCATGTTTGAATCTCGTGCCAGAACAGGCGAGAAGCAATTTAATGGTTAATTAATTATTAGCATTCAGTGAGGTGGATAATGCGGTCTTTGGTCACTCCAGCAGGATACCCAGATTTAAACTTTGTGTGCCTACAAGGAGTGCTTGGAATAGGACCAGTTTATGCTACGGCCATAAATCTGAAAGTATATGTGGGACAGAAGCTGCACTGAAACTTTGAGCGGAACTACTTCTCTTGCTCCTGACGTGCGCGCACACACAAGCACGTACACACACACACACACACACACACACACACACACACACACACACACACACACACACACACAAATGGTGCGAGATTCATAAACTCATCCGTATGGAAGAATCTCTTGGAACATAAATTCTGTTCTTTCAAAAAGTATAAGTTGTGGCTCTGATGTTTTTCCTCTCTCTTTCAATATCTATAACGCCTTTGCACCGAGTGGTATATGAATACATTTACATCTTTTTTTTTTTTGTCCTAGGAACTTCTAAACTGCCTCCAGAGTTCTGTTACAACAGAGAAATTTGTCACCAATTCATATATATATATATATATATATATCGTTTAGGGTAATACTATGCCGATATGATGTTTTACATTGTAACTTAATTAATATCTTAATTATTATGTTACGTAATAAGTAAGCATAATATCCATGAGTTAATATAGAGTGTAAACGCTTTGAAAATAAAGATGTAAGGTGCCAGTAAAAACAACCAGGTCACTGGCGTAGTCTAGGGGAGATGATGTTGGGTTGGAATCCCTCTTGAGTTGAGTTTTTACGTGTAACGCCTGTGTTCGACTTACATAAATAAAAAAAATTGAAGGATTTGGTGAAACACTTAGTTATACCGACGTCATTCAACTTTTGTCGTCTTGTAAACACAAATAGCTTGTAAATGCTTGTCATGACATAAACTCAACAATGTGAAAGCCTCAAAACTGCTCAGAACACATGTACAAAACTAGTCTACTACCTTGAAGAAAGATTAATACCTGTAATATTGTTGGGTTTGATGACTGTTGGAATCATGTGACGTATTTCTACTACTCATTCAAAATTGAAGTTTGTGTTATATACAGTATTAGATTATTATTATTATTATTATTATTATTATTATTATTATTATTATTATTATTATTATTAGAACCTCGATAATATGAAGCTCAATAACGCGAATGTACTGTACTATCAAATATACTTACAATTCCGGAAAAGAAAGAAAACGAGAAATTGGACCCGTACTACTTCGGGCAACGATCCACATTTTGACTTGAAATAGTGACACCGCACGGCTAAGTTTGTGTGGAAGGGATTGTGGTTAGATTATTATTTATTTATTTTTGTTTCTATTGTTATGCATTTTTTAACTGTTTGATTATTGTATTTCATACATTGATTTCTAAAACCTCTTTATACGAGAGTCGTTTCATGTCATGGTAACTAGAGAGCTGCAGAATAGAGCTTCTAACCGGTTTTCATTCGACCGATCAGAGAGGATCCGTCAAGCTAGAGTAGCGATCAGCACAGACCACCCTAGGGCTAGCGTCTGTTACCCGCGGAGAACATACTGCACTATGGTGCACTCGTAGCCGCTAGCGCGTATGCTCTCTGTATCTTCCTGCTGCAAGAAGGCGGACCCGGAGGCTCCGCTTACGCTTTACCCATTTCAGCGAGTGCTGACGACCACTGAGCTAGAGCGTCCGACCGAATGTTCGAATTTCAACCGGTTCCTCCTGGTGTTTTGCAGGCTACACTGACATTTTCTGAGTACACAAATAGAGTGTCAATTGAGGGTAATTTACCTTGTGTAATTTAAAAAATGTATTTGCTTAATACAGGCCTACAATTGATTGCATACTTTATTACACTTATATGAACCAATGGATACCGGTAATAACAGAGGAAATAAGTGGAATGCATAATATGAAATCTGCTGTGTAAAGAAATGCAAGAATAAAATAAATTACAGTTACTTACTAAATAGAGGAGAAAAGGGGTACATAATATTATATTCTATTGTAACGTTTACACTTCAGTGGTGTCTATTGCTGGTGCAATCTTCACCGCAGCAGTGAACGAAACGTTTGGTCACACAACCAACAGACCACGGCCTCATAGCCCGGAAAACTTTTCTACTATTGACACCGGCCGTGAAAGCCTACACTCCAATATCAATATGCATATGTTTAAAACAGTACTTATTAATGCCTTTTAATTACTATAAGCAGATTCATTATTTCATTAATAAATAATTTTTAAGAAATGTTTTGATCTTGACGATACCAACTGTAATACCTGAAAGAATGAATGAATGAATGAATGAATGAATGAATGAATGAATGAATGAATGAATTAAATAATTAATTAATAAAACTATCAACTAATAAATCGATGAATTAATCAATTAATAAATGAATGAACCAATCAGTGAACACTCAAACAGTCAGTGAATCCATGGATGAATGAATCGATGAGTCGATGGATGGTTGGATCGAAGGATGTTTGATTGATTAACTGTAGTGAGAAAAAAGAATTATCAATTAAATAGTAGGCCTACACGATGATAATCGAGTCCTTGCAAGGGCTCTTGACATTCCTGCATGGCTCAATGGTCTGTCTTTGCCGTTCATCCACAAAGATTGAGGAGCAACTCGAATATTCATTAAACCGAACCTGAGACACTCCGCGAGATGGAAGAGTTTTGCATACCGACTATAGAGCCAGGCATTCAATAGCAATATATGATTTTCATTTTTCGTAACCGGTTGTGCACGACTGTAATGGCAACTGTGTTATATCAGCCTATAAACCTACAGCAATAGAAATCCACTGTATGTATTTTGAAGGTAATATTGGAATGCACTTCACAATGGGACCCGGGCACATGAGTCAACGGGCAGGGGACAATCCAGAGATGGGTAAATAAGAGTAGAAATTATTTTTTATTATACACAAAGGAAACAAAATATGTACGTTACACACAGCTAACACCCTTCAAAATAGTACCCCAAGGCTTCCACACATCTTTGCCAACAATGGGAAGAGCGTTGAATAAGATCGCCTATGCATGATTCATCAATGTGTGCGACGTGTCGTCGAAACGTTGTTACGATGTCCTCCTTGATTGCATAGCGCTTTCCACGCAGCGCTTCTTCAGTTTCGGAATGAAGTTAAAGTCGCATGGACTGAAATCGGGCGAGAAGGGAGGATGTTCTAAGCTCTCACTTCCACCGCTGTGAAAGGTCCCTGATACGAGCTGCAATGTGGGGTCTAGCGTTATCATGGAACACTATGTATATATAGTATGTATATATGTATGTATG
The DNA here is from genome assembly GCF_040183065.1 of Periplaneta americana. NCBI lineage: Eukaryota > Metazoa > Arthropoda > Insecta > Blattodea > Blattidae > Periplaneta > Periplaneta americana. The sequence goes on from NC_091133.1 coordinate 61,775,372, forward strand.
TATGTATGTATGTATACTGGATTTAACGTATTGTCATATATGATGAAAGATGAGTGGAACGGAGAAAAATTCTCTCCGGTACCGGGATTTGAACCCGAGTTTTCAGCTTTACGTGCTGATGCTACACCGGATTCTAATCCCAATGCCGGATCGAATCCTCTCAATTTTTAAGTTCCATCTCATGGGTTCCCTCTAATGGCCTACCCTCATGCACTGCGTCATAGATGTATGACAGTGGGACCACAGTCTACTAGCCTAGATACAGTCACGAAGCTTGAGTTTTGAGGGTGCTAGAAACAATAGACTATGACGGTACTATTTTGCATTGCCTGTAATGAGGCGATATTAGCGATCCTAGTGGTGAGCAACTACCTAATGTTTGCTCATTTACTACGTATTGAGCTTCGCGTCTGTATATACTAGACTGTGGTGGGACTATGTCCACACACATGTGCAGAGGTACACTCGTTATGAGTGACTAAGTGACCGGGATCCGACGGATTAAGTGCCGTCTTAAATCACTAAGTGATTATTCGCATACCATATATTATTATAATGTACCGAAGTACATATGATATTTCCGTGCAGGTATTCTGCGTCATCATATGATGAAAGATGAGTGGAACAGACGCAGAATATCTGCACGGAAATATCATGAGCCTTTCAGAGCAGAAGTGGTGTAAGTCAAAAATGGGTAATGAGGGTTAAATCAAACATTCTGTAAAATACAACACAAAACAACAATTAATATTCAATTTACTTAAGCTATTAGTAGTCAGTGGATAGCAAGAAGGCCATATTAATTGCTACTTTGCGCTGTATTTTACAGAATTTTTACTTTAAACCTCATTACCTAAATTTGACTTACACCACTTTTGCTCTGAACGGCTCATATGTACTTCGATTATTATTATTATTATTATTATTATTATTATTATTATTATTATTATTATTATTATTGGGTTATTTTACGACGCTGTATCAACATCTAGGTTATTTAGCGTCTGAATGATATGAAGGTGATAATGCCGGTGAAATGATCCGGGGTCCAGCACCGAAAGTTACCCAGCATTTGCTCCTATTGGGTTGAGGGAAAACCCCGGAATAAACCTCAACCAGGTATCTTGCCCCGACCGGGATTCGAACCCGGGCCACCTGATTTCGCGGCCAGACGCGCTGACCGTTACTCCACAGGTGTGGACTTGTACTTCGATACATCATAATAATATAATATGTATTGTCACATGTTCTGAAGATATAACAACGAAACGATCCTCTTATTTATAGTCCTGAATTGTTTTTATTTAAAGTTACGGTAAAGTAATTCCAAATGTTTGATAATGCGAACGAATTATTTCAAATTCTGTTACTACTACTACTACTACTGCTACTACTGCTACTACTAGTACTACCACTACCACTACCACTACCACTACCACTACCACTACTTTGTATTTCACTCCAATTTTATAGTTATTGCAACTGGCGTTCATTACTTTCTTGATCGCACTGTAGATTTTTGAGTATTAAAATGCATTGTGCTCATATGTTATAATATTGAAGTCGACATTTGAAGGTTAAACTTTTTCAGAGCTTCGAGAGTACCCGACATGAATGCTACGCAAGCCTGTAAAATTGAATTAAAAACTTTTTGATATTAAAAAGTCTGAACTGCAGTATGAAAGCAAAAAGAAATCTGGCACTCATTTCTACTGCGTCAGTGGCTCGCACACAACTTGCGCCTGGAATGACGTTCGTATCAATATCGCATTCGCTATGTACCGCTATTCCTACTATCTGCGAACTAGTCAACAGGTGAAATGTCGATTATTTTTTGTAACGGTTTGAAGCTGAACTTGGCGTTGTTACACTTGAATTTTCCATGAGTGTACCTTGTAGTTCGAGTTCCGTTAACTGAATTCCGATTGATTGCGCTCTACGCCATGATGAAATTATAATTTCGTCAGATTGCAGTAGGAGCTAAGTCCAACACGGCAGTAACGTGGCGGACATCACTTTCAACATTTATGATTCATCGAATGCTCGGAATTTCAACACGCATTATTTAGAAGATCAACACCTTTCGCAGACTAAACACACATTTCATTCATTCATTCATTCATTCATTCATTCATTCATTCATTCTCATTCGCTCATTCATTCATTCATTCATTCATTCATAATTTAAGTCACTCATTTTGCACTAAAACCAGAAGTAAGTGTAAGTTAAACCAACATAAGTTGAATAGTTATATGATAGAAAATTTGTTATTAAATTGTGTAAATATTGTGTATAATCACTATTTGTGAATGTAGGTATCAGTTTTAAGATTAAGTTTATGTACGTTTAAACTATTAATAAATAATACTAATACTAAGTCACTCATTCACGTTCATTTGCTTACACATTCATTCGCTGAACACTGAACACCCATTCACCACCTCATTTACACACTGTCAGTCGCTAACTTTCTCATCATCTCATTCAATTTTTCAGTGACTCTCATTCATTTCTCAAGTCACACTCTTATTCACTCTTCAGTCACTCATTCTCTCACTCCCTATTGCAGTCACTTACTCCCCCATTCGCTATTTCAGTCACATACCCTCTTATTCACTCTTCCAGTCACACACTCCTTCATTCATTCTGCAAGTCATACACCCTCTTAATCCCTTTTCCAGTCGCTCTTGCTCCCATTTACTCTTCCAGTCACATACCCTCTTCCAGTCACACACTCCCTCATTCATTCTCTAAGTCATACACCCTCTTATTCCCTTTTCTAGTCGCTCTCGCTCCCATTTACCCTTCCAGTCACATACCCTCTTCCAGTCAAACACTCCCTCATTCATTCTCCAAGTCATAAACCCTCTTATTCCCTTTTCCAGTCGCTCTCGCTCCCATTTACTCTTCCAGTCACATACCCTCTTCCAGTCAAACACTCCCTCATTCATTCTCCAAGTCATACACACTCTTATTCACTTTTCCAGGCGCTCACGCTCTCATTCACTCTTCCAGTCACATACCCTCTTATTCACTCTTCCAGTCACACACTCCTTCATTCATTCTGCAAGTCATACACCCTCTTAATCCCTTTTCCAGTCGCTCTCGCTCCCATTTACTCTTCCAGTCACATACCCTCTTCCTGTCACACACTCCCTCATTCATTCTCTAAGTCATACACCATCTTATTCCCTTTTCCAGTCGCTCTCGCTCCCATTTACTCTTCCAGTCACATACCCTCTTCCAGTCAAACACTCCCTCATTCATTCTCCAAGTCATACACACTCTTATTCACTTTTCCAGTCGCTCACGCTCTCATTTACTCTTCCAGTCACATACCCTCTTATTTACACTTCCGTCACACACTCCCTCATTCATTCTGCAAGTCATACACCCTCTTAATCCCTTTTCCAGTCGCTCTCGCTCCCATTTACTCTTCCAGTCACATACCCTCTTCTAGTCACACACTCCCTCATTCATTCTCCAAGTCATACAACCTCTTATTCCCTTTTCCAGTCGCTCTCGCTCCCATTTACTCTTCCAGTCACATACCCTCTTCCAGTCAAACACTCCCTCATTCATTCTCCAAGTCATACACCCTCTTAATCCCTTTTCCAGTCGCTCTCGCTCCCATTTACTCTTCCAGTCACATACCCTCTTCCAGTCAAACACTCCCTCATTCATTCTCCAAGTCATACACCCTCTTAATCCCTTTTCCAGTCGCTCTCGCTCCCATTTACTCTTCCAGTCACATACCCTCTTCCAGTCAAACACTCCCTCATTCATTCTCCAAGTCATACACCCTCTTAATCCCTTTTCCAGTCGCTCTCGCTCCCATTTACTCTTCCAGTCACATACCCTCTTCCAGTCAAACACTCCCTCATTCATTCTCCAAGTCATACACCCTCTTAATCCCTTTTCCAGTCGCTCTCGCTCCCATTTACTCTTCCAGTCACATACCCTCTTCCAGTCAAACACTCCCTCATTCATTCTCCAAGTCATACACCCTCTTAATCCCTTTTCCAGTCGCTCTCGCTCCCATTTACTCTTCCAGTCACATACCCTCTTCCAGTCAAACACTCCCTCATTCATTCTCCAAGTCATACACCCTCTTATTCCCTTTTCCAGTAGCTCACGCTCTCATTAACTCTTCCAGTCACATACCCTCCTATTCACTCTTCCAGTCACACACTCCTTCATTCATTCTTCAAGTCATACACCCTCTTATTCCCTTTTCCAGTCGCTCACGCTCTCATTGACTCTTCCAGTCACATACCCTCTTATTCACTTTTCCAGTCACACACTCCTTCATTCATTCTCCAAGTTATACACCCTTTTATTCACTTTTCCAGGCGCTCACGCTCTCATTCACTCTTCCAGTCACATATGCTCTTATTCACTCTTCCTGTCATACAATAACTATGGAGTGTGGGACAGAAACATGGACATTACGACGAAATGAAGAGAAACGAAGAGAAGCATTTGAAATGTGGATATAGAGAAGAATGGTGCGTATGAAGTGGACAGACAGAATAAGAAATGAAGCTGTGTTGGAAAGAATAGGTGAAGAAAGAATGATGCTGAAACTGATCAGAAAGGGAAAAAGGAATCGGTTGAGTCACTGACTGAGAAGAAACTGCCTATTGAAGGATGCACTGGAAGGAATGGTGAACGAGAGAAGAGTTCGAGGCAGAAGAAGATACAGATGATAGACGAAATTAAGATATGTGGATCATATGCGGAGACTAAGAAGAAAGCAGAAAATAGGAAAGATTGGAGAATGCTGGGTTTGCAGTGAAAGACCTTCCTAGAGGCAAAACATGTATGTATGTATGTATTTATTTATGTATGCACTATTTTTTTGCACAATCATATTTTCAGAATTGCAAATACTATATAATTTTTACGATACTTTGTAATTAAAAGTACACTCTAAATTTACTTTTGAAAATCTTTTGGTATTGTTTCGTAGAAGCCAATAGATAACTAAGTAACCCTATTAATAGATGTTGATGTTCCGCTATTTTAGTTATGTAACTATTATACCTTTGGAGTAGAATTATTTTGCTAAAAAGGTTAGTAAAAGTTTGTATTATAATAATAATATATCCGATACACCCTATGAATTAAGATGACTGAAAGCGACAATTCTAACATGTCCGTGGATGTAAATAATGAAGAGTTATGGAAAATTGGCTGTACTTCATTGGTGCTGCTGTGTTCTGTGTAACAGTACTAATGCTGTTATGAGCTGAAGTCCTAACAATAACCTTTTTCTCTATTAACCGCTCCGGGTGTTGTAAATCCAACATTAAACACGATCTTGCAAAAAAAAAATATATATATTCCTCTAGGAAAACTAATAATAATGTACAGAATTATATCTAATTTTGGTTACGATTTCCATTTAATTTCATTATAATAGTCCATACGACGTACCAGAAATAAATATGTAGATCTAAGTGTGTACCATAAGCTATTTAAGGGACAAGGTGGGGGACTACTGAAATTACTACTTCCATATTTTTAAAGCAACATTAATCGAATATTTTTTATTGGTATAACTGGTTAATAATAACACATGAATAAAATTTCATCTCTCTGTATCATGAGATATGGTTTATATTTAAATGATATTTTAATATAATACTGAATCGCTTTATGCTAGTAGAGTGAGAAAGTACCGGAACTTCGGGTGGCAACGCCGTGCTCTATAGGCAACTTCTCTGCTTTGTCCGTGTGGTATGCGACCTTCTCTCCAGGCGTGTAAAATCAATGTGAACATGTGTAGATAATTTTGTTGCAGATGGCATACAGGGTGCGAATTAATTAGGGGAATAGGGGGAAAGTTATCCTCCTCTCATAAATTCATATTAACATCCTTGTCATGGATAACTTCCATCCCCCTTTACAAAATAGAATTGTTTTAATACTTTATACTTTATAAAATATAAACTAAGCAAAGAAAATAACTTGATGTATTATCATAACCAGCAAGCAAACAACAATCTATAACTTAGGAATTATACATCTTATCTTAAGCCTGCTCATGGATATAATTATTATTATAATCAAGATGCAAGACAAGCAACTCAGTGCGACCAAGCGTTGAGCCTTATCGAATGAGGATAATAATAATTTTATGTATGGAATTCTCTATCTAGGATTCTATCCCCCCTTATCAGAAATCTTAATTCGCACCCTGACGGCATATAACCATTTACACAACACCGCCTTCAAAGTACGCCTCCTAGGCAGTGACACACTTCTGCCAGCGTCCATACAACTTCTCGAAACGTTCCTGCAGCCCAGAACGCTTGTTGTATGAATTTTCACTTCTTCGGCTGAAGCAAACCGCCGCCCTTGAGTAGGGATTTGACCTTTGGAAATAAGTAGAAATCTGCTGGAGCAAGATCTAGAGAATATGGTGACTGTGGAAGGATAGGTATTTTGTGTTGAGCGAGGAATTCGCTCAGCGACCGATGTGCTGGGGCATTGCCATGATGGAGAACCCAGTTCTGTTCTCGCTACAAGTTGCGTCTTCTTCGTCGAACTGCATCACAAAGACGCCGAAGAATTGCAACATACGCCTCCTTATCGACAGTTCGACCTTCAGGAATAAACTCGAAATGTACGATACCCTGGATATAGAAGAACACTTCAAGCATTACTTTCCAAAACATCGATTGTATTTACGTTAGTTTCACATTAACCACTCGATTATTCGTTTTTGAGGTGTGTGTATTCACCTATTCTATTAATGCCCCTTCAAGTGGAGGGGCGTGAGCTTGGAACTTTCCTGTCGTGTAGGCCGCTTGGATGGACCCATTGTGCTACCCAGAATGGAATAGTGTGCATGGGCTAAGGCCTCCTCGCTTACAGATTTCCCTACGGGCTTCTACGAACTCCCCTAAAGCCTACAGCATCACTTACCCGGAATGAAATGGTGTGCATGACCTCAGGACCCCGCTCTTACAGGATCTCCTACGGGCGTCTCCGAACACCCCTACAGGCTACAGAATCACTTTATCTTTCCGCGTAGTGTCTCAGGAGACAGCTACGTTACATAGCACTACCACCAGCAACTAATGACCACATACCACGGGTCGAAGTTCGGGGGCGGCCCGCAGCCGACATTATATCGGAACAAACGCAAAATATGGCGAAGATCCGAGATCCAATGCCGATAGTCACCCAGCAATCTGTTTCAATTGATTAAGAGAATACATAGAAAAAACCTCAACCACAGCATTTATCCCAACCAGGATTTGAACACGGACCCCTCGTTTTACGGTCATACATGCTAACCGTTACTCTACACTAGTCGACGTGTGCACTCATATTCATTTATGTAATGTTATTATTTTTTCACATAGTATGTAATCTCCAGTGAAAATGAAACTATTCTCCTAGAAGTTATGTACATCCTAACTTAAAATATTCATAAATGATCCATCATTACTCTGTGAAAGTGACATCAAATTATAGCTTTAACCCTTTTTGCATCAGTAGTTGTGGTATTAGTAGATTTATAATGATTTTTTCATGAGTTCACGTAAAAATCCTCTTAATATTCGATTAAATTTATGGTAAGCCCCGATAAAGAAACGAGTTACAAAGGAGTACTTTATAGGGAAATGAACTCCATATGCATTATGCGTGTGTCAGACGGTGTCGATGTTAAAACGGAATTTGAGAGTTTGTGTTGCTGAGTGGTTCAGTTTAATATCATGAGTGAGCATTAATATTCAAGGTGTATTTGGTTTTCATTACTTCTGTGGAAGGGAAGCATCGACGAAAGTGAGGAATATTGCATGCACACCGGAGCCCATTGTGATTTGCATCGAGTGATCAATCAAGTGTAATTCATCTACTTCATTAACCGACGGAGTAACATTGTTAATGCAAACACTGAACCCCGGCTGTTTGGTCACAGCACGAAGCGGCTATTTACTTGTTCACTACTGGACATAGCCCATATTACACGCTACGTGTACGTGATCTATGACCTGTACACTGTGCAGTGTTTGTCCTTCTTAGGTGACATCCAGAAGTTCCCCAAAGACATCAACATTGCGGAAAGTAGTACAGAATGTCCATTTATTTGAAAACAAATTTGGCGAAGAAACTTTGAATGTTCTTTCTCGTGTAGGCCTATTTCTTCCGTCTTTTGAATACTTCATTTTAGTATCGCGTAATAATTTTGTTAATACGTAGTAACAATAATAATATAATAATAGTAACAATGATAATATTGTTATAAAATATTTATTCTGCCGTAGTAACTATTAAATAAAATCAGTTATATGTATTCGAAATTTTCTTCTCCTCTGTGATTACCTTCTTTGCTTATTATTATTATTATTATTATTATTATTATTATTATTATTATTATTATTACAATTACTATTGTTATTATTAATAGCACTAAATTTATTACTATTATTATTTATTATTAAAAGCCTATTATTGTTATTATTATTATTATTCTTATTATTATCTCTTCGTTATGCTCAGTTTTATATATATATATATATATATATATATATGTTTTTTTCTTTTTCATTTTCATTTAATTTACTCAAATTCATTCCTCTCTAACTAAAATCTTTATATTTAATTTTTTCCGGTATTTTTTCCTAGATTTTATTTTCTCTTTCGATTTGTACTTTCCTACCTTTTCTCCTTTCCTTCCATTTCGTCTCTTTTTGTTATTCTGACTTCCTTTCATCTTTTCCTTCTTTCATTTGCATCTATGTTTCCTTTCCTGCTGCCTTCCTCACCCTTTACCTTTCTTTTTCCTTGTTTCTGCGCTTCTCTTTTTCTTCCGTTCCCCTTCTTTTCCCCTGTTCTTCCTCTTCTTTTTTCTCTGCTACTCATTTTCCCACCATCTTTCTACTTTCTTTTTCTCTTCTTTTTCCACTGTCCTTTCTCTTTTCCTTTCTTTCCATTCTTCCTTTTCCCCTTTCCTACCTCTTCTCCTGTCCTTTCTTTACATTCTCCTTTCTTTTTCCCCTTTCCTTTCTCTTCCTCTGTCCTTTCTCTATTTTCTTCTGTTTCTCTCCTTTACCCCCTTCCCTTCCTCTTCTTTCTTTCTGTTTCACTTCTTCCTCTGTCCTTCCTTTTCTTTCCTTCTTTTCCTCCTCTTTTTCCCCATCCTTCCTCACTTTCTTTCTTTCTTTCCGTTCTCCTTACTTTTCTCTCTATTCCTTCCTATTCCTCTATCATTCCTCTTCTTTCCTTCCGTCTCCCTTCTTTTTTACATTTTCCTTCCTCTTCCCCTGTTCTCACTCTTCTCATTTCCTTCCGTTCCGCTTCTTCTTTTCTCCTCTTCCCTTCCTGTTGCCCATTATTTCCTTCCTTCATTACCTCCTCTTTTTACTAATTTATTGATTTACTAATCCATTTATTAATTGAAGGGTTCAGAGCCATAGTGGGCCAAGCGCCATTTATTAAAAACGGAGAAAGCAAGGATTAAAGTTAAGTGAATACCATAGTTTAATGAAGATTGACATATCATTTAGTTTTAATGTGTATACTTTATATTACTTGCTATTTGTTTCCATTGAATTATGGTAATAACTTCATTTTAACCCTTGTTTTTTACGGTTGGCGCTTGGCCCACTATGGTTCTGAACCCTTCAATTTACCCATCCATTCGACCGTTCACTTTGTAACTGTGAAATCCATCTCTTTGTGTTTTTAGGATATATTAATGTCAACATTTTTACAATTTTACCAAGCTTATTAATTGATATTCGTAAACTTTCTGAGTCCAATAAAATTATTCGGTCTTGTCGTCTGCAAGTAAAATAGAATCTCAAACAGCTTTTCCAAATTTAAAATTGTTTTATTTTCATATTCCATTCGTGAATAACTAAATCTCAGCCTCTTCTTTATATTATTCTAGTCAAATTTTCAGCATAATTAGATATGAACTTGTTCAGATTTGTTGGAAGCATTGTATAATACTGCAGTGACACATACAAAGATGTGCCTATTTTTCGTTCTGTCAATCGATAATCCGATATGCGTGAGAAATGGTAGCAAAATTGGGAGTGTCTTGATTTTGCAAAACAAAGCCATTAGAATTCTATGTCAATCAAGCTATCTTGAACATTGTGGACCACTTTTCAAACTATCAAAAATATTGTCATAAATTTATATGACGTAGTCCTTTACACTCGATACAATATAGTCAATTACTCATTAGTAGCCAGTATACATGATCATGAAATTAGAAATACTGAACAAATTAATATTCCATATAAGACTAGGAAAAATTTTTCTGACATGAGGATGAAATTATATAATAAGCGTCCCAGTCAATATTATAAGTTACCAACAAATAGTTTCAAAAATAGTTTTTATATTTGGCTTTTAATTAAATTTTTCTACTCTGTAGATGTGTTTTTAACATAAATGCATACAGTATGATATTGTTTTTTAATAAATACATTTATTTACATTTAGTTACAAATAATACATTAAGAGTGAAGTATTTTAATTAATTTTTAGAATTTCAAAATATTTCGTGTTTTCATTCTAGTTAAATTTTATTGTTTTCAATTATATGTGTAGTTTCAAAAGCATATTTTTTTTTCCCCTTTCTGTATTGTGACGAAACCTATCACTGTATGTTTAATGGCTTAATAAATTGAGTTGAATTGAAAAGAGGAGGTCATCACTTCGATGTTTTACTGTAAATTACAGGTAGTTTTGATCCGACAGTTTTGTAATGGCGCATCTTTTTACGACATCAAGACCGCTGCGCAGTCGGAAAGAAGACATTTTGTGGAAGGACACCCTGTAACACTAAGATACAGCGATCTATATTACGTGCAGCTTAGAGGCTCCATTATATAAATGTATCGAAGATCGATGTCTATATATGTTTCGGGAAAGACAGCTACTTTACTCAGTCAAGACTGCCGGTTGGCTTCTCTAGGAGCTGAAAATTTCTGCTAAAGTAGTATCCCTAAGACCCGCATCTCAGTGTCAAATAAAAAGCGAGGATGAATGCACTTCTTTCTTTACAAGTTAATAAACTGCCGCTGAAACCTCAGTTATAAAAAAAAAAGGCAGGTCGTCGCTTGCAGCGGAGTGGCTTAAACAGAATGCATGAAGAGACTCTCAGATGATCATTTACTTCCCTCGAGGAACAGAAGACATTTGGAAGATCTTGTGAACTCCAGAGTGAAGTCGGAGAGAATTAAAATTTCATTTCTTCTCTTTCTTTCTCTCTCTCTCTCTCGTACCTCTTTTGACTCTCTTTTACCATCGAATCTACTTTGCAGTCGACGTTACAAAAGATTTAAGGATTGGATCTTTATGCCAGTCTTCTTGTCAAGTTATTCGTCATATATTCGTCACGTTGCTATCTTAATTATTCATGCGTGTGTTAAGACTCAGACATTGCTGAGTATTTCGTTGACTTTTCGATTAGTGATGAAATTTGAATGCCCGGTGTATACCGGGTTAGTACAAAAGAAATAGACATTTTCAGTATTGTATAAAAGAAAAACTATATGTGATACCGACAGGCATTTTGCTCTGTTAGGTTGAGGAATTGAGGAACTACTTCAACTGTATTTGGAAGGATGAACTCCAACTTCCCTGGACGAAACACTGTCACAGTGCTAGATTGGCCGTACAACAGACGATAGTCCACTGCTGTGGTGTAACGTTTAGCCTGCCTGACCATGATACGAGCAGAGCCAAGTTAAAAATCTGTTGGGACAAGTTACCTGGTTGACGTTTTTCCGGGTTTTTTCTTCAACCCATTAAGAGCAAATTCTGAGTAACTTTCGGAGCAGGGCTCTGGACTCATTTCGCTTGCATTATTACCATCATATCATTCAGACCCTATATAAGCACTGTAGTTGATAAAGCGTCGTAAAATAATCAACATAAAACAAACGACAATCGCGCTTTCGCACGGTGGCCACCAAGGAGCCCCGATCTCACACCGTGCGACTTCTTTATTTGAGGATTTGTGAAACATTATGTTTACTTCCCTAATGATTTAGATGAGTTGAAACCGCATCACGACTGCTGTGGCTGGTATCGATTCAGATTATGTTACACCGGGTTTGGGATGAACTCGACTATTTCCTTGATGTGTGCCGTGTGACACAAGGAGCACAAAGTGAACATTTGTGAGTTCCCAAAGTAAATTTGAAGAATTACTTACTTCATGAGAACAATGTAAATTGATTCCTGATAACTTTAATAGTTTTGTATTTATGAAACATTTGTACTAACCTGGTACTGTGAGTTTGAAAGACATGTTGGTTCAGAAAAGTGTGAATACAATTAATAATTATATATAGGGGGAAGTCTTGCAGTACCGACCGCTTAAGGTTTTTGGGTTATAAATAAGAAAACATTCAACTTTTTGACACACTTTTTTGATATAATGTAAGTACATATATTATTGAACTCAATGGTAATTACAAAAAAAAATTCAGAAATTAATATTAATACAAAACTTAAACAAATTAAATGTCCATAAAATCGATACAATCAGAAAATTGGCAGGCAGTACCGGTCACATATTACTTTTGACAAAAATCACATTCATACGTGTCACATGTCTCAGGAATGCTGGCACAGGCTTCATGAGCCCACATTCGGCATGAAGCATGGATCCAATCTTCGTCATGAGATTCCCCGCAAAAAATACATGTAGTTTCCTTCTTTTCGTCATTTTTCTTAGTTTCTTTCTTGAGCTGTTTGGGAAGAATTTTCCTGATAGGGGGCGTTTCCCACGCACTAGGCTCTTGACTTCTCTCTTCAACTTTTCATTATTTTTTTCTTCTAGATATGTCTTTGTACAGTAGTGGCACTAGTTTCGTCACAGTTATAAATTTTATAGGGGTGAATACATGTTTTTTCCATTAGATTTGTAAGATTCTCAAAGAATCGATTGACTTGTGGCTTGTTAAACCCAATTGATCTATTAAAGCTTGTCGATTCAGGAGTTCGGAGAGACAAATTCGGGTACCGTTTCATGAAATCATAATAAAATTGCTTACCAGAAGTCTTTTTGTCACGGTTGAATTTATGAGGAATTTTTAAGTCCTCAGCAAGTTGAAAAGCTAGATTCAAAAACTCTTTCCTTGTGAGTGATAATAATCTATCAGGATCCAATAGAACACCTTCGAATTCGTAGGTTTAAAACGGCCAAGTGCATGAGTGAATGTAATTTCCTTACCTCTTTTTACGGCAGAAATATGATCAGTCAACATACTTTGGGGGATATTGTATATTTCAGCAGCTTTGAGGATAGCAAGTTGGCCTGTTAACACTTTCTCTACAGCCTGTTTAATAGAATCTGGATGCCATTTTCCTTTGGAAGGTCTACTTATCACTGGAGGAATCATAAACGTCCTATAAAAATATTAAACGAACATAACTAACATGGAAGAATATGACCGGTACTGCAAGATCAAGAGGTGACCGGTACTGGCTGACACGCAGCAAAACATATAATATATTTTTCTATAGCACCATTGTGATATGTAACATGGATCATGCACAAAAGTAATTCATAAATCATGACTGAATCGAATGAAACAAGATTTATAACGATACTTACCGAATTGCCTCGGTGTCAGTCAATTTAGATTTAGTCGATTCGCGCCACAGCAAACAGAAAAGTCTTTCAACAGACTTTGTTAACGAATGAATGTAGATTTAAGTTTGAATTATTTACCAGTGATTACTGACTGTTAGAAGTAACGTACACTACATTTCGCGTCTGCTAATTGTTGTCGGTATTTAAAAACACACACTGACCGGTACTGTATGCTGACCGGCGCTGGAAGACTTCCCCCTAATAATAAATTTTCAGTCAAATACACTTTTCAATTTGTGAGGTCAGATAATCTGTTACATCACAATATTCAGTACGAAGTCACTAATATTTTCGACTTTAAAAGTCATCTTCAGGTGCATGAGATGCAAACAATATTTAAATTAGGTGATAAGTTGATCTAGCAATTAATAACATGGTAAGTAATGCACGTACTGGCATTTACATTTATATAAATTTCGTGTCTCTTGAGGTAAACTGTACATGGTAAAGCTGAACACTGATGCTAGATTTTCGTGTGTATATAAGACAAGGAGAAGGCACAGCATGATATTAACCTTATACAATTAAAGGCTAAATATTCTCATTATATCGTATCATTAAAATTAAATTTGTACAGTTTGATATTAACTATGTTAAAATGTTAAATATAATGTATAAATTTAAAAGAGATGGAGAAGCTGTGATGCAAATGCTGTTGGTGGGAGAGCACGCAGTCTAATTCGTCGTGGTGAATGCCATAGTTGTCTGAAAATATTTTAGTCAATTTTATAGGTTGTTATTAATTTTGAAAAGATTGTGAGAGCTGATATCAGCGTTTCTTAAAGGTTTATTATATTTGTACTTACATAGTTGTTCAGTTGTTTGCATAAGGTTAATATCATGCTGTGCCTTCTCCTTGTCTTATATACACACGAAAATCTAGTATCAGTGTTCAGCTTTACCATAAACAGTTTACCTCAAGAGGCACGAAATTTATATAATTGTAAATGCCAGTACGTGCATTACTTACCATGTTATTAATTGCTAGATCAACTTATCACCTAATTTAAAAATTGTCTGCATCTCATGCACCTGAAGATGACTTTTTAAAGTCGAAAATATTAGTGACTTCGTACTAAATATTGTGATGTAACAGATTATCTGACCTCACAAATTGAAAAGTGTATTTGACTGAAAATTTATTATTATATATAATTATTAATGGTACTGTGAGTGTTATTTTGTAGAAATCTATGTACTTTATGTCAATGAGCCATATACTTAGAGGTTAAAATTTTATAAATGTGACGCACACTAACAACACTTCTGGGATATGATAACGCGAAACTTGTAAACGCGTTAAAAGAACTTAAAATACATCTATGGGCTTTGAAAGTGGCATCATAGATGTGAGGAGCGCTACACAAAAATACACTACCTGTAGCGTATTTCACATAATCTACTTAGAACACAGGCATTGTTAAAGTAGACTAGTTTCTATATTAACGTTATGTATTTTGCAATATTTCCGTTTAAAAGAAATAGGAGACATGCTTAGATCTACCGGATGTGTCACAATTACAGGTGACTAGAGGATATTGAAATAAGGCGAAAGTACTCTACTAGATAATCAAAGATTCGGAAACCAACCGTTTCCGAGATATTTTATCATTGTTGTCTCCAAGAGAATACATGTCGTGCATTTGCTATCTCATTTCTTATCTGGTAGACAGATGGTCGTCCGCACCTTAATTTTTTTTGTAGCATGAACTATGCGACCTTTTGGATGATATGTATCTTTGAAGATGGTATGCATGAGCGAGTACCGTCCCACTTTCATTTGAACATTTCAGAATTTTTACGCACAAGCTTTCACAGTAAGTATATATGCCGTGGCTTACCAACACCATGACCTCCCAGGACCCCCTACTTCAATTCTGTGGAATTTATTTTTTGTTTCAGGATATTTTATATGTTTTGTGTTGTTCTTGGTAACGTCAACGAACTTCGGAAACGCATAGTCAGTGATTGTCAACGTATTAGTGACACTCCAGTTATATTCTACGATTGTCGATGACGAAAAATGCATATACTTGCCTTATCAAAAAGGTCTTATCATTGAGTACATGTTAAACGCTCTCTTCTTCCGGTGCATATCGGATGATATGTTACCCATAGGACGTGCACTAACGAGACATAATAAAACCTTACAAATTTCGAAATTTTTCTCTGTTCCACCTATCCTTCATTCTAAGCAAACGTTAGATTAGTGATGACGTATTCGGCTGCAACGTCGACATTGTAAGCATTAGGATGATCTACTCTCGCGTTTAGCGAAGATTGCTCTTTACAAAGAGCGCGAGTTGGTCACCACTGGTTTAGATGTTAAAATTATATATTTATTTGAAAGGAAATTGAAAATATCGAGTGGAATACTATGTCTAGTAAATTTTAAATACAATAGAGCATCGATTATCTGAAACAATTGGGGACGGGAAGTGTTCGGATAGGCCTAAGTGATATTTCGGATAACCGATCATTTACGAAAACAATTGTACCGGTGTCATAGGAGCAGTATGAAACAAAGAAACATTGATTTTGGACACAAAACTGTAGACTACACACACACACACACACACACATACACACACACACACACACACATATATATATATATATAATTATCACACGTTTTACAAATAACACAAGAACTGACTAGCCTAGTTTGACAAGTTCAAAATGGCTATTAAAGTAGGCCTACAGTTTAGGAAATGAAGTCCTATTTTTCTCCTTTTCTTTTTTCCTTCAGAGCTGAAACTCGTTTTTTTTTGTCGCTAAATCTCGCAAACAACGCTAGCGGAACTTCTATATAGCGCGCGCGCAAATTTGAATTTGCCGACTGGAACGCTTTCTGTTGACCGATGTTTCGGTTGATCGATATTCGGATAATCGATGCTCTACTGTAGTATATTTCTTCCTTTTAAAAAAATCCGGTATACAGACCTCCCTAGTAGCCAAAGGCTGAAAGTTTGAACATATACAGTCGTAGAAAAAAAATTTGTTGCACAGTTATTTTACAAGTAACCTATAGTCCTGTACAGTGACTTGGCGCAGTGGAGGCGAGGTCTATCTGTGCCGGAGTGTATTGCGGGCAACATCAGCTCGAGGCCGCTAAGGGGTAAGACGCTCGTAGTAGAGAGTTGAGATAGAAATGATCCCCTCTCTGCAAGCGATTGGTAGTTTCGTTCAACAAATGCCTCTCCCCAGAGTAGTCATTGGTCCTAGCCCTCTCACATACCACTTGCGCACACGTCTTATTTCGTCTTTCTACTCCACAGATCCCTGGGACAGGCCGTAATAAGCCTTATAGTCGTCTATAGCGCATATCTTCCAGTAAGACATATCGTCCAACGAGATATTTCTAGTTTCCAGTAACGGTATTATTCCATTTATTTATACTTTGTTGAATGTGGTGCCTAGTAACGTTACTCTTTCACATACTTACTTACTTGCTTACTTACTTACTTATTTTTAAGGAACCCAGAGGTTCATTGCCGCCTTCACATAAACCCGCCTCTTTCACATATATTTTAAACTTTGTAAAATAGAAGAAATTATCTACATGAGTAAAGAAAAGCCAGTAGTTTTGTTACCACTTCCACTTACCCGTTTGTGTGAAAATTCGTTGAGGTATTTAAATGATGAAGTGTACATGAATGAACAAACAATTGTTCAACTTCATACAGGTGCATCCCCCTCTTAATAAGAAGTAAATTCAAATTCAGGACCGCATTGAAGAAATGGTAGCAGTTACCAAGATTACAAAGAACACAATCGTGTGGAGGACCACCTCAGAGGATTTGGTTACAGAGTAGTTATTAATCCAACAGAACATAACCGTGAATCAGTAGATGAACATTACATTATTTACTTATATTATATTGTATTGTATTGTATTGTATTATATTATATTATATTATATTATATTATATTATATTATATTATATTATATTATATTATATTATATTATATTATATTATATTATATTATATTATATTATATTATATTATATTATACTAGTGGCTTGTGCAGCAAATCCTGCTGCAAACTAAGTTCGTTAGACTTTCAAATAAAAATTTTTCAGATTTATTTTCAATGAAGAATACTTGTCTTTTTAATAGTTATTTGCTTCCATAATAATGAAACATACTCCCTCTGAATGGATTTTTTTAGGCCAAATACTTTCTCTTGAACCTATCCAACTTCAGTTTTTGAGTTTCAACGCGAAAACGCAAGTATCAATGTCAGGATGATAGCAGTAGCTATTTCAGGTCATTGTGGATTGTAGGCGAAAGTTAAAAAATGTCAGGTTTGCTAAGCTTTCGAACAATAGCATTTTCGTATAGCTGCTGCATGTAGAACTTGAAATATAGACCGTAAAATCATTTTATCCTACTAAGAGATCTTGCTGAAATGATCTGGAGAATACAAAATTTTCTAGGCCTCTTATTTTAACAGTAAGTAATACCTTTTTATCTTTCCTTAGGAATTGTAATTATTGCGCTCTCTCGAGCCAATACTGAAGACAATGACACATATCAATATCTACACTACACCGCCATTAAGTATATGAAAAAGACCCAACCCCACTGGGTTAATAAGTATAAAAATATTATTATCTTAAGTTTTGTAGTTTTATATAGCAGCCACTCAGTAAATAATAGAAATGAAGATCTAAATTAAGATATTCTCTACATTTACTTACATAACCTCAAAACGTTTCACTTTCATGTCATCAATATAGCATCAATATTATGTACAATTAATGAAAAATAGACGCATCATGATATTAACTGTAATAATATTTAATGTCTAACGGTAATAATGTCATCAAACCGCCTCAGGTTTTGTAGATTTGAATATCCAATACACAGCTGTACTCAGAAAATTATAGACTGCAGAATCAGTTTTTAATAACAAATTGAATTGAGCTCTAAATATGTCGGCAATCCTGCAGGTCATGGCCTTCGTGTAATAGCCTGTTGTTTATTGTAGTGTGTGTTTTGTTCTGAAATTCAATCAAGTCGGCCGTGGTTCAAGAAAATTAGTTCTCAAAACTGACAACAGATGGATATTGGAAAATAGGAAAATTATGTAGGAAAATTAACATTTCACTGAAAACTACTACTTTTCCGAAAAACTTTGGGTTCCAAGCTTCAAAATGAGGGACCATTTATTAAAATCCGTTCAGCCGTTTTCACGTAATTTCCATTACCAATTCAAATTATATATAAATAGATAGATTATATTATATCGTCGCCTGAATGCAAGAACTAGGTAACTCGAAATTTGCGTTTTTTAGTTACCTCTTTTATAGCATAGCAAAAATCGCATAGAATGTAATCCAGAATTTAGGTAATTGATCGAACGATACCAGCGACATCTATTTTCCAATATAACAAATAGGTAAAAGAAAACGAGACATGTTCCTTAGTGTAATAAATAAGTAAATAGGCGATGTCACAAAATATAAAAAATCAAGTTACCTAGTTCTTGCATTCAGGCGACGATATTATATCACGTAATAAGTTGGCCAATATAATAAAGTGCGGACGAAAATTCTTGGCTGAAATGGTCTGGACGAAAGTACAATTGGACAAAAATTGTTGACCGGAATAGTGTGGACAAAGTGACATGGACAAAGTAATTCTGGACGAAATGTACCATTGGACGAAAAACGTTGGACAAAATGTCCGCTAACCCTTTATAAATCCCAAAACGGAGGCAATGCGCATGATCAGATATACAACGAAACAAAACTAATTTTATTACCTGAACTAATCCTCTTGTGAAGTAGGTAGCTCGTCTTGTGATCATGCGCACTGCCTCCATTCTGGTAATTGTAAAACAGGCCTATGTGCGGCAAAACGTTTTTCTATGACTGTACTATACATTGTGAAAGAATCTCTGCAATTTTAAATCATGCGTAATAAAATCGTATTTCATGTAAGTCTCGATCTTCAAATGGGAATTCGACTTGACTAGATCAGTTTTATTTTTCAGTCGTACATACTGTACGATATGTCATTGTTCTCTGTATTGAAGGCTATACTCGTATAATTGATTTCATGTGCATGCCATGTTATTGGGTATCTGCCGCATTGACCGCACATTCCAATCGCATTTGCTACGTTAACGACAGAAACAGGTCAGCCACAACTTTTCGGAATTGTATCGTGTAGCAACGATTTAACATCGGTAAGAGAATCGTATGAATGCGAATTTGACAAGTTATACGTAGTGCCGTACGTAGCTCATGTACGACCACCAGACGTCTCAATTAATTTCTGATTTGGGTATAAACGAGAAATGATTTATGCTGTTACAGCAATGGCCGTCAGCACTCGCTGAAATGGGTATCGAGTAAGGAGTGCATCGGAAAATTTACTGTGATGCAGAAGGGAGAGGGAGAAAGCAGCTGTAGCTGGTGCATGCTAGTTGTAATAGCTGTAGACGAGGACGCTATTTGTTGCACCGTTAAACATTATCATGTCGTAGCTCCTATGATAATCAATCGCGGTGTTTTTTTTTTTAGGATTCATAGATAAATGTCAAAGGAAGGCATAGAAAAAATTCGAAATCAAAATATTTTTAAGAAAGTGAGGAAAAATGCTAAATTTGAAGTGACCTGTTCAAAGTAGACATTGACACTCTCAAAAGTTGGTAAGCGGCAAACTTTTTTATTTTTCACTTTAGATGGCAGTTCAAAGCCAGAGAAATATTTATAAAATATGAAAATTAATGTCAAAAGTGATAGTTATTCAAAATATTTACCCAGAGTCAAAGAAAGGAGTATTTTGGCTTGGCGGACTTAGGTATGTAGAGTTACGAAACCTTTATCTGTTAGAACTGCGGATTTTCAAACAAATCATCACGGTGATTTCAAATTAGGTTTGAAATGTTTCCATTGCTCAAAGTTTTGACTTAATTGTGAGTTTTTAATTTTAATAAAAATAGTTCTATTACATAAATAACAATAAATACTCGTTTTTTTCGAGTAACCCTGTTCCTTATTTTTTGAACTTAGCTCTTTTGTTATTTCATGGTCTCAATTGTGGACATGATTGTGGATATTCACGTGGCTTAAAATCGGTAGACTGTTTCCTGGATGTTCTCCTGAAGGACGCAATTTACGACAAACTAGTTGAAGATGGAGAAACTTTAGTACAGCACACAAAATGAAATTTATGTAGTCTTACTGTTTACACATTGCTTTCCAAATGTTTTATGAGCACTTTATTTCATTTCTACTCTTTTACATGATCTAAGATTTAATTCTAAATCACAGATACCTGTTGGTTCAGGCATTGCACTCGTTGATCGATGCCTGTGTAGGAACATTCTTTAGGTATATCGTTGACATTTTGTAACTGAACTGTTGTCGTAACACTTTTCATAGTTGGTAAAGCTGCCTCATAATAGCGCATATAAACAAATTTGTTCATTGTTGAAGCGAAATGGCTGCTGTAGAGCACAGAAAAGCTTTTTTGTGTGCTTGATTCTCATGTGAATCCGTCGGTTATGAATATGCAACGGCATTCAAAGTTTGGTGCACATCCACCCAGTGGGCCTACAATCCGTAAATGGTACACTGATTTTAAGGCAAGATTCTTCGCAAGCGGTTTCGATTTCATCCGCACCGACTACAGTTGCTGCAAGCCCTAAAACCAAAGGTCAAAGCGCTACGAAGAAATTTCTGCATAAATAAGCATGCAGACCTTAATAAGTTCATCATCGCACAGTTGCTGCAAATCCTAAAACCAAAGGACAAACTGCTACGAAGAGTATGCAGACTTTAATTGAAGGGTTCAGAACCATAGTGGGTCAAGCGCCATTTATTAAAAACTGAGGAAGCAAGGATTAAAGTTAAGTGAATACCATAGTTTAATGAATGTTGACATATCATTTAGTTTTAATGTGTATATTATATATACTTTATATTATTTACTATATATTTCCATTGAATTATGACAATAACTTCATTTTAATCCTTGTTTTCTACGGTTTTAGTAAATGGCGCTTGGCCCACTATGGTTTTTAACCCTTCAATTGTAAAGCACTTTGTCCTTTGGTTTTAGGACTTGCAGTATCTGTACGATGATGAATTTATTCGTTCCGTGGTGTTTTCAGACGAAGCCACTTTTCATCTTTCTGGTAAGGTGAACAGACATAACCTCAGAATCTGGGGTAGGAAAATCCGCGTACCTACATGGAACTTGATTATAGGCTTGATGTGTGCCGTGTTACGAAAGGGGGGAGGGAACACAGTGAACATTTTTAAAGTAAGGAACTAAAGTTTTTGAGTTTCTCTTTCCATTGGTACTGTTTTCATGCACCTCAGATTTATAGAACGTAAATTACATGTGTTCGAAACCGGAAAGTTCTTTTGTACGAGCCCTGTATTAGCAGAGCATATATCGCACAAAATAATAATATAATTTCATTACGGGCCTCTAGTAGACCTACTATGCAAAATTGAAAGTGAATATCTGAAATACAAGTACATAAATTGTGAGAAAATATGTTCGTAGGTATAAAATCGTATTACAGTCGTCATGATCAGTACATTTATGGAGGAAAAAATGTAAATTGGTAGATTTAACATTCCATTAGGGTGTTGTGGTGTATTCTAAGGAATCAGTCCATTAAACGCTTGTGGCACGCTGCAATAGCTCTTGAAGTACACAAGCGTGCCTGGAATTCATTACGTACAAATGAATTGTATCTGCACTTGTAAATGCAGTGTTTGCTCTGCATTATTTGTTTGAATCTCCGAACGACGAAGTAGAAACTTGTGAAATACTCTTGAATATTCAGCCGACTACTTGAAATTCTTGGACGGAGTGATTCGATACAAAATAATCACGCTGCTATTGCTCATAACTTAAGTTTTATATGCTTCCATAGACAGGTAAGAGTCTTGTGCGAGACGGTTGACTGTGCCGGTCTTTTCTTTCATTATTTCTACTTCCATAGGAACATTCTTGCTGTCAGTGAGGTTAATAAGTTGCAAGTGGCGAATTGATAAATTGGAAAGTATACGTAGGGTCGCCGCGAGTTCGATTCCCGGGCGGTTCGTGATGTAATTTGTGGTAAGCAAAGCAGTCATTGTGGAGGATTTTTCTCGAATTAGGTCTGCTCTCGTTTCCTTCTGTTTTTCCACCACATACTCTACTTTCTCCTCATTTCATGCATCAACTGAAATAATTGCAATAGGCTTAAGATAGTATGAGTTCCCAATGCTGATAAAGAGCTTGGTGTCTCGGGTCCTGGGAGTTTGTCAAGTTACTCGTTTGCGTATGGCTGAGGGCTGAGGCGGGATGGCCCACCTGTCAACATCGGATCCACGAATGCCACCTGTCTGACTTCTACAATTATCGCAAAATTCAGGACTCACAATGGGCCAAGAGCTTGCCTAAAGCTTGGTTTTTCTGAACCGACGCATGCGACGTGCGAGGTGCGAGGCCCGCCTCGCACAAATCCGGACTACACGAGAGATGGTGAGTGGTTTCTATAACTGCGAGGTGCGCAAACCTCGCATCTCGCAGCTATAGAAACCACTCACTATCTCTCCTGTAGTCCGCATGCGCACGTCGCATGCGTCTGTTCAGAAAAACCAAGGCTTAAGTGCCAGAATCCGTACCGGGTACAACCCTTGAAAGCAAAGACAAGCAAAAATTGGAAACAATGACGACTTTTCCACGAAGAATGGTAAGAACATAGTTTTTATATTCAATATAAAAAGAACGGAATATGCTTTATGAAGCAAGTTATTACATGTGTCCCAATTTAATATTAAGGCAAATATGTCCAGTAACAACAATACGCCTATGGGTCCCAGGAGCTTCAAATGGGTGTTTTAGTGCAGAATAATGTGCATTGGTTATTTAACGATGCTATATTAACTATTCGGTTATTAAACGTAGTTTGAGATTTGACGAGATGAGGCCGAGCATTCGCCATGAGATTACTTTATATTCGTCATACAGTTAGAAAAATTCCAGCTAAAATTAACCAGATGAACCCAGGCGGTAGTCGAATCTAGGCCCGAGCGAAAAATGTATCTAGCGTGTTATTAGTGATACATTATAATGTACTTACTTACTTACAAATGGCTTTTAAGGAACCCGAAGGTTCATTGCCGCCCTCACATAAGCCCGCCATCGGTCCCTATCCTGTGCAAGATTAATCAAATCTCTATCATCATATCCTACCTCGCTCAAATCCATTTTAATATTATCTTCCCATCTACATCTCGGCCTCCCTAAAGGTCTTTTTCCCTCCGATCTCCCAACTAACACTCTATATGCATTTCTGGTTTCGCCCATACGTTCTACATGCCGTGCCGATCTCAAACGTCTGGATTTAATGTTTCTAATTATGTCATGTGAAGAATACAATGCGTGCAGTTCTGCGTTGTGTAACTTTCTCCATTCTCCTGTAATTTCATCCCGCTTAGCCCCAAATATTTTCCTAAGCACCTTATTCTCAAACACCCTTAACCTATGTTCCTCTCTCAGAGTGAGAGTCCAAGTTTCACAACCATACAGAAGAACCGGTAATATAACTGTTTTATAAATTCTAATATGCATTATACATCTAAGATACATTATAATGTATTATTATTATTTTGAATTAGTATGATTTCTTACTCGTACAACTGGACTGGAGCGAAAAAAATTCTTCAGTTTAACAAGAGTTAGCCCTACACTTGAACAAGAAGCATTTTGTTATGTACAGTGTATTATTACAATTATTATTGTTATTATTATTATTATTATTATTATTATTATTATCATCATTAATAATATTATTATTATTATTATTATTGTTATCCAGTTTAATTGTTTTAAGTATTGTGTATGTGTAGACTAATACAAGACGGGAATATAAATATTAGGGTACTATGTACAATGATGGTGGGGGGGGGGGAGAATTGGAAATTTGTCCTCTGAAGAATTGGAAAAATTCAAATATCTTGAAACAACACTAACAAATATAAATGACACTCGAGTGGAAGTTAAATGCAGGATAAATACGGGAAATGCTTGCTGTTATTCAGTTGAGAAGCTTTTGTCATCTAGTCTGCTTTCAAAAAAACTGAAAGTTAAAATTTATAAAACAGATATAAAAATTATTACAAGTTGTTCTGTATGGTTGTTGGACTCTTACTTTCAAAGAGGAACAGGGCTAAGACAGATGAAGTTACAGGAGAATGGGGAAAGTTACACAACGCACAACTGCATGCAATGTATTCTTTACCTAACATAATTAGGAACATTAAATACAGACGTTTGAGATGTGTAGAGCATATAGCACGTGTGGGTAAATCCAGAAAAGCGTATAGCCTCTTCAGTCCCGAATTTATATTTAAAAAAAATTGAAAAAAAAATCGGTCACATAATCATTCTGGGGTTCCAAAAATCCCAAAACAAGTCTTCACATAAAATCAACTTTTTGGGTAATTTTGACTCTTGGTGTCTCCAAATTTTAAATTCTAATTTATAATTCTGATAGGCTATAGAAATGTTGCAAAAGTGATTCTCTTCATTTCTATGAAATTTAATTTTTCCAAATTTTCAAAAGTATCCAAGATACTGCAAAACAATTAAAAGAAAATTATGTAGAGTATACTGTACAACAGGACTGGAGAGGATATAATGTTAGATGGAAGATCCGAGGGAAAAAGACCTTTGGGGAGGCTAAGACGTAGATGGGAGGATAATATTAAATGGACTTAGGGAAGTGAAGATATGATGGTAGGGACTGAGTGCTCTTGCTCAGGATGGGGACCGATGACGGACATATGTGAGGGCGGCAATGAAGCTCCGGGTTCTGTAAAGCCATTGCCATTTGTGAGTAAGAATAATGATGTGGTAGAATCGCTTCCTTGGTGCTGTAGACAAAGTAAAGTTTTCTTAATGTCTTGCTCGAGGTTTTCTCGTTCTTGTTCATCATTATGGTCCACACCTGTGGAGTAACGGCTAGCGCGTCTGGCTGCGAAACCAGGTGGCCCGGGTTCGATTCCCGGTCGGGACAAGTTACCTGGTTGAGGTTTTTTCCGGGGTTTTCCCTCAACCCAATAGGAGCAAATGCTGGGTAACTTTCGGTGTTGGACCCCGGACTCATTTCACCGGCATTATCACTTTCATTTCATTCAGACACTAAATAACCTTAGATGTTGATAAAGCGTCGTAAAATAACCTACTAAAAATATATTCATCATTATGCCATTACCGTCATAGTACCTATTAAAATTGTGCACCTGGTTGTAGTATTGCCACTGGCATACAGATGGCATATCTGACTAGGCGTAGTATGTTCCTTGGGCGCGGAAGGGCGCTCTACCTGGACTTCACAGGTCCTGTAGTCTACACGGCTGGATCGACAGGTGACACCACATGTCTGAATCGCTATATCTACAAACAAAATGGTCATTCTGTCTCAACCATTTCCACATAAGGAAGTGGTAAACACAATTCGAGGCTGAGACTTTAGCCTTTGAGAACTCTTTACACTGAAAGAGGACAATAATCTTAATATAAATTAGTTACGGGGAAAATGTAAGCGGAGTTTACTTGTTATTGTTTCAGTGTTAATTTAGCATACATGTTAACTGCATGACTATTTTATCCATCAAGAATTTTAGTCCACTACTGATTATCATGACGTAAAAGCAGGGGAAATGTGTCTAGCAACGTCACTGTAGTGGTATGGATGTAACAATCTTCCCCTACCCTCCTTTAAGCTAATCACTGCTGACCTGTAACTTATATAGAGTCAGGCGGCCGGCGGCAGATGCAAAAACAGCCAACTTGAGTGGTATCTGACTTGTAAATAAACTGTGGGAAGGGTGGCAGAAGTGGAGTCAAAGATACTTGATCCGTTAAAAGTCAATAAGTAGGATATTAAAATGTATTTATATTTATATATTAAGATGAAATTCTAGAGTGTATAACATTGCTCTACTTTTAACAGAGGCGTATACTGGTTAAAGGGTTTGGGCTACCGCTGACCCTATTATTACACAAAATATATCTAACAATTACTTTAATTTTAATTACTATGGTAAAACTAATAATACAAAATTATTACATTATGTTATATTATAAACTTTTTCTTTTGTAATTTCCTTGGGCTACCGCCGGTAGCCCGCAAAATACGCCCCTGCTACTTTACAACACGTAACAAAATAATATGGACTTGGAAACAAGGTTTGATACCGAACAAAAGGAACAAACACTACGTTGATGTACATAATGAAATAAAAATTGTGCTCTTTATCAGGGATACACTGACACGTAGAATACATTACTCAGTATTATTTTTAAAAGTGAACTATACAGTCTACATTAAAGATTTTGAAGAACTAAACTGCATTCAAAATTTGAATGAAATATGTTAATTACATTTTTATCTGTCATGTAAACGCTCTCCGGCTTAACAAAATACTCCTAAAATTTTCATAATTATTAAATAGATTATTCGGTTTTCATGAACATTAAAATGTCTCTACTCCGTTTCTGGAATCTGTAGATTATAGGAACCATTACAAGTCCTTTAGGCAAGTGGTGAGTGGAGGGGACCAGTCCAATGACCGCTCTGGAGGAAAGTATTGCTTGAGGACGAGAGTCTAGAATGCCACCCCTACCTACCACTTTGACTCGCGCATCTTACCCCTTAGCGGCCGTGAGTCGATGCAGGCCGCAATACATTCCCGCATTGATAGGCTCCGCCCATTCGCTTGTCATAGGCTCCATACAAGTGTGTCGATTTCCTCCACAGATTCCAGAAACGGATTGTAGTGATGTACAGACACTCGTGTTTAATATTAAGCACGCAAATATTTATTTGCGAAGTACCTATAGGTTCTGAGGGAGAAAAAACCTTGAAAGAAAGTAAAATTATATAGGCTACTAACGAAAGATATACCTGCTCACCATAAATAATGGTCGGTCGGTAAAATGTCGTCATAGTTAAAATACGGCAATACAAAGGTCTGCACAAGGGACTTTTTTAAACATGAGGTAAGATTGACATTTATCCTTTTTAGCACAGGTTTCTGTGATTTGCGTTGTGATAAACTCCATTCACCAAAAAAGATATCTTTCATGCAGAAAATATAGCTACTTTTCGTGGTTAACAGCTTTCTTTCCCTCGTACGGTACAAATCCGGCGGGAACTTAACTTTTCCTCCCGTATATACATCATTTAAAGACGTCCATTTTTTTTTATTTATTTACGATGTTGAGGTCTGACCTTAATATGCTTATTAGTTAAGGTTTATCTTCCTGTAGTTGTGCGGTTTCGCAATGTGTAGGACCCAGAGGTTTGTGTGGAATTGAGAGAGCGTAAATCATGCGGTCTGTAAAGCTTTTACAGCCATTTGGATCATACAGCACTCGGATTTAAGGAAGTTTCTGGATGCCGCGTGTAGGCACTTAACTGTGTGGCAGGTCCCCTCTCTCTGTCTTTTTCTCTCCTGAGGTTTCAAATATTCATTTCCCGGGAGGAATACCCTCCAAGTTCGCTTTACGGTGGCCGGGACGAATTCCCTACCTCAAACTACCGCTTCTGCTGTTTAGCGAAGAGACTTTTATCTTTCTTCTCCAGTTCCTTGCTTCAATAGCAGCTTTCGAGTGGCGATGAACATGGAGATGGAAATATACTCAGTTTATGTAGATATCTAACAGTAGGGGAGAGTCGGGTAGTATCGGACATCGGGTAATATCGGACAGTGAGTTTCTTTCATCTACCACACGATGATAATACCTGATTGACATGGTTACGTTTCTGTGATGTCGCATAGAGAAACGTAACCATGTCATTCAGGTACTACCATATGGTGGTAGATGAAAGAAACGCACTGTCCGATACTACCCGATGTCCGATACTATCCGACTCTCCCCTAAGCGTAATTAAGAAATCCTTATTTTACCCTTTACGTACACGAAAACCAGAGAAATCGTTGTTTCGTCAACAGTTTACTGTTTTAATGTTGTTGAAGTCAGATCCATTTACTGTGTAATGCATTGTCGATGCTATAGTTCTGTCGATGTAGTCCCAACTGCTCACGTCGATTTCATATTCATAACTGCTGTCAACCTAGTAGTTGATACAGCGTCATCTGCGCGCCATCGATGTCAACCGTCTACATCAGGTGTCGTCAGCACAGAGCACGCTGGGGCTAGCCTCCCTTACCCCCGGGAAACCGAGTGCACTATAGTGCTCTCGTAGCTGCTAGCGGGTATGCTCTCTACCTCTCCCTGTTGCACGATGGTGGACACTGGACGGCACCGCGTACCCATTGCACATTTCAGCGAGTGCTGACGACCTCTGGTCTACATAGTATCAATTGCCGCCGTCGATATATTAGCGTAACTACTGTTGTCGATGTCGTAATAGCAACTACTTTCATCTATGTCGTACTAGTACCTACCGTCATCGATACGTAGTAGCAACTACCGTCGTCGATGTCGTAGCATAATTATTGCATCGTTGATGTCGTAGACGTAATTGAGGGGTCTAGAAGCAGATCAGCCCTTAACAAAACTTTGAGAGCAAGATGCATAAGTAAAAAAGCAAAACTTACATTATATAAAACAGTCGTAAGACCAATTGTGCTTTATGGCAGTGAAACTTGGACTCTGTCGAAGAAAATGGAACAACAACTGATGACATGGGAAAGGAAAATTCTAAGGAAAATCTATGGTCCTAAATATGAGAATGGGCACTGGAGGATTAGATATAATACAGAACTGAAAACTCAATATAAATCTCCAGATATTGTTGCTGAAATCAAAGCCCGTAGGTTGGAATGGTTAGGACATGTAATCAGGATGAATGATCAGAGAATACCAAAAAAGATTCTAAACACAAAACCAGAAGGCAGGCGCAATATTGGCAGACAGAAACTAAGATGGTTGGATGGAGTGGAGGAAGATTTAAGGACTCTAGGCGTGAGAAGATGGAGGCAGAAGGCTCTGGTTGTACAGGAATGGACCAAAATCCTAAGGGAGGCCAAGGCTAGACTACAAGGGCCGTAGTGCCAAAGAAGAAGAAGAAGAAGAAGAAGAAGCAGATCGTACCACGTACAAAATTGTGTTTTTCTGGAAAATAAAAAAACTTTATACGATTTTGTGTCAGCTATTTTCATTATGGTTTATTTCATCTTAATAGACTTCAGTGATATAAATGAAATGTCGTTACTTTTGGAAATAATTTGTTTACAGAAATACTGCAACTTTTAATTTACATTTGCACTTGGTACATTTTGTTGCAAAGCCATTAAAATTACGTACTCTGGAACTCAAATTTATCCCATTTTCTTGTATAAAACATAGGAGGAAAAAAAGCAAAAACGCTGAGTAATTAGTTTCTCTAATAGATGACATATAAGAAGCAGTCAAAGTAACTTTGGAATTTTGGTTGAACTCGGGAAAAAATTACACCTGACCCATGTCATGGTCTGGAATGCCTAGTTCTCCGTCACAAGATAATTCATTTCACATTTTGAAGAATCGACGCTATTAATAGCCAGCTCAGAAACCTATTAAACAAAGCATTGGCACAATAAATCCAACTGAGGAAGAACCTGTTCAGACTTTAACGTGTAAACGTTGCATAAAGCAGATGCAATTGGTACGTCTTTTTTCTGTATTAGGAGAGATTTTAATGCGTGTAGAACATTTTGTAATAGATCACTTTTCCACTATCAATACTGCATGCAAATGGTTAAGAAAGGAAATCATAGTTTCATTATTTGGTTGTGTCTGTTTTCACCTTTACGTAAAAACATTTAATTCAAATTGTGAAAAATTGCGTTTGGTACGTTCTGTTCCTAGATCCCTTAACATACTCCTTCAATGTCGTAGTCGTATCTAGTGTTGTCCATACTCCACTCGTATCTGTCATCTTCCATTCCAAAGACGTATCTGTTATAGGCCTACAACTTGCAAAACTCCTTTGTAGGAGGTTACTGAACCTTACCGCTGTACTGGAGGCGGAGTCTGAAGTTACCCTCAATTAATCTGGACCATTGTCGCTACAGATTGACAAGTCATCTAACGCATTACTGCTATCACTACGCGCTACAATTGGCTGACAATTAGGAAGGAGGAGGTGAACAGTATATTGTGTTACTCTTTAAGATTGACGCATGCGCAGACAAACGGAGTTTTGTTTGTTCCCCTATTGCATGATTATCATAGCCATAGTTTTATCTGATATTGTTGATACAGCTCTGGTATATGTCCTCTTCGATTCCGTAGCCGTATCTGTCGCCTTCGATCCCATAGCCGTATCTGTTAACATGATGCCGCACTCGTATCTGTCTTCTTTGATTACCCAGTCGTATCTGTCGCCTTCGATTCCGTAGCCAGTATGTAGTCTTTAATTCCATATCTGTTAACATGATGCGCACTCGTATCTGTATTCTTCGATTATGCAGTCGTATCATAGTCGTATTTGTTAGCTTTATGCCGCACTCGTATCTGTCTTCTTTAATTCTTAGCCGTATCTATCACCTTCGCTCCCATAGCCGTATCTGTTAACATGATGTCGCAATCGTATCTGTCTTATTCGATTCCGTAGCCGTATCTGTCGCCTTCGACCCCATAGTCGTATCTGTTAACATGATGCCGCAATCGTATCTGTCTTCTTCGATTCCGTAGCCGTATCTGTCGCCTTCGATCCCATAGCCGTATCTGTTAACATGATGCCGCAATCGTATCTGTCTTCTTCGATTCCGTAGCCGTATCTGTCGCCTTCGATCCCATAGCCGTATCTGTTAACATGATGTCGCAATCGTATATGTCATCTTCGATTCCATAGCCGTATCTGTCAACATGGTGCCGCACTCGTATCTGTTTTCTTTGATTCCTTAGCCGTATCTGTCGCCTTCGATCCCATAGTCGTATCTGTTAACATGATGCCGCAATCGTATCTGTCTTATTCGATTCCGTAGCCGTATCTGTCACCTTCGCTCCCATAGCCGTATCTGTTAACATGATGCCGCAATCGTATCTGTCTTCTTCGATTCCGTAGCCGTATCTGTCGCCTTCGATCCCATAGCCGTATCTGTTAACATGATGCCGCACTCGTATCTGTCTTCTTTGATTCCTTAGCCGTATCTGTCACCTTCGTTCCCATAGCCGTATCTGTTAACATGATGCCGCACTCGTATCTGTCTTCTTTGATTCCTTAGCCGTATCTGTCACCTTCGCTCCCATAGCCGTATCTGTTAACATGATGCCGCACTCGTATCTGTCTTCTTTGATTCCTTAGCCGTATCTGTCACCTTCGTTCCCATAGCCGTATCTGTTAACATGATGCCGCACTCGTATCTGTCTTCTTTGATTCCTTAGCCGTATCTGTCACCTTCGCTCCCATAGCCGTATCTGTTAACATGATGCCGCACTCGTATCTGTCTTCTTTGATTCCTTAGCCGTATCTGTCACCTTCGCTCCCATAGCCGTATCTGTTAACATGATGCCGCACTCGTATCTGTCTTCTTTGATTCCTTAGCCGTATCTGTCACCTTCGTTCCCATAGCCGTATCTGTTAACATGATGCCGCACTCGTATCTGTCTTCTTTGATTCCTTAGCCGTATCTGTCACCTTCGCTCCCATAGCCGTATCTGTTAACATGATGCCGCACTCGTATCTGTCTTCTTTGATTCCTTAGCCGTATCTGTCACCTTCGCTCCCATAGCTGTATCTGTTAACATGATGCCGCACTCGTATCTGTCTTCTTTGATTCCTTAGCCGTATCTGTCACCTTCGTTCCCATAGCCGTATCTGTTAACATGATGCCGCACTCGTATCTGTCTTCTTTGATTCCTTAGCCGTATCTGTCACCTTCGTTCCCATAGCCGTATCTGTTAACATGATGCCGCACTCGTATCTGTCTTCTTTGATTCCTTAGCCGTATCTGTCACCTTCGCTCCCATAGCCGTATCTGTTAACATGATGCCGCAATCGTATCTGTCTTCTTCGATTCCGTAGCCGTATCTGTCGCCTTCGATCCCATAGCCGTATCTGTTAACATGATGCCGCACTCGTATCTGTCTTCTTTGATTCCTTAGCCGTATCTGTCACCTTCGCTCCCATAGCCGTATCTGTTAACATGATGTCACAATCGTATCTGTCTTATTCGATTCCGTAGCCGTATCTGTCGCCTTCGACCCCATAGCCGTATCTGTTAACATTATGCCGCACTCGTATCTGTCTTCTTCGATTCCTTGGTCGTAGCTTATACTTCATCGTTGTCGATGCCGTTTTTGTACAATCGTCGATTTCTTAGTCGTACCTGTCGTGGATTTCATTAACGTAACTGTAAGTTGTAACCGCAATCGATATCGTGTACTTCATACTGTTGCTGTCACAGTGATCATTGACAATGCCGTTCTGTTTATTACAGTGAACGGTCGTTGTCACATGACGTCACACTCGTAATGACATTAATTCTCGAACGAGTAACTTTATTCTTCGACATAGTAATCGCAAGAAACTTCAAAATTGTCTGAGGAATATCCCTTATAATTATTTTTTCAAGTTCCAATAATATATTTATGGATTAACTTGATGCAGTATATGTCTCTTCATGTGTTCCAGAATCGGCAACATTGTTATTATTATTATTATTATTATTATTATTATTATTATTATTATTATCATCATCATCATCATCATCATCATTGTTGTTATTGTGTTGTTAATGTCATCTTCAATTTAAGAATGTTGAAGGAAGATTTTGTACTTGTCTTGAAAGATAACAGCTGAATTGGACGCGTTTTGGAACAAACATGTCACTTCCGGTTACACCTAATGCCATAAACACTCTAATATAAAAACAAACAAGTCTATGCAGTATGTAGGGCGGTAGGAGGAGAAGACTAGGGAGGAAGATGTCGGGATTAATCCAGCTGAACCGTAGCAGGTCACTGGAGCTCTGTTCACTGTGTTACACGCTGAAAGAGACACGTTAAACACAGAAATAACGAGACAAGAGAACTACACCGAAGGGATGTCCAATTAACATCGGACCAAAAGTACAGATTAAAAGAAAAGCAATGGTAGAATTCCTACACCTTAGCTGATACAACGAAAACCACAGCTGTGAAGGT
Source organism: Periplaneta americana (assembly GCF_040183065.1). NCBI lineage: Eukaryota > Metazoa > Arthropoda > Insecta > Blattodea > Blattidae > Periplaneta > Periplaneta americana. Next base: position 61,809,138 of record NC_091133.1, read on the forward strand.
AACTTACAAACATGCAGGCAAACACACATATTATACGTACAATACATACTTACATGCACACATACATGCTTACATTGCTACGCGGTGCATACATGATAATTATTATATTGCGTACATATTTTATGTACATGGATGCATACACAGATACATGCATGCATGCATACATACATACATACATATATAAGTTACATACATACATGCGTTGCTTACGTAAGTGCATACTTTCCATACGTTCATGTATAATTAGGCTATACAGTAGAGCATCGATTATCCGAATACCGATCAACCGAAACATCGGTTAACCGAAAGTGTTCCAGTCAGCAAATTTAAATTTGCGCGCGCGCCATGTAGAAGTTTCGCTAGCGCTGTTTGCGAAATTTAGCAAAAAAAAAAAAATGGGTCTCAGTTCTGAAGCAAAAAAATAAAATTGTACGTCTTTTCCTAAACTGTAGGCCTACTTTAACCACCATTTTAAACTTGTCAAACTAGGCTAGTCAGTTTTCTGTGTTATTTGTAAGACGTGTGATAGAAAATATGTACTGTATGTACAGTTTTGTGTTTAATATCAGTGTTTCTTTGTTTCATACTGCTCCTATGACAGCGGTACAATTTGTTTTCGCAAATGATCGGTTATCCGAAAAATCAGTTATCCGAATACCCCCCGTCCCCAATTGTTTCGTATAATCGATGCTCTACTGTTTGTATAAATTTCATAATTTTGTACATAGTTATCCACATTTCATTCGTACGTACATACATACCTAAATATCATTCGTATGTGCCTAATACGTAAATGTTTGGTTTGGCTTTGGCGTGGCTGAACGCTAAACGGGTCCGTATACTTCGGCATTCTTTAGCCCATTGTGCGTACTATAAGTCTATATGCGACAGGTGGCCTGGTTGGCATTTGTGAATCCGATGCTGACAGGTGGGTCATCCTGCCTCGCCTCCTGATAGAGCCAAGTCCCGTTTCACGGACGAGTAGGGTGATAAGCCCCTTCCTTCAGCAACATCGGAAACTCGGGATTACCTCCAAGACTTTACCCCATTGACCCCAAATCTATTTTTACTTGTACATAAGATTGATGAAATGAAAAGGTGGAGAGTGTTGGTGGAATGGTAGAGGAAAACTAGAGTACCCAGAGAAAAACCTCTGCAACATCTGCTTTGTTCACCATAAATTTCACAACACCCTGGCCGGTGATAAACCCGGTCTGCCTAGATGGAAGACTAGCGTGTTATCACTTGAGCCACAGACGCGGCATATATACATGCACGTACATGATTATGTATGATACAGAGTGTTGCAGAATTGAACAGACAAATTGGGAGGTATAGTTGAGGAAATCAAGACATATTTTTTTGTTGGACAATATGAGGTCGGCGACTCATCGTTGTCCTGCTATGCGGAGATCAAATCGTATTAGTAAACAACTGACAAGGAAAACACTAGAACTTAAAGTTTCTTAAATTACACCAGTTGTTCAAAGTGTCCTCCATTCATCTGCAAACAAAACTCAAGTTGCACACATTGGATTGTCTCACTCTTTCCAACGTTCCTACATCATCATGGTTTGAATGTGCTGTCATGATTCTTTGACGGAGCCTTTCCTCATCGTTAACTGCCGTAACGAAAATTAAATTGTACATGTGACCTCACGGATGAAGCTAGGTGATCTTGGTGCCCAAACAACCGATATCGTGTGATCAATCCGTCAGTTAGAGAAAGTATCATTCAGAAAATGAAGAACATCGTCCAGCTTCTCCTGTTCTGCCACACTTCTCTTGCTTTCCTTTGGCATACATTCTGCTTCCCCGTAGCCTATTTTCTTTTTATTTCTGCTTTCTGTATTTTTCCCGTCTCTTTTTTTCCTGCTTCTTCTGCTTTCTTTCGAACTGCTTCTACTGTTTTATTTCGTTCTGCTCTTTTATTTCCTTAGGCCTGCTTCCCATGCTTTCGTTCAGCATGTCTTTCCTACTTTTATTAGTCCAGGTCCTCTTGCTTACCATCGTCCTCCTTTGTAGTCCTGCTTCTCCCTTTTCCGTCCTCCTGTTTTTCATGCGTATCATCGATTTCCTACTCCTTATGCTTTTGCTCGTCGTTTTGCCTCTCTTGCTTTTTGATTCCTCCTGATTTTTCTTCTACTTTCCTCTACTCTTGGAATCTCCCTGCTTCTGTTTGTCTCCAACATCATTTTTTCCATGCATTTTCTGTCCCGCTTCTTTTGATATTCACCAACATCCTGTTGTCCTACTCCAACTTCCTGCTTTCATTTATTTCCGTGACCTGTCCTCAATGCTTCTTTGTTTCTTTTTTACTTCGTTATTTTACGACGCTTTATCAACTGCTAGGTGGGTATCTACATATGAATGAGATGAAAGTGATAATGCCAGCGAAATCAGTTCAGGGTCCAGCGCCGAAAGTTACTCAACATTCGGTCTTAATGGGTTGAGGGAAAACTCCGGAAAATCCTCAACTCTGTAACTTGTCCCAACAAGGATTTGAACCCGGGCCTGATCATTTCACGGTCAGGTATGCTGTTACTCCACAGCGTGGACACACTTTTTCGTTTTCCTGCACTTCTTGCTTTTTCCTCCCTGCTTCTCCCCGTCTTTTTTCTTTTCCTTTTCTATATTGACTATTTCATTTTCTCTAGCCTTCCAATGTTCTATTTGTTCTCCTTCTAGACCTTGTCTTTCTCCTGTGTCTATTCGTTATGCTGGTATTGGCGTAAGAAGTTGAAGCCATGCTGTACCAATGGATATACAGTAAAATCTCTCGTATCCGGCACCCAAATAACCGGTAATACTAAAACAACGGAACTTTTGGTTAGGCCAAAAAAAAAGTCATTCATGCGAAAGGGAAGAGTCGAAGATGTGAGTGGTTTTCGTGGATCGCACATGCCCCATATTGTTTACTCTTTACATTGTTTACGCGTGAAAACACAGACAGAAAACCCTGTTATGTTCTTGGAATTTGGTAAGCTGTCACTTGGGTCTTGCAAAAATTTCGCAGAGACGGTATCTTTAAATTTATCACTTGAACTCGACCGTTCGAAGGGGTGTTGGACGAGTCTAAATAGGAAAGTATGAAATTCCCTGTTCCTACACTGCGTAAAATTTCATTCGAGTGATAGATAGTAGACTATACATAAACAAGGAAACATCAGAGCAGAGCTGGGCATCGGGAGCGGAACTAGTCTCTAAACGGGGACGCTTAATATTCATCCGTTACTGTATCAACGCTGCGCGGTGTTCGGCGGGGAAGAAAGGGGATGAAGAGAAATCATATGACTCCCCGTGAGAGAGTAGAATCAGCTCTTGCTGCCCAGCTCTGCATTAGAGATATATTAGAGAGGTTCAAATCATCGAGCGCTACTTCATCTTCACAGTTACGACGTTGGCTACACTGCTCTTCACGTCACATGGCCGCTATTTAAAACAATTGTCATAAGGTTACGAAAACGTTTAGTATTTTTTACGCTATTATGCATTACAATCAATTATGAACTGATAAATGTGCATTACCGTATTCAATACTAAAAATAAATATCTTACGTATTTCAAAACTTTATTTTTAAATATCTACATATATGAAACTGACTAAATTTAAACATGGAAAAAATGTTTATGCAGTACAGTATGTCTTTGCAAAACTTATAAACGTATTTTCCAATTATCCGGCAAAATCAGTCATCCGCCACTGGCTTTGTCCCACAGTTTCCGGATACGAGGAATTCTACGGTAATATAAAGTTCGCAAAATCTTCCTATCGGAAGGGACTTACCTATATCTAGGTTAATTATAACAAGGGAATAAAAATCGAATTCCATAAGTTCGTTTTGGCGGCAAAAGTATATATGTGACCTGCCGCCATTTGGACATCCCTGAACCAGGGGATAGAGTAAAACGCCATGAGGAAGAGAGATGAAAAAAAGAGAAGATCTGAAGCGCAATCGGTCCCCTGGGACTCTTACTCCAATAGACAAGCAAGCAAACAGGCAGAACCCCTCGAATCATAGCCGGAACGGTCACAGACGCAAGGATAGTAAAACCAACGACATTTAAGGGCACGAAATGCCAAATTTTATCCTTTCGCTACTCTACGAGAATAGAATATTCGTGCCACCGCAACCTGGATATTTATATCGTACCTAAAATGCCGGCGACACTTTACAAATCACGGAACTCCAATCAGTTCGATCAACTGATAGTTCCACACATAGAAGACGATATTTAGCGATGAAGAGACAAATATAAGGTAAGTTTTCGAGGAGGATTTCAGAATTTTTAGTAATGAAACGACAATATTTAAATTATAGTTTTATGGGAAATAAACCAAATGGTTCTAAAGTTAAACCCTCCTTTTTTCCCTTTAACAGAAGAAGTTAATTGTTCGGTAAGGTTTTTTGTTTCATCAAAATTAATGATCATAACGATAAAGTAAATAATATCGGAGAAGATTGCTCTCGTTTGCTCTTTAAAGATCATGTAAGTAATTTTATGATCATAACTAGAGCTGCGCAGTTGATGACCTAACAATTACAGAAAAATTACCTATAAAATGACATTAAATTTCTGAAAATATGACATTAAAATTGAAAAAAAGACCAAGATTTCAATAATAATAATAATAATAATAATAATAATAATAATAATAGTAATAATAATAATAAACTCCTGTCTACTTCAACTGACGTCAGGGGTTCATATTTCAAATGAACAAGGACCCCTGGTGAAAAATCTTCATCAAAAGCACAGAAGTCAAAATTTTCACCTTGCAAAACTTTCTCGACTTTACACATTAACTGATACCCACTGTTGTTTTTCAATACCTTCTGCATTTCCTCTGTAACTTCTTGTCCAATTTTTTCTACACATTGTCGAAAATCTTTTTCGACATGAAAATGTCTTATTCAAGAAAGAGATATCAGAAACACATCCTTTTTTTTTTTTATTTTTGACACGAGTTGGTTGTTAACTCGCGGAAATTTTTCACACAGTAGTTCATACATTTCTTGAAGGGCATGAGCCCACGCATGTTACGTGAACCATTTTTTGTGTAAAATTATTTATTTGCCTTGTCTACTTTCACCATTGATCTGGGTGCATCTGTATTTACTTTAATTTCATACAACTTACAAAATGGTATATTTTCATCTGTGGAAAATGCATTGTCGCCAAACTCAATCACTAACAGTGGCAAAAAGCTTCGTCTGTTTTACGAGACGCAGATATCGAATGACTCCATGGTTCAGAAACTGCTTTTACAAGCAAGAGCATCGTGTAACATCACTGTGATCCAAAGTGCACTTAGAGAATTTTCCATGTTCACAAGTGCGATTTTTTTTTTTTTTTTTTTTTTTAGCTGTACATATGAATTGTCGGGCTCACAAGTTTAGTATTTGTGTTGATATTTTACAAAGGAATTTATGTGAGCTTAATTCGATAGTATCCCAGAACAAATATTATTTTCATTTGTCCAGGAAAATAAAACAATGAATATATCGCTCATATCTAGATGAAAGCCATGACGAAGAATCAATTCCTTTGTACCCAGAACCAGTTCTAACTTAATGGGGCAGTTGGTTTAAATCTGTACACTACTTACCCAAATACTTCGATGTTTTCAAAACATTTTTCGCTCGATCGAGTTTCACAGTGCATCCTGTAGCAAATTGATTGAAAAAGGTAGAATCTGTAAGATTTTGTAGCTTAGTAAAAGCACAGGCTGCTTTTGTATATGAAAATTGGGAATTTATTTCAAATGTAGTTTTAGGCTTAGAAAAAAGTGAATATCCCTACGGTCACTTTATTGTATCGAAAGTAAATGACCTTAAGTATAGAATGAATATAGAAATTTTTGATATTGTGGGGGAATTGGTGGGTAAATTAATTGACCATTTTTGTTTGGACTTGAAGACTGAAATACAAGAATTATTTAAGCATGTCAGTAAACTAGTGATACAGAAAATAGAAATATACGAGTTGCATTATTGATATTTATTGTTTGTAAATTTAAATGAATTATTCAACCCCTCAAATATTGTACAGATACAGTTAATGTTAATGCACTCACAACGAGTTAAAACAGTAAGTTACTTCCAGGATATAAAATTTTCTGATTGCAGTGTACCATTCCTTGCTTTGAAAGAAATAGTTAGAAATATTTTTTATTGTAATTCTGACATTTGAGGACTTACAGAAGAATATGTGGAATTTCATCTGTTGTTAATGCAGTATATACGAGGCGCGTCCATAAAGTAACTTTACCACTCGTCCCTGAGCTAGCAAATCATATATTATGCGAAGCAACTGCGTGTACGTGATAGAGTGATGTCCTGGCATGGCGCATGCGCTAGCGGAACTTCCAGAGTTCTCTCAGTACCTTCGTTGCATTGGTTGAAGATGGACGTTCCTATTTCAGCTCCCGCCGAGTGTGAAGTGCGGTCAGTGATAAAGTTTTTGAATGCACAGGACATAGCGCCGATTGAAATTGATCGTCAGCTTTGTCAGGTCTATGGGCAAGCAGATGGTACGTTGCTGCTGTAGACAATTTCCAGCAGGACACTAAATGTGCATGACGAGGAGCGCAGTGGGAGGCCAACCATCATCACAGACGATCTTGTGGAGCAACGAACCATCTGCTTGCTCATGACGTTAGGCCCATAGACCTAACCAATACAACGAAGCTACAGAGAGCACTCGGGAAGTTCCGCTAGCGCATGCGCCATGCCAGGACATTACTTTATCACGTACACGCAGTCGCTTCGCGCAAGATATGGTTTGCTAGCTGTGGGACGAGTGGGAAAATTACTTTATGGACGCGCCTCGTACCTCTCTATTTGCAACATTTTTACATTACATGCCTTCCAAAGCTATGTAATTTCAAATACTGATTATTTTTATTGTGTAAGCGGGCTGTAAATTGAAGTGTTTGGGGTTTTTAGAAAGTTCCTTTTTCAAAATGTTGTCCACAACTATAAAATTTGAGTTTTATACTCACCTGATGATCAGTGAGCATACAATATTTATGTTACGGTACCGTCATCTTGCTGAATATTTCCTTATTTTGCGTAGATTATATTAACAATATGGTAGACCTAACCAACCAACCGACCATTCAACCACATGACGTGACGCATAATCTAAGTTATCCAATTTTGTTTCAAGTATCACACCAAAAATGTTGTTTTCCTTGTCAGGATTTCAGATCAAACATGAGGAGGCCAGTCTCCAATAATATAAAGCATTTTAATACAATAATGATCATACAGTCTGATCCGTTTGGGTACGGATAATATTAATTTATTATAGACTGTACCCAAAGTAATTGAATTTATTCACCCTCTTTTGTAAACATATTCTACTTCGAAAATGCCACGATTTTTGTTTATAAGATGAAATAATTTCCATGTTGTATTGGTCAGAAATTATATGGAGACTATGAAGCAATCTTTGTAGATCATATTCTGGACATGATAGTAGCGCTAGATCGTCAGCGAAAAGTATAACACTGATTTACAAATTTTTCTTTATTGGTATTTTGTCATGAGGCTTCAGATTTCCTTTCTTCATAATAATTGCATTCATATAGTATGTAAATAACAGGTCATAATCCACAACCTTGACCAACTCCAGTATTAATTGGTCTCCAGTCAGATAATGAACTTTAAAATTGATATTGTTTTTATATTTATAGGCCTATTACAGATATTTTAAAATTGATATTGTTTTTATATTTATAGGCCTATTACAGATATTGGAAATTATTGGTTGTGGAATGTTACCATGTGCTAGAATTTCAATTAATTCAATTCTGTTAACTCTGTCGAATGTCTTTCTGAAATCCACGAAGCGATATGAGTTTCCATATTCAGTTCCCTGTGTTTGTCGACCAGAATTTTGAGTGCGAAATAGCTATTACAACAGGCCGCCCCTTGTGGGAACCGATCTGGTCTTCATTAATTTTTTCCTAATAATGTTTATTAAGTTTATTCTTAATTAGAGTTGTATAAATTTTGTACCCGGAATTTAATAAACTAATGCCTCTATAATTTTCACAATCATTATCATTATCATTATTATTATTATTATTATTATTATTATTATTATTATTATTATATTTCCCTTTTCTATAGATGAAGTAATTTTCCAGTTTATTTTCTGCGTTGGAATGTGAAGGCTACAAAATGACCATCGACGTCGCTCTCTTGAATCCCACCTCAATGGCTGCCTAGCCGACAAGCTGGAATTTGCTAATAAGGGCGGTATGCGGTGCAGGTGATAGACAAACAGCTGTCCCGGACTACGACACAATTGTTCGGAATTACAAGTGGTGACGTCGACCGTTGGTGTTAGGTGTGGAATTGGCATCTCTGAGGGACGCTACATTAGAAATGCTTTCCCGTTACCGTGCATGAGTGGAATGAAAGAGCGCCCCCATCACATTGTTTAGGATAATCCCAGCACCACATAATCAATTGATCTTTGATTTACTTTTCATGATGGGTTCTAGTTATTCTTCGCAGTGGCTTAAATGAACCCGAAATCTGTTCATGAAAGGACACTGGAAATTTATATTTCCTTTTACTTTCGCAGTGATTGCGTAGGCAAGCGGTGATCAAAACTCGAACGGCTGTGATTACACACGAGAGACAGCCTAAGAAATACGGAGACGGGGGAGAGGTACTTTGCAAGAAAGCAGTGGTGGTTCGTGCACATGCTGAACTGAACATTCAATAGCTCATTTCCTGTCTATCTCTAGGTAGAATGTGCTTTATTTATAATCAAGCTGTATGTTCATTAATCTCAATAGCTTTATTGCAAGGAAGCATATCGTTCTACTATTTAATAATTCATGAATAATTTAATAGGCTAAGGAAAAAACAGACTCATTTGTAAGATGAATTAAAATAGAAGAAAATCTCTTTTTCAAACAGATAAACTTTTTTACTGAAACAAAACTTTAAACAACAATTATTTCTTGTGCATCTTTCTGAAAAGGAAACGAAGTCCGGCAGAATGTTACACATGGAAATTCCCAACTGAACTGTGTTTTCATCTGTAACTTGTGAAAACAACCTATTCTTGACATAATCAGAATAAAAATACGTTAATATCTTAGCAACAAACGTTTTAAGCAAAGGATGATGGAGTTTAACAGCTCGTTCCATTCTTATAGTACATATAATATTGAATCAGTTGTTCTATAATATTAGGCTATTGTTAAATGAATAACTAGTAAATAACTGATAACAGGTAAAATCCTCTAAAGATTCAAATGCTTAAAATTGATATGTAGCCTATACTTCATTCCATAATATCTGACAGGAGCTGTATACATTTCCTCCAGAGGTGGAGGGAAGTATAGGCCTAATTGCTATTCAACCAATGGCAGAGGTCTCATTCTACGCTTGTCTTGAAGTTTGGCGGGGGTAGAACGCTTCAGACCGCCCAACTGCAAAATGAACGTATTGGTTGAATAGCAATATTATACTTCTCTCCTCCTCTGCCGGCAATGTTTACGTCCCCTGTCAGACATTATGAAACTGAGTATAGTAATTTTATCCTTCAAGAGAAGAGACTAAAAACATTCATGCACATACAGAAAAATAAATTTTATAACTTTTCTGATTAATAATAATAATAATAATACTCCCTTTTATGTCTGTGTATTCAGTGTTGTGATTTGTAATTCCCTTTGTTGCTTCTAAATAATCTAATTGAACCGTTGATCAAGGGAAAACGGAATTATTCCTCTTCCGATTCCTTATGAAACCTGCTGTTCCTGCATGTAGAGCGACATGATACCGCCACTGCTTGTTTTCAGTACGTGAATGGGACAGAAGCAATGCACAGAAAACTCTCCCTATCCGTTTGAATGTTTGTGATTATACGATGTAATCACGATACCAGTTTTTGGTCACCGCTGGCGTAGGCCTTTATGCCGTTAATTTTATGTTTTATTGTATTTCCATGGTAATCATATACTTGCGTAAGAATTTAGCTGTTTGTGACTTTCTAGTCCATTAAATTAGTATAATGAGAATAATATTTTTAGTATATCTGGTCGTGATTGAGTTCTTCTGCAAACACATTGAACTTCTATAATATTATTGAACTTGTGGACGGAGTTTCTTTTACTGCTCATCAACTGTGTCATGATTTCAGTAGTTTAAAATATGGAAAATATTTTTTAGATTCTTTCCTTTCTAGTATTATTGAATTATTTTTTTTAAATTAAACTCGTTACTGTAAAAACAATGATTGCATTCATGAAATCTAATTTTTCTCTACGGACAGTAAAATTACATATATGGAAATTTAATAGCACAGTATTACAATGTAGCAATGATATGAACAATTTACCTCTTGTTTTTGAAAGAACCTATCCGTAATAATTTTGCACAAACATCGTTGTACTGTATTAATTTAAATCGAGAAGTCCGTGCCAGAAACAAATTAAATGCAGTGACACACACACAGTCTAATGATGAAACTGGATTCTGTACTCCATGTGTGTTTCCATTATAGGACGATAAATCAATGGAACTATAAAGTGGATTGGAATAATGATTCCTAATTGGATTAACTTCTCTGACATAAAGATTTTACTGCTAGAATTCATTGTATAACAGCAACGAGTAGTTTTTACTCTCTTCGTTGCATGATTTACATTTGCAATAAAAACAGATTTCAATAATGTCTAATGGCTGATGTAAACAAGAGGGACTTGCGTTTTTGTTAGCAAATTCCTCCAGTGGAAATATCGAGTAACGTCGGTGTATTCTTCCACTTCGATAATAAATTTATTTTCATTCTCGATTTCTTTCTCGTCCGAAATAAATGTAATGAACTAACAGTGCAAGAAATACAATTAAAATTACCGGTATATATTTCGCGAAGAAAAAAATAACATTTTTACTTGGCAAAATTTCTCTTAAAAGCATTAGGCCTATAATTCATTTTGTATTTTGTAATTTATGCCAGCATAAGTTTGGCACGGATTTCAATTGAATCAAGTTGTTCTCGGTAGTTTCCGGGTTACAATGCTAGGCGCTGGATACAATGTTCACGAGTTCAAATACTGTATAGGACGATGTATTTTAGAAAGCGATGACATTTTAAGCATGTTTCCTGTTTATGGGAGCAAAGCTATGTGTTTCATGTCGCAGATTTAATGCAAGTAATAAAACCCTGTCGTTGATAGAAGGTTCCAGGCTAAATTTATTGGCTATTTCTCGGTCACATTGATATTTGACGCTGAATAACGTTTGTAATTGTCAGTTTAAGTAACATATTACAATATTGAGTAAAGCTATTATGGGGTAATTTTAGTCCAATAATTTATGTTTACAATATTGCTATCGTTCTAGGTCATTATGTCCAAAGCAAAATGTTCAAAACAAAAATTTCCAGAGTGTAAAATGCCCAATACAAAAATGTCCAAAGCGCAGAATGTCCTATACACAAATGTCAAATATAAAAATGTTCAAAGTGCTAAATGTGCAATGTGTAAAATGTCCAATACAGAAATGTCCAAAGTGTAATATGTCCAAAGCAATAATGTCCGAAGAAAATGTATTATTCCTGAGTTAATATAGACTATTATTAAAAAAAAACAATGCAAAACATTCAGCACTCAAATACAAACTGCATCTGATAAATTATCGTATAGCTGGAGAAATGTTTGTTCAGCGTCATCTAGAGGCACAAATGGTAGTAGTCACAACCTCCATTATTACGTGTCGCACTTCTCGATGTTCACGGTCTATATAGGCTTCTCTCAAACTTTGATTTAGAACCTTTCGATACAAAGATTATGTCAAGTGGAAAAGATTCACTGTGGCACCATTGAAAGAAGGCCGAATTGCATTCATGTTAGCCATTTCATAATCCAACATAACTATTTCTGGCTTCAATATTGTAACGCGTTTCTCAGAGAGAGAGTTTTTAATTCTCCATATTTTCTGAAATATGTATCTTCAATTTTTCGTTCGTCAATCCGAACATTATTGGAAAACAAATCCTTCCAATTTTCCATGAACTGTAAATAAGTGCATGAATATTCTTGGTATATTTTTAAACGTGCCGTAACCGTGGTTACAAATTATTTTACGATTTCAGAAGACTATATTTTCACCAATATTGAACATAAAAACATGATCTTACCACCATTTGAAAGGGAGAAGTTTCAAGTTTTATACTGACCTTAGACGCAGTCGATGTGAGTTCCACTTATAATACGGCACACGTCCAGCCGGTGATTCCATTCTTGCCAAACTCTCTCAAGCATGTCTTGTGAGACGTTCCTGATTGTTGTGTTAATGCGTCTTCTCAATTCGGCCAACGTCGCTGGAAGTGGAGGTAGGCCTATGTAAACATTGTCCTTGACGAAAACTCACAGAAAGAAATCACAAACTATGAAATCCGATGAACGGGTTGGCCATTTGTAGAAGGTGCTGTCTGCGTCTATTGCACGTCCAATCCATCTACCTGATAGGTGTTGATTTAGGTACTTACAGACCTGCATATGCCATTGTGGAGAGGTTCCGTCTTGTTGGAAAATGAACTTCTGATCCTCTTCGTCGGTGAGTTATGGTATTAGCCAATGCTCTTGATGAAACCCCACAGTGCACTGTCTCATGTTTCCTCAACGCTGGATTGGTCGTGGGTCACCCACCTACCAGCTCCTCTCGACATGCCACCTCGCTGCCCTGACTTCACAACCTGTGACAATGCGCTGTGGAGTTTCAGAAATGGTACAGCACCATTGACGATTTGAAGGATGCCGTGCGACGCCCTGTAACAGATTAAACCAGCAATGCTGAGACGAATGTCACATCGAACCTGGCGCCGCATTATTTTGTGTGAGGATAATGAAGGGGGACATACCTTCCCTTTGGATACTTAGGACATGCAGTTAGTGTAAAGTGGATGTATGTCTGCATTACGACCGGAATTATATAAATGGTGTGTATATTTGAGCTGTTTATAGGAGTTAACGGGACTTTGTGTCCACCCTGTAATTTCAATCCAAAGTCGCGGTAACAATAGCTGTCGTCTCTGAATAACGTCTGACGAATAAAATAAAGAATATAAAGAATATAATTACAAACAAGAGAAATAAAAATAAAATAATACAATCAATATAAAAGGGAGATACAGCAGTATTAACAAAATTTGAGACCGAATGAACAGCACTCGTGTTCGGTCGCAGTTCAGATATGATATTAATAGGCCTATAAGAGAATATAAAATAAAATAGGAAATAAAATTGAAATTACAGTTACAGAAATTATATAATACAATATTAATATAAGAGAAATATAAAAAATGAAAAAAAAAATAAAATGAAATAGGAACTAAAATTTAAATTTCAGCGGCAATGGAATTATATAATATAATATTAACACTAGGGAAGAATAATATCGCACGTGAAAAGTAGGACAATTATATATATATATATGTATATATATATATATATATATATATACATATTTCAAAATTATAGAATACATATATAATATAGGTTGATTAATTCATACACATAGGCTATAAATTTATTTAATCAAATTGAAGATATTAAGACGTTTATAATTTTCTTGTTATATGTTAGTGAGTTATATGTTAGAAGTTCTGGGTGTAATTTACCTAAAGCATTGTACAACCGAGGGCCAAAATTAATGCTATGCTTTAGACCGGCAGATGTGAGACATTAAGTTCTACTAATGTTGAATTAATATTTCGTCTTGTGTCATAATTATGTGTATGTAATATAAACTTATTACGATTTTTATGATACAATTTTAACAGCGTATACTTATAAATTTGTTCAATATTAAATACATTAAATTCAGAATAAATTACTTCAGTTGGATAATCGAAACGTTTCTTCAAACAAATTTTAATTATTCGTTTTTGTAGTAAATTCTACATTCTTAAAAAGTAAATTAATTTCATAAATCAAACAACCTATATATTTTCATCTCCCTTAATAAAATTCACACTACAGGAATTATATTAATAATATAATTTATTAATACAGTCCTTTATTTAGTAACATAGGGGCCATATTCATAGACAATCTTAGCGCGGACTTCTGGTGGATGATCAGCGAACTAACGTTTTTCGTATTCTTAAACCAATGTTAGCGATAAAACATTATATGGATCCTGTACAAGTAATCAGTCGATAGCCGGAGCTAATTTAGCACTCTCGTAGCGCGGGCTAGCGAAATGTCTATGAATAGCACCCATAAGTTTTAAGATAATTTGAACATTGTTTCAAACAAGTTCTTCGTATCTTTACTGTTTATCTTTTACTTCAGTTTCCAACATTTCTTTCAGTGTGACGAAAGAATTCCCACTTCTGTTTCCAATCAGTGGCGCCAGTAATAATAATAATAATAATAATAATAATAATAATAATAATAATGTTGACAAAAATAATAAAATATTCAGGAAATAATAGCACGCTGAGTTATATTTCGCATCATAAAAAGTTTTTTGAAGAAGTAATGGTTTAACATAGGACGTACTGTATATGTTAAATAATTGTAAAGGATGTAAAAATTAAAACTGTATTTAAAGAGTTGTTAGGTGAAAATGACGTTACTAGCTCGTGATAAAACCAACGCTGTGAGTATTGCGTCATCACACGAACCTAAAGTCTTTATATTTTAATTATATTCGGCAGAGAGGACATGCAGTTGATAGCTTGTTATCTCTGTGTTGTAATTTTAAATACCTTACTATATCATTCCTCGCAGTTGCTGTATGATTGTGAAATTTTCCGGTTATTGTGAAGGTTAAAATGCGTTTGTTTATATAGGCCTTCATGTCGTGGATTTTTTGTCCGCATCGTTTCACAATTTATAATTACAATTACGCAATCTTTCATGCGCACTGTAAATAAAAGTATGAATGTTAAAACAACGTAACATGTTTGACAATTGTAAACACTCGTAGATTAAAAATGCTTTGTTTGTAGCGAGATCATTTAAAGATAAATACAACAAAAGCGACGTGGATTAAATTTTTCCTGGGATTTTGACACTTCGTTAGACTTTTATAGCTATTCCCAATAAACCAAAGTGCCTGATAACATTTTATCAAAACATTTCAATTTTCACCCTTCTAATTACTTAAATTTAACAGGTTTATGTCCGTACGTGTTTAAAATATAAGCAAACTTAATATATGATATTTAATCATCGTAAAACTTGAGTGGACGAAGACTGATAAACACCTTCCGAATTTTTATATCCTGGCTATCCTCGTCATAGCGTGTTGACAAGTAGCACGATCTATTTCGAAGAACAGAAATCTTAATTTACGATATCTGTGTTACTTTTCGCTGATAATAAGTTTAGACTTTGTTCAACTATGTCTTCTTAAGAGATTATATCTGTAAGAACCGAAAGTAGATTTATTTTTTTTTCCTATGTCCTTTCAATTCATTTTCTCTTCATATTCTTGATTAAAATACTTCACTTATTCTTCATAAAATATTATGTACTTTAAAAAATTTAATAGGCCTATTTAAGCATCTCCGCCTTCAATTAATTCTCTTCAAAGTCAGATAATTTCTTGTGTTGATGGATGAGTACCTTCTTTGTAGGGTAAAGTTGCCTATTTCCGTGATACCCCTAATTCCGTGATACTTTTTTAAAATTGAATGTCAGTCAAAGCTTTGCCGTTCGACCATAGCGCCAGACATCTTTCTCGAAAGAGTGCATCTTTCGTTTACTTTGAGACATCGGTGAACTTCATAGCAAGATACCCAATCATGTGACATTCAGTGAAAAAAAACCTATCACGGAATTAGGCAACTTTACCCTACAAACTACCATTATCATTAGGGCTCGGAAGATGATGAAATATCATCACAGACAATACGAAATGCAATACAAACTCGTTTCACTTCAACACGAACCAATATAGCCTACTTTTATTTAGATTTTTTTTTTTTAGATCTTTCATTATCTATTGATCACTTTTTAGGAAATTTTTTACTTTCTGTTGCATTTTTTCCTTTTCTGCTTTTTGAACGGACTTTATTTACGGCGTAGTCATAGTCTATATTTCAAATCCTACTGCAGATTGCTTACTCAATTCGATTGCGTCATACAGGAATTTTCCTTATGGTTGCCTCAGCCTTAACTCCGATCACGTGTGTTACATGCTTCTCCCAATTCAACGTAACAAAAGATATTGCAGCCGCAGTGCCCGCAGTCAGCATAATATATCTTACAAGCGAAGACGTAAAAATGTCGACAGTAAAAGTAACCGGTGATTCTGCAAATCCGAGACCCTACGAATGGCGATGACTTTTTACTGCAATACTGAATAAGAAGTATGTCTGGGAATTTCAGTTCTTCCTAATATTTAAATGTGCAATGCCGTGATTATATTATTATTATTATTATTATTATTACTATTATTATTATTATTATTATTATTAAAATCTTGGTCATTTTTTTTAATTTTAATATCATATTTTCAGAAATTTAAGGTAATTTTATAGGTCATTTTTGTGATTTTAAGTCAATTTCCGAGCTCTAACTATCACAAATGCATTATTGCATCATATCACAATCACCTGTCATAGTACCAACATCGTAATCCCATTATCACCACCATTTATTTAACGTTATCAGAATTTCGTCATCAACCAATGTCATTGTCACCAAACACCGACAGTCCGTCACCAACCACCGAACGTCAGCCCGTTATCAACTATCGCCAGCCAGTCAACTGACAACTACCTTACTGTTACCTACTATCACAAACCAGTCACAAATCACCACTGTTCTCTCGTCGAACACCATCGTCTTTCATAAACTATCTTCTTTATTTTACCATCATGTAATCGACTAATTTATGATACCATCTTCGGTTTTTCTAATGGCAGAGAAAACTATAACTTTGGAACATAATCTGTTTGTTCGGCATGAATCAAGGGCATTTCGTAACCGGAAATTTCGTCACCATTATAGTTTGTCACTCATTTTTAATCATTAGTTTTTTGGTCATCCAATATATTTTGTCATGTTTTCTGTCACTGAGGAGATTTTGTCATCGAAGATATTTCGTCGTCATATACATTTTGTTATATTTTTTTATATTGAGAGGATTTCGTCACCAAAATAATACAGAGAATTACATTTAGGCTGTTTTTATTATGAGTGCAAAACCATCACTTTGTAATTATTTTAATGCTCTGCACAAACATGGATTTTGAAGTTGCGTACATTCATCCTGTTTTTATGGAGTTTCAACAAAACATTTCCACTGAAGTTGTGACCTATGGCACGTAGGTAACCAAGCATGTTATCTTCTGTTCTGTAAGCTTCATACCTATCGGCAATTCTTGCAATTCTGTTATCTAAGGACGTGTATTTCTTATTTTTGTGGGTGGAGACTGACCTGCTTCTAATATCTCAATGTCCTGATATATCCTTGTAGTCTCCTCCTGCAGTAACCGAGGGACATGGTAAAAAGGAGGGATTTGCTTTTCCCGTTAAAATATTGAGACGTTTATGCCACCCGTCGCAAGTATTTGTCGTTCTGGGGAAGTTTTCCCTGGTACAAATATAACAATGCCATGTACGTATTATTTTATATAGGTATCATCAAGTGATTTATCTTTTGAAGAGGTGGAGAATTTCAAATATCTGGGAGCAACAGTAACAAATATAAATGATACTCGGGAGGAAATTAAACACAGAATAAATATGGGAAATGCCTGTTATTATTCGGTTGAGAAACTTTTATCATTCAGTCTGCTGTCGAAAAATCTGAAAGTTAGAATTTATAAAACAGTTATAATACCGGTTGTTCTGTATGGTTGTGAAACTTGGACTCTCACGTTGAGAGAGGAACAGAGATTAAGGGTGTTTGAGAATAAGGTGCTTAGGAAAATATTTGGGGCTAAGAGGGATGAAGTTACAGGAGAATGGAGAAAGTTACGCAACACAGAACTGCATACATTGCATTCTTCACCTGACATAATTAGGAACATTAAATCCAGACGTTTGAGATGGGCAGGGCATGTAGCACGTATGGGCGAATCCAGAAATGCATATAGAGTGTTAGTTGGGTGGCCGGAGGGAAAAAGACCTTTGGGGAGGCCGAGACGTAGATGGGAAGATAATATTAAAATGGATGTGAGGGAGGTGGGATATGATGATAGAGAATGGATTAATTTTGCTCAGGGTAGGGACCAATGGCGGGCTTATGTGAGGGCGGCAATGAACCTCCAGGTTCCTTAAAAGCCAGTAAGTATCATCAAATGAAGCGACACGAAGGGGGGAAAAATTGTGACGGCGAATAATGATGAAGAAATTAAATTGGTGACAAAATATGGTAGTGACAAAGGTGATTTGGTGACAAAATATGCGTGTTTGTGTGTGTCTGTGTGTATGTGTATCCAATGCCCACCCACTTCACTTCCATGATTCGGGTTCCGCATGCTGCGGCTAGATGGCAGAATTGTGACCCATTTTCTAGTTGTACTCCACTTCGGCGGGTCACGCTGCACATGATGTGTATTTGTGAAGAGTTATATCGTGTACTATGGTGAGTGTATGTGTAAGTGTTCGTGTAAGTGTAGTGTCGGGAATGAGTGATGATGATGAAGATGAGGAAGGAAGAAGGGGAAACCCGGTGCCTGCACGTAGTCTACTCCTGTCAAATAGCACCAAGGCTTAACGTCCTCATCCGACGGACGAATCACTGTCAACAGTGACATATGCCTTCTTTTCATATGCACTGCGGAGAGATTTTGGATTTAACCCAGGAATATTGGTGCACAATCTAGTGATTAGCCATCTCTCCTAGTCCCGAGGTAGAAATTTTATATCACAGTTTCTGACCCCGCCGGGAATTGAATCCGGGCCGGCTAATCTGGAGGCAGACACGCTACCACAGAGCTAACTCGGCGGACTGGTGACAAAATATGGTGGTGACAAAAGTGAATCGGTGACAAAATGTTGCAGTGGCAAAATGCAATGTGACAAAATCACCGGGTGACGAAAAATTGGTAACGAAAATTCCGGATTCCGTTTGGCATACATATTATAGAACCTACCAATGTTGTATTCCGGCCGCTCTAGAAATATCTAACTAAATATGTCACTACAGAATTATCATCTCCTCATCATACCATCACATCCTTCCCGTTAAAAGATCTCTTAAAGAAATCATACGATTATGTACGTACTCATAATCATTTCATTGCCATTGCCATTGCCTTACCAGACCTTAACCATCATGACATACATAATCATTGTCTTCATATTCGGTAACAGAGTGGAGTTTGGAGTTCAAAGAAGCAATGGAACTGCACATGAGGAAATTGTATGAACTTCAAGAACACCATAGTTCCGATTTATAGAGTATCATTTTGCTACCGACCATCGCCACTTACTCCTATCATATCATACCATACCATAATAATTATTCCGTCATTCTGTGATTACAATAATCATGCAGTCACCATAACATCCAGGCGTCACACAGTCATATTTCCAAGACTACATTATCATAATATTTGTATGTCATAATTTGTCATTAAACCAGTTTTGAAAACATACTGATGTTAACATCTTGATTAACACTATAACTGATTATATATTATTTGCTTACGCTTTGCCATTTCGTGGGAATCAATCTGTACACGTTAGAAGAGGTAAATATTGAAAAGAATATACACGTTTAAGATAGTATATTTTAACATCTGTTTATACTTGTGCAGCTGTAAGTAATTAATTTACTGGAATATTAGACATTGTAGTTTGAATTAACTTCAGCTCGTTGAGATTTGGATTTCTCGAAGAGGTCGTTGAAGCTATATCGCCGCTGTGTTCCAATTACAGCAGAGCCATATCCATGTACTTAACATCAAGACATCAGCAACTCGGAGTGACAGTAGATATTTATTTAACAGGAAATTTCGTGTATAATAACAGTTGGGGAGTCGTTCAGCTCCCGACGGAATAGTCTTTCAAGTCGGAATAAGTTAGGTCGTCACCTCCCCCTTTCCTGGAAAACAAGATATGGCGGGGACAGGTAGCAGGAAAGATGTTACAGCTACTTCACAAGACTGTAAGTAAATTAGAGTCGCCTAACAAACAAGGGAATTCAATTTATAGCAGTGCTCAAGCCAAATGAACGTGTTGCTCAATCCATCACTAGAAATAAACTCTCGCAGCTCTTGCTAGTGAAGACATCTTCGTATAGGAGCTGGGGCAATAAAATAGGGCAATGAAGGCGTTATTAATTCGCACTAGGACTGCTACATTTAAAGCATTTCTAAGGTAGGCATAAATGAGCTGGCTTAATTAAATTTTAACGAGAATTATAAAATCTTTAACGTGAGATTCGTTTTTATTGTCTCTAGTCAGATTGATTAAAGCTGGATAGTACACGTGGCCTTCTGCTTCATTTAAGTTGTTTGTTAATCTCATTAAAATTATATTTTATATGTATGTTGTATCTCTACGTGAGTCTGTCTGTTTACTTATCTATCAGTCTCTATATATCTTTCTCTCTTTTATGCCCTTTAATCTCTTTCTCTCTCTGTCATCCTCTTTTTCTCTGTCTCTTTACTTGTGCCTGTCTCTCTCGTCTCCTTCCTGCCTCTCTCTCTATCTTGTACACGTTTTCTGTATTTGTCTCTGTCCTTCACTCATTTCCTTCTATTATGTCCCTTTTCTCTTCTCTTTGTTTTTTCTTTTTCTCTCTCTCTTTTTCTCTGTTTCTCAATGTATCTTTTTCTTCTCTTTATCTGTTTTTCCCCCTCTGTTTCTCTGTCCTTTTGTCAGTCTCTTTTTCTTTACCTTTGTCTCTATTTTAGGTGCTCCTTTCTTCTGTAGCTCTTTTCTTCTGTTTGTCATACTTTCCTTTACTCTGTTATGCTTTCTTTTCTCTGTTTCTCTTCCCTTGTATCTGAACATCTCTTTTCCCTTCTCTCGGTTTGCCTCCCTTTCCTTATATCTGCCCATCTCTCTTTCCTCCTTTTTCTTTCCTTCTCTCAGATTGTCTCTCTTTTCTTCTCTCAGTTTGTCTCTTTTTTTCTCTTAGTTTGTCTCTTTTTTCTCAGTTTGTCTCTCTTTCCTTCTATCAGTTTTCTCTCTTTCCTCTTTCTGTTTGTCTCTCTTTTCTTCTCTCCGTTTGTCTCTCTTTCTTCCTTTCTGTTTGTCTCTCTTTCCTTCTCTCCGTATGTCTCTCTCTCCTACTCTCTGTTTGTCTGTCTTTTCTTCTCTCAGTTTGTCTCTTTTTTTCTCTTAGTTTGTCTCTTTTTTTTCTCAGTTTGTCTCTCTTTCCTTCTATCAGTTTTCTCTCTTTCCTCTTTCTGTTTGTCTCTCTTTCCTTCTCTCCGTTTGTCTCTCTCTCTCTCCTACTCTCTGTTTGTCTCTCTTTCCTTCTTTCCGTTTGTCTCTCTCTCTCTCTCCTACTCTCTGTTTGTCTGTCTTTCGTTCCCTCAGTTTGTCTCTTTTTTTTCTCAGTTTGTCTCTCTTTCCTTTTATCAGTTTTCTCTCTTTCCTTCTCTCTGTTTGTCTCTCTTTCCTTCTCGTGGTTTGTCTCTCTCTCTTCTTCTCTCTGTTTGTCTCTCTTTCCCTCTCTCTGTTTGTCTCTCTTTCCTTCCCTCTACCTGTCTCTTTTTCCTTCGCTCTGACTTGTCTTCTTTTCCTTTCCTCTGCATGTCTCTTTTTCCTTCTCTTTGCCTGTCTCTTTTTTCCATATCTCTATCTGTATCTTTTTCCTTCTCTCGCCTGTCTCTTTTTCCTCTTACCTGCCTGCCTCTCTTTCTTTCCCTTCGACTGTTTCTTTCTTTTTCTGTGTTTCCCCAAAGTTTATATTCCGGTTTATAGTGACGGGCATGTTCTTTTTGTCTCAATTAGTCAGTTGATGACTTCTAGAAAAAGAGTTATTTCAATCTCGACATATCTATAGTTTCTGTTTACTAGTTCTGAATTTTACCCGTAATCATTTTCCCATATTGCTGAATCGTACTCTTATTGTGTCTGAACATATACTTTGTATTTTCGAGATTTACTTTCAGACTTATCTTATTACTTCCTTCAACTAAAATTCCCGTGTTTTCTCTAACATTTCGTGGATTTTCGCCAAACATATTCACGTCATCTGCGTAAATAAGCAGCTGATGTAACCCACTTAATCCCAAACTCTCTCTGTTTTCCTGCACTTTCCTAATGACATATTCTAGAGCAAAGTCAAGAAGTAAAAGTGATACTGCATCTCTTTGCTTTAGGCTGCAATGAATTGGAAGAACGTCAGATAGAAACTGGCCTATACGACTCTGCTGTATGTTTGTTTCACAGAGACACATTTTAATTAATCGAATTAGCTTCTTGGGAATACCAAATTTAAGGACATTATATAAAACTTCTCTCTAAACCGAGTCATATGCCTTTTTTGAAATCTACGAATAATTTATGTACTGTGTCCTAAGACTTCCTGGTTTTCTCTAATATCTTTCGAATACAAAAATCTGATCAATAGTGAATCTATTACACCAAAAATCTACATTGATGACCTCACTAATTTCATCTATATATATGGAGTTAATCTTCTCAAAAGAATTTTGAACAAAATTTTGTACGACGTCAGTAAAAATGATATTCCTCGAAAGTTACTATAGTTAGTCTTTTTCCCTTCTTAAAGATAGGTACAGTTATGGATTACTTCCATTGTTCTGGTACTTACTATGTACAGAAGGAAGAAAGCTCATTTTGGTGCTCGAGTGTCTAAAGTCATAATAGACACTGACAAAGAACAACTCTGTTAAGCTGGTGGTGCTGTCGGAACATGAATAACACATGGCATGGCAAAAGATTTACTAAAAAATTTACTCTGAGGACCACAGACCTTATTCTGTCTGTCAAATAGGCCAAATTAACAGGGTGCAAGCAGCTACACTATTTCAAATATCTCAAGGCAGTTGAAACTGCAAAGTATGCATATTGTGAATACGAAATTGTGATCGCAATGAGATACCGAATTCTGGCCAATAATTTCATTGAAATAACTGAATTCAATAATATCCATATTAAAATGTATTGTTAACAATATTTCTATGAAGAGGTTGCTAAAGTGGGATTAAAAGAGTGAATACACAATAGATCAGCAGTTGTCCTAGTTGTAATCAAAATTATTATTATTATTATTGTTATCCAAATATTGAAACCCTATTTTACCTTTGGTATATTAGGGTTGTAGTTTGTTACATGTGAAATACATTATGTAGTGATAATACACAATTTTAAAGAATTAATAGTAGGTCTGAGTCATAGTTACAATATAAATACACTAATTAAGAGACAGTAAACAATACTAAATACGTTATGCAATAATTACTTTCAGTTAAAACAAAATGAAATAAAATTAGAAATTATAATCGAAGGTGTAGAGAAATTGCAAGATTATTACTTTAATCAAAATTACCTCATCAATAACCTAACGTAACCTAACCTAACGTATCGTACCCTATCTAGGCCTACATCTTGTCGCATAAACGAAACACAATAAAGTGCGCTTTGTTATTATTTCCCTGAATAAACGAATTGATTCCTTCTCTATTTACATTCAATGTTATCGTTCGAAAGCCGACTTGTCCGATAGTTAAAATAATTTTCACATTTTATCATCACTTGATACGCTTTATACTTGTCTCAACTATATCTTACACCGCATAAGGCATTGCATTAATGTATCAACACAATCTTTATGAAGTACTATTACGCCCATTTCGTCTTCCATATTCTGAAACTTTTTTGCGAACTCTGAACTTTCGCAATTAGCTGGACAACGTAATGGAAGGTCAACACTTAACAAACACACGAAAAATAGTTAACCATTCAGTTCTCTTGAGAGACATAATATCTGCAATGCTCGGGAAAAGTGACGTAAGTCAGTTTCCACAAACCTTTTTTGATAATCTATTGAAAACTTACACTGGTTTATGTCGATTTGATTTTTTTTTTTCTGTATGAATCATTGTAATGGGAGGGATACTTATGTATTTTATTCCGAGCGAGCAGACGTTCCGTAAGTTGTCAATAAATTATCAAAAAAGGTTTGTGGAAACTGAATTGTGTCACTTTTCCCGAGCACTGCAGATATGTTAACTTGGAATCAAATCTGAAATCGATAACTTTTGTAGATGACTATGATATCACCACAGCAAGGAATAACAATAATTAGATATTAATTAAACACTGTAATAAGTCAGTATACATCGACTCTTAGGATAAAAATCCTTTTTTTTTCTTGATGTGTTTTAAACTTTGGAGACATGACTTTTGGGAGTAAACTAAGCAATTTATATAATTTAAACTTGAAAATCGAATTTAGGGGCCCAAAGAAATTTTTTTGTTAAAAAATTAATAAAATGTTGGACGGACCTAACTTCATTATAAACTGATCTAGGATAAAATTTCTTTCACCGAAATGATCCCCTGCATATGAAGAATGTTGCATATTAAAATTAGTTATTTATCTTGAATCATTAAAAAGATATTCCACATTATATAAGGGCGTTGTAAAAAATATGTACAGTATATTACTGTATTTTGGGAAAAGAATTACAATCGATTGAAAATAATAAATTAGTTTACAATATAGCCACATGTTTAAGCTTTAATTTGGTACTTAAATGAAGTCTTTTGTCCAATTGGAAGTCTATTTTTGTCCGTCGAAAGGATGAGAAATGTCGGAAAATTTGAAAAAGGAAAAAAACAGACACTGAAGATGGCTTAAGATATATAAAGTAAAGTGCACTTATATTATAAATACCCAAATATATCTACACCTAAGAATGAAAACCTCGTATGTCTAATTTTCTAAATTTTACAGGAGTGCAAAAAAATCGACATACAAGGTTTTCACATTTAAATAGATGGCTCGTAAGTCGGAAATTCTATATGATTTCGACATGCAAGGTTTTCACTTTTAAATAGATGGCTCGTAAGTCGGATTTCCTATAATGACTAGAGATACGCGCTTTTCATTTTAAAATTACAGCATAAAGAGAGACTTGGTTTTCAATTTTTCTCTTTTTTCATGAAAAAAATTAAAAATGAAAATTTTTCAATTGTAGACCATAAGAGCACGGGCTTTCCAATAAAGTTGAGTGAAAATCGCATTTTCGAAAAAAAAAGTCGACTTACGAGGTTTTCATTCTTAGGTATATATATATATATATATATATATATATATATATATATGAATTATTGAGATATTTAGTTAAAGTTATATATATTTTTTAAACTAGAAGAAATAAGCTTCTTATGAGGCAAAAACATTATTTACCATAATTTTGAAGAAATATGACATTTCTTAAGACGATGTATACTTTAACTAGCATATACCACGGGTGTTCAATCGCCTATAGAACCAGGAGATATTGCACTTCAAGCATGCTAAGGTCAATAACTTTCTATATACAGTAAAATAGGAAAAACGACCTTAAAGAATATGCGCTGCGGGTTGCTAACACCAGGGGTTACCTCGTACGAGTTACAATTGGACATCTATGACATATACTCGTATGTATATGTACCGGGAAATTGGATTTGTTTTTTAAAGTCCTATGACAACCAATATGAAACTGTTAAAATGTACTTTGTTAATTTAGGTTTAATAAACAAGTATCAGTCAGGTTTCAGAGCTGGACACAACACAAGCACTGCTCTACTTAAAGTGACAGAAGACATTCGTGAAGCAATCGACTCTAATAAAGTAACAATACTAACACTTCTTGACCTTAGCAAAGCTTTCAACTCTGTAAATTTCGACCTGCTCACCCATAAATTGAGAAATCTGCATTTGTCAAAGACTGCTGTGAGTTGGTTCGAATCCTACTTACGGGAAAGACAACAATGTGTTGTATCCGGGAATCGAAGCTCTTCCTGGTTTAACATAACATCAGGTATACCACAGGGTTCGGTACTCGGACCATTGTTGTTCACGATATATGTCAGTGATATTACATCTCATGTAAGGCATTGTAACTATCACTTGTATGCTGACGACCTTCAATGCTACATCTCTTCCCGCTTAGATCGAATAAATGACGCTATAGATAAATTGAACAAAGACATTGACTCGATTGTGACATGGACAAAGAAATTCCATCTTAATATCAATCCTGGAAAGACACAAGCAATCATATTAGGACACAAACGGCAAACCGACGCTGTAAAGCACCTCGACATTTCCCCCGTTAAAGTAAGTACAGTGCATATCCCTTTCAGTTCTTCGGTAAAAAATCTTGGCATTCACATGGATAATAATCTCAACTGGGACATGCAAATCACAGAAACCTGCAGAAAAGTATATTCTATTATTCATGTGCTAAAAAGGATAAATGTTCATCTTCCCTCTTGCTTAAAAAAGTCCCTTGTGCAGACCCTTGTATTTCCCCATTTTGACTATGCTGACATTTTACTGACTGACCTTTCCAGCGACAACAAAATGAAACTTCAACGTGCTCATAATTTGTGTGTACGTTTTGTAAGCAATGTTCGTAAATATGATCATATTACCCCATCCCTGGAAGCAATAGGTTGGCTTAAACTAGATAAGAAAAGAAATTTACATTCACTTCTCTTTCTCTTCGAAATCTTGAACTCTTCTATTCCTTCGTACCTGTCGTCTCGCTTCACTTACCTTTCTTCCCACCACAATCTGAACACACGCTCTCGCCATGAAACAATACTAACAATACCATCCCATCGCACCTCCTCATACTCATCCTCTTTCACAATAGCCCTGCCAAGACTCTGGAATTCGTTACCTGCTAGCATCAGGGACTGTCGAAATAAAATTCAATTCAAACGCAAACTTACTAGGCACTTGGTCAGTAATTGAGACTCGTTCAGACATGGTTTCTTGTAAATAGTTCTTTTAATCTACCACAAAATATCTCAATATCCGGTAATTTCATCACTATAGAATTTTGTTATTGTAGGTTTAATTTGTAATTTAGTAAATACAAAAATATTCTTTGTTCTTAACTTCTATGATAAAATGTCTAGCTTTCATTAATCAGGTATTCTTGTCGTACTTTAATTTTTATTGTAATTGTAATTGTAAATTTAATATTAATTGTAATCTTATTGTTCATGTTATAGTTGTAATCCCCTGGTAGAGGGGCAGAGAAGGCCTGACGGCCTTATCTCTACCAGGTTAAATAAATAAATCTAATCTAATCTAAATAAGAACGAAATGTTTAAATTAGTGTGATATTAATACTTTAAGAAATATCTTCAATGTACTTGACTGATATTTCTTGGTATTCTCCGACAGGAACAATAACGCGAATTGACGTTACGTTCGAACACCTGAGAGAAACTCTCGTGCTCATATCTGAACAGTAACTGGAATTCTGTTTTATTCGCAGGAGTAATTAAGCCGAGGGAAGACCTACTTTAAGCGAAATGTGCCAGGTGTTCACACACAGTTTATGTGTTCTAGTTATTACGCTTTCTCTGCCGCAGAAGCGAAAGTAGAAATAACGTTGCTGAGATATAGTAAGCATGCACATCTGCCCTGTCTATTGGTTCGAGTATATTTAATCTTAAATGTTACTTGAATAATAAAAACATATTACAATAGTTTTTGTTTATGAATAGCACTATAAAAATTATGGCCAGTACAAAACGTGAATGTTACGGGAGATGGAGAAAAAGAAGGAATGTAATTTCGGCAAGCTATAGGCTTCAGCTTAGTTTAAGTATGGTTATTGAAATTCGTGACTGGAGGTAACCGGTAAATGTGGAAATATCAGGAATATTTACAAAAATAAAACTAATTAATTTCAATATATATATATATATATATATACAGGTATCCGTAAATAATTTTATTAATTTTAGAATGGTCTTCTTTGAGATACTTCAAACGAAAAGGTTTAATACAATTTTGCTCGTTTTTGCTTCCTTTTCGAGATAAAAATTGTTATATGTGAAACATTTCACAGGGTGGTTTGAGAAAGCCATTGATTTAATTCCCAGTATACTCAGTCAATTTAAGAGAGCATTGTATTACGATAATAAATGATTGATAGAATTTCAGTGTTGTCCTCTGAATGTACAGAAATTTGATCTCAATAAATCTAACTTTTGGTTCTGCAAAGGAATTTTACAATGCTATTACATTTGTTGGGATCAAATTTCTGCACTAAAAAAGTTACAAGTTATATACACAGAGTGAACTGTAAATAATGTCATATATATATATATATATATATATATATATATATACACACTATATATGTATGTATATATAACTTGTTTCTGTGAAGTTATTTACTTATTATTTGGTCATACGCCTGACACTACAAAGTGAACCGTAAGTAATGTCATTAATTTCAATGTGTTATTGTTTGAGATATTTCAAACACAAAATTTTAATATAATTTTGCTCGTTTTTGCTTCCTTTTGGAGATATAGTTTTATAAGAAATATTTCATAGCATGTTTTGGGAAAGCCATTGATTTAATTTCCAATATGCTCTGTCTATTTATGAGAGCCGTGTGTAATGATAAATAAATGATTGAAAGAATATTAGTTTTGTCCTTTAAATATCCATAAATTTGATCCGAACAAATGTAACATTTGAAATTCCTTTTCAGAACGTAAAAAGTGTGTGTGTGTGCGTACGTGCGTGTGTGTGTGTGTGTTTTTTTTTTAATCCCTTAAGACATGCACCTGTTTACTTTTTATCAGGCCAACTACCCTACTACTAAATTTCACTGATTTCCTATGATTGAAACATATTCTAACTTACTTGTAATTAAACTGTTGTATAGTAGAGTCAGGACCGTAGGATTATTAAACAATTTTAAATATCTTAAAACAAATCGAAGTGCTTTATAAGCAGGATTTAGAATTAATGTTATATATGACTTAAAAGTTGAAGTTTTGTCAGTATTACGCCTAAATCCTTAATTGTTGATACTGATTCTAAACATACGCCGATTATAAAATAATAAATAGTTTCTTCACTTCTTTTCCATGAAAAACTCCTGTAGGCCTATTTACATTTATTTGGGTTATGCAACAGACAGTTCTTTTTACACCAAGATGCAACATTATTTACATCTGTTTGCTTTGTCTATTGGATCGGATACAGTTTTGAATAGAATCAAAAGATCAGCAGCAAATGAAAGGCAGTTTTATGGAGTTATTATTTCATGTCAGTCGTTAATTATAAACAAAAACAAAAAGGGCCCGAAATTAGAGTCTTGTGACTCTAATATTGAAGGGCTAGGATTGTTTTTAGATTCTCGTGGTACCATCTCAAACTTGTTTGTTGAATTTTGTAAGAGAATTAATGTTCCAACCAATAGGGTATATTAAAAACTCTGGCCGTTACTGCTGTTAAATATTTAGTACAAATCCTCGGAAATCTTTTACAGCAAAATCTCGTTAATCCGGACCCCGATAAGCCTGACTTCGCTTAATCCGGACAGCCAAAAAAAACGATGAGTTTGGAAAAATAAAAGAAAATTGTTTAAGACTTACATGTACTTCAAACCAACTTCCGCAGCAAGAGTTTTGAGTGATGTAGAGCCAGGTCCGTCGGGCACGTCATCATAATTATGGGTATGTACTGCATTGTATGTATTTCTTTACATTTTCTTTTACTCTATAGTATATTTAGGCCTATTCCCCTTTAATACACCATAATAAACGTGCTTTGCTCCTATAAACTGAGTTTTAGTGCACTTTCTACTGTTCTTTTATTTTACTTACTTACTTACTTACAAATGGCCTTTAAGGAACCCGCAGGTTCATTGCCGCCCTCACATAAGCCCGCCATCAATCCCTATCATGTGCAAGAGTAATCCAGTCTCTATCATCATATCCCGCCTCCCTCAAATCCATTTTAATATTATCCTCCCATCTACGTCTCGGCCTCCCCAAAGGTCTTTTTCCCTCCGGCCTCCCAACTAACACTCTATAAGCTTTCGTCCATACGTGCCACATGCCCTGCCCATCTCAAACGTCTGGATTTAATGTTCCTAATTATGTCAGGTGAAGAATACAATGCGTGCAGTTCTGCGTTGTTCTTTTATTTTATTTAATTCGAACTTTTGTTAAACCTGTTAACTTGTCCCCCAATTAGTCCGGATTAACTGTATATGAACAATGTATTAAAAAAAATTAATTGTGTAAACAGTGAAGGGATGAGAAATTAGAAGATTATTTAATTTTTGTTAGGCTTACCTACAGTATATTAGAAACTACTATACAGATTATGTTGTGTATTCGAATTTTTTTGTACTTAAAGTAGTAGTCCTTTGGACAACCCATTTGTTAAGGGTAACTATCTTATGGTTTTCATCTAAGAGAAACTCAGTTATATCATTACTCTCATTATCTACATTCCTTCTATTTGTATTAATTTGTATGGTCAGTTTAGCTTTCACTGATTGTTGGTAACTGTCTTCCTAGACTTTATTTTCGTTATCGATTTAGTTGTAGACAACAATTTTGTTTTAAACTGTTCTTAGCTGTTGGATTGTATTCATATTAATAAGTGTAGGCCTGTTTATTTATTACGTATCATATTTACATTTTATTTACCTTTTCCAGAGATTGCAGCGCGTTTGTTTAATTTACAAGTCCTTAAAAATACCAGTGGCCGTACAGAGTTCTGATCGTGTACAGAATGTAAAGTTTGTTTTCCGACAGTCGTAAAATACGTTTCGCCCGACTTGGATTACTTCTGTTGTACACTGTCTTGTTTATATACACTTCTTCCCTTCTGAATATGTCACCAAAATTTCTGCATTCAGTGTGACGAGAGACCCGTTCAGACAGACTTCACGTGTGTGTACGAGTTCCTGTCGTCGAAAATCAATTCAGGGCTGTTGCTTGACTTGTATGCGTGTGGCAGATTCCAGCAAGAAAGTAGGAAAGTTTCTGCTCTTTCAATTTAGTTTCCAGATATCCATATTTGAAAACCTTGACAGTAGCAATCTTTAGACTCCTGCCAGTAAGAAAGCAAGACGTCCTACAGGCCAACCCTAAAATCTGCCAACATTGAGTTTATCCATGTGATTTTAACAAGAGGCATCAAGATGTTATCCCCAGTATAGAAGAATTATCAATTTTATTTAACTACGCTTTCAACTGCAGAGGTTTATTACTGTCGAAATTCAACGTGAGCGAAAATTGCAGATAAATTTTGTCTTCAGCTATCAGGGACAGAGATCTTTTAGGTGACATAAGTCCATGACACAGATCTCTCTGCTTTATTCCTTTCCGGAGAACGCCGTGATAATTTTTTTTTTTTTGCCGTTTGTAATCATTGTCTTCGGCCAGGTTGAACCCAGGACTCCTGGATCCAACGGCTCCCGCTCTTTCGCTTGTCTTTGTGGTATTGTTGAATAGAAGCAAATTGTGTTAAGTGGTGTGAAGTTTATATTTCAACTCAGTGTGAAATCTGCAGCATTTAGAGAGTTATGGCGAACCACAGGAACGTAGTTATTGTGTATTGTACCACCTCAAAATAGTCTTGTCAGTAGATGCCGTAGATTGAAACTCCCTTCTGAAGACACGCTGATGTATTTTTGTTGTATGGAAACCTTTGAACCGCAGAGATCGAATGCCTACATACTTGTAAACTTCTGAGGTTCAATTTCTCCTCTGAATCTCGTCGAGTCAGCTTCTAGACTTGCGTGCGAGACGAGAGGCAAGGGAAAATGCTGTAAGACAAACGTATAGTTGCGCTGGTGTTTAGACCAGTGCAGCTGTAGTCATGTGATCGTGAGATAGCCGACACGCGAAAAACTTCGTGATGTAAACCGGAAGTTAGCTCCAATTTGTAGCTGATATCACGCTTTTAGCACGTGTATGTGTGTGTTATTGACTGTTGTATTTACTAATGGTTTCTTACAATCCTCTAAAATGTCCATTTAGTTTTTTTTGGTGTTTCTGTGAGTGTGACCAGTGTTCGTTTCCAAAGAAAATGAATAGTGTTCAATATATTTTACAAACAAGTCTTTCCGTTTTAATCTTCGAAGATAAGTGTAAAATAAAGAAGTTTGGAAGGCCGTTACCTCAACTCGATTTAACGCAAGCACAAACAAGCCGGGGTAAGACATTTTGCAGGGCATTAAAAGTAAAACAACATGAAAGAAGCAACTGGATTTGCGATTGTGAATCTACAAATAAATTATTTTGTTTCCCGTGCCTGCTATTTGCTAAGGATAAAGACACGAGCTGGACATACACTGGTGTGTCAGATTTAAGCCATCTGACACAGAAAATTAAGAAACATGAGGAATTTATTGCTCATAAGAATGCTTGCCGAGTTTTACCAGCCCTTGAAAAAACAGAAATTAGGCAACAGCGTAGCTCAGCTTTCAGGCAGAATATTGAAAGACAGAATGATAACGTAAGGAAAAATCGCTATGTTCTTTCAAAGATGTC
The DNA here is from genome assembly GCF_040183065.1 of Periplaneta americana. Taxonomy (NCBI): domain Eukaryota; kingdom Metazoa; phylum Arthropoda; class Insecta; order Blattodea; family Blattidae; genus Periplaneta; species Periplaneta americana. The sequence goes on from NC_091133.1 coordinate 61,841,611, forward strand.
ATTATCATCATAATCATCATCATCATCATCATCAGGCTCATTTTAAGTTGTCTACTTTAAACAATTGTTGTATTTTTTTAATGCTTCAAAATTGTTTAAATTGTTGAAAAGCTACCTAATATCATAAAAGTAGTGAACCCCTTGTCATTTTAGGCACGAACAGCCACTGGCTTGGTACAATTTCTATTGCATCATTATCGTCATCGAAGACGGTAAGGCAGTCATGTCAATTGATGCCCATAGGCGCAAGCGCATGCTTTAGAGCTCAGGAGAGTCGGAGCGCTTTACAGCGAAAAGGAGAGAGACAGAAGAGTGAGGTAGTGTATGCCGCTTGGTCGAGCTCTGTACAGGGATGGCCAGCACGGATTCAGTGGATAAAGAGAAGAGAAATTATCAAAACTGTATCCATGTTAATTTTTAAATTTGTCTGAGTAGTATAAGCGCGTTATAAGAATGTAACTTTTAATTTTACCTCATTTTTCAGAAGTTTTGTTTTTTATTCAAAAGGAATATTTTTAACTTTTTTTATAGGAAAGTAAAATTTTTAGATATAGGCCTATATATTTAGTAGCCTTACAGATACTGAAACAGTGTTTTCGTAAATCTAATATACCATAAATACGCATTACTGAAGATAGTGTATTACAAATTTTGAAAATATTCGCATGGAAAATTAATGTTTGTAAGAAAATGAATTAACAAAGCAACTACTGTTACATCATAAGCAAAAGATATGTGCCCATGTATTGTAAAAAGGTCAGCTTTATAGATTCAGCATATTTCGAGAAAATAATTTAATATTTGATGATAGGAAGTTGCTCACCAATATCACCTTAAATTCATAATGCGATAAGTGTTTTGTTATGGAATATCAGTTACACATAAAACATATATAGTACCTAGGTAGCATTGCTTTGTACTAATATATTGTTTTGATTAGTTCATTTATTACTTTTATAAGGCTAAAGATACCATTAAGATCACTTCTAACTTATGTCATACTCAATCTCTTTTTTTTTTTGGGGATATCACTTTCTTTATGAATGATGTGTTTTAACATTCGGCAGGTCTTTGAGCGGCCTCGTGCATAACATTCGGCAAGTTTTTGAAATTTAATTGTATTATTGTTTTCTATTTCTTATGTCGCCGCTCCAATCACTCGCCTCAATTTCAATATTGCAACCAATAAGTTGCTTTCATTATTAAATGACACCTACTTGTCTAATCCACCTGGACTAAACAGAGGTTGCAATGTCTTGTGCTGAGGACGAACATTAAGGTATGTGATTAAAAATTATAGTATTAAAGAGTTATTATTAAGAGTTAAGAATGTCAACGTACTCGTATATGAAAAAAAAATAATGATAACCATTTAAAAATATAACAAACTAGTGCTTATTCTTATCGAGGAAGTAGACGTGACTACGTGACGCTTAGAGTGAAACCTACAGAGCAGCAATCGGTCGGCAAAATTATGTTTAAAAGCACACCGCACGTTATTGTATGATGCCGACATGTTAAGCATGAGGCCGCAGTCATAATACTATGGAATTTATGTGAATATTCCTTCTTAACTCTTTATTATGTTTTTAACGTTTAAAACACAACTGAAATTTTAAGAAATTGATGTAAATACTTTTGTTTTAGAGACAATATATATAATATCAAATAGAAATAAGCCATATAAAAATAACGACATAAAATATCACGTTCCGTTTGAAGTTTGTGCACCACTGTTTTCTTAATCCAGCAGGCTGCTTATTCCTTCTTTCATACCTACAGTCGAGCCGTTCTTATTTCCGGCAGCAAATCACACGACAGCTTCTGGTCAGCTGACACGCTGCTACACTGGCAGTGGTTGTCGTCAAGGTTACGCAGACGACATACCGCTTCCCGCTCACGGTGGATGTTACTGCGTTGTCAAATCTACCCTTGTACTCTTAACGAAGTTTTAGCACATGTCTAGTCTTAAACATCGAACGAAAAATTATTTCCTACGATAAATAATTAGTAATATATGAATACATAATATTATATATTATTGTTGTTGTTGATCCTAACATCCCAGGACACAGAAGACTTACCATGGTGTGCTATAATTGGTTTTTCCGACCATTTGAAGTAACGATTTTCGTAAATACAGAAACAATATTAGAAATTACTAAAATGGGAGAAAGCTGTAAAATATAATAAATAATTTTTTTTATGTGAATGAATAACTAAAACCACACAACCTGTAAATTAAGTAAAATATGTTAGTATTAAAAATTTTGTCATGATAAGCCATTGCTACATAAAAAAATTACACGAAGAACCTTGCCTAACGGTATTGTTCAATTTAGAGGTGCTACGCCTAGATCGCTACAATCATTGTTAGTACCTGCCGCCGCCATAGTTCTCAGTTTATTTTCTTCTTTGCCGGATTGTCCGTACTTCTCTGTCGTTATTTGAGAAACCGTGAACTTGTTCACATCACACGCATCAGCTGTTCATTGCACCACTTGCATTAAAGGCAATAAACTACTCTTATTTTACGTTCATTTACGAAATAATCTCTAACGCTAAGAATCATTTCTCTGCTTTGCGAATTGATGGTCTTCCGACTCCTCCGCGGCATTGTGATGCTGAAAACTCAGCGATAACACCGCACTAGAGCCCGGACGAGAAGTTACGGCACCAGCGCGAGGGACGAATTTTAGTTCGTTTGCTTGGACTAGCCCTCACACTCAACTGGAGGGGTGTTGGGTTAGTTGGTTACTAGCATTCCGAGTGTTCAGTTCGTTCTGCTACTACCGCTATTGCTAATACTGAAAACATTGTCCTTCTGAGCGCCCTCATTATGGCATTGTCTAAGGTGTGAAATCATAGAGTAGTTCATAGTCAAGGACATGAAATAGCATACAATGTATGGAAATTTATGTCAGAAGAAGTTGTAAATGGAATACCAATTCCATTGAAAAGCGTGTGTGCAAGAGTACTGGCTGTCACTGGTATTTCAAAGCGAACCTTGGCAAGAATCAGGAACGAAGGAAAAATATTGAGGCAGGAACAGCAGATTCTTTCTCCAGTCCGGAAAAATCACAGCCGAAGAAGAAGAAGATTGTTGCAGCTGTAGACAGTTTTGATAAGGAAGTCCTAAGAAGACTCATCTATAATTTCTACGCTACGCATAAGCAGAGGCCGACTCTGCAATCGCTTCTTCCAAAAATGGATATCAGTGTATGATTATGTGAAGAAAGTATAGAACAATTACATTGAAAGTGAGCACGTGATGGACAGTATTTTGGAGAACATTTCCATAAACTTAGGGACATCAGATTCCAGCACAGATCAGTCGTCTGATTCGGACGGAGAATAAGGATCTAAAGATGGAATAGCGGGCGTAATTTCATTAGGTACCTTGGGACTCTTGAGTAGGAAAGTGGTGATACTGAGGTAAGACGAATGTTTTTAGAAAGAGATGAAACGGATATGCCTGCCGCTCTGAGCTTGAGAACCGTAACCCAAACAACCCCCACTCCTCTACCCTGCTGGCCGGCAATTTAAAACTTCGCGCAGGTTGGTGCCATAACATCTCGTCTCAGCTTTAACAACAATACCGACTGATTGTTCGACAACCAGCTATTAGAACTGCGTCCGTTCACTATTGGCTTGACAGAGATTTAGCAACACCGCTATTGCCTACCTTTTTCGCGCCAAAAGTCGAGAAGGCGTGGCCACGCCGGAAATAAGAACGGCTCGACTGTAGCGCTTGATGCCTGCGCACGACGTCAAGGTCAGAAAAATTCGCTTGCTTTGACATCACTGCGGTAGGGTCTACTCTCCAAACTGCGGTCCAAAGTCTGATATTTTTTCTTGTGATATAATTACATTTTTTCACAAGGAGGAGTTGTCATTGGGCACAAAACAACTTTAGAGCGGGTGTAGTTTGGGGTCACACATATATTCAGCTCCGATTATCTGTAGTCGGTCAGGATTAGCGGTAGGAGTTGAGGGAGTATTTAAATTGGCCGCAGGGGAGTTGCGAGCTGTGCTATCATAGCGCGGCGCGCACAGACACACGTAGTGTGGTCATAAAGCACACATTGCCACCGGGTGTTAATAAAGGCCGCGTTGGTTCAGGGCAATGTAAATATTGTTGTTTTGATTCACAGGCAAGAGCAGGCAACAATAAAATGGCTTTGTTCATGAGAGCGCGAACCCGAATTTGAATACTGAGCCCGTTGTTATCGCAGAGCTCTTACCGTCCCCCCCCTCACCCCGCCCGAAAAAAATGCGTCGCTGAGAATCGTTTAAATTTATAGCAGTCTCATACTACAGGTGGAATATTGTTTCATTTTTTTTGTCACATGAAAAAATGTTTCTGTTCCATTAAAATAAGGATAGCTTATAAATATTGATGTTTCGTGCTATATACACGCTATCAGTCCGAGACATGTTGTAGCCTGTAGCGGATCGCGGAAACACCTGGCTGGAGGGATTACGGAATAAATTTGGAGATATTTTCAGCACACTGTGTGTCTGTTGATGGTGTCTGTAAATGTACCATTCTTTGTATGAAAAACATGGAGCGAGATCATTTGTATCGCCTAATTCATTCTAATACTTCTTGTTCTTCTGTTCTTTTCCTTCATTTCTCCATTATGACTTGTTCCTCCTTTTCGTTTATACAAATTCCCCTTCTTCTTCTTCTTTTTCTTCTTCTTCTTCTTCTTCTTCTTCTTCTTCTTCTTCTAATCTTTTAAACCGCCTGCCTAAATAACCACGCTCTCCATACTCTCCTCTACTCCTTACCTTCGTCCCATTTCCTCCTCAGTCGTCCGTTCTCATTCTTATGAACAAATTTTCTTCTTATTCTCTTCTACGCGTTTGCTTCTCCTCATTCTCTCCTACGTGCCACCTTCTCACTATTCACATGGTACGCCATTCTTATTCTCACCCATAGCTACACTTTTCCTTCTTCTCGCTTTCCTCTACGCCTTTCTTTCATCTCATTCACGTCTATGTCTTTCACACTTGTACACTTCTATGAAGTTCCTCCTTGTATTCCACTTCTACATCTTACCTCATCATCGTCATTCATTTCTACGTCTTTTCTTTTCGTCAATCACTTCTACGTCTTTCCTCCTTGTATTTCACTTTTCCATCTTTCCTCCTTCTCATTCACTTCTACGTAGTATCCCCTTGTATTCCCTTCTACATCTTCCTCATCATCGTCATTCATTTCTACGTCTTTTCTTTTCGTCAATCACTTCTACGTCTTTCCTCCTTGTATTTCACTTTTCCATCTTTCCTCCTTCTCATTCACTTCTACGTAGTGTCCCCTTGTATTCCACTTCTACATCTTCCTCATCATCGTCATTCATTTCTACGTCTTTTCTTTTCGTCAATCACTTCTACGTCTTTCCTCCTTGTATTTCACTTTTCCATCTTTCCTCCTTCTCATTCACTTCTTCGTAGTGTCCCCTTGTATTCCACTTCTACATCTTCCTCATCATCGTCATTCATTTCTACGTCTTTTCTTTTCGTCAATCACTTCTACGTCTTTCATCCTTGTATTTCACTTTTCCATCTTCCCTCCTTCTCATTCACCTCTACGTAGTTATCCCTTGCCTTCCACTTCTACATCTTTCCTCATTGTCATTCACTTTTACGTCTTTTCTTTTCGTCAATCACTTTTACGCCTTTCCTCCTTGTTATTCACTTCTACGCCTTTCCTCGTATTTCACTTCTCCACCTTTCTTCCTTCACATTCATTTCTACGTCGTTTCTCCTTGTCTTCCACTTCTACATATTTCTTCATTGTCATTCACTTCTACGTCTTTTGTTTCTGTCAATCACTACTACGCATTTCCTCCTTGTATTCCATTTCTACATCTTTCCTCATCATCATCATCATCATCGTCATTCACTTCTACGTCTTTTCTTTTCGTCAATCACTTCTACGTCTTTCCTCCTTGTTATTCCCTTCTACGCCTCCTCCTTGTATTCCACTTCTACATCTTTCCTCATCGTAGTCATTCACTTCTACGTCTTTTCTTTTCGTCAATCACTTCTACGTCTTTCCTCCTTGTTATTCCCTTCTACGCCTCCTCCTTGTATTCCACTTCTACATCTTCCCTCATCATCATCATTCACTTCCACGTCTTTTCTTTTCGTCAATCACTTCTACGTCTTTCCTCCTTGTCATTCCCTTCTACGCCTTTCCTCCTTGTATTCCACTTCTACATCTTTCCTCATCGTAGTCATTCACTTCTACGTCTTTTCTTTTCGTCAATCACTTCTACTTCTTTCCTCCTTGTCATTCCCTTCTACGCCTTTCCTCCTCGTATTCCACTTCTACATCTTTCCTCATCGTAGTCATTCACTTCTACGTCTTTTCTTTTCGTCAATCACTTCTACTTCTTTCCTCCTTGTCATTCCCTTCTACGCCTTTCCTCCTTGTATTCCACTTCTACACCTTTCCTCATCGTAGTCATTCACTTCTACGTCTTTTCTTTTCGTCAATCACTTCTACGTCTTTCCTCCTTGTCATTCTCTTCTACGCCTTTCCTCCTTGTATTCCACTTCTACATCTTTCCTCATCGTAGTCATTCACTTCTACGTCTTTTCTTTTCGTCAATCACTTCTACGTCTTTCCTCCTTGTCATTCCCTTCTACGCCTCCTCCTTGTATTCCACTTCTACATCTTTCCTCATCGTAGTCATTCACTTCTACGTCTTTTCTTTTCGTCAATCACTTCTACGTCTTTCCTCCTTGTCCTTCACTTTTACGTCTTTCCTCCTCATCCTTCATTTGTACGTCCTTCCTCCTTGTCATTTACTTCTAATTATTTCTCCTTATTCATTCCAACTTTTTTTCTCATTGCCTTTCACTTCTACGTCTCTCCTCCTTCTATTTCACTTCTGTATCTTTCCTCTTTGCCTTGCTGGTCTACGTCTTTCCTCCTTGTCCTTCACTTTTACGTCTTTCCTTCTCATCCTTCATTTGTACGTCCTTCCTTCTAATTATTTTCTCCTTATTCATTGCAACTTTTTTCCTCATTACCTTCCACTTATACGTATTTCCTCCTTCTATTTCACTTCAGTGTCTTTTCTCTTTGTCTTGCATGTCTACGTCTTTCCTCCTTGTCTTTCACTTCTATGTCTTTTCTACCTGTCGTTTACTTCTACGTCTTTCAGCCTCATTCGCTGCTTTTCACTTTCCACTATGTCTTTTCTTCTTCCCATTTTCCTCTAAGCGTTCTTTCTTCTTACTTTCCTCTACGTCTTTCACTCTACTCAAATTACTCTACGTCATTTCTATTTCTAATTCACTCTACGTCTTTCTACTTCTCATTTTCCTCTGCGTCTATGCTTCATCTCTTTTTTCTGTATGTTTTTCCGTCTTCTCACTTTCGTCTACGAATTTCCTTCCTCTCATTTTCTCTACGTCTTTCCCTCTTCTCATTTTCCACTAAATCCTACTTTCCTATATTATCTACGTATTATTACTTTTACTTAAATGAACTTGAAGTAAACGGAGGAGCATGTCCAATGCCTAGGCATTAAATACTAAGTACTTACAAACGGTTTCAAAGAACACGAAATTTTATTGCCTCCCTCACATAAGCCCGTCATTGATCCCTGTTCTGAGCAAGATTAATCCATTCCCTAGCATTATATCCCACATCTCTCAAATCCATTTTAATATCATTATATCATTCCCCTATCTACGTCTCGGCCTCCCGAAAGGTCTTTTTCCCTCAGGTCTTCCAACTAACTCTCTATAACCTATACATTTCTGGATTCACCCATACGTGCCACATGCTCTGCCCATCTCAAACGTCTGGATTTAAAGTTCCCAATTATGTTAGTGATGAATACAATGCATGCGTTGTGTAACTTTCTCCATTCTCCTTCTTCATCCTTCTTAGCTCCAAATATTTCCCTAAACATCTCATTCTCGAACAACCTTAACGTCTGTTCCTCTCGCAAAGTGAGAGTCCAAGTTTCATAAGCATTCAGAACAACCGGTAATAGGCCTGTAACTATTTTATAAGTTCCAGCTTTCAGGTTTTTTTTTGGAAGCAGACCGAATAACAACACGCATTTCCCATATTTATTCTGCTTTTAATTTCCTCCGCCTGGACTAATTTCGCCGGCATTATCATCTTCATATCATTCAGACGCTAGATAACCACAACAGTTGATAAAACGTCGTAAAATAATCCACTAAAATAAAAAATAAATTAAAAAAATTCATCTCACATAGATGCTAGACAAACATAGAAGTTGGTAAAGCATCGTAAAATAAACGAAATACAAACAAATATCACTTTATATAAATTGTAGGCCTATGTGTGCAGATATAATGGTATATTATTTAAAATTTCACATAATGTCTAAACCGTCACAAAGATATCACAACCGTCACATACATTAAAAAAATAGACAATACACAGAGTTAGAGCATCACGTAGCTATGTATATGAGTCTTCGGGTTGCAATGTCATGTATCAGGGGAAAAAATAAGTTCATATTACCTATCCCAAAATTTCTCAGAAATATTGTTTTAAAGAAATCTTGTGGGAACTTCATGCTATGAAGTGGTCACAACCGTTAATCAAAAAAGAAAAGTGTTTTTTATAGAATCTACAATATCTGTTATGATATTCTTTTAGACATTTTGAAGTACTTGTGTAAACATTGTAGAAATAAATTTGGAACAAATTTGAACGCGTACTTCTGCTACAAAATTATTTTCTGTCTTGGATTATAGTACAAATATCACAACCGTCGCAATGAAATTGCGGATTACGAACTTGATATTTTTCATTAGTATTTGTGTTACTGGTACTTGCCGTTATTTGAATATGATTTCCAGACGTGAAAAACCGTCACCGTTTCCTGTCCGCAACTTCCTTCACTATTACAGCCAAAAATTGCAAGAGGTGCATACGGCTCTATATTGTGACCTACATATCTTTTTGTTCTTAGCTCCCTTTAGCACGCGTCTGACTGGGAGAATGCTTCCACACACAAAGCAGTGGCTTGGTGACAATCTCATCAGTATACTCATTCCTTGGCTAACACCGCCCGTTCATAAACCCTGCATGACCCTCCCCTGTCCCACACATCTAAATCACCGCCAAGTTCATGTGCCCTCCTCTTTGCATAATTTCCATCTCCACCGCCGATTCGTCTTGTCAACCCTCTACGAAAAGGTTCGGGTCTCGTCGTCTATTCCGTTGCAACAATTCTCGGATATTTTAACTCAGTTCTTCAAATGACAAGTTTCATGTTGCTTTACAGCATGCTGCTGAAGTCATATAGACGAGAGCATGGGTTTTGTACCTTTTGAAAGTTTTAACCCTTTAGTCTCCTTCATCCGTTAATGAAAACTCCCTTTTAAATGTTGGAACGTCTCTCGGATCCTTTATCTTCTTATTCTCACTTGCCTTATGTCGTTGAATTTCACCCTTCTTTGTTTAGACCCCATTTGCTACCTGTCTCAATATCACTCCCTGTCTCCCGCCTTCCTAACCCCTTTTCGTAAATTAAACCCTTCCATACTCAACAATGCCCCGGAGGCAGGCGTACACATTGATGTTCTAACACAGAAGAATAGATGAAACGTTAGCGAGAGAATCGTTTGGTACACAGTAGGATACAAATTTTGTCTCCGGTCTCTGAAAGCTTTTTAAGTGTTAGGTTATCTTTCCGACATAAAAGAAGATAAAGAACCGTTAATTCCCTTCGAGAGATGTAAGACTATACAAATTGAACGAAAATTCGATGATATTATAACAAAAAGAATAATAGTAACAATATTCAACAGTAGTTTATTTCATAGAAACGAAGTGTCATGAAATACACACAGGCTACAATTTGCGTCGTAAATCTCCATCGTTTCTTCCCTAAAGTCTACTGCAGCAATAGAATATATAATTTATATATCATCTATATTATATATGTCATCTATGAGGATTCATATTCCATTTTCGGATAAGAAAGTAGAGAGGGTGACGATAAGACGAAATAGACACGGTTACATTTTCATTTACAGTATATATCATCTCAAGGGCCGGTTTTACACCATGCTCATAATATCACAAAGCACCATTTGACGTCAACATCCATGTTCTGTATATTAATAACGTTTTGGAAAAATTAGTTGCACAAGTTCATGTTCTTTAAAAATTTTGACTAAGACAATAGTTGTGTTGTTAACGACAATTGTAATTCTAATAACGATGTTTGTGACGAGGATGACGATGGGGCAACAGTAATGACGAAAGCTGTGACTCGAACGACGAAGGCGGCGACTATATTCAAAATAGTGACGAGGACGTCAATTGTGTTTGCGAAGATAATGTCGCAGAGAACAATGATAACTTTAATTATGCTACCCAAGGCGACACTGTTGCAATAACTAAAAACGGTGACTGAGACAGAGCCCATTATAACTACAATAAAATTTACTATAATGACAAGAATGAAAAGCTGACTGCAACGATGAAGAGAGTGAATGACTAAAATGACTACGAAGACAACGAACACGACAGTTATTACTACGAAGACAAAAACAAATACGACAGTGTTAACTACAAACACGACGAAGGCAAAAACAAATATGACTGTGTTAATTACAAACACTAGGAAGATAAAAACAAAGACGACAATGTTAACTACAAACACTACGAAGACAAAAAGAAAGACGACAGTGTTAACTACAAACACGACGAAGACAAAAACAAAGACGACAGTGTTAACTACAAACACGACGAAGACAAAAACAAAGACGACAGTGTTAACTACAAACACGACGGAGACAAAAACAATGACGACAGTGTTAACTACAAACACGACGAAGACAAAAACAAAAACGACAGTGTTAACTACAAACACGACGAAGACAAAAAGAAAGAGACATTGTTAATTACAAACACGACGAAGACAAGAACAAAGACGACAGTGTTAATTACAAACAGTACGAAGACAAAAACAAAGACGACAATATTAACTACGAACACGACGAAGACGAAAACAAAGACGACAGTGTTAACTACGGACACGACGAAGACATAAACAAAGACGACAGTGTTAACTACGAGCACGACGAAGACATAAACAAAGACGACAGTGTTAACTACGAACACGACGAAGACATAAACAAAGACGACAGTGTTAACTACGAAGACATAAACAAAGACGACAGTGTTAACTACGAAGACAAAAACAAAGACGACAGTGTTAACTACGAACACGACCAAGACATCAACAAAAATGACAGTGTTAACTACGAAGACAACGAAGACAAAACAAAGACGACAGTGTCAACTACGATGACGATAACTACGAAGATGATGTAGAAGACAAAATAGTCATAAGAACAAAATATGATAACGAAGACGTCAGTGATTACTACTGCAACGAAGGCGACAATGATGATTATAACGATGAAGATGACGAAGACGAGAATGATGACGATGATGATAATGATTATGTTGATAATAATTACTACAGTGATCGTAATGAAGGGAATAATGATCACAGATATAACAATGATAAGACAACAACGACAATGATGATTTCAACGAAAATGGTATAGGAAACACGTCGAAAACTTCACACACACAATGATAACTAAAGTGACAATGATGACTGGAATTACGATGAGAAAACGATGACAACGATAGGCCGCGAGCACAAGAATTATAGCAAGAATAATGATGGTACAAGAAAAATAAAGAAGGTGAACTTGTGAATTCTAAATGAGGCAGTAGAGCAAGTGAACAACTTCAAATACTTGGAATGTACTATAAGCTGTAACATGAGCTGCATCCAGGAAGGCAAAAGGAAGATAACAATAGCAAAGGAAGCTTTTAATAGAAAAAGGAGCATCATCTGCGGACCTCTGGAAAAATAACTAATGAAGAGACTAGTGAAGTGCTTTATGTGAAGTGGGGCATTGTATGGGTGCAGAAACATGGACATTACGACGAAATGAAGAGAAACGAATAGAAGCATTTGGAATGTGGATATGAAGTGGACAGACATAATAAGAAATGAAGTTGTATTGGAAAGAGTGGGTGAAGAAAGAATGATGCTGAAACTGATCACAAAGTGAAAAAGGAATTGGTTGGGTCACTGGCTGAGAAGAAACTACCTACTGAAGGATGCACTGGAAGAAAGAAGATATCAGAAAATAGAGGACTTTAAGATATGCGGATCACATGCGGAGTCTAAGAGGAAGGCAGAATAAAGGAAAGATTGGAGAATGTTGGGTTTGCAGTGAAAGACCTGCCCATGTGCAGAACAGTTATGTGTGTTCTGTATGTATAGGGGAGAGTCGGGTAGTATCGGACATCGGGTAATATCGGACAGTGAGTTTCATCTACCACACGATGATAGTACCTGATTGACATGGTTACGTTTCTCTGATGTCGCATAGAAAAACGTAACCATGTCATTCAGGTACTACCATATGGTGGTAGATGAAAGAAACGCACTGTCCGATACTACCCGACTCTCCCCTAGTAGTAAATTCAGGAATAGACGTTGCAACTATGGAATTTGTAGTGCATTTGCTATAAATTCCAGAGAGAAGGTAGACTATGATGGATGACTAAAAAATTAATAAAAATTAATTAATTAATTAATACATAAATACATATGTAAGTAACTAAGTAACTATGTAGGCCTAAGTAAGTAAATAAATGTCATATGGTTAGGCATAATTAGTGCTTTAACTAACTTATATGTACAAATCATAACTTCGTCATTAGGACTTGGAAATTTAGTTCTAAATTTAAAAGAAGAATGCTTACTGGAGCATTCAACCCCTACGATATATTGTCACTAGTTGTATAACTGGACCTTTTAAAAGGAGCGTAAATTTTATAAAGAAACAAAAACTGGAAAAGCTCTCTCGACTCCTAATTTGATTTCATATTTTGTGATGTTCTAGAAACAAAAGAAGCTTTCCGTTGACGGCTCACCCGACCTCTTGCTTGAAGAAAATGCTCCCTCAGAAAATATAAAAGAGAACCAGAAGCAAGAGAGAAGGGAAATAAAATATGAATAACGATACAGCTATAGTCTTAGCATGTAATTCTAGATCCCATTCTGGACCGTGTGTCGTAGCACAGAGAATAACTTTTACGTACGGAATGTCACATCTATGTACAACATTTGGACCTCGCACGGATATCACAATAGGAGAACTGGGAGTTAGAATACTTGTGCGTATAAAGTAATGGCTTAGTCGTCTGTGTGTACGGAGCCCATTTGTTTTTATTAAGATTTTGCAAAATATTTGCTTGAAAACATTTCAATATCATAACAAAGAAAATATTAAGTCCCCAGGCAAATCTTAAACCAATGTTAGCTACTTTTCTATATATGTAGTTAAAACAGAATGTAGGGCACATATTTCAAATATTTTGCTCTCTAAGACATAAGTTTTCGGCGTATGGTTTTTCATTTCTCGTCTATATTTGAGTACGGTTGCTGTCTTTGCTCTTTTACTGCAGAATATCAATCAACAAGCTGGTTTCTATACCGCTCATAACTTTGTAATTATAACCATTAACGCTATTAAAACTCAAGAGTGATTAATTCAGGGAACGGATTTATATGGACTAAAAATATATGAAATATGTAAATATATATGTAGTTATTTTTACCAAAATATGGAATTAAATATGGATTTTTACCAAAATATGGAATTAAATATGGACTTAAAATTATAAAAAAATGACTATGTACGTTAAATATTGGTACATTTTAATCAAACTAAACAAAAAATATAATGGACGTACCTTATCTTCCAATGTAGTTTCAACAAAACACAATTTTTATTGTCTGTTACCATAACAATAGGTTACAAACATTTCTTTCAAGTGCTGAAAAGTGAATCTTCTTCTATTGTCTCTGAGGATAGATTTATACTGACTAAAAGAGCGTTCGACGTCACAAGAAGTAACTGGTACATAATTCAATTTCACAATGTCTGCTGGGGATAAGTCCAAGTTAATCTTCACTGTTGATTCACCACTCATCACAGCAACAACCTTTTGTAGTTCTTCATATCCAGGGTTTTTTGAAAGTACAGTGTCCACCTTAGCTCTTACTGCATCTGCAACTTTACCTCTACCACGATTCAGTTGTTCCACAGTACTATTTATAATTTCAAAACTTTCAGATAGTGAAAGGTGCCTATTTTGGAGACTTTTGAGCGTTTTTATGATGCATGAAAATGTATGCTGAATGTGAGCTAAGTCATTCTTCACACTTATGTCACAGGTAACTGTTTTCGCAGTATCAATTGAGACTGCATCTTCAGAGTCCAATGCAAGGAGAACATTGTTAATAGAGTCTATATGTTCGGCATAATATTCAACTGCTTCTAGCCATGTACCCCATCTAGTTAAAATTGGCTTTGGTGGCAATGGAATTTCAGGGTACATTTCTTTCAACACGTTAACTCTACTGGGAGCTTTGAGAAATACTTTTTTCACTGATGAAATCAACAAATCTACTTTAGGGAAATTGTCTCTGACCACTTCTGCCACACGATGAAATGCATGCGCCACACAAGTAAAATGAGTCAATTTAGGATATACAACAGATAATGCTTGTCCAGCTTTGACCATATAAGGGGCAGCATCGCTAATAAAGAATAACACATTATCGTACATAATACCCTTTGGCCACAGGATACCCATAGCTTCGTTGAACAGTTTAACTATAGTTTTGTTATTGCACTTTTCTAGAACATCACAATGTAAAAGAATTCGTTCAGAATATTGTTCACTTAACAAACCGATAACTACATTACCAACAAGTCTACCTTCTTTGTCGGGAGTCTCATCAATGGAAACCCAAATTGAACTATCTTTAATTTCATCTCTTATCTTCTGTATTGTCTCATCGTAGATGGATGGAGCATACGTCTTCCTAAGTGTTGACTCATCCGGGATTGTATGTTGAGTATATTTTTCAAGGAATTCCCTGAAGACCTTATTCTTTAGTTTGTAGAGAGGAATATCAGCAGAGATGAGAGAACGGCACAGGTCGATGTTAAACTCAGATCTTACATTCGATGTTGTTGGTTGTGTTAAAAACAATTGTCTCTGCTTGGAATTTAGTTGTTTGTTGGCCTGATGTTTACTAGTTGTTATGTGTTGTTGCACCAGGAACTTTTGTGTAGATGATACTGCACACTGACACAAATTACAAAATAATATTTTATTGTCAGTTGATAAACCATCTTCTTTAAATTCTGAAATGTAACTTGTTAGTTTTGATTTTAAATTGACTGAATGACGTACTTTTGGCATATTTACCGTCTTTATAGTATGATTTACAAAACTGAACCTATGTGTACTCTGACTGGCATTTAACTGTTGAGCTGCACAACTGAAGTCTGTTAAAAATTTTAAATTAAATTAATACAGTTTTGTAACTTACTTTCCCATTGTTGATAGGACTGCTAATTTTCAAATAACTCTGATGTTAAAGGGATTACTGAACATGTGTTTAAATCTCTATTGTTGAAATGTATTTTTAAAAGTTAATGGAATTTTGTTTTGTTTTATTGTTAAACCTAATATAATATGGACTGTTTTATATGAAATATGGAAAATATATGGAAATTAACGAAAATATGTACTAAACTCTAAAATATGGAAAAATATGGAAAATAAAAGTAGGATTTTTCAACCCTACACATTGTGAAACATAAAGATAATGCAAAATATAAATTATATTAGCTTTATAAGTAAATATGTATTTACATATAAATCCTTTCCCTGGTGATTATATATCAGATAACTATGAATATATATCAGATAACTATAAAATTGCTATTAAATTTAAGAATTATTTTTCAAAAATTGATAAAAGCAATTACTAACTCTATAACATCAGATTCTTTAGGAGTTGAGAAATGAAATTTACCAAATTTAAATATAGCGACTTCTATATTTTTATCGCCAGTAACTGAAAACGAATTAATTTTAACAATGTATGATTAAAAAATAACATTACTTCCGGAAGAAATGGCATCTCAGCTAATATAGTGAAACGAAGCATTATTTTTATCTCAAAAGCCATAACAAATGTGATTAACTTATGTGTATCACAAAGGAATGTATCTTTCAAAGTTAAAATTATAGTCGCGTCGCTGTTATTTCCGGCGTGACTCCTCCTCTTTGCTTACGCCTGAAGGAGTGAAGGCTCTATAAAATCTAGGTAGGTAGTATCGTTCGCCATTTTTGTTCTTTCGTTGCCGAAATACCAGATGAGGAATCTATTTTCCGGACCGTTAAACATGATCATGTCGTAGCTCCTATGATAATAAATCAAACGCACTGTAATTGAGCAAATAATTAAGCGGCAAATAACGTCCTCGTATGCTTTCTGCGAACTCCAATGAAAGAGCCAAAATGGCAAGCGATTATATTAAGTACTTATCGAGCATTTAGGAAGTGCATAACGTTATCAGCAGAGAATAACAAGACGCACACGTTCAAATGTAGCCGACCTGCAACGTGATTGGCTGCCGGAAATAAGAGCGACGGGACTATACCTACAATAATCCCCTTACGTATATCTGGAGCAAAAAGTAGTTTGAATAATAAATTACCTACCTATATCATTATTACTAACTATTGTGACTGATAATATTTAAAAAATGTATAAAAAAGCGTACAAAATTACCTATAAAAACGTAACTTTTAACAAAAAATCACTTAGGCTTTAGAAATCAGATGAGTACTGGCGAAGGCATAATGGCGGTTGCAACCACTATATTTAGAGTTTAGATAAAGGGAAGAAATGTGTAGAGTATTGTTGGATTTGGAAAAAGCTTCTGAACGGCAAGTCATAATATTCTTTTAAGAAAACTAGAATACATTTTTTCGACGTGTGTCGATCCTTGTCTACCAAGTAGATATCGATGTACTAAAGTAAATAACAAGATGAGTGAAGATGTTACCGTGGAAATTGGCATTCCGCAAGGAACAGTATTAGGTCCTCTTTTGTTCATCAACTTATGTACAGTAGAACCTCTATTATCCGTGGTAATGAAGGGGGTGGACTGGATGGTTAATCGAAAAAATCGGATAATCCGTACCATAAAATATTTGTGTAAGTCTGTACTACAGACTCATAATATTCCTCCGTAGTGTTGTGTTTAACATGTTAGATAGTGAATCAGAAGTTCACTAATTTAATTCCTGGTTGTCAACGACGGGTTTATAAGGGCCAAACAAATTCCTTATGATTGTTGTTTGCGGAAGGATAGGAATAGTAGAGGGCTCCTGTTGTAGATCTACATACGTCATACACTTTATTCTTATTTTTCATTAAATCACGCATAATTGTAACGCCAATCACGTATTCTGATGCGAAATGAGCCGCGGTTTTTCTTTTCCCAAACCTCTCAATTATTTGCATTTTTATTTCAATACTTAGCAAGACACTTTTGACACCAGTGGAAGCAGTAGGACAAGGACTGAATGCTGCTACATGTTTGAGGAAGTTCTTGGGACTATTTTACACGTTGAGAAAACACTTTCACGTAACGTTCTTATTGCTTGCAGTAGTACTATGTAAAGGTAAAAGCTTTTAATGAAACACTCTAGAAAAAATAGGATTATAATATAAGTTATAGTACTAAGTTTCTTACATGTTTATTTCCGTAGTAAAGAAAGAAGAAACAGTAAAACAATTGGATAATCGGCCGATCGGTTAATAAGGTGACGGATATATAAAATTATCTACAACATTATATGTGAATGTCAAAAAACGCAATGTGTATTCTTTTATTGATGATACAGGCGCAATATTAAACTGGAAGCGATTGGGAAGAAGCATTTAAGAATGCTAATACGCGAATAAATTAAATGTAAAAATGGCTGGGCACAAATCTCTCGCTCAATATATTATAGAGAAAAAAAAACAGGCATACTATTATTTCTCAATGTAACAGGACTTCTCGTAGTTAATAAAAATTACAATATATCTGTTCATGATAATAATAATTGTTTTAATTTGAATTCTTGAATTTGTCCCATGTTAAATCTCTCGAAATAAGTAAAGTATTTAGGTGTAATTCTTATTAATCAAAACTTATGTTGGAACCATCATGTTAATGATTTATGCTCCAAATTGCATAAAACTGTTTATCAATTTGTACAATTTCAGTAATTCACTGAGGACAGTACTTTCAGCTTTAGTTCAATCATCTATAGGGTAAACATTGGTAATTTCGTGATAATTTCATGAAAACTAATTTAAAATGCAAATGTGTAAATATATCCTTATTCCGATTTTTTTCATTTAAAAGACGACAACTTGCTGTACAAATCTGGAGACATAAAAGATTGGATACGTTCTTGAATATGTGCCAAAAACCACTCTTACAACTTAAGCTGAAAGGTTGGCTATTTCGTGACAACCTTGCTAATTTCGTGATATTACATTGATAATTTCGTGAGAGGTAGAAGAATTGTGGAAAAATTCATTAAAGTCAAATGAAATTCTCATTTATTGTGACCAGACTTCAAACATAGTAATTCCGTCTAATATTCATAGCAAGAAAACAGAAATACATATCAGCACATAATAAGAATGAAATCAAAGTAAAAATTGAAATTGAAAAGGGATCTTCTTTGCCCTGAAAGGGTGAACACTTTTACTACGGACTTTACTATAGCCTATATTACTAGGGTAACTCCAAAAGTAATGCATAACGTTTGTTTAAAAATTATATTTTTACCCTACAGCTTTGCTATTTTCACTGAATGTAGATGCATTCTTAAGGAACAAAATGTCACTTTTCCACACAATCCCTGTCCCTTTCAACTGCCTTACGTAACCTAGGAACGAGGGCCTGTAGACCAGCACGGTAAAAATCTGGACCAACACGTCTGAGCCACTCTTTAGCAGCGTGCACAAGGGAGTCATCTTCTAACCTCGTTCCGCGAAGGGATCCTTCAGTGTACCAAAGAGATGGTAATCGCACGGTGCCAGTTCAGGACTGTAAGGCGAGTGTTTCAGTGTTGTCTATCCGAATTTTCTGATCTGGTCTGTGGTCTTGTGACTGACATATGGCTGTGCGTTGTCGTGCAATAGCAGAACATCCTGCTACTCCCGATGTCGTCGAACACGACTCAGTCGAACTTGAAGTTTCTTAAGAGTTGCAACATACCTGTCATAATTAATGGTGGTTCCGTGTGGCATGATGTCCACAAGCAAGAGTCCTTCTGAATCGCAAAACACAGTAGCCATAACGTTTCCTGCCGAAGGTGTACTTCTGAATTTCTATTTCTTTGGTGAATTTGCATGATGCCACTCCATTGTCTGCCTCTGTCTCCGGTCCAAAATGGTGGAGCCATGTTTCATCTTCTGTCACAATTCTTGCAAGTAAGTTATCTAGCACTTATCATTGACACTTAGCATGATAACAAATCAAACAGAAGCTACACTGAACCCATTGCGTCTCCGTTTTCTTTTTTATTATCACATCTTGTCTTCAGATTTCTAAAATTCCTATTGTAATACATTTTATACTATTTTAAAAATTGTAACACTTAATGCTCAACAAAATTTCGCCTCAAACAGCTAAGATTTCTATCAGTAAAGCTAAGCCTATATGGCGACTACAGATGTATCTAAAATTCCAAAAACATTTCCTAAAATTTCATGAAGATACAGTAAATCTTTGTACCAAATATCATATGCTTACCTTTAGTAATAAGCCTGTAATGTAATTACAAACATCCACAAAATTAGTATGCCTGAGAAGTCGACGCAAACTTGCTCTCTCCAAACATAAAAGCTCACTGAAGCAACTACAATAGTCACACAAAACTTAGCTGTAAGTTTCTGGAAACTGGACAACATATGCAATCCCTTGGCGGAAATTTGGATCTCGTAACACCATTGGTTAGTCCACAAAAGAGCAAAGAAAAAGTATCACGAAATAACCACTGCCACGAAATTACCAATGTTTACCCTACAAAATGGAAATATAGAATGGAGTGGGATAACACAATTTTCGGTTCTCTCATTACTAATTTTACGATAAAAATTATTAAAATATGTTGGCAAAGAAAGCTCGATTACCTAACACATTCACAAGCATATAAAGAATTTGATATGTTGAACTTCGCACAATTTTATACACATATGCCTACCTTGCTAAATTATTTTCATAGGCATCGCAATCATTTTATATTGGAACGATCATGATTATAATAGAAGAATATTTAGGATTTCATACCCTCCCATTGAACCTAAATGAAAGAACGAATCGTAATAATATCCAGGCTTAATGCCATTTCAACAATGACCGATGTGTTTTGCAGTAATTAATAATACGCATAGTATAATAATTTATATCCTTTTGATTATACAGAATCACGTACATAATAAAGATACTCGAAATAACGACAAGCTCGTAATCATTATCATCTTTGTCGTCTTGTTTTCTTCATGTTCATCACTTACAGAGTTATTTTTAGTTCTGGGACTTAATTGTACATAGTGAAAGTAATGTAACCGTGTAAGTTATGTTTCAACAGCTTACTTCATGGATAGAGTACAACAAAAAATTCTACCACCATATTAGTCCCAAATGAAAAGTTTTCTCACCAAAAAATAAATTTCCCGTAACTGTTTACAATGTTTTACTTGATAAGTACTATCCCTACGATTCTGATATTTACTCTTGCAAGTAGAGGAACTGAAAAGGTATAATTTTCAGTTTTTAAATAAAATGGACGCTTTTCTTTCAAAATAAATAAATTAACGCGTATTGTTACTTACTGCCATTGCGTTACATACCCTACTGCAGTGACTAAGAGACGGATTGCTGCTATTCAGACCAAGGTCATATGCGTATTCGTAGGTGAGTCAGTGATGCATTGTTGCCATGTTACACAGACTTTCATCCAAGTTTTCTAATTAACCTTGCAAATAGTTGCAAAATGAATAATAGGTTTTGTTTATTTTAATATATTCTATTACCCCCCTCACTCTGCACAGTCATTTCACAGTCTAGTATATACAGTCACGAAGCTTGAGTTGTTGAAGGTACTGGGAACAATAGACTGTGCCGGTACTATTTCGCATTGTTTGTGATGAGGCGATAGTAGCGATCCTAGTGGTTAGCAACTATCTATGGATGCATATTCCCTACGTATTCAGCTTCGTGACTGTACAGTATATACTAGAGTGTGGTCATAGGGTAAACTGTATAGTGATTGACCACTTATTCTAATAAATAATAAAACAATGAAATAGCGAAAAACAATGGTAACTTATTGAGAGAAATTTAAAGGCATTGGGTCAAGTGAAGATTCAGAAACAAATAAAAATCAATAAACGAAAGAAAGAATAAAATTTTAGTGCAAAGATAAATTAAATAAACACAAGTCCACTTTTACAGTTATTGACCTTCTACTGCACAGTTATTGACCACACACTTATTAGTGATTGACCGTCTACTGCACGGTTATTGAACACTCACTTATTAGTGATTGATCAATATATTTTCACATTTTTCACTTTTTTCTTGTCTGTTTCGTTTCTCTTGTTCTGATCTTTCTCATTATGAACTCTTCGCCACCGGCGTAGCTCTGTCGGATAAGGCGTTTGCCTGCTGATCCGGAGTTTGTTCCGGCACGGGTTCAATTCCCGCTTGGGCTGATTACCTGGTTGGGTTTCCTTCCAAGGTTTTGCTCAACCGTAAGGCAAATGTCAGGTAATCTATGACGAATCCTCGGCCTCATCTCGCCAAATACCATTTCACGATCATCAATCCCATCGACGCTAAATAACTTCGTAGTTGATACAGTGTCGTTAAATAACCAAGTTAAAAAATTAAAAGAAATAAAAAAGAACTCTTCTCGCTACCTTTTCTCTAATCTCTTATTCGCTTCCTTTCTTCTCTTGCCTCTTCTTCCATTCTTCTCGTTTGTGCCTTATCAGAAGCAAATGTGTGTCATTTCTCTGATGTTATTACAAATGGCTTCCCCAGCACTGGGCGAGGACCAAAGGACACTTTTCCTTCAACGGGATATTTGTTTCTGGACGCTAAGGTTGCATTCAGGAAACCAAATTTCTTGGCAGCTTCATTTAAATCAATTCCACTGCAGACAGGTTCTATAGCGAGCGTTTCGTAAAGGTTCTTCTGTATAATGCACTTTACCTGGCTTAGGCATTATAATATAGTATCAGTCCCGTAAAAATCCCCATCATTCAACCGATAACATGTATAGAATTGGAGCAAATTGGTCGTTATTCTAACAGATAATTTATAAACGACCAATCACTGTAGTTTGCGGACATTCACTTTATAGTGATTGACCACGAGGCATTTTTATGTCGTATAAAAACTTTTACAAAATAATATTCTGTGGACGGAAACCTTATACATTTTCTCACACTATGAGTGTGAAAACGAGCACCAGAATTTATGTATTTTTTGCAGAATAAATAAATTATTGTGTTCATTATTCTTAGCAATTACTCTAGTTACTTACACTTGTCTACGTTCAGTTGCATTACCAATAGATTTCAGTCCTCTCATACGACACTAACTCAATGGGATGAACAGTGACAACTAGCCACAAATAAGGGTTGTTACTAGAAGTATATGCAGCAAAAAGTGAAATCACGATCGTGGTTTATTTACAATATACTTGAAAAAAGGACGCGGTCAATCACAGTATACTGGTCAATAACTACCTAGTTTACCCTATCACTTTGACCCTCTATTTTGATCCGTTCTGAGTTGAAGTGTACAACCGATCTTACCAATTCATCTTTGAGTGACTCAGATATATTCGGCACGTCCGTGTTGTGAAGTATAGCCTATTAATCTGCTATTTTGCATTCTTGAAATCTTTTATGACTTTTGAAACCTACACTACTAGTTCATGATTTCTCGCTCTCTAGCCGAAAATTCATTCATATATGTTTATTATTCCATCAAGAATATTCACAATCGCTCCACTTAAAATGTTACCGTAAGTTGCACCAATTTACTTTACTTTAGTGTACAGTGTGACGCATCTGTTTTGTCTTCGCTAGCGATACCTAGGAATATGTCTATAATACTAGTAAAACTGAATATTTTTTCCATATATTTCAAATGTAAAGTGCGTGGTAACGTCGCTGTTAAGGCCTTCAACTGTGAGTCGGAAAGTCTAGGGTTCGATTCCCGATGGATTCACGAACTTTCTTCATTGATATAATCCTTCCTGCCTCACTATGGTTCTTGCGCTTACTCAGTCTCTAACGAAAATGAGCACCGAGTATATTTTATTGGGTTAAAGGCGGCAAGCACGTAAGAAAAATATCCCTCCTGCAATTAGTACTGATCTGCAAAACTGAGAGCCTTAAACTCTCCCTATCCTGTTGAACTTCGTGGCGTCTAATTGGTACAATTTTTACATTTTATTTTAAACTTAAATTTTGCTTTTCAATTTGTTTTACCATCTACATTCTTATAGAATGATATAGTCTTTTGGGTTTCTTTCTTCGAGCTTATGTGGAACGTTTACTTTATAAACCGCATTGTGGGAAAATCGTGCTTCAATCAAATATGAATGATTGTGACGGTGGTGGTGGTGGTGTGGTTGTGGTGGTGGTGGTGGTGGTGCTTAAATGGTTAAATGAATTTGAAGAATACAGTCATCTGAAAATTGTCTAGTATTTATTTATTTATCTTGCTAATAATTGTAACAAAATATAATATGAACAGGAATACTTTAGCTCGCCCGTGAAAGGGTAGAACTCGTGCTCAGGGGCGAATTCCTGAATTGAAATTAAGAAGTATATAATACAATTCGTCTCATGTCTACTATGCAAAAAGAATATATAAATTTAAATTTACGATTTTTCAATTTTTATAAAATCCATGCATAACTTTTTTAATTTAATGCTAGAACTATTAGAATTGACAAGATTAGGATATTTAAATATAAATTTGTTATATATTCTTGGGCCTAATTTACTACTATGATTAAATACTGTACCAGTGTTGCATTTTGGTTCAAACAGTCTTAAAGAATTCATACCTTTTGTTTAATAACTATGAGAATACAATTCAAATTATTTAGATTTTTATGTATGAATTTTATTAATACAATATAATAAATTTGTTTCATTTTCAGAACAGTAAAGTTTAAAAACAATTTTTGAGATGGAAAATCAATAGGTTTATGAAGACATTTTAATTATTTAATTTGAGTGTTGCAAAAAGATTTTTAAAAATTTTCAGATAACTTACTAGTATTTCAACGTTCGAATACCGTTCCAATAGTCAAACGGTTTGACCACTACTACCCGACTGGTGAGTTACACATTTGGTAGGAAGCAGTGGATGAATAATACATAAATGAGTAGTCGAAGATAGAAAAAACCCAAACACCAATGCAAGCCCATTACAGACTTTAATTTTGACATTGATGAGAAATTGTGTATAAATTCTTCACTGAACATCCTCACTTAGATACAGAACGATTTTTTAATCCTGACAGTCCCCGGCGATGTGCGCCTGAGTCAGGCGAGTCCATTTAGTTTCGCCAAGGGGTGTTTTGGTTAGTCTCTCGCTTGCCGTCGGAGCGATCGGATGTCATGCGTGCGGTAGAGCGATATGTTTCTAATACAATTAAGCTGTAGGCCTACTGCATTCCTTTACCGACCGCTCGTCCCTATCTCTACTCTGGAGCTCTCCCCACTACTCCTATTACTTCCCCTCTTTCGAGTCGCTGAGCTGTCAGTACTAAATAATCGGTCTGTACACAATATATTTACTTGCCTTAAATCTACGACACTGATTTTCCAGTTTTACTTTCTTTCCGAAAGAAGTCCTGCAATGAATTCTCTAGTGCTCGGGAAAAGCGGCAAAAGTAAAAAATGTCATATTTACAGGAGAAGGAAAAAACTGTCTTCACACTGGTTTGTGTCTATGAATTATTGTAATGGGAGAAATACTTATGTCTCTTTTCCCAAGCGAGCAGACGTTCCGTAAGTTGTCAATAAAGTGATAAAAATGTTTGTGAAAACTGACTTATGTCACTTTTTCCAAGCATTGCAGAATTTGTATCGCCTTCTTGGATAGATCTTGATCCACACTGGCAAGTTCGATAACCTCTAGTTCACCGAGAACAACGGGTCACACCTAATGAAGTGCGTAAAAATTCATTTCAAATCTGCGTCTAGTAAGCAATAAATTATATCGATCCACAACTCTGCCACTTATAACTTTCATGCCCATAGCATTTAATGAACAAAGGGTATTTTAAAGCTCGAAATGCACGATAATGCTTATTGGGGAGCCCAGCAGAGCACTGAATGATGATTTCGGAATGATGTTCTGTTTTATCCAGATTAGTTGCGCAAAAAGTGGACATTATTGGTATGATGGAACCGTCCGCAATTACAGCTACCGAGCAAACATGAATATCAAATGCAAAGCAGACAATTTACAATGTCCAGCTCATTTGTGCTTCACAAATGACCCAACTATTACCACAAATTTTGGTGCGAATCTGTTATTTCCTATGGCTATGTGATAAAACATTCTTGTCCCAAATATGAAACAAGGTGCTCCGTAATAGTACAACACGTAATTACTGTTCTAGCCTCACTAAGCTGATAGGATGAAATGATAAAAGAATTACACACATTTAATGGAGTGATTCGCATTCTAAAAGCAACAAACTTTCTGCAGTAAAATCTTTAAATATGATCCATACATTGAATGTTTTGAAACATATTGTCCTCCATTGTGGAGTAACGGTTAGCATGCCTGACCGTGTAACAAGCGTGTCCAGGTTCGAATCCTGGTTGGGACAAGTTACCTGGTTGCAGTTTTTTCCGGAATTTTCCCTCAACCCGTTAAGATCAAAATGCTGGGTAACTTTCGGCGCTGGATGTCTTGACATATTTCACTAGCATTATCACCTTCATCGCAGTCATTAAATTTTACAATTTAAGATCTCGCCGGAAAAAAAGGATGAAACAACAAATTAATTAAATATGTGAACCAGGTGGAAAAAATAATTATGACGCTTTCATTTATAACGATAAATTATTACATCCAATAGATTAATAAACTAGTATCCTCGAATAGTCAAATGGTCTTGCTAGTAAATATTAGCCTAACGAAATGTGCCACTAAAATGAATTTCCTTTCTCCTGAAAAGTGTGATATGGATTCCTTGGTTATACCCTTGTCCCTGGGAGGTCTTCAATTCGTGAAAAAAAAAATCACAATAAAATTTCTTATTTATATATTCAGTTGATAAGGACAGTGTTCGTTAAAACAGCATTATAAATAAAAAGAGAAAAAACCTTTAAAAATATTTAAAAGTTGTACAAGATATCAGAGAAAATTCCGTCAGAAAATTAATTCAGGATAGGTAGAAATTAATATATTTTTTAAATGTATACTATTGAAAGGTGTATATACCCGCTTAATATCTGGGAGGTGTCTAGGAGGAGAGAGAATATGGTGCTTAGGAAAACATTTGAGGCTAACAGGGATGAAGTTACAGGAGAATGGAGAAAGTTACACAACACAGAACTGCAGACATTGTATTCTTCACCTGACATATTTAGGAACATTAAATCCAGACGTTTGAGGTGAGAATATTAAATCCATACGTTTGAGATGAGCAGGGTATGTAGCACGTATGGGTGAATCCAGAAATGCAAATGGGCCTAGAGTGTTAGTTTGAAGACCTGAGAGGGAAAAAGACCCTTGAGAATGTCTAAACGTAGATCGAAGGATAACATTAAAATGGATTTCAGGGAGGTGGGATATGACGATAGGGACTGCATTAATCTTGCTCAAGATAGGGACCGATGGCTGTTTTCCTTATACAAATTGCACCATCCAATTCAAAAATATAATTTGCCTTAACAGTAAAAGCTTTTTTTGGATTATAAAAATTGTTTATTAATCTAGACGTATTGTCTAATGATTATATCAAATTCCAGCAGAAAATTAATTTAGGAAATGTAGAAATTAATGTTTTTCGAATTTATACTATTGAAAGATGTATATACCCGCTTAATATCTGGGAGGTGTTTAGGAGGAGAGAGAATATGATGCTTAGGAAAATATTTGGTGCTAAGAGGGATGAAGTTACAGGATAATGGAGAAAGTTACACAACGCAGAACTGCACGAATTGTATTCTTCACCTAACATAATTACGAACATTAAATCCAGACTTTTGAGATGAGCAGGGTATATAGCACGTATGGGTGAGTCCAGAAATGCATATAGAGTGTTAGAAGACCTGAGTGGGAAAAAGACCTTTGAGGAGGTCGGGACGTAGATCGGAGGGTAATATTAAAATGGATTTGAGGGAGGTGTAATATGATGATAGAGACTGCATTAATCTTCCTCAAGATAGTGATCGATGACGGGCTTTCCTTACACAAATTGCACCATACAATTTAAAAATATAATTAGCCTTAACAGTAAAAGTTTTTTGGTTTATAAAAATTGTTTATTAATCTAGATGTATTGTCTAATGTTTATATCAAATTTCGGCAGAAAATTAATTCAGGTTACGTAGAAATTAATATTTTTCAAATTTATACTATTGAAAGGTGTATACACACGCTTAAAATCTGGGAGGTGTTTAGGAGGAGAGAGAATAAGGTGCTTAGGAAAATATTTGGTGCTAAGAGGGATTACGTTACAGAAAAATGGAGAAAGTTACACAACGCAGAACAGGACGCATTGTATTCTTCACCTAACATAATTAGGAACACTAAATCCAGACGTTTGAGATAGGCAGGCATGTAGCACGTCTGGGTAAATCCAGAAATGCATTGATCTCTAGAAATGTTACAGGGGTAACCTGTTACCCCATACCCTTTTTTATTTTTATACTGTTTTTTCGTTTTAACGTCGGCGAATCCGATACTTTGTGTATACTCATTTTAGATTGTTCTGAGATTTTTGCGTGGTATCGTGTGATTTCATCTTAGTTCTACTAAGAATCAAGAGTGTTGGGGTCATCAGTTACCCCTGTATCCAACTATGTATGATTTCCTTACTTTAACCTTACCTAAAAATTTTTGCTCAAGGAATATTACACATTGAAGAGGATGAGAATGAGTCAGAACTTTCGAAGAAAATGAACAGGAGTGCCAGATGTCACCTCTGCCAAGAGGAAAAGACATAAAAACAAAAATTGTGATCCAAATGTAATGAGCCTGTATGTAAAGATCATCGATTAGATGTGTGCCATATATGCAAGGAAATATAACTGTAAACTGATATCAACAAATGAATTGTCAAAATAAAATATATTCCTTTTTGATAATCATGTAGCCTATCTTAATATTTTTCTCATTAGTGAGTGTGAAGTTTATCTTTTCTTGCCAGGGATAGAGTGTTAGTATAAAGACCTGAGGGGAAAAGATCTTTGAGGAGGCCGATCCGTAGATCAGAGGATAATATTACTAATATAGATTTGAGGGAGGTGGGATATGATGTTAGGGACTGCATTAATATTTCTCAAGATAGGGACCGGTGGCAGGCTTATGTGAGGTCGGAAATCAACCTCCGGGTTCCTTAAAAGCCATTTCCTAAGTCCGCTATTCCGAAGTTTCATTGTATAAGCATAAGATACTACTGAACTGTGCTGTTCACTCATCTTTCGTTAGGAAATTGACGTATTTTGAGCGTACTCTACACATGCAAATGGAAGGAAAGTGGCTGATGCGGAAGTACTCGTAGTTCTAATACTGCTGTACATGTGTAAATGGAAGCAAGACGTATGCATAATTGGTTGACCGCCTGTGTGCCTGCAGGTCTGCCGCAAGCGGACGACATGGTGGCGGGGGGCAACGTGAGCGCGCTGCCCTACTTCGACTTCAACGTTCCTCGCAACGTGACCACCGCCGTGGGGCAAACCGCCTTTCTGCACTGCCGAGTGGAGCAGCTGGGCGACAAAGGGGTGAGTGCTAATATAGATTCCCGAAAACTGAATGTATTTCTGTAATTAGTTTTGGAACTCTTGATGTATCTCATGCTGAGATACTGACATTCACATTCTAATTGGGAACGCCATAAATTCTTGTTCATTTTGCTCCTTAATGAAATCCCGGGGCCAATTAAGTATATGAGGTGAGGAAAATGTGATTAGTTGCTGTAAATGACAGTCCTGTCTTTGCTCTCTTCTGCGGGAAAGGAGACTTGTTAATCTATGTCGTGTCTTTGGGGCTTGTACCATTTGGTACAAATAGCGACGGGAGATTTCAAAATCCGATCTTCGCAGTACAAAATGCGTATAAACTTATGACTATAAAATTGTTTCAGAAGCTATTTCAACGCGAAACTCTCGTAATACACGACAACATTAAGACGAATTTGGTGACGAAATATAAAAATAGACTTGTTACATCAGAAAAAATTACATATTTTAAAAGTTAAGTAACGACGACATTACTTGCATGTTACTTGGAAAAAGGGCTGTACAACAGTACGTTAACGAAGAGGATAACAACTAGAGATGGCGATATCAATAGTGATAGCCGTAATAAGTTCCGTGAGTTGCTCTAGATCTAGCACATTCTGTAGATGTCCAAGTGTAACTCGTACGAGGTAACATCTGGCGTATGCAATCCGCAGCGCATATTCTTTAAGGTCCTTTTTCCTATTTTATATGGAAAGTTATTGACCTTAGCAGAGCATGCTTGACGTGCAATATCTCCTGGTTCTATAGGCGTTTGAATACTCATGATCTAGTAGCATTGAACAAAAAATTTCAACTTTTTGTCTTGCCCCGAAGTAGAAGTGGGTGCTTCTTACTAATTCGTGTGCCCTGAACCCGAATTTGGAATGAAAATTAACCTATCATTTACCATTTCCTGAGGAAATCAGGTTTCATATCTAAATAATATTTGTTACGTTTTTTAAATTGAATTTCGTGGCATCTAGGATTCCGACTGATTCACTTTAAATTAAAACGGCGCGTAGAACACAAAATGTTACGGTACTTCAGACACTAAAATTAATTAAAGCTGCATTCATATAATTACAAACACTTACAATTTTGCAATAATTTTAAGTGAATGTCTGTAGGACTTCCTTTTGTAGGTGGACACAGGACTGTATTGTTGAAATCAACTTTAAGGAGCACGCATGACGGACGATTATTAATTTGAGAATATCTTCTTGATGAAATATCTCTCCGAGCTTTTCGCTCATTGCTTCAAGTTTCTGAGGAAAGAAAACCATATGCTAGTATAGAAAATTTTCAGGAACATATTGCAGCTTATAAATTCCTAAAGATGAGTGGGTATTAATAAAGAGTCAAATTTCTGATTTTTTATTTTGTGTGAAAAAAAAATTACAAAATTTACTCTTTAATATTTTCCACAGAATTTACAAACCTGTTTATCAGCGAGAAGATTTAGCCTGTTATTATTTTTACAACTTGGTCATTAAGAATCTTCAAACATTTTTATCATTACTGTATAAACAATATACCAGCTATACAATCATAATTGGCTATAAAGACAATCATGAATACGTATATAGTAGTCAATTATATTTTTCACATAAAATCTCGGAAGTAGAAACGAAAACCTTCTTAACAAATCCACGGAATCCTGGTAATACAACGCAAATAGCCAACATACAAAATATTTGATAAGAAAGTACACAATTAGATTATATATCGAATATCATAAGACAATAACATTTAACCCTTAGCAAATAGTATAGCCTTCTACTTTTTGAGATATACGAATTTTAATTTTCTTCAGTATTTTCTGGAAAAGAAATATTGTCTGGACTTGTGAGATTTCTGCAATTATCGACTATTAGCAATTATTTTATTTATTTAAAAAATTAGGTGAAGAAGACAGAGAAGGACAATTTTTTATCATATAAAGAACTTTAAAATGTATATTTAAGTAAAGAAATTGAAGTAAGTACCTACACAAACAAATAAAAATTCAAATTAATTTTAATAGCATATTTAAATCTCCAAATTATTGTAATTCTATAAAAAAGGGAAGGAAACACAATTTTTTTCAGTTTCTAACATATTTCGTATGCCCCCTATTTGTGGTGTTCTTGTAATTTTTTTTACAATTAATTCTAACTGATTGTCACTGTGAAATGTACACTGAGCACAGGACGTGTGGGATTTATGCACCATTTGAAAGGCTTATTTATGAATATTGCAATCATATGAAAAACTGAATTTGAGAAAAAATTGTGACTTGTGGGCTTTCTGGAGTTCACGATCCAACTATTTATTATTCAGTAGTCTATCTTACGATGGTTATTCTTTACGTCTAATAAATTACTCTCTTTGTGACAATACCAACGAAACTGATCTCTTGATCACTGTTTAGTAAACTGAATCCAGTTGTATCTATCCGCAGAATGACAGCATTTCATCTCCTTGTTTTATCAATATCCCGGCGGTGAGCTAGCAAGCACATTATCAGAGTCAAGTTCTGTTTGTCGCACTTTGTTTTAGTACACTATGATATTGTAAAAATTAGCATGTAACTTAAAAAAAATGCTGTATTTTTTCGGAAACTTATGCTTAATTAGTCAATATCATTACAGTTATAAAGCTTAGCAAAATCAGTAAGGTAGAAAATTATAATTAATAATAAAGAAAATATTGCCAGGAAAATATTCCTTAAAAATTTCCCGAAATATTCATCATTATTTTCTGCTGGAATCGATTTATTTGTCGAATTATAATGTCAACTTCATTTGCTTTCCATCCCATAGATGTTCGTCTTGTAGTTCCCATAATCCTCTAAGTCAGCGGTGACCAAAACTCGAGCGACAGACAGCCTATGAAGCAAGGAGACGGAGGAAAGGCACTTGGCTTGAAAATTACAACCAGTGGTGGTTCCTGTGCTAACATCTTGATCAATCCCGCGGATAAAAATCGCAAGCTTTGCTGTATCAGTAATGTCACTGCTGTCATCAAGAGCCAGTGAATAATATGCGATTTTTCTTGCTTCTTTTTTTAACCTTCTCTTGAATATGATCAGGAATTTTTTAAAGCCTTATCTCGATACTTGGTGGAGAACTTCGTAGTTTTTCAAAATTAAAAATTTCTTATGGCCAAGTTATTTAAGCTATTTTAATCATTACTCTTTTGAGAAATTCTGTTCTATTAAAAGACTTTAGAGCATGAGATATTTCAAACTCCATTAGGTAGCTGACTTCCTTACATTTATTTATCTCATCTTTCTCTTCCTGGCTATGATTTCAGACATGCCAATTCCTGGCGTTTAACAGTTCGTTGGCACATAATGTTTTTCTACAATATTATTATTATTAAATGAATAACTAATAAATTGTTACCCTCATATGAAGATTAAAACCTAATAATTTTATCCTTCTCGGGAGAAGATCTAAAAATATCAATATTCATGCACATACAGAAGAATTATAGAAACGCATACTTAGCGGTCAGTAATAATAATAATAATAATAATAATAATAATAATACATTATTCAGCGTGGCATTTAATGTTTCTATATACTCCTAATTGAACCGCTGAGCAAAGTAAACATATTACATTTTGTCCGACAGAACAACAAAAAAGGTCTCCTCCTCATTCTTTACGAAACCACTTCTTACTGCTTGTAGAGACAGGATTTGTAGAGCGACATGATACCGCCACTGCTTGCCTACAGTACGTGAATGAAACGCACAGCAATGTACAGGAAACTCTTCGTACCCGTTTGAATGTCTGTGATTACACGATGTAATCACGACACCCGCTTTGGTCACCGCTGATCTAGATTGATGTTTTGTTTGAAACTATTTTGTGCTTATGCGTACCTGTGACATATTAATATTTTATATTCTGTTATAATTTACCGATAATTGTATATTTTGTCTTTTTATTATCTGAGGAGAAATACTTTTTGTTCTAGTCGGATTTTAGTTACAGGTGATATAATTGATATTAAAATTAGCTATTTTTATTTCAACACTAAATCTATTTTTAATTCATGAACTGTATATGTACAGTCACTTTCTCTCGTCATGCGGCATATTTTTTTAAGCAACCTTCCTTTTCCGAGACCTTTGAACTAGCCACGTAACAACGATAATTTTCTTTGTCTCTATAAAAATAAAAATTAATGTAACCCTGACAATTTTTAGCTCAAAACGTTATTTTGCAAACTACTACACGGAATAAATCACAATTTGTACTCATGACTATCTGTATGCAAGACACGCTCCATTGGTTGAATTAAAAACATTCATTCTTAATAGACTAACTTAAAGAACTATTTAATTTCCGCTGCAGTCATGGCTGCGATTATCAAACGTTTATTGTGTTCTAACAGGATACTTAAGGAGGGGAAGTTTAGAACCTACAGGAATGGAGGAATTTGATGAGAAACATTAAACCTCGTTCATGCTGCACATCTCAGATTATAACATTCTAGCGTCACTAGGAATTAAACTGAAAAACAAAAGTTACATATTGTTCCTAATAGGATATATCTAAAAATACTTACACTAATGCTTCTAAAACAGCTTAACGCCTTCCATAGACTCTCGGTGATTTCGGCCAGTGGTGCCCTGAAAGTGTTTTGACAGGTTTACAATAAAATTATTGAACACGATAGTTAACTCTAATTACTCTCTTAGTAATTTCAATTTATTTAACCACAAGACTTCCTAATTTTACACATTTATATTTAAGATAATCATTTTCACATACAGGAGGTTGTCTCAGGAGAAATGTAAAATAGTTCAGAATATGTAGTTTGGGTCAACCTATATCGAGTTAACCTCACATTACCTATGTCTGGAATGTAACGGTTGGGAAGTTATTGATGGGCGAATTTTTAAATAAAGGGAGACATTATTGAAAATGCTGCATTTTGTGTTGTTCCAATAAGTTTATTTCACAGTAAAGTACAAATTGACTATGAAAATAAAATAATTACGTAAGACAAATTAATAAGGTTGTTCTTCTTATGGATTCTGTGAATTGTGGATTTATATCAGATGCTGCTATCGTTTCTCTTTCCGACCTCAATGAAACACTTGATAGAAAGTTTCAGATAGCATCCGGTAAACACACAGCTAGCTGAAACCTTTCGATTGGGAAAACGTCATCTGTATTCCTCGAAAGCAGCCAATGCATTGCCATCACAAAATCCATAAACGAAAAGCATGTCTGCATATTCATTATACGAGTACACAAATTAAATATCAAGTGGACGTGTATTCAGTTGTATGTGTTGTGCAGGAGTTGTGGAGCTCGGATGCTGCCGTGTGCGAAAAATTTGACTTAACGCGGCAAGTATAGTACACGGAACCGCAAGACGTTCCAGTATTTCTCCCCTCTGTGGCTTCCCAACAGTTAGATTTCGGGCACAGGTATAACAGGTTAAATAGATGTACGAGTATATTAACCCAAACTACATTATCCATAATTATTTTGCATTTCTCCTAAGATAACCGGTAATTTTGAACTGACTTTTGCAAATAATTCTCTATTAAAAAGAGATAAATGGAGCTGTTAAAAATTACATTTCATTGATAGGCTGTTTCTTCGTGTAACAAAAGCCGGGAGAACTCATTTATCACTCAAGACAAGCTGGGCCTAAATGTTTCAAAACCCTTGATAGATGTGTCTAATGTACAGTATATACAGCATGATTTACTAAGAGAGTTCATAACTTCAGGATATGATTCTTGAACGTGTTTTTTGGTAAAAAAAAAATGATATGTTCATGGGCCCGATTTTGCAAGATTAAGCAGAAATGGCCATTTATTTGCCAAAAATGAGCCCTACTCTACTGTATGATTTCCTGTATCATGAATTCATTCAAACATTACTCATAATTCAAAACTGTGTGCGAGAGAACGTATTATTGAAACAAAGATAGAAGGAGCTTTGCTGAGGCACTGGATTTCAAGGCCAAGTACGAATTAATGTCAATATAGGTGACGCTACTATAGGTATCCTACAAGCAAAACTCAGCTCGGAGTCATCTCGGCTCGCATGTTATACCCCTCTTACCCCCATCCCCCTGCAGTAGGCGTGAGCGCATGCTGGGAACGGGAGCATACGTCATCTGCGC
Organism: Periplaneta americana; assembly: GCF_040183065.1. NCBI lineage: Eukaryota > Metazoa > Arthropoda > Insecta > Blattodea > Blattidae > Periplaneta > Periplaneta americana. The sequence goes on from NC_091133.1 coordinate 61,876,730, forward strand.
GAGATAGTCACGCCCGCTGGTTTTTGCGCACTGAGTTTTCCTTGTTGGATGCCTGTAATATGCGATTCACACGCGAACACAGAAATGTATCGGTTCAGAGGACGGTACATTTGAAAATATAATGTAGTCATTGATTTCGTCTTAATAGCACTTACGTATTTAGCTGTGTACATGAAGTGTAAATTTTCTATTAACCTCTAAATATGATTTAGAGCTATAGACACTATCCAGTTTCGTAGATTAAAATAGCCGCAGTTTTTTAACTGCTCAAAATCGAACTATATCGATGTAAACTCTTTTACTCTAAAGGTACGTTTTCCTCGGTGCGACTATTGCGATGATCGTTCAACGATGATTGTGCAACGATAATTGTTGAGCACTATTTCTTTGTATTTTCTATGGAGCTGTTTTCCTCCGTGCGACTGCCGCGACTCTAGAAAATACAAAGAAATAGTGCTCAACGATTATCGTTGCACGATCATCGTTGAACAATCATCGCAATAGTCGCACCGAGGAAAACGTACCTTGAAACGGTTTCAAAAGCCATATTCAAAAGTTATCAATCTTCACGAACCACTTGTATATTTAGGGCTATTTGGAATCTTCCAGTATTTATACTGAGATCGTTCTATTAAAGTACACGTCCAGTAGAAAACAAAGACTTATGCATTGTGTATTTTTCATCTACAATAACGTCATATGCATAGAGGTAAAAGTACTCTTTTACTACACTTATTATCCAATATAAATATACAGGATGTTAAAAAAAATACCCAATATTTTGGGAGGTGGTAGTATGCATCAAAACAAAGAAAAAATATCCAGTAAACATGGGTCCTACAACACATACTTTCAGAGATCTGAACACTTGTTCATAGGAGGTGCTCAATGTGCCCTACAGTATGGCAGGCTACCAGATAATCATACCGTAGTTGACACCCCTGGCATGGAATACTGATACTTCGCAAGGAATACTGAAAACAAAAGTTTGGTTGCGGATATGAGCGAGGTTCAGCAAAGTTGGTGTTGTGAATTTTCGTAATAACCATGTTTGGGCTGATGAAAATTCCCATGCAGTTGAAAAAACAAGGCATCAGCACCGATTCCCAATCAACGTATGGGCAGGCGTTCTTGGCGATAGATTGAGGGCCATACGTGCTACCACAGAGATTAACTGGGGCTCGTTATCAGGACTTTCTTATTAAAGTATTATTTACTTTGCTGGAGTAAGTGCCAAGTCCACATAGACCACAGATGTGGTTCATGCATGATGGCACACCAGCACATGAACTGTGAACACCTTACGCTGACACTTCAGGACCGCTGGCTTAATTGGGGAGGCCCCACACCTTGGTCTGCTCGTTCCCCAAACCTAAATTCCCTACACTTTTGATTATCAAGAACAACCAGGTCAATTTCAAAGAGTGCGTGATCCCTTACCACGAAGGGCAGAGGAACTGCCATAAATGGACGTCACATTGAGCACCTCCTACGAACAAGTGTTCACATCTCAGAAAGTATGTGTTGTAGGATCCATGTTTATTCGACATTTTTTTTCTTGTTTTGATGCATACTAGCACCTCCTAAAATATTGGATACTTTTTAACACCCTGTATATGGGATTTTCAATAGGATAGTGCAACCACACAAATGTAACATTGTAAAATTATTTTGGATAACGAAATTTAATATTGTAAAATTCCTTTGCAAAACGAAAAGTTACATATATTCGAATAAACTTTCTGCACAATTAAAGGAAGAAACTAAAAGTTCAGTCATTTATTATAGTAATACACTTCTCTTTTAAATTGACAGAACATATCGGGAATTAAATCAATGGCTTTCCCAAAACACACTGTTAAATATTTCATATAAAACAATTTTTTTTCTCGAAAAGGAAGCAAAAACGAGCAAAATGGTATTGAAGTTTTTTGTTTAAAATATCTGAAATAAAGTAGTCCCTTCAAAATTAATGACATTACTTACGGCTTAATCTGTATAGCGAATTCTGGGATACACTAACCACATACAGTGACACCATATTAGTATATTCCTCGGCAAACAGTAACTAATTATTGTTTGAAAGTGATAGATTATCAGCAACCTTGTGTGAACACATTTACATTAGATCGATTACATTTTCAGGAAGTTATAATTGTCAGCGCTTCTTTTTTTAATCATATTAATGTTATGGCAAAGCAAACGTAACCAAGGCGCTTGTTTTGAATTCAGGAGTGAAACAGCAGTCAGTGGTTAGACGAATTATAGCTTTTAAGTAGATAGCTAATGAGAATAATGAGCGAGCAATACATGCGCAGCTCCTGAAACTGAAAGGAAAGGAGCGAAGAAAGCTATAATTTTTGTCAGGTGGAAAATGTTCCATCTCGCATCACTAGCACCAAATGAGAGTTGAAATCACTTTTCACTGAGAAGTATTTGGGACACTTATTTAGACTGTATAAATTGCTTAGGCATAGGCCCAAATTATAATTCTGTAAATATTTTTTTTTCTTTCAAGTTGACGGAAGTGATGTAAACTACATCGCCAGGATGTTCAAAAAGTGTGACTTTATCAAGAGTCTAGAAACGTTGTTTGGAACATGAATCTTGAGAATAATTGCAGTCCTCAGTGACGACTATAAATCAAATACAAACAACCTAAGTTTCGTGACTTCAGAACACGAATGTTGCACATTAATTTTTGTTTAATTGCCGTCATTCTTGAGGTGTATGGAAATGACGAGATAGGGTGAGCTAGACGGCTGCATTTCCGTCGCGGTGTCGAGGCTTATCTTGATGGTAATTACTCATGACGCGGGCAGGGCGAGGAAGACGTAATGAATAGCTGCCGTCCCACATCGCACGTTCTCTGATATGACTCATTTCACTCACTCTCAGCGAATCCCAAGATATAAACGTCGGGTACCTCTGACATTAAATTTTTTTTGTCATAAACAACACTAGATTAGAATTTTAAATACGTGTATATTGTGCTTAAGTGTGAAAATAATGTTATTATTATTTATAATTTGTATTACAGTACATTACTCTATTTTTGTATCTGGCTCTACTATTACGAATTAAGATTGCACTTTTTACTACCACTCTAGTTTCGCTTTAGCAAGTGGTAATTCTACTCATGTCATTTTTGCCTGTCAGATATATTTATTTCTTCTCGTCCGCAGACTTCTGCATTTCCTGTTATTTTCAGGCTTATTCCTGTTTCTCTTATAATCCTTCATCCGCCACTTCCCTCCTTCTTTCACCTAATTTCTTGTTCTGTTTTCTCTCCTTGTTCTTTCCCATTTCTTCACCAATTATTTGTATTCCTAATTTTTGTTTTTATTATAATTTTCTGATTGTTATCCTTCTGATCACCTCCTACTAACTAATCTCTCTGTAATCTTTCTACTGCTTCCTCTACTACTCTGATCCTCTATCTACTGCTTCCTCTCCTTCTGATCCTCTTCCTGTTACTACTTTTCAAATCTATTTGTGCTGCTTCCTCTTCTTCTAGTCCGTTTTCTACTGCTTCCTCTTCTCCATTTCTGCTGCTTCCTCTCGTCGTCCTCTTGCTGCTACCTTTCTTTCTTGTCCTCTTTCTACCGCTTCCTCTCCTCCTGATTTTTTCCTTTTACTACCTTCCTTATCCTATTTTTGCCGCTACCTCTCTTTCTTATATTCTTTTTAATGCTTCCTCTCCTTCTGATCCTCCTTCTCTTACTACCTTCATTATATTTCTGCTGCATTTTCTCCTTCTGGTCCTCTTTATACTTCTCCCTTTCCTTCTCACCCTCTTTCTACTGCTTCCTCTCCTTCTGATCCTCTTCCTGTTACTGCATTCCTTATCATATTTCTGCTGCATTCTCTCAGGTGTATCCTCAATTCTAGGAGCTGTTAATTTTATCTCTACAACAATTAATATAAAACCAACTAATATAAAGCCAGAACGAGTTCAGCACGAATTAATATTCTTAATGATGTTCCTACTATACCTGATCAAGCTCCAAAAATTCCTCTTTATACTTCTCTCTTTCCTTCCAACCCTCTTCCTACTGCTTCCTCCTCTTCTGATCTTCCTCCTGTTACTACCTTCCTTATCCTATTTCTGCTGCATTCTCTCCTTCTGGTTCTCTTTATACTGCTCCCTTTCCTTCTCACCCTCTTTCTACTGCTTCCTCTACTATTCTGATCCTCTTTCTACTGCTACCTCTACTGATCTCATCCTTTTTCTACTGCTTCCTCTCCTCCTGGTCCTCTTCCTGTTACTGATTTTAAATATATTTTTGCTACTTCCTCTCCTCGTTCTCTTTCTACTGCTTCCTCTACTGTTCTGATCCTCTTTTTACTGCTTCCTCTACTATTCTGATCCTCTTTCTACTGCTTCCTCTACTGTTCTGATCCTCTTTCTACTGCTTCCTCTACTATTCTGATCCTCTTTCTACTGCTTTCTCTACTGTTCTGATCCTATTTCTACTGCTTCCTCTCCTGATCCTCTTCCTGTTACTACTTTTATAAATCTGTTTCTCAATCAGAAGTATTATATCATATTATTAAACCAAATAGACTTCTAAAGTGTATTTTTTCTGCATATATTTCAATTTTTAGCGCATATTTAAACAGTTTTACTGCATGTTCATATACATGCATAATGTTACGTCGTCTACGGTATATTTTCACCGTAAATAAGGACAATTTATAGAATAATATATCTCAGAAAAATAATGTTGTGTGTGCTCTATGGGATTACTTCGAACTCTTTAAATGCCTTGTACATTGGATAACGTCGCCTCGGTAATTATGAGAGATTTAACGATCCCCCGTTTCAACCAATTTCTTTGAAGCACACTGCAGAGCACGTCATCCTTTATTTTAATTCTGTGGAAGTACCGATAGAATGCAGCACAGGTCTGTGTCCCCTCCTCTCAGGTCCGGCATATAGGATGTGGTCAATGCCTTCGCCGTTTTCTTTGCATGCATTTAAATTGACTCTTTGAGGCGATGCTCCATGGTTGGGCACACTCTCCAGGCAACCGGCGAGTCGGGGATAATTTCTCGCCGAGAATATTACACCGGCGGCGTGCTGGTCGTTGTGGCCTCTACCACAGTTCGCAAATGCAGAGAGCACCGGAATATGGACTCGCTTGAACGACCCTACTACACTTAGCTCCCAATTTTACTAGTTATAAGTCTCGCAGACTAGCCGATATATCTGTAGTCTCAATAGTGTTAACAAAACCCATCAGTCTGTGAACTCAACTGCTTAGAATTCAGTTTCATGAGTTTTTGTTGTGTGTAACTGAGGAAAATTATGGAGTCATGTGAAACTTTCATAGTAATGAACATGGTGAGAGGTTTTTGAACTCTTGCACAGTATTAAAATACGTGAACACAAAATGTTTTGAAGCTACTGCCAGCTCCATTATCAGAGAAGAAAGTGAAAGAGAATTTTGTCTTTTGGATCCGATATCGTTATTGTTCATCGAGAGTGGAACATAGTAACAAATCCTACAGATTGGTTTCTCTTCTCCTGCCTTCCCCAACTATGAAACTCAGACATAGCTGCAATAAGTTGAAGATTCCTGTACATTATAATCCGATGAAATAAAAAATCCAAGCACACAAGTTTGGTAGTTTGAAAATTGCAAAACGGGGTGGAAGAAATATAACTGTGCAAATTGAAGGATCAATAGAATGCATCGATACGTAGATTCTCATAAATAATATTCACATAATATGGTAAGGTCTGGTGAATGTACGGGCCATGAACCTTTGGAAGAAGTTCTATTATTATAAACCTCCCTTATATTGTTCAAAGAATCGTCAGTAGTGTGGGATATGGCAGAATCTTGTTGAAAAAACAGTATTCTTTCTAGTTACTATGAGACAAATTATGGATGTGAAAATAATATAGGCCTACTCTATTAGAAGTGCCTAATAAAAGAGAAAAGATTACGACGGTCTACTGTATATGTTAGTGTCAAACTAATGGTTACTAAGGAAAATTACAGAGTGCGAGACAGAGGGAGTAACAAGAAAAATGGGATCTAAAAAAAATGAATGGGTGATGTCGACCTGTACTCCGTCGGACCTGGATTGATAGAAGAAATGCAGCAGGTACAGAGGAGGAGGCGAGACCTGGCATGTGAAGTGTGCGAGAGGGGAAAGACTGAGCTATCAGAAACAGAGTTTGTTTCATAACGATTAATATTATACGAATCTACCGACACGGGAGTTCATCTCTGACTAAACCTATGTTCTCCCTCCAAAACCTATTGGTAATACAGGGAGATCATTTAATTTTTACTTCAATTTTTATTGTTCCTGAGTTTTTGAATGTACTTCACTCCCACCTCCTCTACTAGTAAACATTCAACCGTTCTCTACACAGAACCAAGGCTGCGTATGCAGTTAAAATCGCCTGACGGTCATAGAAAACAGTACTGAGTTGGTGAGTATAGTAGGTTCCAAAAATATTTAATGATATTTTCGCACAGTTACTGTCGTCCATTTGCCTACGTCGTATCCGGTTTACTCCACCCGCTTCTGTTCGACCCTCTGTAAAGGCTAGTGGCTGGGCTGTCTTAGCTCTTTTCTGAAAACGTTGATTTCTGTTAGTAATTGGACGTCTACGTAATACTATACAACTGTTTAAAATAACTTAAATAAAAGGGCCTCGTTAAGTATTTAACTGTCACGTGATTTCCCCCCTTTCTAGGACCCTGGTACTCTTGTATAGAGTAGGTACAGAATTATTTCAACATGAGTACGAAGGACGAAACTGGTAATTGGAATTAGGTACAGTAGTCCATAGTGAGATAATATGCAAAAAAAAAAAAAACTGAAGCCTGTATCGAAATTAACGTCCACAATTTTCAAAATGTGTTTAAATATCCATATTATGATTATTTTTCAATTTAACTTCATTCTCTATATTGTACACTAATATGCTGTAGTCATACACACTGCATAATGAATACGTCCGAATGGATAGCTCAGTTCGTGAGTAAATACACTTATTGTTAATACAGTACTGTGTTTTGATTAAGGAAAAACGTAATGAAAATAATCAAACTCAAAACCGCGACATTTCCTAGTTTACGTAAATGGATGAACTACATTTCTTCCCTCCTATACCTAGTTAAGCGATTTGTTTGCATTTTACGCCAGTATCATCGAACTCCAGTCGTGGAAGGAGGTAGCGAACGGTGTTTCCGGTTCTCAACCTTTAATCCAAAGGTATAACCAGGTTAATATTAGAAATATTAGTAAAAATAAAATGATGTCCCTGTATAAGCCACGACACATGATAAGATCATAGGACAGGTCTTGCCTCCTCTACTATACAAACTTATAATACCGTGTAACAAAAAGAAATAGATGAAGTGAAACTACTGTAATGTAGAAATTTTTAAATAAAAATACTTCTTGTTTTTAGCAATATTTTCGGGCTCAATTTAACATTTATTTTGCAGAACTCCAGTGATTGCAGCTATGCGTGTTTTGACTTTAATATCATTTTTATTCTTCATCCTATAGCTACGTTCTACTGTAGTACCGCAGAAAATGTTTTATGTTAATATGTTTTCCAGGACTGAGGATATAATCAGGTTTCGGAAAAATTTATCAGCTGAGAGACTTGTTTTTTCTGGTTACGTTCCGGTTGCGTTCTTGTGCTTCCCAACCCTCCCAGTCTTTTTGTTTTGCCGCATGACTTCCTGTAACATTCTCAGTGCGTTGTTGTGTTAGTAATTCCTCCCATGCAAACTTCTACACTTTCACAGAAAAAAAAATGTAGATAACTTTGTCGAGGCAACGTTTGTGAAATACTGTAGTTATCTGTATACATTTCTAAGTTTTAAGATGATTCAATTTTTTGCTCGGAAAAAAAAGAAAACTCTAGATTATTCTGTTAAATTATTATCAAAGTTATGGTTATATATTCCGTACTTCATGAACAGAACTTTGATTGAAACTTATGAAATAAAACTCTTATTTTCGAAGTTGTTGACCTACTTTTTATATCTCTCAACAATTTTATAGTCTGCCGCAGTAGCTGGCGAAAAATGTACAAACCAGACAGTATCGTCACACTCTTAATAAACAAGTGCTGTCTGCATTCCTCGGCTACAACACTTTACGTAATAAATATACAAAAAATGTTTTATTTCTTCTCATGTTGTTATTGGAATATATTTAAATTATCCTGTAAGACTTTATATTACCTTTAATAATGAATAAGTATAAGTTATAGAGTAATTTTTTTCACCCAATAAGGATGATGTTGATGACGATGATGATGATGATGATTATTATTATTATTATTATTATTATTATTATCATCATCATTAATAATAATTGTATATTTTTCCTGATTTTCTGCCATCTTTATTTGCTATTGTTCTTACATTGGTTGAGTGGAAGAGAAGGCTTTAATGGCCTTAACTCTGCCAGTAGAAATAAATAAATAAATATTTTTTTTAATTTATTGGTCTAACCCATTATTTTGGGTTTGCCCTGCGACACAGAATAGCTCACAATAAAATTTAAAATGAAAAATTATATAAACAGGTTTCAGGCAAAATTGATTAAGACATAAGAAAAAAAATAGAACCAAATATAATTTAAATTGAATGTACACCATAAAGATGCTGACGAAATATCGCTACAGAAAATTTTATTATGGTGATGACGATGGCATCTTGAAGATCTCTCGTCAGCTTGTATTTTTCCCTCCACTTTAGAAAGGCTTTCGGAATGGTGCCTCTCGCTCCGAAGAAGAGACCGGTAACTATGATTTTTTCTATGTTGTATTTCACCGATAGGTACCGAATCGTGGGCTCATAGATTTTGTTTTTCTCTTCGTTCACTTCATATGGTTGAGTGGCTGAGATTTCAAATCTGATTGTAGGGTCAATTATTTCGGCTGTCTGTTTATTTCTAGTTATAGCTATAATATCGATCCTACGATTGCTTCCACCATCAGCATTGCAATGAACTTCCTCGTGAACGTCTAGATTTTTGGATCGAAGTGTATCTGCGATCATAGAACGTATGATGTTGTGACGTTTTATTCTGAGTACTTCTCCCTGTGGGCAACTCCCAAGCACATGTGATAAGGTTTCATACTCACTGCAGTGCCTACAGTGGGTTGTGCCTGTAGAGCGATCAGGGAGAGAACGTACTGGTACCACCATCGTAGTCATTTTTAGCACATCTCTCCATTCAGAACTTGATAATCCTTCATGCTTGATGATCCACGAGTTGGCTTCAGGTACTTCTTCAAACAATACAACTCCTTTTCCCTTCTGGGGGTATGCACACCAGGTTTTAAATTCACGGTACCGAAGATGTTGCCTTAATTGTTTCACGGATCCTGTAGCCTCATCTCTGCTCACTTGCAATTCCGACGAGCAACGGGTTCTTATAGTGTCGTAGTCTCGTACAGCATTAAATAAATAAATAAATAATTAAATAATAAAGTAATTAAGTAATTGAATGAATGAATGAATGACGCGCTTTTTTAAATTAATCTCCATAATTTTCGCTACAAATTTTCCATCCAGAGTTTAATCAAAACCGCACTTAGGGAGGAAACTGTAGACTTTTGTTAAATATTTTCAATTAATTTTCCGATTTGGAGATGTAACGCAAATTCCTAATTAATGCACTGTTGAGCTGTTCTGAGATGATGAGATGGTAACATGGAGTAATGAACCATTTACGTATAAGATTAAAGTCCACAATTGATTCATTTTTCATTTTTTCATCAATTAATTCGCCCATTTTCCAATTATTATCCCTAACACTATCATATGGGTCTGTATCGACTCTTTGCCTGTTAAATATTCTCTTTTCTTTTTTAAAAATTGTGTGATTTCATAACTACTACGAAATGCTAATTTTTACAATTTATAGCCTAGAATTCAGTATCTAAAATATCTTTTCATTTATTTCCTTTTTTCATAATCGTAATAGTAATAACAATTATTATCATTACCATACTTCACGAACACAAAACAGTTTGGTCTACTTCGTTGTTGAAATGATCATCATGCATATCTTACGTGAAGACTTTTATTTCAACATTTTCCTGAGAAATTTTTACTTCAGTCATTTGTAAGAAATCATGTACCCCATTTCTTTTGTAGTAATAAATTTCCTGTGTTATTAGATTAACCTGGAACTCTTATATTATTTCACAATATTACTTTTGTTAAAAAACGTAGACCTAATATTTTTTTCCGGAATTTATTCAGTGCTATATCCACTTTTTTCGAGTGTAGTGCAGAACTTTTGTTTATTTATTTATCTATTTATTTATTTATTTATTTATTGTATTACCTATTTATTTTATCTTTTATTTAGTTATTTTATTATTTTTATTTATTTTATTATTTCTTTAGTCATTTTATTATCTTTTTATTTATTTATTATCTCTCTATTGATTTATATATTTCTTAATTTACTTATCTATTCATTGATTTATTGAGGTCATGATGGGAGAATGTTTCGTTTCTAGAATCGTATTACAGAAACACAAAATTCAACGTGCTGATTCTTTCATTAGGGAAGAAGGAGAAAATACTATTTCATATACCCAATGATTTGAAAATTTTATAATTTTCATGTATATTTAGTACGGAGTGGACGAGAAGTGAGCATCCCACGCATTATTTCTGACGCTTTGATGGTTACAATTAATTATTTGATATGGGCACTTCCCTGATGGTCCAGAACATCGGTATGAAAACTGTCATTGTTGTAGCATAACTGAATTCTGCGTCATTTTCTGGCGGATGTTTTGTGGAAATAATCCGGAGTCACATGCGTGAAGGCATCTTCCACAGCTGCTCGTAACTCGTTATGCGATACTGGTTATTACTCCTACTGCATGGTTATCAAGGTTCACAACTTTACCAACAGGTCAACATAAATCTTCGCGAAATAAAGGGTGCTACGGTCACTTTTCGGCCACTCTGTTATATTTTTTCTTAACTTCTTTCTTTTATTTTTTCATTCTTTCTTTATTTCATCCGCAGCATTCCTATAGAAGGGTTCTGATGATTCAGTAAATCTTTGATAGAGTATAATAAATAACCATTATGTTACAAAAACATAATAACTTGATATGTGATTTGTCTTTTCATCGTATTAATGTATTTTTATTATAAATCAAAAGTTTCTGGACTCAATATTAATTATAATCCCGAAACTCGTATCTTTTATAATAATAGCACTGTTTGAAAATTATTTTGAGGACGTATTGTTGAGTAATTACATTTTTACGATCGACCTGGTTGGCGAGTTGGTATAGCGCTGGCCTTCTATGCCCAAGGTTGCGGGTTCGATCCCGGGCCAGGTTGCTCGCATTTAAGCGTGCTTAAATGAGACAGGCTCATGTCAGTAGATTTACTAGAATGTAAAAGAACTCCTGCGGGACAAAATTCCGGCACATCCGGCGACGCTGATATAACCTCTGGAGTTGCGAGCGTTGTTAAACAAACCATAACATCAAAAACATTACATTTTTACCTTAAGTTAATCATTCTTAAATAAAAATAAAACTCTAATAACCGTTTAAATAGAGGGAAGTATAGTTCTATTTCCCTTAAAGAGGTGGTTATTTATCTCCTATACAAAGTGGAAATATTATTTCTCGTGTTTGTGTCGTCGTATAGATAGCATTGCTGCAAGGCACTATAATATGAACAGGTAGACCTGGTATTGACTTTGAATTCTCATAAGAGTGACGATGTAAGTAATAAAAATGGCCTGACTTTGTAAGTTTATGGCAGTGCATGTACCAACCTCAGGTCTGTTACGTTTTCTAATCAGATTGATCTTTTGAATTGAAACATTGTTTCTATTTCTCAAGAGGAAACTTTTAAAATCATGAACAAGTCGGAGCCCCCTACTTGCACGACAAACTATTATAAAGGTACGATAATATATGAAAATTCACTATAGCACAGTCTAGTATATACAGTCACGAAGCTTGAGTTGTTGAGGGTACTAGGAACAATAGACTGTACCGGTATTATTTCGCATTGTCTGTAATGAAGCGATAATAGCAATCCTAGTGGTTAGCAACTGTCTATGGATGCATATTTACTACGTATTGAGCTTCGTGACTGTATATACTAGACTGTACTAATAGTATCAAACGTGAGGAAAAAATCTTGCTTCCTAAAATCTGGGTTTGATCCGAGTAGCCAATATTTTATGGCTTTGAAATGTACATATTATGTTTAACACGATTCTTTCTGATCCTACGCTTCTGTTCATATTTTGAAAGAGACAAACACTTTGAATGTAACCTTTGCTATCACATTTGATTACTATTGGCACAAAAGGTGGGAGTCTTCGCTATTATTCAAACGTGTAGGCACTGTATAAAACACAATTGAGCTCAGAATAAATATTGATTTACATATGAATTACAAGTCATCAATCTGCTTCTGCTCTAGTGAAAAGCGAGACATTTACTTTCCCTTACATAAAAATATTTATGAATATTACTTGTAGAAGGAAAAATTTTATGCTGAAATTGAAACCTTTAACATGAGCTACTGCCAGGAAGTCAAAAGGAAGATAGCAATGGCCAAGAAAGCTTTTAATAGAAAGAAGAGCATCTTCTGCGGACCTCTTGAAAAAGAACTAAGGAAGAGACTAGTGAAATGCTTTGTATGGAGTGTGGCATTGTATGGGGAAAAAACATGGACATTACGACGAAGTGAAGAGAAGAAAATAGAAGCATTTGAAATGTGGATACGGAGAAGACTGGAACGTGTGAAGTGGACAGAGAGAGTAAGAAATGAAGCTGTGTTGGAAAGAGTGGGTGAAGAAAGAATGATGCTGAAACTGATCAGGAAGAGGACAAGGAATTGGTTGGGTCACTGGCTGAGAAGAAACTGCCTACTGAGGGATACACTGGAAAGAATGGTGAACGGGAGAAAAGTTTGGGATAGACGAAGATATCAGATGATAGACGACATTAGGATATATGGATCATACGAGGAAACAAAGACGAAGGCAGAAAATAGGAATGACTGGAGAAATCTGGTTTTGCAGTGAAAGACATGCCTTTGGACAGAGCACTAAATGAATGAATGAATTCTTTTTTTCGAAATTGAATCCTGTAGTGAACAGCATGGTCTGAATATCGCTAACGGAACTCATGTTCGAAGACTATTCGTGGACGTAAGTTCTATTCGCTCGTGACCTCATAACACGTTCTTTTTTAAATATATTTCCAACTGTAACACAAATGACAGATAATCTCATGGCGAATGCTCGGTCTCTATTGACGCTAGATAATTTCTCAGTAAATATAATGTAGTTATTTAAAAAATACCCATGTACAAACTTTTAAGGCTTCCGTATTAGGAATTTTACTTGTGTTTTGAAAATTGTTGTTGTTTTTAAGCAGTTTCAATCAACCACACCAAACAGACCATGTCAGAATTTTAGTGAAGTTTAATCAGCAGCGTGTCTCATCTTCTCTTTCGACATTGTGACAGTTATCCTCAACTGATAGTTATGTTATGAGTATAGTTAGCCATCTTGGTAACTCACTTAGTAGAGCGCTGGCTTATGACGACGCCGAACCCAGCCGACCCGGGTGGCGCAAGCCGTAGAGGCACGCAATGACTCTACGGCTTGGTCCGAAGGGTTGTGGGTTCGAGTCCCGCCTCGGGCATGGATGTTGTGTTAGTGTTAGTTAGTAAACAGAAACAGAAAACTGAAAACCTGAAAAACAGAAATATTTCGGAAAATGGCCTGTGGCCGGATGTATAAAAAAAAAAAAAAAAAAAAAACTCGAGTTTAAATCTCGACGATGGAGGAGTTGTAGGTCTATATTTTGTGAAGGAGAAGGACAAGATTATGACTGGTTAATCTCGGAGTTCTCTCGTTTTTGCTTGTCATTCTACCGACATTATACACAATTCCCCTTTCATTGCCATATTCGTTTCGAAAAAAAAATATGGCATCTCCTGTATTTACATGACCTCGAAACCGCTGTCCACCACAGTAGATGTTCCACGCGGTTTCTCTAAAGATTCATAGATGGCAGTGATAGTGAGTTCTAGACGTCTTATAGTTCCTGTTGTCTGACGGCTATGACGACGTGTGGGTGCGTGCGTGTGTGTGACGGCAGATTGCTACCATGTGTAGCCTTATGGTATGCGGATTTGAAGTATGGTGAGAAATGCATAGTACGACGAATGGTGTGACCAGCTTAGTTTGGCGTAACAGTCCGGATGTAATATTAATTGCATTATAGGTGCAGAAAAGGCCTATTTAAGGAGTTAGCAGCAAACGTTTTGGAAATATTCAACTTTTTTTCCTTCCATTACTGTATCTTGTACAATAATGAAAATTTGGTATGTATAAAAAACTATCCCTCTGCTATATGAAAAAAAATATATATATTTTTACGATTTAATAAGAATTATTTATATTCTTTTTTTTTTTTTTCAAAATTCAAAATGTTGGCAGTTTACTGTGCAGTGATGAAGCGTTTCCCTCATAACTCATAAACTTCTTAATTTTTTCATGTTCTGTCCCTTTTATTTTATTGCTGAAACTCATATTTACAATATCACGCTCTTTCAACTACATTCCTTGATAAATAAGATTTTCTTTTATTTTGTACTGATATTTGGCCATTTTAAAATGAATCTATTTTTTATCATATAATCTATCAAAGGTAGAGAAGTGAGCTTGCATCATTTTGTAAATATGACATGCATAAATACACACAAAATATTTGATCACAGAATGTTGGATAGTTTTTTAGTTATGTGGGTTCATCACTGCACAGTGAACTGAATTTTGAAAACAAGAATGAAAATATTTTTTTAATTGGCCATTTTAAAATTAATCTATTTTTTATCATATAATCTATCAAAGGTAGAGAAGTGAGCTTGCATCATTTTGTAAATATGACATGCATAAATACACACAAAATATTTGATCACAGAATGTTGGATAGTTTTTTAGTTATGTGGGTTCATCACTGCACAGTGAACTGAATTTTGAAAACAAGAATGAAAATATTTTTTTAATCTTAAAAATATTTTTTTCATATAGCAGAAGGACAGTGTTTTACACATATTACTAAATTTCATTATTGTACAGGATAAAGTAATGGAGGAAAAAAATGTTGAATATTTCCAAAACTTTGCTGCTATAAGCTGTATCTAACCCCTTAAGTTGCAGTCATCTCTGCACACTTATGATTATAGTCTTTGTCATTTACTATCAAATCTTTGCCCTAATAGGCTGTGGATAGTCCCACCACGATAGACTTATTTCTGATATAATTCGTTTAATTTATAAAAAGGAAGCTTAGCTTCTTTACGAAACTTAAAGAGGAAATAGAAGAAGGCTCCGATATTTCTACATGAAATGTAAGGTCAGTTTTACGCTTGAGTTACCAACATTTGGTATTTTATAATACGTCTTTTTATTGTACGATGTATTCTCGGGCATTTGCAAAGCGATTTAGTTAGAAAGTTTGTAGAGAAGTAAAGAAAATAGGGGTGAAAAAGTTACACTTAACTCTTGAAATTTTCAAAGAAATTAAATTCGTCTGAGGAAATGAGGTGTAGGGCGAGCGAAACCACTGCAATGCAGTTAGAGGATAAGATAGTGACGTAGTCCTTTTTAACGACAGTTCTTCTTTAAATTCCCAATTTCAGGCTAGAGTTATAGAGAAAGCGAACAAAAAAATTGAAGGAAACCACGACAACGAAAATTGAAAGCAAATGTAACATTCAGTTATCCCAGTAGGAGGGATTTCTTTTTTATCTTTTCGTATACAATCATTTTCTTTGTGTATGTGCACGCTTTTTAGAGGAGTGAGTTTAGAAGTAATTGCTTCTATTGTCTAGCAAAGACTTCCATAATGTTATGACGCGATCACAACAAAACACAAAGCTTTTTGCGTTACAGTTATAATGAATCCGATGCAGGCGGACTGGTCCGTCTGCAGCGCCCGCCTGTATTGAACTCCACCTGCCCGTCTGTCTGTAATTGCGTTACGTACCAAGTCAGGACGCGTCTCCTCGATATTAATTAATTTTCCTCTTCAAAAGGGGAGCATAACGAACTCGGGTGCAGCGTCTCGACGGCAGTGGCGTTAACCTACTGCCTCGTATTGAGACAGTTTTTGTTTTCCTTTAGAGTTTCATGGAATTTGTCCTGAGATTCCATTCTATCACAATATTTATGGCTTTAAGATAAATGCGAAACAAACAGACCGTTTCTAACAAAACTCCAAATTTATTTTTTTCTCACTCTTTTACTTTTTTCTTTCCATTTCGCTTCATTCTCTCTTACCATTTTTATTTCCCTTATCTTACATTTTATTTTTATCATCTGCTTTTCCTTTTCCCATTTATTTTTTCTGATTCTTATTCGTCACTTCTCTTATGTATTCTTTCCTTCTCTATTTACTTTTTATTTTTTCTTCTTCCTCGTTTATTTTCCTTTTCCCTTCTCTTTTCCTATAATTTCTTCTAGAGTGCGATCTAAAAGTCCCTCCGCAGTTCCATTAATTCTAGTAATCCCGTAGAAAGTTGGCACGTAATCCTGTAGAAAGTTGGCATTTCCCCATTAATTCGTGTTTGACAACCTCACATCCCCAGTCCATCATATGCTTAGCAGCCAGTGCTGTCACTTCAATTCTCCGCCTAGTGGAGTCACTTTCCGCCACTGGCTAAATAATCACTGCGGAGAGACTTCTCGATCGGACTGTATATTCCCGAGTTATTCTTTCCTCGTTCCGTATTCTTTCCTTTCCATTCTTATTTATCATGAATCTTATTTAATCTCTTTTCTTATGAGTTACACCTTCTCATTTTTCTTTTTCTCCTTCGCCTTCCTTTTTCCTTTCAATTTAAACTCTTTCCCTTTCCTCGTGCAGTTGTTCTTTTTCATTTATTTTTTCTGTCTCGTAATCTTATTCGTCATTTGTCGTTTATATTCTTTTCACTTCTATTATCCATCGTTTCGTGTTCCTCCTATTTCCCCTGCTTTCCTTTCCTTTCCCTTCCATTCTTACCTTATATCGGTACTCTATTCTTCTTTTTTTTCTGCAATTATTATTCTTGCCCTATTCCTTTTTGTTTTCTTTTCATTGTTATTTTATCTTATTTACCTCTCTTCTCAATTTTCACCGTTCCGTTTTCTTCCATTCCCACTCGTTTTCCTTTTCTCTTTTATTTTCTTCTTATATTCTTTAATCAATTCTTCCTATCTCGTTTCATTTCCGTTTCCTTTTCATTCTTATCCATAATTATCTTATCTTTTCTTCTCAATTTTCTCCTTTTCTACTTTTCATTTCTCATTCCCTTTGTTTTTTATTGGCATTCTTCTTTTTCTCTCTGTTCCTTTTTCCTCTAATTAATCTTTCCTCGTTTCTTTTATCCCATTTCTGTTTCTTATTCGTAAATTGTCTTGCTCTTCTTTTTTCTCAATTTTGTCAATTTTAATTTCCTCTTTTTTCATTGCCTTTGCTTCTTACCCTCTCATTTGTTTTTTCTTAATTTCTCTTTTCTCCAATCATATTTTCTCATTACTTTTTTTTCCTTTTCCGTCTCTCATTCGTCATTTGTCTTTCTTGTTATCTATTTTCTGCATTTTTACCTTTCCAAACTTTTGTTTTTCTTCTCTTTGCCTTCACTTCCCATTTTTCTTTCTTTTTATCCCTTTTTCTTTTATCCAGTATTCCTCCTTCATTTCTTCTCTCAACTTTTGCGTCTCTCATTCGTCATTAGTCTCACTTAGTCTCTTTTTTTTCTTCTCAATTTTCATCGTTTTAATTTACCTTTTTCTCCTTCCCTTCGCGTTTAGCCTAGTTTCCATTTATTATTTTTTCTCTTTCTGTTTCTCCTATTATTTCATCATTTGTTTGCTCCCTATTCTCATTCATTATTCGTCATTATTTGTATAATTTATTCCCTTTTTTCAATTAATACCTTTTAATATTCTTGTTTCTTCTTTCCTTTGATCTTTGCTTTCCATTTCTTCTCTTTCTCTCTTTCTGTTTTCTTCAATTAATTTTTCCTCATTTCTTTTTCCTCTTTTCCGTTTCTTATTCGTCATTTGTCTTATTTATTCTGTTTTTTTCTCAATTCTCACCATTTTAATTTTTATCCTTTCTTCTTTCCTATACTTTTTCTTCCCATTTATTATTATCTTTCTGTTTGTGTTCTCAAATTATGCTTCCCTCGTTTCTTTTCTTTTTTATTTGTGGTGTGTTCTATTTATTTTTTTAATTTCATTTTTTCTTTTGCCTCTTCACCTTCCTTCTTTTTCCCATTTTTTCTTCTTTTTTTTAGTAGGTTATTTTACGACTCGTTATCAACATCTTAGGTTATTTAGCATCTGAATGAGATGAAGTTGATAATGACGGTGAAATGAGTCTGGGGTCCAGCACCGAAAGTTACCCAGCATTTGCTCATATTGGGTTGAGGGAAAACCCCGGTAAAAACCTTAACCAGGTAACTTGTCCCAACCAGGAATCGAACCCGGGCCACCTGGTTTCGCGGCAGACACGCTAACCGTTACTCCACAGGTGTGGACTTTTTCTTCTTATTTCTCTTATTCTTCTCTCTTCTTTTTCCTCCAAATATAGGATTATTTCATATTATTTCGTTTTTATTATCTTATTCATCATTTTTCTTATTTAGTCTCTTGTTGCCTATTTGTCTTGTCCCATTTTCCATTATTTCATAATTCTCCGTCATATTTGAAGCAAGAAAAATGGTCGAACCCCGTAATAATAATAATAATAATAATAATAATAATAATAGCAGTAATAATATTGTTGACAATTCTTTGCAGTTTGTCCCCTTTAGTTCCTTTCGTTTCATTTTGTATATCGGGGCAAATTAAATTTTCATATTACGAGTAAGACCACAAGGATAGAAAAAATTAAAAAGTAATATCGCAGTTCGCAACTTCTGTTCCTAATTTTTCATTGCACTGCATCACGCATTGCAGATTATGATTTAGTTTTCATGAGACTTGTATCTGAAAACGAAAATAAATAAAGCAGAAAAAAGTCCGGGAATATTTAACTTGTAAATGAAGTCGAGGAATGGCAGAGGGGTTTCGGGTCGGAAGGCTATATACTTATTAAATTTTTATTTGCAAATAAATATAAAAGATCCTTTTAATTCCAGACTTCATCAGAATTTAATTAAAGTTTGGAGATAAAAAGACACTTTTCGAGACGGAGTGACGTTCTCCCCTCAGAATAATATCAGCAAGAGCCTGAAAGACACTTGCAGACCTGATTCTAAGCATCGGATTTAAAAAGCGAACCCCTTTCAGGGAATGATAATTATATAATGAATCCTCATCCTTTAATTCCTTTCACATTTTGCATTAAACATAGCCATAATTGTAATGTAAGAGTTTTCCGTAACTTTTAAACCTATTAGTATTCAATAATGCTTGCAGTGAAGAATACAACTTGTTGAAAAATATAATTTACTTAGTAGTTCACTGTAATGCAACGGTAAAATTGTAATTGGTGTTCAGTTATATTCTTCTAGGAACTGTTCTAAACAACATATTTAAGAAGGGAGCTTCTTTAAAGAAAGGAAAGTATACAACAAAAGCAAATATATACTGTTATCAAAGTTATTGCATTGTACAGGGTGATTCATGAAGAACGTCCATACTATAAAATAATATTTTGAAATAGTTTTAAGGGAAAATGTTATATGAAAATGGGACCGATTTCAATCACCAAATTATACCTTATTAAATGTTAAAAATGACTACGCTTTCATTACTCCGCTGCCGCATAATAACGCGAGATGTAAAGTATGTTAAGATTTTTTGGGTTGTGATAGCGAAAATGAAGTCAGATTTGATCGACAATATTAGAGTAATAACGGTAATAATTTACTGGACCACAAACTGGTGACTGGTATGCCAAGTGGGTTACGCCTTAATTGAGACAACTGGTTAGCTTTTTCTCCACTATCTAAAGGATCATGTTGCCACTTTATTTTTAGCGGGCAACATTTTTCACCAGAAATTGCAGTGATTCTTTGCGTTATACATCTGTGTATAAATATTGTACTTGCTACGTCGTCTTTCATATTTTTATTTTTATCTAATTATCCGAAGTCTCAAGAGAAATTATTGGTTGTGATACTTTAAAATGATTATGTACAAATACGTATTATTGGCTTCACTGATATCGGGGAAGTACTTTTGTGCATGTCTTGTCTGTTTTCCTGGGTACAGCGATTTCTGCTAACTACTGTTCATTTTCATTCATAGTTTTCTGCCCAAGGATGGATTTTTCACTGCAAACTCAGAATTCTCCAATCTTCCACTTATTCTCCGCATACGATCTATATATCTTAATGTTGCCTGTTATCTCATATCTTCTTCTGCCCCGAATATTTCTTCCTTTCACATCTATTTTAGTTCATCCTTCAGTGAGTAGACAGTTTCTTTTTAGCCAGTTACCCAGTCAATCTAATTTTCTTTTCCTGATTAGTTTTGGCGTTATTCTTTCTTCATCCACTCTTTCTAGCATAGTTTAATTTCTTATTCTGTCTGTCCATTTCACACCCTCCATTCTTCTCCATATTAACATATCAAATTCTTTTGTTCCTCTTCAATTCGTAATTTATTGAAAATTTCCCAATTATATGATTTATCATTTGTTGCAAATTGATATTTGCTAATACATCTTACTAAAGAAAATATATGAACGTTTTCGTCTGTACGGCATCATCAGATTTTCAAATGTTATAACGATATCTAAAACTTAAGCCCAATATAGTATTCACTGTGAGAAACATAACAATAAATTAAAATAATTAAAATCATGAGTTATAGGTAATAAGAGTCTAATATCGTTGTAAGAGATATGTTCAATTTGACTGATGTGTAAATGTTTTTGCTGACTTGCCGAAAATGTAATATGTAAAAATATAAAATACATAGAACTCATGTTACATATTTTGTGTTTGTTCAATAGCACTATTAATATATAAAATTGATAAAGGAAATGTAAAATGTTTGTACTTATGTGTATGTCAGCCATGGCGAAAATTTAATCGTGCGTCGAGCCACTGTGTAACATGCATCATGCTTAGCACCTATGGAGGGAGGCCGACACCCGAAGGGGAAGTGAAGCAACTGTCTGACTTATTAATGGATTTTCATTTTCCTTATGTCAAACACTTAAATTTAATTTTATAGAATATAAGGTTACAAACTAATGTTTAGTACGTGTAACGAAAAAAAGAAATGAACAAGGAAACATAGGACACATTATCACAACCTAAAATTAACTCTCTTCAGAATGTCTCTGCGACAGAGTTACAAAATCAGGAATTATGTCACTTACTGCCAGTCGTAGTTGATCACGAAGGTATTTATAACGATATAAATTTGTTTTATTTTATTTTCTTTGTTGAAAATAATTTTTCACAAACGTACATTGTAGCGAACATGGCTTCAACAGAGCAAGCGAAAGAACGAAGCTTCGGATATTTATTTTTTGGCAGAGATTTGAATAGTTCAACATTTGTCAAGTCCTTACATCTAGCTTTCATGTAACATCACATTTTAAATCTGTGAGTTTAAATTGAAGACCTAACCGCATTATTCGTACATCTGCTGAAAAAGGATCGAAATAATAATAATAATAATAATACTTAACCTTTTAATGTTTCATGAATAACATGTAGTATAATACTGTTTTATGTTATACAACAGTTTTCCTCGTAATACTTGTGAACAAATCCTACATTTAATATTCTCACCATATTGGCAGCAAAAAAATGCGTCCTCCTATCCTATCCTACTTGAAACTTTCGTTTGTGTAGAGGTACATGGTTTCGAGAAAGACATTGCGACGATACGCCATTCGCAGGTCAGAGACAAATACAAATGGAACGGAGTTTGACTCCAGTGAGTGAGAGGGTGGGGGTTGGGGGAGTTAGGAAGCAAGATAAATTCACAGCTATCATTGCGAGCCACAATGTGCTCGTGAGTCACATTTTCGCCACGGCTGGTGTATGTGTACAGTATTAACGTGAATTTTGTGCAGATATTACTAATGTTGTAATAATGTATGTTTTGTATGTAATACAATTTTTGTTGGAATCACACACACACACACAGATATATGTATGTATGTATGTATATATATGTATTATGTATATATATGTATATATATGTATATATATATATATATGTATGTATATATATATATATATATATATATGAATTAATGTAATGATTGAAAATCAAGACATGATAATGATATATTGAAAATCTTACGTATTGTACTATAATAATCATTCTTGGAGAAAATGTAATGTAATTCAATATTAATTTCATTTACATAGGCCTATGTGATATTTGAAATAAATGAAACTTACATATTATGTACCCTACGTGTGGGATGAGTATAGGAACATAGGAACAGGGACATATGAGTAGTAACATACCCTAGGGAATCCGGGGTAATTGATTTAAAGGCAGCCTAAATTTTTGACATGCATTTTATTCTTGTTGCTCATTTATCCAGCTGTTTTCAGTTTCCTTTCTTTATATTTATACTAGCCGCAATGGTTTAATCTGGAATTATAATTTCTGATAACGATTTATGGTTTGGGACTGTTTGCTCATATTTTTTTGTAGATTGGTTTTGGAAGGTTAAACGTTAAAATGAGGACATTATTTTGACAGGGATTTTATTAGGTTATCCAGATACTAGTTCCCAGTCACTGTTTTTCTTATTTCTTTGCATATTTTACAGGTATTCGTGTGGTGGCAATGTAGAGATGATGTTGAGATCGTATAATACCTTGTTTATTAAAATTCTTGGTGTGATATACGTCTATCTAAATATTGTTTTATGTATTTATTGTACTATTTCGAATGCCTTTGTGAAATAAAGAGGTTTCCTCAAAATTTACTTCCTTTATGGGTAGACAGACATTCCAGCAGACATCCTAATTCATATCACGTTTCAGAATTTCATCACTCTACGAACAGTGCGACCCTTCTCTCTAAATTCTACGAAGTAGTATACGATATAAATTATTTTTATCGAATTATGAAATGAGGATTACTATATTTCTTCTCCTTATTTGTGGTATGTACGTTCTTACTAATGTAACTTCAAGTTTGTAAGGTATGATTCTTCTTACAGAAGGGTTTATATTACAATTGCAAAAATATTATTTTAAAGTTCTCCAAGTATAATGTGAGTTTTAATATGGCCGGTCACGTCCGGTTACAACAATTCTTTTACCACTTAATACAGAATCATTTGGAGTGCTGAATCTCTATTTGAAGGTTTGCGCGTTCTTGCGCATTTATCAGTAATTAATTCTTTTTCAGTGGTGGGACATACGATAACTGTTTCATATTTGGCTCAACAGCAGAAAATAATCATGAAATAAGGAAGTTTTTTAATCACTTGTGAGTGTTTTAGACCTACAAATTATTCACATGACATCGAACATCAGGTTAAAAATACATGGGACACATTTTTCTCTAATATTAAGAAACGCACAGTGAATCAGAACGCAAATCACTAGCTGGACAAAATTAATAACTTCTCTGCATTCCAACGGATTGTTATGAAACTTTGTACATACCTTACAGGTGGCACACATATTTTGTGTACAAACTCTGATTATGTTCGCACAAGGAAAATTATCCTTTATAGCGGGTGCATTTAAACAAAATTAATAACTTCTCTCCTATCTAACAGATTTTTATGAAACTTTATACAGAAGTTACAGCTCCTTTATAGTGGTGCATTTAGACAAAATTAATAACTTCTCTCCTATATAATGTATTTTTATGAAACTTTGTACAACAATTATGCCTAAAGATAGCATACAGATGTAATCTGAATTTGTACATAAAAATATATGCTACCTGTAACTTCTGTACAAAGTTCCATAAAAATCTATTATGTAGGAGAGAAGTTAATTTTACGTAAATGCACTCCGTGTAAATGGGTACATCCTCTTATGGAACCGTAAATATAGTTTGTAAACAAAAAATATATTCTGCCTGTAACTTCCGTACAATTTTTCATAAAAATGTGTTCCATACGAGAGAAGTTATTATTTTAGTCTAAAACCACCCCCTATTGAGGTAGTCCCACTTACACAAATGTATTGAGAGTTTGTACACAAAAAATATATGCAATTTATAAGGTCTGTACAAAGTTTCATAACAATAAATTGGGATGCAGAGAAGTTATTAATTTTGTCCAGCTAGATTTGCGTTATTGCACACTGTTCGCTGTAAAGTAACGATTAGCTCCTCTGTGAAACGAGGGGGCTCGGGTTCAAATCCTGGTTGGGACAAGTCACCTGGTTGGGTTTTGTCCGGAGTATTCGTTCAACCAATTTAAGCAGAATTACTTGGTAACTTTTGGCGTTGGACCTCAGACTCATTTCGCCATCATTATTTCACATATTATCATCATCATCAATATATTTTTTTAAGTTGGTTATTTAACGACGCTGTATCAACTACGAGGTTATTGAGCGTCGATGAGATTGGTGATTGCGAGATGGTATTTGGCGAGATGAGGCCGAGGAGTCGCCATAGATTACCTGGCATTCACCTTACGGTTGGTGAAAACCTGGGAAAAAAACCCAACCAGGTAATCAGCCCAAGCGGGGATCGAACCCGCGCTCGAGCGCATCTTCAGACCGGCAGGCAAGCGCCTTAACCGACTGAGCCACGCCGGTGGCTTCATCATCAATATAATCATCATCATCATCATCCATACAATAGCCCGGGTAAAGTTCACGGTGCGGCGTGCTGTACTTCTACAAAAACGTGGCCATTCGGCTACCCAATCATTCACAGAATAGCAGTGGTAAGCACAATAAACCTCAGGCTGCAGTGTAAGCCTTCGGATCCCTCCTCCGTACAAGAGAGAAAATCCTCACATAGCTTGTTCTCAGAAAATCAAAGTTAAACAAAATTGTAAGCATTGCACATAATGGTAATGCAGTATGTTGTCATCTCTCTTCCATCCCTGATCTGGTTACGTAGGCGTACACAAAAGTCAAAATGATAAGTATGATAGGCTACATAAAACGTTTAGTATACATCTTGATTATACATCTTGATTACACAAATTTTAACACTATATCACTTCGGAATATGTATTATATGTCTTTCTCGTGTTAAATTTTAGCGTACCTGGTTAACATGTTTCGGCCTGTTATTGGCCTTCTTCAGAACTAGTTGTTGCTGGTCTTGGCGCCTTTTGTTTTGTTTTCTGTGGGGTGTGTTTGTGTAGTGTAATGTAGAGTCAAAAAGTGTGTGTGTTCTGAAAGTGAGTTGTGTGTTAAGAATTTCATTTGGATGTGTTTTTGTATGTCTGTATATTTCGTATTGTTCTAGTGTGTTTAGTTTCTGGCTTTTTGGTTGGATGTGCAGAAGTTCCATGTCTGTGTTGATTTTTCTGTAGGTGTGGTTAGCATTTGTGATATGTTCTGCATATGTGGAAGTGTTTTGTAGTTTTGTTATGGCTGTGATGTGTTCTTTGTAACGTGTTTGAAATGATCTGTCTGTCTGTCCTATGTCGAAATTGTTGCAGGTGTTACATTTGAGTTTGTATACGCCTTTGTGGTTGTATTTTTTTTGTTTGTGTTGTTTGTGTGTTGAACGTTTAGATCCGTATTCATAACATTGACTTTTGGAGGGTTACAAGTTTCTTGCGTTGAACCACATATTTATAGCAGGAAAACACTGGCGTTTGAGTCACAGCAGAGAACGACGACAGAAACTGAAATTATTGTAAGGACTGAAATGGTTGAAACTTTAAAAATTACTTATTATAGGTATTATGCAATTGCATGGGATCACAGAACATTTGTATTGCTCTATATGCGTGAAGTATAGTTGATTCTGTAATATTAGCGCTATTCAAATCGGTTTCCAAAAACACTGCAATATTAATTAAAACCAAGCTGCAGTGCTTTCATTACAGACAAGATATGAGCTACATTATTGCCGTATACAAAAGCAACCACCGATATCGGAATACCTGTTATTAATATCAAAATCTATTTTAAGGTTCCATATTAAATAACATTTATCACAGTCTACGAAACCTTCTACAAATTTGTAGTGGTGTACTTGAATATATCATTAAATAAATATAATTAAATTCAGTTTCTATTAGGATAACTTCTGGATTTTGATGTATGTGTGCATACAGGATGTTTTGAGTATGGGTCCCCTTACGTAGAAATCTGCTGCGATGTTCCTATTAACTTTATTTTACATATTTAGAGCAGCTAATTCTATCAAATACTCCCTTATGTCTTCATTTATGTAGGTAACTGTTTCTCACGATACACAACTTAAGAAAACGTCATACGTAGATCCACACTACAGCAAACTGTTTCCGTCTGGTCGAAATAAAATGCTTATTGCTATTAGAAACACCTTAAATACACACTGAAGCAATCAAGTCATCACCAAACACACAGATGCTGTGAACCCTCAAGATAAAATTGTAAATGTCCAGACTTTTTTATTCATACAAGGATCTTCTCAGTAAAAAGCTTAATTTGTTACAGTACGTATCTGATAATAGTTCGGATTCTATAAATTAATATAACAATTTAATTGAATATTATTAGAAACTCTATGTGTCAAAGGGAATATTTTTCAATTCTGTAGTCGTTCTTTCAGGTTTCGAATTATAATGTGCCTAATAGAATAATCAAATGTTAAACATACGTAACTGGTAGTAAGAATGTATACAGGGTGTTAAAAAATTATCCATTTTAGGGCAGTGCTAGTATGCATCAAAACAAGAAATAAAGTCTAATAAATATTGGTGCTACAGCACATACTTTCTGAGATCTGAACACTTGTTCATGGGATGTGCTCAATGTGACATCCATTCATGGCATTGCATTCCTCTGCCCTTCAGGCCAAGGAATCACACATTCTTTGAAATTGATCTTGTTCCTTCATATGTCCCCATAACCGAAAGTGTAGGGGATTTGGATTTGGGGAACGAGCAGGCCAAGGTGTGGGTCTTCCCCAACCAATCCAGCGGTCGTGAAATGTCAGCGTCAGGTGTTCACGCACATTGCGGAGAAAATGTGCTGGTGCGCCGTCGTGCATGAACCACATCTTAGTCTCTGCTGACATGGCACATTCTCTAACAAGGCAGTCAATGCGTTAATAAGAAAGTCCTGATAACGAGCCCCAGTTAGTCTCTGTGGTAGCACGTATGCCCTATTAATCTGTCACCAAGAACGCCTGCCCATACGTTGATTGAGAATCGGTGCTGGTGCCTTGTTTCTTCAACTGCATGGGGATTTCATCAGCCCACACATGCTGATTACGAAAATTCACATCATCATCTCTGCTGAACCTCGCTCATATCCGCAACCAGACTTTTGTTTTCAGTGTTCCTTACGACGTATCAGTATTCCATGCCAGAGGTATCAACTACGGTAAGATTATCTGATAGTCAGCTGTATTGTAGGGCAGAGAAATGCATGGATGTCACATTGAGCACTTCCTATGAACAAGTGTTCAGATCTCAGGAAGCATGCGTTGTAGGAGCTATGTTTATTAGACATTATTTTCTTGTTTTGATGCATACTATCACCTCCTAAAATATTGGATACTTTTTTAACACTCTGTATATGGAATCGATGATTTATGATAAATTCATACAGAAAATCCATTTCCCTCATCTTTTAATTCCTTGCTATCAACTATTTTAAACAACTTAAATATAATCTTGTAGTGTAGGCTTAAATATACATTGTAGCAAACAAATCACACAGTCATCTGGAAAGGTGTTTTTGGATTTTGACTATTGCAAACAAGTAGACATGAAACAACTCCCAATTCTCTCTCCTTGCTTGGAAAAAAAAAGTTTCCAATTTCATATTTTCCGTCATCCACTTAGTCTCCGCACATGATCCACGTATCTTAATGTTGTATATCATCTAATATTTTCTTCTGCCTCGAACTTTTCTTCTATTTATCATTATTTCCAGTGCATCCTTCAGTATAAAGTTTCTTCTTAGCCAGTGCCCAAACCAATTTCTTTTTCTCTTCCTGATCATTTCAGCATTATTCTTTCTTCACCTACCCTTTACAGCACAGTTTCATTTCTAATTCTGTCTGTCCATTTCACATGCTCCATTCTTCTCCATGTTCACATTTCAGTGCTTGTTGTGGTTTCTCTTATACGCTCTCGTTACATTCTTATTACATAATACAGAGTTCGGTGCCTTTATTATTTGTCTACCTTGAACCATTCGATTTTAAATTTCCTTGTAGAATGTAGGCTACCTTTCGTATTTATGATGACTCTTAGATATTTATATTTATCTGTTGACGCCTACTGAAGGATGCACTGGAAAGAATGGTGAAGGGAGAAGAATTCGGGGCAGAAGAAAATATCAGATGATAGACGACATGCAGATTTATGGATCATATGTGGAGACTAAGAGGAAGGCAGAAAATAGAAAGGACTAGAGAATATGGGTTTGCAGTGAAAGACTTGCCCTTAGGCAAAACACTATGAATTTTATTAATGAATGCCTTCTTCCTCTGAATCCAAATAGTCTTTTCATTGATATATTCCATTCTGATTCAAAGATGAACTATTTTTTTTCTAACTTATTTCAAGACTTTGTTTTTTTGCACTCTTCTATATGTACTCGCATCGCATACTCGTCATCATGAAGACCTTAAGCAATCATAATCTGACCATATTTGAAGTGTAATGTATAACTATGGTTTTTCTCTATTGATAATTCATTCTTCAGTTCTTTCAAGAAGTTAATTTTAGTGGGTGTCCACCAGTCAGGTTGATGCGGCAGTGTTTTGCCGCCTGGAAAGCGCTGCGCTGTTCGGATTTCAGTAATTGTTTCAATAACTTACTTTACTGATGTACTTTAATTACTTATTAGAAAATAATCAAAATGCTACTGAGCATTTCACCAGACGATCTAAGTGTTCACCCTCTGCTCTTAAACATGCGTTAATCCTGCTGAAAATATTGCGGGAAATTGTGTGAAATATTTTGCTATATTGGAAAATTGCAATGACGAATATTTTCCTTTAAATCCTGCACATTATGTAATGTTATTTGCGCATACCTTTCCTGTAAGGGTAATCCACAAATAAAATTCATACAAATTTTGAAAAAATCGATTCTCCATATTGCGTATTTGTTTCCGCTTACTTTTCGTTTAAGGGTAACCCGTAAATTGAAGGAACAGATATTTGGGCAGGAGATTCTAAGAGGCCACAAACAGTTGCTAAATATTCCGTCGTCGAATACTCTATGTAATGCAAAAAATTTTCTCTTGCAGGATTTCTAACAATATATAGGCCTATATTTTCAGCACATTACATAACAAATCATTCAGAGCAATGAATTTGTCAAACCAGTGCCACACAGCGTACGAAACCAGCATGACTCGCTACGGCCGAACTTGAAGCCGGGAACACATTTAGGCCTGTTTCGACTGTTTACGATCAAACTATCCGGCGGACACCAGTAGACCTATGGGTGAAACATTACACCCCTTTCTTAGGCTTTTAGTGACATCAAATTCTGTAGTTACTCTCCTGCCAATTGTAATGTGTGCTCATAGGTTGGTGTATAGCGATTTTATCATAATATTAATTAGTAACACATTAATTCATGACAATAAAGAATATTAATCAGTTTTATCACTGATAGAGTATCTAAAACTAATATGTATATATGTATCCAATGCCTACCCACTTCACTTTACGTGATTCGGGTTCCGCATATTGCGGATAGATGGCACGACTGTGACCCATTTTTCTACTTGTACACCATTTCGGCGGGCCACTCTGTACATGATGTGTATCTGTGAAGAGTTATGTCGTGTACTACGGTGAGTGTATGGTGTAAGTGTTCGTGTAAGTGTAGTGTCTGGAATAAGTGATGATAATGAAGATGAGGAAGAGAGAAGGGGAAACCCGATGCCGGCACGTAGCCTACTCCTGTCGATTAGCACCAAGAGGGCCGCCAGGCTTAACGTCCCCGTTCGACGGACGAATCACTATCAACAGTATATGCCTTCTCTTCATATGCATTGCGGAGAGATTTGGGATTTAACTCTCGGAAACTAATATAAATCGACGGAAAACGGATGCATTTCTCCACGTGTAGCTCTATTTCACTTGTCGTAAATCTAGAACACAAGCCTCACAGGTTTACATCCCTCCCAGAAAGACAAGTTAAGGATTGTATCATCCTTTAAAATCCATTGACTTCAGCCGGTTTTGAATCCAGCGGATATTTGGTAACCAGAGTAACACCAAGGATTATGTTTTAACAGAAACAATGACATGAAACAAAGAAATAAATAAACAAATAAATAAATAATAAATAAATAAAATAAATAAATGAAGTTTTTAAACTAATACTTTATACCTCTCTTTATTTCAACCTGCTTTTGATATTTTCATGCACAAACAGGTTGTACATGTCTTTATAGTTCCATTCGAATTTACAACGTCTCTTCTACTCAATTGTATATTCCTTTATGGTCCTCTACGCGAGGCATGTTATTTTCAGTATTCTGAGCCATTCACGAAACAGATTTTGATGTTATATTTATCGTTCCTTTTTCCTTACAAAATTGGCGTGTCCGTCACGGCGATGTATTCCTCTATCGTTGAAGCCCGGGTACTCTCGTTACATTTCATTTTGTTACGAACAATATATTGCGTTATGTACTTACATTTCCTGCATTCACAAATAGGCAACATTGCAGTACTCCCATCATCCCACAGGAAATAAACTAAACATTTTCTTTTTACTTTTTGTTTCTCATGTTACTTTCGTTTTATTGTTGAGTGAACATAACTTTTTCCACCAACATTTTGCGTCTATGTTTACTTCATTTACAAACGACACGGAACTGTATAAAATTACACCCATACACAAACTGACAGTATATTCGCTTGAAGTTAAAAAAATAAGAAAAATTATGACTTCATCATTTCCTTTGAAATATGGCTAAGTGAGCATGAAGTTGTGTGGATGCATCTGAAATTCTTCGCCTTTCATTTCCTCCCGTCTTTCCTTTTATCATTTCTTTCTACAGTCCGTCCTTCCTTTGTTTTTACTTTTCTCTTAAAACTTCATTTCTCATTCCCTCAATATTTTCCTTTTTCTCTTATTCTTTAAGTTGATCCCTTTTCTCCCTTTCGTTCCTTTGCTCTCTTTGTCCTTCCATTGTGTTTTTCGTTCTCCTTTTATTCTCGTTGTATCAGAATCGTTTCTGCTCCTCGTCCTCTTCTTCTGCTCATTGTCCCCAACTTCTCTTAATCATTCTCATTTTCTACTAATCGTCCTCAACTCTTTGTCGTTCTGATCTTTTCGTCGTCCTCATTTTGTCGTCGTCATCTTCTTCGTGTGGTCGTAATCTTCTTCTCGTGGTCCCCATCTTACTTTCATCGTTCTCATTTCCTTCTCGTCGACGTCTTCTCTTCGTCATCCTCATTTTCTCATCATCCTCATCTCTTCATTGTAGTAATTACTTATTTTCTTCTGGTGGTCCTCATCTTCTAGTCGTTCTTATTTTCTCTTCCTCACCTCCATCCTCTCCTCGACGTGTAGTATTTCTCCTTCACATCATCTTCTCCTCGTCGTCTTCATCATCCCCTCGTCGTCCTAATCTTCTAGTCGCCATTATCTTCTCCTTGCCATCCTATAAATTTCTCCTTGATGTTACAACAGCCTAGTATATACAGTCACGAATGAGTTGTGAAGGTGCTAGGAACAATACACTGTGGCGATATTATTTTGCATTGTCTGTAATGAGGCGATATTAGCGATCCTAGTGGTTAGCAACTATCTATGAATGGATATTATTTACTACGTATTGAGCTTCGTGACTGTATATACTAGATTGTGATGTCACCGTCCCCTTCTCCTTTTCCTCCTCTCTCCTCTTCGTCGTTCTTATTGTCTCCTTGTCCGTTATCAAATTTTCATATAAGGAATTGTTCTAATTTTTTCTTTAGAAGCACACTTACGCCTTTTCCAAACATACTTATAACTCAACCTGTATATAACTTCCAACATAGGTACACTTTTCTCTGAAACTATAGTCAGAACTTTACAAATTTTTATATTAATGCTTTTGATAAGTGTCTTGATGTAGTTAGTTAGCCATTAGGGCACTTCAGGACATAATTTATGTTTTTGAATTCATATTTCAGAAACAATTATTTGTTGTAATTTTTTTCAACAGAAATTATTTCCTTGGAAATGGTGTAATTTTGTATAAAAATCTCTCACCTATTGTATATAATTAAACTTTCTGCACATCCACAAAAAATTTCAGACTTTTAAGTTCAACAGTTTTTGAGAAAATTGTACCTGAAATGTAAAAAATGAAACTTTCGGGAAATGGCAAAAAACAAAGAATGGGAAATCTTTGATAGCAGTAGACTCAAAAAGCATTCCATAATGGGCAGTAACAAAATTGTTATCCTAGGTGATGTAGTTCTAGAGAAAACTAACTTTCTTTCAACGGTGATTAATCGTACAATTGCCCTGCCAAATCTACCAGGTGTCGTTAACCTATTTTTGTGGATAATATCGCAAAATAACTTCAGAAGGACAGATTGTGTAACTCCAGTAATGTGGATCAACACGGCGTTCGATCTTCAGCTAGGATGATGCAGGACTAGGGTGACCAGACGTCCTCTTTTCTCCGGACATGTCCTCCTTTTAGGCCTTTTTCCGGGGTCCGGGCGGATTTTAAAAAAACTCAAGGAATGTCCTCCTTTTCGTAACTTGTATGCCTGATATATTCAAATTATCTGATTTGAGTCTTTCTCAAGTAATTTGCCTGTAGATGGCAACAGCAACGACGGAATAAATTCTGTGCCAACGATCATAACTCTCTTTGCTCCTATTTGTTATTGTCGTTGCTTTCATAGATGTAGCTGACTGTAAAATAATTTTATATTAGTAAGTTTTGTCATAAATAGGCCTACACTGTAATAAAATATATATTGACATATTTTAAGTATAATATAGGCCTAAGCCTAAATAGATATTATCTGTT
Source organism: Periplaneta americana (assembly GCF_040183065.1). NCBI lineage: Eukaryota > Metazoa > Arthropoda > Insecta > Blattodea > Blattidae > Periplaneta > Periplaneta americana. Next base: position 61,909,867 of record NC_091133.1, read on the forward strand.
CTCCTTAATAAATTAATCGGTTATTTTGAAAACGTAACATGTACTGTTCTGCGCAGACTGCTTCAGTAGCATTTATTACATTAACCAAACTAAAAGTTCATTTCTTATCCATGTTCATAGATGAAAAATAGATGACCTATTTTATGATTCTTAGCAACAATATGTTATAGGAAAGAGTAAAGAGCACTCTGGTTAAAAAAGTAACATGCGCGAAAATGTCACATGTTACGTTTTCGAAATAATCGATTCAATTATAGTTCCCTTGACTTCGATATGTAGGTAACTGTAAAATCATTATTATTATTAAGTTTTCATAATAATTTTGTAATAAAATAGATATTAATATACTTTTAAGTAGTATGATACAGAGTGCTGCACGAAATGTCATACAGTTTAGATTGTTTATATAACCTTTAATATATAAAATATGTCATACAATTTTATTTCACATTACTGGCCTGAATGTGCATGATTAACGAGCTTGCAGGACGTGTTCAATATGTCCACCTTGTTGGCGTATCACCTCTTCGAGACGAACCCTGATGTTTCTGACAACCCTACGACACAAGTCATCTGTCATTCCCTGAAAGAAAGTCGTGATAGCCACTCGCAATTGCATTAGACTTCCTGGTTTATTGCGATAGATTATCTCCTTCAAGTATCCCCATAAGAAATAGCCATAGGGATTGATATCCGAGCTGTGTGGCGGCCATATCGAACCTTCCTGAAAACGTTCTGGATATCGATGGGACATTACACGGAGCCCAAACTGTTCATGCAGGGAATCTAGAACGTTTGCTGTATGAGGACGAGCTCCGTCTTGCATAAACCATTGTCTCCAGTGGTAGCATTGTTGCATAGAGTTGCGAAAGAAAATTATTTTGCAACATGTCCATGTAGCGCACACTGTTAATAGTGTCGTTAAAATGATTCCATGATTGGAACCGCACCACACACACCCGCTTTTTTACCATAATTTTCAATTTCCTACACTCTTAGTTTCCGCGTAAAACAACACCGTGTTCACTTTCTGTTCAAGCGTCAACTGGTCCCTGTTCGCCATGTTTCACAAATCTCAGTGGGTGGCACCGCGCATGCGTGACATTGACAAGTGCTGCCTTCTACTGAACCATGCATGAACTAAGGCTATTAGTCACAAAATTTGAAAGTTCTAAACCCAAAATTAAACGTTTTATTAAATATTTTCAGTGTATGACATTTCATGCACCACTCTGTATAAGCCTAAATCTATACTGTAAATATTTTTAATAAAACAGATATTGACGGAATTTAAACTACATGTAGCTGGGTATAACAAGCCTAAATCTAAATACATATTTTCTGTCCTCTTCCTTCGAACAGTGTTCTTCTTTTTGAAGCTTTGTGTCCTCTTTTTTTTTTTTTTATCGATGTGAATCTGGTCACCCTATGCAGGACATTATGGTAACAACGGACAAATATTCTTGTCATAGGTGGAATTCGAAATCATAACCATGATAATGACGTAAATTTTAATGATCATGCCTGAGCCGTTACGTACGACACGGCCAATTTATTAGGTTTATTATTATTATTATTATTATTATTATTATTATTATTATTATTATTGTTATTATTATTATTCTCAACGCACTTCCATTGTTTAACGTTTGCAAGTATCGGTACTGTAGGCTAAACAGCAAGCGTCTTGTATTAGACGAACAGAAAACATGTTAGGATATAGTTACAATGCATAAAAGAATCAACGGTCACATCTTGTTAGCACCATGCAAACAAAGTAAGTAATTGGATGTCAAATAAGTGCATTCTCGTTACGACAATCACAACGCTGCAAGAAACAAAAGAGAGCAGATAAAAAGAATGGAGAGATGCAGCTCCTCCATTTTGTGTAACGGGCAGTTCCCCGTTCGCTGCAGAGGAGAAAGCCCAGCTTTACAATTCTCTCACTTCCATTATCAGGGAACCATTTGCTTGTAATCCGACTGGATTCAGTTATAGATCGTTCTCCGTCTCAGTCTCAGTCTCTCTCTTTTCGTTTTTTGTGATCTGTTTATTTCGCTACAACGTTAGGAAGAATGAGAAGAAACAGTTTCTGGGGAGGCGGGGACGAGCCCTAACGCGGTGGGAAGTTCGGCCGGCATTGTATTGGGTTTATTTTTCCACTAGCCGAAATAACAAGGTAGACAGAGTGACGCTACACACAGCGTTCATAGCTCAGATCTTTCATTCGGTTTCGCTCTCCACACATTTCTTATAAATTTATTCAACACTGGCTGATACATCCCCTCAGAGATCGCGTTACTGCGGAAAAGATCAAAAGTAAAATATTATACTTGCAATGCAGCTGAAATCTTTATTTTTATTTCTTAATGTTACCTGCGTGATCGTCATTAACACATGATAAATGATGAGAAGGAAACATACAGCGGGTTAACTTAAAAAGTTCGAAGAAAAATTCATGCCTACAAATTCTTGCATAGGTATTTTATTATCGACATAGTTTCACAGTAGTTACATGAGCTAAAGGCCCATTCACAATGAAAATTAAACATAACCGTAACATAAACACAGACGTTTGAGCCCAGGCTACCAAATGGGGTCATTCACAAAGATTCACATAAGCATTGACATAAACATTACTGTAAGAAGTTAACATGAAAGTTTGCAAACTCCAAACTTTCATGCTTATGCTTACGTGATTTGCAAACAGAACACAATCGTGGAGCGCTGACAGAATATGAGGAAATGGCGTCGTTGTTATGTTTCCATGGTTAACAAGTATATTTGCTGTTATGTTTATGTTCCCCTCGTGAATGATCTTGATTTTACCGTAACGTTTATATTCTTAAGTTAACGCTTACGTTATGTTTAATTTTCATTGTGAATGAGCCTTGAGTGTATATGGATATTATTGTATTAATTACAAGAGAAGTGACAATGATAATACACAATTTAAAAGAAAGGAATAAGAAGGAAATAAGAAAAAAATATATATATTGCCTCAATGAAAAAGACTAACGTTAATTGCTTAACATATATTGAAATACTAATAAAAATTTTAGAATGAGTGACTGAGGGAGAGAGGAGAAGAAGATTGAAAAAAACCTAGAAAGATTTGAAAAAAGTTAAGAGGAATAAAGAAAAGCTTTATGACTGAAAGATGATCGAAATAAAGAAAGATTGATCGAAGAAAGGAGGGAAAGATAGAAAAATAATAATAAAGAAAGGAAGCATTGGCGAAAGAAAGGAAGACTCGACGAACAAAAGGAAGATTCAAAGAAAGAAAGAAAGAAATACTCGAAAAAAAGAAAGGAATACTCGGAGAAAGAAAGAAATACTCGATGAAAGAAATGTATACTCGAAAAAAGAAAGGATTGCTCGAAAGAACATAGAAATACTCGAAGAAAAAAAGGAATACTCGGAGAAAGGAAGAAATACTCGAAGAAAGAAAGGAATACTCGAAGAAAGAAAGGAATACTCGAAGAAAGAAAGGAATACTTGAAGAAAGGAAGAAATACTCGAAGAAGGGAAGAAATACTCGAAGAAAGAAAGGAATACTCGAAGAAAGAAAGAAATACTTGAAGAAAGGAAGAAATACTCGAAGAAGAAAGGAATACTCGAAGAAGAAAGGAATACTCGAAGAAAGAAAGGAATACTCGAAGAAAGAAAGGAATACTCGAAGAAATGAAGAAATACTCGAAGAAAAAAGGAATACTCGAAGATAGAAAGGAATACTCGAAAAAGAAAGGAATAATCGAAGATAGAAAGGAATACTAGAAGAAAGAAAGGAATACTTGAAGAAAAGAAGAAATACTCGAAGAAAGGAATACTCGAAGAAAGTAAGAAATTCTCGAAGAAAGAAAGGAATATTCGAAGAAAAAAGAAATACTCGAAAAACAAAGGAATACTCGAAGATAGAAAGGAATACTCGAAGAAAGAAAGGAATACTCGAAGATAGAAAGGAATACTCGAAGAAAGAAAGGAATACTCGAAGAAAGAAAGGAATACTCTACTAACGAACGTAATATGCGACAACCGAAAGGAATACTCGACAAACAAAAGCAAGGCTGGACGAATGAAAAAACTATAAAATAAAGAGAGGCTCGTTGAACGAAAAAAGCCTCGACGAACTAAAGAAATTCTCGCCGAACGAAATAAAACTCGAAAAAATAAGCAAGACTCGACGAGTGACAGAATGACTCGACGAGCGAGAGAGTGACTCGACGAGAGAATGACTGGACGAGCGAGAGAATGACTCAACGAAGGAAAGAATGGTTGAACGAACGAAAGAAAGGCTCGACGAACAAACGAAACAATTCAGATACAAAAGAAAGATTCAACGAACGAAAGAAAGACTCGAATGAAAGATAGAGGAGACGAACGAAAAAAGGATTCGAAACACTAAAGAAGGTCTGGACAAACGGAAGCGCTTGAGAGACGAAAGAAGGACAATAGAGGGAAAAATGACTCGACAGAGGAGAGAAGAAAGAAGTACTCGGCAAAGGAAAGAAAGACTCGACGAAGGAAAGAAGAACTTTACAAACGAAAGGAGTGAACAGAGGAAATAAGTTCTCGACAAAGGAAGAAGTCTTCGACAATGAAGTTAGGAACTCGACAGTGGAAAGAAGGAATAATTAAGCCTACTCGATAAAAGGAAGAAAGACCCAACAAACGAAAGGATTAGGCGGAAGAAAGGACTCGACGAAAGAGACTTGGCGAAGGAAATTAGACTCAACGAAAGGAGTATTCTCGACTAAGGAACGCCATCGATATGCGTAGCATCTATTTCTGTCGATATCTGAACATTTTTCGAGTCAGTGGAGTGTCGTTTAAAATAAATCAAATGAAGCAGGTCAATTAAATATAATCTATATAGACTTTTCGAGCTTCCGTTCGCATCTTTGGCATCGCGGTGTTTAATAAGGCATCACAACTTGCCAACACTTTGCTCTGCAATCAACTGGCCTTTGAAAGCTGTTATCAGACATGAGGACAAATTCAACTTGGTACATCTGCTTGCATTATACGCTCAGTCAACTACGAATCTAGGGAAGTTTGTTGTAAATTAGCATCCTTCGACGAGTTTCCTCATATCAGCAAAGGATCTGAGTTTGCAATTCCTTCCACTATTTCCCTTCTCTTTGCAGTTGTGTAAGATAGCTTTATGTAACTGGAAGTCAATTGAAATACTTTATATAGGATGTTTCTTAAAAATTTGCACAAAACAAAACCTCGAAAAAGTTCATGCGAGATTGTTATAGCTTCAGTATTTATGAAACTGTACAATTTATATACTTTGTAGCTGCAATAATATAGATTGCGGAACATACCTGAAACTTTATTTTCCTTTCGCCTACTTTTCCAAATTAAGTTATTGTTCTGTAGGTTGCCTAACCTCTAAGCGCTCTTGATTGTCTTGCCTCCCTGAAGTCAATGATATTGCTGCACATACAGAGGGAATTAAAAAACGCAATAAAACAATATTTTATATAAACAAAGCTTTTGTGAGCCAGTTACAGTATGACTAGCACATCTGATGTTAAGCGACGCTCAGGGCTTCAACTGAATCCTCTGTTGGAAAATGATTGTTTTCGGAGGTATAAATGGTGTGCAGTCTTCAGTTTCTGGAAAAGTTATTACCAAACCTCTGTCCAGGGTACCGAAACGCATGAAGTTATGAACGCACGGACGAATTTTTTGTATAGATAGCAGGGAATGGGAGATGGAGAGTGCAGTTACTCCTTGCCTTATCATGTAAACATTGTCACAGTAGGGCACAAAATAAATGTTCATGTTTACAGTGAATTTCTAGTACTGAAAATAATTACCTCACATTGCATGTTAGCCACCGGCGTGGTGCAGTCAGTTAAGGCGCTTGCCTGCCGGTTGAAGTTGCGTTCGGACGCGGATTCGATCCCTGCTTGGGCTTATTACCTGGTTGGGTTTTTTCCGAGGTTTTCCCCAACCGTAAGGTGAATGCCAGGTAATCTATGGCGAATCCTCGGCTTCATCTCTCCAAATAACATCTCGCTATCACCAATCTCAACGACGCTAAATAACCTCGTAGTTGATACAGCGTCGTTAAATAACCAACTAAAAAAGAAACATTGCATGTTTATACATTACACTGACATGTTTTAACAATATAAAATAATCATTTGTATGTAAGAAGAAAGGGAAAAATATACAGTAGGCTACATGAAATACATTTCTCCACAATTCTGTGCACCGAATTACAAGGCACATTCGCAATGTCTCAAAATAAAAGCATATCCTACTTTTACTCCAAATAAGTTTTCTTTTTTCAAGAAACTCTTTCAAATACGTATTGTTGACTTGTTGAAAGGGATGTTGGTATGTACCAACATTACGAGTATACACAAATCTCGAATAAAATTAATTATTTTTTATGTAATATATGTCTGAGTTTTATGTTGAAGGCCTGTTTTGACTGTGTAGCCTAATGTAATATTTTCCATGTGGTCTTTGCTTTTACAGTGCTTTCCGAAGGATCTAGTTCCATCTGTTCTTATATGTTATTTACACAATTTACAAAATGCAATGTTTTTTTTTTCTGCTAATAAGAAAATATTCCTTTCTGAATTTCACTATAATTTCCTTACGAAGGAAACGCTTGGTGTTTTTAATTTTGGACATGTTACTCAGTAGTGTGAAATTAACACTAACAAAAATATTAATACATATATAATTAAATAAATAAACATATGAAATAATATAAAATATACCTGCTTACTCACAGAATACCAAGTACATATTGTGGTCGCACGGACCCACGCCAAGTAGCAATAAGAAAGACGGTAATGCACTTTGTTACGAAACCAACTATATTCTCACAGTGCCACACCACCCCACGGGTCATGACGTCATTTATACTCCGTGCGTTCCAAACTTCTCTCTGCTGACTCGGTGACCCTATACCGATGCCTGGTTTATTAGCACTGTTAGGAAATTCAATTAATCTAGAGCTCCAGTAGAAAACACACCATATTATGAGTATGGATATGTCGTAGGAGTGGATCGTGAAGCTCTTCAGAATGATCTTCGTAATGATAAAGTTGGAATGAAAATAAAATTACGCTACCATATAACCTGAATATATTACGTATTATTAGATATTTGTTTTTGAAAGAAATACAGGTGTACCATTTATCTTGTGCACCTATTATAATTTTCTTGTTTGGATAGATATTGGAATTTTTGTTTTTGGAGAGTTATGTTAGAACGAGGGCCTAGCATGAGTGTAGAGATTTGGTGCATGCAACTACATTATGGTACAAGAAACACTTGACGTCATAAATTTTTCAAATAGCTCTACATACTTTAATCATATTACATTGATTACACACATTAAGACGAGTTCAAAATGTATTACAATGTCACCTTCCCAATCAATAACAACAACAAAATACAAAATGAATGCCATCAGAATGTGCCGTTTGTTGTGGTGCCTCTTTCATCTTGTGCATTAACTTATACAAAACTAAAGACTACTGACGTCCGTACACGTCGTGTGTTAAGTGTTTGCTGTCTTAATATGTAAACAAACTACAACAACTGTCGAGCCACAATCAGCGTACAGTGGTCTCCACGTTCTCCGGACCTGTCGCCACTCGACTTCTTCCTGTGGGGTACTGTAAAGGACAGTGTGTACCAAAACATTCTAACAACACCAGACGACATGCAGCAACGCATTCGACAGGCTTGTGTGCCCATTCAGCCAGCAACATGCCGGGCAGTCATACGGTCTTTCGGGGAACGCCTTCGAATGTGCATTAATGTGAATGGTCACTATTTGGAACATCTTCTGTGACTCTCAGAGGATAACATTATCACATTGGAAGTACGTTTTTGTTTCGTTTTGTTGTTGTTATTGATTAGGAAGGTCACATTGTGATACATTTGTGAACTCGTCTTAATGTGTGTAATCAATGTAATATGATTAAGGTATGTAGTGCTATTTGAAAAATTGATGACGTCACGTGTATCTTGTACCATAATGTAGTTACATGTACCAAATCCCCACACTCATGTTAGCCCCTCGTTCTAACATAACGCTCAAAAACCAAAATTCCAATACCTATCCAAAAAAAAGTTATAATAGGTGCACAAGATAAATGGGACACCCTGTATTGTTTTGTTATAATTCATTTTTCAAAGAACCATTTTTTTACTTCGTATTTTTGCGGAAATATCCCGACGAGCAACCACCATCTGATTCAGCAATTTGCAATTTAGTGAGAAAAGCGAGAGAAATCATCTCAATTTCCAGAGTCTCTCACAAAATAAATAAGAAAGTTAGCTCAACAGACAGATGCATCCAAGACATCAGCTTGGAAAGCAATAAAATTGTTAAAACTTCAGTCTTCCAAGTTCATAAATTGAACGAAACTGACCATGTGCCTAGAATTCAGTTCAATCGATACAGACGAAATCCAGCACGTGTCCAGAAACCTTAAAAAATGTGTTAAATGTGCATTAGATAGGGTAGTCGACAGTTCCACTGAACCAATAAATTACATCTGTTTTGAAACGTGTCAAGTGCGAGGTTTTATTACCGATAGCAGACGCGCTGAATCACCGCTAAGTGGGCTGTTAATTACCCATATTACTTTTATAAGGTCGCCGTACTAAACGAAACCTGTTTCCACTCGTACATCCATTCGAAACTGCATTATTGAAGACCAAATACATCTGGAAGACAGGAAAAGTGTTCTGGATTATTACGCGACGGCGGAACATGTAGCGTTTGGTGCAATTGATGATTACTATGATTGACTATGACTATGACTATTATGATCATGGTGTGGATGATATTGTGACGACATTGATCGTGTTGATAATTGTGGCGTTTACGATAAAAAATGACACATTTTTCAAACTCGTTTAAAATGATTAGTACTGTACATAGCCTACAAAGTGTAAAATAGCCTATACATATCCCTGCGGTGGCTGAATAACCACACAAGCAGCCCAGTCAGATCTAGGATTTTCATTGAAAAATCCATAGTCACACTTGTAGCGGACAAGGCCACAGTTAGGGTTTTTCTCTGGTTTTTCTCATATTAGGCATATACATCATTCCGTTACCATTTCTCCATTTCGTCATCATTGAATAGCATTCTTCGATCGCCGGCGGGCAATGCACGGATGAGGATCGAGGGGGGTGGGGAGTTGCCTGCTCGAAACCTGGGTACGTAGCAAACCTTAGTGTAGTCAGCCGTTGTGGATTTGTGAATGCGCCTGGCTTCAGGCTTAGCGCTATAGATCGTAACAAGTCGTAGTGCTGGATCACGGTACTCTGTCCCGTAAATTCAATTCCATTCTATTCCATTCCGGGCCTATACATAAGCTGCTAAAATAGACACAGAACAACAGAAAGTTCTCTAAAAAATTTTTGTAAATAAATAATTAATATTGGAGGAGAAAAATTCGCTCCGACGCCGGGGGTCGAACCCGGGTCCTTGGTTCTACGTACCAAGCGCTTTGACCACTGAACTACGCCGAATTCAATCCACAGCACCGGATTGAACTCTCCTCCTTCGATGTTTCCATTTGTGGCCTGACTCCAAGTTAGGCATATACGTTGACGTTTTATGTTCAAGTCAACTGCCATTATTCAAGGGCGCACTCAACTGAGTGACTGCTTGGGCGAGATTCAGGAGTTAAGTGCACAGTGATCTGTACAGAAATATGCACTGCTATCTATGAGAATATTACAGATTTTAATAGTTTGTCCTACAGAATAATATCTGCAATATTGACGATTAATATTTGAGGAGAAAAAATCGCTCCGGCAGTTGACTTGGTACGCAGAACCAAGAACCCGGGTTCGATCCCCGGCGCCGGAGCGAATTTTTCTCCTCAAATATTAATTGTCAATATTACAGATATTATTCCGTAAAAGTAAAAGGTAAAGTTATCCCCGTCACACGCCATGAAGGCACTTGGGGGGCATGGAGGTAGAGCCCCATGCTTTCCATGACCTCGGCACTAGAATGAGGTGGTGTGGTCGGCACCACGCTCTGACCGCCTTTTACCCCCGGGAAAGACCCAGTACTCAATTTTATAGGAGGCTGAGTGAACCTCGGGGCTGTTCTGGAAGTTTGGCAACGAGAAAAATCCCGTCACCACTTGGGATCGAACCCCGGGCCCTCCAGTCCGTAGCCAGCAGCGATATTATTCTGTAGGACAGATTAATAAAATCTTTAATATTTTTGTAAATAAAGTTTTCTCATATGAACAGAAATGTTATAGATTTACAGTACCGGTACCTAAAACAACCCTATTCTTAAATTAGATGATTCCCGGCAAAATTTACCATCCGTTTATCGTGTAACAAAATATAGAAATAGCACACCAGGCCCACGCGAGCTTCTTTCACACTTTATCCACAATACAAAAACATGCTCCATTCTGTTGCGGTACTGGCAGAGTTGCAGTATACTGTACATTGTTTGAAAGAATGTATTCTTTAACGGTACTGTATATACAGGGTGAACTGTAAGTAATATAATTAATTTCAAAGGGTTATTCTTTGAGATATTTCGAACGAAAAATTTAATACAGTTTTTTCTCATTTTTGCTTCCTTTTCTAGAAAAAAATTATTTCATATTTTGGGAAAGCCATTGAATCGCTTACAATATGCTCAGTAAATTTAAGAGAGCAGTTTATTATGACAATATATGACTGAAATAGTTTTAGTTCTGTCCTTTAAGAATGCAGAAATTTGATTCGAACAAATGTTTTCGTGCTGAAAAGGAATTTTAAAGCGTGATGCACTGTGACAACTCAGGTATATGCGGGCAATGGGTAACACAACGAGAAATGCAAAAAATACCACAATTGCTTTTAAAAATGGCTCGGGAAATTTGTTTTCTTGTCTGTAAATTTACCGGTTGCTGAATTAAATATGAAAGTGGGAAGGAACTCTTCCTAACTGGCTGAAGAAATTTCTCGTAGTACGACAAGCGGAGATTTTTAAACCTAAATTTCATTTGTATAATGTAAAATAATATTTTCTTATTGCCTGTGTTCACAGAATATTTAATTAAAATTAAATCGAAGAGCTTGAAAATAAATTTTAATTTTGTTAGTTACTTTAACGTAAAATAAGCGTAGTGTATTTTTATATTTTCCCTTAGAGTTTTAAATGTTTAAAAATGTTGTTTTGTAACATGAAATAATTATTTTGTTCACGATCTCTAGAATATTCAATTTAAATGTGAGTGTAGAAATATTTCTTAATCTTTTAAGTTTAGTTTGAAATAAGCGTATCTTATTGTCTGCGTTCTCTGAACATTCAATTAAAATTAGGTTCTAGAACTTATTTTACACTTTCCAAGATTTTTTTTAATGTGAAATGAGCATTGTTCATTCTCCATATCTAACACAATAGCTACATCGTCTGTATTTTTTCTTACAAGTTTAAAAACAATGTACAGTGCAATGAGCTTCGAGAATCCTGGTGATGGGGTTGTTCGGAATAATGTAATTTAATGTGTACTCCCTGTTGATGTAGCGTTGCATGGTCTCATAATTCACGTATTTCAAAAAGCACGTTTTTCTGGAAAACTGTTCAAAAGTAGCAAAACGATACTTGACTTTTTTTGTTGATCTTTACTGAAGGAATCCTCCCAGAATTAATGATATTACTTACGATGCAATATATATATATATATATATATATATATATATATATATATGTATATATATATATAGAGAGAGAGAGAGAGAAATAGTGTCTAGAGTTCTTACAGTTAGCTCGTGGTATTGTCAATGGCGATTACGTTAGAACAGGGAGCTGTTAGTTACTAAACATAGGATAACACAGGATACATTGTTCCAAATTTTGTTGCTAGCATAGAAGTATAAAAAAAGGTTGAATCCATAGCACGAACAGAGATAACATTATCTGCAAAACTTTAGGACAATTTACAGCGTTGTTGCTATAGTACATTTTATCTCTGTGGTTGCAAATATGTAGGAGAGATAAAAGGGGGGGGATGAGAGAGTCTTCCTGGTGCCAAACACCCATAGGAGGATCATGTCGACCAAATACATGCTCTGTTAAAACTGACAAAAAATCTGACTTACGAAAGAGAGGAAAGAAAGAGAGAGAGAGAGAAGAATTGAGAAGAGGAGAGAGGAGAATTGAGAGTTTGGAGAGGATTGTATTGTAAACAGGAGGAACTTTATGCTGGAATTGAGTTTGCGTCTGTATAGAAAGAGAGAACTCCTGAATAGAACTTTGGACGTTTAAGCTTCAGCAAATCTTCGTTCTAGAGTGACCATGGCAACCGTCGGAATTCTAAGTCAGTGTTTACGGTTCAGTCCCATAAAGGAGATTTGTCTGCCTTACCTGTAACCGAAAAGAAGCGTATAAATTCAAGGGTTAAGGCAAATTGTTTGTTAAACAAGATAAATGTTTTATGTTGTGGTACGTATTATTTACTGCGTACTAGTTCTCCGCACAAGAGCCCTCCATTTTTTGTTGACAACATAAAAAACAGATTATACTGCTGGAGACTCAGGTAATTCGAATAGATTCTTTACATAATTTCATAAGATGGTACTTTGTAGAGATGAACAAAACTAACTCCCGCTCTCGCTCGCTGTATTCGTTGCATTTGTCTTTCGAGTGTCGTCTCGTCATTCTCGTGCGCTTCGAGTCTCGTTCATCATTCTCGAAACAGCATTTTATCGGCGTGGAAAGATTTCGTAACTTTGAATAACATACATCATTGAAATAAATAACAATATAAATGTTTAAATTAGACAAAAAGGCAAAACAGAACAGTATCTTAGTTATCAATAAGCTGCGGATTTTTAGGCACTAAAACAGTTGAAATAGGCAGGAAAAATAGGCATTCAAAATTCTAAAATAGGCATTAAAAAAGCACTAACAATTTCTAATTCTTAATGGCTAACACGACCATAGCGTAGCATTATACACTAGCTTCTATAGTAATGCCATTATGACAGTGAATAACTAAATATTCCTCCAAATGTTGTAATGAGAACTGATGCCTGTTGTCTGTAAGAATGTTCTTAAATTGGGAGGAACTTCTCTCCACTTCACATGAAGTGATGGGGCAATACTTCAGGGATCCAATCTCAGCAGGGGACCAAACCAGTGAGAACGCAGTAATGTCAATGTCATTTCCAATCAGCAATAACACTTGCTCCCAACCAAGATTTCTTTTCACAATTTTCAGATAGGCTATTTATTTCTCAATGTTTCTCTCACACTGCTTGGTATTTCTTTAAGAATAGTTTCTACTTTCTTCATAACTTGCACAGCACTGTGGAGTGGAATACTCCTCGTTTCAAGTTTCGTTATGTAAGCAGGCAGCTTTTCAAAGTTTGCTTTGATGAAAGCAAGGTCAGATGTTAGCTTTGGGATTGCCAGGATAATATTTGCTGCTGGATAAAAAAGAAACAAGTTACAGATTTTAAAAAATCGATAGAATAGTGAATAAATTCAAATAGAATATATAATACGAATATTTAGGCAACTTTTAGGCAATTATAAGCAAATAGGTATTTACTAGTGTAATAGGCAATTATAGGCACTATAGAATTCGCATATAATACTCACAATGCCTTGAAATGGATATGTAACCTAAAAGCTTGCGTCTTCAGTTGAGGATTAAAATAGGCATATAGGCATAAATCCGCAGCATAGTTATCAAAATGTTCTGGTTCTATTATATGATATTACCTATGGTTACTATATAAATAGAAAAAAAAACAATTTTCAAATAAATTTGCATTTCTAAGAAACATAAAACATAACGTTAATATCTTTTTACTTGAGATTGCAAACTTAATCTCAAATATACGAAAAGAAAATTCCTAGCCTTTAATTATTAAATACTGAAAGGTAGATATGTTTTAAACAGTCTACTTGATTGTTTATACATATATAACAGTTGCCAAAGTATATAAAAGTTTAGTCAGGTATACACAACTGTGGCGATTCAAGGCTGCTTGACGTTCGGGACTTCGGGAGTGATCAATCTCGGCGTCAACGACGCGACCGCGACGTATAGAATATTGTCGTGCGGGTTTTCGGCTTTGCGGGCGCTGTTAGTCTTACTTTCTCGATTGTTGTTCATCTCTAGTACTTTGCCTCCAAGAGACTGTGAACGAAGAGTATTTTATTTTTCAATGGCATAATTCATTCAGTGAGAGAAAATGTAGAAAATATTGCCTCAAGTCCTTCGTCAGGGACAAAGTTTTCGACGTTAATACTGCTATAAATTCGGTCCATTACTAGGATACCATCTCAGAAAATCGACCGACACATTTTCATGCGAGTTATGTCGCGCTTATAATTTCTAAACTATACGACATAATTTAACGAAGTAAATGGCTATCGACAAAGGAGTAACCTAGTTATAAAACGATCAGGTCTATTTGTCAAAAATTTTCAGTAGAAGCCAAAAACTGTTTTAGTTTGTTTATGCCAAGTCAGGAAGTTGAATTTCTTCTTTTTTCTTCTACAGTATGTTGGCAGCTTAGAATAAATAATTTGCTTATTTTAAATATTTAATCTTCCATTTATAATTAGATAATTCGAAAATAGAAATGGACTTGGCCAGCTATGTAACAAAGAATGAGAGGTGGCTGTTTTCGTAACATAAATGACAGCACACCCCAAGTGTTTGAATAGGAAAACAGAGTGACCTCTGGAGATATTTCAGACAATATGTTGTATTCCGACAAAAAACTTAAAGGCTTAGGTATTTTCTGCGTACGTTGGGAAGCCTACTTGCAACACGTCAGAAGACATAGATGAGAAGAAACGAGCAATCTATGTACAGTAGTGGCTGATATCAGAGCCTTGTTCACTCCAAAGCACGATAGACTTTTGTGGTTCGAATCCTACCTGGGAAGGAAACTTTGTTTTGTTCCTTATTCAAATTTATTCCCAGTACTTTTCGATTGCTGGTAAAATTCATGTTCTGGGAATAATAAGTTAATTGAGTAGTAAAATATAGCTGCAATCGAAAAGTATTGGGAATAAATTTGAATAAGGAACATAAAATAGTTTTCTTCTAAGGAAGGATTCGAACCACGAAAGTCTTAGTTACCAGTCTATCGTGCTCTGGAGTGAACAAGGCTCTGAAATCAGCTACAAGGGTCGGTCCGGTTTTTTTTGCCACCACTGTACGTTCCAATCATCCCATATTATGAAGATCAATACCAACTTCACGATATCAGTGTTACGAGATTGATGTTTGGAGCAAAAGGAACAATACCTAACTTCTCTAAGACCTTAGGGCTGCACAAATCTTTTCTAAATGAACTGGCCCTCCTCATAATTAGAGAGTCAGTCAAACTCTTACGGAACCACCTATATGGACTCTAATTCAATGTATTGAAAAAACCATTATCATTTTTATTTTTCTTATTATCTTTCAATGTTTCTTTACTTGTTTGTCACTTTTCTTATTCTGTTAACTGCCATTGTTTGTTTTTCTGTGTGTTTAATTGTTTGTCAATTTTCCTACACTGTTAACTTTCATTGTTTGTTTGTCATTTTTCTTACTCTGTTATCTTCATTGTCTATTTGTTCTTTTTTTGTTTTGTATCTATGTCTAATCACGGCCTCTGATTTGAGGAAGTCATGATAAATAAATTATTATTATTATTATTATTATTATTATTATTATTATTATTATTATTATAAGATTACAAACAATTTGGAAGAATGTTATAACGCGCTGTGTTAGAACTCCATTTGAAGGAGGGTCAGTGGATGAACAGAGAAGAATGGAGTTGGGCTATCGGAAAATGTGATTAACATTATAACTGATATTATTATTATTATTATTATTATTATTATTATTATTATTATTATGAGATTACAAACAATTTGGAAGAATGTTATAACGCGCTGTGTTAGAACTCCATTTGAAGGAGGGTCAGTGGATCAACAGAGAAGAATGGAGTTGGGCTATCGGAAAATGTGATTAACATTATGACTGATATTATTATTATTATTATTATTATTATTATTATTATTATTATTATTATTATTATTATGAGATTACAAATAATTTGGAAGAATGTTATAAGGCGCTGTGTTAGAACTCCATTTGAAGGAGGGTCAGTGGATCAACAGAGAAGAATGGAGTTGGGCTATCGGAAAATGTGATTAACATTATAACTGATATTATTATTATTATTATTATTATTATTATTATTATTATTATTATTATTATGAGATTACAAACAATTTGGAAGAATGTTATAAGGCGCTGTGTTAGAACTCCATTTGAAGGAGGGTCAGTGGATCAACAGAGAAGAATGGAGTTGGGCTATCAGAAAATGTGATTAACATTATACCTGATATTATTATTATTATGATTATTATTATTATTATTTTTATTAAATTATTAGTTATTTCATATTACTCCCCTAAAAGGCTGAGCGCGCAATGATTTATCAACAGTAATCTCACTAGACGTTTTGATTTATCTAGAGAAAATCAAAACTCGAGTGGGATTTAATTGACTATTACACGATTAGAAGAAAGTATATAAAGATTAGAAGTAACGAAGTACTCCAATACAATAAAATATTGACTTACGAAAATACAACCGTCTTCAAATGTATTATTGTACCATCTCAACATTACAAATATTACGCTAGATGCATGCTAGATGGCAGTAGTGTCTTTATACAGACACTGTAATGATTACTATTCAATAAATCTTAATATTAAACAATCTCTGATACGTGACTATCCATAATATCATATAGCAGAAGTTCTTTTTATCCTCTCAGAGCAGAAGCTATAACATAACCTAACTAATATACACAAGTGTTAGAAAAGTTTTAATTAACGACGATGACATAAAAAATAAACATGAATAATTTTAAAAGGAATAATTATTGAATGTACAATTTTCCAATTTGAATGTGGTTGGTGGTTCAATTGATGTTATATTGGACGTGTGCGTAATAGAAGTGGAACTCGTTGATTTAGGCCTACATGGTGTATTCAACTTATTCAGGATTTCCGAATGAATAATTTTAAAAGGAATAATTATTGAATGTACAATTTTCAAATTTGAATGTGGTTGGTGGTTCAATTGATGTTATATTGGACGTGTGCATAATAGAAGTGGAACTCGTTGATTTAGGCCTACATGGTGTGTTCAACTTATTCAGGATTTCCGAATGGTGCTCTTCATTTATTTGTAAATCGGATTTCTGAAGATGCATAGGTATGATCAGTGATTTTTATTAATTCTTGTTCTTGAATGCCAATGCGAGTCATATTTGAAACTGCTGTGCATCGACTGGAGTGGTTTGTAATTTTATATATATTTTTGACGTCCAGACCAGCGCAGTTTCAAATGTTGGCAAACAAAGAAACAAATGCTAGGGACGCGATAAAATTAAACAAATGCTAAGGGCGCGATAAAATTGTGCGATAAGCAGCCATGATTGGTTGAATACGTCCTTTCGTACCGTTTTATTGGTCAAAAATAGTATGACGTAGTAAGAGTGTAGTAGTCAGTTTAAATCAGCCGTGGCGAAAATGTGATCGTGCGCCGAGGCACAGTGTAACCTGCAACGTTCATAGCACCTATGGAGGGAGGCGGACGCCCGAAGGGGAAGGGAAGCAACTGTCTGATTTATTAACGGATTTTCATTTTCCTTACGTCAAGCACTTAAATATAATTTTATACAGTACAAGGCTACAAACTGATGTTTAGTATGAGTAACGAAGAAAGAAATGAATAAGAAAACATAAGACACATTATCAGAACCTAAAATTAACTGTCTTCAGAATGTCTCTGCGACAGAGTTTCAAAATCAGGAATTACGTCACTTACTGCCAGTCGTAGTTGATCACGAAGGTATTTGTCTGTCAGTCGTGACCTAAATTTAGTTTTTACTATTTTTATTGTTGAAAATAATTTTTCACAAACGTAAGTTATAGCGAATAATAATAATAATAATAATAATAATAATAATAATAATAATAATAATAACAACAACAACACTTAACTTTTTAACGTTTCTTGAGTAACATGTAGTATAATGCCGCTTTATGTTACACAACCGTTTTCCTCGTAATAGTTGTGAACAAATCATTCTTTTAATATTCTCATCATATTGGCAGCAAAAAAATACGTCCTCCCATCCTACTTTAAACTTTCGTTTTTGTAGAGGTACATGGTTTCGAGAGAGAGATTGCGACGATACGCCACTCGCAGGTCAGAGACAAATACAAATGGAGCGGAGTTTGACTCCAGTGAGTGAGAGGGTGGGGGTTGGAGAAGGTAGGAAGCAGAGAAATGCGTAGTTATCATTGCGAGCCACAATGTCCTCGTGAGTCACATTTTCGCCACGCCTGTTTAAATTAAATGTTTAGGCCTAATCACAACATAATATGGTTTTTTGGTCTAACATATGCATGGCATATGAATATATTACTTAAACATTAAACTGAAAACTGTTCGCAACACATTTCCTGTGCTACCACCGACCTGTTCACATCAACAGCCTGTGACTTTAATATTCAAACATAACAGGATCGCCAGCATTTAATCCAGCTGAATAAAAGTGGCTGATATGGGTGCTTTGTCTTCGACGAAAATTCTAAATAGTCTATACAAAAAGACGATTTTATACTTCAATAATGATATGTTATAAAACCGGCAAATTATGTAAATAATTGGTATTTATAATATCTGTTTAGAACTGTTAGATTGGGAACATTCGTAACAAGTTTCTTTCTCATAATTGTCATCGGAATACAGTTAGCAACACTACTGCCCCAATGAGGCAAACGTCCATGATGATACACCTTGCATCAGAAGTGTTAAACTGACCTGGTAGGCCTACATAATTGAAATGCCGGTATAATACTGGTAAACCATGTGACGTGAATACAGCAGCAGTATGTAATTAACTTTTTCAACAATTCGTTTAGTAATTACATCTATATGGCAAAGGTGACGCTTCTAACAGACTGTTCCGCTATTCGCAGAGGGATGAACTGCTGTGACATACACATTTCCTGGCATTCTGTTATCTTGTAACGTGATGCTTGCACACAACCTTCTGTCAAGCTGTATTACGTGTTGGCTAAAATGGTTAGAAAGAGGATAAATTCCGCATTCCGATACTTTTATTACCGGGCAACATACGGTATACCCATGTGTCTCATCGCTCCAAAGCGCTTATTGACTTCATCAGATAATATATTTTAATCAAAGTTAATCCTAAATAAAGTTTGTTTCCTTTCCGTCACTTCATGAAGCTGTGTATTATACGTGTAGTCACGGAGGTTAACGAAATCTCTGCGTTCTATTTAATAATTCTGACACTAATACTTTAATGAATTTATAATACCCTAATTAAAAATGCGTATGTGTTTTCTTACAATGCAATTCTCTACTAAAGTACTTACGTAAATATTTTTATTGGTTGATGTGGAAAGAGTAAACGATGCGAATGAATTTGAGGTATGAGAATCTGGAAGACTGAATAGTGAATACATAATAATAATAATAATAATAATAATAATAATAATAATAATAATAATAATATAATAATAATCATAATCATCATAAACATAATATTTATTTATTTAGTTATTTATTTACTTACTTACTAACTTATTTATTTATTTATTTATTTATTTGTTTATTTATTTACTTACTTATTTATTTACTTACTTATTTATTTACTTATTTATTTATTTACTTACTTATTTATTTACTTAATTATTTATTTACTTATTTATTACTTATTTACTTATTTACTTATTTATTTATTTACTTATTTATTTACTTACTTATTTATTTACTTATTTATTTATTTATTTACTTTTTTATTTATTTACTTATTTACTTATTTATTTGTTTACTTATTTACTTATGTACTTATTTACTTATTTATTTATTTATTTATTTATCTATCTGTCTGTCTGTCTGTCTGTCTATCTATCTATCTATCTATTTATCTATCTCTCTATCTATCTATCTATCTATCTATCTATCTATCTATCTAGCTATCTATCTATCTATCTATCTATCTATCTATCTATCTATCTATCTATCTATCTATCTATCTATCTATCTATCTATCTATCTATCTATCTATCTATCTATCTATTTATTATGGTGAAGTTAAGGCCATCAGACCTTCTCTTTCACTTAGCCAGAAACAAAAGAAGCTGATACAGTTTGCAGTAATACAAATTAATGATTACAGACTAATATTTAAAAATGACTAATAAAAATTCATATAGTCATACAAGCACAAGTTGAGTAAAGTAATGCAAACTTACAAAATAGTAAATTACAAAATAACATAAGGCTTAGAAGTTACACTCAATGAATATGTAAGTGATAAGTGAATCAATATTAAAATTTACAAGAATAACAAATTCAGTCGTAAATTATAACTATACAACACTGAGGAAAATTATATACACATACACAACAAAGGAGAGTTAAACATGAATGAGGAAGCAAGAAAACATTTTCAGAGAAACGAGTAAAATATGTACTAACAATTTGTAGGATTGCAATGAAGATTTTTAATTTCAATGATAAAAGTACATACAACATCATTATAGAATAAAGGATCGGGAAAATTAAATCTGAAGCTAGGAGTTATGTGGCTTAGTACTGGTTACGTGTTTGAATAATTTACTTTTAAATTGCAATATCGTTCGGAAATTCCTGAGGGAGCTGGGTAGGGAGTTCCAGAAACGAATTGCTGATGTTGTGAAAGAAGAAGAATAGTGAGCTGTTTTATGGCAAGGCATAGATAATAAAGGGTCATTTTTAGAACGAGTACCCAGGCTGTGATATGAGGACAAGAAATTAAAACGCACCGAGAGATAGTTAGGCGAAGAAGTATTGATGATGCGTTATAGGAAAATTAGTGAATGAATATATCTTCGGTCTTGTAATCTTACCTATTGGAGCGTTTCGAGAGACCCCGATGAAAGAGCAATAGTTCATGATATGATTATCAAAAGTTAAATTCGATACAAGCAAAATGTTGTGATAGATTTTACCTGAAATACATTTAAGCCTCGTTCTCACTTTTCAAGTTACCTGAATTCATGTCGCAGTTCAGACATATTCAAGTTGTTTTGTTTCAAATAGGATAAAATGGCGTCGATGGATGTTGTGCAATTAGGAATTTCTGTAGTATCAAGCCTCCGTACCAGGGAAATGATAAATATATTGAAGAAATGGAAGACGCATTGTTCAGTATGGATTAGGAACTAGATTAGTAAGAGAAATACACGACCATTGACCATTACAAATAGAAGAAGTGAAACCCTCAAGCAGATTTAATAATTCTTACTGCAAATGTAGTAAAATATAAGCAAGTCCGATTTACCATAATTGAAAAGTGTTATCTTGAAGCTGTTACAGTTCCCAAAAAAAAAATCTATGAACCACATTGAAGCATGCCAGTTTCGGCGATAAATGTCATCCCTTCAAGCAACGCTCTTCTCTTCTTAATTCCTCTTATCTTCCTCACTGCTTTTCTATCTACAGTTCAATGGTTTTTTATTGTCTTTCATAGGCTATCTCATCTGTGTCCACGTTAAAATCTCTGCTGTTCAGTTCTACAATGAACTCTTCCTTCCTTGGCAGCTTCCTTTGCATTCTATTACGAAACTTTGCAGTTTCTATAATCCGCAGGCCTTCGTGAATTTTATACAACTTCAGAAACTCAAATATTTGGTCATTATTTCATTTACTACTGTTTTATATTATTTTTACGTTCCCAGTAGGACAGAAAAACAATCAGCTGTTAATTTAACGCACTTAAAAAAACAGTTGTTAATTAAAATTCCCGCGCTTTCCTCCTTGAATTCGTTATCAAGTGACGTTCACACTTTCAAAGTGTCCTATCACGTCAAGTTAAAGGTAGAAAGGGATCCATGTTCACTTGAAACTTGAATTCAAGCCGTTAATTGATTTCAAGTCAACTTGAAAGATAGTTCACACTTTTCAAGTTCGTATTTTGAAGTGAATTGAATTCAGTTTACTTGAAAAGACTGAACGAGGCTTTACGGAGAGGATTATTTTTATATATCGTATCGTAAATGATGATATTATTCTCCAATCTTATTTCGTATCTAAATGAAGATATGTGAAGCATTCTCTCTTTAAAATCCATTACACTGTCTGGTTTTAAACCGCAAACGCAGGTTCTAAGGTACACCAGCAGTGACGACTGTTTGGTAAAATCACGGCGTTCTTTATGATAATTTTTACGTCAAACATCGATGAATACCAGAATTATATTATTTTTCTCTCTTGCAATAACTGGCGGTTGAGTGCCTCTCTCTGCAGCTAAGCTAACATTGCGGTTAGAACAAGTGAGGTGTCCAATATTAAGAAGAAATAATGCAGAGTTCTGGAGGGATGAATATATATGTCGATGCTTTGAAATCCACTCGTCCGTTTTATGATGACAAAGACCTTATTATACATAGTGGCACTGGCAGGATAACTCATAAAACACAGTCATTCTGTAACTTGCACCAAAATACGGCACTCTTTTGAGGCATATTTTCCCCTCTGCAACAAACTTACGCGGATGCACATAAACTTTATCCTCCCCTCTTTTTATAGGTCTATACTTCGTTAAAAGCTCACGCCGCCCTTCTTATCTTTGTCTCTCAAAGGCGAAAAGCTCCTTAAATTAACTGGTGAACATACTAGACAATTTTACTCTGTAAAGACGCTAATACTCAAACGAAATAAAGTTACGGATCATTATTTTTAAGGCTCCTTTAAAGATTTTGTTCAGAATTCATGAGTATGTTACAGAAAATTTATTTTGATACAACCACATAAGGTTTTGATGTAGTAGTCTGATTTCTGAACCACAGTTTTATAGTAAATAATAATAATAATAATAATAATAATAATAATACATTGAATAATAATAAGAATAATAATACATAATTGAATAATTTATTAATTATTTAGTGAAATACGAGTAAGTTAAACATTTCTTACAAGAAAACAATCGTTCACAAATTCAATGAAACGGTCTGTGTGCCTAGATTTTAATTATTCTTATCGATTAAGAAGAAATACAGCGTGTGTCTAGAAACCTTTTCAGATTTTTTAAAATGTAAATTAGAGAGGATGATTCACAGTTCCAGCGCTTAGATCTGTTATATATATATATATATATATATATATATATATATATATATATTGTATTAACACGTAGCCTATTTCATTAGTGACGCAGCACACCTTTCAATACGGGTTACGGTGTAAGCTTTTGAGCCCCTCCTCTGCGAAGAATATAAAAAAAAGAGAGGGTATGCAGATGATCCTAGATAGAGAAGCGAATTTTTCCATGGATGTTAAGCCTGCTGAATGGAAGTTTTTTTATTATTTTTGCTTAAGAATTAAATTTCTATATAACTTAGATGTAAATTTATAATTTGAATCAGGCAGATTTTTGTTTTGAATCACCCACTGCATTTCTACTGAAAATATAATGATGATGATTCATTCATTCATAGTGTTCTGTAGAATGGAAGATTTTTCACTGCAAACCCAGCATTTTCCAGTCTTCATTTTCTACCTTCCTCTTAGTCTTCATATATCATCCATATGGTGATTATTATTATTATTATTATTATTATTATTATTATTATTACTACTATTATTACCAAAATAACTTGGTGAGTGGGATGGTATAAGGCGCGCTATGCTAGAACGTAAGAGCAGTTCCTAAAAGACCGTCTCTTCAGTATTTCCTACTTACCAGATATCACCAAAGAGAGTAAAATCACAATGACATGTACAATAATAATAATAATAATAATAATAATATACTATTAACAGTAACGATGTCTTGCTTATTTACTTATTTACTACATCTCATATTATTGTTGGGAGGTATTTTTTAAACGGTTCAATAATTTGTGAAAGAGTAGGCCTATATTTTTCACCTGGACCTCTCTCACATTATGTTGGAAATTAGTAGATTAATTTGATCTAATATTAAAATGTATTTTGTCTGACAACATGAAATTCATTGCTTTGACTAAACAGTTTACGATTGACGAGATATAACCTAAAAATGTATTTTGTTTCGTCGCGTGAAATGATTAATATAAACTCCGAAAACCGAATGTCACTATAAAATGTTGTTTAAGAATACTTCTTACTCCTAATAACTTTGATATTTTAGTTACAATTGCTGTCTCTGTGCGCATTTTGTATTGATTACCCAAGTGCATGTATCACACGACGTGTTATATTTATTTACACTCATCTGACTATAATCTTGAATTGTAACCACAACGCAACACATGAAATAACTATCGTATGTTAATATAATTCTGATATTAATTAATTATATTAGTATTTTTGAATTTCACTAGCTTCCAGCAATCGGTTCAGATATCTAGAACAATTTGAATCTTCATAATTTCCACTACCGACAACAACTGTTCTTGCTGCCAACATAACAGTTAGAAAATCACTACCAGTTGTAGTTTTTCTGAGTATCGAAATTCGAAACTAAGTTGGCAAAAGAAAATTCAACCTTCAAATTAGAAAATCACCATAATCTACTAGCATATGTAGTAATGGGGGGAAAATGGTTAGGTTTCATCCTTAGGGTATGGCGTAAGCAGATGAACTATACATCTGGAGGAGAGTCAGTGGAACAACAGTCAATAATGGAGATGGCTATCAGAAAATGTGATTAACATTGTAACAACATATATTATTATTATTATTATTATTATTATTATTATTATTTCATATCATTTCCCAAAAGACTGAGAGCGCAATGATTTATCAACAGTAATCTCACTAGACGTTTTGATTTATCTAGAGAAAATCAAAACTCGAGTGGGATTTAATTGACTATTACACGATTAGAAGAAAGTATATAAAGATTAGAAGTAACGAAGTCCTCCAATGCAATAAAATATTAATTGACTTACGAAAATACAACTGTCTTCAAATGTATTATTGTACCACCTCAACATTACAAATATTACGCTAGATGCATGCTAGATGGCGGTAGTGTCTTTATACAGACACTGTAATGATTACTATTCAATAAATCTTAATATTAAACAATCTCTGATACGTGACTATCCATAATATCATATAGCAGAAGCTCTTTTTATCCTCTCAGAGCAGAAGCTATAACATAACCTAACTAATATACACAAGTGTTAGAAAAGTTTTAATTAACGACGATGACATAAAAAATAAACATGAATAATTTTAAAAGGAATAATTATTGAATGTACAATTTTCAAATTTGAATGTGGTTGGTGGTTCATTTGATGTTATATTGGACGTGTGCGTAATAGAAGTGGAACTCGTTGATTTAGGCCTACATGGTGTATTCAACTTATTCAGGATTTCCGAATGAATAATTTTAAAAGGAATAATTATTGAATGTACAATTTTCAAATTTGAATGTGGTTGGTGGTTCAATTGATGTTATATTGGACGTGTGCGTAATAGAAGTGGAACTCGTTGATTTAGGCCTACATGGTGTATTCAACTTATTCAGGATTTCCGAATGGTGCTCTTCATTTATTTGTAAATCGGAT
Source organism: Periplaneta americana (assembly GCF_040183065.1). Taxonomy (NCBI): domain Eukaryota; kingdom Metazoa; phylum Arthropoda; class Insecta; order Blattodea; family Blattidae; genus Periplaneta; species Periplaneta americana. The sequence continues at coordinate 61,935,495 of NC_091133.1, forward strand.
TTCAGAAGATGCATAGTTATGATCAATGATTTTTATTAATTCTTGTTCTTGAATGCCAATGCGATTCATATTTGAAACTGCTGTGCATCGACTGGAGTGGTTTGTAATTATATATATATATATATATTTTTTTTTTTTTTTTTTTTTTTTTTGACGTCCAGACCAGCGCAGTTTCAAATTTTGGCAAACAAAGAAACAAATGCTAGGGACGCGATAAAATTAAATAAATGCTAGGGACGCGATAAAATTAAATAAATGCTAGGGACGCGATAAAATTAAACAAATGCTGGGGACGCGATAAAATTGTGCGATAAGCAGCCATGATTGGTTGAAATACGTCCTTTCGTACCGTTTTATTGGTCAAAAATAGTATGACGTAGTAAGAGTGTAATAGTCAGTTTAAATAAAATGCTTAACCACAATATCTCTACAATATAGTATGGTTTTTTTGGTTTACCATAATATGCTTATAAATATGTTGTTTGAACTTAAACTAAAAATTGTTCGCGGTACATTCCCTCTGCTATCCGACCTATTCACATCAATAGCCTGTGTCTTTAATATTCGAACATAACAGAATCGCAAATATCTAATCACTGTCTAGCTGAACAAATTGGCTAACGTGGTTAACTCTTCTTCGACTACAATTGAAAACCTCCCTGGAAGAAGGATGTAACATTAAATTCTTGAGACATGTAATGCACGTCGGAAAAGTAAATCATTTATTTACTGTATAACAATAAATTATTGTGTTCAATGGCTGACTAAATTTGTAGTCTTGTTTTGTTAAATGGCTATGAAAGTAAATATAGGCCGTATGAAATATGAACCTGAAATTTTCTTTCTCCTGAAAAATGAAATACAGTTTTGTTGGTTACATACTTATTCCGGGGAGGTCTTCAAATACAATGAAACCTCTCATTTACGGACATCGAAGGGACGTAACAATCTGTCAGTATCTGGGAGGTGTCCTTTATTGGGAGGGAGGCTCCCCAATCTAGCAATAAATTTATAATATGCATTATGTATCCCTTCACGCTTTAAATGAAATGTATTGCTGTAGTTTAATTCTAAATTCAGTCTACTGTACTACAGTGAATTCTTTGCAACTTTGAACTACAGTAGATAAGACCGAAAAAGGAAAATACAGTACTGTGCCATGCAATTATATTCTAGGTCTACAGTTATGCAGTATTGTAATTTACAGTTTTCAAATTAACTTTTACGTTCAGGTGCTATATCTCTCGAAACAGTACAACTGATTGAAGTGAAGAGAATAGTCCTAATAACCCTATCACGTGTCGAATGCAATTTCACGATCGCGAAAACCTTGGAGCCATCAGACAGGTTAAATTTTATGACTTTGTTTATCCACCCGCTTCCAGTTAACAAGGGGTAGCCGGCTGGGTTAGTGGTAGCCTACGAGATCCTTATTGTCTTGTTTCATGTTAAGGAATTTCTGTAGAAAACTAAATCCAAGTTCTGTCCGCAGTCCGGAGGTAAAGGAAACTTTAGAACTGTGAAACAGCTGTCCGTATCCGTGTCTGGGACTGTCCGTAAATGAGAGTTAAGTTTATCATTGTTTCTATAGTATTTCAGCTGGGTCATAAAAATCTGTCCGTATGTGAGGAGTGTCCGTATCTTGGGGTTGTCCGTAAGTAGAGGTTTCACTGTAAATAGACTGTAAAAAAAAAGCGATTTTATACTTCTATAATAATATGATTGTTATAAAACTGACAAATTCTGTAAAAAACTGGTATTTATAATACCTTTCTAAAATTGCCGTATTGACAACATTTATAACTACTTTTTTTATCATCATTTCCATAAAAACACAGCTAGAAACAATCCTGCCCCAAAGCGGGAGGCTGACGAACTTCCAGGATGATATACCTTGCATCATACCTTGCTCTGGTATAAAGGTACAAAATTGAAATACGGGTTTAATTCTAGTAAACCGTCTGAAGTGAATACAGCAGCAATACTTTAATTAACTTTTTCAAAAATTCGTTTAGTAATTACTTCTCTATGGCAAAGGTGACGCTTCTAACCGACTATTCGTTATTCGCAGAGGGATGAACTGCTGCGACATTACACATTACCTGGCATTCTATTATCTTGTAACGTGATGCGTGCACACAACCTTCAGTCAGACTGTATTGCACGTTGGCTAAAATGGGTAGAAAGAAGTTAAATTTCGCATTCCGATATGTTTATTACCAGGCAACATCCAATACGCCCATTTGGCTGTTAAACAAGTGCATACTTTGTCGTTAACGCTACAGCTTGCTTGTTGGCTTTATGAGAATATTTAGTTTTAATCTACTTCTGATTGAGATTCTGCCTGATAAGTACAGGGTGATCCGTTTGGGTATGGATAAAATAAAAACACCATAAAACATTTACTACTGAATTTTATTTGTTGAAACTTTGTGCATACAACACTGAAAGATGGGAGATTCCTCAAAGCTCAACATGACCCCCCATTTAATCTACCTCTGACTGAAGTTCTGTCTGATAACTACAGGGTGATCCGTTTAGATATGGATAAAATAAAAACACCGTAAAACATTTACTATTGAACTTTATCTGTTGAAACTTTGTGCATACAACACTGAAAGACGGGAGATTCCACAGAGCTCAACATGACCCCTATTGCGCACCTGCACAACTCATAACGGTGATGCAATTCAGCCCATGTCCTTTGTAACATAAGAGGTGAGATTTGTTGAAAAGCTTGAGTAATTTTTACTCTCAAATCATCAATGTTCCTTGGGTTTCTGTGAGTAGACAATGTCTTTAACAAAACCCCACACGAAGAAGTCAGGAGGGATTAGATCTGGGGAGTATGGGGGCCAAGCCAAGAGACAGCTGCTAGGTTTCGCCTCCGACCTCCTGCACGTTTTTTTTTTTTCTTGAACACAGAACCTGTTTCTGCAAATGTTCGATACCACAACATTATGGAATCGTTACGCAGACCATACGTCGAAATTCCCTTTGAATTCTTTTAACACTCTCAAATTTAGCATACCAAAGAAAACATTGTGCCCGCTGTTGATTTGTAGTAGCCATTTTTAATCATCTACGTTCAAATCTGACCGGTGTTTCTCATGGTTTCGTTTAGTCATAAAGGCAAATGCCAGATTGGAAATTTACATGCCATGCATGATTCATCACCGCCTCAATTAGGCCTACCAATACGATAAACATCAATCAAAATCTATAATGTTACATTAACACAAGCCATATACATCAGACTATAGAAACAGGAACTCAACAATAGTAAAAACGGCCTACTGGTTTACCCACACATTCTAAATACGCGACATGACCACAGATGTTAAAGCGTATACAAATAAACTTAACAAAAAAAAAGATGCACAGTGAGGTCAACATAAAAAAATTATTTCCGTACACAATCCACTCTATATTGACATTTATTTGGAGTGATTTATTAAAGGATGCATTCAATACTAATTTAGAATAATGTTAAACGAATTATCCTTGCACCAAAAACTGATGTTCTCTGAATCAAATGATTCTATTTTCATTATTTGCAAATAATAATAACAATTACGAAATGTTAAAGGAATTATCCTTGCACCAATGAGTGCTCTCTGGACCAAAATGATCGTATTTTAATTATTTAAATACAATTTCAATTAAGCAACATATTAAACGATTTATCCTTCTATCAAACACGGATGTTCCCTGGACCAAATGTCCTATTTTAATTATGTGATTACTTTATATTTATTTCTAACAAGTGCATCGAAGCGCACGGGTATGGCTAGTTAAATAATAAATATTTGTTTGTAAATAAATGTTAGTTATTTTATGAAACTGCAGTTAATATGAAATCTGTAACATTTTAAAAAAGCTATCTCTGTTCAGGATTTAGCAAAGATGATAGTTTTAACGTCTATGTCCTTAAATGTGTTTCATTTTTCATAGCGTCACTCATAAAAGTGAAATCTTAAAACAGTGTATACGAAATGACAGGGAAATGAAGTCGTGGCGTGGTAGTAAACTTTATACTAATAAGCTTCACACAACAGTTTCATCATCTCAACTGAATTCTAAATTATTTTTACCGCCGCCAAGTCTGAAGATTGACAGTAATTGTCTTTGCAGGCAGCAATAAAGCACTTGTCCAGCTAGGAGGCAGGAAGGGCGGGAGGAAGCATTGAGTGAAGTATAAGGGGGTTTATACTCGTCGACCAGGCTTAAGTAAGAAGAATTACAGTGGACCAGCCAGATACGCCCCCGCATTGCTCCGTAGGGCTGTCAACCACAGAGACACACACTCTCACTAGCCGTCCTTATCTCGTTCCTTCCTGGACAGCTTAGCAGTGTAACGACGGCCACCATATCATTGACTGACCCAGAGTACCGAGTTACGATGTGACGTCTAGCTGTTAATCCAAAATAAAACAGGAGACAGGCCCGTGTAGTCATGCAACATTGTGGTACTTCACTATGTCCCAGTTTTGCTTATGATAATAATAATAATAATAATAATAATAATAATAATAATAATAATAATAATAATAATAATAATAATAATAATAATAATAATAATAATACATTATTAAATTGCAAATCAAGATATCAGGTATAACTCCCTGTAAAGTTGATTTGAATAATTTCGAGGGAAAAATTGTTCCGGAGCCGGGTATCGAACCCGGGACCTTTGGTTTGACGTACCAACGCTCTACCACTGAACTACTCCGGAACAATTTTTCCCTCGAAATTATTCAAATCAACTTTACAGGGAGTTATACCTGATATCTTGATTTGCATAATACAAGTCACTGTTCGTTAACAGAAAACCACAATTAAAGTCACACGGAGTCGAGTGTGCACTCGAAGTTGGTTGCTTGACGGCTGTCAGCCCACTTTGAGGTCTATGGATATAGAGGGAAAAATTGGATCGGTATCGGTTAGAGTTCCCGGGTAGCTCAGTGGTAGAGCGTTGGTACGTCAAACCAAAGGTCCCGGGTTCGATACCCGGCTCCGGAACAATTTTTCCTTCGAAATTATTCACATTATTAAATTATTTATTTATTTATTTATTTATTTATTTAAATCCACCACCAACAGAAGTAGGCTTCCTATTACAGGTGGCTTACACAGATACATACACAAAATACATAATAAGAAAAAAAACAAACAACATAAACGAAAGAAAGAAAATACATAACGGTAATAGTTGCTAGAATATAATATTGCAGTTAATATAGTGCCAAATGTCAATACAATGATGCAAAATTATTTAAAAACTAGAGCAAAAACATTATAATACACTTCTTCATAATTTAAATATCTAAGGAAATACAATTATTTTTAATATTGTATGACATTTTTCAACTGTTAAACTGAAATCTAATTGAGAATCACAGTTTAAAGACAGAGAGTTGTAAGTATTACACATAACAAACAATGGAGAGTTCTTGAAGAAAACAGTTCTAGGAATGGGAAAAACAAACGGTTGCCTATGACGTAATTCTGTTTTTTTTTTTATGTTGAACTGAAGGAATTTAAGAAAATCACAGTTATTCAATATAGTGTTAACAGTCTTATAGAGTAAAATTTGACTATTTATTAATCGTCGAGATTTTAAAGTTTTATAATTAAATTCAAAAAGTAACTGATTATATGAAATTTGCTTGTCATAAGACGACACGTGATGTTTTTTTTAAATATAAATAACGTAAAAATATTTTCTGTATTCTTTCTATTTGCATCTGATGGGACCAGAACTGAGGGGACCATATTATGAATTATTGAGTAAAATAAGTTAAACATTTCTAGCTACATATCGAAACGCTTAGTGCAATTTATGTATTTATTTCATACAATTGTATTTTAAATTTGTAAAATACCATGTTATTAAAATTGGCAGTAGTGTAATTATTTGTTCATATTCTGAACGTGAATGCCATTGCCAATGACCTTACTCCCAACACAACAGAGTAACAAATAACTGAATCGGCACACGTGTCGGGCAAAGAAATGATAACTAGGTCTTGGAAGTTGATGACCTAAAAATCACAGAAAAATGACCTATAAAATGATCTTAAATTTCTGAAAATGACACTTACTTACTTACTTACTTACTTACTTACTTACTTACTTACTTACTTACTTACTTACTGGCTTTTAAGGAACCCGAAGGTTCATTGCCGCCCTCACATAAGCCCGCCATTGGTCCCTATCCTGAGCAAAATTAAACCATTTTCTATCATCATATCCCACCTCCCTCAAATCTATTTTTATATTATCTTCCCATCTACATCTCGGCCTCCCCAAAGGTATTTTTCCCTCCGGCCTCTCAACTAACACTCTATATGCATTTCTGGATTCGCCCATATGTGCTACATGCCCTGCCCATCTCAAACGTCTGGATTTAATGTTCCTAATTATGTCAGGTGAAGAATACAATGCGTGCAGTTCTGTGTTGTGTAACTTTCTCCATTCTCCTGTAACTTCATCCCTCTTAGCCCCAAATATTTTCCTAAGCACCTTACTATCAAACATCCTTAACCTATGTTCCTCTCTCAAAGTGAGATAGCTCTTCTTCCGTATCCGCGGGTCTCCCCATAACACATTACCATGTCGGCTAACTCGGGAAAAGTGTAGACATTAATTCTCAATTGATGATTAGACTGAACTGAAAGAAAAAGGTATTGAACATTAAACGTAAACAAACAACAACAACAACCTTCTCGTCTCTAAAAAAACATCTCAACAAACAAACAGGGGTCCACACATTCACATACATTGACGTATGCCCTCGCAAAAACATTTTCAACGGTAACTTCGAAACGATGCGTCAAAAGACATAGATTGTTTAACGAAAAAGTTTCCTTATTGTTAAATTTATGACCCCTTAGAGTTTGTCGCAGAGGTTTTGAATCACCCTGTATATGTGTGTGTGCGCGTGCGTGCGCGTACGTTTGTGCGTGTGTGTGAAATTTCACATCCTAGATTATTGATATTTTGGCTTTATTATTTGTTATTATTTTTACAATTAAAAAAACTAATCGGAATTTGATATTAGTATTATTATTATTATTATTATTATTATTATTATTATTATGTTAAATTCCGATTAGTTTTTATCTTGGATAGACCACATCTTATAAGACCTTGCGGAAGTTCACAGTTCCCTCTTCAGCACAACTCACGACTGTAGTTTCAACTCAGTATAACATCTGTGCCGTAGGTCCTGCGTACGCCATGTTCGAGTAAGATAATTTTTTTTACAGTGAATTAATATTTGAGGGAATGAAAATAGAACTCTTTGCTACCCCTGAAGCAGAAGGGTTGATACGCATGCTGTCAGGAAATAGCTCGCAAGCGGGACAGAGAGGGACGCGTTGACGACGACCTGCCAGCTGCTCTGCTTCGTCATTACTCGTGTCACTGTTGAGCCATTGCAAAGCGAAATTAAACTTTTAAACCGGCAGCCTCGCTGCCTCGCACCTTCGACTCCGTGCCGAGATTAATACCGCCGCACTCGCCCACCCCTTGTGCTACTTAAAAAATTCAATCTGTAAACGACTTGCATCCCAGGATCGAATTCATGTATTATATTGAAATCTGTTTAAATAATTTGACGATAACGTTTTTCACTACCAGTACAGTGGAGCCATAAAATTGAGTACCGGGTCTTTCTCGAGGGTAAAAGGCGGTCAGAGCGTGGTGCTGACCACACCATCTCATTTTAGTGCAGAGGTCATGGAAAGCAAGGGGCCCCCCCAAGTGCCTTCATGGCATGTGACGGGGATACCTTTACCTTTTTACCTTTAGTACAGTGGAGCAAGTTCGTTTTCCTGCAAGCAAATAAACGCCTAAAAAAACTTGGCACGCTCTTAGAATGGTTCTTCGTATCAACAAACGCACGTGGGAAAGGATCTCGCAATTTGTTGCACACCAAAGTACATCAGTGCGCAATTATAAAACTAGTCCCTCCTTATAAATTTAATGGTTTTTTTCTTTTTAAAAATTTGCAATATTGTGGTTTACAAGTATTAAACGAAAGCTTATCTACCAATTTATATTATTACAACAATGTATGGTCTACAATTACTTTCATTGAATTTTTTTAATTGGGTTATTTTACGACGCTGTATCAACATCTAGGTTATTTAGCGTCTGAATGATATGAAGGTGATAATGCCGGTGAAATGAGTCCGGGGTCCAGCACCGAAAGTTACCTAGCATTTGCTCGTATTGGGTTGAGGGAAAACCCCGGAAAAAACCTCAACCAGGTAACTTGCCCCGACCGGGAATCGAACCCGGGCCACCTGGTTTCGCAGCCAGACGCGCTGACCGTTACTCCACAGGTGTGGACTTCATTGAAATAAAAAGTAAAGCGCACTAATACAAAACACAGAAAAGTTATACACTGCGGTCTGATTAAAGTACAGTACGATTATTTAGTCCTGACATTCGCCGACGATCTGCGCCTGGGTGAGGCGAGTCCAATTAGTTACGCCAAGGGGTGTTTGGGTTATTCACTCGCTTGCATTCGGAGCGATCGGATGTCATGCGTGCGATAGAGCGGTATGTTTCCAGTACAATTAAGCTGTACTACATTCCTTTACCGACCGCTCGCCCTTATCTCTACTCTGGAACTCTCCCCACTCCTCCTATTACTTCCCCTCTTTCTCGTCGCTGAGTTGTCAGGACTAAATAATCGGTCTGTATATACTATTGCACTAGCAGTAATACGTACAACTCGATTCAGCGTTAATGGCCCCTGTCCTTGGTTGTTTGGCTAGTGAGCGAGCTGTGTGTTGCGTCATAAGAAAGAAATTTAATCAAAAATGTGCATAGGAGGGGAAGAGGAAAGAGGAAAAATGAAAATATCTATGCTCGTAGCTGAGGGACACTCATGTCAAGAAAATATAAGTCATCATGACATTTTTTAGTCAACAGACGTAGTGGTTAGTAACGGGAAGTGTGGAAGAATATTGTGTTTTAAGACGGAGTGTACCGCCACATGATAAGAAGGAAGTGTTAGGTGTTATGACTGCGCGGCCTGACCTGTGTGACCCAGCCCGCCAGTAGTGATGAGTAACTCGCTTTTAGTCTATCTACAGATGCCTCAAACTAGGAAGCTGCCTGGAGAGGGGAAGTAGTAGAGCTAACGGAGGGGGCCCACCTAGGCTCCGATACCCAGGTATAGTTATATTATCTGAAAAGTTGACCTCTTGACAATGTATTAAAGATGTACCCTCCCTATGCAGCCTTCTCAACTGTTATTAGAACTGAGCTGTACCGCTCTAGTCCACAGTGCACAGTAGTAGGAGGACAGTGGTAGGGGTGAAGTGCTCTATGCGCCTGCGCGAACGAGACATCTTGCTAGTTTGAGGCATCTGTACTTACTTTTTTCAGGGGCCAAAATCCCTGAATCAAGCTGTAGTATATGTTTATAGAGAAACACCTTGCTGATAGAGAATGGTTGCCTTTTGAATGATGTCATCGTCACTAATGTCATACGCGCACAGGATGTCTATGAGACCTGCCTGACCTCAGCATCTCATAATCTTAGAGGAATCGCAGTTACAGATTAAGCCTTAATTGAAGTGTGGCACGTCAGATGGGCAGTTTAGTTTCAGCTGATGAATTATTTTTATGAAGTGCTACGAATAGTAAACTGAACTGTTGTGTTATGAATTTGTGAATTATGGTGGATCTACTTATTGGAGAGCTATATTCATTTATCAATAAATTATTATATTATAATGGGAGAGGAGTGAATTGTGTTCGGTGTTGTGAATTATTTGAGAGCAAATTATTTATCAGTACAATCTACAAAATGAATTGTGCTGTGTGTTATGATAATATAATATATTATGCTTTCAAGTTGTAGTCTACCGGTATAGAATAGAATATTATGTCAGAAGAAGTTGCAGGTTCATATTAAGAAGTACAAACTACCTGAAGTGCGTAATTTTCTATTAGCTAGGGCCTAGGTTGTTTCATGTTACGGCCTTAAGATGGTAAAGTGTTATTGAACATGCTATCAGGAAGAAGATAAAATGTGGTAGCCGGACGATCTTGCAGGCAATATTGTGGATAGATTTACGATTACTATTACAGATGATTATTTAGTGATAACATCTCATTCATCTGATTCGGAGGGAATTGGCATGTTGTTTGACAGCGACTATGTTTCTCACGAAAGTTCTATGATTTTGATTTAGTCTAATTACCTTAACCTGCCATCATCAGACCCAAAATATAATGGACGGTACCGTTAGGCTATTAATAAAATAAACTAATATTCTGACAACAATTTAATAGTGAAGCTTTTTATACTAATGGCGGGTACTTGACTGTTAGTCATTAACCCATATATGAAGCCAATTATGTTCATAAATTTACAGACAGAGTCGTTGCCCAGAGTGCACCATAGGAGACCTCAATCACAATAATACTCAATTAATAATTTTATAACTTCATATTTATATTTACATACATTTGTATTTATGTTTTACTTCTACCATAATTTTATTAGGCCTGTACTATTTTTAAATACACGTCCATATTTAATACCGACTTGCTGTGTGTTACCACGCCTGGAAATGTTACGCGCGAATGAACCACCAATAGTATATCAGAAATGATCACGTGCGTTTGTTGATACAAGGTATCATCCTAAGAGCGTGCCAAGTTTTACGTATCACCGCTCCAGAGGACTATATTGTGTTCCGTAATGCCTGACAGGAGACGTAAACATTGCCGGTAGAGGTAGAAGGGTGGATAATTGTTAAATAACCAATGGCAGAGGTCAAATCCCACGCTTAATTTGAAGTTGGGCGATCTGAAGTGTTCTATACTCGCCCAACCTCTACCATTGGTTGTTTAGAAATTATCCGACTCCATACCTCTGCCGGCAATGTTTATTTGCTTGTCAGACATTATGGAGCGCAGTATGGATATGTGTCCCTTCTTTTACAGTTACCTGATTTCACTGAATCCATGTGAATTACTTAAAACATGGCGGTTGAGTCCAATTTAGATATGTAAATTCATACAAAGTGATATCTGTATTCGAGAAGCATCGCTTTAAATCTATTACATTATGATTACAGTATGTCGAAGAAACCATTTTTTCAGGATTGACGAAAAACTGAAGTACATGTAAGCCGAATAATTTTTTCAAAGAAAGAAAAATTTGATCTTACCTTTAGGAACTTGTAAATTGAAATATTTTGTTTCTGTTTAACGAAATTAAAGGGAATGTTTTGGGCATAATAGTTTTGATCCAAACGAGAGATAATTGCGTTATCAGATAACGATAATTATAAAAATACGTAAGATAAAACATCATTATTGCAAGTATTAAATAGTAATATTACGTAATAATAACAAATGACAATTTTCAATTTTAAAATATTGTTATATAGAATGTTAAACAATTTTTGCTCCTGGCAAAAGCCTAGCTTAATGGAAATCTCAACCTTCTTCAAATTCTACTCAACCCTTCCTCTTTTTCTAGCCAATAATAAGTTAATATGCCACCATAATCCTTATAACCTGTAATCACAATTTTGGAATTGATGATATTAACGTAAGTCTCTTAAGTCATCCAGTCATTTACAAACCGTTTGCATCGATAAGATTGGTGATAGCGAGATGGTATTTGGCGAGATGAGATGGAGGATTATTCACATCAGTTCTCTTTGCTTCACTCTGCAATTAATTGCTCAGGAACAACGCATTACATACAGCCTATATCAAGCAAAGAACTGCGAAATAAGTATGAGCATAATAGGCCTAAAAGAAAAATTATAGAAACGAATATATTAAAGTCCTGTGCGCTTCGGCTGAAAATAATTTTAATTCCAAAATTTATTGCATCCGTGTTCATCAAAAACTAATCCAACTTTTTAGCAGTAAATTTTTTTAATTTGTTTTTAACAAAATAATCTGCCCTCAATGAGGGTGACCATAAAGATCCAGAATAAAAGCAGTACAGAATAATTTAGAAATACAAAGAGATTAAATACAGGAATTGTTTAGTAAAAAGTCCAGAGAAATTCAAACCCAATAGAATCATCAATGGGCAAAATATAAATGGTAATATACAGTAATATTTGGATTGAATCCTTAAGAATATTCAATCAAATCGTTTGAATTTCAAAAAATTGGAGACCGAGTGCTCTTAAATATTCCATGTGAATTGAAGAAGTGTGCCACGTACACCAAACAAAAGAACAGAAATACTCCACTGACTAGTGGGAATGTTATATTTCTCAATTACGTATGGGATGCAGGAGACTCATAAATGAATTTTTTCTCTTCATCTTGCATTTTGCAAAAAATATAAATATTTTATCTACTCACCCTATTACAAAACGATGAAACTGGAGAACCCCATGAAAATCCCTTAGGAACCTTAGCCTTGTAAGCCACAAATACAACTCCGTCGTCACTGGAATTCGAACCTGGATATGCAGTCATCTTAAGCCAATCCTCTGTCATCTTAGCTACCCAAGGGAATTTTAAATTGTACTTACTCGAGAATTATAAGTAACTAAAATACAATTTATTTTCAAAATTCATTTTTTTTTATATCTGAAATTGTATGTGTACAACTTACGTATTTTGGAGTGTACTCTTAAGCCATACATTTTCGTATGAAAAGTCGTTTTCATTTAGCGTGTTCTTGCGAGGACAATAAACCCTCATCTCTAATCCTTTGTAGTCTACAGAATACAACGATTTGGCATCTCTGTCTCTTCGCCACCTTTCGTGTCGGAGAGACGTTAAAACAAGACACCTTTATCTCATAAGCAGAAAATAGATAACGTGTTCTCTTTTTTAACAATTTCTCTTCCACATTTTCGCCCTTATTTCATTGTTTTAGTGAAAAAAAAATCGTTGAAAATGAACGGTGGGGGGTTTAAACGAAAAAAGAGCCATGGCATTATATTCCTGTTGCAGCACGGTAGGGAAAAGTTATGGGTCCATTAGTTGGCTGGGATTTTGGCCCTCAGGTTTGCTCATGTAGCGAGTGGCGGTCCCTGGCGAGGAAGATTTACACCAGTCGCGGTCTACCGCTCTCCCAGGGGGCTAACCCCCAAGTTTCTTCCCCTCCCCCTGCACACACATATCCCACTCTGGTCTACCTCTAAAATGCCATACACTTGACCATACAAGTACTATGAAGGCCTACATTTGATATGGAGATGAAGTCGGAGTCTTGCCGCGTGTTCTCGACCGGGTCTCCTGGGATGCGAGTTGTCATACGTGCATCACACAACCGCAGGCCGACCTAGTCCATTAGCAAGTTGTACGCTTCCTCCATTGCCGCTTTCATAGCTCCACAAATATACAGGATGCCCACCATTAACTTTCTCAGTATTTTTTTTATTTCATAACCTGTCCTCTTCTGCGGATTCTGGAGAGTTATGAGTCCACGACTTCTTGTAAAAGAAGATGAGGTTTCGATTCCCAGTAGATCAGCGGTCTCAAGGTTAAAACTACACTGGGCAAAGCATCGTTAATCATTGCGAAACCGAAGAAACCCGATCGTAGAATGATGTAACCGTGAGAGCGCTGAGAATTCTTGACATCTCACAGTACTGTGTAAATATTTTAATACTATTATATGGTAAACTTATTACATTGTATAAAATATTATTGTTATTAAGGTATTAATTCTGTACATATTTCATATTTGTATTTTATATGTATTGCATTTATATTTAAACGTAAGAATTGGACATGTTCTTTATTCTATGCTATAAAGCAAATGTAAGAATATTATGGAACGAATAAATCTATCTATCTATCTATCTATCTATCTATCTATCTATCTATCTATCTATCTATCTATCTATCTATCTATCTATCTATCTATCTATCTATCTATCTATCTATCTATCTATCTATCTATATCTATCTATCTATCTATCTATCTATCTATCTATCTATCTATCTATCTATCTATCTATCTATCTATCTATCTATCTATCTATCTATCTATCTATCTATCTATCTATCTATCTATCTATCTATCTATCTATCTATCTATCTATCTATCTATCTATCTATCTATCTATCTATCTATCTATCTATCTATCTATCTATCTATCTATCTATCTATCTATCTATCTATCTATCTATCTATCTATCTATCTATCTATCTATCTATCTATCTATCTATCTATCTATCTATCTATCTATCTATCTATCTATCTATCTATCTATCTATCTATCTATCTATCTATCTATCTATCTATCTATCTATCTATCTATCTATCTATCTATCTATCTATCTATCTATCTATCTATCTATCTATCTATCTATCTATCTATCTATCTATCTATCTATCTATCTATCTATCTATCTATCTATCTATCTATCTATCTATCTATCTATCTATCTATCTATCTATCTATCTATCTATCTATCTATCTATCTATCTATCTATCTATCTATCTATCTATCTATCTATCTATCTATCTATCTATCTATCTATCTATCTATCTATCTATCTATCTATCTATCTATCTATCTATCTATCCATCCATCCATCCATCCATCCATCCATCTATTTGTAACGCTTCTGTGATAAGAGTACACCCACATCACCTTTGATCCATAACATGTCATTAACGTATTATATTTCACGTTACGCATGTACATAATCCGTACATAGCGTGTGACACTGTGAGTGGTCTCTGCGTAAGGAAAATGAAAATAACCTTTCTCAATGGATATGTTCCATATACCTATGTGTATTCATTCATATTCCAAAATGCCCATATGAGCAAATGCAGGGTAACTTTCGGTGTTGGACCCCGGACTCATTTCACCGGCATTATCACCTTCATCACATTCATACGCTAAATAACCTTAGATGTTGATAAAGCGTCGTAAAATAACCTAACCTCCATTCATATTTGGAAATGATAAATAACTTACTTGTACATTATAACATTCATATTAAAGAGCTACAAAATTGAAATTAAAAGTGTAGGCCTAAATATTAAAAATGACGAAAGCTAATCAACTATACAAAATTGTATAAATGAACACACATACACACACACACTATATATACTGTACATAACCTATACACATTATACATAACCGAAAATGGAGTTGTAAACAATTCAAAATCCTTTTTAAAAAGATGAAACTCCTTGAATCTATACTCAAATGATATTTTAAGATCTTTCAAAATGTCACTGTATCTAAGTTGTTGCTGTTTTGTGAAACCAGATAACCCTTTAACGTTCCCGTTCAGATGGGTTTCCAATAACGTGAGCCTCATGATAAAAGATTTGATTTTATCATACATATCAGTTATTAAGCTATCTTTCCCTTGTAGGCTTTTGACTAAGATGCAGTGATATGACTAAAAAAGGCTAAATCTTGTATCCATTCCTCATCAATAAGCTCTGGTAAGGGTGTCTAAAAATTCCTTTATCTCAACTTCATTAGTTCCACTTTCTGTAAACAAATAATCTTTTTCCAAACTTTTTTGTAACGCATAGTTTTCAGATGTCCTAGCCACAGAGCCATTTCTCTATGAACACTAACTGAAAGCAATGTGTAACTAGTGACCGAGTCGATCTGTTCATATTACGCGGTGTTTGATGTCACTGGCACGAACATACCCGAACACTTATCTAGTTGCCCTCCGGAAGGAGCGAGGTCTGCCCGGTTAGCTCATGTTTGAGACCGCTGCAGTAGATTATGCAAACCAGAGATTTTAGTTTAGTTATTCTGACTTGAAATATGAACATGAAAACTGAAGGTCACCGGCGTAGTTCAATCGGCTGAGGCGCTTGCCTGCCCGTCCGGAGTTGCTCTGGGGCGTGGGTTCGATTTCCACTGAACTGATTATCAGATTGAGCATTTTTCTTAGGTTTTCCCCAATCATAAGTCGAATGTCAGGTAATCTGTGGCGTATCCTCGGCCTCATCTCGCCAAATACCATCTCGCTATCACCAATCTCATCGACGCTAAATAACCGAGTAGTTGATACAGCGTCGTTAAATGACCAAATAGTAAAAATGAATACTGAACTTAAAAAAGTATGAAAATCATGTGTGGTAATTCATAAAATTACACAATAGCATATTACGATGTAAGGTTGGTAAGTGATTCTACAAAGTCGAGGAAAAGTTTGAAAAACGAGAAGAGCGGGTTTTTCCATTTCCGTGATTTTGTAATGCACTTCACAAACGTGTATTCTACAACATTTTTGCGCACGATCATATTTTTAAAATTGCAAATACACTATATTTTTCATTTAAAATTTAGAGCAGTGGTCGTCAGCACTTGCTGAAATGTGCAAAGGGTACGCGGTATCGTCCCGTGTGCACCGTCGTGCAGCAGGGAGAGATAGCATACCCGCTAGCAGCTACGGAGTGCACCATGGTGCACTGCGTTTTCCCGCGGGTAAGAGACTCTAGCCCCAGCGTGCTCTGTGCTGACGACCCCTGATTTAGAGAAATATCATTCCAAAACTTTCGCAAAACTGCACTGTAATGGTAACTAAGTAAGAATAAGTGCGCTGTAATGAGTCTATTTCAGTATAGTTTTATGTTACGAAGAATGGTTTCTTTAGTAATAAGTTTCTGTGTGGAAACTCTAACTTTCAAGGCGTAACAACAATAGCTGTAAATTCAGCAAAAACACTATCGTGCAGAATAGTAATATGCGTTACAAGAGCGGTATGTTGAAGTTTTCATGTTCGAGAAAAAGTTTGAAAAAGCGAAACGTAGTTGAGCTTTCTTAATTTCCGAGAATTGAAAGAAAACATACCGCTCGTGTATCGTACATTATTTTGTGCGAAGATCGTTTATTACATACCTGAAAGAGGAATTTCTAATTAGTTGCAATGAAATCTCCATCTTGGTTTCTGTTCAATGACGGCAAATTTGCAAAAAAAAAAAATCTATCTTCAACATTGTTGCTTTAAATTGTTCTGTGTTTACTATACTCCAGCAGGCGGTGATATACGTCTGTCTTTTTTTCCCCCCAGTCTATAAATGCGAACTTAAAACAAAACGGTAAGGTTATGTAATGATTTACTTTTCATTTTAATATTTTAACAATATTATTTATATAACATATTGCAGTAATAACATCGACATCTGGAATCTTGTTGATTTTTTCACGGCTTCCTTAATGTTACTTGCATCACGAATGCAGTAACATTAGTGGAGTTGTAGAGTTTACTTAATTTTTGCAAATATTTAAAAACAATAATTAACAGTGCAATTTAGGTGAAATTGCAGTGGTAAGTTTCCAATTTATAATTATTACTATTTGAACGTCTCTAAAAATAATATGTTAAAAGCCTAAAGCAGTAAAATCAATATGTCACTCAAGCGGTAAGAAGAGGGAAATTGTTATGTGTGTTAGGTTGGGAATACTGAATGTGGAATTATAGACTTTCCACGGATTGGTTTTGTGCGGAAACCAAGCAAATACGCACGATGTCGCACAAATGTATTTTATATAGGATGGAAGTAATATAACGGTGCAGATTTTAATAGTTTATTCTTTTGGTGGATTACAACTAAAATTATAATTTCGTTCATTCGTTTTCTACACAAGGGCAGATCTTCCACTGCAAACTCGGCATTCTCTAATATTTCCTATTTTCTGACTTTCTCTTAATCTCCGCATATAATGCATATTTCTTGATGTCTAACAACTTATATCTTCTTTTTCCCCGAACTTTTCTCCTGTTCACCATTCCTTTCAACGCATCCTATAGTAGACAGTTTCTTCTTAGCAGTGACACAGCCATTTAATAACTTACCATATTATTACAAAATGAATACTTTTTTCTGGGAAAATAATATTCACTTAAGTCTTATTGTACTTTATTTATTGATTTCTACTATAGTACAAAATTAATTCACAAAATAAACATGCCATACATCCGTCTGAGCAGATTTGTGTTCGGAGGCAGTTCCTGTAAATAACATTTTTTAATAAAGTACAATATAACAATAATTCAATGAATTTCCTAATTAAAATACAATACTTACAAACCAGGAATTATAATAAAAATATATTATCAAATGAGGGGCACCTCGTAGCTATAGAAACCACTCACTATCTCTCGTGTAGTCCGGATATGTGCGAGGCGAGCCTCGCATCTCGTATGCGTAGATTCAGAAAAACCACCTCGCAGTTATAGAAACCACTCACTATCTCTCGTGTAATCTGGATACGTCGCATGCGTCGGTTGAGAAAAACCGAGGTTTTAGGGGAAAGAGAAATTATTGTTATCTTTTTACGCTGTTCCCTAGAAGTAGTCCTTAAAACTATGCGGACATGTCAGATGTCATAGACATGTAATGCTGAACGATCAAATGTGTAGAAATGTTGACGCATGTTTATAACAAAGAAAATTTTCACGTTTTATTCGGAAGAAAGAGTCATTCTCGTGCGAATTCTCCATAAAACCTCTTTGTTGTCGAAAATATCGTGATTATGAAGTAATTGCACAGATTTCTACCAATTTTGCGAAACTTTGCGGATATATTTCACTTAAAGTCTGTGTGATGTATCTTGTCTCACTGTGAAAAGAGATAGAAAGTAGATATGTCTTACTTCGTCTGTGTTGTTATGGTGATGGGGGAGTGGAGCGATGCCGTCCATCCATCCAGTGTCGGAAGGGACTATATTCTGTACATTCTGTAGCGCAAAATAAAATTACAAAATATCTCTCTTCGTACTGTGTATTTCCGTCACTGAGCTTGTCTTTCAAGAAACTGAGTTCCGGTAGCCTGTACAATAACAAGATTTTGAAAGGAATCCTGAAAATTTACAACCCTCCTATAATCTCCATCTTCATTTGAAGAGGCTTGTTTTATTGCTACTGAAACAAGATAAAACTTACCAGGTATAATTTTGAACTTTCTTTAAGGGGTTTGCATTTTCCATACATACATTTAAGTTTTTCACACATTTCGCGTATATCGTTAATACCAAAAATCACACCCCACTAATACATGAAGACTTGCTGATGACTAACTAATTCGTACAATATATTTCCATCATTAACAGATTGAAACAATTTTGTAATTAGCTCCGATGTACTAAGGAAACGTCTAAACATATAGGCCTATTTGCGCTGAAATTTCGAAAGTTATTATTTGAATGATCATTTAATATCTTACACATAATTGTATGGAGAAGTAAAATATAAAGGCTTAGAATTGTGAAGATGAAACGTCCTTAAGCTCAGATTGTGATGGACGGAATGTAGAAGTGAAAAGATATATAAACGCACTGAATGAGAAAATGTCATGAACGTCAAGAAGAGCAGCACAGTCGGATATTAAAAGTGGAGGTGGGGCAGGGCTGGGTAAACTTCTCAGTCTGCATGTTGTAAAACGACGATTAATTGTTAGCACCCTTTATTCTTGCCCTGTGTCATATTATATTCTTTATTTCTTTCGTTCTTCACTTATTGACATCAATACGTCTTTAAACTCCGACCGACACATGGTTACCAGGACGGAAAAGGCGATGCAACTTTCGCAGAGTGATCCATTCCGACACTATAACTTCATGACTAATAACACAATTTAAATAAATGTAGTGTCTTTCGATCAGGTATACGACTACGATGTGAGCAAGCCTTGAGTTCATGTCGCGCATCCGCAAGTCTTTAGACAAAATTGTAGAGACGTTCTGTATCCTATCGCATGTGCCACTCAGGCCGACACAAGTAAAATTGTTCTCCAAAATTGACATAATAGGAATAAAATGCGGCTAATGCAGATAAGGAAGTGGAAGTGGACGAGAGAGTGTGAAAAGGAAAAATTTTGACATTAGGACAGGCGTCTCAACTTAGGTTTAATTATCTTTAAGTAATTTTCCTGAATGATTTGGCGAAAACTTCGACCATGCAACCTCCGAAATTAAATCTTCTATAGCACTTACTTTCAAATGGCTTTTAAGGAACCCGAAGGTTCATTGCTGCCCTCACATAAGCCCACCATCGGTCCCTATCCTGTGCAAGATTAATCCAGTCTCTATCATCATATCCCTCCTCCCTCAAAATCATTTTAATATTATCCTCCCATCTACGTCTCAATCTCCCCAAAAAGGTCTTTTTCCCTCCGGTCTCCCAGCTAACACTCTATATGCATTTATGGATTCCCCCATACGTGCTACATGGCCTGCCCATCTCAAACGTCTGGATGTAATGTTCCTAATTACGTCAGGTGAAGAATACAATGCGTGCAGTTCTGCGTTGTGTAACTTTCTGCATTCTCCTGATGAAGTTACAGGAGAATGCATCTCTCTTAACCCCAAATATTTTCCTAAGAACCTTAATCTCTGTTCCTCTCTGAAAGTGAGAGTCCAAATCTCACAATCATACAGAATAACCGGTAATATAACTGTTTTATAAATTCTAACTTTCAGATTTTTTATAGCAGACTAGACGTCAAAAGCTTCTCAACAGAATAATAACAAGGATTTCTCATATTTATTCTGCGTTTAATTTCCTCCCGATTATCATTTATATTTGTTGCTGTTGCTCCAAGATATTTGAATTTTTCCACCTCTTCGAAAGATAATTCTCCAATTTTTATATTTCCATTTCGTACAATATTCTGGTCACGAGACATAATCATATACTTTGTGTTTTCGGGATTTACTTCCAAACCTATCGCTTTACTTGCTTCAAGTAAACTTTCCGTGTTTTCCCTAATCGTTTGTGGATTTTCTCCTAACATATTCACGTCATCCGCAAAGAAAAGAAGCTGATGTAACCAGTTCAATTCCAAACCCTCTGTGTTATCCTTAACTTTCCTAATTGCATATTCTTGAGCGAAGTTAAAAAGTAAAGGTGATAGTGCATCTCCTTGCTTTAGCCCGCAGTGAATTGAAAAAGCATCAGATAGAAACTGACCTATACGGACTCTGCTGTGAGTTTCACTGCAACACATTTTATTTAATCGAACTAGTTTCTAGGGAATACCAAATTCCATAAAAATATCATATAGCCCTAATACTTCTCTCTTAACCGAGTCATATGCCTTCTTTTTAAATCTATGAATAACTGATGTACTGTACCCTTATACTACCATTTTTTTTCAATATCTGTCGAATACAAAAAAATTGATCAATAGTCGATCTATTACGCCTAAAATCGCACTAATGATTCCCAATAATTTCATCTACGTACGAAGTTAATCTTCTCAAAAGAATATTGGACAGAATTTTGTACGACGTCAGCAAAATTGGTATTCCTCGAAAGTTACCACAGTTAGTCTTGTCCCCCTTCTTAAAAATAGGTATAATTATGGACTTCTCCTATAGTACCTACTTTAAAGCACGAAAAACGATATTCGGACATCAGCAAGTGACGATCTGTTTCGGACGTGTTATAAAGGTACGATTAAAAATTAGTCTTGTGTTTAAGCAAATTTTAACACGTCTATTTTGGGATAGATTTTATTGATCAGTAAATGCCCTGTTGATTGGAGTGTACCGAGTCAATAAGACGTCCCTTCTAAGTCGGAAGTCTTGTATCAAAGAAGTACGTTCGATAATTCTGAATTTGGCGACTATCCTCGAGGGTACTACGCCTCCCCGCATCATCCGCCACTACGGACGAGTAAACAGATAAGACCAGTCTATATGGTGATGCTCGAAGAACATCCGCTTTCTTCGGATTCGGCGGCCTCTTTGGTGACCTCCAAGAGGTATCGTCATACATCTGCCTTCCCTCGCTTCTTCTGTTCTCACGCTTCACTGTACTCGAAGAGCATTTTATCCGATACTCTCCCTTCCCTTACGCTGTTGAGGCGGCGTTATCTCGACATCTCGAGATTTACTTCCTGATTCTTGCGCTGATGCAACAGAGCCTAGAAAATTAAGTTACAGAATTTGTGTGTTTAATTCTGATCATGTTTTGCCGTTCTTGGCGTATTTACAATTTTAAATATGTTTATGCTCGACCATTCCGAAATGTAGTAATTATACACCTGGTAGCAGTCCTTTAATGCATGTCATTAAAGTACACCTATTCATTAAAGTTCAGGTTTTCGATTATTCTCGGATATGCAATCGAAAGACAACGAGGGAAACGTTACGGAGGCTGGAAATCCAATACTGTCGCAGAAGGTTATGTTCTGTTACTACGTGGTACAGCCATTAAGTTCTGAGACTGGGCGTATAGTGGCGGTGTGGTGCAGTCTCTCGTCCCAGCAAAAGGCAGTTGTGTGCATACAGTGTAATCAGAACTACGGTCTTTGTTGTGACGGTGATTTGAATTCGCGCGTCGGAATTCGAGTATGTCGCAGTCTGAGCAACGGGCAAACGTCAAACTCTGTCAGAAATTAGGCAAAACCGCTACCGAAACGTTTAAAATGATGCAGTAAGTTTACGGTGACGACGCATAGAGTCGCTGTGCTATGTTTAGGTGGCACCAACGTTTTTCGCAAGGGAGAGACAGTTTGGAGGATGATGTGCGTACTTGTCGGCCACAAACGATTCGAACTGAACGCAAGGTCGAAGAAGTTGCAATGTTGGTGCGTGCCAACCGCCCCCAATCGTAGACGATCTCACAGCAGCAGTAGGGGTCAGCGTGCTACAAAATTCTGTCTGATGACTTGAACATGTCGCGTGTTATTAAATAAGTATATAATAAATTTCAATCTTAAGACATATCAACTTCCAAATGTTTATTTGCTATTTAATAACAACATATGAACGTTTTCGCCGTTTATGGCATCTTCAGATATAACAAAAAAACATGTAATCTGGACCTATAAGAGTAAATTATGCAAATGACGAGGAATAGAGAACAATATATGTAATACATGACATTCATGACCTGTATGTAAAATATGACACAATACAGGATGAATATTGAGATGATCTTTGGATTTTAAAATTAAACTGGACGAACATTTTTACATATAGCTCATGTTACAATTAAATATACAATGAATAAAATTTGTCAATGATGTTAAAATTTAAAATTTATGATGATGATAATAAAATGTTTTACACCAGCACACACAAACGTAAGTATTTGAATGCCGTCAAATTCATCAAAACAATTACATCTTCCCCTCATATCAAAATTGAAAAGCAAATTAATAGTTAATATTCTTCTATTTATAGAATATCTTCATTTATATATTTCAATAAACCTGATGACACGTAATAGGATGTCATCAAATTAGAGTAGTCACCGACGTCAAACAACATCCATTTCAAAAGCCAACGATCTCTTTAAGTAAGTAATCTTATAATAATTATTACCGCTGCCTTAAATCATTTACATATATTTGGTATTATAGCTCATCTAATTATTACTAATTACTATGAATTATAATATTGATTTTCTCTACTTAATTTTCAGTGAATGACTAAATTCATCCTAACTTATGATTCATCTATTACGAAATCTTCGTACATTCCACTACATTCATACTCAACGAGCAAATATCTCAACAAATATAATTACACCTAATAGCAATTCTTTAACATAAACAACATTAGTTCATTAATGAACGTTTTTTAGTAAGTACTTTTATAATATAATTATCTGCGTCTCTATATAATAACTCTTTTATATTTTGTATTTATTATTATTTCTCCATCTCAATTTTCAGATGAAACAATTACAAAACACACGAACATCAGCTACGCAAACTATCTTGTAACTTACGACAATTCTCAGCTAGGATCACTCTAAACATTTTATCGTCATCATCATAAATTTTAAATTTTAACATCATTGACAAATTTTATTCATTGTATATTTAATTGCAACATGAGCTATATGTAAAAATGTTCGTCCAGTTTAATTTTAAAATCCAAAGTTCATCTCAATATTCATCCTGTATTATGTCATATTTTACATACAGCTCATGAATGTCATGTATTACATATATTGTTCTCTATTCCTCGTCATTTGCATAATTTACTATTATAGGTCCAGATTACATGTTTTTTGTTATATCTGAAGATGCCATAAACGGCGAAAACGTTCATATGTTGTTATTAAATACCAAATAAACATTTGCAAGTTGATATGTCTTAAGATTGAAATTTATTATATACTTATTTAATAATTTACCAGGCATATTGATATATAAAATGAATTGTAAATGTCGCGTGTTACCCAGCACAGTGTGCCACGCATCCTGACGCAAGACCAACGTGATGATAGCATGACGATTTGTGGTGACCTGATCAGAAGTGCTGACTATGATCCGACGTTTCTTAACCGGATCGTAACTAGAGACGAAACATAGTGTTTCCTTTACCATCCGCAACAATCCGCCACCTGGAAAACGCCATTACTGCCACGACAGAAAAAACCGCGACAAGACAATTCATCCCACAAGATGCGAGTGTAAGCAAGACCCGCTACAAAGAGATCCTTGGCTGTTTACACGATTCAATTCGTCGTAAGCGTCCTGAGCTTTGGCGTAGGAAGAATTGGCTGTTGCTACACGACAACGCCCCAGCACATCGCTCTGTCCTAGTCCAAGAGGAACTTGCAAGGCAACAGATCGCCGTTTTGCCACATCCTCCGTATTCACCTGACCTCGCATCATGCGATGTTTTTCTCTTTCCCCGCATGAAAGCAATCCTATGTGGGCGTAGATTTCAATCGGCCGAAGAGGTCACGACTGCCACAAGAGAAGCCGTAAGGGACCTTCCTGCCAACATCTTTCAGCGGTGCTTCCAGCAGCTATACCAATGTTGGCAGAGGTGCATAGCGGCCAAAGGCGACTATTTTGAGGGACGATGTGGATCTGTTTAAGTGTACGCCATGTTACGCGGCATCTTATGAGACATTCAGATTCTTGTGGGTGCCTACTCTCCAGGCGTCAGTCTCAGAACTTAACGACTGTACCACGTATAATAATTAGCGTTAATTGTAAATAATATTCAAATAAATTCAATTTGTCATCTCGTTTTTCAATTCTAAATCACTTTCCAGGTTATATCAAAATTAGTTCATGTTATTCTCTAGATTATATCAAGGTCAATGACATTATTGTTCCTCAGAAAAAATCTCACAATTTACGAGCTATGCACAAGGTCACTTCCGCTCTTGAGTCAGATACGAATAAAATGAATACGTCTGAATAATTTCAAATTGGAAATATGGTCGAGCATAAAAAGTCGTACGAAATTTGCCTATAATGGTAATTAAGACGCGAGTTTCATAAACAAACATACTCGCGTCTTAATTACTATCATTATAGGCCCGTTGCATAATGTACTATTAAATTTGTAATACAATTAATTTTGTTTCTATTATTTGCAAGTTTATCTATTTCGTCATTAAGTTTATATCAACAATATAAAACTATTAGATGAACGAAAGGATTTTATAAGAGAATCTGCAGGTGTTCTTGGTGGTACCACTGTTTTTATAAGTTTACTGGACGTTGAATCCGAGATTCGAGCGTTTAAATCCGCCTAAGACTATGGTTTTTAAAGGAAGGTTGACATATCGAAATTAATCCCTGATTCTTGTGCTAATGTAACAGTGCCTAGAGAATTAAGTTACAAAATTCATATATAATTAATTCTGATCACTTTCTGTTGCTTACATACATACATACATACATACATACATACATACATACATACATACATACATACGTCCACACCTGTAGAGTAACGGTCAGCGCGTCTGGCCGCGAAACCAGGTGGCCCGGGTTCGAATCCCGGTCGGGGCAAGTTACCTGGTTGAGGTTTTTTCCGGGGTTTTCCCTCAACCCAATACGAGCAAATGCTGGGTATACTTGGCTCGGAAACATGACGGCCTTCCCTCATCCCCTTCACCAGTTAACTGCAGGCACGCGCAAGGGATAAACCCTTAGCCGAGTTGCCAATTCTTGAAGTCATTGTGATTTGCGAACGTTTTTCAAACTGTGTTCCGTGAAACCGCGATTTTCAGTGAGACTATATTATCTTTGTAAATATACCTTAATTTGTAATTACTAAAACACTTTATATTTATATTTTCACTAACATGTTTTGCCTAATATTTATATTTTCACTAACATGTTTTGTCTAAATAAACAAAAAAAATGCAGACTTCTATAATAAGTGTTAAATTCTCATGTTATTGAAGTTCCAGAATGTTATACTTAATTAAGAATGTAGCGCCGGTAAAATTTTCTGAAACTGTGATCATTGAATAGTTATAGAATTTATAGTACAAAAGAGTAAAGTTAGATTTTATCAGCTTCGCCTTGGGTGATAATTTCCACGAACGCATAAAATCTGTTTACTCTAGTGTGCTATACAATATTTTATTCATTACTGGTATGTAAATTTAATTTTAAATTGTAGGG
This sequence comes from Periplaneta americana, assembly GCF_040183065.1. Classification (NCBI taxonomy): domain Eukaryota; kingdom Metazoa; phylum Arthropoda; class Insecta; order Blattodea; family Blattidae; genus Periplaneta; species Periplaneta americana. The sequence goes on from NC_091133.1 coordinate 61,961,841, forward strand.
CTTTTCTTTGTAATGTGTTGTTGTTGTTGGCGAAGAAGTTCATTTTACTATTGCTAATATGTTGCTTGTCATGTAGAGAGTGATTTAAAAATATTTAATTCACTGCTGTAAGTTAGAAAAGTTTTAAGCACTGCTGTGAATGTCATTATTTAGGTTGCTAAGGACGGTGTTGCTGTTGGCGATATCGCTTTCGCGTACTGTTCACATACTGTTCGGCGAAGTAAATCACGTATGAAATCGTCTATCTTACCGAATTCTGTTTTAATTTGTTTATTTTCTCTTTAGTTGGTGAACCGTAATTCTTAATTTCTATGCCCATATATCCAACTCCGCCGGTTGCGTCCGATGTTAAGTGGTTAAGATTTATACTTATTAAACTGCCTGAACTTTCGATTACTTTATGGATAGAATTTCTAACGTTAGACACAATTTTAACACTTCGTTTTCTTAGCTACGCTCCTCTGCAAATAAGATATTCTGTTTTCTTCGACGGTGTTATTTGTTGTTCTTGTCGTGATGGTCCTGGATCTTCAGGTGTATCAGGAAGCCTGGCTGCGGATCATCTGCTCCAACACTCATTAATCATGGCCGGAATAAATTAGACATATTGAAGCGCACAACGGTATAAAACAACACGTCGACAAAGACACTGAGAATGAGTGAAACCTAACAGGTAGAGGCAATGACTACTAGATTTGGCAATGCTGGGATCTATTGTATTTCTGCCACGCGGCTAGGGATTGAGTAGAGGATGGGGGTTTATGAGAGATTACCAATTCCAAGAAGAGAGGCCGTCATGTTTCCGAGCCAAGTATAACTTTCAGTGCTGGACCCCGGACTCATTTCACCGGCATTATCACCTTCATTTCATTCAGACGCTAAATAACCTAGATGTTGATACAGCGTCGTAAAATAACCCAATAAAATAAAATAAATAAATAAATAAATACATACATACATACATACATACATATACCGACACACACACACACACGCGCTCACACACAGACACAGACACACACACGCACACAGACACACACACGTGCACATATACACATACATACACACAGAGTAGAGATCAACAAATACAACAGCCACTCTCAGTCGTTGTGTTCGTTGCACTTGTCTTGCATCAGTCTCGAAATAACATTTGGTCGATGTGGAAAGATGTCGTAAGTTTTAATAACATACATAATTGAAATAAGTAATATTAGAGATGTTTAATTGAGACAAGAAGACGAAAGTAAAAAGTATCATAGTTATCATAATGTTGTGGTTGTAGTATCAGATATTATATCTATGATTATATAAATAGAAAAATAAATTCTCAAATAAATTTGAATTTCTAAGAAATATAAAACATAACGTTAAATAAAGCGTTAATATATTTTTTTAGTTGAAATTGCACACTTGATCTAAAACATACGAAAAAAAAATCCTTGCGTTTCAATAAGAGCCTAGTAATTAAATAAGATTTGGGAACGGATTATTATACACTGAAAGGTAGAGAGGATTTTTCAAATAGGCTACTTGATTGGTTATATATAGGCCTATATAACAGTGTTGCCAAAATAGATAAAACTTCAGTCTGGTTTGTGAGTATAAACAACTGTGACGATTCAAGGCTGTTTGACGTTCGAGAGTTGACTACACACAAGCAGTCTTTACGTGAACGACGCGACGTAGGCAATATTGTTCTGTGGGTTTTCGGCTTTGCGAGCGCTGTTGGTCTTGCTTTCTCAATCGTTGCTCTACTCTAATATATAGGCTATATTCTTTCCGCGGTATGTGTTAACAACGTTAGGATTAACAAATTTCTGTAGTATCTGTATTAAGAAAGGACTCTATATAATGAAATTTTTAGTTCGACGTTTAGGCTACAAATCCGAGTAAGTTATTATTTCCTTCCGTCGAGTTTAAATCTATATCCATCTCCAGAAATTCAATCCCGTCATGCTTCAAATATCCACATAGATCATGTGTTGTGACTATAGATACTCACGTGATTATTGCAGGGTACTGACTTTTTCTTTTCAATACTTCATCGCCTTGAGCTGAAATGTGTCATAGAAATATTATAGTCTTCAATTTTTCAATAGCTCTTTATTAAAAATGTTATTTTACTCTTCATATTTAGCTCAATTAATATCTAAGCGAATATGTGAGCATTTCCAGTAATAATTTCATTGATGTCTATTCCTGATTGAACATATTTAAATTCTGATACCTGTCTCTGTTATAATTACGTGCTCTTCAGCACATCAATAACTTTACTAGCAAGAGTTACACACTTTTGAAATTAGTACCAAAAAGAAGTCACTGCATAAGGATAAAAATGCAGTATTTTCAGTCCTCTTAATGCTGATGTTTGTAACATGTCGCATTCTTTTGCTACTCGGCGTGGCGTTTTTGTAGGAATTAGCTTTTTTCTTGCCTAAATGTCTGCAAGTTTCTCCAATGTCATTCATGCATCCAGAAATGTGGACATCATTTTTTAAAATATGTTTTGGTAAAAGGTAAGAACAGTGTGATGTTTTCTTAATACCTCTTATCGGTGCATTATTTGCAAGAGAATATATAGGGACGTCATTTTATTTTTACTAACATTTCTAATATTAACCTGGCTATACCTTTGGATTAATGGTCGAGAACGGAAACACCGTTTGCTACCTCATTCCACGACTGGAGTTCGATGATACTGGCGTAAAATACAAAAAAATCACTTTACTAGATATAGGAGGGAAGAAAAGTAGTTCATCCATTTACGTAAAGTAGGAAATATCGGGATTTTGAGTTTGATAATTTTCATTAGGTTTTTCTTTAATCAAAATATAGTACTGTACTAACAATAAGTGTTTTTACTCACGAACTGAGCTATCGATTCGGACGTATTCATTATGCAATGTACATATATTCTCTACAACACATTAGCGCACAATATAGAGAATGAAGTTAATTTGAAAAATAGTCATAATATAGATATTTAAACACAATTTTGAAAATGGTGGCCGTTCATTTCGATCTTCACTTCTTTTTTGCATATTATCGCACTATAGACTATTGTACCTTAATTCCAATTACCAGTTTCGTCCTTCGTACTAGTAACTCGTGTTGAAATAATTCTGTACCTACTCTATAAAAGAGTACCTTACGTACTGTAAATTCAATCTTCACTTCTGCCCGATCCGAAAAGATAAAATTACTCAGACGTGCTATATTCTGTCCGTCCAAGTGGTTTTGTCGGAGGATCGTAGAAAGGGAGGAAATCACGCGACAGTTAATTATTTTATTTAAGTTATTTTAAACAGTTGTATAATATTACGTAGACGTACAATTCCTAATAAAAATTAATGTTTTTAGATAAGAGCTAAGACAGCCCAGCTACTAGCCTCAGAGGGGCGAACAGAAGCGGGTGAGGAAGATCGGGATGCGACGTAGGCAAACGGACGACAGTACTTATGCATGAATATGATTCAATATTGAAAGCTCTTTCGTCACTGGAAAACGCGAACATATTTCTGGAACTTACTACACTCACTAACTCAGTACTGTTTGTGTTTACTATGACCGTAAGGCGACTTTGACTGTATACGTTTGGTTCTGTGTGGAAAAAGGTTGAAAGCTTACTAGTAGAGGGGATGGGAGTGAAGTACATTAAAAAATTCAGGTACAATAAAAATTGAAGTAAAAATAAAATGATGTCCCTGCATAAGCCTAACTCACTGCCATTTACCGCCAATTCGTTTTCCTCTCTCTTGCGGGAGGGCTGTCGGACCTTCTCACTAAACGCTCGTTACGACAGGTTATAATGCCGGTAAGTTGTATAATATGCCAGCACTGTAGAAAGACATACAGACAGGTGCACGAAAGATAATAAAATAATTGCCACACCTATTACAATTATGTAGCTTCCTATAATAAAACATCTTAAACGTTAAGCATATCGTTTAAATCCGTATATAGTTTAATAAGAGTGAAGTAACTGTTTTTTTTAATTTAATACAAGAGAAGATTAAAATCTTAACTGCGTAACATTGATAAAAGTGCGAAATAAAAACACATTTTACGCAAGCAATATGTTTCTGCAGAAATGGTTAGTCTATTCTGAACGCAGTTCGTAAAACTGAATATATGGGTATAGTAAACCTAATTTGGTAGCAGCTGGATAACGAATTATTTCTAAGGATGGCGTTATACTTACGAGAGAAATAATTAACCAAAGGAAACAATGTGGCCAGCTGCTGTCGAAAGTGCGTGGTATATTATTCATCCGTAGCTTAATGAATGCTTCTAACGTCAGAAGCAAGATAGTCGGCGATGTTCTAAGATTCCAATGTAATGTATGCACTTTATGAAGGAAGAACAGTAATGGCCGATACGAGATCATTAGGTACAGATCTTGTAACATAAACTTTGATGAATGAAGAATTTTATGGACTCAAGTGTTTTGTCTGTCTTAATGAGATACATATTTAATAAAAGTATAATTATAATATTCATAATAACACACAATCGCTTTTACGGTTTAGAAAAATTTAATATCGCGACTGAAGAAAATAATAAACTGCATTATTTATTATTATTATTATTATTATTATTATTATTATTATTATTATTATTATTATTATTATTATTATAAGAGAATCTTCTGACCGCTGGAAGAAGCGATAATTCTCCCTATATTTTAATCCTTTGTTACTCCGTTCTACTGCATTTCTTCCTCAAGTTCTCCCCTCTCTTCTTTCTGCTTATCTATCATTGCTTTTCCTCTACCCAACTTTTCCCTTATCTCTTCCTTTCTTTCGTTTTCTTTCCTTCACCCTGATTTGTTATCTTGTCTTCTTCAGTTTCCTGTCATATAATATTCTTTCACTCATCTTGTACCTTTTTCCTCCCGGCTTCCCTCTTATTTTCTCATTTTCTAACTCTTCCTCTCGTCTAGTTCCCTCCCCCTTATGACTTTCACTCTCATCTTGCTCCCTTTGCTCTGAAATTCTCTCCCTTCCTCCTACCTTGCCTCTCTTTTGTCTTTTCTATTTTCCGCTATCCTTGTCATTTTTCTCTTGCCCGTTCATTTTCCTGTCGTGTATTCCATTTAATTTCGTCTATATTTTTCCCGTTTCTGATATTTTTCTCTCGTTTCTTACATTTTCCTTTTGTCTCGGATATTTTCCTCTAGTCTTATTCACTTTCCGTCGTCCTATCCACTTTCGTTTTGTGTTGTCGATTTTTTTCGCACCCTGTCCATTACTTTTTCTCCTCTTGTCCATTTTCCTCTCATCTTTCCTCTCGTTTTCTTCATATTCCTCTCATCTTGTCCATTTTCTTCTCGTGTTGTCCATTTTCTTCTCGTTTTGTCCATTTTCTTCTCGACTCGTCCATTTTCATTCATCTTATCAGTTTTCCTTCCATTATCCTCTTGATTTCTCTTTGTTGCTCTCGATTTCTTTCAATTTGTCTTTTTCCTCTTAGTATGTCTCTTTTTCTCTCAATTTTTCTGTTTTCCTGTCAATTTTTTTCTCTTGATCTCTCTCTTTTTCGCTCGTCTTGTCCAACTTTCTTTCACATTATTCATTTTCTTTCATCGTGTTTTATTTATTTATTTCGCCTATTTTTCTCTCATATTATCCCTTTCCTTTTCATCTTGTCCTTTTTTTATCACCACAGTTCCTCCCTCTCCTTTCCTCTGATTATTCTTTTCCTGATTCTAAAAACTGTGTTAAGGGTTTAAATTGTTTTTAAAAAAGTTGTTAAGAACGAATACTTTGTTATATATGCCCTAATATTGATGAATTTATGAACGTAAGAAAAAATATTTCGATTTTTTAGTTATTAATTTTTGACATAGCCTAATGACTTATTTTTAAATAGGCCTACAATAAAGTACAAGCCTATTCTCAGTTCTCTATTTTCTTCTACTCTTTTCACATTTCGTGTATTCGCCTATTTACCTCGTCTCTCCTCTCTTTCTCCTTTCACTGACATCACTCACGCACGGCCGTGACCTCCTAAACCTGACTTATGCAGTTAACAAACCCCCATTTACATAATGTAATTGTTTTAATGAAGTTTCATGCTGTCACATTGTAGCTGTATTTTTACGTCACTGGCACAGGCGCTAATGGGACAACGCATAACTTTCTTTTTGTCTTAAATGTCATGGGTTGAAGATAAGTATAAACTGTGTGAAAACAGAGTAATGTCATATTAACATTCTAATTTATTCAACACACGTGTTGTATGTTGCTCATTGCACTCATTTCATTAATTTGAATACAAATATACGTAAAATATGGTTCGTGTAAAAATATTATTTTCCATCTTCATTCTACTCATCTTTATGAACTAAAGGGATGATTATGTAATATGAGTATGAAAGAGGAACGTTGTATATTAGTAAAGAAGAAAACTAAAGCTTTAAAAGAAAACAGATTATTTTTTTGTTTCGTATACGTATATCCCTATCACAGCTTCTACCCAAAATAGAATCTCTGTTATATTAGGTTAGATGACTGGGCTAAGTTGAATCACCATAGGTTTGATTTAAATGAATATACAATATATTTCGTGTGTAGAAGGCTGATGAATTTCCATTTTCTTTTACAAAATGCGAAAATACTCGTATAATACAATGCCGCAAAATTTAGGTTTCTACACTTTTACTATATAATTTAAAAAGTGAACAATCAAGTAATAACAGAAGAATTCTCATTATTTGAAGTTAAAAGTCTCATAAGAAATAATGTACTCTCTTGTTCCATCGAACTGAACAGATTTATTATCCTGTCATTTTGCCTGGACACTTTTACAGATCTATAAGGAATCCGTTTCTGGCACTGATTGAAATTTTATATGTAACAATTTACCTAGGGTAGATAGTCAATTGTGATGGTTTATAGTCCGCGTCAGCAACTTCGGCTGTTTGAACTCTTGAATGTTGTTGAAAGAAACATAATGGTGAAAAGTACAATTCTCAAATGTGAACACAAATCAAAAGCGCTGTAAAATTAAAATCCCGACAACAGATACGTTACCGATAAGGAAAATACTCGTAAATTGTGTTTAAATAAAATTATATATCATAAACACTAACAAATGATGGGTTCATAAGTAAAACATGGTAAGTGACATTTTAATGTTTTGAAGGTTTTACGTTGGTAAACATTTATACATGAAACAGTTTGTATAGATACTAGTAAAGTAAAATCTGTACACTTCCGCCATCTGTTTGAGATGTTGGAAAACTAACTACTGCATTAGACGCAGAATGTAAGATACCACATTTTACCCTACATATCTCATTTTTTTTTACCAAAATGTCGCTTAAAATGTTTTACGCCAGAGCCCCTGGAATATTAGGCGCAAAATAAAGAATAAAACGTACAAAAAATAGTGACTAGGGATTTATAAGGTACCTGTTGATTGTGTGTAACATTTACGTTTCCTGTTGTTTGGTATTGTGATATTTAGATTTTTAACGAACTGCTTCTTATTTATTTATAATGCTTATGAATATGATTGAGAAGAAAATAAATTTAATACAATTTATACATTGTATAATAAATAGTTATTTTTTCTTTATTTCTTTATGTCATAATATATCATAGGCCTACATCTATTTAACTATGTGCTTTGAAATTACTGTGATTCGTCTGAATGATCCGTTACAAAGCAGCAGACGTCAGAGCAGTATGACATAACTAATTCTCTTTGCTAAGAAACGTCAGAATGTCAAGTAACTTATTACCGTTGCTAATCGTAAATCTGTTTACTTATATATAAATTTGTATTGGAGACTCACAGAATTGTACAGACACACAACATTGCTCAAGAGGACTTTTATTTGCATTTGAATCTAAAATTCAGAGAGAATGTTTGAATTAGAAATTATGAATGCACTATTTTTACCGGGATTACATTATTTCTAAGAATAGGCATTCTAACAGAGTTGCCATTTTCAAAAGTGAAAATCCGAGACACTTTACTTTCATCTTTAAATATGTGCGAAATGAAAGAGGAGTAAGAATATATTAATTTACTTTCTTGCATTAGATGGTGCAGGAAATACAAAATTACCTACCTATAGAACAAAATTAACCAAAATATTATTTATATTCGGTTTTACTAACAAACCGTGTATAACATTTATATACGAGACCTATGTAGAGTCGGGGAAAAAAACGTTACCAATAAACCATGCATAAGCGATAGATGTATAAGCAGTGTGTAATTATACATGACAATTGTTTCGCTATAGTTATACATACAAAACACACTGTTTAAGCGTTGTATTCAGTGAAAAAGTTGTATCGATTTGTCATTTGGTTTATGATTATGGTTGCCTTGTAACCACAGAACAATAAATGAAGGAGCACAGAATAATTATAATAATATTGCTAAAGTTGTACTCTGAACAAAATATAGCGTGTTCATCGATCAGGTCTAGTTGTACTATCGATACATACGCAGCACACTAGCGCACACTATCGGATGCAATAAAGAATCTCGGTTATTCTATTACCTTTTGTAATAAAATAATGGTCCACACCTGTGGAGTAACGGTTAGCGCGTCTGGCCCGAAACCAAGTGGCCCGGGTTCGATTCTCGGTCGGGACAAGTTACCTAGTTGAGGTTTTTTCCGGGGTTTTCCCTCAACCCAACATGAGCAAATGCTGGGTAACTTTCGGTGCTGGACCCTGGACTCATTTCACCGCCATTATCACCTTCATTTCATTCAGACGCTAAATAACCTGAGATATTGATAAAGCGTCGTAAAATAACCTACTAAAATAAAAAAAAATAAAATAATGACGAAACTACGACGTAGCTGAATAACAATTGTATTGTTACACAAGATGTATGTAATGATTATTAGTATGAATTTACACACGACGTATAAACGAGTTATTCACTCTATAAGGCATTTAAATGTCTGTGTACGAGTTATTAGAAATACCGATGGAGTATATAGTTAAGACGAATAAATAATAAATCAAATCAATTATTTAAAATTTATCTGTAGAATATAATACTAAATACTGTACAATATTTTCATCTCTTAATTTCCTATTTTGTCATTACATTTCATTGTTGTTTTGTTAAATTCACTGAATTTGAATGTAAATATAAATGGTCATACGTCTATTCTTTTTTCAGAAGTCAGCTATAAAAATATGGAGAATACTCGTACTTCTGACAGATATAGGCCTACTTAATACTACAACTTCTAAATCCAGATCCTACATTTTAGAAAATTGGACTTGTGGTATAAATTAATCCATATACGTAGAAATTAATATCGTCTACCGTCAACTAAATAACACACATGGTCTTATTTTTGTTGTTTTTTTCTTTCCTTTTCTGTCCAAATCTCTCTCGTCTCTATTTCAATAGAGCTGTTTTCCATTTCAAGACGAGTTTATAAAATTATATTTAAAACAATCAGTAACTTCTCGTTGCTTTCCGCACACCACTCTCTCTTTTAAAATATCCCAGGGAACCCCAGCGTGTAGGTGAGGAGAGTTAATTTCACTAATTAGACCCTCCGGACTTCACGAAAATACACCACAAGGGTTAAATATAATTTCTCTCAGGTTTCTTTGCCCCATCGGAGAAATACTTTCGATGTACTATCTAAGTAGTAACATGAGCTGCTGCCAGGAAGTCAAAAGAAGGCTAGCATTGTCAAAGGAAACATTTAGTAGAAAAGTAACATCTTCTGAGGACCTATAGAAAAAAACTAAGAAATGCATACCTACGTACTAAGTTTCGTGAGATCAATTTCCTAGCAGAAAAATTAGTAGCGATGATACACGTGCACACATACGATTATCTTCAGGTTGTCAGAAAATGAGCCTATTAATTGGAGAATATATAATTCCGAGAATTCCAAAACTATTTCTCCTAAAGCCCACAGTTTATATTAGAAATTCAGATCTTTGTACCATATTTTGATATAAATAAGTCAACATCCTTCCAAACTCTAAAGTGGCTACGGCTTAACGAACGTAGATATTTTCATTCTCTTGTTCTCCTTTTCCAAGTCCTTCACACTTCTGCACCTACCTACCTTGCCTCCCGTTTCAGTTACCTGTCATCATATCATAATCTCTTCAGATGCAGGCAAAATAGCCGCATACTAGCCATACCAACACATAAGACATCATCGTATTCATCATCATACACAATCTCGCTCTCGCGCTTGTGGAATACCCTACCCAGTGACATCAGAGACTGTCGGAATTTAGTAGCGTTCAAAAGCAAGCTTATTAAGCATTTTCTTACTGCGTAGAGTAGGTTTAATTTGTACTTAATCAATAAAAGAAATGCTTCTCTCTTCTTAACTTTTACAATAAACTGTCTAGCTTTTATTAATCAGTTAATCTTTTAGTACTTTGATTTTTATTGTATATGTAAATTTAATATTAATTGTAATTATAATTGTAATTGTATTCTTAATATTGTAGTTGTAATCCCCTGGTAGAGGGGAAGAGAAGGCCTCAGGGTCTTATCTCTACCAGGTTAAATAAATAAATAAATAAATAAATAAATACAAATTTGGAGAATACTCGCACTTCTGACAGATATAGTCCTACTTAATACTACAACTTCTAAATCCAGATCCTACATTTTAGGAATTGGTCTTGTGGAATAAATTAATCCATATACGTAGAAATTAATACAGTCTACCGTCAACTAAATAATGCACATGATCTTATTTTTATTTTTTTGTTTTTTTTTTTCTTCTTTTCTGTCCAAATCTCTCTCGTTTCTATCTCACTAGAGCTGTTTTTCTATTCTAAGATGAGCTTATAAAATTATATTTAAAAAATCAGTAACTTCCTGATGCTTTCCGCACACCACTCTCTCTTTTAAAATATCCCAGGGAACCCCAGCGTGTAGATGAGGAGAGTTTATTTCACTAATTAGACCCTCCGGACTTCACGAAAATACACCACAAGGGTTAAATATAATTTCTATCAGGGTTATTGGCCCCATCAGAGAAATACTTTGGATGTACTATCTCAGTAGTAACATGGGCTGCTGCCAGGAAGTCAAAAGAAGGTTAGCATTGTCAAAGGATGTTTTTAATAGAACAGGAACATCTTCTGCGGACCTATAGAAAAAAAAAACTAAGAAACGCAAACCTACGTACTGAGTTTCGTGAGATCAATTTCCTTGCAGAAAAATTAGTAGCGATGATACACGTGCACACATACAATTATCTTAAAGATTATCAGAAAATCAGCCTATTGATTGGAGAGTATATAATTCCGAGTTTTCCAAAACTATTTCTCCTAAAGCCCACAGCTTACATTAGAAATTTAGATTTTAGTACCATATTTTGATATAAATAAGTCAACATTTACATTAAATTCATAACAGGGTAAGATATGTAAGAAAAACCAGTTTATTATTATAATATGACTCTCGCGTTTTAGAAAAATGGCCTAAAAATTGAACATAATATGGGTTTTCACATTATAATTCCTCTTGGTGTTAATTTTGTGTCCAGATTTGTACTCGAGACTGATTTTGTCATCTCATACTTATAAATTTCATTATAAGAATAAATATGTCCGATTAACTAGAAACTAATAGTATGGACTTAGACATACAAAAGGATATATTATTTTCTTTCCAGAACCGTTAAAATAGATAATAGAGTATTTAGGTTTGGAATGCCCTGTATTTCGGTGGTAGATTTTCTTTCTTTTTTGAGGCTGCTCAATCGAGCTGCCTAGGGCGGAACGTCGCGTCGGTTAGTTGGAATAAGATAGTTTCCTCATTGTTTACGAGAGCTTCCACCTATTTTTTATCGGTATCCCGGCTACCAATTCACTCTGATCCGTAAAAAATCGAGAGTAAAACTAAGAAAGAAACCCACCGAAGAAACAGAAAGAGACAGAATGAGAAAGGGTGAAACGAACGAAAAGCAATCGAAATGGGATAGCCCACCCCTTTTATGTTTCTCCGCACGATGTATCATACGAGAAAGTAGAAAATTGCTTTTTCAGGAACTTGGATGGTCATATAATTCAGAGAGGTATACTTGTGAGAAACCCCTTAGCAGCAGAAGCAGAAAATGCTACAAACAACATCCTAAATAACAGGATTTAAGTGTCAAAGTGGCTGTATTATTGTGTTAGAGGGGTCTAGATTGCAATTTAACTGCAGGAAATAAGTTGGTTCCTACAAACTCACTTAATACTTGCTTGCACATTTCAGAAAGTATGGAGAAATTATTTCGGTATATTTCTAACGTAGGAGAAAGTTCTCTATTTCCTTATGTTAAATGATGACAAGATATTAAATTACTATTTTCAACATTATCTAATTTTAGGATTCAGACCATATGCTTTCACACTCTTATCAAGATTTTTTGCTAACATAGGATATGTTGCCGTCCCTGGAGAGAAATATAAATCATATCATCTGTAATCGAAACAAGAAATCGATCTGGTTGGCGAGTTGGTATAGCGCTGGCCTTCTATGCCCAAGGTTGCGGGTCGATGGCAAGGTCGATGGCATTTAAGTGTGCTTAAATGCGACAGGCTCATGTCAGTAGATTTACTGGGATGTAAAAGAAACAAGATTTGCATCTAAATATGCCATTGTCTGTGCTAGAGTGGAAGACACTAGGCATTACTTTCATATGAATCTTTTATTTCTAAAACCCCACAAGTGACAAAAACAAAACTTTTGGAAAACCAATAAAAACTGTTTAGTTTTATTACTGTTATTTTAATTGTTAAAATGTATTCAACAAGTGATATTAGTTACTAAATATGAGGTTTATTCACAATTAGTTGTATTTTATAATATATATAAAGTCCCCAAAAAATTTAAATTAATTAGGATGTTATGGGGTTTTCCAACAAACAAACTGAAACTAAGCAAAGCATTGCATTTTTTCAAGTATTAGAATAAATGAAAGTAACTATGAACAAACTTTATAATCTAAGTAAAAACTACAATATAAAATCACAAACAATTGAAGTTTTCTTCTCTTGTAACAGACATTTTTCTTATCATAACTTATTTTTTTAGTCTTCGCTTCCACACTCATTACTATCTTTGTTGGTGGTAGGCAATGTGTACAGTTCTGTGTAGAATCCTTACACTTCATCCGGTATGATCTGCAAATTGATTGGTAGCCTCGATCTGTTATAAGCTAGGTCTGTTTGCAGTTCAAACTGTAAATTTTCAACACAAACACTTTTCTCAGGAATTCGAATACTGAATACTTCTGCCGGTACAATGCTGTCCATGAACTCTTTACAAAGAACTTTACCATTTTGTTCATTGCAGTGAAAAAACTCGTTCACCTTCGAAATTTAAATGTACCTTTTTATCCTTTGGTACACCACGGCCATAAGATGAATCAGACATGCTAGATAGCTTATAAAATTTTCGCCACCATACTTTGAAGTTAACCACATCATTAGCTGTGACTCTTTTACCTTGAACTTTAACGAGTTCTCAGTAATCCTCATTAGCAACATTTTCATCACTTGAACTAACCATCTTGTAACAGAATACTCAAAACAGGTAATAATAGCAAGAACAACACTTAATCAGCAATAGACATAACAAAATGCTGATTCGGCTCTGATTGAAATCAGCTGTTGGGTGCGACAGTGCTGCTGTCAGCTAGTGTGGCAGACTAGTTTATTAAAAAAAAACACCATTTGTGATGTTAGTTGTAGGAGTTTTACAATAAATGCATATTTCTTGCCCAACTTTTTACATGTTACACTCATGCTAGATATAGGGTTTCATATCAAAAGATGCGCGTTCATGCTGGCAAACAAAATCCACAAAAAAAAAAGCGCATTTTTTTTTAAATGTCGGTTGTGGCGCTTTTACAATAAACGGTTCATACACGTATATAGTTCCTGCTAATTCATCATCATAATCGTCATCATAACGAGGTAATAACATTTACCGTGTTTCGTTTTCAGGAACTGTTCAGATTTAAATGTCAAGGGTCATCTTCCCAGCACTTGTAGAAGCGTGATATATATGTTTTTTTCTTGTGGTCCATTAACGTTTTTCCCGTTAATAATCTTACCCACATCTCAAATTCCTCAATTCGCCTTGTAATATGAACTTAAAATCCGAGATCATTAGGCGAGTTGAGATATTTGCGATGTGGGTGTATGGGAAAATGTAAAGAATTTCCTGGACAGCTCACGTATATAATGATGAAGTCCTTAGCCAAATGGGTACAGAACGCCAATTAATTTTAAATATAAGACGGAGCGTACCTATGAACATCTTTCTTTCAATATTATCTGATTCAACTCATTACAAAATGTAAAATAGAGCAGTGGCAGATGTGTTGGTTATACATTATATGACAATGGACAGGTTTACATACATGCAGAGCTATACCGGATACCAGAAAGTCTTAAAGTGTTAGCAAACGTGATCGCCTATTTCCATTAAGAATATTTCGCTAGATGAAGATGGGAGAAATTTCTTTTTCATATATTTTTTAAAGCTAGAGACTTGATTATTGATATCAGTAATGATGTATTTAAGATTCATGTTTATATATATATATATATATATATATATATATATATATATTACTGGTTATTTAACGACGCTGTATCAACTACGAGGTTATTTAGCGTCGATGGAATTGGTGACAGCGAGATGATATCTGGCGAGATGAGACCGAGGATTCGCTATTGATTACGGTACCTGAAATTTGCCTTACGGTTGGGGAAAACCTCGGAAAAAGCCCAACAAGGTAATCAGCCCAAGCGGGAATCGAACCCGCGCCCGAGCGCAACTCCGGATCGGCAGGCAAGAGCCTTAGCCGACTGAGCTACGCCAGTGGCTTCATGTTTATAGATTCGGTAGTTTAAGAGTTATTTAAATTAAAAATAATTGGCATATAGGCTATTCAAAATTTTTCTTCTCCTCCAACTTATACGCATCGTGTCTGGTATATTCTTAATCTTTGATCAAGTTACTATGTTCTCATATTAATTATTTTAATGTTGTTTATCATCTGATATTTTCTTCTGTCCAGAACCTTTCTCCTGTTCACCAATTCTTCTTTCTTTATTATGAAGATTCATCTCAGTCAGCAATCCAGCCAATTTATTGTTCAATTTCTGATCAATTTGATCACTACTCTTTCTCCACTTACTCTTTCCAGCACAGTTTAATTTTTTCATTGTGTCTGTGCATATCAAACGCTCCATTATTCTCCAGATCCACATTTCAAAAGCTTCCAGTCGTTTCTTCACTTCGTCGTAAAATCCATTTTTCTGCCACATGCAATGGCACACTCCACACCAAACACTTCACTAGGCCCTCCTTGGTTAATTTTCCAAATGTCCGCAGAAAATGGTCTTTTTCATATTAAAAGCTTTCTAAAGAAAGCTACTTGGCAGCAGCTCATATTACTACACTTCACTGTCCACTTGTTCCAGTGTCTCATTTCGAATTCGCACGTTTAAACCTCGGTTTTCGTCTTGCTTGCATCAGTTTTCATACCATACTGCTCACATCTGTCTTATAGCTCCTTAGTATTTAGTGTCATCTCTTCTTCTGCTAACAAAGCTGTATCATTAGTATTTTATTTTATTCCTCCTACTATCACTCCTCCCATGTTCTGAAAATAGTTGTTCACTAAATCCTCCAAGTAGATATTCAACAGGGAGGTGATGAAGGGCATCCTTGTTGTGCCTCTCTCTCTATTCCACTTCCTTCTGACATTTCTCCTTCTATCCTGATTTTGAATAGTTTAATATAAAGATTACAGCATAGCCTCCTGTCTTTCCAATGTACACCAGTTTTCTTCAGGATCCTCATAAGTTTATTCCAATCCTCTCTGTTAAAGGGCTTTTCAAGTCCACAAACACTACCTACACTTTTTTATTTTTCTCTAGATACAGAGGGTCGTACTGAAAGTCATGAGCAACACACTGCTATATTTCAATTTCAACAATGTAACAAAAACGATTATATGATCATAATCTACACACTTTACACTATGTATTGACATTTTGCGACGTCATTAACTTCTATCATGTGACCACAGGCAATGTTTACAAAATGATCGACAACGATGGTTCTTTTCGATAGCGTGCTGTCATTAGACTTCACCGTGCATACGGAGATGTGTGCATGGGAGTCAGCAGTGTTAGGAGAAGGGTGAAACATTTCGAAGATGGGAACACGAGCATCCAAGATGAGCCTCGTAGCGGTCGCCCTCGAACTGACTTCACGGAACGCAACAAGGAAAGAGTTGATGGGTTCTGGGGTGGATTTCGGTTGAATTTCTTGAAACTGGACAGACCATAAATGCTGTCCTCTATATTCAGACAGTTTTGAAGCTCCATCGTGCATTGCGCGAGAAACGCCCTGGAAGATCATCCTGCAACACGATAACGCGTGGCCTCACACTGATCGTGTCACCGTGGAGAAAATCAGAACATTTGGGTGGGAAACTCTTCCGCAATCTCCCTACAGTCCCGACTTGGCATCTTTTCGCTCCTGTAAAGAGCAGCTGCGAGGCCAATGCCACGAGACGCTGGAGGACATCCGGAAAGCAGTGCGTCAGTGTCTTCGGGAAGATGAAATGGACCTCTACAGCTAGGGAATTTTCAAATTTACAGAACGGCGGGAAAAATTGGTGCAAAGGAATGGAGACTATGTTGAAAAGTGACAGAAAATTCTGTAGATTAAGATGATGTACCTGGTTTGTCTAAAATTAAAAATTAAGATTTATAACAATGGGCTGCTCATGACTTTCAGTATGACCCTCGTATCTTTAACCGATTGTTCGTGGCAATCCAATTGCTTCACTCGTACCTTTTCTCTTTCTGAAGACAAATTACTCTACTTCCAGCTCTCTTCTTCCACCTTACAGTATAAACGTTGATTTCCTATGTGCCACATAAATATTAAAAGGGAAAAGCTTTGTACGAAAACATGTGAAAAATTGATTCAATACTGTAGCTACATTTACTTAGACCGTACAGTTCATTTATTGAAATCAGTTATTTTCTTCCTTGGTTCAGATCACAGTAAGTATATTTTGTGTGAAAAAAATGAAAGGAAAGTTTTCAATTCATGTTTGAGTGCAGAGTAGACTCAATTATTATTTCATTTCCTTAAGTCTTATAAAAAAGAGTATTAAAAACCGCAAACAGCAACATTATTGATAATATGATAAAAAACTAATTTATCACAAAATTGGTAAAATGTGCAATTAAAAAAAGTCATTTTCACGACACTTATTTCAATAGGATTCGAACCACAGACGTGAAGTTCTCAGGCACGTCGCCTTACTAGCCACGTACAGTGTGTCGCAGAAACATTCTGGGGTTATAAACTGCTACAGTGTCGCTGTCAGTTGCCGGAATTATACGAAACTGGTATCATTAGAAAGAGAAACTCAAAAATTTTTGTCCCTACCTCAAAGACACTCGATGTGTGCCCCACGTGTCACGCTGCAGACATCAAGGCGATATTCCCACTCATGCCACACACGTTCCAACATATCTATAGGGATGGACTCGATGGCGGCAGTGATACGAAGTTGGAGCAGATAGTGGAAGCATATAGACAAGATTCTTTATGTGACCCCATAAAAAGAAGTCACAGACGGTCAAGTCAGGGGATCTAGGAGGACAGCTGCAGAAGACATTATCTTGGTTCCCAGCGTTTCCAATCCATCTTCCTGCAAGTTGTTCATTTAGAACATTCCGTACATCAAGGTGCCAGTGAGGAGGTGCTCCATCTTGTTGGAAAAGAAATTCGTTGCCTTCTTTTTCCAATTGTGGAAACAGCCACTCAGTAAACATATCAAGATAACTCATACCGGAGACAGTGTTCTCTTGAAAGAAAAATGTGTCATATACGTTCCGTATCGAAACAGCACAAAACACATTTAGTTTAGGGGAGTCACGTTCAATCTCCAAAATAAAATGTGGGTTCTCGCTTCACCAAATCCTAAGATTGTGCTTGTTTACTTTTCCATTGACGCGAAACGTTGCCTTGACACTAAAAATTAATTTGGCTGAAAGGTCTTCATCATCCGCCATTAGTGTCAATAAATTTTCACAGAAAACATGTTCAGATCATTTAACACAATTTGCTTATGTCCAACAATGCCTTAATGACAAACGAAATAGCGAAAACGGCGTTTTTTCTTTCTTCTTGTGCTGCCATCTATTGTTTCGGGCAACGACAATTATCAATTACGCATTTCCTGAAGTTCTTTGAGCTGTTCTTTCTAATGACACAGGTATGAATTTCGTAAAACACACAGTGACAGAATTATAGCAGTTTATAACCCAGGAATGTTTCTGCGGACACATTGTACATTGCGGTTGGCTCACAGAGTTAATTCTATCACTAGAAGATAATAATAGTAGGCTGTTCTCATTTCAGGATCATGTCGTGTCTGTCTACAATGAGCACGCGGAGTTGTTCTACTTACAAACGTATGCCTCAAAGAACATTTATTTTTGAAGCAGTTATATACTAGTTGAGATAGGTGCTTATTCAACTGATGCATTCCGGTATTTATCTTGCGGCTTATCATTCCTGTGCTCATACGTGACCGCATCATTCACCCTTATCAACAGACATGTGGTTTATAGAGCAATTAATCACAGGACTGCTCTCCCGTGAAACAATCGCAGCAATTTCAACGCCTGGAGAAGAGCAGCACGTGATGGGACGACGACTCTTACTGTTTGTGGTTTACGTAATAATGCACAAGAAATCCAATCGACTGAAGTATGAGAGTAGTAGAGAATCAATATAATAGCCATATTTAGTTAGAGAGAATGTAAAAAAGCGGGTAATTGTAAGATAAGTTTTTAAGAACATTTACAGTAGAATAAGCTAGGTAGGGGACTGGGGGAAATTTCAAGATTGCTAGTATCAAAATAAACAACAAATAGTTTGCCCTAGAAACATTTCTACTGATTATAGATTTTCATAAAGCATTTGATAACGGGATATGTTTAAATCTTTGATAAATTAGAAATTCAAGAAAGCCTAACCTTGCTATAAGTTATAATTTTATTATGATCATGATTGAGTTTAATAATTTAATTATATGTAATTATTATTATTATTATTATTATTATTATTATTATTATTATTATTATTATTCAGAGACCGGAAGTTTAGGCATTATAAATCATTAAAATAGGCAGGCAAAAACGCATTATAAATAGCTAAAATACGCAATAAAAGGCAATTACAAAAACTTTACACTAGACCCACAACCTTGCACTTTCCACAAAGGGATTTCAACAGCACGAAAAGCTGTACATAATTCGAATGCAAATCTAGATTTTCCACTCGATGTTGCAATTACGAAGAAGAAATCTTCTTCCCAGTAGCCTTGGAAAGAGCATTTTTGTGTTTGGTTGTACTGATATGTTGCGTCGCAATGAAAACTGATAGAAAAATATTCTTTAAAAATAACCTTAGACCCGCACTTATTGTTGCCTTGTCAAATAAACACAAGCGATAATTAAAACTTGTTGCAAAGAGAATATGAACTGACTGAAAGACAATAATATACATTCGGATAAGTCACTTTCATTGTAGCGGTTATATAAATAAATTAAAATATACCTGTAGGCAATTTTTAATAATAAATTAATAATTAATAAATAATCAAATAAAGGCAAAAAAAAGCATTTATTTTGTAAATTAGGCATTTATATTCACAAAGGTATAATTCGTACAGATTTACTTTCAAAATGACAAAGGCATTCTGCCAAAGTTCCGGTCTCTGTTGTTATTATTATTATAATTATTACTATTATTATTATTATTATTATTATTATATTAGGCTTATTAATTATTGTAAATTAATCATTAATCTATGTTCTCATTTTATCTCAATTATTTAATTTTTACCATAGTTGTTCATTTTATTATATTAATTTATCACTGTGCTGGACTTTTATTAGCCAATGACTGTTGTCCAGCTCATAAATATCGTTAAATAAATAAATAAATTAATAAATAAATGATTACATAATTATTTTATGGATGTATTGGGAAGATAAAAAGAACTATTGTATTATATTAATTATGTACCGGTATTGTATTGTATTATATTAATTATCTAATGTTTATAGCAATGTAGTAATTTTGTAACATACTGGTTGAGTGGAAGATAAGGCCGAGTGACCTGAACTCTGGTAGTTAAAATAAACTATTTTTATTATTATTATATTCATTCATTCATTCATTCATTCATTCATTCATTCATTCATTTGAATTTTATTAGTGGATATATTGCAGCTTATTTATATTTAAGTAACTCTGTACACACTGCACTAGGTTTTGATTGTTTAGTAAAATAGCCTTCAGTGGGATAACAATAGGTCCATGCCTTATCTGCTTTAATTAGCCCCAAGACGATATCTGTATTTGAACTGATCCATGTAGTCGCTTACCTTTGAAGGTGGTAACTTACGTAAATGCTAAATTGTCTTCTGTTAACACAACTTCATTAATATTATAATAGTACCGTATTGAATCTAACACTATATTCCTTGGGGGGGAGAAACAGTTCAGCTTACATCTGGTCTGTTTGTACTGCACGCTGTCCCTCAAACATCAGCTGTAAGCTGTTGTATTGAGCAAATCTCTAAGCATACTTAGCCACTTCAGTGTGTATATACCAGGACGGAAAAAAACAGGAAGTTTTCAACTGAATTTATGCACATTATCGACTAAAGTTTAAGTAACCGTATAGTCTTTATAACGCTTATGTATAGACACAAAGTACTGAGGTTAATTTTATTTACAAAGGAATTTCAGTGAAGCCATTTTTTCATTATTAATCCAACCTTGGTTCAGTCGACATCATGTATTTACAGAGACAGCTTAACTTTTCCTCCCTCTGATTGCTTCAAACTTTCAGTTAAGGTACACCGGCAAGAATTAAGAATACTATTTACAGCAATTAACTTTCTCTCTCTTGTGACGCCCCCTCTTTCATGATTTGTCACTCAAAGGGTGTTGCAATAAAAGAAGTGAGGCTATTTATTTTGGGGGAACTTGTGTTGTTTCATTTAAACATCGGCTAATTTTGTCTAATTAGTGAAGTTCAGTGTTGAAAACTAAAGATATAAGTTAAATTCGGTTCCGGACAATTGGCCACAGAAAATTGGTAACTGGGAGAATTGGCTACAGAAAATTGGTAATAGGGACAATTCGCCATAGATAGAGAATTTTCCACTAATAGACAATTTGCCACAAATAGACAATTTTCCACAGATAGACAATTTGCCAAACCGTCCATTATCCAAAAATGGGACCGTTGGCATATAACTTTCACGCTGTCCTCCGGTTCAAAATAAGACATCCACCTTTCTCCTTATACAGTCTTAGTGTATCTCGGCTATAACGTTCAGTTCGTCAATATTCCTTGGTTCAGGTGGTAGGTGCAGCTTCCTGGCACGGCGCACAGTTTTTTAATAGATGGTTTCTTCGGTAGGTTCACATTGGCTTCGCTTGCAATACGCTGTAACTCATTTTGAACAATGACAGACGTTGGTTCTCGGGAAGTCCCCGGCCTTGCCTTCATGTTCTCTACACATTCCTTTGCCTTAATTCTTCCCCAGTCTACAGAATGATTCTTGTGTTCAGACGGTTCTTTGACGACACTGCTTCCATCTTCTGATAACGTGACTGTTGCATTACACCCGCCACGCATGTCACAGCGCCAAACAACTCCATTCTTATTTTCTCAAAGCCAAGATATATTAATAAAATTTGTCAGAGCTTCTTTCTGATTTTGTGAAGCGAATTTCTTCCGCCATAGTTCCTAATTAGTTTACAGCTTCTGGATTTGTCTTGTGTTACCATAGAAATATATTATAAATTGTTGCGAATTTGAGTATGCCTTGAATTTTAATGTGTGGCTAATTGATACGAATTTCAATTATGTGGCGAATTGTCTTTGATACGAATTTCAATTATGTGGCGAGTTGCCTATGTCACCAGTTTTCCCAACCCAGTTAAATTTTGTATTCTTTGCCGGAACAGTTAAAACAAAATAAAGACCTATATATTGATGGTGTTTAGGTAAAAAGGCTTAACCCCAATTTTTTTAAATGTTACTTTATTTGCTGTAATTAGTGTAATTAGTTTAAATTTAATTTCAAAACCTAAAGATGTTTCTTGGCAACTATATTTACATTCCTTCATATAAAGTAACTAATAATAATGTGAAGAATGGTACATCATAGTAATAGTAATAATAATAATAATAATAATAATAATAATAATAATGTGTTAAAATTTAATTATAGCTGTTTCTGAAAAAAAGTCTCTTTTGTGGGATAATAAGCCCTTTTATCGGAACACCATCGATATTTCATTTTTTTAAATTTTAGTAGGTTATTTAGCGTCTGAATGATATGAAGGTGATAATGCCCGTGAAATGAGTCCGAGGTCCGGCACAGATAGTTACCCAGCATTTGCTTATATTAGGTTGAGGGAAAACCCCGGAAAAACTTCAAACCAGGTAACTTGTCCCGACCGGGAACCGAACCCGGTCCACCTGGTTCTGCGGCCATACGCGCTAACCATTACTCCACAGGTGTGGACTACACCATCAATATGAAACAATAATGCTTTAGTAATGAAATGAAGGGACGTATCTTGTAATTACCCTTATATTTGAAAAGTTTCTTACATTTCTTAGTACTTTCAAACATTAGTAGTCGAACATGTCGGGAGAATAAATATTTGATTTTAATATATTGAGGATCTTAGTAACTATGTCTGGTTGCCTTACTCGTAATACGGAAAGTAGAACTTCCAAGTTCCTTTCAGGAAGTAACTACAGTAACTAAAATACAGAGAGGGGATAAGAATGGCATTGTTCCTCAGTCCCTTGAAATAAAGAATTTTTACTTGAGAAATTTCTAAAGCATATGAAGAATTTACCATTTTAGTGAAGCTTTAAATCGTAATACTTTAGTGGTTCAAATTTAAATTATACTTTCTTAATTTTTGTGAAAATTAACACCACACATTTAATATTCAAATTTTGATTATTCTTCAGATAGTCATCCAACTTATTCCTACATTTCTTCCAGCGACAAGAGAAGGTCTTAGTTCCTTCTTAAAAGGACGCCTTGGATTAGTTGTGTAGTATAGATGATCAAAACTAACTGCCGCTCTCGCTCGCTGTGTTCGTTGCATTTGTCTTTCGAGTCTCGTCTCGTCATTCTCGTGCGCTTCGAGTCTCGCTCATCATTCTCGAAGTAGCATTTGGTGGGCGTGGAAAGATTTCATAACTTTGAATAACATACATCATTGAAATAAATAACATTATAAATGTTTAAATGAGACAAAAAGACAAAACACAACAGTATCTTAGTTATCAAAATGTTCTGGTTCTATTATATTATATTATCTATGGTTATATAAATATAAAAAAAATCAATTCTGAAATAAATTTGAATTTCTAAGAAACATAAAACATAACGCTAATATCTTTTTAATTGAGATTGCACACTTGATCTCAAACATATGAAAAGAAAATTCCTAGCCTTTTAATAAGGGCCTATGAAGATTGGGGAACGGATTATTATACACTGAAAGGTAGAGATGATGTTTCAAATAGGCTACTTGATTGTTTATTTATACATATATAACAGTTGCCAAAGTAGTTCGCCGGCCCAGATAGCTCAAGCGGTAGGGGCACAGCATGTCTCTATCGCTTGGTCCGAAGGGTTGTGGGTTCGAGTCCCGCCTCTGGCATGGGTGTTGTGTTTGTATTAGTGTAAGTAAAACAAAGGAAACAAGTGAAAACGAAAACAGAAAACCGGCCTCTGGCCGGTCTAAATTAAAAAAAAAAATTGTAGATAAGAGTTCAGTCAGGTATAAACAACTGTGGCGATTCAAGGCTCCTTGGCGTTCGGGACTTCGGGAGTGATCAATCTCGACGTCTCGAAACACTCACAAGCAGTCTTTACGTCAACGACGCGACGTATAGAACATTGTCGTGCGGGTTTTCAGCTTTGCGGGCGCTGTTAATCTTGCTTTCTAAATCGTTGTTCATCTCTACTGTGCAGCTATTTCTACCAGGCCATTCATTGCAAATGTTTTGGCCTCTGTGTCTTTCTTTCAAGACGCATGTGGTTAAGCCCTGGATATGTGGAGGATGTGGCAGCAATTACCATTCATGTTCAAAGAGGGTATTTTCCTTGATATTTGCGCAGTGAGAACGGGGGGGATTGTAATGTAGAGTGGGAATGACTTTAGACAACTTTTCTTGTGTTCTGAATTTTTTAGCTTCTTTCAGTTTGCCTTTCAAAGAGCTACTTATTTTTTTTTCCTTAGAAAAGATCAATTAATATATATCTTCCTACGTTCCAAAATAGCTACCGTTATTAATATCTTTTATTAAGTTGCTTTCTTAGTGCTTGCATATTGAAAGTTTTTGTTCCTTTCTAGCAGTACTGGTTTCTTTTCAGAGTAATGTAAAATCGGAACATTCATTTTGAGACACAGTATATAGCGCGCCCACCTTTAGATTATGTGCATTAAATGAAGGCTACGAAACGGTCAGTTTTCCTCGAACTGTGCTATGTACATCTATTAATTTCAGCGTCACTGGTTCCTTCCGCACAGACACACTGTTAATAATTCCCAGTGAAACGATATTTCAGACACATTTTCATGTTTATTTTATCATGATATTTATTCACAGAATCAAAATACAGGTAAGGAAAAAATGGAAACTTGTATGGAAGACTAAATCTAGTCAGAATTTTTGTGAGTAAACATTATTTATTTTAAGGAAAAAATGAAGTCCGGATGAAATTTGAACTACTGACATAATAGGTACAATTTAGCAATTGAAGATAATTTGATTCTGATACAGTATTTCTATTTACGAATAAATTTAGATAACGTTAAATATTAAACCTTTATTATGCTGATGGTATTCTAAAAATGAATAAATTTAGAATTTATTGTACAACGTGAAATTCAACAGCCTACTAAAATCTCAATCCAAAATCGACTCCGCAATTGCATATTAAAGCTTTTTTTATATTTTTGTAATATGGATTGTTAATTTCATGATCATATTTGTAATTTAAATTTCGATGTCATTAAATTATATCTACAGAAAAAAATTAAAGTTAGTCACTTAAAATTAATAATTTTAGAATCTTATAAGCAAGAAGATGAATTTTTCCTATGATCTCGAAACCAATTAAGGATAATAAAAAATTTATAAAATTTGGATTTTAAAAATGCATTCTCGCGTTATAAAATACAGTTTTCTGTTTATCGTGGTAAAAATGTTATTATATATTTGTATTGTTGTTCGAAATATTCCCTCTAAATTTGCTTGTTACTTTTCTGTACCTTTAAATATAGTATTCTCTGTCGCTTCTTTTCCAAAAAATTAAATTTTACACTTGTTTTCTCTGGTGACAAATCTTTTTTTAGATATTTTAATGAAACTACTGTATGGGATTGTATATTAGTATCATCTTTTCAATATCAAATAGAATTTGAACTGTAACAATTTTATTTGCTTCTTTTGCAATAATAAGGGCAATAGAAATGTTTAAATAATGTACAGTATAAAAATTCAAGATAATTTCTTTTAAAAATATGAGTAAAAAAGGCTTTAGTTTATGTTCATGCAATTATTACAAACAATTTAATTAAGAACATTAAACAATTCACATTTTATTGTAGATATCAAGAAAGTGTGTGATTACAATTTTTCTTCCAAAATTTCGGAAATGAATTACAGTAGAACCTCTATTATCCGTGGTAATGAAGAGGCTGAAGTGAACGGTTAACGGAAAACATCGGATAATTCGTGCCATAAAAGGTTTTCATAAATTAAATGCATAATAAAGTTTCGTAATTTCTTCTGTAGTCTTTCGTTCTAACACGCGAAATAGTGGGTCATCAGTTTACTAATTTAAGTCTGGTTTTCAACAGCGGATTTTTGAAGGCCAAGGAAACTTCTTATGACGGCTCTCTATGGAAAGACAGGAGTAGTAGAGATCCCATGTTATAGTTTTACATACATTATACACTCTATACTTGATTTTCATTAATTCTCGCAGAGTTGTAATTCCAGTCTCGTATTCTGATACGAGATGAACCACAGTTTCCTTTTTCTCCAACCGCTCAATTACTCGCACTTTTTTCCATAGCACAACACGTTTGCTTTTGATACCTGTAGAAGATATTTTGCATAGACGTTATACAGTATGGTCACTCGAACAGTAAGGTTTGTAAAAGAAAAACACTCTCTAGAAAAAAAATCATACTAATATAATGTATAGTATTTAATATTTTTCAGCAAAAAAAAACGAGATAAAGACAGTCGGATAATCCACCAATCGGTTAATAGCGTAACTGATAATCGGGATTCCACCACAGTCTAGTCACGAAACTTGAGTTTGTGAGGGTACTAGAAACAATAGACTGTGCCGGTACTATTTCACATTGTCTGTAATGAGGCGATAGTAGCGGTCCTAGTGTTTAGCAACTTTCTATGGATGCATATTTACTACGTATTGAGCTTTGTGACTGTATATACTAGACTGTGGTTCTACTGTACCGTTAATTAGAAACAACCCTTCAAAAATATAAAAATGCAGCATAAATCACAAAGAATGTATTGTAAATATACCACATTCAATTTCACTAGGACTGAAAAATGCAGAAATACTAAATGTTGAATTGAACTTGTTTATACAATTGGAAAGCTGTACATCCCGCTTAAAATAACAAAATGGTAAAAGAAATCAGAAATGGATGCTGACGGAAACAGAATGTGGAAGAGAATAAGGATGAAAGGAAACAAGAATGTGAACAGTAATGTGAAAGAAAAAAGGAGAAAAAGAGTAGGGCAGAAATAAGGTTAAAATGAGCACAAGGGGAAGGTGGAAGGCACTGTCCGCGCAGCCGGCTATGAGCCTCGCCACCTCAGAGGTCTTGCAACGTCATCCTTCTTCCAAATATAGATCTTTCTTATTTCTTGTGTCGTGGCGCGATTCACCTTATTGAATTTTCCTTAAGGACGTCACACAGTTATAAATCTTCTTTCTCATGTCCGGGCTCGAACTAAAAGCTCGCAGATAAAACTTGCAGCGTGCGTGGTATTCGGGGCTGCTGCAGCATTATTGCTTGTTGCGGGAGATGATCCGGGCAATACATCTCTACTTGAATGGCGCTCTTAAGAAAGGCTCCCCGAGAAATGTGTCGAGCTTAGCAATAACGTGCAAGAGCCTTCATCGATTTATGAAGTTGACACAATGCAAACAGTTACTACTACTGCCATTCTTATCATCATTAATTTTTCCTTACTTCTATGCAAAGCCATTTTGTAGAAGTCTGACGATCGCAAAGAAAAGTCTGTAGTTACATACCTACTAAAGGTACGCCGGGACATAATAATAATAATAATAATAATAATAATAATAATAATAATAATAATAGGAATAGTAATAATAATAATAATAATAATAATAATAGGAATAGTAATAATAATAATAATAATAATAATAATAATAATGCAAATCCTTAGAAGAAGATATTTTTATCAAATCGGTTGCCTACATTAATTATTAACAGTAATCTCACTAGAGGTTTTGATTTATGTAGACAAAATCAAAACTCGAGTGGGATTTAATTGACTATTACACGATTAGAAGAAAATATATAAAGATTAGAAGTAACGAAGTACTCCAATACAATAAAATATTAATTGACTTACGAAAATACAACTGTCTTCAAATGTATTATTGTACCATCTCAACATTACGAATATTACGCTAGATGCATGCTAGATGGCAGTAGTGTGTTATGATTAGCTGTTATCTTGCTATCAGTTGTGCCAACTATGGAATCTTCATTGAACTCTGTAGACAATTACTAGCAATGCCTTCTCGATCTAGATCACGATGGCAGTGTTATTAGTCAAGAAGGCTTTGTTGATTTAGTTTCGTTTTTATTAAAACAGTTGCATTCCACTTCAATTATCCGAATCCCAGTAATCAACGTCACATGACAGATGATTTTCAATAAATCTTAATATTAAACAATCTCTGATACGTGACTATCCATAATATCATATAGCAGAAGCTATAACATAACCTAAATAATATATACTAGTGTTAAAAAAGTATTAATTAACGACGATGACATAAAAATAAACATGAATAATTTTAAAAGGAATAATTATTGAATGTACAATTTTCAAATTTGAATGTTTTAGTGGTTGGTGGTTGATGTTATGTTGGACGTGTGCGTAAAAGAAGTGGAACTCGTTTATGTAGGCCTACATGGTGTATTCCTCAACTTATTCAGGATTTCCGAATGGTGCTCTTCATTTATTTGTAAATAGGATTTCAGGGAAGATGCATAGGTATGACCAGTGATTTTTATTAATTCTTGTTCTTGAATGCCAAAGCGAGTCATATTTGAAACTGCTGTGCATCGACTGGAGTGGTTTGTAATTTTCTGTTTTTTCTTTTGACGTCCAGACTAGCGCAGTTTGAAATGTTGGCAAACAAAGAAACAAATGCTAGGGACGCGATAAAATTGTGCGATAAGCAGCCATGATTGGTATGAAATACGTCCTTCCGTACCGTTTTATTGGTCAAAAGTAGTATGACGTAGTAAAAATGTAATAGTCAATAATACGAATCGTAAATAAATATTACATAAGGTGAATTGAGAGCCATGACATGCACGATATTAAAACTTTTTGTCCAGGACTTATGCACTCACATATCGTCGGCCTACAGGTGAAACACACTAAGTCGAAAATCATAGTTTTGAGATAAGACGATTCAATTATTTGTTGATATGTAAACTGTATTTGCCGCTATATTTACGCATATTTCAACAAATTTTCTTTGCTGGTATCACCGTACATCTACGTTAGTTATAATTTGCAGGAAAAAATTACTAGCCTAATTGTTAATTATTTTCTGCTATTCATATTAAATTAATGTTAGTTGTTGATGACTTAATGTCTTTCTCATGACAGTGGACACTTAAGTTAGTGTGTTTCACCTGACTATTTTAGGCACTGAACAACTAATATCAACAGTTGCTGTTGAATCTCCTGCTTAATGAAAATGGAAATACCCAATGTTTTAGTGTTACTTTTCCTGCAGTTACTGACATTTTATCCCAATATACAATTTACGATATGTTCAGAAGTAACGAAATTAGCTAATACATTGACATAATTGAAATTGTTTTGTTTCGAAAACATATTATGTTTGGTATTCAATCGTTAATATCTGGTGGGTAATCTGAAAGAGAAATAGGGGCCTTACATATGCAATACAGTTCGGTGAATTCGATATTGAATAATTCGTATTAAGGCCTATTACATAGACTAATTCCAATAATATTGATTATAAGATTAATATATTAACGAAAAAGGAAATTTGAATATTGGAGGTCACAATTGACGATTTTATTATTGATAACTTATATATTAATGATTTATTGAATCTAAATTTGAAGGAAAAAAAGTAATGACTCCTTATATTCATATGCAAATGTTACAGTGGTGATATTTAATTGTTATTCCTGTTATGAAGTTTATAAAAGTAGGTATGAACATAGTTAAAGATTGGCTTGATTTTAATTGTCTTTCATTAGATGTAAAAAAAAAACCAACATTAATCCCTTCGTCTTTAACATTATTCTCGTCAACAGTTTTTAACATTATAGTAATGTAAGTTTAGTAATACGTAATTTGGACGTTACGACGAAGTGAAGAGAAAGGACTAGAAGCATTCGAAATGTCAATATGAAAATAATGTTGCGTGTTAAATGGATAAAGAGAATAAGAAAGAAAGCTCTGCTAGAAAGAGTGGTTGAAGAAAGATTAGTGCTGAAACTGATAGAGAAGAGAAAAGGGAATTGGGTAGGTCACTGGCTGAGAAGAAACCGCACTGGAAGGAATGGTGAACAGGAGAAATGTTAAGGACACGAAGTTATCAGATAATAGACAACATTAAGATGAATGGTTGGTATGTAGAGACTAAGATAAAAGAAGAAAATAGGAAAGATTGGAGAATATTGTATTTGCAGTGAAAGACCTGCCCTTGGGCAGAAAACTATGAATGATTGAATACATAATTGTAATTCTTCTGGTTTTAGTTTTAAATGCCTTCCTTTAAAAGTAATCTGCAGTTACGAAATATCTGGAACTTATATTTGATCACCATCTGATCATATTTGTTAGCTATACAGGGTGTTTAAAAAATACGGGGCATAATTTCAGGTATGTATTTCCCACATGTAGACAATCAAAATAGTTCATTACAACATGTGTCCAGAAATGCTTTATTTCCGAGTTATGGCCTTCACAACATTGAAATTCACCGGAACGTTTTTCTTTCCGCAGGTCGTTGTCATTACAGAAGATGTTCAAAATGTCCACCTCCTGCTTGAATACAGACCTCACATCGATGTCTCATTGACCTGCGAACACGATCCCAAACTCCAGAAGTATTGCGTATGTTCTCAGAACATGCCACAATTCGATTCCGAAGGGATTCCAAATCAGGCACCGGAGACGAATAAACCAATGATTTTAAATGGCCCCATAAGTAGAAATCGAGAGGGTTCAGATCAGGTGAGCGTGGAAGCCAAGCAATTGGGCCACCTCTACCTATCCATCGATCAGGAAACCTTCGATCCAAGTACCGGCGAGCCGTACGACTGAAGTGTGCAGAAGCGCCATCATGCAAGAAGTGAATGTGTTGACGATTGATCAGTGGAGTGTCTTCTAAAACATGAGGTATGGTGTTTTCCAGGAAGTTTGTGTACGCCTGTCCCGTAAGTCTGTTTGCAAGTACATGGGGTCCAACTAATCGATCACCAATGATACCGGTCCTCATGTTGAGGGAGAACCGCACCTGGTGATGAGATGGAACAGTTGCACGTGGGTTTTCATACGCCATACATGCTGATTGTGGAAATTTGTTATGCCATCTCGTGTGAACTGTGCTTCATCTGTAAATAATACTAAAGCAGGAAAGTTCGGATTTACACCACACTGGTGCAAGAACCACTGACAGAACCTAACTCGTGCAGGGTAATCTGCTGGTGACAGGGCCTGTACACGTTGCAAATGATAAGGATACAATTGATACTCTTTCAACAGTCTCCAGACAGTCATATAAGGAACATTGACTTGCAACACTACCCTTCGTGTGCTGATAGAAGGAGTCATGTTCACAGCTTCCAGAATCTCCTCCTGCACTTCTGGAGTTGTAGATCTTGGTCGTCCCCTTCCCAAACCAGAAGAGTTAAATTTTCCATACTCGCACAGACGGTAATGGAGACGTACAAATGTCTTCCGATCTGGACATTGTCGCTGTGGGTACCTCTCCTGGTACAAACGACGAGCCAGCGCAGCATTACCGTCCGCCTTACCGTACATGAAGTGTATCTCTGCCAGCTCTTGATTTGAATACCTGTCGCACAGTCTAACGCCTACACAACACTGAATGTAACCTTCGCCTCGGAATGAACTGTCAGAGTGCCCTCTTAATGTCTCCTTTGACAGCAACGACCTGCGGAAAGAAAAACGTTCCGGTGAATTTCAATGTTGTGAAGGGCATAACTCGGAAATAAAGCATTTCCGGACAAATGTTATAATGAACTATTTTGATTGTCTACTTGTGGGAAATACATACCTGAAATTATGCCCCATATTTTTGAAACATTCTGTATATCACATTACGTAAAACTTTAAAAATACGAGGCGCATCCAGAAAGTAAGTTTCCCTATTTTTTAGAAAAAAAACACACTTTCAGGAAAACATTTATTGGCAACAGGTACAGCAATGTTTCAGCTATTTTTCAACATAGCCACTATCAGAATTGAGACACTTGTCGCCTGTGAATGGAACTAGCGTGTGACAGACGTCCTCAGCTCTTCGTCGTTGCCAAAACGCTCACCGGAGGACAGGAATTTCTTGAGGTGCAAGAAAACTTGGAAATCGCTGGGAGCAAGATCAGGACTGTAGGATGGATGATGAAACAACTCTCAGTCAAATACCGTCAAAACAGCTGCTGTGCGCCGAGCCGTATGTGGACGAGCATTGTCATAGATGAGCACGACACCTGCAGTACGCATTCCACGCCTCTTGTTTTGAATGGCACGTCGCAATTTTCGCAGTGTTTCACAGTAACGGTCAGCGTTCACTGTTTTACCTCTTGGAAGGAAGTCAATGAGCAAAATGCCCTTCCTGTCCCTGAACACCGTGCAAATCACTTTCCGTACCGATAGCGTCTGTTTGAATTTCGTCCTGACCGGAGATCCACTATGCTTTGTGCATTAAAGAACTTTATCACCGACCGAACCTCACAGGCGGCGGGACCACTGCTGCCACGCTACTGGCACCAGGCGGGACCTGTCCAGCTGGCATATGATTGATACGTCATAGATTTGTTACGCATGTGCAATTGACACTGCTAATTACGTTTACTTTCAAGGGGAAAAAATCGGGAAACTTACTTTCTGGATGCGCCTCGTATGTTAATGTTCGTCGTTTTTAACAATCAGTATTTTATGTAAGTTTATTTAATCCCTTTTTAGTCCACCATACAATATGGAGAATATGGAGAACTACAAGGACAACAAGAACAACGACAAAAATAAGCAGAGGAATGTAATGATAACTATTGTAATATATGAAAAACAAGGGGAATATAAAGAACACAAAGGGAATACAATGAGAATTAGAGAAAGGCAAGAATAACAGAACAAATATACCGATGACAGGAGAAATATAAGGAGAACTTGAGGAATACGGGGACTTAAAGTAGGACAAGAAAAAGCTATGCATCTGTCGACAGGCGATAGCACCCGGACATAGTTATACCACAGTCTAGTATATACAATCACGAAGTTTGAGTTTATGAGGGTACTAGGAACAATAGACTGTGCAGGTACTATTTCGAATTGTCTGTAATGAGGCGATAGTAGCGATCTTAGTGGTTAGCAACTATCTATGGATGCATATTTACTGTATGTTGAGCTTCGTGACTGTATACACTAGACTGTGGTTATATGCAGCACACTAAAGCTATAGACCTGAAATTTTTATGACATGAATTTGAAGAAAATTGAGGTAAAGAAACAAGAAATGTAGGGTTTTTGTGGAATGAAATGTAGCCTATAATACTGAGGGGAAATAGTGTGATTCAGGGAGAAACCTGATGCTCCGATCCGTTCGCTCGCCATCAAATATCACTCTTATCAATCTAAGCCGATTTCGCGGAATGGTAAGTCTGCGTTCTAGGACTAAGCTACCGGAAGGGTTCCCTGAAATGTTTTGAGAATGAGGTAATTTTCTCCTGTCTTTCCTAAATGTTGCACAGTTTCGTTACCGCCCCGTAGGGCAGGAGATGAAGTAAGACAACGTTTTAGAGCGGGGTGGCTGCTGGTATCATTGCCGTTTCAATTACAGCTTCTCGTTGCTGTGACAGCAGAGACGTGGAATGAGGGCGGATGTCATCGGCAGCTTAAAGGCGAGGGAGGAGTTTCAGTATAGGCGAGCGAACCTTGGGAATGCAACGGATAATGTTTACATTTTTATTTTCTATATTTAACAGCTTTACCTCAAGGTATTTGCCGATTATGTGGACACAGAGGAGATGGCATTCATATTATTCTGGAATGTCAACCTACAAAAGAAATTCGGATGATATTTATAAATGAAAAATTCGTACTTATGAATAAAGAAATAGCTATAAGAAAACTCATGAATAATAGTAAAAAAAAGTTACAAAAGCAAAAAGGTGTATATCTCTTTTCAGTTAAAAAATGAGAATTAAAAGAATTAATTAAATAACTAGAATTGAATAAGATAAGATTTAATAAGAAAAAAAGATTAGTTTTTTAGTACTGTCTATAATTGTAATAAAACGTATATATTCAAAAAAATGTAAGTAAGAAATAATTAGAAAAATATGTTTATACGCTTATTTATAAAATGAGTTGAGTCTTGCACAAAACTAGACGCAAGTGCAAAGAGAAAACATCTTATATTAAATATTTAACTTTTAGAAAATGTATTAAAAATTGCATATCTATGTGTAAAATTATAAAGTGTGTAGATGTAAGTTTTTAATTATATGTATTATGGATTTGAGGGAGGTGGGATATGATGATAGAGACTGGATTAATCTTGCTCAGGATAGGGACCAATGCCGGGCTTATGTGAGGGCGGCAATGAACCTCCGGATTCCTTAAAAGCCAGTAAATAAGTAAGTAAGTAATTGAGTAAATAGGATGTGTGTACTTTTTCTTTGTACTATAAATAATAAAAAAATCGATATCCATATTTAACAGCTCTAAAGTCCCGTGGCGTAGTGTCGTGGTCTAAGAAAGGCATCATGACTAGGGCACTCGTTAACGTTCGAATTCTCATGAGAAAGGAATTTTCTTATGAAACTTCTACCAGTGTGTGAAACCGATGCCAATCCAGCATCGTGCCAACCAAGGTTACCTCCGTTCTGGTTAGGTGATCGTTCACTTCTGTTGAGGTGTGTGGACGTGAAGTCAGGACTGGCTGATCGGCCTTCGCCCTTCATGGGCTGTGTTCGCCACATATTTAACGCTTTTCTTAAGCAATGGATTATGTTGAATGTAGCACAATTAACATGATCGTCAGTTGATTGATGTAGTGATAGACCGATAATAACAGGACGATTTCGATATTTTCACAGACATGCGTCTACAGCAGTCTTGCGATGGCGACTAGTACTTCAGAGCGAGAGCTCCTTTCTGCCCGCTGCGCGCGCGCGGAGCTCTTTTACCTGTAAACATTGCTAAAGGATGTACAGATCTTAGAACACAGCGCATCATGACGGAACTGAAGCGCTTAAAGCTTTCAAGGAAGAGTGGAAGATAAACGAACATGGTGATGAAGTCCGGTGTTTGTTGTGTAAAAATATATCATTTGCAAAAAGTAACATAAAACGGCATTATGAGATGCAACATGAAAAAAATGTATATAGCCATTATTCAGGAGAAGAGAGAAATAAATTGCTTTCGGTATTGACATCGAAGGTAAATTAATTTACATTTGGGTCAGTAGACTGTATCTAGATTCCTTTTATTTCTTTATTTTAAATGTATTGTTGATGTTTTATTTGTTGCTTGTTTCTGGATATTTACTTTTATTAGACTACGTGTTTCTTTAATTTAGAAATAATATTTTATCTTTGATTGCACTTTAACTTATACTATTATTAAGCTCAAAAAGCTAATTCACTTTTATTCCAATAACTATTTTCAGGATTTTGAGCAAATATGAACTAAGCATTTCGAAAATTTTGATGCAAGGAGCTTTTTTAGTAACGTCAATATATAAATATACTTAAAAATATAATTTCAAAACTATTAGACCTAATTGCACCAAATTTTTTACAGATGATATTATTATAGATCTGTTTATATAGTTTAAATTTCACAAATTTTGGCCAAAAATTGTGGAAGTTTTAAAAATCATACATATCCCCTTAAATGATTGACCCTAAAAATTACGATGGCTCTCAATATTTTAATTTAATTAATTTGTTTTTTCGTATTGCGTGAATCTCACAAATCGCTCTAAGAAAACTCATTACATAATCACGACTGGAGAGTAAGGACTAC
Source organism: Periplaneta americana (assembly GCF_040183065.1). Taxonomy (NCBI): domain Eukaryota; kingdom Metazoa; phylum Arthropoda; class Insecta; order Blattodea; family Blattidae; genus Periplaneta; species Periplaneta americana. The sequence goes on from NC_091133.1 coordinate 61,997,536, forward strand.
ATTTTACAATCACACAGTCAATATACTTTATTTCAATCAATACTGTCATTATTATTTTTTTAACAAATACTCAAAAGTACTTAGAGATCACACACGTCGAGCAGGTAGACCCTATTAGTTTCTCCTAACCAATGAAGTGAAGTATTTGCATAATAAATAATTTCTGTTAACAAGAAAATGGTTCACATACAATTAACTTTTCCTATTTCTCTTTTTGTTCCTAAAAAACCCTTTCCTTTGCGATTTGTTTATATATGTACATGCATATTAAATAACTGAATAATTAGCCCTATTACATAGCCAGAAATTTAGTAACGCAAGTTATTGTAATAATTGCTGCCTTTATTCGCTGAATGTGCATGTACTGTACATCCCTGTTGTCTACGTCAAGACGCTATGTAGCGGATGCGCTATGCCACTGCCATCGTGATCTAATACAGGCCGTAAGGCAGACCACGTGACTCGCTTAACAGCTGATCGCGAAAGGCGGTCTTTCAACCATATGAATTAGTTGCAGTGCATGAAGAATAACATATATTTCTCTGAAATGCAGTGTAATTGCGTCAGTAAAATTTTAAACAGTGATTGTGAGACACTTGAGACACAATTTACTTGCAATTTAAGGTATAATATTATTTTTGGTGTGAAAATTACGTTGTTGCAGGCAAAGTTCGTATGTGTAATACCTGCCTTTATTTCGATTAAATATTGCGTCCTTATGTGGTTAAGTGAAATTTTGGTCTTATAAACAGTAGGCTATATATGTTTAATAATATATACGTGAAAGTGAAACATTGACTGGCATGTGAAGTAAGTTGTGATTAGGCCTAAGTGCAGCGTTACCGATGTTACTCTTGTCTAATCCATTATTGCTAGTTTACCGTATTTGTCTTATTAAATTTAAATTATTGCGCCCTTTTTATTTGTGAATAACCTACATTATACGAGTAAATAATACGACGTTTGATAATATACACAATTTGAACTAAAAACGAGATACATATAGTATATTACGAAAAATTATACCCTATAGTTTTCATTACTGTTACAGTATCTAGAATTGTGATTAGTTGAAATAAAGCACTCATGCTTCATTACGAAATTCTTACACATTCATTTATGCACGTTTCAACAATTTTCAGTTGCATCGCACGCATAGGCCTATTTTAATGTGTTGAAGTTATAGGTTATGTTTATTCTATCAGTACTTGCCTTATTTCCATATTCGCAATTATGCATTATAATTAAGCATAACGCTACGTATAACTTATAAATGCAATTTGTCTACACTTCAATTGTATTTATTTGTTTCAGACGGTACTCCAGTCTGAAGTCTGATTAGTTTAATATGTTACTAGGGCTAAACTAGCGCTGAGGTAGTTCCCTTCGTATTCATACATCTTGCATATACAAATTAGTTCGGTTCGTTCAGGATTTTAATATGCCTTGCTTATAGGATCAAATGCATCTCCACAAAAAATAAATTCAACTGTTTTCAGTTCAGAAATTACCGGAACTATACCTCAGCGCTACTAAGTAATATAACGTATGTACATTTCATAGGAGGGACTGTGGTGAATTTTCTACCTATAAGTAAGGACGGTAACCGTGTTCTGAAGTTCATCCTAAAAATATATCCTTCTTTATTAAATCTCAAAACAGTTTTCGTTCTCAACTTTAGCCTAAAATGTTGACGCAGATAGGTTATGTTAACATGGTAAATTCTCTTCACATAAAAATAACACAGTTTTATTTATTATTCCTGCCACATTATGTAACACATAAATGGAACTTATGCACATATTACATTGAATAAAGATTTAATTGTATTATTTATTTGTTCCCTATTATACTGGGTTGTAATGAATTGTATTTATCTAATCTACCAGATTAACACACAATTGTACATACACTAATTTCATAGGAGGGACTGTGGTAAATTTTGTACCTACAAGTAAGGAAGGTAGATGTGCTAAATTAAAATCACAATATAAATAATTCTTCTTTATTAAATCTCAAAATAGCTTCCATTCCAAACTTAAAATGTTGATGCAACCAGCTTATGTTAACATGTAAAACTCCGTTCACATTAAAATAACACAGTTTTGTAATTATTTCTGAAACATATTACGCAATAAGAAGTGTGAAGGGGTCTTATACACACATTACACTAAATAAAATTGAGCGCCGACACGCTATAAAGTAAAATATTTCACTCAGCTCCGTATACTCAAATAGAAAAGCCCGACTCATCGAGTGACGTCACACAACCTGCATTACGGCCTGGTCTAGATCACGATGGCAGTGGCTATGCGCTCGATCAAGGTCGAGCTCTTCTACCATGATTGGGAGCTAATATGGTCTCATCCCTGGTCTATAGCATCTCGGATACTAAAATAGAGTTGCTTTCTACTTTTCAACCCTCTGTGTATATCTGTTTCTCCTAAACCTAAACTATTCAAGAGATTTCATTCATATTCAATATCTTCGAGTAAATTTAAATGGAAGTTTACATATCTAAAAGATAATAATTTTCACTGATTAACTTCGTATCTTCTTTACTGTGTTAAATACTGAACGTTACAAGGAACAAATCACAGCCATAACCAAACTGCACAACAATTCAACCTGCGCAGAACACATCACAAACTCCAATTACAACTACAGCAACATAGACACTGACATGAAAATACTACACATTGAGCCAAAAAAAAAAAAATAATAATAATAACAGAACTTGACACTTGAACAATATGAAATTTACAAACATACAAAAACACACCCCCAGCAAATCCTGAACACTCAGTTTCAAAACACACACCCTTTTCGACACAATCACGAACACATCCCACCACAACAGGAAACCAGAAGATAGCGCGGGACCTTCACTAGGCTTCCGAAAATGAAGAATATCACTTCGAAACTGGTCAGGCAGGTAATTTCCTCAATTAACACAGTAAAGAAGATGTGAAATTAATCAGTGATTAGCTTACATGTGTTAAAAGTGTATGTAGAACAATGAATAATAATTTTGTATAAATTAATTAATCTTTACTTATCAGAAAACAAATATAGATTTACTCTAAATTTTCTGTAACTCTTTTCTTATAATTTTTCTTCCATAAAGTCAACACCATCATCAACATTTACGTGAAAGATCTTTTGGCCTCTTACGTTATAAGTTATAGGGCTGGCGATTTCCGATCCTGAACTTAGAAGTTGACTGTTAGCATTCACTATTGATAACAAGCAGAGAAGATCATAAATAATACAGTTTAAGAGTACTATGACGAAATTGACCAATGAGAGTATAATAAACAATGTCAGGTAACGCGACCATGTGGACTATGAGCCAATAATAATTTCACCACATTCCAGCACTTAACCCGACTCTACTTATGCGTATTGTGAGAACAACATACCGGCTATGTAAGATCTGTAAAAGCAATGTTTTGTGTCGGAATCCGGTTAAGAAAGATTTTCTTGGTTGAGCCACAAACTTGATTGTCTCTGGTCTCTGCGAGCTGTCGGGGTGTAGGTGAAGACTCTTTTGGTAATCTATCCCTTTCCATACGTTGTTTGCTGATACGTCTCAATGCCCCTTGATTATCCAAGGTATCTTAAGTTTCTTCCTAAGATATCTAATTCTTTGGTGGTCTAGTCTAATGAAGCCAAGTAATGGCCTTAATAGGCTAATATATGCCTCTACAAATTCTTATAGTTTTCTTTTATTTAAAAATCCAAATTTCACTGCTAATAAGTCACTGCTGTTTTTGATGTGACGTTGTGTAATTTAAATATTGTATCCACGTTCATTTATTGGCAGAAGTGACTTTTTATAGGCCTATTCTAAAAATTAAGATGTGCCTAATTCTGTTTTACCTCTAATTGAGGTTCTGGTTGCTATGTATAGTAGTGGCAAAAAAAACCGGACCGACGGAATAATCAAAGTCCCCGAAATGAGCCACTGCGCGTGCCACGCCCGCATTCACAAGATAGCGAGTAATCTATTGAAATTGTTGTAGTTTCCACTGCTGACGTAGCCCATTTCGAAAGCCATTAGAAAATAAGCTGGTAAAATTCATGTTCTGGTAAAATATCGCTGCAATCGTAAAGTATTGGGAATAAATTTGAATAAGGAACAAAAAACGCTTCCTTCCCACTCAGGATTCGAACCACGAAAGTCTTAGTTACCAGTCTATCACGCTCTGGAGTGAACAAGGCTCTGAAATCAGCTACAAGGGTCGGTCCGGGTTTTTTTTTTTTTTTTTTTTTTTTTTTTGCTACTACTGTACATCTATTAATATCAGGCAGTAGCTTCATCTCACTTGGCGTGTAACATGTAGCTAATCGGCGATGTATGCAATGGAGGAGGGAAAGGAATTGGCGTCCCTACTCCAATATCTATTGACCCAGTTGCCTCACAAAAATTGGTACCTTGTTGATATCACTTGTGAGGTTCAGACTATCCTCGGGAAGTGACTAAACAATAAATCTATTATTTAATAAACTGTTCTTTTATCTATTCATCTATTTCAGTTTCCACTCTTATATTTCTTCCACGCTTTGTCATTGCTTTAGATTTTGAGGCGGAAATTTTCATACGTACAAATTTTGTGCAGAAGGTATGCTGTAATTTCTCGGTGATCTTCAGAATTTGCTAAAAGTACTTGAAAGTTGGCATATATCGTTTTATGATGATGTTGATTCTATAGGTAAAGTGATAAGAATTCTTTTCTCCAACAACGCGAATGTTATAAATAATAATAAAGCTATAAATTTATGCGTCCGAATAAAAATTTCTTCAAAGTTTTACTTACGACTAACTTTGTAAATTTAATAATAGTGTAGCCTTATAAAGTAGAACAATAAAAGGAATCTATCATTTTATAAACATTTTAATAGGTTAACATTCTATATTCATTAAATTCTTAATTGAATCGTCTTCACTCTTTTCTTTGGTCTTGGCGGCGTCTCATTTGAACGGATACACAATGCTAATATATCGAAATATCTATCACATGGCTACGTTTCCCTTTCCTGACCTATTGGTCGTCTTTTATTTCCATCAAACCCCGCATCCAGACCCATGATATATGAGCATGAATAAGAGCTACTCGACAAAAAAGTAACTTAGTAAAGTTAGTCTGTAGTAGCTTATAAAATAAAGCAAAAGATAGACTCCATTTTCTATAAAATAAATTTACCTGAGTGTGCAAGATGCAGTTAATAACTTGTTCCTTTCTTGACATACTATTTGCCAGGTGTTACTGCATTTAATAAGCGGTTACTTTTAACGATGATGTATTAAATACAATGTTATCTAGTGCCAATGGAATTTGTTGTACCCGAGATGTTATCTGGTCAGATGAATCCAAAAATTCGGCATGGGTTTAGACCTACATGACATTCCCATTATATTGGGTTATTCAAAAGTAAGCTACATTTTGAAATAGATATAACATTTAAAAAAATTGACGTATAGGCCTACAGAAAATGGTAACACATTTGTATGTATCGAACAAAGAGATTTGTTCATTTATCACATTCATTTGTTTTGGTTAACATGATAACAGGTTTTGTTTATAATGTGCCAAAAATAAATTTATTGCTTATTAAATTTTTAAATCGCTATCAATGATTATTTTTTAAAATACTCGTCTGATTGAGGTTCTGGCTGATATGTACATCTATTATCGGGCAGTACATCTCACTTGATGATATGTGTCGGAGGAAAAACAATTGTTTGTATACATCTGAAGTCTCACTAGTGTAATATGTAGCTAGTCGGCGATGTATGCAATGGAGGAGGAAAGGAACTGGCCATCCTACCCCATTATCTCCTGGCCTAGTTGCCTCATAAGTGGTTCCTTCTTGATATCACTTGTGATGTTCAAACCTGTCTTCGGACAACAACCTATTAAATAATAATAATAATTTTAATAATAATAATAATAATAATAATAATAATAATAATAATAATACTTTATTGCCAGAAAAAAAGATACATATTGTTTTTTTTTTAATATAAGAACTCTCTAGCACCCCCAGAAAGAGTAAGTTACATACTCGTGCTCAGGAGGCATTCCACATATATTAATGTTAAGACATTTTATTGAATAACAGAATAAAAAGTAATAAGAGAAAAAAAGAAGAAGAAAAACACATATCACAATAATTGAACTTTAAATTTTCTCTGTTAACAGCAAATTTTTAATACTTTTTTAAAATAAGGAGCATTAGCAAATTGTTTGTTTGGGAATTTATCTGTTATGTTATAAAGCCTTGAACCGAAGTTGCTACTGTGATTATATGCTACAGTTGTAGTACATTTAGGAACTGTCAAGCATGTCTGATTTTTTAGTTTTATATTTATGTGAATATAAATTAATTATGTTTCGGTTTTTGTGTACGAAATAAAATAGAAATAGAAGATGATAAGGCCTACTAAGCACATTAACACCAGCACACTAACCACAACATGCATAATCTTGAATGAAAAGTAATTATCGTAAATTACGTGTTTAAGCACTGAATTTAACTAGGTTACAAGCAGGCTAGACTGAGGGAAGATAACAAAGAACGTTAAAGTGTTGTAGGAACATCCTGTCAAACAGGTATATGGTAGTAATTAGCATGCTCCAACCTCTCTCATTACTGATTGACAAGGTTCGTCCTAACGTTTAACCTCAACGCTAGAAGTTTTCTTCTGTATAAGAAGACAGAGCATACCTGGTTAACGAAAAGACCATCTCGTCCTTTTCTTTAATTATTGAACGTATAAAATCGTTATGAAACGGTGCTTTAACTGCGGAAACACAGAAAAGAAAAATGCGGTTTCAAGTTTTGACAGTGTCCTTTCTTCGTGAGTTTATATAGTACCTTATTTCTCAATTCAGTGACAAAACTGAGCGAATTTAAACTTGAAAAGAGATTAGGGAGGAATTGAAGAGTTTTGATGGATAACTTGTGGTGTTATCCTATACCAGAAAGGTGAAAAGAGTCGGCAGAACGTAAAATCCCTCTTCTCGAAACAATCCAACTTGTTCTTGTTAACCTGATTAAGGACGGGGACCCAAACGGAATTAATTTAAGGGTCGGTGGTATATAGAGAAGACCAACTTCAAATTGGATTCGGTTTACGCTCCATGTGACGATTTGCCATGGGGTTCGTGGTACGTCCTCCCGCACAAAGGGGCGATTTAAATACTCTTCGAGCGTGCGGATCCTTTTTCTTTTTCGTTATACAAAGACGACAGAGTATTATGATGCTGAAAAAAATATACCTACTTCGAGATTTTCATAGAAACATATATTCATAGCATTTCTCATACAGCCCCTTCGTCTCTGTCTATGTCTCCGTCTGTATAGTTCTCTCTCTCTCTCTTTCCCCCCCATCCCTCCCTCCCACCTCCCTCCTCCCTCCCTCCCTCTCATCTACCTTACAAGTTTGTTTTCCATTACATATGGTGTTTATGAATTCAAAATTGGTCGAGTGTCCTGTTGTAGATTTAAGCGTACAGGGTTGTTTCCGATCTCTGATAACGAATTTAAATGACGTCATGTGCGTCAGGAATCACACAGCGTATTCCAAATCTCACCGGACCGGTGGACAATAACGACGTCACGCTGCAGCGAAATAGAAACAAAACTGCTGGAAGGTTGGATGGCTGTCATGGCGGCTGTACAAATTGTTGTCCGTGCTACGCTAGCAGGATTTTGCGAAATTTTCGTACTATCATCTCGTATTGTATTGTATTGTATGGTATTTATTAACATTCAATGGTATTCATACATGCTTACAGCTAGAATATGGAACAAGTCAAAAAAACTTAATACTATTATAAAATCTTAATTTATAGTCACAGTCTAGATGAAATATATATAGACGAGATTTACAATATAGTCTACTAGTACAACACAAAGTTTTAGTATCAATTTCATGAAGTGTTATTGACTGTCATGAATTCACCTACAGAATAGAAGGCGTGAGAAATTAGGTACTTCTTTAATTTGGCCCTAAATAATTTTATGTTTTGAGTTTCATTTTTTATATCGATAGGAAGGCTATTAAAAATTTTTACTGTCATATAACGCACTCCTTTTTGATAGCACGATAGACTTGCCGATGGAGTATGAAAGTCATTTTTTGACGTGTATTTATGCTATCAACTGTTGAATTAGTTACAAAGTTTTCACGATTACATACGAGGAAGATTATTAATGAAAAGATATACTGACAAGCCATGGGCATTATTTGTAGTTTTTTTGAAAATAGCCCTACACGATTCCCTAGATTTGGCACCTACTATTATTCTAATTACTCTTTTTTGTAATAGAAAATAATATATTGTTACTATCTGTGGAATTTCCCCAGAATATTATTCCAAAACTTATTACCGAGTGGAAGTATGCAAAGTATATTGTTTTTAAGGTATTGATATTTACTATCTTTTGCATAGATCTAATGGCAAAACAAGCTGAATTTAGTTTGGGGGTAATTTCTTTAATATGATTTTTCCAATTTAACACATTATCGATTTTTAAGCCAAGAAATTTGGTTGTTGTTGTTGTTGTTTCTAATAGGGATCTATTATTAATTATTGCGCTAGAAATTTGTGAGGTTGAATTTGGACAGGATTTAAATTGAATTATGTTAGTTTTGTTACAATTTAATACCAATTTATTGACTGAGAACCAGTCACATATTTTAAAGAGAATTTCCTCTGTTGAGGATTGGAATTTGTTGGAGTTATTGGCTGTAATTACTATACTTGTGTCATCTGCAAATAATATGGGATGACCTACATCTTTTATAAGGGGGGCAAGATCATTTATAAACACTAGAAAAGGTAGGGGACCTAATATTGATCCTTGAGGAATTCCATTATTAATAGTTCCCCATGTCGATGCAGATTCAAAGAAAACAGAGCATAAACAATTTATTTCTTCAACCAGTAATAATAACTGGTCCGTTGCCATGTTCGTTCATAAGTCATTAACATATTGTTTTTGCGTTGTGCTCATTACAAACAATACAGCAGAACCAAAGCAGAACACACCGCCATGACACAACAGTGCACGATGTCATTCGTCTGCTAATTCCCGTCCTATACAAGAACCAATCAGATTCACTGATGGCGGCTGATGGAGACTGCCACCACCTCTGCAAGCTGATGGAACCGGTGCGACACCGGTGGAGCATCAGTGACGTCATCGGTGAAATTCGGAACACCATGATGCCATCAGATTGCTCAGCGCTGAGATTCGGAATACGCTCACACTGACAGCTGAATTGCGGCGAGAGGCGACAAACCAGTAGTGAGTGATTTCATTATCAGAGTGCATGGTGTATCATAGTAGCAATGCCCAAGAAAATCGAGCCTTTTTGGGAGGGGTACATACAACTCTTTCCGATGCCAAGTACTGTCAGTGAAAATCATAGGAGCCTTCATTATTTCCAAGAAAGGCATCTTGTGTGTACCTAATAAGACTGGCAAAGCTCTGATGGGATTAATTTCAGAGTGGAAAAAGCAAGCAAATCCACCCCCCGTCAAATTCGCCGCACCCCACGAGATGATACAAATTAATTCCATTCGAGGTTTACCTTTCTTATTAGGTACACAGAAGATGCCCTTCTTGGAAATAACGAAATCTCATTTATTGCAGGCTTCTTTTATTTTCTCTTAACTGTACTTGGCATCGGAAAGGGTTGTTACGTACCCCTCCCAAAAAGGCTCGATTTTCTTGGGAATTTCTGCTGTGAGTCGCAGTGCACTCTGACTATGAGATCACTCACTACTGGTCTGTCACCTCGCGCCACAGTTCAACTGTCGTGTGACTCCTGACGCACATGATGTTATTCAAATTCGTTATCAGAGATCGGAAACAACCCTGTATAAAGGAACTGTGTTCGTTATTGGTTTGACCTCTGACAATATATTTTTTACATCCTGTAACATTTCCCTCGTGAAGAGGTCCAAAGTTTCTATTTAGGTTGCAGATAACTCTTTGACGAAAAAGGCAGAGATATAAGTATGAAATTTCAGAAATTACACGATACGTTAATGGATGTAAAATGGTTAAGCAATTTATGTAAAATATCCTTTGTCGTCACGTCTTAGAAGGAATGATTATATACCTAGTGTTCCAAATAATTAAAGTTTTATTTTAAATGTACCTATTTGTTTGCAGGTAGGATTTTATATTTATATAATAACTCCAATGAATAATAAACAGTTCATTAAAGAAGTGATTATAATGTTATGATGTCATTTAGCATATTCAATTTTAATTTTAGAGTAGAGCTATAAGATTTTAGTTAACAGTGATTTGATCATCTACACATCTCAAAGCATATTATCTTGAGCGTTGGTAGACATCATTGGATTTCTATTGAAGATAAGAAGGGACGCTCGTGCACTGCAGACTATAAACTCAACTGATGTGTTATAGCAAAAGTGTAGAAATCAGTGTAACGCATGCGTAGTACTATGTACCAGGTACTTCCAATCACACGCTTCCCCACGCAGACAGGTTCCACTCTATCCTTTACCACCTAGCTTCCTCTGGACATTCGCTCCGCACTACGATCATTAAGTCGACGGAACATTACTACCTGGAATCGATCTGCATAGGAACAGGAGAATTAACACTAATATTGTACTGTATTTCGTTCCATAATGCCTGACAAGAGATGTAAACATTATCGGTGGAGGAGAAGAAGTATAATTGCTATTCAACCAATTGCAGCAGTCTCATTCCATGCTTCACTTGAAGTTGGGTCGTCTGAAGCGTTCTCCCCCCTCCCAACTTCAAGACAACAGTGGAATGAGACCTCTACCATTGGTTGAATAGCAATCATACTTCACTCCTCCTCTGCCGGCAATGTTTACTTCTCCTGTCAGACATTATGGAACGAAGTATAGAAATAGTATGAGAAATAAGGAGAAAGAGCAGTAGGAATAGGGATATGAACAGATTAACAGAAAAGGGAGTACGGACAAAGCAGAAAAAGAATGAGAAGCAAGGTTATGGGGGTATCAGAATAGATATAGAGTCAGAGGAATGGGAAGGAACATTTAGTAGCAATGTCAGTAATATTAGGAATAGTAGTAGGCCTAGTGTTCGCGAAATACGTCTACGAATATGTTGCGATGTAGTAATGGTATTCAAGTATAATAAGGAAGAACTAAGTTCAGTTGAATGAAAACAGCTATTCTAGTATCTATATTTCGTTTCATAATGTCTGTCAGGAGAAGTAAACATTGCCGGCAGAGGAGGAGAGAAGTATAATTGCTATTCAACCAATGGCAGAGGTCTCATGCCAGACTCGTCTTGAAGTTGGGCGGAGATAGAACGCTTCAGACCGCACACCTTCAAGTCAAGCGTGGAATGAGACTTCTGCCATTGGTTCAGTAGCAGTAGGCCTATACTTCTCTCCTTCTCTGCCATTTAATGTTTACATCTACTGTCAGATATTATGGAACGAAGTATATACTATTGATTTATTCGGAAAGTATGACTCATTGCCACCTTTAGTATGGTGCACGTACTACTGATTGGATAAATACTTTTCCACAAAATTCCCAACCGCTACTAACGTGGAATTCATGTGGCAATCACCTTCTACGGTTCTCCGTTTTGCAAAGGAATTTCGCAATGTTGCATTTGTTCGGATCAAATTTATGCACATATAAAAATAAAACTAAAATTTCTTCAATAATTTATTATCATAATACACTGCTCACTTAAACTGTTTGAGCATATTGGGAATTAACTCTATGACTTTCCGGAAATACGCTATGAGATGTTCCATATAAAACAATTTTAATATCGAAAACGAAGCAAAAACGAGCAAAATTGTATTAAAGGTTTTTGTTTTAAATATTTCAAAGAATAAACTTACGGTTCAATATGTATATTTCTGGTTCGTTTATAGTACACAGAGACTAGTTTCAGTCGTATTGGCTACCTGAGTACTTGGGTTTTAAGCCTGAGGATCTGGGAAACATAAGGGTCACATTGGCTTTCTCGTTTAAACGAAAATAAGCTTTGAAAATCTGAGTCGTAAATTTTGACGTATGAGAGGGCTCCAGACAAAACTTACGGGTCATTTCTCTCCAATTTCAAAATCTGAAGGTAGAAAGTACAGTTTCTAAACCGTCATGGGTTGGTTCCACATGTAATCCATATTATACCGAGATAATACACAACGATTGTCACAAATTTTTATGAAGATAAATCTTCATTTCTCTGCTGAGAATCGACCTCGAGTCTTCTGAACTTGTAGCCGGAGTTGTTACCATTTAATCTAGAGCGAAAGACTTCAGCCAACATTGCATTATTTTACTGATATGCCTGCTTGACACACTCTTTGAAGTTTCCTGGGGAAATGCGTTTGCATCACGCAGAAGTATTGCCTGTGCTAATGTATTTTAAGATGAAACCGTGGAACGCTCATCCACTTTGCTAAGCCCTGAGGCCTCTCGATCTTCCACCTTAATGGAGTGTTGGGAATGACCTTATTTCCGTTGCGTATTGATCAGATGAAACTGTATTCCTTTTGCAATTCAGGGACAAAAATTGCCTCCTCTCTCTAAACGACCGTCTTAATTGTCTATACATTTTTACATTACAAGCTAGAATACATTAATATCCTATACACCAACTCGTAAGAGCCTGGAATAATAATTTACTTTCAATCTTTAGGAGGTACGAAACTAAAATTAGGCCTTAATGTTTCTTTGAAAATACAGTAATAATTTAATAATTATTTCTTTCCTCGCTTGTTTTACCTTCCCTCTGTATACTCAATCTATTGCGGTGTAGAGAACGATATTTTATTCGAACCCGCACTAGACAGGAACACATTACAGTTGGTCATAGTCGTATGGCCAGCACGGCATAGAGCCACCCCTGAGACAACGCAGGACATAATATGACAAGAATCAGACGCCAATCTCGTGAATGGAAAATAAATATCTTCTATAGACTCGTCTAGAATCGAACCATGAACAAATTGATTAGAAAGAGCATACGTTGTCCATATAATTAATTACGACTTCATATTATTGTGTATTGTAGAAAAACAAATATATTGTTTATTTTAATTCATATGAGAAATATTTCGAAGCAGTGTAATTTGTTTAACAGGTGAAGTATAAATCTATAAAAAAATAACATTTTATGTAAATGTAATTTTATGTAAATATTGTGAAACTTGGACTCTCACTTTGAGAGAGGAACAAAGGTTAAGGGTGTTTAGGAAAAGATTTGGGGCTAAGAGGGATGAAGTTACAAGAGAATGGAGAAAGTAATACAACGCAGAACTGAACGCACGTATTCTTCACCTGACATATTTAGGAACATTAAATCCAGACGTTTCAGATGGACAGGGCATGTAGCACGTCTGGGCGAATTCAAAAATGCATATAGAGTGGTAGTTGGGAGGCCGGAGGGTGAAAGATCTTTTGGGGAGGCTGAGACGTATATGGGAGGATAATATTAAAATGAATTTGAGGGAGGTGGGATATGATTGTAGAGACTGTATTGCTCTTGCTCTGGACAAGGACCGATGGCGGGCTTATGTGAAGGCGGCAATGAACCTCCTGGTTCCTTAAAAGCCATAAGTAAGTAAGTACAGAACAGCGAAGTCGTTATGTACTGTAGGTTCTTACAGAAATTCATATTTTACGCAAACTTAATAATTCTTACGAAACACCCTGTAGTTTAGCTTACAAACTTACAGTTTCAAAGGTTTTCTTAATATTCTCCTGCGTATGTCTTTTGTGACCCGTTTAGGAACTATGTTGCAAAATCACGATTCGTGAAGATTAAATAATCTTACGATCAGCTGTAAAGACACACAAACACGCAGCACCTCTTTATGAACTGGTACTGAACAGTAATGTCTCTTGAAACTTTCCGAGAATTCTGTTAGCCGTAAAAATATCATTGCGATACGCCTCTAATAAAGCTTTTGAAGGCTGGGAATTATGTTTTGAAGCAGACTTTCATTATTCCAAAAAGCCATGAAGAGTTCAAACTTAACTCTTAAAACCCCCGACTGAGCAAATCTTCTGAAGGTTTATTGAAATCTTTTCAACATAAAGAGTAATAAAGTTTCTTCCTTGTGTGTGTGGAGGAAGAGGGATGGGGTTAATTTGAACTTCGCTTCTGCCATTCTTTAATGATTTATGGGAAGTGAAAAGAAAGGAGGATATTGTTATGTCTCGCCAATTAGTTAGTGCCGAGAATTCACCGAGGAGTAAACAAAGTCAAATTTAATACGTTTCTATCTGACGTGAAATGATGGATGAAAATCAAATGAAGTTTTGTTTTTCCATCGAGAAAGAATCTTTCTTCATTCTTGTGTGACATAAATGTTGAACCGTATAGATAGAATAATACAATTTGACGCATTCTCAAACTACTTTGGTCCGGATGTACTTTGGTTAGCTAATAGATTCTCATGAAAATGAGTCGTGGTTCATTGCCTGCATGTTCCCAAAACACTTAATAGGTCGATACAGAGGACTGTAAGGCAGATTCTTTCATACTGCTTCGCCGTGTCTGTGGATCAAGTGCTAGCGAGCTGGTCTTCTATCCAGACGACCCGAATTCGATCCCCTACTAGGTCGTGATGAAATGTATGGTGGACAAAGCAGATGTTGCAGAGGGTTTTTCTCGGGAAACGCCCGTTTCCCTCTATCACTCCACCAACACTCTCCACCTTCCCCTAGTTTCATCTATCATCTGCGATAGTAAAAATAAGGGAGGGGTGAAGTATTCGGAGTAGTACCGATTGCTTATGCTGTTATAGGAAGGGCTTGTAGCTCCATGCCCTGGGGTTTATCAGGCTACTCGTTTAGGGACGGGACCTCACTCTATCGGGCCTGAGACAGGATGGCCACCTGTCAGCATCAGATTCACTAATGTCACCTAGGCCACCTATTGTATAATAGTTAATTGAATGGCTGCCTATAATAACGTTGTAAGTCCGTTTTTGACCAAATTGTGTTTTCGGCTGAAAAATGTTGTATCGCACATCTTGCATCATGTGCTGCCATCATCTTGCTAATATTCACACTACTTAGAGAGCTGTAGTATTTTGATTGTGTTGCTGAGCTGAATAACGTTGTAACGCAAATAAAATGGCGGACATTCATACTTGTAGCGTGTCACATGGGTAGAGGTTATTGCCAATGCAAGGGCAAGCAAACTATTTGAGGTTGTTCATATGCAACAAGAATACTTTAGGGATATAGGGCTAGCAGACCAAACAATAAAGAAAGATCCAGACCTCAAGATAACATCAGCTGCCTGGTTTCAGTTCAGTTCTGACGATCCTATGTCTTTGAAAATGTGGAAATTCCATGATATCTTGTTACCATGGAGTGCATTCTCTCTAAAAAAATAAGACAGTAAATCATATTTCACATGATAAGTTACCTCGTCTTTATCAAAAGAGAAAAATAAAATGATCTGATTGCAATGTCAAGTTTTCTTTCCCTTGGTCATGGTTACTCTGAATTCTACCATGGCCTAATAACAGAATAAAGAAAATGTGTGTGCAATATTGATATTGTATGCCTAAACATATAACTTAAGTTGTGTAATTTGTTTCTTAAAAATTGTAAATTTATCCTTTGAAGAGGTGGAAAAATCCAAATACATGGGAGCAACAGTAACAAATATAAATGATACTCGGAAGGAAATTAAACACAGAATAAATATGGGAAATGCCTGTTATTATTCGGTTGCCAAGCTTTTGTCATCCAGTCTGCTGTCAAAAAATCTGAAAGTTAGAATTTATAAAACACTTATATTACCGGTTGTTCTTTATGGTGGTGAAACTTGGACTCTCACTTTGAGAGAGGAACATAGGTTAAGGGTGTTTGAGAATAAGTTGCTTAGGAAAATCTTTAGGCCTAAAAGGGATGAAGTTACAGGAGAATGGAGAAAGTTACACAACACAGAACTGCACACATTGTATTCTTCACCTGACATAATTAGGAACATTAAATCCAGACGTTTCAGATTGGCAGGGCATGTAGCACGTATGGGCAAATCCAGAAATGTATATATCAAGTGTTAGTTGGGAGGTCGGAGGGAAAAAGACCTTTGGGGAGGCCGAGACGTAGATGGGAGGATAATATTAAAATGGATTTGAGGGAGATGGGATATGATTGTAGAGACTGGATTAATCTTGTTCAGGATAGGGACCAATGGCGGGCTTATGTGAGGGCGGCAATGAACCTCCGGGTTCCTTAAAGCCAGTAAGTAAGTAAGTTGTTTCAAGTTCTTATGATATAAATTTGTCTTAATAATAATATTATTATAATGGATGGGAGTCCAAGAAATTATTTTAAGAGATATATGACACACCATCACGTTATAGTTCTAAATCAGCTCGTTGACAGATTCTCTATAATCATCTAATCTGTGGTTCTTAGAAAGTAACTCTGTTTAATGATCCTTACGTTTCCGGCATATCATCGAAACTGAAAAGCCATATGACGGAATTTTTTTAGCCTACCAGTTAATATAATTACATGGAGCACAAAAGATTTCAGTGGTCCAGTTCTTGTCCTCATCTATTTAGCAATCAAAAGAACACTCGTAAACTCTTCTAACTAGTGTAGTAAAATTCACCTGTATGCTTTCAAAGTTAATTAACCAAAAACTAACAAAAATTGTTTGTGATTTACACAGTATTTCGAGGTATGTTTCACTTTATAAGATACCTTTACCACACTTAAAATTAGGACAAAGAAAACATGGGTTATGAAAGTTGTTTCACGATTGTAAGTTCCAACTCAACTGAGAATTAATACTAACTCTCGCAGTCTTATGAGGAATAAAATTCATTTTTATGAATTCTAACTTCACAGGCAACTGTGATCTAAAGTTATAGGTCAATTGTTAAAGCAATAAAATGAAATATTTGGAATATTTTCTTTCCATTAGCATGTTAAGGACTGTATATATACAGTAATAAAAATATACTAATTTTTCTACAATTGCAAAAAAATATGGTGGGTGATAGAACAATTCTGACTTCAGTTTTGGAATCAGCAGATGACATTACATAAGAAACAGCAGAAATTGTACAGGGACATAATTTTATTTTTACTTCAATTTTTATTGTACCTGAGTTTTTTAATGTACTTCAGTCCCACCTCTTCTACTAGTAAACTTCCAACCGTTCACGACCAGAGCCGAGGGCGCGTAAGCAGTACTGAGTTAGCGAGTATAGTACGTTCCAGAAATATGTTAGCGTTTTCCAGTGACGAAAGAGCTTTCAATATTGAATCATATTTTCGCACAAGTACTGTCGTCCGTTTGCCTACGTCGCATCCCGGTTTTCCCCACCTGCTTCTGTTCGCCCCTCTGTTAAGTCTAGTAGCTGGGCTATCTTAGCTCTTTTCTGAAAACGTTAATTTCTGTTAGGAATTGGACGTTTACGTAATATTATACAAGTGTTTAAAATAACTTAAATAAAAGGGCCTCGTTAAGTAATTAACTGTCACGTGATCCCCCCCTTTCTACGACCTTGCGACAAAACCACTTGAACGGACAGTAGATAGCATTTCTGAGTAATTTTATCTTTTCGGATCGGGCAGAAGTGGAGATTGAATTTACAGTACGTAAGGTATTCTTTTATAGAGTAGATATGGAATTATTTCAACATGAGTTACTCGTACGAAGGACGAAACTGGTAATTGGAATTAGGTACAATAGTCTATAGTGCGATAATATGCACAAAAGAACTGAAGCCTGTATCGAAATGAACGGCCACCATTTTCAAAAATGTGTTTAAATTTCCATATTATGATTATTTTTCAATTTAACTTCATTCTCTATATTGTACGCTAATGTGCTGTAACAGTACAATATACACTGCATAATTAATACGTCCAAATGGATAGCTCAATTCGTGAGTAAAAACACTAATTGTTAATACAGTACTGTATTTTGATTAAACAAAAACCTAATGAAAATTATCAAACTCAAAATTGAGGTATTTCCTAGTTTACATAAATGGATGAACTACTTTTCTTCCCTCCTATACCTAGTAAAGTGATTTGTATTTTACGCCGGTATCATGGAACTCCAGTCGTGGAAGGGGTAGCAAACGGTGTTTCCTGTTTCAATTGTTAATAGAAAGGTATAGCCAGGTTAATATTAAAAAAGTTAGTAAAAATAAAATGATGTCCCTGTACATTTAACAAAATCGTTGTTGACCAAATAATATTTATTATCACTATTGTACACAATTTACAAAATAAATAGGCTATAGCATTATGAAATACTATAGTTTGCATTACAATAGACAACACTATGCATAGACTAAGCTTAATATTGTAAATAATGTTTGATCAATGTAGGCCTACATTCTTTATTATAGTGTAAATAGTAAAAATAGCGTATTCTAACGTACACAGTTTAAATAATTTAAATTGTAAGTATTAGTGTAATTGTTAAAGTGGTCCATGTTTTGTTCTGTCCAACGAGACTAAACAAGAGTCGCGTGAGCCGTGCTAGAAGCACGCACTTCGTTCACTTAAAAATTCCAATAATACCTAATCTTTCAGCCTCCTACGACAAAGTCATCGTCGTCTTCCTAACAAGTATTAGGCCGAGTGGCCTGTTACGGTCTCAAACTAGAATTTGCAGTCCATCTCTTCTTCGGACGACCTAGAGACCTTTTGCCATGCGGGTGGTAATGAAACAGTGCTTTTAGAATTCTGCATCGATCCATTCGTTCGAGATGACCCTTCCACTGAAGTTGATATTTGTTGATGAGCTGCATAATGGGTTCTATTTGAAGTTCTTGCATTATGTCCTCATTTTTTTATGATCCCAGCGACTATATCCAGCTGTTGCTCTCATGAACCTCATGTCACTTGCTGTTATTCTACTGACATCTTTATTCTTCACAGTCCACACTTCACTACCATAGCTTAATACTGGCTGTGTTAAGGTTTTATACAGAGCGTTCGCCTACAGGTGGGGCCAGGAAAGCGGCATGTGCTGATACGCCGCTTTGTGCGCGCAGTTGTTGATACACGCTCGACAATCAAGGTCGACAAGTGTTTAACACGTACAGTGCAGTTTCTTGACACAGTTGCTTAAATATTCAGCGTGTGTGTAAAATTTGTTAACAATGCAAAACGCAAAATTCACGCTTGAACAGAGTTTTTATGTATGATCCATATGTGAAAACAGAGTCATGTAGAGAGGTGCGTAGACAATTTGAAGTGAAATATCTGGGTG
This sequence comes from Periplaneta americana, assembly GCF_040183065.1. Taxonomy (NCBI): domain Eukaryota; kingdom Metazoa; phylum Arthropoda; class Insecta; order Blattodea; family Blattidae; genus Periplaneta; species Periplaneta americana. The sequence goes on from NC_091133.1 coordinate 62,016,817, forward strand.
CTCCAATTCCGGGAAGAGAAACTGTTAGACGTCTTATTAACAAATTAAGGACAATAGGGTCGCTAAATGCTACAATTCCTAAGCGAAAACAAAGAGTATTTATGGAAGAAAAAATTGATGAAATCAGTGCATCATTTACACGCTCTCCTAATAAATCTCTAAGACGTGTTTCAGAGGAAGTTTGTTTCAAAAACATTTACTGCTGCTAAACTTTTAAAATTAAAACCCTACGGAGTATAGTATAGAAAGAGGAAGCTTAGGATAGACGATTCCCGCAAGCGACACCGCAGGCAGGCTGCTTTCCTGGCCCCACTCGTAGGCGAACGCTCTGTACAAGCCTATTCTTGTGTGTGTTTGTACTAGTGAAGGTTTCATGATTTTATTAATGATCCCCATTGTTTTATTATATTTACATATTTTTTCAGCAATATCTACTTCATTATAAGGTGATAGTGTATAGCCAAGGTAAGTGAAAGTATTTACTCTTTCTATTATTTTATTATTCAAACAGATTTTACTTGGTACAGGAAATTTCCCACAAAATGACATGATTTTCGTTTTTTCAATATTAATTTCCATGTTATATTTTTCACTTATATTTCTTCCTACGACAAAGTACGGTACCTAATAATAACGTTGTTTCGTAGGTTAATTCAAACACGCAAGAAAATGGAAAGTAAAGCGATAAATTCATATAAAAGCGGAAATATATGTATGTCATGCACAATAACACAAACTGATGGAAAGATTTTGTTGCAACAGTGACGTGAATCACCGCCGCCAGCACTATCACGGTGAATTGATGCGAGAAACCGCGACTTCCCACATTATTTTTATCTGTGTGACTGTGTGAGTGTGTGCTGGCGTCAATTTTATCCGCAGCATTCCCCCCCACCCATCCCCACCACCTCCCTCGAAGTCGATGTTTGTTGTGCAGGAGGGGGCAGCACTGATGTTGTTAAACTGTGTGAATGGTACCACTGCACGAGTAACTTGCAGGACGGTAATTGCTTAATAGAGGGGAGAGTCGACTCGATCCAGATCAGCTGTGGATTTCCCACAATCGACTGACGGACGATCCCCTTCCCCGCGTTAACCAATCGACATGTCTAGATCGTGTTTTACTCTATTTTCACTATGTTACTGATTTTAATTCCAAGCCACCCCTTCGAAAGTATGTGTAGTTTGTCGGAGGGGAACAACTTCCAGTCCAAATATCGTTGTTTATTTAAAGCATTGAATTAAACTGCCGAGTTGGTACTTGTTTAATGCTCGCAATACAACGAGGAGAATTCGAGTTCTGTTAACCCTCTCCCGTTCCCCTCCTGACTGGAGTATTTAGGTCTGAGAGTGGGATGTGGGTTGGATTTAATTGACCTACAATTCATTTGGAGATAACAAAGTCAATTATCAACTAAACTAAGTGCGGGTATTTTTAGTCATAAAATGTTACTAGTTTAGAAAATTACGTGGGTAAATCATACGAAAATATTTTAGTATTCCCGATTCATGATTCACTTAATATTATGTTAAAAAACATTATTATTATTATTATTATTATTATTATTATTATTATTATTATTTCTCGGGTTACATCAGATGCTTGTCTATGCAGATGACGTGAATATGTTAGGAGAAAATCCACAAACGATTAGGGAAAACACGGAAATTTTACTTGAAGCAAGTAAAGAGATAGGTTTGGATGTAAATCCCGAAAAGACAAAGTATATGTTTATGTCTCGTGACCATAATATTGTACGAAATGGAAATATAAAAATTGGAAATTTATCTTTTGAAGACGTGGAAAAATTCAAATACCTGGGAGCAACAGTAACAAATATAAATTATACTAGGCAGGAAATTAAACATAGGATAAATATGGGAAATGCCTGTTATTATTCGGTTGTGAAGCTTTTATCATCCAGTCTGTTGTCAAAAAATCTGAAAGTTAGAATTTATAAAACAGTTATATTACCGGTTGTTCTTCATGGTTGTGAAACTTGGACTCTCACTTTGAGAGAGGAACATAGATTAAGGGTGTTTGAGAATAAGGTGCTTATGGAAATATTTGGGGCTAAGAGGGATGAAGTTACAGGAGAATGGAGAAAGTTACACAACACAGAACAGCAAGCTTTGTATTCTTCACCTGACATAATTAGGAACATTAAATCCAGACGTTTGATATGGGCAGGGCATGTAGCACGTATGGGCGGATCCAGAAATGCATATAGAGTGTTAGTTGGGAGGTCGGAGGGAAAAAGACCTTTGGGGAGGCCGTGGCGTAGATGGGAGGATAATATTACAATGGAGTTGAGAGAGGTGGGATATGATGATAGAGACTGAATTAATCTTGCTCAGGATAGGGACCAATGGCGGGCTTATGTAAGGACGGCAGTGAACCTTCGGGTTCCTTAAAATCCAGTAAGTAAGCATTATTATTTCTACTTTTATTTGTGGCATCTGTTTTAAGTTGTTACCTTCATTCAGCCACAAATATTCGCACTGTTATAGACGAAAAGGAAGCCTTCCTTAAAGGATTGTCAGCCTTACTTATTTACGTATGCTTTTAAAGGACCCGGAGGTTCATTGCCGCTCTCACAGAAGCCCTCCATCGATCCCTATCCTGTGCAAGATTAATTCAGTCTCTATCATCCATTCTCGTGTAACTTCATCCCTCTTAGCCCCAAATATTTTCCTAAGAACCTTATTGTGTGGTTTCGTAACAAGCTGGTTTTTACGGTGAGTCGTTCTTAGCCCTTCGCCCAACCCCCAAGCTGGAGGACCACCCCTTATCGGCTGTCCACGACTGCTTATTTAGTCGTGGATTATCAGTCATTAATTATAAAACTTTTTTTCCTGAGATGATTATCGGTCGCTACTTGCGAACTTCTAGTATGTCCGTAGACATTCACAAATGCATAATGTGTTAACACAGCTCAAATTCTTAAGTAGGTTATTTTACGACGCTTTATCAACATCTTAGATTATTTAGAGTCTGAATGAAATGAAGATGATAATGCCGGTAAAATGAGTCCGGGGTCCAGCACCAAAAGTTATCCAGCATTTGCTCATGTTGTGTTGAGGGAAAACCCCGGAAAAAACCTTAATCAGATAACTTGCCCCAACCGGGATTGGAACCCGGGCCACCTAGTTTCATGGCCAGACGCGCTAACGTTACTCCACAGGTGTGGACTAAAACATGTTATGTGGATAGTATCTTAATTTGTCACTAATATAATATTTCACTTTTAAATATGCATTTTTTTCCAAAGAAATAATAGCCTATAATTTATTTCAATAAACGATTAACAATCTTATGTGAATTTTAGCACTATTGTTAACACAACATTACATATATAATGTAAATAAAGTTAATTGCCTTATTTATAGGTCTGTAATAAATGCGCTTCTTGTGTAATCGTGAAAATGAAATTTTTATCTTTTTAAAACATATCTTTATAACTTACGAGTACTCCTATTTTGCATAAAAGCATGTACAATATTGCCGTTGATACCGACATCAATTGTTTCGAATTGTTTAATTGCTCACTCCTTTACAAATAGAAAGAACCCCTTTCAATATTTATTTTTCACTCGTTCACTTCTGCTCACCCCTGATTTGTGCATGAATTTGCATAACACCTCCATCAGCATTCATATCTGTTGCGTAACTCGTATCAATAGAAAGTTTGTTTAGTTACGAGCTGTCCATCGCCCTGATATATATTACAATGATATGCTGGCTTGTTCGTTTATTGCAAAAGCTTGATGAGCACGTTTTCAGAAAATTTATGTTGTAAATTTTGTGCCTTCATTAAGTTGCAACTCTATGGAATTGAGATGAATACGCGAGGGCATAATAAGAGTGAATGGCTATCGTAGTTGTTGGAGCGTTCATTGCGGAACTAAAACTAAATGGTAACGTTATTTCCGCGTGAAATTTTAATAATACAACAGGCAGATTGGACATGTCTGCTCCTAATAAAAGACTGGTCCCCAAGTATACATAGATTATAGACGTGTAGTCACGCTTTACTGTATGGCTGTGTTAGCTTTTATTTATGATAAACATGGCCTAGAAACTAAAACTCTGGCGTTTTCACAAATTTGCAAATTGAAAACCGATATATGGGGAGAATATGTTATAAAATTGCATTTTACTGGCTATAGAATTACGTTTACAGAACAAAAAGATGGCAGAAGGTTCGTAGAATCTCTATAAATGCGTGGGACATTAAGTGGTTGGTGTTTGTGAGATTGAATGTGTTGGATGCTCGTAGGTTATGACTAGACTTCGAAGTTGGGTCACATAAACTCTGAAGTTACGTGCACACAGGATAAATCAGTCTTTTCAAAACAGCTGACAAGGTAACGCACTCCTCTCCCCCCATACTCACAGCATTTAAATAGGAAATTTTGAAATCTAAGCCGAGAAAATAAATAAATAAATAGATAAATAAATAAATAAGTAAATAAAGAAATAAATAAATAAGTAAATAAATAAACAAGTGAGTAAAGAAATAAATAAACAAGTGAGTCAAGTAATAAATAAACAAGTGAGTAAATAAATAAGTGAGTAAATAAATAAGTGAGTAAATAAATAAGTGAGTAAGTAAATAAATAAATAAAAAAGTCAGTAAATAAATAAATGAGTAGATAAATAAATAAATAAATAAATGAGTAAATAAATAAATATATAATAAGTAAATAAATAAATAAATAAATAAATAAGTGAGTAGATGATTAAATGAGTAAATAAATAAATAAGTAAATAATAAGTAAATCAATGAATACATAAGTAAATAATAAGTAAATAAATATATAAGTAAGTAAATAATAAGTAAATAAATACATAAGTAAATAAATACATAAGTAAATAAATAAATAAACTTTCTCTTGAAGAACAAATGTAAACATTCTGTTCCCCAGAATACAATGTAGATATATAGATAGATGGACTTATTGAGTAATATTATACATACAGATGTTATGTTATCATAATTTTCTCTTAAATTCAATGGACGGGTCTTCTGACCGTATGTGCTTTGTACCTAAACAATTCCTACTTTGTAGGTTTCACCCCCCTCACCTATGATTAGATCCAACCACTCTCTAAAAGAACACACAGATTAAAATGAAAATGGTATAAACAAAATACAATATGTATAATATATTTTATTTATTTACCAGAGCTTCCTCAAATTAGAGGCTGCCATTAGACAAAGCATACAAAACAATACAGGAACAAATAGATGATGAAAGATAACAGAGTAAGAAAAAAGGTAAACAAGTACACAAACAAACAAAGAATGGCAGTTTACAGAATAAAAAGAGTTACAAGTAAAGAAGCAATGAAAGCTAATAAGAAAAAAAATGATAATGATGCGTCAGTTTTTACAGTACACTGAATTAGAGCCCATATAGGTGGTTCCGTAAACGTTTGACTGACTCTCTAATTATGAGGAGGGCCTGTTCATTCAGAAAAGATTTGTGCAGTCCTAAGGTCTTACAGAATTGAGAAGAGAAGTCAGGTATCGTTCCTCTTGCTCCAAACATCAATCCCGAAATACTGATATCGTAACCTAAACCAGGCATAAAAGTGTATAATTGAGTAGTTACCATTATCCCTTCGTCAGTTCGCATCACAAACTTCAACAGCTGAAGTTCTAATCTGTGTCGCCTTCAAGAGGAACAATCCAGTCTTTTGTTCGTATTCTCTATTCCCCACGAGGTTAAGACATGCAAGCGAACTCCTATTCTCACTTGGCATCGAGGGTGGTAGGTATTTTCTCAGGATATGTTCCAATTCGACACACTGCAATAAAATATGTCTATAGGAGTCCTTTTCTCCGCACATTGGACAAAGGCGCTCTCCTTCGTTGACAATTTTATTACCCTTCCATTCCCCCCCAATCTTAGCCACGCTAAACCTGCTCTACTGTCTTTGCTTGGAGAATTTATGTAGTCACACCTGCTCCAGTTAAGCATGAGATCTGATTGTAGATGTAGTGAGGAATTTTCCGAACATTGGAGCTCAATCTCTTGCCTCTCGATATCAATTAGTCGCATCTTCACATTACGCCATATATTCCTTCTGTTATTCTCTCCTTTTTCCCCACACCCATCCCATTCCTATATGATTCAGCCCTGTCTGCAGTTTATAAACCCACCCTTTTTCCCACCCCTCTTTTTGTTGAACTTTGTAGCAAATCGACCGTAAAAGTGACTGGTCCCGAAATGTAATTTTTAACCAGTATTTTATCACCGTAACTTTCATATGAATTACTTCGTTTTGAAGCCCAAGCTCTCTTAGCACCCTGCAAATACAATGTAATTATGTTTACACAGCAGAAAGAGAACATTTTCTTTGACCTATAAAGAGTTACACAGAGTATTACTGCTTAAAAAGTTAATTTCTAACAATTTTAAATATTAATAATAATAATAATAGTAATAATAGTTTTTATAACAGCAACTAAAGCCAAAAGTGTTATTCTTCTCTGTCGTTGAGAGTAAATAAAATATAACATCAAGGAAATGAGTTCAATCAATCAATGAAGATATGTACAATGGTTTCTCTCGTAGTGAGAGATGAAAGCAAAGCAAGCGTACTGCAGCATCGTGTAAATAATCCACCTAACCAACAACGTAAATTTCCATAATTCAGACTCCTCGGGTTTTTAATATTTACCTTTGGAAATTCGTGGGCGGAGTGGAGAGAATCCGCATGTTTACCCTTTGCTGATATCGGTCTGTGATTTAATTCTACGCCTATCATAGAATTTCAGTGCCGTGTTAACATCGTGGCTCCATCTCGTTGAGTTTGTGCAAACATTTGCGCGAGCGGTTTCAGGAACCTTTCGAACTGTATCTAGCTTGTGGTAAAATTTCTATAACAGTAATATAATAATTACGAGTACTAGTGGTCATCTGAGAGTCTGTATCCAGGTAACAATATCGGAATATTGATATTTTCTCAATTATTGGAAAGTGAGGCTAGACAGTCAATACATGTTTAATTCTATGTTGTGTGTATACAGACTGGAAGTGAAATAACCATGCAGATTTTCACAGTGAGTAAGTCATGTTGTATGTATGTAACAAAGAACGTGTAGTACTGTATTGATGGAAAGTTCATAATTTTCTCAGAAAAATAAAGTTTTTTTTCTCCTCCAAAAAATTAACACCCTCTTATTCGGTATTTACTATTGCGAGTGATTTTTCTACATATCGATAGAAAATCGAATAAAAAATAATTTATCCCTCCGGCGTATTTCAATAGAATGAACGGTTTTCGTGTAAATTTAATTAAAACACCAGTGATTTCAAGCCACTGAATGATGCAACCAGCTTGCAACATTGTACAAAGAGAGGAAGGTAGGAGGTAGTTCACCTCGGGAGACAGACCCTGAGCTCGTTGACTTTTTCCATCTGTATTACGAGAAAAAATAGGAGTTTGTTAGCGGCAATGTTGCCAGACTGCTGGTGAAACTTCCAACATAATTTCCTAATAAATCATTGCTTTCAATCACAACACATAATGTAGGTTTTATATTCATTTATGTATACGTACTTTGTCCTCCCTTTCAATCTACAGAATTATTTCGCTTCTACGGTGTATATAATATTTTTTGTTATGAGTTGTGTAGTTATAATTTATTGAACGTTTAATTCTCAATTCGTAATTATGTATAATTTAGTTCACTTCTTATGTCTTGTTTATGCGATCGAGGTGACTATGCTAGGAGAAAATCCACAAACTGTTAGGGAAAACACGGGAATTTTACTTGAAGCAAGTAAAGAGATAGATTTGAAAGTAAATCCCGAAAAGACAAAGTATATGATTATGTCTCATGACCAGAAATGGAAATATAAAAATTGGAAGTTTATCCTTTGAAGAGGTGAAAAATTCAAGTATCTTGGAGTAACAGTAGCAAATATAAATGATATTCGGGAGGAAATTAAACGCAGAATAAATATGGGAAATGCGTGATATTATTCGGTTGAGAAGCTTTTATGTTTCAGTCTGCACTCAAAAAATCTCGAAGTTAGAATTTATGAAACAATTATATTACTGGTTCTTCTGTATGGTTGTGAAACTTGGATACTCACTTTTTTAAGAGAGGAACAGGGGTTAAGGGTTTTTCAGAATAAGGTGCTTAGGAAAATATTTGGGGCTAAGAGGAATGAAGTTACAGGACGGCGACTGCTTACTCGTAGAGCTTACTGTTCAAACACCCCACCCCAGCGACTCTTGGGCGAGTCCATATAAGTGGATGCCAATTCGTCTTTCGCGGAGGTGCCACGAGTTTGCAATCGGACTCTAGGCAGGGATAAGATGACATGACGCACGAGTCAATTATTTTGATAGACTTGTGCACTGTGGTTTCAGTTCTCTGTTTGTGTCTGCTGTTTGCGACATGGTTCTAAGATTTACTACCTAGCAAATAATTTTCATTCGTTGTGACTTAAAAAATTCGGATCACCTACCCCAGGCATGTCAATTGATGCCCACAGGAGCAAGCGCGCGCTTTAGAGCCCAGGAGAGTCTTAGCGCTTTACAGCGGAAAGGAAAGAGACAGACGAAAGAGGTGGTATAAGCCGCTTGGTCGAGCTATATTCAGGGATGGCCAGCACTGATCCAATAGATAAAGGGAAGAGAACTTATTAAAACTGTATCCAAGTTAATTTTTAGATTTGCCTGAGAAGTATAAGTGCATTATAAGAATGTAAGTTTTAATTTTAATGCTCATTTTTCACAAGTTTGATTTTTTTTATTCAAAAGAAATATTTTCTCAACTTTTCGTATAGAAAAGTGAAATTTTCAGGTATAGGCCTATTTATTTAGTAGCCTTACAGAATGTTTTCGTAAATCTAATATACTGTATATACGTATTACTGAAGATGTGTATTGAAAATTTTGAAAATATTCGCATGGAAATTGTTTTTAAGGAAATGAATTAACAAAGCAACTACTGTTACATCATAAGCAAAAGGTACGTGCCCATGTGTTGTAAAAATGTCAGCTCTATAGCTTCAGCAGACTTCGAGAAAATAATTTAATATTCTGATGATAGGAAGTTGCTCACAAATATCTCCTTAAAAGCATAATGCGATAATAGTTTTGTTATGTAATATTAGTTACACTTAAAACAGATACAGTACCTAGGTAGCTTTGCTTTGTACTGTAATATTGTTGTGATTAGTTTATTGATTACTTTTGTAAGGCTAAAGATACCATCAATATAAATTCCAACTATTATCATGTAATACTCTATCTCTTTCTCTGAAATATCACTTTCTTTATGAATGATGTGTTTCATCCACTTAATACAGTATAATACGTGTATTATACTACTATGAAATTTAAGTCAATATTCCTTCTTAACTCTCTATTATGTTATTAAGGTTTAAAACACAAGTGCAATATTAAGAAATCAGTGTTAGTACTTTTGTTTTACAGACAATATAGATAATATCAAACAGAAAGAAGCCATATAAAAATAACGACATAAAATTTCACGTTCCGTTTGAAGTTAGTGCACCACTGTTTTCTTAATCCAACAGGTTGCTTATTCATATACACAACCCTTCCTCTTTCCATACTTAGCGCTTGCTGCCCGCGCACGACGTCAAGATCAGAAAAATGCGCTTGCTTTGACATCACTGACCTACCCAGTAGTTCAAGTAAAAATAATTACCGGTACATCGGATTAGAACAGTGGATAAGAAATGAAATATAAATCTTTGCATATGAACATAAACTGTGACATATGAAATGATAACATTTTTTCTTATAACCATTTTTAGCTAATGAGTATAACTCTATACGAACATAACAATATTTTTCAATTTAGCATAATCAGTTCTAACAGAGTTTTGGACTACAGATTCTGATATTTCAGTTTCGATCATACTAATGTGAGCAGTATGGAATGAAGATAAATGCAAACAAGACGAAGACGTGGTTATCGGAAGAAAAATAGAGACGGTAAACGTAAGAATTCTAAATGAAGGAAAGTGGACAGCATCAAATACTTGGAGTGTACTATAAGCAGTAACATGACCTACTGTCAGGAAGTCAAAAGGAGGATAGCATTGGCAATGGAAGCTTTTGATAGAAAAAAGAGCATCTTCTGCGGACCTCTGAAAAAAAGAATTAAGGAAGAGACTAGTAAAGTGCTTTGTGTGGAGTATGCCACTGTATGGTGCATAAACATGGACATTATGACGAAGTGAAGAGAAACGACTTTGAAATATGGAATATGGAGAAGAAAGGAGCGTAAGAAGTGGACAGATAGAATAAGAAATGAAGCTGTTTTGGAAAGAGTGGATGAAGAAAGAATAATGCTGAAACTGATCAGAAAGAGAAAAAGAAATTGGTTGGGTCACTGGCTGAGAAGAAACTGCCTACTGAAGGACGCACCTGCCCTTGGGGAGAAAACAATGAATGCATGAATGAATGTAGGTACAGTAATGCAAGAAATCAGGCATGAAGAGAGAATAACATTTATCTTATGAGAAGTTGTTCTGGGTAGCGTAGTTGGTATAGCGCTGGCCTTCTATGCTCAAAGTTGTGGGTTCGATCCCGGCCCAGGTCGATGGCATTTAAGTGTGTTTAAATGCGACAGGCTCATATCAGTAGATTTACTGGCATGTAAAAGAATTCCTGTGGAACAAAATTCCGGCACACCGGCGACGCTGATATAACCTCTGCAGTTGCGAACGTCGTTAAATAAACAATAATTACTTAAATATATATCTTATGAGACCCAACACAGTAATTTCAATATTATTACATATTGAGAGCCTGATGCCAGAAGGGCGTATGAACGAAACTGCACCTTTACATTGGAACCATTTAAATAAAGAATCATTTTTCCTATCCTTGTCTACATAATAAAGTACATTTTTTTATCCTTCCTCATGCCATTGTAATTCTCAAAAGTTTATAAAAAATAAATAGTTTCTATTAAAATATTTCCATAATGCTGCATTTGTTGATACGCCCTTGTGGTATGATATCCCCAGTATGAAATCTACATGATGATGATGATGATGATGATGATGATTATTAAGATGATGATGATTATGATGGTAATAAATAATAATAATAATAATAATTATTATTATTATTATTATTATTATTATTATTATTATTATTTATTTATTGATATTTATGTGCTGGACAACAGCCATTGGCCAATAAAAGTCCAGCACAGTGATACAATTAATACATTAAAATGAACAACTATGGTGCAAATTAAATGCTTGTGTTAACAACATAATAATGAACATAGATTACAATAATTAGTTTACAAGAATTAAAACAATAAATTATTAGGGAAAGGAGTTGATTCTTACTACCAATTAATATTGGATTATGCAAATAATATTAGCAGAGACATTGCCATATTCTAATACTTCTATACATTGAATGGATCGAAATCGCCTACATGTAAGTTAGCATGTTTAATACATCTGGAGACCGGCGACGAAGATTTAGAATTTCTAATATAGAAGAGTTTGTGATGTCTCATGTCCTTCATAGGAATACGAAGGCTAACACTGTTTCAGAAAGATTGACAATTAATGTCACCTTTAAGGACCATACATAAGAATAAGTAATCGAGATCATGACGTCTGGCATACAGGCTTCGACATTTAAAGTGTTCGCATTTTTTATCATAGTTATACCCAGAGTTATTAGGCAGGAATCTGTACGAACATAATGAAATAAATTTCCTTTGAATATTGTCCAGTTTAGCCGAATCAGAACTAGTGACAGAGTTCCAAACTACATATGCATATTCGAATTTCGATCTCACTAATGTATAGTGTAGTATTATAAGAGAGTCAGGTGTTGAAAAAGAATAAGTAATTGACCGAATTATTCCTAATATTCTTATTGCATGGTTATAAATATAATATAAATATAATCATAAATATAATAATAATGTATTTTCTTTATTAAGTGTATTTAATTAAATATTTTTCCTACCTTTACTCGTTGATGAATTGTATTGAAATTTAGAGCGTGTGCACTGCTTCAGTCGTATAGCGTTTTAATAATCACAGTGTTCTACCTATATAATTGATATAAAATGCATATATTTTCAGCCTTATTAAAATTCATGACTATGGTCACCCGCTTCTGGACTTTGCATTATAATGTGACACTGAAATTCAGAGTAGAATCTACTTTCATTCCATTTACACGCTAAACATTGTTTCAGCGCTTTGGAAAACAAGTTCTATTGACGGCGTCTACTTGGACAACATATTTTTCAGGCATGTTTCTTTGTTTCGTTTTAAGCACAGTCATGGCAGGACATGCAGTTTCTCAAAGATATGTGGTGGAGAAACAAAGAAGAAATCTGATTGCTTTGTCATGTAATTTTGGATAGGAACTATCTAGAGCTACGCTTTTCCAAGAATATTTTTACTATAAAACTTTTATTAGTGAAAAATGCTTAGAAAATTAAAATGACAAATTCTCGCGACCCTGTATAATTATTGGTGCGGTTGAGGGACACTGTGCTATACGTTTTACAATTCGCAATTATGCTCCAAAAAGATGTAGCTTTTGTACAATGGTTAATGCGCATGCTAAAATATAAAACTAATTATATGCTAAAATGAGTTCATAATATGGTTCACTTTTATTTAATAGTACATTATGCAACGAGCCTGTAATGAAGGTAATTAAGAAGTGAGTATGGATTTTTATGAAACGAGCGCAAGCGAGTTTCATAATTTTCATATGAGCTTCTTAATTACCATTATAGGCGAGTTTCATACGACTTTTTATGCTCGACCATATTTCTAACTTGATATTATTAATTTTTTAGCAATGTCCCGTATGTTGTGAGATGTGCGCCGACGCGAAAGTATTGATTTTTTCCGAGGAACAGATGTCCACATTGACCTTGCTAGGCCATAAGAATCTACAGAGATAGCATTGAAATTAAATTAGAAATTGAAAAACGAGACGACAAATTGAATTTATTTGAATATTATTTACAATTAACGCTAATTATTATAGTAACAGAACATAACCTTCTGCGACAGTATTGGATTTCCAGCCTCCGTGACTTTTCGCTAATTCTCTTTCGATTGCATATCCGAGAATAATCGATACTTGCGGTTTTATAACGGTAGAAAGCTAACCTGTCATTGGCTGAACAGTTGTAACCTGAGTCGTCATTGGCTGAAAGACCTGACCTTTAATGAGTAGGTGTACTTTAATGACATGCATTAAAGGTCTGCTACCAGGTGTATAATTACTACATTTCGGCATGATCGAGCATAAAAACCATTAAATAATACATTAGAATAGGGCTACTCAAAATTAGAACTCTTTACATACAAATTAATTAAAATTTCATTCAGTACATTCGTGTACTGTGTAAAAGTGTTTGTTTAAACCATGTCTTTTAAGTTAGTTTTCAAACTCTAATATTATTATTATTATTTCTAAAGTTAAGATAAATTTGATTAAAAAGTTTCACATCGACAACAAAATAGTTGCCACAGTCCCTGGCGAATCTACATTTAGGAACAGTTACGTTGTGGTTATTCCAATCTCATGAGAATGTACCGTTTACCAGCATCATATTCATATAAATGTTCATATACGAACATGTTAGTAAAACACACGATGAAGAAAGGGTTAGAATACGAATTGTAAACATTTCTAAGAGTCCTCTAGCATTGAATTTTGCTCAAAGAAATTCTCTTTCTCGATTTGCTTTCGGAAGCTAAATCACTTTTTAACTATATTTTCCTTTTAACACAACAATACGCATTGAAAGCATGTTTAAAAATCAATCTTTTACTAACAATTTAGTGGTTGAGGGAGTAAATAAAGCGGTTTGCTTTGTTTCATTTATCTCTTCATTCTTTTTTCGTACTGGGTTTAAAAAAGATTTCGGTATATTCGTCTAAAAGCTTCCACAAGCTAAAAAGGGTTCGGAACCCCAATTGCCTCTAGGATATAGTAATGAAATCCTGTAGATGACAAATTAAACGATCAACGAGTACACAATCAAATTACAGGACTTATGAATTACTGCAGGAAAATACAAGTGGATTTCACATAATAAATAGGACGTAAAACCCAACTGAATACAGTCTGCAAGGCCAATGATCCCATCCTTTTTCACAGTGGACGCCGCACAGCAGAGCAATTAATTCACAGTAAAAGTATTCCAGGGAAATGGAAGTAACAGAAGGGGGAGAAAAGAGAAACAAATTACGAAGGGTTCAGAGACTATGAAATCCCTTCTCCGGGATTGTAAGATGGATTCGACCCTTGTGTCGCCGCTGCAGGGGTGAAGAGGGATGTCTGGAATGCCTGGTAGGGTGAAAGAACCGTATTTCCAGCCTCGCAGTTGCTACTGTTACCAAAAAGCTTTCCTGGGAAATGAAGATTGCAAGAATCCAATTACCTCATTAACCTTAGTGGTATTGGGAGTATCGTTTTGGGATGTTTCGTTTCAAAATATTCAAAGGGGGATGGTGTGAGAGTTTGGAGGCTACTAACTAGAGTGGGAAATAATCCTACAACAAATTAGCTACTATCTTTTTTGAGTGAACACTTGTGGATCCCTTAGGATTACAGTCAATTATTGGAATCGTGTACCAGAACAGCTCTTGTGTCTCTCTGTGCACGTGACTAAGAATTATTGAGATCTTTTTGTGTTTTGGCTAAAGATAAATGTTACTGAACTACAGAGATTGCTATACAGGATGTTGTGAAATATTGTAGTTAGTTTTAATTGTGTCTTAGCAGCCCTATGAATGTGATATTTTATTTTTTCTCTTACATTTTATTTCAATATATTTAGTTCGTTGTCAGTAGCTCACTTTAGATTTTGTTGTTAATTATTTTCTCCCTAGCTTCCAAATATAACGCTACCAAATAATCAACATCCTTCTTTTCATTAGAGTAAAGCTGAGTGCTCATCAACACATGTTCATCATTTAAAGTTGCATTTTGACCTCCACACAATGACAGCAACTCTTCATAATAGGTTCATTTCTTTATAATTTATTAATGATTTTAAATTATTTAAATTGTTAAACATTTCCTGTCTCACTATCTTGTTGCTTCTCCTCATTATAATTTTGCCTATCAAATTCATATTAATTTCCTCAATTTCTTGCCGTAATCAATTTAGTCCTAAACTGCTGACATTATTTTCTAATTCTTTTATTCAATTTGACTTAGTTTTCATTGTTTGTAGGTATCTTAAACATCTTTTCAAGATATCATTTTCTTCTTTCTCTATGATATAACCCAAAAATTTAATTTTCCTAACTAATACAGTTATATTACCGGTTTTTCTGTATGGTTGTGAAACTTGGACTCTGACTTTGAGAGAGGAACAGAGATTAAGGCTGTTTGAGAATAAGGTGCTTAGGAAAATATTTGGGGCTAAAAGGGATGAAGTTACAGGAAAATGGAGAACGTTACACAACGCAGAACAGCGTTTTGTTTCAACTACATTCATAAATATTCGTCACTTTGTTATATTCTACTCTTAATTTCCGTGTCGTGCGTTCAATGTCTTCATATTGAGCAATTAGTGACACCATCGTACTTAGGCAGGGCAGATCATATTAGGAAGTTTAAATGCAAGGAAACAAAGAACGGACGTGGCAAAATTTTCCTTTCTTAACCGCACAATAGTAGAATGGAACAGTTTACCTGCGGCAATCTTTCAGGGTGGTCCTCTCAAAATCAATACATTTAAGGAAAGGTTGAGAACATTAGACTGAAAATTTAATTGGAGGTGCAGTGTAATTATTTAAGTTGTGTCATGTAATTAATTGAGTTGATATAAAATTAATTAAGTTGATATGTAATTAATTAAGATTATATGTAATTTAATTGATATGGAAATAAATTAAGGTGATATGTAATTAATTAAGATGATATGTAATTATGTTCGTATGTAATTAATTAAGGTGATATGTAATTACTTAAATTGGTAATAGTTGGGTGAAATAGAAGTACTTATAAGTTAGGTTCACTTTTGATTATTGTAGGCGTTATTATAGCATAGTTTTATTTATAGTCCCTGGTTTATTGCATCTATTTATTTATAGTTAGAAGTAAATTTATGTATACTTTATTTTTTATTGCCGTAATTATTGTAAATTTTATTAATATTGTACGTAATATTATTGTATATTATGTATCACTGCCACCGGGTATAAACCCAATTGCAGTTTTAATAAATATATACATACATACATACATACATACACACACCTGTGGAGTAACGGTAAGCGCATCTGGCCGGGAAACCAGGTGGCCCGGGTTCGAATCCCGGTCGGGGCAAGTTACCTGGTTGAGGTTTTTTCCGGGCTTTTCCCTCTACCCAATACGAGCAAATGCTGGGTAACTTTCGGTGCTGGACCACGGACTCATTTCACTGGCATTATCACCTTCACTTCATTCAGACGCTAAATAACCTGAGATGTTGATACAGCGTCGTAAAATAACCTAATAAAATAAAATACATATATGCATTTCTTTAAAGTTTTTAACTTACTTTAATTATTTAAGTTGTCTCAAAATTTTATTATTTACATACATGCATACATACATACATACATACATACATACATACACACAATTACCTCCTTATCAGCAAAATGTAATGCATAAAATTTTCTCATTTATTTTCCAAAAGGTATTAGCAGTTATCGGCACCCCTTCCGTATGTGACTAGTATGGAGGAAGCATATCACTTAAGGCAATACAGAACAAACATAAAAGAAAATGGGAAACAATCCCGGTCTAGATCTAATGCAGTGCTATAAATCTGCACTTCTCCGTTGCAGTTCGAACTCTAGTCCCCTGAATTGGAAGCCAGAAATGCTATCACAGTAGAACAGTTTCATATGCAGATGTCTCGAATTTATTCAAATCTCAATATCCAGTAAAGGTATTGATTATCGACTTTGTAATTCAGCAGACCCGATCCCTGACGTGACCTTCATGCAATTTGTGCGAATGGTACATAATAACAGCTGATTTGAGTGAACATTGCTCATTTAAATTGCTCTTTCACAGCGCCATGTTTAATGGAGCGTTCTATTCCTGCATATAGTTACTCACAGTCACGCGAGAGAGCGAGTTTGAATTTGGTAACCTGAAAATGCCATTAGTCCACCTGCAACGCAGTTACCGTACTCTTTCTTGTAGCGCATAACAGTAGCCGCGCGTTTTGAGATGAGGTCAGCATCTCCGTCCTGTTCTGAGTATGACAAAACTGTTTGAAGCCTCGGCCCATGCCAAATTAAAATACTGCGTGAAAGAATGGAGGATAGATAATTCAATGCATGAAGGACCGAATTAAGGAATGAAAGCATGATGCAGGCAAGAATGAATAAACGATTCAATAAATATAAAAATGAAGGAATGACAAGATAAATAAAGGCCTAAAAGTAAACTGAAGAACGAATGAATCGTGAATAAATAACTAGAAATGCCTTAAAGATCAAATATAAATAAGGATGTGGATGAATGACGGAAACAGAATATGAGTAAATATAATTAGGCCTGTATATACAGTGTGTCCCGAAATTCGTGCACATGGACTACATCCTGTGAACCCTAGCGGAAAATGGAGACAAGATGTTAGTGACAAAATTTGGTCCGAAGAATTTTTAATTACACAATTTGCCAACGAAACAATACGTAGAATTCTTAGTATTCTGGACTAATATAATGCTTACTGTATTTGTCATTGTAAAATAATAACATGATAAGAAATAGATAAACAAACATTTATTACAAAGTCACAAAGGAACATAATTTGAGCCGTTCAGAGCAAAAGTGATGTAAGTCTAAATTGGGTAATGAGGTTTAAAGTAAAAATCCTGTAAAATACAGCGCAAAGCAGCAATTAATATGACCTTCTTGCTATTCACTGACTACTAATAGTTTAAATAAATTAAATATTAATTGCTACATTTCGCTGTATTTTACAGAATGTTACATTACCCATTTTTGACATACACCACTTCTGCTCTGAGCGGCTCATTTAATAAGAAATACATTGTAGGCTACATTACAAGAATATAAATATATTAAACTAAAAATAAGAACATTTGAAACATGAGTTTGAAGGTTGATCATTTATTTGAAAAATATAGTATTGTCGTATTATGTAATTAAAATGTATCGGATGACATATTATTATCACTAATAGTTTCGTCTCAGTTTTCATCCAGGTTTCAGAACGTATAGTTTTGGAACATCTGTTTTACTCGATAAGTTCTATTCTTACGATTCTGATCTTTATTCATAATTAAAAAAAACTGGTAAAGAACGATTTATGCCTTTGCAGTTTTAAAATAAGATGGACGGTTTTCTTGCAAATTAAATAAAAAGATTAGGACGTATCTTTATTTCCTGGCATTAGTAGGCAAGTCTGGAAAACCTACTGCAGTGAAAAAGGGACGGAGTGCTGCTATTCAATTCGTATTTGTATTCTAGGTGAGCCTTTGATGATACGCTGTTGCCAAACTTCGTAACTTTCAGCTTAATTTTGTAATTAACCATGCACTTAATTACAAAATGTATAATAGATTTTTTTATTTATTTTTATGTATCCTATTGCTCCTAATCTGCAGGGTTATATCACTGCTACTATATCTACAGTATAAAGCAATACATGAGAATGTGGATGAGTGTAAAAAATGAATGCATAGGGATATGTATGTACAGTCATAGAAAATGTTTTGTCGCACAGATGCTTTATAAGTCCCAGAAAGGAGGCAGTGGGCATGATCAGGCATACAACGAAACAAGACTAATTTTATTGCCTGAACTAGTCCTTCTCTTGTGAACCAAGTAGCTTCTGATCATGCGCACTGCCTCCTTTCTGGGATTTATAACGTATCTGTACGATAAAACTTTTTTCTAAGACTGTGTTGTGTGTGTCTGTGTGTTAAGGAATGATTGAAGGTGTGGGAGGGTGGATGAGTGA
Organism: Periplaneta americana; assembly: GCF_040183065.1. Taxonomy (NCBI): domain Eukaryota; kingdom Metazoa; phylum Arthropoda; class Insecta; order Blattodea; family Blattidae; genus Periplaneta; species Periplaneta americana. The sequence continues at coordinate 62,035,824 of NC_091133.1, forward strand.
TTGAATGTGTGTAAATCACAAGTTAGATTATACGGGGGATGAAAGGACATTAAGTACTCTTACTTAAAGGTGTGATAGGGGGCAGCATTATCAACGAAATTGTTAATGTAATACTTTGGTGTCCATTTTATTTCATAAGCTAAATTATCAGCATTTTCATTTTTTTCCTTAACGGACTTAAAGTTATTGCAGTAGCTGTTTATTACATCTGTCGCATAATTTACATGAAATTGAATTGAATTGAATTTCGGAAGGGGGGGGGGGCTCTACGATCCAACACTGCGAACTTTCAAGATCCTGATATAAGTTAGATCACAAATTAAAGTTTCATATATGAAAACGAAAATCTATGAATATTGATGCATGACATCGAAATTTGTCTATACACGATATAAAAAATTCAGAGCCTTTAACTAAAATTATAGAACATGCTATTTCAAACTGAAACCGTAACAGATAACTATATAATTATATAGAATTGTTTTTCTGAAGACCCCTCCATATTGTAGCGGATAAGGTCACAATTGGTGGTTTCCTCGAGATTTTCACGCGTTTCCACATTAGGCATCTACATCATTCCGCAAAAATGTCTCCATTTCATCATCCAAATTTCCAAAGTATTACTCGAGCAATGGCTGGCGGCGCGCGGAGGTGGCAGGCCTGCAGACGTCCGGGGTTACGAGTATGCAGCGAACCTTAATGTAGTCATATATTATGATGTACCGAAGTACATATGATATATCCATGCAGAAATTCTGCGTCATCATATGATGAAGAATGGGTAGAGCTGAGAAAAATTCTCTCTGGCACCGGGATTTGAATCCGGGACTTCAGCTCTACGTGCTGTCGCTCTATCCACTAATCCACACCGGATTCCCATTCCGATGTCGGATTGAATCCTCTCAATTTAAGTTCCACCTCTTAGGTTCCCTCTAGTGGCCAACCCTCATGCACTGTGTCACAGATGTGTGACAGTGGCACAAATGCCCAACACATTTAAGACGGCGCTCATTCCTTCGGATCCCGGCCATTTAGTCACTCGTAATGAGTGCACCTCTGCACATTAATGTGTTGGACATTTGTACCACTGTCACACATCTGTGACGCAGTGCATGAGGGTTGGCCACTAGAGGGAACCTAAGAGGTGGAACTTAAATTGAGAGGATTCAATCCGGCATCGGAATGGGAATCCGGTGTGGATTAGTGGATAGAGCGTCAGCACGTAGAGCTGAAGACCCGGATTCAAATCCCGGTGCCAGAGAGAATTTTTCTCAGCTCTACCCATTCTTCATCATATGATGACGCAGAATTTCTGCATGGATATATCATATGTACTTCGGTACATCATAATATATGACTACATTAAGGATCGCTGCATACTCGTAACCCCAGACGTCTGTACGCCTGTCACCTCCTCGCGCCGTCAGCTATCGCTCGAGGAATACTTTGGAAATTTGGATGATGAAATGGAGAAATTTTTGCGGAATGATGTAGATGCCTAATGTGGAAAAGCGTGAAAATCTCGAGGAAAACACCAACTGTGACCTTATCCACTACAATATGGAGGGGTTTTCAGAAAAACAATTCAATATAATTATACCGTATAGTTATATGTTATGGTTTCAGTTTGAAATAGGACGTTCTATAATTTTAGTTAAAGGCTCTGAATTTCTTTATATCGTGTATAAACCAATTTCGAAGTCATGCATCAGTATTTATACATTTGCGTTTTCATATATGAAACTTTAATTTGTGACCTAACTTATATCAGGATCCATTTTAATTAAACTATTCAGAATAGGTGTGATAGTGGGCGACAAAAGAACAATAAGAAATTAGAATTGAATAAAGCTAAATATTTCCATGCGACCTGTCTCGTACACTGTCTATACATTACAAATACAGCAAGATCTGCAAGACGTACAACCCCATTCCTGTCACTGAAAACTGTTTGCTGACTAAGATATTGCAAGACCATTTGGAAATATTTTCTGAAATATAGTATATGATTCATCATTCTACATTTGTGGATGCTCGTAGCCTTTGTTAGGCTTGTGCGAATGCATTCCCTCAATAGGAAGCCATCGATCGTAATTTTTCGTTCTAATGGTTTATGTTCGAGCACACAGTTCTTACTTTGATGTTCACGTTTGGTGTAAGATGTATTGAAGAAATTACCACTTGAATGCAATTTTATAACGTCTGAAACATCCTAGAGCCATCATTGCACATATTTCATTAAAGTTGATTGCTTTATATGCCACTAGTGCTGTAATTAATTCCGAATTTCGCTTACACCACAAAATACTAGCTGCTGTAATGTTCCTAACGCAGTTTCTAGATATGTATTTACACGTAAACTACATGATCGACAAATATTCCAATATGAGTATTGGAAACTTTTTCAGACAGCTTTTAATGTTATTGTATTAATTCATGAGCCCAGGCAATTTTATTACTGTACAGCTGTATTTTTATACGTTAATTGAAATGAGTAAATAATGTATGTATATATTATATATATTTATTTAAATAATAAATTAGAAATCAAATCAATTAATCATGAAGATCAAACGAAGATGTCTGAAGTAAAAAATGCACATCAATATCATAACGAAGACGAGTAGCTCATAATATGAGTTAGAAGTACACCTTAATTTAACAGATATTAATTCGCGGTAGTGCTCTTAGCTTGCACTAGTAGTCTATATATTATCTACCACACACATGGCAACAAATTATAGTCACGTCTGCATAATTCTATAATATATCTTTAACTAGAATTGGCTACATTGAATAATTAAAGTTTCAAATACATACAGAATTAAACAACTCATATGACGGACTTCCCTAGTTTATGTGCATCATGTAGGCCTATTTATTTCTTCTCTACGTATTTATATATTTTTTCTCCCAATTATCTTTGTTACCTTATCAGCAGAGGCAAGAGTTTATGTTGATAATTATTTTTAAAATTCTCACTAATTTCTTTAATTGGTTGTTTTTTGAGATGAAAATTATAAACCTAATAAACCTAATGAGTAATGACTGAAATGAAAATTAACAAAAATTAATTAAGATAACAGATAAGTAAGGCAACTATGATGAGTGGTGTTTAAAACCCTCATCGTCTTATTTTAAACTATACGAGTATCATCAGGCATATCACCAAACTGCAGAATACAACAAATTGTGGCATTTTCGTTCTTCATAGTTATTTTTCTGTCTGCTAAAACTAAGCTTTAACTGATTAAAACTGAGATAAACCTAATAATTTTATTATTATTATTATTATTATTATTATTATTATTATTATTATTATTATTATTATTACTGACCACTAAGTATGTGTTTCTATAATTCTTCTGTACGTACATGAATATTGATATTTTTAGATCTTCTCCCTAGAAGGAAAAAAATATTAGGTTTTTATCTCAGTTTTAATCCTCTTAATCTTCAGATGAGGGTAACTATTTAGGCCTATTAGTTATTTATTTAATAATAATATTGTAGAAAAATTGATTCAATATTATGTGCCAACGAACTGTTAAACGCCAGGAATTGGCATGTCTTAAATCATAGCCAGGAAGAGAAAGATGAGAAAAAATACGTGTAAGGAAGTCAGCTACCTAATGAGGTTTGAAATATCTCGTGCTCTAAAGCCTTTTAATAGAACAGAATTTCTCAAAAGAGTAATGATTAAAATAAGCTTAAATAACTTGTCCATAAGAAGTTTTTAATTTTGAAAACTACGAATTTCTCGACCAAGTATCGAGAGAAGAATTTAGAAAATTCCTGATTATATTCAAGAGGAAGGTTAAATAAAGAAGCAAGAAAAATCGTATATTATTCACTGGCTTTTGATGACAGCAGTGATGTTACTGATACAGCAAAGCTTGAGATTTTTATCCGCGGGATTAATCAAGATGTCAGTACAGGAACCACCACTGGTTATAGTTTTCATGCCAAGTACCTTTCCTCCGCCTCTTTACTTCATAGGCTGTCTGTCATATGTAATCACTGCAGCTCGAATTTTGGTCACCGCTGACCTACATAGTCAATTGTTGGCTGTGGTATACAAAGTAATGTATTCGTACTTATTAAACATTTTGCGTTTCCTAATTCAATAAAGAACGTATTTTCCCAATCACACATAAAATTAGGCGTAGTACATCTCCACTTAACCTTTGAACATCGTTCAGCCATGTTATGGATGCTATTCATAGACATTTCGCTAGCCCTCGCTACAAGCGTGCAAACTAACCCCGGCTATCGACTGGTTACTTGTACAGGATTCATATCATGTCATATCGCTAACATTGGTTTATGAATACGAAAAACGTTAGTCCGCTGATCATCCACCAGAAGCCCGCGCTGAGAATGTCTATGAATACGGTTCGTTATTCCTCTGTAGCGATGTAGCGGTTAAAGCTGTAACTCCATTGGTCTCATGGTAGCTGACGTCACTGGAGGCAGGCAGACAACTTATCATGCGCACGCTCTTGCTGCTCTTTGCCGTAAAACACTACCGTACACAGATCTGTCATAGAATATAAACGCCGATTCAGTATTCGCAGGAGAATCTTCGCCGAGTGCGATATCAGGCTGATAGTCCTGAACTCATTACATTTATTTGCATTATTTTCTCGGGTATTGGCAGCAAGACTGTCTCTGAAATCTTCAAGCTATTCGCCTTTCTCATATATTTCTTTACAAAAGACAGATTTCCTTTCTTATTTTCACCTAAGCATTTCACTAGTTCAATAGGATTCAATCAACTTCTGTTGCTTTCACATTTTTCATTTTCCTAAACGCTATCTCAACTTCTTTCCTCAGAACAGACCATATTTTTCGTCTTCTGATATATCTGCTTCATCTTTTACAGGTAAGATATCTGTACGATTCCCTGTCTTTTATTGCTCTTCTACATATTTCGTCCATGTGTTCAGTATTCCTTGTCTATCTCTTATTTCATTGCCGATTTCGTCTTCTATCAACAACATGGATTTCCTGTTCTTATTTGCGAAGTCCAAACATTTTACTTCGCAGTGCTTTAAATTTTATCTTCCTTTTCTCTGTAGATCTTTTTTTTTTTACATTTATGTTTCATCAGTCTTTCGTCTTATCAGTCTCTTCTTAGTGTGTTATTTAGTTTCTTGTAGATTCTTATAGCTTCTTCCATGTTGATGTTTTCCCATTTTCTCCTTCCTCTATCTTCTCCTAGATTTTCCCTGGGACACGAGGTTTCTTAGGAATCGCAATACGAGTTGTAGCCTAAGTAAGTAGCCTATTTCAATGAATAACAATTAAGTAAGGAACATGTGGACAATTAGCAGGAAAATTGAAGAAAAATTGAATAAAATGTAATTACTTCTGTGGAGCCAAACATGATGGGAAAAATGCAGAAAAGACCGCAATTAAATGTCATAAATTAATGGCAATTCCTGCATTTTTATAAAGCAGCGATATTTTGGTTCATAACGAAACATCAAGCAAAGAGAATTAAAGGAGGCAAAATCAAATCCCTTAGACATGTCTTTGGATATATTTATTGACATAAAAGAAGTGGAAACATAAGACCTGAATTAAACATTTAAAATATTGTACATACCATAACACAATATGTAAAGGTTTGCAAGTACTATATCATATTAACGGAATACCAGCTACACGTTTCACAAGAGCAGTTATGAATTAAAAATGAAAATCAAAAAGGGAAAAGGTCACTAGGAAGACCAATGGAGAGATGGCCAGATCATTTTTTTAGAGGGAAGAGAAGAGATTAAAAGATCTAAACCTTCATGAATGATGATGACGCATGGAGATTTCGGTGATCGTCATCTTTCTATGCTTAGCTACTGTGGGCGTTTGTACACCAACATAATGGTTATCATCTCCGAAATAATTATTGATTCAGTGGTTACTTGAAAATCACAATTTAGTAATCTTGTAGAATTTTTAAGTCCTAGAAGAAGATATTGACTATTGAATAATTTCAAGGAAAAATTTGTTCTTGTGCTTATTATGCATTTTTTCAGTCAATTATAAATTATGCACTTATGTTATGGGGTAATAGTAGCAGTATTAATGATATTTTGTTGTTGCAAAAAAATCTATTAGAAGAATATCCAAATCACCGTTCAAACCACACTGCACATCAATTTTCATTAAATTTCAGATTCTTACAGTAATTAACCTATATATTTTTCAGTGTTTATTAAATGTGAAAAAGCGTGAAAGTAACCAAATGGTTAGAAAGTGAATGCATACTACACCAGAAGATAATCATTGTTTGATATGTTAAGTAAATCTCAAAATAGTTTTATTGTTATTGGATTAAAATTATTTAATAGGCTCGATGATAGTGTAAAAATATTGAATATTATTGCTTTTAAGCTAAGTTATAAAATTATTGGATAATTGCTTACACATTTTGTAATATAGCCTAAATGAAAATTCTCAATTCAAAATAATACAATTTCAATCAATCCTTTTAATTAATTATTTTGTTTTGTAATGTAGGGTTTTATTTGTATATGCAATGTCTGTTGAAATTTTTGTAATTACCTAACGACGGACATGGAAACTATTAAAATATTAAAGGCTGTTAAGTTACGTGAATCGATATAAAATGAACCGAGTTTTACATTTTCGAAATATTGAACGTTAACCTCAGAACACCCGGTATAAGGTAGGGAATAATGGCAATACTTTGGCTCTTTCCACTAAGTTTTTGCGTCCGTTCAGCAAATAGCGTCAAGACTCGCCGCTCTACCTTTTCTTTTTTCATGATAGACATATGAAAAGCTTCAGAAAAGTAGGGTAATATCAGATCAGAAAGTTGGAACCTAGGATTTACGGTAATATCTCCTGAGTAGATACGTAGTTGGGAAGAGGCTCTAGTCATTGGTCGTTATCCGCAGGAACCACGTGGCGCCGCTCAAAGTGGCGGTGTCAGCGTCGCGACGCCGCGCACTGCAGCACCGCCAACTGCTGACGTGGGTCCGCGGCTCTCGATCACGTTCGGAGCTCGATTGCACTGTAAATACAGCTCTGAAACCCGAGAAAACACCCACGCATTTAAAACACTGTCCGTACTGTGTGCACCGTAAATCACACATGCTTCCCTGTACATCTTGTGATTCAGTCGCACTTTTATTCTCGTATGTTAGCTCACATGTTGTCATTATGAACTTTTAGCAAGAAAAAAATTGAAGGAATATTGAATAACTCGCAGTAAGACATACATACATACATACATACATACATACATACATACAAACATACATACATACATACATACATACATACATACATACATACATACAAACATACATACATACATACATACATACATACATACATACATACATACATACATACATACATACATACAGTTAGACAAGTAAACTTAGGATAATTTAATCTAGGATAGATAAGAGTAGGCAATAGATATAATGAAAGACTCTAATTTTCACAACAGAATAACAGATCTACATACGCCTAGAGAGTGACAGAAACGAGACATAATGTGTTATATTGTAAACATACAGGTAGCAAGGCATGTAGTATTACCTTTATTGTAATGGGACATGCCGTTCAACGAATATAAAAAAATACAAAAATACATACATACATACATACATACATACATACATACAAACATACATACATACATACATACATACATACATACATACATACATACATACATACATACATACATACATACATACATACATACATACATACATAACATTACATTACATTGCATTACATACAATATTAGGAACTGTATTTTGTCCCAGGAGGCTACAAGATTATTACTGGAGCTTTTAAGTAAACGATGTGCGTGCATCTATCAAACGAAGTACTTTTGTGACGGCTCACTCTACTCTTGTTTCGTAAAATGGAGAAGAATAAAACATGGACCACTTTAACAATTGCACTGATATTTATAATTTAAATTGTTTACACGATCACTAGAATACGCTATTTTTACTGTTTACACTATTATAAAGAATGTAGGCATATATTGATCGAACATTATTTACAATATTAAGCTAGTGTACAGTGTTGTGTATTGTAATGCAGGGTAATTTATTTCCTAATACTATAGCCTACTTATTTTGTAAATTTTGTACAATGAAATGAGAATAAATGCGCACAAATGTGCATAAGGTGACTTAAATAGTCTGAGCAAAACTTATTAAGCGATGAATGTCTTTCAATGCACTTTTGAACGTGGTACCGTTCACATAGGTTTTTGCACAATTCGCACACGCAATCTTGGTTCGGCTCTTGGAAACTCTTCGTGCTGCATACCTTGTGATGAAAGCCATGGATTGCGTATAAAATTTTGTACAATAGAGTGAATAATATTTGATCAATGTGAGCATTCATTCTTTATGACAGTGTAATAGTGAAAATAGCGTATTTTAGTGAGCATTGTGTAAAGGGCTCTCAGACATTTACTGATGTCAAAAGCCGATTATCAGAAAGGGCGCTGCTCGTTTCCACAATATGATCTTTCTTCAAATATTATTTTTGTGAAATATTTATTTTTAATATAGCACTATCAATTTTCATTTATAATGTAAATATTCAAGTCCATAAACTTGATAATGCACATTTTAAACACGTCACAGGATATACGTACTGTAAAATATTTACCGACTCTTTGAAGTACAGTATATTATTCATAAAAATTCATTTGTGATCTCGATTTTGTCCCGGTTAAATGGCTGCTTCTCTGCCACATTCCATGAACTTATATTGAATAAATTACCGTGTGGAAATTTCTTTTTGGTAGAATTTTGGTCTCGGATAGTACGATTCTCGTTTCCTTACGGCTCTTTATATCTAAATAGACTGCGTTCAGATAATTAAAATTGAAATTATAAGTACCGGACGTCTGACTCAAGTCGTTCATATATTATTGTTTGAGACATCACGCACAGCACTATGGTGGACACAATACTTTCCGTCTATAGCTCTCAGTACTTATATTTCAGCGTTAGTAATTATTGAAAAAGTTAATAACAATAAATATATATAGACGTAAGGACTAATAAAAAATATTGATTCATAAATGCGTATGAGTAAAGAAACAGTAAAGCCTTGGTTTTTCAGAACCGATGCATAGGAGGTGCGAGGCCCGCCTTGCACAAATCTGGACTACACGAGAGATAGTGAGTGGTTTCTACAGGGACATCATTTTATTTTTACTTCAATTTTTATTGTACCTGAGTTTTTGAATGTACTTCTCTCCCACCCATTCTACTAATGAAGTTCCATCAGTCCACACAGAACCAACCCCACATATAGTAAACAGCACTGAGTTACTGAGTACAGTACGTTACAGAAATATGTTCGCGTTTTCCAGTGACGAAAGAGCTTTCAATATTGAATCATATTTTCGCACAGGTACTGTCCGTTTGCTTACGTCGCATCCCGATTTCCCCCACCTGCTTCTGCTGCCCCCTCTGTAAAAGCTGGGCTGTCTTAGCTCTTTTCTGTAAACATTAATTTCTGTTACGAATTGGACGTTTACGTAATATTATACAACTGTTTAAAATAACTTAAATAAAAGGGCCTCGTTAAGTAATTAACTGTTACGTGATTTCCTCCCTTTCTACGATCCTGCGGAATAACCATTTGGACGGACAGTTGATAGCATGTCTGAGTAATTTTATTTTTTATTTTAGTTGGTTATTTTACGACGCTTTATCAACATCTTAGGTTATTTAGCGTCTGAATGAGATAGTGATATTGCCGGTGAAATGAGTCCGGGGTCCAACACCAAAAGTTACCCAGCATTTGCCAATATTGGGTTGAGGGAAAACCCCGGAAAAAACCTCAACCAAGTAACTTGTCCCGACCGGGAATCGAACCCGGGCCACCTGGTTTCACGGCTAGACGCGCTGACCGTTACTCCACAGGCATGGACGAGTAATTTTATCTATGCGGGTAGGGCAGAAGTGAAGATTGAATTTACAGTATGTAAGGTACTCTTTTATAGAGTAGGTACAGAATTATTTCAACATGAGTTACTAGTACGAAGGACGAAACTGGCAATTGGAATTAGATGCAATAGTCTATAGTGCGATAATATGCACAAAAGAACTGAAGCCTGTAGCGAAATGAACGGCCACCATTTTCAAAAATGTGTTCAAATATCCATATTATGATTATTTTTCAATTTAACTTCATTCCCTATATTGAATGCTAATGTGCTGTAGACCGTATAATATACTCTGCATAATGAATACGTTCTCATGGTTAACTCAGTTCGTGAGTAAAAACACTTATTCTTAATACAGTACTGCATTTTGATTAAACAAAAACCTAATGAAAATTATCGAACTCAAAGTCGCGGTATTTCCTAGTTTACGTAAATGGATGAACTACTTTTCTTCCCTCCTATACCTAGTAAAGTGATTTGTTTCTGTTTTACGCCAGTATCATCGAACTACAGTCGTGGAAAGGGGTAGGAAACGGGTTTCCGGTTCTCTAAAGGTATAGCCAGGTTAATATTAAAAATGTTAGTAAAAATAAAATGATGTCCCTGTATAACTGCGAGGTGCGCTGATATCGCACTTCGCAGTTATAGAAACCACTCACTCTCTCTCGTGTAGTTTAGATTTGTACTAGGTGGGCCTTGCATCTCGCAGCTATAGAAATCATTCACTATCTCTCGTGTAGTCCGGATTTGTGCGAGGCGGGCCTCGTATGCGTCGGTTCAAAAAAAAAAAGACTTAACTTCTAATAAGCGGTTCTCTCGAGTTAGTTCATGGCTCTTAGGTAGAGTGATGGGCTCATATGAATGTTTCGAATACCTGATGCGGTTCCATCCACGGTTATTCCTTTCGTACTTTTTAATTTCTAACTCCGAATCCAGATGATCCTGTAGGATTCTAGTTAAGACTACTTTAAGCCACAATCATCTTAATGAACCAGATCGTTCCACAATAGTAGCTACAAAAGCTCGAATCCTGTCTCTGTAGTCATTCACGGTTCGAATCCCTGAAACTCGTGATAGCAAAAATTAAAGTGAAAGAATTCAATATCAGGTGCTCCAACATGCAGAATAAGTCGACATGGACCAACTCCATACGAGTTGTCACAGATCTCGTATCATTTCAACTGTATGATCTGTCACAGAACGAATCTAACATTCTTCTTGGTCTGCCCAAGTAGTGATGTTCTCATGGTAGTGTCACTAGAAGTAGTTACATATTCGAAATATCTTCAGATAAATACATTTCATTACAACTCAGCGTTGTCTGTTCTTTAAACTTATCTTCTTATTATGTGCGTTTCATAATCCGAATGAAGCAAAACAAATAAATTAATAATTTGAGAGAATGGAGATAACGTACATATTAAGATACGACATAATCGAAAATATAAGGGGAGCAAATGACTCGATAAAGCACTTTTCAACGATAAACGCGACTACGGGAAATGTTAGAAAGCCGAAATAAATTAAATAATTAACATAACACATTCATTGTACATTGCACGTCTTTAACACAAAATTATCACACAGAGACTAAAATTCGTAACATTAACGTAACAGTGTCATTGTACATTTTACCCGTCCTTGATTCCGCCTGCGAAACCATTAAATACTTTCCATGTGTCTCACTTGGACGGAATTACGCAATAAGAGATCAAGCGCCATAAACCTGTTTCGAAATATTGGCCATTGAAATAAATCTTTTATTTTATGAAACATTTTATGCAAGAAGTATTATAACATTCATACTATTACAAAAAATAGCACAAATAATAGCAAAAAAAGGCTAACCGATTTTTAATAAGAGACCAGCAGTTAAAAAATAAATAAATGTTTGCTTATAAATAGCAGCAAAATTGAGATAGGCTATCGCATTCTTGATTTTTTCCGAGTTAAATTAGACTGCCATCAATAGATTTGTGCAAATATCTCTCTCTCCCTCTTTTTTTTTAAATTATCGGTTGGTCTATTATTGTGTAACGCCGTCCAATTGTTGTTATTTGTGTTGAATAAACGAAAATGAATAGCTTAAGTCAGACACCTTGTGCATAAGAAATTAAAGGAATAAGAAGAAGGTGGGGAAAAATATGTATTTGTAAATGTATAGTAAATTTCTTTATGTATACGGATGCTAATAATAGTCTAATAATAACAATGAGGAAGAAACTCACGAGTGTATTTTACTCTAGCGGACTAACATACAAAATCCTCGAACTTATCTTTTATCTCGGAAGACTGTATCTTAAGACAACGTTGTAAGAGAGAATGACAAATTCTGTTCTCACATTTCCCACATCGAAGAGTAAGAGGATCTTAAACGCGTCTATTCCCGAGTGGGCGTTCACTCTGGTGCAAAGTGAAAGATATATATTTTCCAGACAATTCCTGGTGAAGACGACAATTTTTCACGCAACAAAAAGCTACTTGTTCCGACAAGAATCTGTTTGTATACAATATATCGCTTATACTGAATATCTAGCCAGATTTAGTGTCACAATAGGATAGTACTTCTCGCTATGTCAACTCATTTCGTGAGTAAAACTATTTCCACTGAAATTCAATATATGTGTGGGTAGCAACGGCAGTTAGTTTACGTTTCGGTTTTTATTTATTCATTTATTTCCTCGTTCATTTTCTTTATCATTAATAAATTCAAGTGCTAATTCAGCGAATGTGTAAAATTTCAGTTGAATATTTATCCATTTATTCATTTACTCATCCATTACAGCTTAGGTTTCCGTACACGTTTGTTTTTCAATCGTTCTCGCTCGTGTCTTCACTTACTCAGATACCAATATTCCATCACACAATCTTCATTTTCTCATTAGTGTCTTTGTTCATTAATGTATTGCCTAATTCTTTCACTTACTCATTTGTTGGGTCACTTAATTCTTCTTCCTAGCAATCATTCAGACTTTCATCTCTCCATTCTTTCACTCAGTGCCTTCATCGTTCATTCACTGCCTCCTTCGTTCATTTAATCTTCCTACCATTCACTTAACTCATTTTATTCATTATTTCTTTCATTCGTTCACTCACTCATACTCCCCTCTATTCGTTTATTCATTCATTCTTTCCTCTGTTAGTTTACTCACTCATTCGTTCCTCTGTTGGTTCACTCAATCATCCTTTCGTCCCTTCGTTCGCTCACTCACTCATCCTTTCGTCCGTTCGTTCACTCACTCATCCTTTCGTACCTTCGTTCGTTCGTTCGTTCGTTCGTTCATTCATTCATCCTTTCATCCTTTAGTTCACTCATCCTTTCGTCCGTTCGTTTATTCATTCATCCTTTCGTCCTTTCGTTCACTCACTCATCCTTTCGTCTCTTCGTTCGTTCATTCATTCATCCTTTCGTCCTTTCGTTCACTCATCCTTTCGTCCGTTCGTTCATTCATTCATCCTTTCGTCCGTTCGTTCACTCATCCTTTCGTACGTTCACTCACTCATTCTTTCGTCCGTTCCTTCACTCACTCATCCTTTCGTCCGTTCCTTCACTCACTCATCCTTTCGTCCGTTTGTTCACTCACTCATACTTTCGTCCGTTCGTTCACTCACTCATCCTTTCTTCCGTTCGTTCACTCACTCATCCTTTCTTCCGTTCATTCACTCATTCATCCTTTCGTCCGTTCGTTCACTCACTCACCCTTTCGTCCGTTCGTTCACTCACTCATCCTTTCGTCCGTCCGTTTACTCATTCATCCTTTCGTCCGTTCACTCACTCATTCTTTCGTCTGTTCCTTCACTCACTCATCCTTTCGTCCGTTCCTTCACTCACTCATACTTTCGTCCGTTCGTTCACTCACTCATCCTTTCTTCCGTTCGTTCACTCACTCATCCTTTCTTCCGTTCGTTCACTCACTCATCCTTTCTTCCGTTCGTTCACTCATTCATCCTTTCGTCCGTTCGTTCACTCACTCATCCTTTCGTCCGTTCGTTCACTCACTCATCCTTTCGTCCGTTCATTCACTCACTCATCCTTTCGTCCGTTCGTTCACTCACTCATCCTTTCGTCCGTCCGTTTACTCATTCATCCTTTCGTCCGTTCACTCACTCATTCTTTCGTCCGTTCCTTCACTCACTCGTCCTTTCGTCCGTTCCTTCACTCACTCATCCTTTCTTCCGTTCGTTCACTCACTCATCCTTTCTTCCGTTCGTTCACTCACTTATCCTTTCTTCCGTTCGTTCACTCATTCACCCTTTCGTCCGTTCGTTCACTCACTCATCCTTTCTTCCGTTCGTTCACTCACTCATCCTTTCGTCCGTCCGTTTACTCATTCATCCTTTCGTTCGTTCACTCACTCATTCTTTCGTCCTTTCCTTCATTCACTCATCCTTTCGTCCGTTCCTTCACTCACTCATACTTTCGTCCGTTCGTTCACTCACTCATCCTTTCTTCCGTTCGTTCACTCACTCATCCTTTCTTCCGTTCGTTCACTCATTCATCCTTTCGTCCGTCCGTTTACTCATTCATCCTTTCGTCCGTTCACTCACTCATTCTTTCGTCCGTTCGTTCACTCACTCATCCTTTCGTCCGTTCCTTCACTCACTCATCCTTTCGTCCGTTCCTTCACTCACTCATACTTTCGTCCGTTCCTTCACTCACTCATCCTTTCTTCCGTTCGTTCACTCACTCATCCTTTCTTCCGTTCGTTCACTCATTCATCCTTTCGTCCGTTCGTTCAGTCACTCATCCTTTCGTCCGTTCATTCACTCACACATACTTTCGTCCGTTCCTTCACTCACTCATACTTTCGTCCGTTCGTTCACTCACTCATCCTTTCTTCCGTTCGTTCACTCACTCATCCTTTCTTCCGTTCGTTCACTCACTCATCCTTTCTTCCGTTCGTTCACTCATTCATCCTTTCGTCCGTTCGTTCAGTCACTCATCCTTTCGTCCGTTCATTCACTCACTCATCCTTTCGTCCGTCCGTTCGTTCACTCACTCATTACTTTCATTTGCTCTTTCACTTAATAATTATTTCATTCGTTCGCTCAGTGATTCATTCTTGACTTCGTCCTTTTACCTCGTTACTTATTATTTTCCTTGTTCATTCACATCATAAATCTTTCCTTTCTTCCTTCACTCAATTATTTTTCTTTTCGTTATTTTACTAAATTGTTTCTTCACTTGCTCCTTCATTCACTTATTAATTATGCTTGGATAAAACATAACTTTTTTGTCCAATGGCGTACATTTGACTCTACGTCAAGCCCAAGCGTCTCCTTTTGGAAGAACACGCCGAACTGTAGTTTTTTTTCCGCTGGTTTAGCGTTGCCCTCGGTACACTATGGGAAGGGAAATGCATAGCCCTGCATGATAAAAAGTATTAATGGAGCAGTCGTGAAATGTCTGTGGAAGAAGCGGAAAAACCTACTACTAAGCACTATCATCGTACACCACAAATTCTAATTGAACCAGGGTTACCAATATAGAAAGCTCATGCTTTAGTCGTTAGATTAAGAGAACATTCAAATCGATGTTAATCACATATGGATATTACAGTATATTACTATGTCAATTTATACACTGATCTGTATTCTACTCAAGGACAAATATTTGTTTCTTCTAGTCATATCAAACCCATAAATATTACTGCATGGAGTTGTCTGTTAAACACAGTTTATATGACCAAGGTGTGTAACTTATTTCAAGAGCATTAAAACGTTTAATTGATTCAATAATTTTAATAATCCCTCAAATTTGCATATGGATGTTGTTTTCTAACAGACCGAAGATCTAAGACTATATAAAACATTGAATTATCTAGACGTTGGAATTACAAACAATTTTAAACTTATACTGTCTCATATGTCTCTGATTGAGGTTCTGGCTGATATGTACTTCTATTATCAGGCAGTACATCTCACTTGACGAAATGTGTCAGAGGAAGAACAATTGTTTGTATGCATCTTAAGTCTGATTAGTGCAATAATATTAACTTACGTAGCTAATCGGCGATGTATGCAATGGAGGGGGAAAGGAACTAGCCACCCTACCCTATTATCTCCTGACCTGGTTGCTTCATAAGTGATGCCTTGTTAGTATCACTCGTGAGATTCAAACCTGTCTTCGAACTAAACAACAACTGTCTCTTAAGTAATATCGGTTTTGGAGCACAATTTTAATTGGAGTGTGTTTCGACAAGAAATTGATCTAATCTTCAAAGTAAAGGCCATTAGATTCTATGGTCTTGAGCCATCTTTTATTGAGGTTTGTTATCCTGCGACGGTACCTGTTTGTGGTTTTAGACACGAAGAATTTAGTGATAGCCATTTCAACACCTTCCAAGTTTTGGAAAATCCTTTCTCACAGAAAGTGGGCCATGGATCGAAAGAGATGGTAATCTGAAGGCGCAAGCTAAGGGTTATATGCCGGGTGTGGTAGTAGTTCGATTGCTCCAAATTTCTGGATTTTTTCATTGTTGTTGGAGCATTATGGGGTCCCGCATTGTCCTGTTGCAATACAATTTTATTTCATTTCATTAATGCCGGGTTTCTCTCTCGAAAATTCATGAACCACTCTAGCTGTTGACAATAAATATCCCGTCACACCACATACGTAGCATTACTTTGGGCCGAACTCAATTTGTTTAAGGACGAGTTTGGGAGGCTGACGGGGATCGAGCCACTGTTTTCAGGTGTCAGGGTAGCGGTAGTATACACATTTTTCATCTAATACGACAATTCCCTTGATAAAACTATCATTCATGGAATTAGATAAGCCGACTCTGTGTTGAGTATGTTCAGATGTCAGTTCATGAGGTAAAGATCAACAATTTGTGTATGATTTTTTTAAGAGTCTTGATACAGATATGTATCTTTTGAAACTTCAAATTCTTCTTATAAACTACGAGTATCGGTAGGTACTTTGTTGTAGATTTTCTTTCAAAACTGTGCGTGCATTCTCACATCTTGTAGGGAGTTGAAAATCTTTAATGTCTGCTACTCCATTTTTGAAAACGCTGGAATCATCATTTTGCTACACGATCACTAACGACACCTTCATCTCGACCGCGCATATTCTTTGAGCCGCGACAGCAGCTTTATATATATTTTTTCCAGTAGTTTTAAGAGATGGACTGTAATCTCGAAGTTTATCACCTCCGTTTTTATGTAGTTTATATTAATAATTATTATTGAAGAATTTCACGTGCTTACAGTACGCAATAATATGCATGTCGTCCTGTAAATTGCATTTCCCAACTAAAGAAAATCATTAAAATCTTACAAATTACCAAAGCTAGGATCACGAAGGTGATGACATGCATGAAGGTGACGCCGAATATGAATATAAGAACTATAACGATGTCGAGGACCACGATGAACGATAATGATGATAACGGTATGATGACGACACGATGACGAGAATGATAACACGATGGAGAGAATGATGACGACACGATAACGAGAATGATGACACGATAACGAGAATGATGACACGATGACGAGAATGATGACACGATGGTGAGAGTGATGACACGATGGTGAGAATGATGATGCGATGGTGAGAATGATGGTACAATGACGAAAATGATGATACGATAAAAAAATAATGATGCGATATGATAATGATGATAAATTGAAGAGAATAATACGATGATGAGCGTTATGCTGATACTGTGACGATAATACTGATACGATGATCAGAATAATGATACGATGACGAGGATGATAATGATGAACACGAAGACAATCTAACTTAACGTAACCGAAGACTTTCCCTGTTGTTTAGATCGTAACATACAAAGTTTTCTTATCGAATTAATTTCCATTACATTTATTACCAATCTTCGAAAGATACCTAGAGAAGATTAAAGAAGTGTATGTGGTATTTGTGGATTTAGAAAAGGCGTTTGACAGAGTAGATTGGAATAAACTGATGGGGATTTTGAAGAAAGTTGGCGTGGATTGGGAAGAGAGGAGGCTGTTCATTAACCTTTATATGACATGAGAAGAAATGTCAGAAGGAAGTGAAATAGGAAGAGGAGTACGACAAGAATGCCCTTTATCACCTATCCTGTTCAACATCTACTTGGAGGATTTAGTGAAGAACTGTTTTCAGAAGATGGGAGAAGTGATAATGGGGCGAAGAAGAATAAAGTGTACAAGATTTACTGATGATATGGCATTGTTAACAAAAGAGGAGATGATACCAATGGATATGCTACTGGAGCTAAATGACAGCTGTGAGCAGTATGAAATGAAGATAAATGCCAACAAGACGAAGACCATGGTCATAGGAAGAAAAGTAAAGAAGGTAAACTTGCGTATCCTAAATGAAGCAGTAGAGCAAGTGGACAGCTTCAATACTTGGGGTGTACTATAAGCAGTAACATGAGCTGCTGCCAGGAAGTCAAAAGGAGAATAGCAGTGGCAAAGGAAGCTTTTAATAGAAAAAGGAGCGTCTTCTTCGGACCTCTGGACAAAAACAAAGAAAGAGACTAGTGAAGTGCTTTGTGTGGAGTGTAGCATTGTATGGGGTAGAAACATGAACATTACGACGAAGTGAAGGGGAACGATTAGAAGCATTTGAAATGTGAATATGGAGAAGAATGTAACGTGTGAAATGGACAGACAGAATAAGAAAGAAAGCCGTGTTGGAAAGAGTGGGTGAAGAAAGAATGATGCTAAATTTGATCAGAAAGGGGTAAAGGAATTGGCTGGGTCACTTCTTGAGAAGAAACTGCCTTCTGAAAGATGCACTGGAAGGAATGATGAACGGGAGAAGAGTTTGAGGCAGAAGAAGATATCAGATGATAGACGACATTAAGATATATGGATCATATGCGGAGACAAAGATAAAGGCAGAAAATGGGAAAGACTGGAGAATGCTGGGTTTTTAGTGAAAGACCTGAATGAACATTTATTACACAATATTCATGTGTAACATTGGAGATACTCATCACAACATTGTCTTCAAGTGAATCAAGTTCATTAACTGAATAGATCAAATTACAATTCCTGGAATTTCCAAGTGTCATTATATCGAAAAATGAAGCTGAGTAAACGTCAATAGAATTCTATGCGGAATTAAAATACCACCCAACCCATGTGTCTATTATACTCTCAGAGCTGCGACCCATATTCAAAACTCATTCCTGGAGTTCTTTCAATGTGTTTGAGTAGTAAATGAATGGACATAACCTTTTCATGGGGTATTACCGTAAAGCTCGCTAGTTTACAGAAAGGACGTGTATGTTTACGATAGCTAATATGCCGCATACGCGATCTACGGTGATAAGCAAAGCTTCAGTTTTTTTCTTCCTGTAATCATGGTATTCAAATAACATCTGTCTGTGTTGTGGCGGCGTTAGTGAGGAATACGATATTACGAGTACATCTGTTATATACCATAATGGACGTATTATATTAAAGCAGCTTGGAGAATCTGCCAGACTTCGCTCAAAAATGTCTAATCTACATGTGCACGGATCTGGAAATGATTAATTTTTACACCCCAGTGTAAAAATTCATGAGGCGATAGCAAAAAATTTCTAATATATATTTTAGGGTATATTACAGTGGAAACTGAAATTAAAATCTGATGCTACAATTGAAGGCCTCTTCGAAAAAAGGATGTAACACAAAACTATTGATATATGTGATAAAGGTTGAAATATTAATTTTAAAGCATTTATTTATAACAAATTATTGCATTCAAAGACTGAATAAACTTGTGTACTTGTTTTTTCTTCACTTATAAGAAGGAGGGAATCGAGACTTGCACTGCAGCCTAAGACTTATTGTGCTTATCACTCCTATTCTGTGAATGACTAGATAGCAAAACGGCCGCGTTCTTGTGCTAGTACAGCACGCCGCACCGTGAACTTAATCCGGGCAATGGTATGGATGATGATGATGGTGATGATATGTGTATTAATGATGGTGAAATGAGTCCGAGGTCCAACGGCGAAAGTTACCCAGCAATTCTGCTTCAATTGGTTGAGGGAAAACCTCGGAAAAAATCCAACTAGGTACTGTAACTTGTTCCAACTAGTATTTGAACCCGGGCCCGCTCGTTTCACAGTCAGACGCGCTAACCATTACTCTACAGCGATGGACTGTGTCGTTGTTTAGTCAAGTGATTGTAATAGTAAATATAGGCTAATGAAATCTGCCCGTGAAATTATTTTCCTTTCTCTTGAAACATGAATTGTAGGTTGTTGGTTACATCCTTATTACGGGGAGGTCTTCAATTAAGGACTACAATTTCAGCTCGATACCCTGTGAAATCCACGAGTAAGTGTTACAAAGGTTTATTCGGCAGGCTACTTCCTTTCCATTATAATTTCACCGTCCATGAAGAACCTGAGAAAGTGTTTGTTTACAAAATGATTTTAAATCAAATATCCTCCGAGTAGTTATATTTTTTCTCCAAGTCTTATTCCACAATTCTACAAGAGTATGATAAATTTTAATTTAAGTGATTTTGGAACATATTTTTATAAATGAGTAATAATTTCTTCCAGTTCTCATTCCAGTGTCACTGAAGAACGTAAGGAATTGTTTTCAGATTGAACTTATAGCAGGTTTCTTCCAATTAATTACTTTTCCGCCGATTGCAACCCAATAGTTCCTGAATAACAATAGAAATGTTTGTTTACAAATGATTTTAGATCAGGTTTCCACTAATTACTTGCATTTCCTCTCATTTCTAATTTCACATTTTCTGAAGAACGTGACATACAATACACTAGTGAACAAATTTTCACGAGTTGCATGTATCGGAAGTAAAACCAATCAATTACAGTGTAATTTGACCTCTTAAATTCGAAAATGATAACGAAAATGCTTACTTGGTACTTATTTTCAAGATATTTTGAATTTTATAATATATTATAAATAATTTTCTCATTCGCCACCAAATAACAAGTAACTTAGATTTTTTTTTCATATCGCCGAGGTCGAGGTAGCTGACTCATGCCAATTGTTGTGCTGTCCATGTTTATGCCCCACACAAAGCCACACTCCACACTTTTTCCAGAGGTCCACAGAAGATGCTACTGATACGTACATCTATTATTATCAGGCAGTACATCTCACTTGACGATATGTGTCAAAGGAAGACCTGTTTGTATACATCTGAAGTCTGATTAGTGCAATATGTAGGTAATCGGCGATGTATGCAATGGAGGGGGAAAGGAACTGGCCATCCTACATCATTATCTCCTGGCCTAGTTTCCTCATACGCAGTATCTTGTTGGTATCACTTGTGAGGTTCAGACCTGACTTCGGACAGCTGACTAAAGAACAACAATAGGGGCCGTGCTTTAAAACAGTTGCTGTAGACTAGATTGTGATTTCGGTATCAGAAGGAATAGGAAATTACTGAGCGATTTCGCGGAGATTATAAAGACAGAAATACTTAATTTATCGTAGGCTAATTAGACTGTAATGAAAAGAAATATCAAACTATTATTTCAAACTCCAAACATCTTTACAGTCCTAACTAGAGGCGATAATTTCATGCACCATTAAATCCCAAAATATGCATGCGTTCATGCACTATCAAACTATGAAACATGCACGATCAAGCGAAAAATACATTAAAACATGCACTTTTATTTTCTTTCCAAATTTCTTATTTCACTTGACTTTTCTTTTTTGTACAGCTAACAACTAAGGTTCCTGCTCTTGTCAGTAAATATGTTTTTGTAGGCAGGGAATGACATCTCTACAACACAAGAAGTTATGGGCGCAAACGTGAATGAACCTTTTTCTATTACTTAGTTGTTTTCCTTTTCCTTTTTCAGTCCTGATTCCTGAAGTTAAAATGAGGGTCATAAAAATCGAGGAACAGAGGTGTCCATTCAAAACCATTAAAACATTCATTCAAACTCAATATAATATATACTGCGTGTTCAGTTCAAAGTGTGTCATGGCTCGCTGTATGCCGTCATGTGGCTAATCGTTGAGCCTAGAGAATTCAATCTTCCTACACTTCCGCAGAGGCGTATTACTTATGTGCCAGAGAAGTTGCCTAGCAAGTACGGCGTTCATTCTGAAGAGTACTTACCGATACGTACGGTAACATCGGTAGTGGCAGGAATGTGAACTGTTTGGAAACACGTACTGAGGTGATTTTTTTCTTACTGTCGGGATATGTGGAGAGGGTTAAGACGATTAGTTACGTATTTGTTGAATTAACGTCGACGGTCAACATGGACACGGAGCATTTGATTTGAAACTGTGGAATTTTGCCGTACGCAACCGATGATAACAAATATCTTGCGCACGACTTGCCCATCGCAAAACACAGTTCGAAGGAGGTTATGGTAGCACACAAACCGTACAGGCCACCATCTGTTGTTACGACGTTCAAGTTATACCGTACACGTTCTCAAGTTCAGATTGAACGCCTTGATTAATAGGCAACTTCTCTGACATGAAAGCTGAAACTCGCTTCAAATCGCTGACTCACAACAGTTACGTCATGACACACTTTGAAATGAACAACCAGTATTATGTGCATGATAATGCTAAAAATTGCTTAAATATACATTATGCATGATTTAACCCCAGAAAGGCCCAAAACATGCAAACATTCATGGAAAAAGTACACATATTTGGAACCGGAAAGTAATGAAATGGATAACTACTAAGTTTGAGCTATGTCCTATGTTCCTATAAAAACATGTATTTGCATGGAATTCTCGTCTCTAGTCCTAACAATGCCCACAATGGCAATCAAGAACAACGTAATCGTTTCACGCAATTATAGAGATTCTATGAGTCCACTGTCACGACATTGTCTCCGTAATTACAGAATTACACGGCTTCTTTCTGTTTGTGGCCACAATTATTATTTTTACATAGAGCTTACATCTAATTTATTTGCCAAATAACGCTCCTCTTCTTAAACCGTGCACATTACATTCCTTTCTTCTCTTGCAAGCAAGTGTGGCACGGGTTGCAGACTCCTCAGGTGATTGTTACGTGTGATATTGATTCTAGCTGCGGTTCCGAGACGTCGGAAGATGCCTGCTCCTTCAACCCACCAACCCTGACGGGAATATAAAGGACTCGTTGAGATTACGCACCATTTAACATTCCCTTGCCATATAAACTGTTCTTTAACACATACTACCAAAATTATCTAGTCAAACATTCTAAGAGTTTTGTTTTTATTATACTTACTGAGTGTTATTTTTTGTTTCCAATTCCACGTCGTTTTTAGAGATGATTACCATCCCCTCTTTAAGATCAGCGCGTTTGCATGCCTCCATTCACTTCATAATACACAAAAAATCTTTCATCTGAGTTGTTTCTCCCCTACTTTCCTCTCATTTTGATATTGTTTGAATCTTGGAGTGTTTCTCTGTCTTTTGATAAACCCCCTGCAGGCATATACAAATACAATCTCAAAGAAAACAATCATGATATAAAAATAAACAGCAGAACTCGCCAGAGCACGAAAATCTGCCGGATTCGTAATGACTCTATACCTAATGGTTCTAATTTTCTTTCTATACAAACAAGGGTGTACACAGTATTGGAAGATTTATATAAAACTTTCCCTTCCATCTTTATTCAGTCCTCCTCCCCTTCATTCGTTCCTTTCATCATCTTAATTCTTTTTCCATTTAGGAAACATATGACTTTAACCGTTTCTCTTTGTTATTTTGCACCATTCCTCTCTCTTGGCCTCCTTTCAAATCTATTTCTGCGACGACTCTCTAAATCAGTAAAAATTAGTGCAGAGATGTTCATACGGTGAAAGGAGAAAACGTATAAACTCGATAGTAGGAGAAAAGACGGAAATTTAAAATGCCCGGAATGGAAAGAGAGAAATGGTTAAAGACGATTATGCGACAGAAAATAGAAGAGAATTCTAATATTTTATCTTTGAAATTTAATATAAGGCAGTCTAGAGTTCCCATGTTATGAATAAAATCTTTTGATTCGGAAAATGTAGCTATTCACATAGCTACTGCGAACCTATATCAGGGGTTCTCAAACTAGTTTGGTTCCTGGCACAGTGTTTGCTGTGCGGAAAATGGCTGCATGTCGCTAATGTAGAACCAGCCAGGTCTGCTTTAGAGGTACTTTTGATACCTTGCTCTCGGCAGCATCTCCTAGCATGGATTTAACTATTTCTTTATAAGCAGATAACATCAAGGTTTCTGCTGCTGTATGTGGCTGCATTTTCCTGATAATTATTTCTACTACTTTCCAGCAGTTGGAGTTACTTTATTTCTTACCTTGACTTGTTTACTTGAGGGAAGAGTAACCAACTGAAATAGCTTTATCTTTATTTACTAAATGACTGTGTTTCTCCAGTTCTTATGAACTTAAAAAAAATATTAGAAATAGCTATTTGTCAACAGTAATCTCACTAGAGGTTTTGATTTGTCTAGAGAAAATAAAAACTCGAGTGGGATTTAATTGACTATTACACGATTAGAAGAAAGTATATAAAGATTAGAAGTAACAAAGTACTCCAATACAATAAAATATTAATTGGCTTACGAAAATGCAACTGTCTTCAAATGTATTATTGTACCATCGCAACATTACGCTAGATGGCAGTAGTGTTTTATGATTATGTTTTCTTGTTACCGGTATCAGTTGTGCCAACTATGGTATCGTCATTGAACTCTGTGGACTGTTACTAGTCAAGAAGGCTTTGTTGATTGTTTCATTTTTATTAAAACATTTGCATTCCACTTCAGTCATCCGGATCCCAGTAATCAACGTCACTTGACAGATGATTTTCAATAAATTTTAGTATTAAACAATCTCTGATACGTGACTATCCTTAATATCATATAGCAGAAGCTATAACAAACATAACCTAAATAATATAAACAAGTGTTAGAAAAGTTTTAATTAGGGATGATGAAATAAACAATAAACGTTTTTAATTAACGATGATGAAATAAAAAATAAACATGAATAATTTTAAAAGAAACAATTATTGAAAGTACAATTTTCAAATTTGAATGTTTTAGTGGTTGGTGGTTCAGTTGATGTTATATTGGACGTGTGCGTAAAAGAACTGAACTCGTTGATGTACGTGGTGTATCCCTCAACTTATTCAGGATTTCCGAATGGTGCTCTTCATATATGACCAGTGATCTTTATTAATTCTTGTTCTTGAATGCCAATGCGAGTCATATTTGAAACTGCTGTGCATCGAATGGAGTGGTTTGTAATTTTTTTTTTTTTGACGTCCAGGCCAGTGCAGTTTGAAATGTTGGCAAACAAAGAAACAAATGCTAGGGTAGTGATAAAAATAAACAAATGCTAAGGACGCGATAAAATTAAACAAATGCTAGGGACGCGATAAAATTGTGCGATAAGTAGACATGATTGGTTGAAAGACGTCCTTTCGTACCGTTTTATTGGTCGAAAGTAGTGTGACGTAGTAAAAGCATAATAGTCACATAAAAATCTCAGTTAGCTAGTGTTTATTTTCAACCATTTTTTTTTCAGTCATGATCCAAGAAAAATCTACAAATTATCACTTATCCACATGTATTTGACCGCTTGTCCTGCTACATTGGATTGAGTGTGTTAGAGTCAGAGCATTTGTCATACAAAATTTCTCTTCCGTCAAAATATGTGACTGCTGACCTTTGTGCTGTGACAGGTTACATAATTGAATAGCATAGAAAGTATGGCATACGCGCTGCGTTGACAACACGGGAATGGCGAAGTGTAGAACTGGAATTTCAATTCTCTAACATGCAAGAACTTCACAGCCAAACATTCTCCATCTGTCATTAAAACCTACTCAAATTTCAGTAAATCAATCATCGGAACGTTTCAAATAGAATTTAGTAGCTAACGTAGCATCATTGAAGGACAAACCGCATGTGGAACCTTATTTCTAGTCTGTACTTTAAGATTAAGGGGAGCTATGAATAGACATTTCGCTAGCCCGCACTACGAGCGTGCTAAACTAGCCCCGGCTAGTAAAATATTGCTGTCTTTCATCCTTTGTGTTTGCTGTATAGACATATTTCCATTTTCTTTCCTTAGTTACAACATTAATTGTCTGTATTCTGATATTCTCTGTTTTCCCTCTCTTTTTCGTGTTATTTCTCTATCGATCTCATTTTATTCTTATTCTTCCTCCTCCTCGTCTTCCTTCTCTGAGGAATTTAATCTCTGCTGTTTGTAACAAGATTCGCAGATTCGACAATCTAATATAGTTAAGAAGATTTCGTAATACATTTTCTGAGTAAAATTCAGATGCGAGAGAATGGGACTACGATCTGACTTGATGAAACTAGATCCTGAGATAACGATTGCATATCCAACATACATACTTTACGTGACGATAATTATTTCATAGTTCATTATTTTCGATAGTTCACTAAAAATAATAATTTATGCCCAGCTTAACGTTACGTAAACTGTTTGGTAGAGGATTCAAATTTCATTAAAAGAAAATAAGTTTCTTTATTCTTTATGGATGCTATGCATAGACATTTCTCTAGCCCGCGCTACGAGCGTGTTAAACTAGCCTCAGCTATCGACTGATTACTGGTACAGGATTCATATCATATCATATCGCTAACACTAATTTATGAATACGAAAAACGTTAGTTCGCTGATCATCCACCGGAAACCAGTGCTAAGAATGTCTATGAATATGGCCCTATGTGTCTACTATGTCTTGTCTCAGGCGATAACTCAACGTGAAGGAAAAGTCACCACTTGCCTCTGTAATATTGAAACAGCATGAAAGGGCGCAGAAGGATGTAAAGATAAAGTCAACCCTGTGACAGACCAAATCGTTCCAGAGTGTAGCGAGAGGTTATGTCTCGCATCTTTACAGACAATCGGCATTTAATGGCAGTAGGGATGAGTCCTACATGCCCGCCGCCTTTATCCCCAAGAAAACGTCCCTGGTACTCATTTCTGTTAGAGGCTGAATAGACCCCAGGGCCATTGCTGTAGTAGTTGTAGTAATAAGTAGTAGTATTAGTTGATGTAGTAGTAGTAGTAGTAGGAATAGTAGTGTTAGTCTTTATAGTAGTAGTAGTGGAGGTATCAGTATTATTTGCTACAGTAACAAGTAGTAGTAGTAGTAGTAGTAGTAGTAGTAGTAGTAGTAATTACAATACTTTTCATTTCGTATTTATTTCATTAAATATTTTTAATTCTTACCTCCTTACCTCACTGCTGCTACTACTACCACTACCACAGTTGTAGTAGTAGCAGCAGTAGTATTTGTAGTAGTAGTAGTAGCAGCAGTGAGGTAAGGAGGTAAGAATTAAAAATATTTAAGGAAATAAATACGAAATGAAAAGTGAAAATGTGGAATATGAATAAGCTAGAGGAGAAAGATGATGAATTTAGTTGGAATATGAAAAATAAGCTAGAGGAGAAAGATGAGTTTAGTTATAACATTGTAAAATATCTTTGCAGAGTGTAGAGTTACATTTGTTCGGACTAAATTTATGAACATTTAAAGTACAAAACTAAAATTGTTTCGATCATTTATTATCATAATACACTGCTTTCCTAAATTGACGAAGCATATTGGGAATTAAATAAATGACTTTCCTAAAACACGCTATAATAGTACATTATGCAACGAGCCTATAATGGTAGTAATTAAGACGCAAGTATGATTGTTTATGAAACGAACGCAGGCGAGCTTCATAATTTTCATACGAGCGTCTTAATTACTATTATAGGCAGGTATCATACGACTTTTTATGCTCGACCATATTTCTAACTTGAAAGTATTGAAAATTAGGTCTTTTTATGGTTATGTGCGAACTGACCTGAATTGTGAGATGTGCGCAGACGCGAAAGTATTGATTTTTTTCCGAGGCCGAATGTCATTGACCTTGGCACAGAATAAGAATGAACATTAGTCTGATATAACCTGGAAATTGATTTAGAATTTAAAAAAGAGATGACAAATTGAATTTATTTGAATATTATTTACAATTAACGCTAATTATTATAGTAATAGAACATAACCTTCTGCGACAATATTGAATTTCCAGCCTCCGTGACTTTTCGCTAATTGTCTGTCGATTGCATATCCGAGAATAATCGATATAACGGCACAAAGCTGACTTGTGATTGGCTGAAGACCTGTACTTTAATGAGTAGGTGCACTTTAATGACATGCATTAAAGGACTGCTACCAGGTGTATAATTACTACATTTCGACATGGTCGAGCATAAAATAATTTTTATCTCGAAAAGGAAGCGAAAACGAGAAAAATTGATTGTGGCTGTTTTGTTTGAAATATGTTAAGGAATAACCCCCTGAAATTAATGACATTACTTACTGGTCACTGTGTATATATTATAAGTTTCAAATTAGAGTGTGTTAATTGGATTTTTCACAGCAGAATGAATCTTTAAAGTGTAGCCTTTCCGAAACTTTAACTTTTGAGTTGTTTCCCTTTAACTGATCCGTCGATTTAAACTTTGCGGTGAATTTCGGTGGAGTCCGTATGGCTTAACTAGTCAAATCCACTCTCCTCACCTCCACGCTGGGGGCTCCGGGTTTTTTTAGATACGAAAGATAGAATGGTTTGCGGAAAGCAACGGGAAGATACGGATTTTTTCTTTCACAAGAAAAACTGTAAACATACGCTGGAAGAAATGGTAAACGGGAGAAAAGTTCGGGGTAGAAAAAGATATCAGATGATAGACAGCATTAAGATAATACAAGTATTATATGAATCGTAAGTGAAATACAGAAAGTAAAAAAAAAAAAAAAAAAAAATAGAGAATACTGTGTTTGCAGTGAAAGACCTGTCCTTTGACAGAGAACTGTGAAGGAAGGAATGAATGTATAAATATTGTATTTTATTGTAAGTATTGAATTTGAAGACCACTACTTGAAAATACATGACTCATGCCCATTTCTCTAGAAGAGAAATAATTTCTATTTCACTCCTGAAATTCGAACATCTTTCCAACAGATATTGTGTACACTACAAACAGGAAACTTTCGCCATCATTGTTTACATGTGTGCATTAATTTAGACTTATCACATTGTTTTAAATCCACAGCAGTTGTGTAATAGGACAATATTTACTTAGGAAGCCAGCTTCGGAAATAGCAGATTTCTCACTCCTGTAATGCAACGTTGCTGAGGTGTTTATTGAGTTGTATTATTGTGTTACACTTTCAACTATGTCAACAGGTAATACGTTTAATCTGTTGTATTTTTTGCATGCGTGCTTTAATTTATTTCAGAATACTCTGTAGACAATAAAATAGCTTCTAGGTATTGTTTATAGTCAGACAGAGGGGTTTTAGTAGGCTAAGTAAACAGAGCAATAGTATTGCTGCACGGAATATGGGTGATGTCAGGTACTATGACGGTCACTCCCCTCCACAACGGATGGGGCACCGTATATGAAGAAGGCTGCCACAGGAATACAGAAATCATATATTCTTTTAACCTGTCTGGTACATGGTCTTCACTGAGTTGCGGAGGAAATTAGAGCCTGTTTTCGGACGTTGATACTTTGACAGCCAACGTGAAGAAGATATTTCGCAAGGCATCCTCAAGAATCAAACTATTTAAGGAATTCTCTTGCCTCCACAACCAATTCTAACTCGGTGGGAGACATGGCTGCAGGCTGTAATATACTACGCTTAATATTACGACAAAATTATTAACATACTTAATATCGTTGATGAGGAGATAAATGCCGCTATACGTGCAGAGAAGGAAATAATTTCACCTGTTTTTTTTTTAAGATCTTTAATATAGTCAGAAACATTTCAGTAATATTCTAACTAAAATAACATATTTACAACCATCTAAACTCAAAATTCCAGAAGCTCTTGAGGCAATAGAACATATTTCAGAAATCCTGAGTCAAGTACAAGCGGGAAATGTTAAAGAAAGGGTGACAAACTTTAAAGTATTCTAGAGAAGAATGCTGGGTACGCAGAAATGTGTAAAACGAGGGACGCGTTACTCAGTCAAGGAATCTCAGGCAACTCTGATATTTCATGTTTTTTTTTTCTCCTATTACGTCGTGTGAAGTGGAACGTAATTTTTCAAAATATAAAAACTGTCTACGTGCTAATCGCATGTGATTTACGTTCCATGCATTTAGAAAGTACATTATTGTACATTGTAACACTTCTACTCACAATGTAAAAGAAAAGCCAATGCAACTCGGATTCCTGTACATTAATACCTTAAATAAATAAAGAGGTAACTTCATTGCACATTACAAATAGCTAAACATAGCTTCCTTCCAATACTGCTTAATCCTGGTCTACCTGCTTTTGAAGCAGGATGTAATGCCTTCAACTGTACATCGTCTCATAGGTATTTGTGTACAGAGAACAATGCAAGATCACAGGCGAGTCCACCTTATCTCGCTACCGTGCATCCGTGCGTTCCTAACTTGATGGTATACTTACTAAAACCCTTCTTCCTGTTTATTACATTTAACTAAGAACAAATTCACCGAAACGTAAAGAAAACTATCGCACAAAGATTGTGAAACGCTGCTCTACCATGCCGATAAACAAACCTTGGACTAACCATAAATGTGGCTGGTTGTTTTGTGGCTATCAGTTCCGGATGTGGTAATGTTCGAGATGTTAACGACTACACCATAACATTTCTCGAGACTTGTTCGAGACTTGGTATTACTCGACCGATGTGAGTGGAGACGCGGACGTAATGTGAACTATAGCGATGACGCTATACTAACGCAGAAGCAGTACAAGTGGCGCTCCAGGCTGCAGGACTCCGCTGGCCTCGGTCGAGTAATAACAGTGCTAATTTGTTTTATTTTAAGTTTGTGCTGACATTTATATTTTTTAATTTGTTAATTCCAAACTTTAATTAGGTCTAAAGCATCTCCATGCATTTTACTTATTGTAAAAGTAAAGGATAGGCAAATTCAGAGCGCCAGAAAGCCATTGTGACAAAAAAAAAATTATGTGGTGCCTGAATTGTTTTTTGAGTTCAAAAATTTTTAAGACTTCGATTTTTTTTATGTCACTACGACTAATACATAACGCTAACAGAGCGGTTCTAGGAAGAAATTCGAATGCGCTTTTTAAATTAATATCGTTACATTTATTCCGCATCTCAATTCCTAGATAGCTTCATACCGTCTCTGAGAGCGTGTGTTTGCATTGCATAGTTATTTAATATATTTCAGTAAATGTATCTTTTTTTTTAGCTCGAGTGGTTTTCTCATTGCATATGTGAACAAAATGTGGTGGCTCCTGAAAACAAATTCGCTGGTTCCTGAAATTCTTTTAAGTTTTATCTGTCTCTAGTAAAATTAGATTCTACTGGATATAAGCTTACTTACTTAGAAATGGCTTTTAAGGAACCCAGAGGTTCATTTCCGCTCTCACATAAGCCATCGGTTCCTATCCTGTGCAAGATTAATCCAATCTCTATCATCATATCCCACCTCCCTCAAAACCATTTTAATATTATCTTTCCATCTACGTCTCGGCCTCCCCAAAGGTCTTTTTCCCTTCGGTATCCCAACTAACACTCTATATGCATTTCTGGGTTCACCCATATGTGCTACATACCCTGTCTATCTCAAACGTCTAGATTTAATGTTCCTAATAAATTATGTCAGGTGAAGAATACAATGCGTGCAGTTCTGCGTTGTGTAACTTTCTCCATTCTCCTGTAACTTCATCTCTCTTAGCCTTATAATTATATTTTCCTAAGAACTTTATTCTCAAACACTCTTAATCTCAGTTCCCCTCTCAAAGTGAGAGTGCAACTTTCACAACCATACAGAACAACCGGTAATAAAACTGTTTTATAAATTCTAACTTTCAGATTTTTTGACAGCAGTCTAGATGACAGAAGCTTCTCAACCGAATAATAACACACATTTCCCATATTTATTTTGCTTTTAATTTCCTCCCGAGTGTCATTTATATTTATTATTGTTGCTCTAAGATATTAGAATTTTTCCACCTCTTCGAAACATAAATCTTCAATTTTTATGTATCCATTTCGTACAATATTTTGATCACGAGACATAATCATATACTTTGCTTTTTCGGAATTTACTTTCAGGCCTGTCGCTTTATTTGCTTTAAGTAAAATTTCCTTGTTTTCCCTAATCGGTAAACTACCTTTAAATAAAAGCTTTGTTGTTTTTCTTATTAAATCCAAGTGGTATTTTGTACATGAGTAGGCCTACTATTCCCGTTGTTCACCGACTTATACACAAACAGATATGAACATAATACCGGAGAGTGCGGGAAGACTAGCAGCGTGGACTGTTGAGTCCAGTAGCAAGCGAAGCTACATAGTCTATATAATATGATCGATGTACACCTAACTTGTATTCAAAGTAACCAAACGCAGGACTATACTTATGAGATAAGGTTTCGTGCGTCATTTAACCTGTAAAAGAAATTTCTTTTCTGAACTCTGCATTTTACTCTCTTATTCTTAGAAGTTGTCCACCTTTCACTGCTGTATATCATGACAGAAGCACCTAACACTAATCTTTTTCTCTTTTCGTGTTTTATTTCTAAGTAAAATATTTATAGTTCCACAGTTGTAATTTATGCAATTTAGTATTTTGCCTTAGTGAAAAGAAGATAATTTTCCATTTCCATGATAGGAATCGAACTGGATGCTCTTGAGTTTGTAGCCTAAATTGTTACCATATGAGGAACGGAGGATGCATAATTAAATCAGTATGAAAATGTTAAAATTATGAAACGATTCTTTTCGCTTCAGCAAATTCGGGTCCTACAGCTACAAAAATCGTCTCTTAAAAAATTACCGCAATGATAGAAGTCAAACCTGCTGCTTAAAAGTCAAAAGTAGAGAGAATGACGTTGAGGTCTCCTTAAGATATCGTAGCAGGTATTCGATAAAGTTAGCGCTTCTTCCACTAAAAGAAAAAAAAAATCCGTCTTATATGATTCCTTAAAAGACGAAAATAGGGAAAATGACTTTCAAGATATCTGGCGAAGGCAGGGGGTTTCATATCAAGATTGTGAAAATAGTTTTCCTGTCTAAAAGTTATTAAAGAAGATGAGACTCTCTTTCCTGTTAATTTCATTACAGAGATAGGGAGATTCAGGCTGAGGAAAGTTGGCAGATTAAAGAAGTATCAGTAACAAAATTGTCATGTTCTTTTAAACTATAAAAACACCAGAGAGAACCCGGCAAATTAACGACTTTGAAAGAGAAATTATTTAATATCTTTAAAAAGAATTTTATATTTTCATATTTTATGTCTTAGTTTAAAATTTAGATAATTCGTGTTTGACTTACAAAAACTCACATATTATTGAACCAATTCAGTGAATGATTAAAAGTTAGTAAAATGTTAATCACTTATTTCTATTGCTTTACAAACAACAATATAATCACAGGTGATATGCTCTTTAATTCTTTCAAGATATCCTCGTTCCTCATGAGATTCCATCTCGTATCGCCTGTCGTACTCTCATAAACCTCATCTCCGCTACTATATTTCTAAAGGGGTCGCATTTTCTGTAAAGCCTTGGTTTTTCTGAATCAACGCATGCGACGTGCGAGGTGCGAGGCCCGCCTCTCATAAATCCGGACTACACGAGAGATAGTGAGTAGTTTCTATAACTTCGAGATACGAGGTTTGCGCATCTCACAGCCATAGAAACCACTCACTATCTCTCGTGTAGTCCGGATACCTCGCACGTCGCAAGCGTTGGTTCAGAAAAACCAAGGCTTTAGCCATGCTTCGCTCGAATAAGCTGAGAATTTTATAAATTTTTATTGTAGAATATTTTTGTATTAAAGATAGTCTCATAACTGAATTTATTGTGCCTGAAACTTTTATAAACTTTGTAATTTTGTGTGGACTATATCATTTGTGTAGGTAAGGAAATAACCGGGGCAATTAAATAAATAAGCTCTTTATTGTAATTTATTGTCAAGGCGTATCTTGGAATTTGGTTTTTCCCTCTCAAGGTTCTAGCTTAGTTCTCTTCTGTCATATTCCCATGTCATGAAGTTTAACTACTGTGTTAAGGTTGTGCAACGATATCTGCAGACTGTAGTAGGCGGGGGCCTAAATAACGGACAGAATGTTAAACAAATATATACGGTAATCATTTCATTCATTTAGTGCTCTGCCTAAGGGCAGGTCTTTCACTGAAATCCCAGCTTTCTCCAGTCTTTCCTATTTTCTGCCTTCCTCTTTGTTTCTTCATATGATCTCACAATCTCTTCACACGCACGCAAAATAGCCTCATACTAGCCATTTCAACACATAAGGCATCATCGTATTCATCATCATACACAATCTCGCTATCGCGCTTGTGGAATACCCTACCCAGTGACATCAGAGACTGTCGGAATTGTACGGTGTTCAAAAACAAACTCATTAAGCATTTTCTTACTGCGTACAGTAGGTTTAATTTTTACTTAAGTAAAAAGGCCTGATGACCTTATCCCTACCAGGTTAAATAAATAAATATAATATAAATTTATAATGATCCATATACCTTAATGTCGTCAATCATCTGATATCTTCTTCTACCCCCGAAGTCTTCTCCCGTTCAACATTTCTTTATGTAAAAAAAAAAAAACAAAAATATTTATTTTAACAATTTTGGCCAAAAATTCAGTTCTAGTGTCCCTTAAGATAATACTATTATTTCGCTATCAGATATCCTGAAAATCCTGTATTTTTGTGGAAATACCAAATATTTCTTTGTTGTCACATCACAACATGATAGATCATGTAGGTCATGTATTGAATAAACAAAAATCGTGAAGAAGTGTAATCACATTAATGATTCTTGAATGTATAATAATAATTATTATTATTATTATTGGATATATAATAATAATAATAATAATAATAATCCTTACAAAGAGGTGAATACTAAACACAAAATATGTCATTTTCCTTTATTTTAAAGACAAAAATACATAATGAGGAGTCTCATGAATTTGTAACTTCTAACATAATAGGATTTTTTAAATAATAATAGTAATAATAATAATTTTTTGAACTGTTTTACAGAAATTTTAAATCACATGATTTATAATTAGCGCACTTCAGGAAATGCCAAAACTTGTGCAGGGAAGTGTTCTTAAAAAGATAAAAGTGGACATATACGTTAAAGATAATGTAAAAATACAAACAAGGTACGTTAAGAATGAAATAAGCTTAATTATAATATAAAAATGTAAGCAATAATCTTAGGAGTACATTCTTCTCTTAAAGACAACTTTGCAAGAATCACTTACATGCTTCCTTTTTAAAAACAAAATTAGTCATTAATGTTAGGTATGAACAATAATAATTAATCAAGAATTATTTATTCTTGGATCAAAATTAGAACTGTGTCTCAAACTAGACTCGGTATTACACTCAGCATTTAGGTTCAATTAGTAGGAGAGAAAAGGCATATATTCTTGTAGAGTAAGAATGGTAACTTGGCAAATACTTGATTTTGTTTTTTTGGTAATATAACTTATATTATTACGATGTACCGAAGTACATATGATATTTCCGTGCAGAAATTCTGCGTCATCATATGTACTTCGGTACATCGTATATGATATGCGAAAAATAATCACTTGGGGTGCTATGCATAGACATTTCGCTAGCCCGCGCTACGAGCGTGCTAAACTAGCCCCGGCTATCGACTGATTACTTGTATAGGATTCATATCATATCATATCATATCATATCATATCATATCATATCATATCATATCATATCATCATATATCATACCATATCATATCATACATCATATCGTATCGTATCATATAGGCTATCATATCATATCATATCATATCATATCATATCATATCATATCATATCATATATCATATCATATCATATATCATATCATATCATATATCATATCATATACCATATCATATCATACCATACATCATATCGTATCGTATCATATGTCATATGATATATCATATCATATCATATCGCTAACACTGGTTTATGTATACGAAAAACGTTAGTTCGCTGATCATCCACCGGAAGCCAGCGCTAAGAATGTCTATGAATATGGTCCTAAGTGATTTAAGACGGCGCTTATTCCTTCGGATCGCGGTCACTTAATCACTCATATCGAGTGCACCTCTGTACATGTGTGGATATTGTGCCACTGTCATAGGCCTACATCTATGACGCAGTGCATGAGGGTAGGCCACTAGAGGGAACCCAAGAGGTGGAACTTAAACTGAGAGGATTCAATCCGACATCGGGATGGGAATCGGTGTGGCTTAGTGGATAGAGCGTCAGCACGTAGAACTGAAAACCCGGGTTTAAATCCCGGTGCCGGAGAGAATTCTTCTCCGTTCCACTCATCCTTCATCCAAATATAACTTATTAAAAATATCTTTTCGTAATTCTTTCTCATCTCTAAAACTTTGAAATCATTATGCTAGGGATTTTCTAGGTAATCCTAATACTTATTTTTAAAAAATTAATAATTTTTCTCATATCAAGTTGATTCGTGAGGAACAGAACACATTTTGAATAATTTCAAGGGAAAAATTGTTCCGGGGCCGGATATCGACCCCGGGACCTCTGGCTGAATGTACCGGAACAATTTTTCCCTTGAAATTATTCAAGTCCGCTTCACAGAGAGCTTTACCTTAAAGCTACATTTGCTAAACATATTATGTTATGATCTAGACGAATTTCCTTATTTGTCTATAACGCATAAAATTTTTAGCAGCACATTTGTGTTTTAAATACCGTACTATAGCTGTTTGTTACTGAATTATTTGTATACTTTTCCTATATTTACTTCAAATTATTGTAACAGTGTTTAACGGATAATTCGAAAGCAATATTCCATTCCCTTACATTTTCGGTACTAAATAATTAGACTTGCAGCTAACTTAAGGAAGATTTTCCAAGCGCGGTATCCTTGTTTCAGGGAAATAAAGCCATAATTAAGAGTAGGTATGTTCCTACTTAATTCCATCCCTTGATTATCTTGCACGAGACTTCTCTCACAGGAAACAAAATAATTAAAAATATAAATAATCGACGAAAGTGCGTGAAGCAGGGGGGTTAAACGGAAAGGTATGGGACTAGTAATCATAAATTAACGATAACCGTGCAGGGGAAATGTTGTGTAATAAAACCTATACTAACCTATAAGCAAATAAGGTATGACAAACAGTTTGGTATTAAATTTATTTAATCATTATGTTACCGTCATTACGAAATTCATTTTAGGTGCTGAATTATACGTTACTCTTACGTGTGTATTGCAACATATGCCAATAGTAATTGGAAAAACACTTTTAGCATTTCATAAATTGGTTTTGCTATGCCGTAATTCGTTTCACAATGTATATATAATGTAATTCCAAATTAATTGTTTTGATCATTTGACCTTTAATATATCTAAAATTTCACCTAGAGTTGTTGAAAATATAATTTGCAACTTTCGCCATTACTTAATATACAGAGTGTTAGAAAAGATTAATTATGTCATGGGCAATCTTTTGTAATTCCAGTTCATGTAATTGTTTTCTTCAAGAACTCTCCATTGTTTGTTATGTGTAATACTTACAACTCTCTGTCTTTAAACTGTGATTCTCAAGTACATTTCAGTTTATCAATTAAAAAATTGCTTACAATATTAAAAAGAATTGCAATTTCCTTAGGTATTCAAATTATGAATAAGTGTATTATAATATTTTTATTCTAATTTTGAAATAATTCTGCATTATTATATTGACATTTGGCACTAATATTAACTGCAATATTATATTCTAGCATCAATTATGTATCTTTCTTCCTTTCGTACTGCTTGTTTTATTTTTTCACTATTATATATTTTGTATATGTATCAGTGTAAGCCATCTAATTGGAAGCTTGCTTCTTTTGATGGAGAAGTTTAAATAATAAATAAATAAATAAATAAATAAATAAATAAATAGGTAGGTAGGTAGATAGATAGATAGATAGATAGGTAGGTAGGTAGGTAGGTAGGTAGGTAGACAGACAGACAGACAGACAGACAGACAGACAGACAGACAGACAGACAGACAGACAGACAGACAGACAGACAGTAATTAAATAAGTAAATAAGTAAATAAATAATAAGTAAATAAATAATAAGTAAGTAAATAAATAATAAGTAAATAAGTAAATAAATCAATAAATCAATAAATCAATCAATAAATAAATACGTTAATTAATATTTAAAAAATCCATCGCTCTGGATCGGATTTGAACTCAATGGCAGTCTCGCTTCAACCACGGCAGAGTAAGGTCGAGGTTACGGGAGCGGTTATCTAGTGAGTTCGTGTACGCGGAGTGTGTGTATACTGTAGACTAGTGTTGCATTACACCGGAGTATTTTCGTGCAGTGTTTACATTCTACGAATACTTTCGCGTGTTTTTTTAGTTTTTTTTTCTTCTTCTTCTTCTTCGTAGTAAAGAAAAGTGACAACAGGAAAACCAAACATGTCTACAATTCGACGTCTAAATACAATTAAAGTACAATTTGACAGTAGTGCTACTCGTCCTATGGCAATGGATGTACATCTTTGGATACAACAAACTCTCAAATTAAACACAGAACAGGTAGAAATGTTGCAATTAAATACACAAGAAAAATCATTATACATAAAAGTGATATCGCCCACGATATACGAAAAACTGATACACAAACATGAAGGTACAACGGATTTCAAATATAATAATGGTGAACAAACGCAAGTGAAAGTAAGCAAGGCAGATGTTCCATCCGTAACTGTCCGAGTGTTTAATTTACCCCCGGAGGTGCCGAGTTCATTAATTCAAACAGTGTTAAACACGTATGGTGTAGTTCATTCAGTGCGACAAGAACAGTGGAGCACAGCTTATCCTTTCCCAGTTAACAATGGCGTTCGTGCGGTAAAAATGGAAATCAAGAAGCATATTCCAGGATCGATAGCCATTGCTGGATATAACGCACACATCACGTATGTGGGACAACCAATTTTGTGCTATGTGTGCCATGAGCCCAATCATAAAAAAGAAGACTGCCCTCAGAGGAAAACTACCTTTAATGTTAATGTTAAACCAAGACAACTGTTATTAAGTGACATTGTTTCGGGAACAGTCGTTCAGCAACGCGAGGAGCAAACGACGGAACGGCCCACGCAACGTGACGCACCTGTAGAAGAGGAAACCGACACCGCATCAGAGACTGAGGCAACAAAAACAGTGACTACCGAAGATGAACAAAATATCATGGACACCACAGAGTATACAGCAAATGATGCAGCTGATCGTGCACAGGATATGGAACAACTTGCAGTTATCGCCGATGACGTGGAAATAACGAATATTTCATCTGGAATAAAAACACCTCTGCATCTTGGGGAATCCACACTCGATCTCGAAGAAAAAAAAATAGGGCAACCTACCGAAACGAACGAAACACCATCTAAGAAACTTAAACCTATGGCGCAAAATGAGTTTACACGGGACCCACGTCTGAGAAGTCGCGAAGATGGGGCGGCGTCTGGCAGCAGCTCCAGCGAAAAGAACACATCAACCACGTATCCTAGCAATAAGGTCAAGAACAGTCCAAGACCTCACCCCTACGCAATCTACGGTCGCACCAAAGACGGCAGTAAGAAGGACGGTCCTGATGGAAAATCTCTTCCGAAGGAGGATAAAAACGTTAGGGCTGGAGAATCCCTTAACGACGGTTAGCCATAAATAATTTTGGGACGTAGAATATGCAGACGGGGATATCCATATCGTACGGCAAGTCAGTACTTGTACTACTTTATTTAATTCAATATATGGTGCTACTACGTAATTATGCAACATTAAACATAAATTGTTTACAAAGTAAAAATAAACAGTCGTTACTCAATGCATTCATAAGACAAAATAGCATAGATATTCTATTGTTGCAGGAAGTGAATACCGAAAACTTTGATTTCATAGGACCGCAGTACAATTATGTTGTTAACACTGGTGATGAAAATCGTGGTACGGCAGTTATTTATCGTTGTGGACTTACGGTTGATGCCATCGAAAAACATCCAAGCGGACGAGTGATAGCCATGAAGATTAATAACATTCAGGTGCTCAATGTATATCTCCCTTCTGGAACTAATCATCGCCAACAGAGAGAAAGTTTTCTAAGTAAGGAACTCCCTTTCTTCCTTCGTCACAGATATGACTGTCTATTGATAGGTGGGGACTGGAACTGCGTGCTTCACGCGAAAGATCAAACGGGCCAGTATAATCCATCTCCGGTTTTAGCAAACCTAACACAAGACTTACATTTAGTAGATACGTGGGAGCTTCTCCATGGTAATAGAGTCGAATATACTTTTCGCCGACAAAATGGAGCATCGCGATTAGATCGTTTCTATATCACTCGAACACACAGTAAATGTATTTACCGTATACAAGTTTTTCCAACGCCATTTTCTGACCATGACTGTGTCCTCCTCTCACTTCAGACTGATATTACTCTTCCCATATATGGTAAGGGCTCTTGGAAACTGAACAACACTTTACTACACATTCCTGAAATTAGTGAACAATTTTCTCAACAATTTGAAAAATTAAAAAGCAAAGCCAACAAATCCAAACTCAACATCATGCAAAAGTGGGTAAACATTATAAAACCTGGAATAAAAACTTATTTTCAACAAGCAGGTATCATTCGAGCCGAAGCAAATAGAGACACACTGAATTTTTATTATCAGTTGTTAAATGAATTGTATGCGGTACAACAGGCGGGTGGTAATAAGTGGCAAGAAATTCTGAACATCAAATCGACTATTTGTGCTCTTCAACAAAAATTCATGGACGGTGTAAAGATACGTGCGAGAACGCCAACAGTAAGCGAAGATGAAAGATGCGCCCTATACCATCTTGTAAAGGAAAAACGCAACGCTAGGACTAAATATATATCCCACCTCCAAACAACGGAAGGAACACAATTAACATCTAATTCAGATTGTATTAAAGAAATTGAAACCTTCTTCAGAGCCCTTTATTCTGCATCTCCCACATCTGCAACGGAAACAGACACTTTACTTAAGCACGTGAATAGACACTTGAATCTGCAGCAGCAACACGATCTCCAGCTACCAATTACAGAAGAAGAAATTCTTAGGGCAATAGAAACTGCACCCAAGAATTCTGCCCCTGGACCTGATGGACTTACATATCAATTGTACAAAATGCAATGGAATGTAATTAAAGACACATTAGTGGACTTGTTCAATTACATTTTTGATAGAGGGATTGTAGTTGAGGGGTTCAGTGATGGGATTGTAATACTTCTCCCGAAGGTTACAAATCCACGTACAGTGTCGGAATATCGTCCAATTACACTCTTGAACACAGATTATAAGTTATTTATGAAGATACTAGCGTGCAGAGTCAAAACAACTTTTCCGGATATTATTGAAATAGGCCAAACTTGCAGTGTACCAGACAAATCAATAATTCACAACCTTGCCACCATTCGTGATTCAATTTTATATTATGAAGAATTCCCGGATGAAAAAGCAGCACTGTTATCAATAGATTTTAATAAGGCCTTTGATAGAATGAACCATCTCTATCTACAACGAGTTATGAAACACTTCTGTATACCAGAAAAATTTGTTAATGCTATAAGTAGCTTGTATGGTAGTGCATACTCCAAAATTCAAGTGAACGGTTTCTTTACGAAACGTATCCCAATTGCATCATCGGTACGACAAGGATGCCCTCTATCAATGTGCCTATTCGCTATTGGTATAGAACCACTTATTAGAATGTCACATAACACCTTACAAGCTGGACGAGCCACGTGCAACATGTTCACGATCCGGGCTTATGCAGACGATGTTGTAATCCTACTCCGAGATGAAGACGAGTGTACAAAATTACCACAGATTCTACACACATATAGTATGGCATCCTGTGCACAAATAAATGTACAGAAGTCATCATTAGTACCATTAGGCAACTGGGCTGCTACACACACTGTTAATCATATCCCTATAAAAAGAAAAGCAAAGATTTTAGGATTGACAGTATGTGCATCCTTCAAAGAAATGGTTGACATCAATTGGTCCATTACGTCTGCAAGAACTCGAGCAACAATGTTTCAGCATATACATAGAAACCTCAATCTCCTTGAGAGGATATGGCACATAAACGTATTTTGCCTGTCCAAACTGTGGTATCTAGCACAGATTTTGCCTCTTTCTTCCAAATACTCCACAGTGCTAGACAGAGCAATCAGCTTCTATGTCTGGAAAGGATATTTTTACAAGCTTCCGAAAACGCAGTTGCATCTACCAATAACGAAAGGAGGTTTACAGCTGACAGCAATAAAAGAGAAAAGTCAGGCCCTTTTGACACGGAATATTCTTCGCGCGAAACACGATGAAAGCGATCCCATGGACAACAAATTCTGGCAAGACCACATTCCACTACTATGCAGTAAAACTACCACCTTACCGCACTCGCTGAAAATGATTTGGGAAATAATAGAGTCATATCCACCAACAACAGTCACGAATGAAAAGAATCAAAACACCAAGACTATCTACACTTACCTCATGAAGAAAGCCGTGCAAACGCCACGTATCGTGGAAAAGTTGCCAAACCAAAAATGGGGAAATATATGGCGCAATTTGCATATGGCAAACATCCCGACTGCATGGAAGACAACAGTATATTGCTATCTCAACCAGATTATACCGACTGAAGAAAAGAGACATCGCCATAATTTAACAGACTCCCCGGCATGCAAAAAGTGTGGGTGGTTAGACACACTGAAACATCGTGTCACAAATTGTGGTGCTGCGAAAACCATATGGGAAGGAGCAAAAGCTTTACTAGTAAAAGTATGGCCAGATTCGCAACTACATGATTGGTTCCAAACATTATTGGTATTAGACCCACCAATAAAACAAAACAAATTTGTAACGGTATGGCTTGCTTCAGGATTCCTGCACTACCAGTTGACAAAGTCCTTGCACAAAATGGAAGAATTCCTACATATGTTGAAAGAAGAGGCAGCCAAGTTGGAAATGAAGGACGACAAATCATCCCAAATTTTAAAAGAACTCAAACTATTACAACTGAATAGCTCACTCAATTTAGTTTAATTCAGGGATTACAAACGTGTTCCCCTTGTTGTTTTGTTCTCTAACCATTGCATGCTCGCTCATTGGTAATATTAAACCAACACTGAACAATATTTAGTGTACATTTTACCTCAACTTATATTCAATATTTAAATGTATGTAAATATGTTGTTATTAGTGAAATAAGGAGAATTTTGAGGTAATAGATTAACTTAATTTCAGTTATTCTCAGTTTAAAAAAAATAATGTAAGTATATAACTTATTCATTCAACATCACAGGTTCTCGTAATGTAGCTATAATGATATGCCAGGAATTACAGTATGATTTTATGTAATTTTAATTTTACAGTTAATAGCATAGAACTTTAATTCTGTTAAAAAAAAAAAAAAAAAAAAAAAAAAACTCGATACCTAATGAAAATCGTGGTAGTTATTAGACAAACGGTACAGCATTGTCACACTCTCCAATCCTGAAAACGTGTGATAATCTTATTAAATTTGACGATTTTTAATCCAGATCTTGGCCGTGGAAATCTAGGAGCTCAGTCATTTGGATAGGGTAATTAAATTGAGAAGCCATGGCTTGTTAATATTTATTGCATCACTCTGACTTTAAGGTAATACTTCCCAGGTTTGCGAGCAATGTATCCTTTCTGAGTGACGGGCATATGTATATTTCCATACGATGACAGTATATTACCATGCAACTACTGTATATCGATGTCACGTGCGGTACAAGTG
Organism: Periplaneta americana; assembly: GCF_040183065.1. Lineage (NCBI taxonomy): Eukaryota > Metazoa > Arthropoda > Insecta > Blattodea > Blattidae > Periplaneta > Periplaneta americana. Next base: position 62,079,627 of record NC_091133.1, read on the forward strand.
CATTAGTATTTGTGTCCTGTTATGAATATTCACAAACATCGCGCCCTGTATTAGGATTGTGATAGAGATAACTCGCAGTTTAACATTAACAGCTCACTTAGTATAAATAATAGTGCGGGTTATCACCCATGCTTCCTAACGTATGTATATTGTGTGTACCATTCTGGCGTACCCAGAATTTGAAGAGAATCAGCCGTAACACGGGCGAATATCTCTTGTTACCAAAATGACTGGAATTAAATTACAGATACAAGTTTTCATTTAAAACACAGAACTGTCCCATGTTGTTCCATTATCTCTATGTATTTTGATTATTAGAGGAGAAAAAATCGCTCCGGGCGCCGGGGATCGAACCCGGGTCCTTGGTTGTACGTACCAAATGCTCTAACTACTGAGCTACGCCGAAGTTCAATTCACAGCACCGGATCGAATCCCCTTCCTCTAGTGTTTTCCCTTTGTGGCCTGACTCCAAGTTCGACATATATGTTGACATACATTAGTCAACTGCCATTATACAAGGAGCGCACTCAACTGAGTGACTTGGTGGCCTGGATTCCACAGTAATATGCACTGTTGGGCAAAGAATCTACGTAAAGATTAATTTTTGGTCTTACAGAATATATCTGTTATGGTAACAATGATTACTATAGAAGAAAAATTCGTCCTGTGTATTGAACTTCGGCGTAGCTCGTGATTAGAGCACTTGTTACATAGAACTAAGAACCCGGGTTCGATCCCCGACGCCGGAGCGAACTTTTCTCCTATAATAAATCATTGTTACCATAACAAGTATATTCTGAAGGACCAAAAATTAATCTATACGTAACGTCTATGTATTTTGATTTATGTTGCAGGATATTTGGCATGTCACATTATGCTACGTGATAAAATAACTTTTGACATATAAAATACAATTATTTATATTCGAAGCATTTAATAGAAAAACGAGTTTCTTCTGCGGATCTCTGGAAAAATAATTGTGGAAGAAACTGGTGAAAAGCTTTGTGTGGAGTGTGGCACTATATTAGGCAGAAATATGGACATTACGACGAAGTGAAGAGAAACAACTAGAAGCATTTGAAATGAGGATGTGGAGAAGAGTGGAGCACATGAAATGAGCAGACAAAATAAGAAATAAAGCTGTGCTCGAAGGAATGGTTGAAGAAATAAAAAATGCTGAAAGTGATCAGGAAGAGAAAAGGAAACTGAATGGGTCACTGACTGCACTAGAACGAATGGTGAACGGAGAAGAGTTCGGGGCAGAAGAAGATGTCGTTGACAAACAAAATTAGATATACGGATTGTATGCGCAGACTAAGAGAAAGGCAAAAAATAAGAAAGATTGGTAAATGCTACGTTTGCCCTTGGACAGAAAACTATTAATGAATGAATATTTTAGTTAATGAAATTTCTTCTTGACAGTAGAAGTTTAGACCTTTAGAGCAGTGTTTCTCAACCGGTGGTATCTGTACTCCTGAAGATGCTTGTAGAGGCTAAAGAGGTACAGCTTTGACATAAAATGTGACCGATTTCCTGTAGTGTGAATTTGTCTAACAAGGAGAGGTTGTCAGATCGATGTCACAGATTTCTATGGCTTTTTTGTGAAAATACAACAAAAATAAAAAGACCCGGGTCTCAGCTTTCTCTCCCATAGACCTTAGTTCTCCTGAAAAAAAATATATTATGTAAAATGTTTCAATATTCCTTTGTATTGAAAATGGAATTTAACATCATTCAGAAACTTGGTTCTTTTTAGTTGATAGAGAATAAAAAATCAAGGGTTATATGTCTCGGCATTTTCTTCAATATGATCCGATAAGCCGAAAATAATTTTAGAAACTCCGTAACAGGTTGCACGTAGTCCCTTCTTGCGCTCATGGACTCTGATTGTAAGCTATACTCCCACGTAGCTACTGTCACACTGGAGACCTATTCGTGAAGTTATGCCGTATCTGTTCCGAGGCATAGCTGCCACAATACCAGAAATAGATCTAATGCTTTACATTGTTCTTTCCAGGATTTTAATCAAATCATTTTAAGAAACAGTTTTGACGTTCATGAAAACATTTCTTTCAGCTACTAACTTGCTGCATACAGCAGGATGTCTTTAAAAATTGGAGCCAACAGCTGATTATGTACAAGGGAATTAATTTTTATTTCATCCTCCTGGGAAGAGATATTTCGACTGCTTTCTGTTAGATATGTGCATGTTTGGAGATGTGATAGAAACTGTTTAATCTGCCTGTAAAAATACACGTCACACGGCTGGAATTTAGGAGAAATAATATTTTTAAAGTACATGTTGACAGGTTGTCTTTGTTAACAAACTTTTTGTCGTATATATCACTGATCGTTTGTCCGTCCCATGAATCTAACTTAAGAAAAAACTGTTTTTGTTTCACATATGGATGCAAGACTGCCTATGACTCTTAAGGCATAATTACTGTATGTAAATTTACGAGGTAATGGAGTACATACTTAGATACAGTATTTGGGAAACTGTTGAGCATCAGTCTTTGACGCGGCAGAATCTTATTTTGCGCATGCGTGTTCACCTGCTGCATTACCGAACGTTAAACGTGTCGTTTGTGCGGCATCTCAGCCATTATCAGTAATGATGCTCGACAAATTGAGCATTCCCAACTTGTTGCTCACGGGCTCCTTTGAAGCATGGGACTTTGAGAAGAACATTGTGTTCCAAAAAGCGAAAGATAATTAAGTCATATCCACGCACTTTCCAACTCCATAGAAGAGTTAAGAGTTAGGAGGCCGATGATCGAATAATCTTTCAAATAAAATCTCTTCTGTAGAGATCGAAAAATCACCCTGTTTGTAAACATCACTATAACAGTTAAAAAAAAAAACTGAAAAAAATTATCTTCCTTGAAAGAATTTTAGCCTGTTTTGATATCACGATTCTCCAGTATTTCGAATGGATTGTTTCAGTTTTGAAACCCTTTTCTACCCATAAAAGCGTTTGAAAGAGTGGAGTGGAATAAACTGATGGGGATCCTAAAGAAAATTGACGTGGATTGGAAAGAAACAAGACTATTCAGTAACCTTTATATGGAACAACGAGTCAGAGTCAGGATAGGAGAAGAAATGTCAGAAGGAAGCGAAATAGGGAGAGGAGTGCGTCAAGGATACCCTTTATCACCTACAGCTCATGCATTTTGTCAAGACACTCCCCCACTCTTCCTACAGAGCTGCGCACGAGATCGGATGAGTCTACTCACGAATTATAGGGGAATGGGTTAGCCTTTATCTTGAACTCGGTAGACACACGTCCGACCTTCTTTTCTACTCCTACCCCCTTCACAGAAACTTTGTTCCCGTACTGCTCATCGCGAGTGTCTTGACAAAATGCACGAGCTGTACCCTGTTCAACATCTACTTTAAGGATTTAGTGAAGAACTGTTTTCAGAACATGGGAGGAGTAATAGTAGGAGGAAGAAGAATAAAGTGCATAAGATTTGCTGATGATATGGCGTTGTTAGCAGAAGAGAACGTGATACTAAGGGGTATGCTACTGGAGCTAAATGACAGCTGTGAGCAGTATGGAATGAAGATAAATGACAACAAGACGAAGATCATAGTCATAGGAAGAAAAATAAAGAAGATAAACTTGAGAATTCTAAATGAGGCAGTAAAGCAAGTGGACAGCTTCAAATACTTGGAGTGTATTTTAAACACTAATATTAGCTGCTGTCAGAAAGTCAAAAGGAGATAAATGAAGTTTTTAATGGAAAAAGAAGCAGCTTCTGTGGGCCTCTGGAGAAACAACTAAGGAAGAGACTTGTGAAGTGCTTTGTGTAAAGTGTAGCATTATATGGGGAAGAAACATGGACATTACAACGAAGTGAAGAGAAGAGACTTTAAGCATTTGGAATGTGGATGTGGATAAATGGACAGACAGAATAAGAAACGAAGCTGTGTTGAAAAGAGTGGTTGAAAAAAGAATGATGCTGAAACTGATCAGGAAGAAAGGGAATTGGCTGAGTCACTGGTTGAGAAGAAACTGCTTTCTGAAGGATGCACTGGTTTCTTCCATTAAGAACAAATGCTGGGTAACTATTGGTGCTGGACCCCGGACTCATTTCACCGGCATTATCATCTTCATTTCATTCAGACGCTAAATAACCTGATATTGATGCAGCATCGTAAAATAACCCACTAAAACTTGCGCTTGCTAACACCTTAGTTGATAATATTTTTTTTAATTTTAACAAATTAATATAAGGCAAGTTACACAGAGGAGATTACATTTCCAATTATTGGTATTACTGCTGAATAAATCGTGAGAAGATTGTTAGATGAATTGTTAACTTAGGATGAACAAGCTTTTATTAAAATATACTTAGTTGCAATCATTGTTACTTTTATTGTAACACGAGTTGAACTTCATAACACATGTTGAATGCAGTCAATACTGCTTTTTTGTCCTGGTCTTCTTCGTTATTAAATATAAGCACATCTCAATTACGGCAAACAACTCGCCCGTTTACAGCACCTATTCTGTTCAAATAGGAATTTACCGATGTAGGAACAATAACAGCTCTCTCATATCCTGCGTGCAGGACGGGGGTGGAGATTTACATATGAAAGTCCACTTGTAATCATGTAACAGCATTTCGGATATTACATTCATCCCTCTCCGGCCCCCATCAAATGTAAAATATTCATTGCGGCCTTTATCATTCTGGTAGGTAATAGCAATGTGTAAACGATAACCGGAAACCGTAACATTGCCTGAAGCGGCTGCGAAATACGTTAAAATGCTCTATAATTATTTTTAAAAATTAATTCTTCTTTTACTCAGTGAAGTTTTACTGATCTCTTGATCAGACTCTTACCTAAAAATTCTTCATGATGTAAATTATTGTATAATTACTTAAGTACTTAAATATATTTATTCTATCACTCTTTTCTTTAATAAGCCAGTTGTATTCATAACGTTATACATTCGGTATGCATTTTGTTTAATTTTCTTTTTACTTGTGTTTACCTGTGAATGTATCATATGTTATTTATTTATTTAGTTATTTATTTATTTATTTATTTATTTATTTGCATATAGAATGTTAGTTGGGAGGCCGGAGGGAAAAAGACCTTTGGGGAGGCCGAGACGTAGATGGGAGGATAATATTAAGATGGATTTGAGGGAGATGGGAAATGATGGTAGAGAGTGGATTAATCTTGCACACGATAGGGACCAATGGTGGGCTGATGTGAGGGCGGCAATGAACCTTCGGGTTCCTTAAAAGCCATTTGTAAGTAAGTAAGTATTTATTTATTTGTGTATTTATTTGTTCATTCATTCACTTTGTTTAGTCAGTTTACAATGCCTTTTGACATTTTCTGACGGCGAAATATTAATTTACAGTCACTGATAAATGTATCGCAGTGCAAGATACTACTCCCCTCTATCTCTCCATAGGTCTTCTCCTAATTGTCTTCTTTCCATAGCTTCTAAACCAAATACAAATATACAGATTGGATTTGTTTATTTATTTATTTATCTATTTATTTATTTATTTTCTACATATATTTGCAATACCGTAATAGAATAAAATATATCCGAATTATATTTCGTAAAGAAAGATAAAGGTAAAGTCAACCCCATGACAGGCCAAATCGTCCCAGAGGGCGGAGAGATGTTGAGGTCCCCACCTTTATACACAATCGGTATTTAATGGCAGTAGGGATGTCAGTCCTAGTGGCCCTCTCTTTACCCCTAAAGAAATGCCTCTAGTACTAATTTCTGCTAGAGGCTGAGTAGATCCCAGGCCATAGTGCTGTTAGAGCGATTAGATCAATGAAAAAAATCTATGACGTCACCGGGAATCGAACCCGCGACCTTCCGGCTTGTAGTGTTACGCCTTAACCGCGACACTACCTCGCGTCCGAATGTGTTTCGTACTTATCCATATTTGAATGTAGCCTATTCGCTTGTTTGTATAAGTTACTTTTGTGTGTTTTATGTATTGATATGTCTATGCAATTATATACGTAGAGTACGTGCCTGTTTTTATCTTTTATTTTAAATTGATATATATAGTTATTTTCTGCATTTATTATGGATAATTTTTGTGTTAAAGTTTTTAATTCATTTATATATAGGCTATATTTTCCCTTCAATTTATTTGCCTATCTGTTGACATTTAACTTAAAATTGAACTGTTAATGAGTTCATTCATGTCAAAACCATATCAAAAAATGCGCACAAAGATGTCTACACCAAACAACGGGGCCGTATTCATAGACATTCTTAGCGCGGGCTTCCAGAGGTTGATCAGCGAACTAACGTTTTTCGTATTCATAAACCATATGATATGATATGATATGATATGATATGATATGATATGATATGATATGATATGATATGATATGATATGATATATGATATATGATATGATATATGATATGATATGATATGATATGATATGATATGATATGATATGATATGATATGATATGATATGATATGATATGATATGATATGATATGATATGATATGATATGATATGATATGATATGATTCCTGTATAAGTAACCAGTCGATAGCCGGGGCTAGTTTAGCATGCTCGTAGCGCGGGCTAGCGAAATGTCTATGAATAGCACCGCGAATATAAAAATTAACCTCGATACTGTTTGCAATATTGCAGAATTGAAGATTGAATAAAAGAGTATATAAATTTGAGTACCGAGCGAGTTGGCTCATACGGTGTTTGAGACTTGCATTCGGGAGATCCCGGGTTTAAACCTCATGGTCGGCCAATCTGACTGAGGTTTTTCATAGTTTACCTCAGTCACAAAGGCAATTACCGGATTCAAAATTAACATACCATGATTCATTATCACCTCAATCATCAATATAATTAACATTCATCAAAATCTAAACTCTGTTACATGAATACAAGTCATGTACAATACACGACAATAGGAACAGGTATTCAACAATAAAAAAAAAGGCGTGCCATTATCCTTGGCGTATAGAAAGAAGGCTATGCTGCAGGTCATTTTAAGTTGGCATCAAATGCACATTACACATGGATAAGTAGCGTCCTCTGGCGGCGGGAGGAGGGGGTGTGTTTCCAAATCGACTGTACGGCACCGGGAGGGGTTCTTTCTCGTGAGGATAAACATCATTTCAAAAAATTATCCAAAATAGTTGATTTTTCGATAGACTCGTTACTTATGAAAGACTCTATATAATAAATGGATGAAATTTCTTTAATGTCTGTATCTAATATCTACATTTCTACTTCTCATAGTTTTGTTTCTCCATTTTCAAATGATTAAATGCTATCAGATCATAGCATATTTTAATAAGGTGACGCGATCAGAAAAATATTTAATAGTTTCTCATGCAAATTGGACATAATTTTGTTAGAGAAAAAAGGATTTATTTAATCGAGCCAGTTATTAGTATTATTAACCCATCAGCGTGGCTCAGGCCGTGGCGAATCCTCGGCCAGATACCATCTCATTATCACCAATTCCATTGATACTAAATAACTCAGTAGTTGATACAGCATAGTTAACTACTCAAGTAAAAAAGTATTACTTATGTGTGATTAGAATAACTTCGTATTAATAAATGAATGGAAGTCATGATAACTAGTTTCAGTCTATCAGAAAGAGACCATCTGATGTCTCAACTTTAGTCATATGTATAAAAGTATTCCAATAGTACGGTATGTACAAATTTCGTTTCGGTCTATGAATTTGTAAATTATTCAATCCAGCTATTTCCCTGTTAAATGTAATATTTTCTGAATGGGGCTTTACACAATGTTACGTACAGTTATGCATATATTTATTTACAGATTTATGTATTTTTATTTAACTATTCTTTGTATAGTTGTCATAAGAAGAATAATTCCTGTATTTACTTAATTACACATTATTAAGGATCGACAATCAAGGAAAACTTTCTTACAGACAGATTTTTGTTTCACGTTTTCTGCCGACTACTACAATACTTCCTGCTTTCAAGACATCGGCTAGTGACATAAAATGCTTTCAAAGCTCCTCGCTGATTCTCCAGACTAAGTGCGTTCGTTTTATTGTGTTTTGTACGAGAGGAAAGCACACAATGCTCAATTTCTATTAGCTGGTGCTTACTGTGACTGTAGCACCTGATACTTAGTCTCAAGTAAACTTCTCCCACGACTTTTATAGCTTTAAAGCTTTATAACGCTTCGAAAGCCGAATTTACCTTGAGGGAACGTTTAGATACAATACTCCGTTAACTGACTAACACATGTTTCATTTTCTTCTGTTTTGTTTTAACATTAACTTACTTCCATATTCCGTACTTTCTTGCCTAATTCCACTCCTTTTGCTATTATGAAATAATAGCTGGGAGTTAGCTTAATGCAAAGTTACTACTACTGCTACTACTTACTAGTCACTACTAAGCTTACAACTACGACGTCTACTACTACGATTACGACTACGTATATTATTACGACTACGCTATTAAGACTACTACTTAAATCAATTGCTTAGAAAGTAATAATTTATTACACAAACATCAATTTGGTTTTCGATCTGGCAGATCTACAACTCAAGCTCTAGCTACAATGGTTAAATGGTTATTACAATCCTTTGGAGATAAAGAAAATGGTATCGCAATTTTATGTCTTCTTCTTCTTCTTCTTCTTCACTTCATGGTATGGGCAATTGCCCGTTCCGGCTTCAAAGGTCACTCCATCTTTTCATCGGTCGTCCCTGATCTCTTCGTCCTTTTGGTTTATAATTTATTGCTTTCTTGGAAAGTCTGTAGTCGTCCATTCTCTCTACATGTAATTTTCAATCTTGTCTGTAATTGTCTATTTTATCAATAAGTGGGTATACTCCTAGTTCCTGCCTAATATCTTCATTTCTAATTCTATCCAATCTCGTGCATCCTTTTACTTTTCACAAGAATCTCATCTCTGCCGCTTGTATTTTTCTAACTTCAGGTTTTGTTGTAACCCAACTTTCACTTCCATATAAAAGAGTAGGGACTGCCATTACATTGTAGAATTTCATTTTTGTTTCCTTTCTGCTTTTATTCTTCAAAGTTCTATTAATTGTGCCACATACTGTTTGGAATGATTGTAATTTTATTTTTATATCATTATCCTTTTTGTAACTCACATCACATCCCAGGTACTTAAAATTTGTTACTTGTTCTACTGCTTTATTATCTATTTCAATCTTAGATCTTACAGTATTTTTGCCTTGAAATGCCATTACTTTTGTTTTTGTATTTGATATGTTAAAGTAATGCTTCTGGCATATTTTATTCAGTTCATATACTGCTTTTTGTAGTTTTGTTTCAGTATCTTGTATTACAATCATATCATCGGCAAATACCAGAATATTAATTTTTATTCGTCTATCAATTAAAATTCCAGGATCTACTAAAATTTTCCATTGTCGAACAATTTCGTCAGCATAAATATTAAACAGTGTCGGTGGTAAACTACACCCTTGTCTTAAGCCTATATTTGTTTCAATTTCTCGAGTTAAATGTTTTCCAGCATTTACGGTAATTCTTGAGGCATTATATAAACTCTTAATCATTCTGATAATGTGATCTCACTAAAGCCTTTGACTGTTTGTCTCATGACATTATCTTAAAGAAACTAACTTTCTATGGCATTAAGGGTAAGGAGTGTAAATTGATTGACATGTATTTAAAAAATAGGAAGCAGATAGTTCAGTGTAATGGAAGTATTCTTCTTTTAATTATATAACAAGAGGTGTACCTCAAGGTTCCGTTGTCGGACTTTTTCTTTTTATTGTAGATGTAAATGATTTACCCATTTGGATGCCCAATCGCATGATTATGTATGCTGACGATGGTACGGTTTTTCAAACTGTAAATTTCGATAGTAGGCCTACTACTATTATGAATAATCTAATGTATTGGTTCAGTGCAAATAGATTAAGTTTAAATTTAAGTAAGAACCAGACTATATATTTTACTTTAAAAATAGATATTGAACCTTCTACTGTAATGAAATTATTGGCTTTTCATATTGACAGTAAGTTGAATTGTGTTAAATTTCTAAAACGTTATGTAAGGTCATTTTTATGTTAAGAAAACTTAAACATTATACCACAATGAAAACTTTACTAGGGGCATATTGTGCTTTTTTCACAATATTATAAATTATGGGATTATGTTATGGGGAAACTGTAGTGGTGCTAAAGATATTTTTATTAAAAAAAAAAGGGCTATTCGCATTATTCTTGGATGTTCTCCATGGGAGTCTTGTAAACCCTTATTTAAACAATTGTCCATATTAACTCTTCCTAGTTTATATATATTTGAATATGTAAAATATGTACATTTGAATAATTTGATGTACCAAAGAACTGAAGATATACATAATTATAACACAAGAACTAGAATTAACTTGGCAATTCCTGCTTACCGATTAACTAAAACACTTGATAGTTTTGTTTTTTTGGGTGTTAAATTTTATAACAAATTATCAAGACACTTAAAAGAAGCTATTAATTTTAATAAATATGTTAGGTCTTTTCTAATTGAAAGTAGTTTTTATAGCATAGATGAGTTTCTTAATACATAATGATTGTTTGTTTGATGTATGACGAAGCCTATTATAATTGTATTGTTTAATGGCTAATGTACCTATTACAACTGCAACTATTATAACGACTAGCGACTAATACCTACTAATCGAATACGACTACGATTATCACTACTGCGACCAAGACCACATCTACTACTACCTACTACTAAGAGTACGACTACATGTGCCTATTACTACTGCAACTACTATAACGACTACGACTACTACTACGCCTACCTACAACTACCTAATACGACTATTGAATTGAATTTACGCGAGGGGAGCACTATGGCCCAGCACTGTGACCTGTTACGGTCTATTGCTCTAACCCTCAAGCTAGCGCATTCCCAAACCCACACCGGCTGATTACACTAAGGTTCGCTGCGTGCCCAGATGTCAAGCAGGCAACCCCCTCTCGTCCCCAAGCCAGCCCCTCTGTGCGTCGTCAGCCGGCGATCGGGGAATCCTGTGGAATGGTGACGAAATGGAGAAATGGTGACGAAATAATGTAAATATCTAATATGGGGAAAAATAGGAGAACCCCAACTGCGACCTTGTCCGCCACAAGTGTCACTATGGATTTTTCAATGAAAAATCCCAGACCTGACCGGAACTCGAACCCGGGCCGCATGCGTGACAAGTCAGAGGTGTGACCGCTCAACTACCGCAGAGGTTCCAAACACGACAAAGACTGTCTACTACGACTAAAATTATGACTGCTACTGCTACTACTCTTACACTCACAATCAAACGTTCTGATTGGGACAGATAAAAAAGTTAAATTTTTCCTTCCACAATGTTAATAATGTCAAAAGAAGTGTTTATACAAATTTTGGCCACTCGACCGCCATTACGAGACCGTCCAGAAAGTGATTTCCTCTGGGGCCGTTTATAGAAAAAAGCACAATTGCATGGACATATTTATTGAAACAGATATAGCAATTGTTGCGCTATTTGTGAATATATCCCCCACTGGAATTAAGATATTTGTCACACCATGGGATCAATTTTTGTGTCGTAGAAGTCAGCCGCCACAGATCGGAACCAGCGTTCGACTGCGTCTCCTTTTCTCTCTGTCGATCCCATAATATGAGAATTGTCTCAGTTCCGATGGAAAATATGTTGAAAAATATCTCAACAATTGCTGTGTCTGCTCCAATGAAATTGTGTTTTTTTCTGTTAACGGCCCTGGCGAACTTATATTTTTACGACCCTCGTAATTGCGGTCGAGTGGCCAAAATTTGTGAAAGCACTTCTTTTGACATTATTAACATGGTGGAAGAAAAAATTTTAACTTTTTTATCTGCCCCCATCAGAACGTTTGCTTGTCAGCACTAAATACTGACGAAGAAAATGAAAATATTATGTTTTGAAAGAGAGGAAAAAAAGTTTCTTCTTTTTTCGCCTTCATTTCCTCTTTATTTTGTAATCCCTCTACTAGCACAGTATCTCTTTTTCCTCCTTCTCCTCTAGTATATTCTCTTCCTCCTTCTCCTGTTCTACATGGTAGCGTCTGTATGTTACATAGTCGTTTCGAAATACTTCTGAGTCTGTTCCTTCTCTCGAAGGCCATGATTCAGTTCCTGTTATGACGTCAGGATTATGCGAAATGTGTGTGTATTTCTTGGGATCCCTACAGATTAGAAATATTAAGACATTGGAAAAGATTAAAAAACGAGCTCTCAAGCGTAATAATTCACAATTAAAATGGGACACTCACGGACAAGAGAACGCGAATTCGATTATGCGCAATGTTCAAAACATACAGAGGTGATCCTACCTGCAGAGAAATAAAAAATAGGTTGCAGCCGCCAAATTATTCCTCAAGGAACGACCATTCATATAAATTGGGAGAAAGAAGACAGGATGGACACTGTAAAGTTTTCTTTTATCAACCGTACTATCAGGGACTGGAATGCTTAACCTGCAGACTTACTGAAGGCTTTACCAATAACCAAAAATGTATTTAAAAATAGACTTAGGGAATTTACTAATAGAAGGTAGTATATTATCACTATTTAAAGGGTTTAATTGATGTTTTGTTATTGAAGTGGTATATCAGTGAAGAAGTGTGTTGTGTAAGTGAAGTGTGTTTGTTTCAGTGAAATTTTATAGTTTATAGTGGTAGTGCAAAGTATTTGAACAGTGAAATGTTTTTGAAGTATTATTGACATCAAAATAATATCAATGAAATATGTCGTAGTTCCATTGCAGTGAGTGAGTTGACAGCGAAATGAGTGTAGTGCTAAAAGGTACTTATGCACGTATGAAAATATCATAATCGTGGGTTTTAGTTGGATCTTAGAGTTAAGATACAAATTAGACTTACTTTAAATGTTATTTTAAATGATCGTGCTTCATTTAATTTAGAATGATTATTATTATTATTATTATTATTATTATTGTTGTTATTATTATTACTATTAATTGTATTTTTTATTTATTTGGTTTATTATTAATTGTCATTATTGCGTGTAATTAGATACCACTGCCACTGGGTGTTTACCTTTTTGCAGTGTGAATAAATAAATACATAACTGTGGGTAATCAAATGATTAGAAATAAATTAACATTGCTAAACAAATAATTTTTTGTACTGCCAATTCTTTATCCTAGGAAGCTTGCAATATTGTACATTGTGCCGAAGAGACTAGAATTCCTACATATCCCAGATTGAAGTACACGTCGCTGCACATCAGATCGTTTTATTACTCCAGGCTATTCGTTATATGCGTTTAAACTCTAATTATATAAACATTGTTTCGATCAACGTTTACCTCTTACTGCATTTCACTAATGGATACTCGTTTTCTACGTAACGTAACTGTTGATACTGGCAGGCATATCCTATCATCAATTTCAACATTACTATATCTTTTGTAAAGCCTTGGTTTTCGCTTAGAGATATCTGCATAGTACAGATAAAATATATACAGTGATAGATATTTGTATATATTTATATTTGTGTAAATAAAATTATTATTATTATTATTATTATTAGTATTATTATTATTATTATTATTATTATTATTATTATTATTATTATTATTAATGTAATTATGAGAAATAGGTACAACATATTGGCAAGTTGCACATTTGTCGAAATTTAACGTGGAAATGTTGTTGTAAATCTCTTTGAATACTTTATTTTTACACCTAAAAGAAGATTTATTAGCTATATCAATAAGAATTACACAATATCCACGACATTATTTACAAATATTTAATTCTTAAGTTCCAAATATCATATTTTTCATGTCATTCTGGTGTATAGCTAGCCATAATTAACAACTATTATTAATACTCCTACAGTCGACATTAGTCAACATAGGTTCGCACGCGAAAAGCATGTCTTTCCTTCTTGTAGAATCTGCATTATCACTATAGGCCTAATAGTAATGATACCACTAACGAATATCGCCGTATGAAAGGGATACTGAGAGATTCTGCTGATTTTCCTTGCTCGAGAAGGGGACGTGGCAACTCTGTATCAAACTCAGTAACTGCCCTCGTATTTTTTATACCCCCTAGCAGGCAGACAGTAATCGTATCTTGCAGTAGGTGGACAGCAGTTTTATCCTGGTGACTTGTTCCAGTGAAAGGTGAGTAACTACATTTTTCGTCCTTTGATTTTAATCTTATTTTGTAAGGAAATGATTGCAATTTCTTAAAAAATGTTATTCAGTATCGGGAACAGCGATCATTGAAGTATGGTAACATTTCACGATGATGCAGTGCCATTAAACGATTAAGACAGACCACCGTAACGTTCAATAAATTGTCAAACTTGGAGAGAAACATCAAAATAGCTGAATGTGACATACTGTATGATTGTACGTAAACAACGTGCAAACATAAGGCCTAAGGACCAATTTCGGACAACCGCAAGAAAATCATTCGAGGTGAATTGAAAAAATAATTTACGAATGTGTGACACTCAAAGATTTACAGAACTTTAATACAGCCATTTACACGGAACGTAGGGTTTCTTTTCTTGCTGAACTCAAAAGTATTAAAGAAGCCAGAATATTCTTTAGTTAAATAATTTTAATACAGCGAAAATGCGTGTAGAAAATTGTATCCCATTGATGAAGTAAATTTAGTTTTCTTAACTTGTGATAAAAATCTAGAATTATGCCTACTATACAAAATAATAGTCATTATTTTAGGAGATGATACGTTTTATCCATTTCCGAGGTTTTGTTCAAATGTGTCCACAATTTGTCTTTCAAGATGGCCTATATTTAATCTCATGCATTGTTTCTTATCTGTAATTACGTAATGTGTGATTTTGAAATCACCGATACATTCCTGAGTGACGCAGACGAAAAGAAATTTATCTAGGGAATTTAAAAGTCACGAGTTGCGTTTTAAAGACTATTTCACAAATAATATGAAAGAAACAGAATGTCGTAATGATCATGAAGTAATGAAAATATTATATTATGCTCGACCATGTCGAAATGTAGTAATTATACACCTGGTAGCAGCCCTTTAATGGACCTCATTAAAGTAAACCTATTCATTAAAGTTCAGGTGTTCCACCAATCAGAAAATAACATTGTAGCAATATGAAAGCGCAAGTATCGATTATTCTCGGATATGCAAACGAAAGACAACTAATTCTGTTACTATAATAATTAGCGTTAATTGTAAATAATATACAAATAAATTCAATTTGTCATCTCGTTTTTCAATGTCTAATTCATTTTCAAGGTTATATCAAGATTAATGTTTATTTTACTCTCTAGATTATATCAAGGTCAATGTCGACATTTGTTTCTCGGAAAAAAATCAATACTTTCGCGTCAGCGCACATCTCACAATTTACGAGGTATTGCACAAGGTCAGTTCCGCTCCTCAGTCAGATAAGAATAACATGAATACTTATGAATAATTTCAAGTTAGAAATGTGGTCGAGTATAAACAGTCGTATGAAACTTGACTATAATGGTAATTAAGACGCTCGTATGAAAATTATGAAACGAGCGCAAGCGAGTTTCATAAACATACTCGCGTCTTAATTACTACCATTATAGGCTCTTTGCATAATGTACTATTAACTACTTGGACATTCTTATAATATGTAGGCCTATACTTGCGAATAGCTGCTCACTGCAACTGGATTCTGGTAACACCAGACATCTATCGGAAATAGCAAAACTGACGTTTCATTATGCTTTTATATACTGAACGAGGTGGCTCAGCGTTAAGCACGGGACTGGCATTCGGAAGATCCGCGGTTCAAATCCCAGGACCGACCAACCTGACTGTGGTTATTCCGTGATTTTCCAGAGTTATTTATTCAAATGCCGGGTTGGAAATTTCATTATCACGATCCATTTCCCTTTCTCTTCCCTGTAGAAGAAGAATTAGATATATCATATCAATCATATCATTCATCTTTTTCAGCTCATTCCTTAGGCATATTCAGGTCATGACGCACATCTTCGTCCGGTTGCAGAAGGACGTCCTCTCCGAAACCGTCCTCTGGGTTCTGAGTCTTTCGCAATATCTCTGCCAGGATTCATTCCTTAAGAGCACTTCCGAGGGCACTTCGACACCTTAGAAGAGCTTTCGGACTGGATCCTGTGTTGCTTGGTTACCTTGGTATGAACTTAAGGCGGGTAGGTGTAGGAGGGCCATTGGTTCAACAGATGAGGAATCTCATGCGGCCGGTGGGTTGGTACACCTCATTGCCATTCGTTCCATAATTCGGGATGCACTGTAAGCCATGTCGAGCCGACGCGATGTGCTAAAGGGTCGTCCCTAACCTGCTCCTAGTCAATCAACACTACTACTACTACTACTACTACTACTACTACTACTACTACTACTACTGCTGCTGCTGCTGCTGCTGCTACTGCTGCTACATCATTATTATTGCATCGAGAAAATTTATCGTCCATTTCCATTAACTATCATATTTATTACTATTATAATTTGTGATGAGTTCTTAAATATTTACTTAATAAAATATTTAGCAAAAAAAAACACACAGTTGTAAAAAGTAAAGTTTCTCGAAATCCTTCAGTTATACGTTATATTTACCGTAAACGTTGTCGAAGTTAAAGGCATAATTCTGTGCTTGTTGTGATGAACGTGCTTTTTAGCCTTCGCTGAATGATTCCCTAGGTATTTTCGTTTATTTTTATTGCGAGGTTTCCCATCGCTGATTATTTCACCAATATCTTTACTCGAAATATCATCAAATCTTCCGGCCACTTTGAAGTTAGCGCCAAGAATGGATAAATGCTAATGTAGGCTATGTATTGCTCACTGCAAATAGATTTACCGACCGACCTGATCGTGACTACTGGGTGTTCAGTTCAAAATGTGTCTTGGCTCGCTGCATGCCGTCATGTGGCTAGCCGATGAGCCTAGAGAATTCAATCTTCCTACACTTCCGCAGCTCAGGTGTATAATCTAAGAGGCAGAGAAGTTGGCTAGCAAGTACGGCGTTCATTCTGAAGAGTACGTGCCGATACGTACATTAACGCCGGTAGTGGCAGGAATGTGAACTGTTTGGAAATACGTACTGTCGGGATATGGGGAGAGGGTTAAGACGATTACTTACGTATTTGTTGACATTAACTTCGACGGTCAACATGGACACGGAGCATTTGATTTGTGTTGTGGAATGTTACCGTACGCAACCGATGATAACAAATACCCTTCGTACGACTTGCCGGCGCAAAACACAGTTCGAAAGAGGTTATGGTAGCACACAGACCATACAGAACGCCATCTGTTGCTACGACGTTCAAGTTATACCGTACACGTTCTCAAGTTCAGATTGAAGAACGCCTTAAATAATAGGCAACTTCTCTAACATATAAACTGAAACTCGCTTCAAATCGGTGACCCAACAACAGTGACGTCATGACACACTTTGAAATGAACACCCAGTATAAAGAAAGGAGGAGGCGTTGTTATCGCTTTACAGAAGGTGATAACATTCTGATAATTAACTTGGCGAGTGAATCGTGGCTGTGATTGGTTGATTTTGCACACATTCTTACACACGATTGGTGTATATCAGAAAACTGACATATGGGTAAAATATTCTACAAAATCTTCGGACTGTTAAGAAAGTATATCGATAAATATTAAGGAAATCTGTAAGATAAAATTTTAGCTAAAATTGTTACTCATATATTCTGAACATAAAGAGGTAGTGCATGTATTTCTTTGTATGAAAATTAAAGCATCCAGATTTCACTTCGGGCAACCGTGGTACCCCAGAATTGGAGTTGTTGCTTTGCAAAGTGAGCACAAAACAATGGTTTATAATTCAATGTATTCTTGGTTTACCATTCTAACGTTCTCATGAAGTATCTGATGCTTTTTCTGATGTAAGAAGTGTTCAACCACCACATCATAAAATCAATGATTTTCAAGACTATATTTTGCACTATTGTTTTGAAAGAGAGAGCGGAAAATGGAACCGTGAATTTATATCGACATTTTAAACGTTTGTTTATTATGAGCAATACCACCAGTGATGTTCATTCGGCTATAAATTCACGAACAGCACAGGCGCTAGTGAATTAATCTAAGTGAAAGAACTGCACGAGTGGTATTTGTTTACCTGTACTTTCACTAATGTCATACAGTAATATACAATAACATTAATAAGGTTTATATATAAACAAGAAATATACGTTTAAAACGTTAAATCACCATATGGTAATGCAGAATTCCTGCACGGAAATAGTATATGTACTTCGATACATCGTAGTAATACAATAAATTAATTTCAATAACGAATTAAGTTTAATCCCACGATTTTTCTTTACAGCCATTCTGTTTTCAATGTAAAACAAAGCAAAAAACAAGCTTTAAAATTAATTTATTTTACAAAAGGTTGTGAACCCCTGCCCTAAACTATTAGTATTCCTTCTGATTCATCCTGCATATAGACATGTGCAAATTATTAGACTCAAACGATAATATATATGATTCAAGTAAGATTATTTTATTCTACAAAACTCAGTTATTACCAGGGAAAGGGATTTGGAGTATTATAAAGAATGGTGAAACGTAGTATAGATATTTGTAGCTCAGTGAATGTCAAGCGAGCTGCGTCACAGAGCATGGACGAGTACAGTCCACTTCATACAAACTTACACGCAACGTGCTGTAAACGTATTGCAGAATAAACAAATGTTATAGTTTAATGATATATCATAGTGGCCTACATAATGTACATAATCTGCATTTCATTTTGAACTACATGTGTTTTTCTTGGCAACGCATAAGACACCAATAAACAACATTACAAATGTGCATAATTAAATATCAACCTCTGCGTCCTCGCGTGTCAGTGGAAACATTGATGGCTGGTAGACAGTTGTCTTCTGTATGGAATTCGCCTCTGAATATGTATGTTTTTTTCTGTCAGGAGCGTGTTAAATTAAAACCTTCATTTACAATATTATGAAATATGATAATATGTATACAACGTATACTACAGAATTTACAATATACTACAATGTTTACAACATAGCCTAATGTAGTATCATTAAAAGTTGAACAAAATATAGAACCAAACGAAATGGCATTTTCAATTAATGCTATGTTTTGTTAATGAAACAATTATTCCTACTGTGCCTTGTTGTAATCAATTGTAAATATCATGTTGAATGACGTCATTGGGATACGTCTTTGTTAGTACATCTGAAATCCGACTAAGAATATCGTATCCATCATTTTTAATCAAACCCTGTTCATTTTTTCACCAACACGGTTTCCTACTTCACCTTCTACTGCACTCAGTTTATTTACAATAGTCCTCATAATATTTATTTGCTCAACTAGTTCTACTCCTGACTTTTCTAATCGAATAATGGTATCCGGTAAATATAAAAAAAATTACTTAATATCCACGACTTCTTTCTCGATTGTTCTATCCTTTAGCAGTTCCTGGCGTATTTGAATCGCAGCCGCGTCATCGGGATTGAAAGACTGGACCACATTCTTCACAGATTGGAGGTGATGTGCGTAATAATTGCAAGCTTCTAACCATGACCCCCATCTCTTAAAAACTGGACATGGGAGAAGTGACAATTTAGGGAATTGTTTCCTGAATTTTGATACTCGATCTGGAGCTTTTACAAATATAGGCTAGTCTTTCAATTTTGTATTGTTAGTTGGTTTCACTTTCGGCATTGTAACTGCACTTCATGCACTGAACTGCAAACCTGCATGTTGAAGTTCTTATGCGACAACTGTCCCGTTCACCTGCTGTTGACGTGCAAAGAGCTGCGAGTATGTCATGGAGGGGAGGACTTGGTATAAAGGGTTGTAAACAAATGACTGTGTAGATGCCAATACTAGCTTTTACTGCTCCAAATTCCGTTCCCTAGTTATTACACACTGTTTGCAACAACTAATATTTAGTATCAAAACTTTTGTTCTTTTGTTCTTTATCATCAGTTTTATGCTGTTCATGAGATTTTCAAATTGTTTCTTGATGTCTTCATCCCTGTGCCATATTTGGGTAAGTGCTTCTATGAGGTCCACCTTGGTGGTAATCGTCGTTTTTTTAGTTTTCTCTTTACGATAGACCAAATATTTTCAATTGGATTTGCGTCTGGACTATTAGCTGGCCAGGGAAGGACATCTACATTATTTTCAGCCAGAAAATTAGTTACTGATCTGGCTTTGTGACACGGTGCTCCATTCTGCATGAAGACACATTCACCATCAGGGAACCAGTTCCTCATTTGTGGAAAAATTCGGGTTTCTAGGACATTTTTATACTGGTCCTGTCGCATAGAATCCTACAGAATTATTTTGTGGCCAGTAATTAATGATAATTATGAAAATGTAAAAAAATTTATGCGGAGTCTAATATTTTGCACACGTCTGTAGCTCCAAATATTCAGATGTCTCTACGTCTGTGGTAAGACGTGAACAGACCTACCCAAAAATACCTGACCAATTTGAGTTATGCAAAACATTATTAATATGATCACAGGAGTGCTGGTGAAGTGTACAGTACAGGAAGATGCCGTGGTTGTAAAGCAAGAGAAATGACTGTGGATTCAGGTAGTGGTTTTTGCTTCATTGTGTGTATAGAACGCGAGACAATCCGCTTGAAAATAGCCTGTGTGAACAAAGTGCGGTGCTTGATGTATTCCCCACTCTTTGTGCCAGCCCTCCCGGTCGTTTGGCCGAGGCTCGGGGGGTCGTTGTGAGGACCATGCAATATTAATCAGCCTCTCATTATCGACGCGCAAATTACAGGCCATTACCTTAGTGCTGGCGTGAATCGATTCGCTATCCTTCTCAAACGTTCTTGACCTTCGCCCTTAGGTAGTTTCTCTTACTGCTTGGAACATACCGCGCATCCCGACGGCCTGATTCGATAATTTGTGCATTTCATAACGGCAGAGTAACTGAATCTACATCGCGAGCCTGCCTCGTAATGTGTTTTCGCCATAATTAAGTTAGATGTCTTGAAGTAAACATGGATGGTATTCTGTAGTAAAGAACAGACTTACAAGAAAATATGAGCAAAAAGCCTAGCCTCAAAGGCTCTAGTTAGAAAAATGAGAAGTGAAACAAAATTACAATTACGTGACTGTGAGCGTACAGTACACTGATGGCCGCTTTCTCCAAGAATTGTTAAAACGTTGAACGAAGGTTAAACTCTACACCAGCGATGGGCGTTTGAGTGCATTTGCCCTCCGTGCGCACGGGGTATTGCAAGTGCGAGCGCTGCAGCGCGCTATAGTGTGCCAGCAGCTATAACAGACCTTACACATATATTATTTTAATGTACCGAAGTACATATGATATTTCCATGTAGATATTCTGCGTCATCATACGATCTTACACAGCTTTTAAATGAGCTAAATTTAGGACTTCAGGGAAAAGAAATTATTAATACACAATTTACTGATAGAATTGCAGCTTTTAAGGAGAAATTGCTGTTACGGATACTTCAAATGCAAAAGGGCGAAATATATCATTTCCCATTCTTATCTAAGCGCATAGAATTTTGAACAATGAAAATTTCGAAATGTACGCATTTATTCTATCCGGTCTATTAGAGGAATTTACATCAAGGTTCCACAATTTGGATTGCCTGGAAATAGATTTGCGTATTTTTGCTACATGTTCCGATTCCAACAGATTACACTGTTCTACAAAAAAAAATTAAATTCATTTTTCTGGGTATAACATTCTTGATTAATATGGAAATTTACCTCCTGAATTCAAATCTGTAATTAGTTTCTCTGTGTCACGCATAGTTTTCAAGTTACATGCAATTTCATTTTTTAAATAATTTTCGTTTCCACGCTATGTATTTATGTAGGCAAAATATATAACTATAAATATTTTTGTCACTTACAAAATTATTTACAAACATTTTATGCACTATAAAACAAAAAATAAATACAAGCCTCATTATAATAATTATACTATATGGAAAAACGTATTTAAGGTTAGAAAATATGAACAAAATACACTTTTCCCTAAGAATTTAAATATCTTATCTTTTTCTCCTGTGTTCAATTTTGCAGTCTCTAATAATGTTCCGGCAGTAGTCAGCAAGAATCGCAGGCATCCATTTCCCTTCATACCGCTTTTCCATGGATATTATATCTTTATGGAACCTTTCACCATGTTCGTCGAAGACATCACTGCAGCTCTCAGGAAAATGATATAGATGACAATCTTGGAAATATACTTTTAAAGACATGTGACATCCTAGATCTCTATATGCACTTATCATTTGTTGAGCCAATTGTTCGAAGTCGTTAACTCTTTTTCTTCCCAGAAAATTTTGCTCTTCTTTCTTTTGGTGCAAGGCATTGTTCAAAATCTGAATCCTTCTGAAGTCTCTAATTTGGGGACTCACAAACACGCCCTCTTTTATTTTTGCTGCAGAAAAACGAAGAAACGTTTTTCATAGGTACATAAATCCTCTTCCAGATGTGTTCATGGCCTTAACAAATTGTTTAATAAGGCCTAGCATGATTAGACTGTATTTTGAGGCATCCATAAAAGTCTCCACTTCTATGGCTCGTATTTGGAGTTCAAAGTATTCATTAGGTCACAAACATCATTGCAGAATGTCATTATGAGTTGAATTGTGCATATGCAGAAACAATATTTCATGTAAACAAACAATACTCACTTCCTCTAACAAGAATTTCAGGTTAAACACAAGATTTCTCTCTCTCTCTCTCTCTCTCTCTCTGTGTTAGAATTTGTCTATTTTACTTCTATGATTTAGGAGGTTTCTGTGAAAGAGAAATATGTAAAGTTTTACACATTTTATATACCACAGATGTCGGAATATTATGGTTAAAAATGAATATTTACTCACATGGTAAGGAATGTCTCCATTATCCAAATAATGCCAGTTTAACTCAATTTTAAATCCTGTGACAACGACTTGCTTATTAACATAAAATTTTACTAGCAACAGGAATGCCATAATTTGAAAATGAAAACCAATGAAGAACAAAATTAACTGTAGGCAACTGTTGTTAAATTTAAGTTAAATGAGACGTATATTGTCGTATAATTAAAAATCTGTGCCTGATAGCGAATTTCTGTTTTCAGATTTGAATTTGCCATATCAAAATCCTTTGGAATCACATATTTTCATATAAGAAAAATTACCCTTGTAGAACAGTGTTATTGATAACGTCCCCCCTTCATTATAGTGTGAATTGATTGACTGCGACGTGGTCGAGAGATGCGAGCGGAATATGATTCAAGGTCGAGTCTTATGCAGTTTTATGACGGATTCCCAAGAGGACGCTTTATCAATCTGCATAATCTGTGTGAGAAAGTTTTGCGTTTATTTGATTCCACTTATAGATGTGAACAGTTATTTTCTATTACGAAAATAAACAAATCTCAAACAAGAAATGATAGGCTTTTAACGGCAGTTCTTCACATAGCTTGTGCTAATATAGTTTCTCCAAATCCTGAGAAATTGAGTAATATGAATTAATGTGCAACAGACATGTTTTGTTTTGTGTTTAAGGAAGTGTTTCATTACTTTGAGTTCTTATTTAGTTTGGTAGAAAGAATAACATTTTCTTTTGAAACATATAGTACGTACCGCAACTTGAATAAACCGGTTTTCGTACTTCTCTCGTAGTACACCGTGCAAGCACAAAGTGCATAATTCTGCCCAACCCTGCTCTACACAGTCTGTTGAATATAGTTTTTCATGTCTTCAACGCTAGTTTGACTTAACAGAATGTTGAGCGTTTGTTAACTTTAAATGTAGGATTTTAGGCAGTTACCTCGTTTGACAGATAGTTAAATATGGGAGATGACATCACAGCTGTTCACACAGAAGTTGTGAAAATAATATCATAGATGAATATATAATAGGATACGAAACTTACTGAGTTTTCCATTACACATGCTAGAGGCGCTAATGTAGAAACTGATCTTGCTGTTGTCTGTTGGACGGAGGAGAAATTATTACATCTAGCAGCGCACCAAGTAGCGAAAATAAGAACTAATTACTCCATGCATTTAGCAACGCACCTGGTGACGAAAATGTTGAACTATGCAGGAAATATTCCTTCCCTCTCACTCTCATCGATATTTTCAACCCAATTCAAAATAAAACATTTACATATTTTTTATTCCTCACACCATCTTCCACTTAAAATTCTTACCGGAGCCAACAGAAAAATAAAAGAGACGATCTATTTTACACTACCCAATTAAAATATAACCAAACAGAGACAGAAAATAAAACAAAATATTAGGTAGTTGGGATTGTATTCTTTGGGTATTTAGTGTACAGTGCAATGGAAAAGTCTGCAAAAACTACTTAGTTCAATTTATTATATTACTATTACTTTACAATATATTCAACAACACTACTTTTACAACGTCCATAAACATCACTGTTTAACATACACTGCTTATACACACACACTTAGTATCACTTTATGTCCACTCATTAGCAAGTTCCTAGCTTCCATCTTGGCTTCTCGAGCATCGTCTGTTCGTCTCGAACGAACGGATAAATAGAGAACTCTGGTGATCTATCCAACACGTAGTTCTAATGTTCAGTATCCACGACGTCGGGCGCTGATCATCTTATTTGAACCCCCTTCCGTCAGATGGTGCTGACCGCAGTTTCGCATCCTATTACATTCATCCATAATAATATTTTATGTCTCTGATTGAGGAATGTTTCGTAAATGACCGATAACATAACATTTAAAAGACGCTTTTGAAAGCTAATATAGGGAAGATAATCTTCAAAAGTGAACTGATTATCATATTGGTTGCTTATTTTGATACTGAACTCTTATATACTGTATTGAATATTTAGAAAATGTGGGATCTCAATGTGGCATGGTAACTAGGAATGATGGCTTATATACTATGCATGATACTCAATTTGTGACAATATAGATTTTCAAAAAAGTAAGCCTCAAAATTTTACAAGAAATTTAAACCAGACTTGAATATCCTGCAAACAGAAACATACCACTTACTACAATTCAGCATCTATTATTTACTCTTGATTGTATGATACTGGTTCTTTTGAACTAACTATAGCCAATATCAATAGTGTTTCAAAATACGCAGTGAGTATTAGCCTATATTAAAAAAGTTTCAGCAAAAATTCCTTCCTTGAGAAGTCATTTGTTAGCATTAATAGGCCTACTATAACCACAGTCTAGTATATAGTCACGAAGCTCAATACGTAGGGAATATGCATCCATAGATAGTTGCTAACCACTAAGATCGCTACTATCGCCTCATCACATACAATGTGAAACAGAACCGGCACAGTCTATTGTTCCTAGTACTCTCATCAACTCAATATTCGTGACTATATATACTAGACTGTGCTATAACCTTACTTTGTAATAATATTATTAGTATTCAATAGTAGCCACCTATAACTTTCATATGTCTTCTTCTTCTTCTTCTTCTTCTTTATCGATCATGGCCTACTGTACCAGGTTATGGTTTTAATACACGTTTCATGACTTATTTTACAATACAGAATTTAAGATATAATATCAGCAAATAAAAAATTACCTTACATGTGCAACGACTGTTATAGTTAAGTGTTGGTTATTTTAAACAAAATGATGTTGAAGAAATGGAAAATACATTAACCAAAGGTTAAAAATAAGCCAGCTGTTAATTTAATACTAGTTAAGCCAAATTAAACATTTCTTGGAGAAACTGGCCGTGAATCTTGCAGGGATGTAAAGCATGGATTCTTTTATGTTCAGATAGAAGCAAATTGCAAGTAGCAGAAAAGATTTTCCTGCGGAATATTAGGGGCTGTATAATAACTAGTCCGGCTTTTTATGTAGTTACATATTTTTCTTTAGTTATGTATCTGCCTGGAAACTTAAAATGTTGGCGAATTAGGCTATTATTAATATACAGTGGGTTCCGCATAATAAGTCCTGCGGTTAGTAAGACCAGCTGCGTATTAGGATCAAACGTAGAGGGACAAAAGAAAGGGTTCAGAACCATAGTGGGCCAAGCGCCATTTACTAAAACCGTAGAAAATAAGGGTTAAAATGAAGTTATTACCATAATTCAATGGAAATCTACAGCAAATAATATAAAGTATACACATTAAAACTAAATGATATGTCAATCTTCATTAAAATATGGTGTTCACTTAACTTTAACCCTTGCTTTGTCCGTTTTTAATAAATGGCGCTTGGCCCAATATGGCTCTGAAACCTTCAAATACAGTATACGACATACGTCAATACGAGATGTATCTAAATCGGTTAAGACGATCAAAACGTGGTTCTATTAAGCGGAATCCTGTATTTAATTTTCTTAGTACATATTTTTACATAATACACTTTTCAATGCAATTACATAGTTTTACCTAAAATTAACATCCACGCTAAATGTTGTTTAATTAAACGCCTTGTAAAGATAATTATCAACATATCGGCATAAACTAAAACGAAATTATAAAAAATACTAGTGGCATTGTGCAGCAAATGCTGCTGCAAACTAAGTTCGTTAGACGTTCAAATAAAAAGTTTTCAGATTTATTTTCAATGAAGAATACTTGTCTTTTTGATAGTTATTTGCTTCCATAATAATGAAACATACTCCCTCTGAATGGATTTTTTTTAGACCAAATACTTTTTCTTGAACCTATCCAACTTCAGTTTTTGAGTTTCAACGCGAAAACGCAAATATCAATGTCAGGACGATAGCAGTAGTTATTTCAGGTCATTGTAGATTGTAGGCAAAAGTTAAAAAAAATGTCAGGTTTGCTAAGCTTTCGAACAATAGCATTTTCGTATAGCTGCTGCATGTAGAACTTGAAATGTAGAGCGTAAAATCATTTTATCCTACTAAGAAATCTTGCTGAAATGATCTGGAGACTACAAAATTTTCTAGACCTAAAGGCAATGACACATATCAATATCTACACTACACCGCCATTACTTACTTACTTACTTACTGGCTTTTAAGGAACCCGGAGGTTCATTGCCGCCCTTACATAAGTCCGCCATTGGTCCCTATCCTGAGCTACACCGCCATTAAGTATATAAGAAAGACCCAACCCCACTGGTTTAATAAGTATAAAAATATTTGATTTTAAATAACAATATTATTATCTTAAGTTTTGTAGTTATATATAGCAGTCACTCAGTAAATTATAGAAATGAAGATCTAAATTAAGATATTATCTACATTTACTTACATAACCTCAAAACGTTTCACTTTCATGTCATCAATATTATGTACAATTAATGAAGAATAGACGCATCATGATATTAACTATAATAATATTTAATTTCTATTGGTAATAATGTCATTAACCCACCTCAAGTTTCGTAGATTTGAATATCCAATACACAGCTGTACTCAGAAAATTATACACTGCAGAATCAGTTTTTAATAACAAATTGAATTGAGCTCTAAATATGTCGGCAATCCTGCAGGTCATGGCCTTCGTGTAATAGCCTATTGTTTATTGTAGTGTGTGTTTTGTTCTGAAATTCAATCAAGTCGGCCGTAATTCAATAAGTTCTCAAAACTGACAACAGATGGATTTTGGAAAATAGGAAAATTATGTAGGAAAATTGACATTTCACTCAAAACTACTACTTTTCCGAAAAACTTTGGATGCCAGGCATGAAAATGAGGGGTCACTCATTAAAATCCGTTCAGCCGTTTTCCCGTAATTTCCATTACCAGTTCAAATTATATATATATAGATTTATAGAATAAATGTTAAGCTCAAAATTATCAATATTTAATGGGATACATTATTTCAGCATTCAGGACACAATTGCTTAAGTATAACCTGGTATTTTCCTCGTAATTCTACCGCCTTGCACTTTGTTCTCAATAAAATCTAGGTCAGGACTGGGCACCGGGAGCGAATCCAAACTCTAAACCGGGACGCTTAATATTCAAGCGTCACAGTATCAACGTTGCGTGGTGTTTGGCGGGGCAGAAAGGGATTGAAGAGAAATCAGAATATAATTCTCACAGGCACCTGGGATCGAAGCCAGGACCTTCAGATTCACGCACGCAGGTGCTTTGGATGGTCACAGGCATAGTTCTGTTGGTAAGAGAATTCAGCGCTTAGAGCTGAAGATCCTATGTTCGATCCCCGGTGTTGGAGCGAATTCTTCTCCTATGATATAGTAGGAATGGAAAATATCAAACATATCTCATAGAAGTATTTTTTCTTAAATAACAAAATTTCCTGTGGATCCAAATATTCTTCCTAAGTTCTTATATTCGAATTTTCTTTCGACTCTTTTATTAAAGTTAATCTCTGTGACGAGTAGGCCTACGTAAATACAGAATGAAAGAATTTACGAATATAGTAATATATAATGGTGTATAATACAGGGACATCATTTTCTTTTTACTAACATTTCTAATATTGACCTGGCTATACCTTTGGATTAACGGTTGACAAACAGAAACACTTTTTGCTACCCTCTTCCACGACTGGAGTTCGATGATACTGGCGAAAAATACAAACAAATCAGTTTATTAGGTATAGGAGAGAAGAAAAGTAGTTCATTCATTTACGTCAACTAGGAAATATCGCGATTTTGAGTTTGATAATTATTTTCATTAGGTTTTTGTTTAATCAAAATACAGTACTGTATTAACAAGTGTTTTTACTCACGAACTGAGCTGTCCATGCGGGCATATTCATTGTGCAAGTATATAATACTGTCTACAGCACATTAGCGTACAATATAGAGAATAAAGTTAAATTGAAAAATAATCATAACATGGATATTTAAACACATTTTTTAAAATGGTGGCCGTTCATTTCGATACAGGCTTCAGTTCTTTTGTGCATATTATCGCACTATAGACTATTGTACCTAATTCTAAGTTTCGGTCTTCGTACTAGTAACACATGTTGAAATGTACCTACTCTATAAAAGAGTACTTTACGTACTGTAAATTCAATCTTCACTTCTGCCCGATCCAAAAAGATAAAATGACTCAGACATGCTATCTACTGTCCGTCCAAGTGATTTTGTCGCTGGGTCGTAGAAAGGGGGGAAATCACGTGACAGTTAATTGCTTAAGGAGGCCCTTTTATTTAAGTTATTTTATACAGTTGTATAATATTACGTAGACGTCCAATTGCTAACAGAAACTTACGTTTGCAGAAAAGTGCTAAGGCAGTCCAGCCACTAGCCTTTATAGAGGTGCGAGCAGAAGCGGGTTGGGGAAAACCGGGATGCGACGTAGACAAACGGACGACAGTACTTGTGCGAAAATAGATTCAATGTCAAAAGCTCTTTCGTCACCGGAAAACGCGAAAATATTTCTGGGACGTATTATACTCGCTCAGTACTGCTTACTATGACCGTAAGGCGACTTTGACTGCATATGCGGCCTTGGTTCTGTGTGGGGGAACGGCTGGAAGTTTACTAGTAGAGGGGGTGGGAGTGAAATACATAAAAAATTCAGATACAATATAGACTAGAAGGAATTTTACATACCAACAAATTTCTAGATGTTAATAGGTCTGCATGAAATTTTAGCTAAGTGTGTAAGCCCTCTCTAATAAAATCAACTTTTACTTTCAAACACTGATAAAGTTGTAGGTAATTACAGTATATCAACATTGTGGAATACTTTTAAGCCTTTCCCTGGAACAAGAGAAAAAAAAAAAGTAAATTAACCTTTATCATTAAAAAAAAAAGACATCCATTGATCTATGTATTCATTTCTATGTCACTGTATTGTGGAAAATTGACATTCTCTTGCGTTATAGGACCTATTAGCAAATAAATAATATGTTACATCTACAGAGAGACAAAACCGCACGGGATTTACATTCCAGGCTTCCTCCTCGTCTCAAGAAAACCCGATCTGTAGACAAAGCTACCTAGTAATTGCCTTTTCCTCTGTCCCTATCTGTTTGTATAAAGCATGGTTTATGACAACACAATATTTAGTAATCTTGAAGGCGAAATAACAGAGCAGAGAACTCCAAAAGCTTAATTCCATCTACATTGTTACAGAAATAATGACTTGCGTTCCTTTATATATAAGAAGAGGATTTCCTTGAGTTTCATGTGAAAAGATATTGCCTCATAAGCCAGCTCAAATAACATACGAAGTCAATTATGTAAACTAAAATGTCAATCCTTTTAAGTATGGAATTGAAAACCTCATATATATAAGAATAGCTACAGTACAAGTATGTTATTCTCCAAGTTATTATTCAATCAAAGAAGAATGAGAGACAAATTGATGTAAAATGTCTAGTATTAAAAAAAGACGACTGTCAGCGAAAACTGTTTGGAATATGAAATTCGTTGATCCATATTTCAGACAACCTTAGCTTTCTTACAGTAAACTAAATAACATTTTACATTAAAGCATGTCTTGTGTGTTACTTTTTATTAACGCATTATTTTGAAATATGTAAGTTATTATATTAGCTTATATTTATTTTTGAAAATTCTTACTGCATCCTTCTTTTTAACTAGGTATTATTCATGTTCTTCAAACTTATGCATGGCATATTTTACAGCTTGTATATTATTGTAATTAATAGTACAATTATTATAATTAATGACAGTTCCATATTGACCTTGTGTATTAGATATACGCGGTTGATTGTTAGCTTTATCTCTTAAATTCTCCATATGTTGGAATTAGTATTGTATTGTGTTGTATTGTATTATTAATATTCCATGGTATTCAAACATTGCTTCACAGTTAGAATATGGAACAAGTCAAAAAACTTAATACTACTATAAAGTCTTAACTTATAGTCACAGTCTAGTTGTAAACCTCTTCTGTATATATTTCAATATAATCTACTAGTACAACACATTTTAGTATCAATTTCATGAAGCGTTGTTGAATGTCATGATTTCACCTACACCTACTTCTTTAATTTGGCCCTAAATAATCTTATGTTTCGAGTTTCAGTTTTTATATCGATAGGGAGGCTATTAAAAATTTTTACACCATATAACGCACTTCTTCTTCATAGCACGATAGACTTGCCGGTGGAGTATGAATGCATTTTTGACGCTTATTTATGCTGTGAACTGTTGAATTAGCTAAAAAGTTTTCACGATTACATACGAGGAAGATTATTAATGAAAAAATATACTGACAAGCCATGAGCATTATTTGTAGTTTTTTTAAATACTCCTACACGATTTCCTAGATTTGGCACCTACTATTATTTTAATTACTGTTTTTTGTAGTAGGAATATACTGTTACTATCTGTGGAATTTCCCCAGAATATTATTCCAAAACTCATTACCGAGTGGAAGCATGCAAAGTATATTGTATTCAAGGTATTGATATTTACTGTCTTTTGCATAGATCTAATAGCAAAACATCTGAATTTAGTTTGGGAATAATTTCTTTAATATGATTTTTCCAATGTAACATGTTATCGATTTTTAAATCAAGAATTTTGGTTGTTGTTTCTAATAGGAACCTATTGTTAATTATTGCGCTTGAAATTTGCGAGGTTGAATTCAGATAGGATTTAAATTGAATGATGTTAGTTTTGTTATAATTTAACACTAATTTATTGACTGAGAACCAGTCATATAATTTAAAGAGAATTTCCTCTGTTGAAGGTTGCAATATGTTGGAATTATAATCTGTAATTACTATAATTTACTTGTGTTATCTGCAAATAATATGGGATGATCTACATTTTTATTAGGGGTGCAAAGTCATTTATGAGAAATCTGAAATATTGTTAACACTGAAATATTGTTGTTATTATTATTATTATTATTATTATTATTATTATTATTACAGTACAATGCATTATGATTTTACCTTCTCTGGTGATATCCGGTATTAGTTGGCAACACTGAAGAACCGACTAAATTAGCCTTTTAGGAACTACTCTTACGTGATCTTCACTAATCATTACAACTAAAATAATTACAGTACATATACGCATCATACCAAAAATTGCTAATTTACCTCGTTCTCTACAATGTTATAGTTACATGATAACAATGCTAAAACAATCCTGTCAAATCCTGATTAATCACATGGTGCCACATTAATAGTAATTGTAATTTTTCATGCCCTTTTTTTTCTTTTAATTTCATTATCTATGTTCACATATGTAGGGTAAAGCTGTCTATTTCCGTGATACCTCTAAACCCGTGATACTTTTTTAAAATTGAATGTCACTCGAAGCTTTGCCGTTCGACCATAGCGCCAGACAACTTTCTCGAAAGATTGAATCTTTCACTTACTTTTGAGGCATCGATGAACTTCATAGCAAGATACCCAATCCCGTGACATTCGGTGAAAAAAAAAAAAACTTATCACGAAATTAGGAGTATCACGGAATTAGGCAACTTTACCCTATATAAATTTTCTGAGCATATACTGAGTCTGTAAGGGCTACCCTCAGTGGGGGGCAGTTTGTAAATAATAATAAATGAAAGTTGTTACGAAATTTCTCTTAATGAAACTTCCATGTCTCTGGCTGAAGTTCGTTTCATACAATGAAATTGTCCTAAGTCACAAAGTTTTACCAGTAGCCATTTATAATAATAATAATAATAATAATAATAATAATAATAACTCGATGAAAAAAAATATCATTTGAGCAGCATGAAAATATCATAGAAGTTCGAATGTCATCAGTAAATAGGCCTACAGCATCAATAAGCATAATGATAGTCTGAAAAACGTTAACTTGGAATTATATGAAATGAATTCGATCGATAGTAAATTTCAACTCCCGATATCGATATGCACTCGAAAATGATTTGATAACGCCTACTACTACTGACGTTGGATTTATGTCCATACTTCGTTCCATGATGTCTGAGCAACGAATAGGGATTACGTAGAATGGGCAATGAGCGAATTTCCCTGTGTTTTGTTTCTCTGTGCGCCGGCGTTTAGTTCCACTTTCAAGCGCAAGAGGTTAGTGTAATCGAGCACACGCTACGATAATAAATGAGTATAGAGTTGAGATACAGGACCCAAACATCGCCCACCTTATTGCATAATCCAGTAACGCTTTGCTTCAAATAAATTCAAGTTAACAGCTTTTCCTTATTGCTCAGTGACAAACTAGTTGTAATAATATTTTTTTATGTCTTATATAATATAATAAATTATATTATAAAATTATGTATCAAATTCGTTTAATATTTGTATACAATATAATATAGGTATATGGTTTTACTTCTCATAGGAATTTGTTTTTACATTTTCAGCGCTATCAAATCATTACATATTTTAATTGTTTTTGGAGTCAACGTCTCAACTTTTATTATAAAGGAACTTTAGAGTCTACACATTACAGTTAATGACGGATTTATTATTTCATCGGTCCAATTTATTTTATTTCAGTACATAATATACCTAGATGGATTACTTGTGTCTTATATTTCCGCTGTGTCGACTGCTAACTGGTGTGATGTCAGTGCCAACTCCTAGGAGAAAGCAGAATCTCACGCTCAAACATTATCGACAGAGAAGAGAGAGAGATAATTGCTATTCAACCAATGGAAGAAGTCATATTCCATACTTATCTTGAAGTTGGGCGGAGGTAGAACGCTTCATACTGCCCAATTTGAAGATAAGTTTGGAACATGACGTCTGCCATCGGTTGAATAGCATTTATCCCTCTCCCTTCGTTTGCCGGCAATGTTTACGTCGCCTGTTAGACATTATGGACCGCCGTATAGTTTATTATGCTATTCTTACTTGATAATTGTCCATAGAAAGCTTTGTGAGATTTAATTTGCCATTTAAAATGGTCCAGTTCTTAAAGGAATGAAAAGAAGTATAGTTTTGAATACAATTTGAGCGTTCTGAAAGATAGGAAATTCCAAGTAGTCTGCTGGCTTCGCCTTAACTTCGAGGCAAGCAGCAACTGCATTACAATAATGGAACAGACTTTGCGTACGTTGCTCAAAGACCTGAACTTGTCCCTTTGTTATGAAGTGATCTTTCAGTTTAGTCATGCGAGGAAATAAAATGACAGAATAATTGAAAGCGAGGTAATAAAGGAGCAGCAAACAATGTGTAACATTTTTACCTAAATTTAAACTATCGGGTGTGTTTGCTCGTTACATCCTCACGCACGTGCTCTTTATTTCTTCTTTTGCTATCAAGGAAAGAGGGGAGAGCTCGAACTGTTTCTTTCTTTCATTGTCTGTTCTTTCTATTCATTGAGTACACACAAGGGTCCAAACATGGTTATCAGCCCCCCCTTTTCCGATGTGTCTGTGATGTGAAATAGGAGTCTGCTTTGTTTCTTCTCCCTTCTGACGTTAATGATGATAAAATTCGGATGATTTCAAGCAGAATCATCGTTATATTTCCAGGAATTGTTGCTTTTTCCAAGACTTGGAAGAATCTCCCCTTCTATAAGAACGATTCCTATAATATCAGAAATGAACATGAAATACAGTTATTGAATAACCATCAAATGCATAGGCCTATTATATTAATGTAATCTCAATTTAGTTACGTCAGGAAACTCAGTACACTTGTAGGGCTATGTACCATACTTCTGCGATTACACATGCAGATATACTTAACTAGGTAATTGAGGCACTCAGAAGCAAAGTAATATAAGTGACATTTTTTCTTTTAAAGTGAGATAAGTATATATTCTAAATCTTTAACGTTACTTCTGTTCAGAGAAAAAGTAATATAAGTGCAGTTCCAGTCATTACTGCTCCATGTTGGCCTTATAGTTGTATTACAATGCATACAGAGTTTTCACTGAGAGGCAAACTAATATAAGTGCGTTGTTTACATATTGTTGTTGCGTTTCTTCTGTGTATGACTAATTCATTTGCCATAATGAAGAGAGGTAATAGATTACATATTCTAAACATCTACGTGGAAGGCTTGCACACATTTAGCTGGACCAACTATACAGTGATCCAATAAGGATAACTTTTGCTAAGTGGAGCAACTTGCAATAGCTAAAGAAATTCATCCCATTCATACACCACTCTTTCTTTGATGACCTGAAGCATCAGGATGGGTCTATGATAAGGATTGCAGAACGTGGAATAGTGCGTGGAAGAGGAAGTTGAAGGAATATTCGCTGTAGGAGCACTACAGATGCACTTCATGACAGAAACATAGATGTTTCAGCAGAGAGAGATGTGACTTCATTAGATGAGGCTAGTGACGAAATGAACAGCGACTAAGGCTGAATTTAATTTAAAATTTGACATTTTCTTAGCCCTCTTCTTTCGAAGTACCATAAACCACATCAACTGTTGCCCTAGACATTGAATATAATATTCAACCAATCAGATACTATGTATTAAAAAAGATCTAAAATACATTTAAAATTGCAAGCCTCATCCAGATCTCAGATGTTCTTCAAACTATCAGATAATATCCTATGTAATTACTATAAAATAAACAAGGAAGAAATACCAATCTATAACACAGAAACACTCATTGCTAAAACTCCAGTTGTGAATAAAATTCCTCCATGAAAATGGATAATTCCAGAACATTGCCTACAAATTCCAGGAAATCATGTCAAAAGTGACCCTCCATACATTCTTAAGTTAGATGCCATGGAACTAGTCTGCAGCACATATAAGGATTACCTTCAAATTTATACAGATGAATCTCTAAACCCTGATGATGGGACATCAGGAGCAGGGTATTATATTCCAAAATATCAAGAAAATTACTTCATACCATGTTCAGCCTCCTCCAGTCTTGACACTGAATTGCTAGCTATTGATGCTGCTCTTTAGTGCGTTACTCAAATTTCTGAAAGATCTATTTGAATACTTACCGACTCCAAGGGGGCTATATTTAATATAATCAAATATGTACCACACCTATACGCACATAGAATTATTCCAATTCAGAAACAAATAAGTGAACTAAAAAAACTCCAAAAGAAAATAAAATTTCAATGGATACCTAGTCATTGTGGTCTACTTGGAAACGAGAAAGTCGATAACGTTGCGAAACAGGCAACATATTTGCAGCCAAGACCTCTTCAAGTGATATCTCTATCCAATGCTTTTGCTTCAGTAAAGTCTCATTTTACAAACCTATGGATCAACAATTGGCTCTCTTCTGACAAAGGAAAAATTTTACAGTCTTTACAAAAGAAACCAAATGACCTGGAAATGTACAAAAACTTGCCCAGACATGTTCAAAGATTTTTAACAAGAGCCAGAACAGGTCACATTGTCACTCAATTGTACCTACACCGATTTCACATTTCTGATAATCCTACTTGTCTGTGTGTAATAATCATGATGAAGATCTGGAACACATTCTTCTATACTGTCCATCCATAAACCACAAAAGAAGTAAATTAAAATCATCAGTACCAGTTGCAGAAGACACAGTCCTGCAGTATATATTGACTACACCCCACCTCTGGCTACTAGCAATAGGCGTCTGTAATGAACACCGATCAAAATACCCCTAATTTACTATGAAAAAGAAGAACTGAAAATACTACAGTGGACTATAGTTCACTTTATGTTGTCAGCAAGCAACTGGATACATTAAGAAGATTGATTGATTCTTTCGGTTATACAGACCCTTTTTTTGTTATAATATGATAATAAGAAAGCTCAAGTGCTGTTAAGACAGAAATGTTTCAATGTTGTAAGCAATGTCCTTATTCTTGTTTTAAATAATATAAGAATACTGAAAACCCTTGCACTTATATTATTTTTCCACAAAAATGTTTTCGTGGCAAAATAATACAAGTGACTTTAGGACCCTATTTTACCTAAACTGTTTTAGAATAGATCATTTCTATTTAGAAGTTAAAAATATAGGTACCAACATATGCAACTGTAAATTTACAGCAACATAGTCCTGTAACAGATTTTTTAATTTCCGTTTCTGCTTCAAAGTCACTTATCTCAAAACTTACTAAATGTCACTTGTATCACTTTGCTTCTGAGTGCCTCAATTACGCTATTACACTTATTCTTCTGAGAGAGAAATATATCTTGTGTCAAGTGTCCAGAATTACACCGTTTTACAGAAATATAAGTAGAGACCACAGAATTACACATTAATTTCGAAAAATAATCGTGATAAAAATATTATATTTCGCGTTTTATCGCTACTTAGTTGTAAGATTATCTTCTGTAATACAGGTCGAGAAATAATTATCTAATGACAGCAAACATGAGTTTAAAAAGCGGAATTAAATTACCTGAGGATAACTATTATCACGAATTTTATTAGGAAAGATAATCCCAATGCAAAAAACTAAACATTCGAGGTCATAACAGTAACACACTCACGAAGCTCAATACGTAGGGAATATGCATCCATAGATAGTTGCTAACCACTAGGATCGCTACTATCGCCTCATGACAATGTGAAATAGCACCTGCACAATCTGTTGTTCCTAGTACCTTCACAACTCAAGCTTCGTGACTGTATATAGCCTACTAGACTGTGATAGTAAGATCCAAAAGAAACAGTCGAATCGAAGCAGAAATGATAAGAATAAAAACTGAGGTTATAACAACACTTTATTTTGAACTCTTTTATCATTGCTTATCTATAATTTTCAACATGTTTAATGTTGTTGTAAACATTTTCTCTTATAGTAACTAATTGTGCAATTATTGTAACTAATTATTGGTGCATGTTGATACTGCGAGTCTGACGTAATTGCTTGATTGCTGATACATCGAAACAGAGACGATACAAATAAAACAAATGAACGAAGGAGGAAAAACTATCACTTTTTAATTTTGAGCAGCAGGCTTTTAACTATCATTGTCATTCGATTTTCATTGGTCAATCTAACGTCAAAGAACTCGTTCATTGGTTGAAAAACGTTGCATGGGATTATCGTCATAATTTCGTAGAAATTGAAAAGGGATTTTTTTACGTGAAAATATCTCTATATTATGTATTATGTACTAAAATAGGCCTAATGATAAAAAACTTTAATTGATTCATTTTTTATGAGCTACATTTTTTCCTTCAAGGCGCACACTCTGTTTGTTTGTGAAACAATGTTTAGACACTGTGTCTCGTTTCTCCCACTGTACTAGCACCACAGTCTACTATATACATTCACGAAGCTCAATACGTAGTAAAAATGCATCCATAGATAGTTGCTAACCATTAGGATCGCTACTATCACCTCATTACAGGCAATGCGAAATAGTACCTGCACAGTCTATTGTTCCTAGTGCCTCATAACCTCAAGCTTCGTGACTGTATATACTAGACTGTGCTAGCACATTCATAAAATTTACACATGAAAACATTAGTGTCGGATAAATAAAGACCCTCACTAGTAAATTCTTTAGCTCTGAAATGAAGTGTAGGCTAACTGTCGACATTCGATCCATCTTTAAAATTGAATATGGGAAAAATTTCCTAAAATAGCAGCATCTTTGCCCTTCTATAACACCAGAAAATAAAAGCAACCTTTCAGATGGACAGTATTTTTTTTCTCCTCTGCCAAGTTTCAATGACCGAGTTTGGAATTAAGGGTGATCTCTTAATCTCTTTGGAATGTGTTTTACTGTTGTAAATCGAAAGCGACTGCTGAGAAAATAGCGTAAAATTGTGTGTTGACAGATAACATAGGTTGAAGGAACGTCAAAGTTAGAGCATTAATATACAGCTGACTTTCATTCAGCACAGTTTAGTTTAGTTCGCGGCAATGCAGTACACATTGGAACAGGGCTTCTTCATTTACAATGCTCTACATTGCGAAGAAATCTTACGAAAATATCGTGCTGTTTTGTACGGAACGTTTAACAGACGTCTGACCTACGTAGATGTAGAACAGTGAAAATTGGGTTTTAAGAGAATATGAAAGAATCTAAGGTGTTGAAATGATATTTTTGAAGTTGTACCTAAATGGACAGGAAGACAATCAGACCGATGAGGACAAAACTAAAAGTGCAGAATATCTTAAAATAATACAATTTAAAATTAACATAGATGGAAAGAACACAGAACGAATACCAGCGACAAACATTACGAAATTATTGGGACTATACTCGTACAAATATAAGCCATATCGTTAGGAAGACCCAGAAAAAGAATGCGGGATCAATTTTGATTGGAGTTGGAACAGGCCTAGAGGCTGAGTAGGCCTATAATATAAATGCCGTTGTTATTGATAATACTGATGATGACGATGATGACTCTTTTATATTCATGTATCATTTCTCTCTTCTTGTTTTGCGAAAGTGGTGATGTTTATTTTCATACGTTGTTTTTTGCATTTAATATACTTATAAAGATTAAGAATAAGTATAGTAATTATGAACATATCAGAGCTAAAACTATCAACAAATTGGAAGCTATAGGAAACTGAAAACGCTAACAGTTCAAAGTTATTTTGCCAGTACTATGAAGAATAGTGTTAAACGTTCTTATCACATCCAAATCCTCAATAAATTGTAAATTACGAAACTAATTAAAGAAGGTGTAACAATAGGAGGGATATGCAAATCTGGCTTTCAGGTAGGAGCTCCCTGTGAAGAAGGCTTGAATAATTTCAAGAGAAGAATTGTTCCGAGGCCGGGTATCGATCCCAGGACCCTTCGCTTAGGGAAGAATTGTGACGGTGTCGCGTATAGTTCCTGGGGTAGCTCAGTCGGTAGAGCATTCGTGCGCTAAGCGAAGGGTCCCGGAATCGATACCCGGCCCTGGAACAATTTTTCACTTGATAACTAGATAAAGAAGAAAAATGTGTTAAATACTAAATGACGTCGCTAAAGTATTCGTCACACAAGATATCACTCCACACTTTCACGAATATACAAAGAAAAGGCTAACGTAATAATATTGTTTTGCCATGAAAAATAAACTCGAGACAAAAAATTAACCAAGATTAATTAGCATACAGCAGCTGTGTGTATATTTCATTTTTATTTCTCCGGACCCCTTAGCAGTGCATTTTGCAGGTTGGTTTAGAAATAAAACACAAGCCACGAGTGGCAGTATACTGTGATAACATCCTGACTTTTATTCTTTTCCTTTTTCTCTAGTTCTACTTTAGAGGTTTATACTTCTGTGTGCCGTTACGGAGGGGTAACTCTTCTCCCCTCTAAACGGCTGTTCATTTCCTCCCAGCGAGGTATGAGAGAGGAGGAGGGGGGAACATAGCATGGTCTTGCTGTGTGTGTGCCCTCAGACCTCATCCCCATTTATCTTGTCCAATTAGCGTCACACAGGTACTGGCTGGAAAGAGGGAAGCACGGCTCGTTGTTCGAGTAGTTTCTCTTTGCCCGGCGAAAGAGTTTGCAAGCCGGCCTTGCAACTTACCACTGAAAACTTGGTAACATGCCCAGTCTCCTGTGAATTTTCAACTAAGTGAACGACCTTCAACTTTTTTCCTTCTCTTGGATATAAACATAACAATGTTTCTGAAAAAAAATAGCATAGCATTAAGAACAAAAATAATATGCTTCTCTTCAATGATCGAGCCTTCTAGTGCTTGTCGTACACAGTCTGCCAAGATTTTGAACCAATTCTAGATATCCTAGATGTGACAAATTAGTTATACAAACAGATTGAAGACAAAATCGAAACATACAAAAAGAAATGGACAGAACATTTAATGAGAATGAGTAGCGAAGAGAATTTTCCTATATAATTCGAAAGAACCAGATATGATTTCCGATCACGCGCTACGTAGAAGATGACTCCACTTATGACTTCGCCGGACGGGCTGCATAGCCTAAACCCTGAAGAAGATTATGAAATAAAAACTAATTTTATCAGTATATCTATCGATTTGCTCATATTTCAAAATATGTTATTTTTATGCCACTAAATCACTCGTAATTATCATTCAAGTTAAAATTATTTCATTTTAACAGATTTTTCAAAGAGAAAATTCACTTTAATCATAGATTATTAGCTTTCTTCTGCTCAGTATCACATTATTAAAATTTAACAATTTGGAAGCAAAACTTAAAAACTACTTTTTTTTTTTTTTTTTGTTTATGAAATTTAAAATTGATTTGAGGGAGGTGGGATATGATGATAGAGAATGGATTAATCTTGCTCGGGATAGGGACCAATGGCGGGCTTATGTGAGGGCGGCAATGAACCTCCGGGTTCCTTAAAAGCCAATAAGTAAGTTTATGGAATTTCAGTGTAACTTGTTGTTAATTTATTATGACCACATCTGCTATTACCACGAGGAATACAGTGGAACTCCACAAATAGACGCTCACTCTCGTATACTTCACGATACAAGGTAAGTCAACGCATCCTGTCCCGTGCTGCACAGGGCTAACCAGTTGAACCAGTGCAGTAGTGTGCAGATACTCGTACACGTTGGCAGCAAGGCAGAGAACAAAAAATGTGTACTTATGTTGAAGCAGAAGTTACAACTATTGGATCGGTTTAAAAAAGGTGAATCAATGAGAGCCATCCCTCAAGAATTTGACATTTCGATCAGAAGAGTGCATGGGATAAAACAAAATTCATCTAATTACGAGGCATTCTGTAGTGATTATAAGAAGCTTTGTTGATTGTAGAATGAAAACACAGCTGATTTTGTGTATTTCCTAAATTTAATGAATAGGGATGATTTATGTTCTCTCTTGTAGGGTTTTCACCATTTTAAAACAATTTAATACACAAACACAGCTATTACAAAAAAATTCTATACTAATAATAAATCTGTAGCCAAAATTTTTCTGGTAATTTTCGATTTTCCAAAAATAATTGGTGTTAACATGTATAATTAACCATCCTGAAACCTAAAATCGCTTTTTTGAAATTTTTGTTTGTATGTCTGTCTGTCTGACTGGATGTTTGTTACCTTTTCACGCGATAATGGCTGAACGGATTTCGATGAAAATTGGAATATAAATTAAGTTCGTTGTAACTTAGATTTTAGGCTATATGGCATTCAAAATACGTTATTTAAAAGGGGGGTTATAAGGGGACCTGAATTAAATAAATCGAAATATCTCACTTATTATTGCTTTTTGTGAAAAATGTTACATAACAAAAGTGTCTTTCAAAATGATTTCCTATAA
This sequence comes from Periplaneta americana, assembly GCF_040183065.1. NCBI lineage: Eukaryota > Metazoa > Arthropoda > Insecta > Blattodea > Blattidae > Periplaneta > Periplaneta americana. The sequence goes on from NC_091133.1 coordinate 62,121,718, forward strand.
GTTTTATCCTATGCAAAATTTTGATAGGACTGATATTTAAGGATATACAAGACTTTTAAAATAACAATACAATACATTTTCACCACCGCCTCAGATTATAGCGTTGTTTTTCCTGCAGTAACTCATATGTGCAAAATATAAAATTTTTGAGTAGGAAGAAAAAACGCATTTATTCATTCCATGGCATTGGTACATAGGAGATCGTGAATTCTTACATTTTCGAAAGAAAGAATTATAATTACATATCACTGTATATGCTGTATCACTATTTAAGTTATTTGAAGGGTTCAGAACCATAGTGGGCTAAGCGTCATTTACTGAAGATGTAGAAAACAAAGGTTAAAATTAAGTTATTACCATAATTCAATGGAAACATATAGCAAGTAATATAAAGTATACACATTAAAACTAAAATATTTGTCAATCTTCAGTAAATTATGGTTGCGTGTAATAACAATTAAGAAACATGTTAAAGGAATTGTTATTGCACCAAATGAGTGGTCTCTGGATCAAAATGATCGCATTTTAATTTTTTAAATACAATTTAAATTAAGTAACATATTAAACGATTTATTCTTCTATCAAACACGAATGTTCCCTGGATCAAACGTCCTATTTTAATTATGTAATTACTTTATATTTATTTCTAATGGGTGCAGCGGAGCGCACGGGTACGGCTAGTGATCAATAAGTTTTTGTAGCTTCATTCTCTTCGGCTCTAATCAACAATAACAAAAATGCAGGTTACCAGGCGACGAAAGAAAAGAAAAGATGCGAAAACAAATGAATGTGGAGTATAAAAAATTGAATGTTCTTTCATATTCAAGTATAAAAATATAGGGGTGCCATTTGAAATTTCAAAGTGGGAAAGGCGAGGGGTGGGAGGTGAAATCTAAAATGCAATTATTAAGCCTGGTTTAAGACTTCCCCCTTGATATCTAAATTTACGTGTTTTTTGGTTTAAATTGAATTCAAGTAATTAACTAGTTATTTAGAGTGGGAAGTTTTGAAATGAAAGCCTCGTATGCAGATACATTTAGAGAGTTTTTCCTCTAGAAGTTAATTTTATGTTTCAGATGTATCACGTATATATTATACTTAATCACGGATATGTTTTGTTATATATTTTGCATATACTACAATATATTATTTAAAATTATATACGTTAATTATTTATGTTTCGGTCCGCATGCCATAAAAAACATTGTACAGCCCTTATGTTTACCAATGTCCGCAAGTACTCCGTAGAAGGACAGCGTTCGTACCTCGTCTCGCACACGGACCATTGCTGTGTCTATTTGTGGAGTTCCACTGTATGTTAGTTTTAAATAAGCTTACATTTTTCTTTCGTTATACTCCTCCTTCACTGGGGCATTTAAGTTATAAAATAATGTAGAAATCCGATAAAAACACATTTTTTTCTAGATGACATTGTATTTATTACCGTTATAGTACGGGCTTATGGCGTTATTGCCTCATAATCCTTTATTGAGAAATATATCCGTTTGTTTGATTTTTACTCAATACGGGTATTGAAATTGTATGACGTAATTACTTTATTAGTTTCGTACACTATAAAATAAATACATCAATTTATTAATAGAAACAATGTTGTATTGTTAAAATAAATACATACAGAAAACCCGAATTTCTGTTAAAGCTGGAGGGATTTGATAGTTTTGTTTTTATTCTGTAATCGATAGACTTTGCAATAGTGCCAGTTAATGGGACAGGAAAAGCTTACGGGGAAGCGAGTTTCTGAGCCTGTTTGGGTCCCAAACTGCCCGTACCGTCCACGCGTCCGAAACTCCCAATGAACTTTCCTAGCGAGTTAGTCCAAATGAACTGAGACTGTCCTATTCAGTGTCATACAAATGGGCGAACAATATAGTGTCCTTGATCAGCTCTAGTATTAGGTCGTCGCATAAGCAAGTCAGTTTTTTTTTTTAGTTTGGTGTTTTGTAATATTTTAACGATTTCCTTCAGATGACAATGCAATCTCTTTTGCGTATCGTGATCATGTGACAGTCGTCATTTGTTAATATGAAAAATATAAAATGGACGTGGTGAATTCTGAGATTAGAGTTCTTCTAAAGTACTACTGGAAACAAGATTATAAAACTACCGCCACGGTTCGATGTAGAGTCTGGGATGAAGGCATCGTTAGTGAGCGTGTGGCATAAGATAGTCCCAGCATTTCAATAGAATTGATGGAGACATTAAAATTTATGACGTCCTGGAAGATCTAAGGTACCGGTATGGAGTATTGAGAATATACAAAATACTCGTAGATTGCGAGAAGAACTAGGTATTTCAAAAGATACGAGTATAATACATTGCCTCCTTAGGACGCTTAGAAAATCATACACAAAATTGTAAATCTGTACTTCACGAATTGACACCAGAATTGGCTCAACGCAGAGTAGATGTAACCTTCCCAAGAAGATGGATTGGTAGGTGTGAGCCAACTTCCTGGCCGCCTAGATCCCCGGATTTAACTTCTTTGTATTTTTGGCTTATCGCTAATCCTATTATTTATGATAAATTTATCTGGAGAATTGTCACATGTGATGAAATGTGGGTATGTTAGCGCAACCCTGTTACCTCAAAATAGTAGCTCGATGCCCGTCAGCCTGCCAAAGTTCTCGTTAAACAAAACCACTTTGCGTGTCTTGTGGAATTTTGAAGATGTTATTCACTGGGAGTTTGTTCCAAATGGACATCCAGTCGAAGCGGATCTTTATTCTCAACAGTTAGAACGAATACATAAAGTTTTACGAGTGAGATACCCGGCATTAGATAACCGAAATAAAATTCTCTTTAACAGGTCAATGCGAGTCCCTATACCGCTCGAACAACCATGTAAAATCTAGGAATAGCGAGGAATCAAACTCCTGCCACACCAGGTATATAGTCCTGAACGTACGGCTTCAGATTACAATCTGTTTCGATCCATAGACCACTTCCCGTGTGGTACACATTTCCAAAACTTGGAAGCCGTTTATTGGGATACCACCAAATTCTTCGCATAAAAAACTAGAAACTGGTTTTTGTTACGGGATAACAAATCTCGCCTCAAGACTGTAGAAACGAATGACCTTGACTTTGTAGATTAGATTAATTTCTTATCAAAACAAACTCCAACTAAACTGTCGCACCAAAATCGATATTACTTATGAGAAAATATCTGTATTTCAACATTGCATCTGCAATATTTATCTCATTTAATTTTTCAACGACATTTAACACTTTCTTCGTATCACATAGCGTTTAATTCAATAATGCTATAAAAGATGTTATTTGCGCTGCTTTCTGTTAGTTTTTTTTCCTAAAAAATCAGCACTTTGCTGAAATATATTAAAGCTGCATTTGATAAAATTTTACGTAATCAGATTGTTTTGTTTTCTGAAACAGTTTATGAGGCTGTGAAGTTCGATACATTTTGTGTTTTATTCGATATTTTCTTAATTCATAAATAATGTTTTCCAAATGGACACAAAAGAAGATCTTCACTTAATCCTACAAGTACTGTACTCCCTTTTCCATCCTTTTCAATTGTTTCTAATAGCCTTACATGACTCTAACCAGAATTGTAGATGTACGAAGGTACAATAATTTTGATATTTTGCGAATAAATCTGAGACATAGCTTTCCCCTATGAAAAATTGCAAGGAGAAAATCCTTCCTTCTTGATCTCAACTTCATCAGAACGCATCAAGTGAGAAATTAGTTTTGTATATATCGAGCATCCTTCTACAGAATCATTGAGCTTACAGAACCTCACTTCAGAAAAGTATTAAAGATGATATACATGTCTGCTGAAGGAAATCTTTACACCTTTGTACCCTTGATACGTCTTGAAGTAAATGGCTTTCTGTGACAATAATACAAACTCACATTTTCACCGGTACATATAAGGATTTTTAAAGTGTTTTGAGTGGTTTCTTTGACAGAATCTCCTTTTCTCTGTCAGAATTTTTCTTAGGCCATTTTATTTTATAATCTTAGTATCATCGTCATTGTGAACATATTATACTATTCTCAATCAGTATAATGAAACCAATGAAGATGTTACAGCTGAGTATGATTGAATTTTGTCAGACACAGAAAAGATGTCTTTTCTAGTCTTTTCTACAAAGCTCATTTACAGAATTTTGAACTAGGCTATGTGTATTGATATCTAGAACCACTTCTCTATTGCTTAAAGTAATGTACTTTTAAGTAATGTTATTTGCATACAACTATTATTAACTTTTTGTTTACTTAATATTTAATTGATTGATTCGTTCATAATTTATTTTTCACTGTATTAATTTATTAATTAACTACTTCGACAAATGTTTATTTATTATCGATATATCTCACTAATTCATTTAATCATGATTTATTAATACTCGATACATTTGCATTCGCTTATTCTTCTTTATTTATTTTTTTTATAAATATATTTATTTTTTATTCATTCATTAGCTCGTAATATATTTAATCTATAAATAATTAATTAAATTTATTTTTCACCATTGTTTTGCTATCTTCGTATTTATTAATTTTTCATGAATAAATTTATTATTAATTAATGAAATGTATGTAAATATTTATTTTTCTTGACAGTATGTATTTATTTATTTCTCTGCTTATTTATTTATTTATTATTTATTTATTTATTATTTATTTGTGTCTTTGTTTGTTTATTTTTTATTTATTTATTTGTTTATTAAATCATTTATTTACTTTTCATCCACCCCCTCGATAAAGTCTCTCTCTAGATCAGCGGTGACCAAAGCGAGTGTCGTGCTTACATCGTGTAATCACAGACATTCAAACGGATATGAGGAGTTTCCTGTACATTGCTGTGTGTTTCATTCACGTACTGAAAGCAAGCAGTGGCGGTATCATGTCGCTCTACAGACTCTGTCTCTACAAGCAGTAAGAGGTGGTTTCGTAAAGGAGAACTTTTTTGTTGTTTTGTCGAACAAAATATAATATGTTTACTTTGCTCAACAGTTCAATTACGAGTATATAGAAACCTTAATTGCCACGCTGAATAATTTATTATTATTATTATTATTATTATTATTATTATTATTATTATTATTATTACTGACCACTGACCACTAAGTATGTTTTTCTATAATTCTTCTGTACGTGCATGAATATTGATATTTTTAGATCTTCTACTATAATGATAAAATTATTAGATTTTATCCCAATTTTAATCTTCTTAATCTTTAGATGAGGGTACCTATTTATTAATTATTCATTTAATAATAATATTGTAGAAAAACTGATTCAATATTATGTGCAACGAACTGTTAAATGCCAGGAATTGGCATGTATTAAATCATAGCCAGGAAGAGAAAGATAAGATAAATAAATGTAAGGAAGTCAGCTACCTAATGGTATTTGAAATATCTCGTGCTGTAAAGTCTCTTAATGGAACAGAATTTCTCAAAAGAGTAATGATTAAAATAGCTTAAATATCTTGTCCATAAGAAGTTTTTAATTTTGAAAAACTACGAATTTCTCGACCAAGTATCTAGAGAAAAATTTAGAAAATTCCTGATTACGCTCAAGAGGAAGGTTAAATAGGAAGCAAGAAAAATCGTATATTATTCACTGCCTCTTTATGACAGCAGTGACATTACTGATACAGCAAAGCTTGAGGTTTTATCCGCGGAATTGATCAAGACGTTAGTACAGGAACCACAACTGGTTGTAGGTTTCATGCCAAGTACCTTTCCTCCGCCTCCTTACTTCATAGGCTGTCTGTCACATGTAATCACTGTAGCTCGAGTTTTGGTCACCGCTGCTGTAGATGTTCACCATACATTTTTCGCCGGTTCTTGGTACTGGGCAGAAAGGAAAATTTACATGGCTAAGTCATAAGTGTAATATCAATCTTTGTACGCCAAAATTTTCCATATTATTAGGGCAGATAAACAGAGAGGAAAACAGAATGTAAAGGAATGATATTGGTGGAAATATATCTGAAAAGGTTCGGATATTGTGCTACACAAATACTAACTTACTCCTGTCAATGCCGAAAGAGTGAGAGTTACGAATGGAGGAAGTGGGAGAATCCCGAGTAAAAACCTCAGCAACCTTGACTTTGTCAGCCAGAAATACGACTCCGCCATCATCGGATTTCGAACCCGGGTTCGCTGCCATCATAAGCCAGTGCTGTGCGCTTTGAGCTAAATATCAATAGCCTACAGCCGAGAACCGGAGTTCATGAAATGTCTGCACTCTAGCGCTGAGCTATCAGAGGGACTTAGAAAAGTGTTGAAACAGCTTGTTCCCTTGACGATGTGATAATCAAGGCTCGGAACTTGGGGACTTGTGTCTTTGCACGTGGCTAAGCGACCGGACTTCAATGTCAACAAACTCCCGCTTCCAGCACGGAGGTACTGTCAGGTCTGCTATAAAAGTGGTTTCTGACTGGAACAACATATTGATAGGATTATGGTAGGTAGAAAAACATAATTTTATAGCATATATAATAAAAATAAACATGAAAACTATATCAAATTTACCGTTCTGTTCTGTACATTTTATTACAGTGTATGACTACGTACATTCGAAGGTTTTCGGATCCATAACCTCTTCGTTGAAATGAAACGAGAAAAACTTATTTCCAAGTCACATGAAGTGACGGGAACAAACTTAAAATACTGAATATTTTCACTGTCACTGTTTTCTGTTTGATTTTCAGCAATTGCTAGCTGATCTCGTATGTGAGAAAGATAAGTATATCCTAAATTTTTCTCAAAAATAGTTTTCAATTTGTTCTACGGTAGGTTTCTCTCCTACTTGATCCATGGCTATGGACAAATCTTCCACCAATTTAAGGGACTGCAATGTCTTTCAATGAATGTCGGTTTCCAGCCTCTAGTTTGTGTGTGGCACAACTTACAAAATATAAACTCTCCATTCGAAGAAAATATTGTACTGTATATCGTTCGAATTTCTTCACGAAATTCTGTACCTAAAATTTAAAAAAAAATGTATTTTCAGACTTGTGTAATATCCATTCGAATAACACGTATTTTCTAATTCCTCAAACAGACCGTTTATCTGTAATTCTCTGAATGTCATTGGCTTCGACATGACACAGTTTCCTCGTCCGTCTTCCTCTCATTCGATGTGACCACTTTCTTAGTACACGACTGTCCCTGAGCACTTGCAGCGTGAACTTTGTCCTTACTCATGCGCACGACACACAAGTCCCCAAGTTCCGAGCTTTGGTGATAATATAATTAGACTTCAATGCCTTGTTAACCGAAGACCGCTTCTGGTCGAGAGATGCCGCCACTGACACGTTTACAACTCCTCTCTATCTCTTTCTCCTGCCTTAGGCAGCCGAGAGTTGTCTAGTATATTGCTACAATACTGCCACTAAAGGTTTCACACAGCCACACATTTTTATTCCTGCAGACAGGATAAAATGAATGACTCTTCAGTAATACTGCTGCTTCTCTTGAAGACGAGAGACTATTGTACCCAGACCAGTGTTATATTACCATCGTTAAGAATGCGCCCTGGTGTTTTTATTTTTCCCGCAGTGTCACCCACCGTCAACATTCTGCTGCATCTTTATATTATATTCACGAGAAATTTCAAATACTTTTAAATTTCTGGTTGCGGCATCTTATTTCTATGGCCACATTACCATAGATATTTCTCATGTGAATTTGCAACAATAAGCCATTTATTTTTGTGAAATATATTTTCATTTATTTTTAGACGCACAAACATTGTACGAATACCAACGAAATGTCTGAAAATATCGGTCTCATCTATAAGAAATAATTATTAGGTACTAGAAGCGACATATTTCATACGTGCAGTCATTAAACACATCTTTAGATCTGAATCAGTTTCTGCTTTGTACAGTAGTTTAACGCTTACAACTTCATATACGACCGGTAAAGACCTTTCTGATTATGTCTCGTGACCAGAATACAGTACGAAATGGAACTATAAAAACTGGAGATTTATCCTTCGAAGAGGTGGAAAAATTCAAATATCTTGGAGCAACAGTAACATACATAAATGACACTCGAGAGGAAATTAAACGCAGAATAAATATGGGAAATGCCTGTTATTATTCGGTTGAGAAGCTTTTGTTATTTAGTCTTGTCAAAAAATCTGAAAGTTAGAATTTATAAAACAGTTATATTACTGGTTGTTCTGTATGGTTGTGAAACTTGGACTCTCACTTTGAGAGAGAAACAGAGATTAAGGGTGTTTGAGAATAAGGTTCTTAGGAAAATATTTGGGGCTAAGAGGGATGAAGTTACAGGAGAAGTTACACAACACAGAGCTGCACGCATTGTATACTTCACCTGACTTAATTAGGACCATAAAATCCAGACGTTTGAGATGGGCAGGACATGTAGCACGTATGGACGAATCCAGAAATGCATATAGAGTGTTAGTTGGGAGGCCGGAGGGAAAAAGACCTTTGGGGAGGCCGAGACGTAGATGGGAAGATAATATTAAAATGGATTTGAGGGAGGCAGGATATGATGGTAGAGACTGGATTAATCTTGCTCAGGATAGGGACCAATGGCGGGCTTATGTGAGGGCGGCAATGAACCTCCGGGTTCCTTAAAAGCCAGTAAGTAAGTAAAGACCTTTCTGAGATCATTGATTTTTTATAGTGTCATGGGATTGTGTTCAGAATATTACCGGGTACCATGGTGTTCTGGAACTTAATATCCATACGGTCTTACTAATAAACCGTGTACAATTTTTATACGAGACAGAAAACGTTGCATAAGCGATGGATGTATAAGCAGTGTTTAACTATACATGGGAATTGCTTTGCAGTAATATACACGAAACTCCTTTTTTAAGCGTTGCATAAAGAGAAGCAAATGGCCGCCCCTTTAACAGCTGTTCGTATTGATTGTCATTTTATGATGATGGTTGCCCTGTAACCACAGAAGAACAAATCAAAGAGCACAGATTAGAATAATATTGCTCTAGCTGTATTCTTTGACCAAAATATAGCGTCGTAATCGATAAGGCCCAGCTGTACTATCGGATGCAATAGAAAACCTCAGTTGTTCCTTTACCTTTCTTAATGAAGTAATGACGAAACTATGTCGTAGCTGTGTACAGTAATACTGTTATACACGACTTATGTAGTGCTTATTAGAAATAAATTTACACATAACATAAACGAGCTATTCATGTTGTGCTGTAAGTATAAGACAGTTAAACATCTGTGTAAGAGTTTTTATTAGTAAGACCGTTAATGCTTTGAAACTACATACAGGTTCCATAAACAGGTTTAAAATCGACAAGTGCATAGTCTTACTATGCTGCATATCATTTGCAGTCCGGCGCGTAGCGTTGTGGTCTAAAGGCATTTTGCCTAGGACTCGCGTAACGGAATGCGTGCTGGTTAAATGTCTCCATGAAATTTTGGCCAGTGTGTTGTACCGGTGCCGACCCATCATTGTCATAAATTTGGGGAGCTGCAATAGGTATCAAGATCCGGTAATGAAAACCAGCTTTGACGGCTAGAGGGATCATCGTGCTAACCACACTATAATGCCGTTCTAGTTGGAAGATCGTTCACCTCTGCTGAAGCATGTAGATATGAGACAAGCAGCCAACTGCGCAGCCCTTCATAGGTTGTTTCGCCTGGATACTACAGGGTGCGTCAGAAAGAACGAATGGATTTCACATGGCAAGAAAATTGTAAAGATTCATCAAATCAAAAATGTATTGTTATCGACATATTCACGAATACATGCAGTTTATTTATGGAAAACAACATTATCCGTATGATGCCCTTGGCTTTCAATACAGGCATCGAGGCGTTTTCTGATGTTCGCCATCACTTTCACAGTCATAGCTGGTGCAATTGTCACGATTTCTTCGCGAATCGCTGTCTTCAGTTCGTCCAGTGTATGTGATCGATGTTTACAAACTTACGCCTTCAAATGGTCCCAAAGAAAGAAGTCGCAGGGCGCGAGATCTTACCGTAGCCTCGGACAATCTCAGTGCAATAGAATTTCGTCCAGGTGATTTCTTCTTTAATGTTGAACCTGTGATACGAAATGAAGCCACCCACCGCAAAATTGTATTCCGAGTTGGAATCCTAGCGTGACATCCGATGTCGAAATGAGTCCTGAGTGGCGATCACAGATTCTTCATTTTTCAAAAATGTCTCTACGATGAAAGCACGTTGTACACCAGACCAACACCATATTCTCAACTGAAACTGCATTCTATGGCTGACCCAACAGTCGTGGTCCCCCTCACTATATCTCTCTCCTCGTTGCGTATCGATAGTTTGTAATCCATCAGTTCTTTCTGACGCACCTTTTATAAGTCTATTTAGAACTAACAAGGAAGGCTCACCAAGTGATAATGGATTTTCACAACGATTGTTTCCCCATATGTTACATTTGAAATAAGAAATCTCCTATAAATTTCTATATCCGGAGAAAGCTTAGTCTTTGAGATGTGATTTTTTTTTAATTCTTTAATCCAGAGCTATAACAGTTAATGGAAACAATGCTATGTGCAAGATATATCAGACAAAAAATCTCATCTAGCTACATACTGAACTGTCAAAATCTCCTTAAGTAACATAAATTATGAAAATGACATACCAGATATGACATTTATGAAATTGACTAGAAAATAGTCTATTAAGAAATGATAAGGAAATGTAAGCCTACCTGAAATTACTCACTGTACTGATTACAGTAGCGGAAATCGTTGTAAAAATACTCAAAACACTGAAGAACTTTGCACCACGAACATTTCAGAAAAATAAGTTTCTCACGGCAATCAACATGAAAACAAAATTCTACACAAATGACGAATTTATCAGGTTTGTTGTTACGGTACCCGGTTTATACCAGCCATATTTAAGCACATTCACATATCTAAGAGATGAAAACTGATTATGTGTTTAGGACTGCAATTTTATCACATTATCTCTTTGATGCGATATAATATGGAGAATCTCGGACACACTTCGCCATATACCATGTCACAACTATCATCATCGCCTCTCATTTCATAAGGAATATAGACAATAGATAGGCTAATAACTAAAGATGAGGGATTTGTGCGGTTTGTCGTCAGGTTGCGTGTGCATAGACGTTATACAGCTGTATGCCCAGTGCCTGTGTTGACTTCCGACGTAAACAAACCACGCGAAGAGTACAGCCTAAAAATGACAAATGCAACACTCCGTTAAGGTCTAGCAGATGACAATATACAAATATGTGGAATATGTAGAAACAATAGTAAAGTTATAAGAAGAAGCTTGCCTTTATGATTCATCCATAGCTTCAGAGGCATCACAAGCCGAATTGCACTGCATTACTAACATTCTTAAATTATCGAATGTCAAACGCCGTCGTCGATTACTCAAACAGTTTTTGAACTGCGAAAAGCTTCTTTCAACGTCACAGGATGTTAACGGTGCATATGTCAAGGATACTATCCTATCGTCTGATGATTTTGAATTATTCAGCATGTTACAAATTGTTAAATATCTCTTATTTTTCTGTTATTCTCTGTGTGCAAGGTCCTGGAGGTCCTTTCTTGATTTTTTCTGACACTTCTTTTATTATTGCTATGCAATCAGATACATAGTCTTTACGGAGAGTTGTCTGATTCGGAACGCGCTGCTTGGTATATTTTTCCAAAAATCCTAGAACGGAATATTTGCTTTAATCATCATCGCACATAAATCCTTAACAAATTCTAATTTTGCGTTTGATACTGATTTTGATGTTGAGGGAATCACCACCTTTAAAGCGCGTGCAATATTGTCTTTTATTTTCTGTTGTTACAACGTCTTTCTACGTAATACTTCCTACGTAATATTGTAATTTCATGCTCACATACTGTATATAAAATTCTGTTTGCTTGGATGCGCAACATATCACTGCTGTATCTTCGCAACGAAGTATTTAATTTCACATTCTTTGTTCGCTTAGTTTCCGTCATTGTAGGTAACTACTGCTCACTACGTCCGTTCACCACTGCAGTGCATTGGACTATGAAGGCCTGTGTTCGTTTCATGTTGTTATGATAAGACGGCAAGTAGGCAAATGGATAGCGTGTACTGTAGTTGCATTTCTTTTGGTTGCACTGGTCGTAGTCGTTCACCTGTCTGTCCACCTATGCTCCCTGTCGAATCAACGTGTTTTTCGTGCTGCGCACAAACCCCTCATCTTTACTAATAACAACTATCAGGCTTTGTTTGCATGTAGTGAAGTCCTTAACTTTCACCTATTAGTAAGTCTTCCCGGCTTCCAGATTCTTCCTCAGCGCTGCATCTCCAAGTTTTCCTTTGCCTCCCTCTTTTGTGAGCCCCTTGTGAATTCTAGTTAATACAGCACTTCCTATAGCTTTAATGTGCTTTTCTAGCTTACGAGTCTTACAACTAGGGTTCAAAATTTTTAGAGGCTAAAAATCGAAAAAAAAAAGTGTTAAAATTACTTGAAATATGTGATAGAAAGTAAAAACATTTAATTATATGTTATTTATTTTATGTGAATATAACCAACATGTAGTACTCACCAATATAATTTATGCTATGCTCTTCTCTAACTGCTGAAGAATTGCAATACGCATTGAGATTTATCCCTAAATTGTCTCCCACAAATGACAGATGATTATTGTAGAACAGTGCATTATACTGGAAAACTAAGAACTCCGTGTCATAAAAAGTCAGATGGAAAATTTATAGCATGGCTTTCACTCAGTCATCAAAATCATTTTATTGCTTGCCTTCCAACACACTTAAACTTTTACACATAATGTAAAACCCAATTTTTTTAACTCACCTCTGTAAACCTCTGATTGAAGTTCTAGCTGAAATGTACATCTATTATTTATTAGACAGTTCATCTCACTTGGTGATATATGTCAGAGGAAGAACAATTGTTTGTATACATCTCGATTCTGATTAGTGTAATATGTACCTAATGAGCGATGTGTGCAATGTATGGGGAAAGTAACTGGCCATCCTATCTCATTATCTCCTGGTCAAGTTATCTCATGAGTGATGCCTTGTTGGTGTCACTTGTGAGGTCCAGACCTTTGTTGGTATCACTTGTGGGGTGCAGACCTGTCTTCGGACAGTTGACTGAACTACATCATCTCTGTAATGACCTTGCCTGAAATTTAAAAATCAATTACGAATTTCTGTTTCAATGCAGATGGGATATTTACCTAAGAATCCTAGCCCTACGTATGACCAATGAAACGCAGTTTCCTCTGCTTTATTCGATATTCTGTAAATTTACAACTTTTCATTAGCCACAACCCATCATTTGAAAATAGAAGTGCTTATCGGGCGGGATATAAAACATTCTATGTACTTCAACCCACAAAGGCTTTTGTGCGAGATCGTGCGTATTTGCTTGGTTTCCGCACAAAACCAATCCGCGGAAAGTCTAAAACTCCACATTCAGTATTCCCAACCTAACACACACAACAATTTCCCTCTTCTTACCGCTTAAGTGACATATTCATTTTACTGCTTTAGGCTTTCAACATATTATTTTTAGAGACGTTCATTATAGTAATAATTATAAATTTGAAACTTACCACTGCAATTTCACCTAAATTGCACCGTTAATTATTGTTTTTAAATATTTACGAAAATTAAGTAAACTCTACAACTCCACTAAAGTTACTGCATCCGTGATGCAAGTAACATTAAGGAAGCCGTGAAAAAATCAACAAGATTCCAGACCCATCATAGACTGGGGAAAAAAAAGACAGACGTATATCACGGCCTGCTGGAGTATAGTAAACACAGAAAACATTTTAAAGCAACAATGTTGAAGATAGATATTTTTGTTTCGCAAATTTGCCGTCATTGAACAGAAACCAAGATGGAGATTTCATTGCAACTAATTAGAAATTCGTCTTTCAGGTATGTAATAAACGATCTTCGCACAAAATAATGTACGATACACGAGCGGTATGTTTTCTTTCAATTCTCGGAAATTAAAAAAGCTCAACAACATTTCGCTTTTTCAAACTTTTCCTCGAACATGAAAACTTCAACATACCGCTCTTGTAACGCATATTACTATTATTAATCCGTGATGGAAAGAGTTATGTGCCAGTTATGCTGTTCGACTATGTCGACTCCACCATCCGCCGCAGAATAAATTCCTCTCCAGCCTCTACATCCGTATACCATGTCTCCGGTGTGGTCTGCAGTTCCTTATAAATCTATATATGAGTCGTGATATCCCTGTTAGGAATGAGATCCTGTGTGGGCTCGGTGCCTCTGTATACAAAACCATACATCGTCTAGAACTCACCATTACTGCCATCTATCAATCTTTGGACAAACCACGAGCAATATCAATTGTGGCGGACAGTAGATTCGACATCACGCAAACACAGGAGATACATATTTTTTGAAACGAATATGATAATGAAAGAGGAGTGCAGTATGTTTGTGGAATGACAAGAGAAAAACGTGAGAATCCCGAGAAAATCGTAAGCCAGCGTTCTGCCAAAAAGTTACCAAGGCGGCTTTCGTTTGAAATAAATTTAAGTCATAATATATTTAGAACTTTCAGCATGAAACGATTAACACACATTTTAAGTCGATGACTTCGGTGCAAACCTTCGGAACGTTTTCTGTAATAAAAATAAATAAAATTAATAATTATGTTTCGAAAGCATACATGAGTGTTGAAAATACGGAATTTTGCCTTCCTGTATTTTGGTTTCTGCAAATTTGACACAACTGAAGGAAAGTTTTATTCTCATTGACTCTTTCAACTAAGCTGCTCACCTTCCTTCATCTCTCTCTCTCCCGTAGGTCACCACACTTGCAAAGCAGACAAAAGCATCCACGTTAGCTATTGTAAGCTCAGTCCGTGTAGTGGCATTCTCTCTCATCTCCTTCCTTTTCTTGGCATTGATGTTAAGTTCAGCGACTGTACCTTCTTGTTCTAACCAGTAAGTTTGATAACTTTGCTTCTATGTCTGTCGGGCGCTACGATAGCATAAACATATCGTCAGCAAAGACCAGGTATTCTAACCTATCTCGCAGCCTCCACTGTATCTCTCTTCTTATCCTTTGTCACCTGCCTAAGGATACTGTCTACAACAAATGAAATCAGACTGAGAGAAAGGCTAGCCTACATCCTTGGCGTACATCTGAATTTATGATGAGCTGAGATAGCTGTCCATTATATATGACTTGGCGTAAATAATCAGAATGTAAAATAACATCTCGCTGTTAACAATTCCATGATGCTAGTTAACCTGACAGTTGATAAGGTAATTCCGGAAGAGATGCCCCACGGGGAGAGTCGCCCCACCCTCCTTTTCTCCTTATCTCAAAACCTCTAAGGAATCGACCTTGGGACCATTTGTTTAATTCGTATATGACTCTCGAAGGGAAAGTAGTGCAATCTTTGTGACGGTTTTTTGTGTGTGAAAAGTGAATAAAAAAACAAAATGCTGTTTTTCGCAGGCTTTGTTATAATATTTATAATTTTTCAAAATTCGTATTTTGGATAATGGCTACTATGTATATGTCGCTTAATCCAATATATTTGACAAGTACATGCATTGTACTCCATTCTTAAAAAATTAAGTAATTGTCCATTACGGTTACCCTTAAATACATAAGCGTAATGGTCATGCTAAAGGGAGAGATGCCCCACCTGTTTGAGGGAGAGACGCCCCATGTACTTAAGAGTGATATTACTGTACATACTAATTATTATTAGTGTTCTTGCTGCATTTATTAGAATTTTAATTCAATTATTATATTAGAATAGACTTTTATATATTAGAGGCCAATAATTTTAAAGGGTGACCAAAACTTACTAGAGGATCACATATTTCAAGAGGTGTCCAAAGTTGAAATCCATGAACATTTTAAGGAATACCGGTATTCTAAATTTATTGCAGCACATTTTCAATAAGTGCCCAAAGTTGAGGGCCTTCAAAATTTAAGGGATGTCCAAAGTTGTGTTTGAAAGACACATTTCACGACCAAACGTTAGTCAATGCAATCCCAGAGATTTCTTCAAACTTACTGTAACTCTTTGGGGAATTGGAAATTAATGAAGCATCACATTGTTATGGAATTATTTAGAGAACAATCCACCGACTGAAATCTAGTGGAGTCTTCAAGAAACATCCAATGGCTGCAATTCTTCCTAGAGGGAAACCTTAAGTTACCTGTCAGGCAGTCAGAAGGATCATTCATCTCTCTGAATAGGTCAAGGTATGTCGAGACAACAAGCCAAGCAGTATTTTGACCTACTGGAAACAGATTAAAATAATTTTAAAATTCTTCACTCTCGGTCGAGTTGGAACTCGTAACAACGAATATACAGGAGAGAATGTTATAAATTGATTAGATTTAGGCCAGGCATGAGCACTATGTTCCCATACGAGCATTGTATACACTAGTGTCCTGTAATGTTCGAACATGAGAGAGAGAAACAAGACATTATAAACTTTGTCTTATTTCATATGACAAACTAATCGTAATATCTGTGCTCAAATTGCAGCGGTTAAAATGTGAAGGGATAGGAGTGGAGGACAGCGAATATTTTTATGTAGCTCGCGCAAGGAACGATTACCGAAAAGCAATGGTGGCGTTGCTGTCTGTTTTCACGTGTGTATGTAGGCATGCCGAGAAGGCGAGAGGTGCGGGCCGATGGAAGTACTGTCTCTTCCAAGAAGATGAACAAATTAGGACATCGCTGTGGAAATAAAGAACGTAGAAAAGATAAAATTGGAAGCTAATTAAACATGAAACATATGTTTACGAATGGAATAATAATATCATGCGATACAAGACACGTATTTACATGCAATGAAACTAACTAAAGTCGTAATGTAACTATCACAACGCAAGACCGATTCTATGATGTCATTTCTCTTCCGACTGTACTCTTGAATATCATTAAAGCTATCTCATGAGCTTTCCTGTCTCCCGCTCTTCCTTATCGCATTGTTTGATTCGCATTCCTTCCGTCGGTATTCCCTGCTTGCGAGACCTGTAACAAGGTGAAGGAATGGCCAGTGACAGTAAGGTTGGCAAAAAGAGAAGAATTCGTACAGTTAGTTTCTGATCATTGCGCAAAATGAGTAGGTTCAGTTTTGACGATTCTCTTGTACTCCCAACAATAACATCTCGGTTTTCTGATAGCAACATCCCGATGCAATGCAATCGACTTTCCCATTGAGTTGAAAGATGTTCATATTGTAAATAAAACAAATGTATAGTGTAACTATGCATGCGGTATAGAAGAAAAAGCCACTATCACCACTAGAAAAAGGAACTAAGACTTAAGATAAGAAGTAAAGATCTTTTCTCCATTTAATTATATAACTGGCAGGCTGCCGTTTCTTTCTTCTTGCTATAGGCACCTCTTTGCGCACGATAATTTTGTATGTCAAATAAAGGAAAAACTATTATTCATAAATCTATAATGCTCAGTATAATCTTCCATGAATCTGAAAGGTGAATTTTAAATAAGAAATATTAGGATACATTGTATTATTTCCTACAGTAACGGATTTTTAGAGTTCAGCCTAGAAATACAGAACAGACTAAATAAAGAATATATTTTTATAAGATATGTCACTAATCACTAATGTAAAAGTAAATGGTTAGACCTACTATATATTTGAAGAAATCAAAGAAACAATAATAAAATGGTATGAACGTGTGAGAAGAATGCCCGATAGATTGGCTAGGGTAATTATAAAGTGGAAGAAAAAGGCGGAAGAAAAAACTGCAGGCCATTGAAGATATAAAGGGTTGAAGTCCAATGTATTGTGCAAAATATTAGAATCTGAGAATATGGTAGGCCTACTTTCACTCTCAATTTTATTTCGTTTGTATTGGAATCCCCTCCTGAGCACGAGTTTTAGGCCTACTCATTCAGGAGTGGGCTAGATTATATTATATTAACTGGTATTCGTTTGAAACTTACTGGCATCTAAATAAATAAATGAAAGTAAATAAACAAATAAAAATAAATAAATAAAAATAAATAAATATAAATAAATAAATATGGGGAAGTAAAATAATACATTCTTTTCAAAAAATGTTCTATTCTAATTAAGATTGAAATATTTTATATTTGTAAATTTTGCAGTATTTTTTGGCGGAAGGAAAATTTATTTCGGTATTGAAGAATCCTAAAGTTAAAGATGGCCACCGGCGTGGCTCAGTCGGTTAAGGCGCTTGCCTGCCGATCTGAAGTTGCGCTCGGGCGCTTGGGTCTTTTCCGAGGTTTTCCCCAACCGTAAGGTGAATACCAGGTAATCTATGGCGAACCCTCGGCCTCATCTCGCCAAATACCATCTCGCTATCACCAATCTCATCGACGGTAAATAACCTCGTAGTTGATACAGCGTCGTTAAATAACTAACTGAAAAAAAAAGTTAAAGATCAGCTTTGTGTGAAGAAAGCAACTGTATTGTAGAACTGTTTCATTCGAAAATAAAATAAAGTTATGACCATTAAAAGTGACTTTTACAGAACTAGTAGAGGTTTCTTATGTGCTGAAAATAGTCATGCGGCGATGTGCAGAACAGAAGTCGATAACTTTAGCGAATTGAGTTTAATCACAGATTTATGGCGAAATAACAAGCAAATATCCGAAACATAAGATATAATAGCACCATTCCACAATGCTCAATTCCCAACTTTGTTCTACTAAACTGCAGTAACATTAACCTGACCTACAATTACATAGAAAAGGAAGTGAAGGAAACTTTGGAGTTTGGAGTCGTCGTAAAGCGTATCTCGACCCTCTTTCACTCCATCTCTGAAGTTTTATTATCTTGAAATAGTATTCTTCATTTATATCCTTTCGTCGCCATATACGACACCGGCAACAAATCTCTTCCTTACCAACTTTTTCATATCCTCGTTTTTAATATCATTTGTAAATCTATATTGCTGTTTTAGTAATTTAATTTCCTCTTTCTCTCTCTACTATTCCCATATTCTCGGTTTTTAATTGAGGGGCTCGTCCGTTTCTCGTGCTGCACTTTTCATAACACGTTTATATATAAGATTCTTGGATTCATAAATCCATGTAATGAGATAAACGTATTAGGGGAATGAATGAAATGAATCTCTGGCAAGACCCCCCGCTGAGCTTCAGATAATTCCACGATAAGTGTGTAAGGGTGGACTTGGAGATCCGGCTTAGCTGTATCTAACAGTCAGCCGACCTTATCCCACAGTAACTTTAAGCTCCCGTTTCGTATAACGTCCTTCGTACCCGGTTAGTGCAGTTTTACTTGCTAGCCGTAGCATGTAAAGTCCATATGAAGATTGCAAAATCCTGAGTTCGAAAAATGTTGAGTCTGTAAATTGACGATGGTGGTGGTGGTGGTGGTGGTATGACACTAGATAGATAGATGGATTTATTGAGTAATATTATACATACATAAGTGATATTATCATAATTATCTCTTAAATCCAATGCACGGGTCTTCTGACCGCACGTGTTTTGTACCTAAAACGAGTCCTACTTTGTAGGTTTCACTCCCCTCACCTATAGTTAGATCCAACCACTCTCCAAAAGAACACACAGATTAAAATAAAAATGGCACAAACAAATCACATTATATATCCTAACCTATACAGGCATAAAAGTGTATAATTGAGTATCCCTTTGTCAGTTCGCATCACAAACTTCAACACGTGGGGTTCTAATCTGTCTCGCCTTTAAGAGGAACAATCCAGCCTTTTGTTCCCATTCTCTATTCCCCATGAGGTCAAGACATGCAAGCGAATTCCTATTCTGACTTAGAATCGAGAGTGGTAGATATTTCTTCCGGATATGTTCCAGTTCGACACACTGTAATAAAACACGTGTCCAGGAGTCCTTTTCTCCGCACAGTGGACAAAGGCGCTCTCCTTCTTCGTTCGCAATTTCAGTACCCTTTCAGTATGACACCAAGTACAAATACGAAAGAATACAGAACTTCGATTACCGTACCTTAAAATGGCATTATAATCATGAAATGTGTCAAAAATTAAGAAATAATGAGAGAAACATGAATTCAGACAACATTATAGTTTCTCTACTTTAATATTTATTATTTAAAATAATTCCAATTTAGAAATCATTGTAGCCGTCAGAAATAAAATATATTGACAGGAATACGGTAATTTTTACAGACGATCAGCAACGATCCTCTTTAAAACTTCACTCCATTCTCACACAATAAAAAGGATCCAAAAATTAAGTATCGATTTTATGGAAATAGGACGCTAGAGACAAGATGTGTATAAAGTGAATTGCAGGTATATTGTGTATTTATAATTTGTGGTTGTTGCTGGAGTCCTTGCATTGGCTTTGTGACAGCAACTAAACATGTGTTCTGTCGTTACAAACAACTGAATTTACAGAATGTTCTACATGCCAGAGAAGGTGGGGCTATTGTGATATGGAGACTAGAAAGGACATCACATTCGAGCGAAATGTCATCACCGATTTCGAGAAGCTAAATCCATAGGCAAAACAAATCACACATTGGTGAACTAGTTTATGCACATTGGGAAAGTAGAATTGGAGCCCGTATAAGTATGTTAATCAACCTTCCGACACAACATAGGTTATCCATTGAACATAGTCTAAAATCAGTGCAGCGTTTGTCACGGAAATTGAACATTCCGTGTTCAACTGTGTATAAGGTGTTGCGTTTCATGCTGAAGAAGAAATCGTACCTCATGCAGATTCTGCACCACCTGCCTAATGAGTTGGCTGAACTTGTGACTTCTTTGTGGGGATTTATCAAAGGATGCGTGTTCATCCAACACACTATCACACTGGTGGAGCTCTTAAATCGCATTACTCAAGCTGCTGCTTCCATAACACTTACAATGTCCCAGAAGTTTTTTGCGCTTCTGCCGAAAGATGGGAGGTATCTCGCGATGTTAGTAGTGCACATGTTGAAAGAAATGTGTAACTAAAATATGGTACAGACATTGCAAGTACAATTACCATTTCAACATAATCGATAAGTAATTTTGGACACTCTGTTTAACTGAAGATTTCAGACGATTTTCGAAAGCAAATTTATTGATAAATTAAGTAATTACTGAACAGGTAACACATTGTGTTTGTTGGAAGACATATTCACAGTTTGAATAGCAAAAAGATGTTAAGAGGAGCAATGTAGTGAAAAATAAGAGGGTATAAGCTATGTAAAGATTAAGTTTTTGGTCGTACATAATTATCTGTTATGGCTACCATTGGTTATTAATGGAGAAAAATTCGCTCCATTATCGGGGATCGAACCCAGAACCCCACTTCTACGCACTGGCCGCTCTAACCACTGAGCTACGCCGAGGCTCAATCACTAGCACCGGAACGAATCTTTGTCCTTTGGTCCTTTCCCTGAGTGGCCTTACTCGATGTTCGACACACAATATATTGACACGAAAATTAATTCAATTGTCGTTTCATAAGGAGAGAAAATACCAAAGGAGAAAGATTCGATCCTGTGCTGGTTATTGAGCTTAGGCGTAGCTCAATGGTTAGAATGCCCAGTGCGTAGAACTGTGGGTCTTGGTTTCGATCCCCGGCACCGGAGCGAAATTTTCTCCATTAATAACCAATGAAAATAAATTTTGGGAGAGAATTGAGAAGAAAAATTAAAATTGATACCATAATATAATTTTAAAATAAGCTCTTCTACGTGGAGGCGAATGTCCAGACATTTCGTCAATATAATAACAAGTGACAGGGGATGTGACGGAAACCCTATGATTTTGTATAACAGGAATTAGGGTAAATGAAGACAATTTGCAGTAAGTAGAAGCACATTAGGATAAAGGTTGGTAATATTGTGATACTAATAATATTATGATAGTTCTTTTTGAGAATTTTTTACAATTTTACTGAGCTAGAGGAAGATCGGTTTTTTGCGTCAACGTATTAAGGGAATGTTCGTGGACAAGTTTCTGCACAAAACCGGTCCTTCTCTCGCTCAGTAAAATTGTAAAATATTCTCAAGAAGTACTATCACAATATTACTATTATCATAATATTACCAACCTTTACTCTATATAGAGATAAACGTTTATCATCACCAAATTTCTTCGCTTTGTTCCTTTTCGCTGATGGGATCAGCGATTTTATCCGAAACAATTCCGTATTTACTGATGTTATTTTTGCAAATGTAGTAGGTTAGTAGAGTAAAAATATACAGTATTTCCGACGCATACATTTACGCTAAAAAAATTTCCTCTTATTATCATTTAATTAAGATGAATGCTGTTCTTCACTTCGCTTTTATTTTTCTTTGAAAAGGACGATGAGCTTGCCGCCCACCAATGGTTTCCTTTTGATCTTGTTCCATCTGAACGATTTTCGCCAGATATTTTAATTTGTTTCTCTTTCCACCATAGTTGTTCCATTGTCTCTTGAGAATATTGATCCATTCTCTGATATGCTGAATCTTTCGTGTGTCCGTCGTATTCTTATTGCGCACTTTGTTTCTTAATGTAACGATTGTTAGTTTCCTTTTGCTGTTCCCACGTCTGTTTTTATTACATATTGTTTTGTTTTGACTGGGTAATGAACTGTGTAGGATATGAAGGTCATTATCATAGTTTCATAGCTAGATTCATACCTTATTGCTACACTAACTTGGGTTCGAACCCGACGACGATTTGTGGTGAATGAAGTCGAAGCCTGGAACTTCTTTCTACATTTGTTTAATTTCTCTCAGCATTACTAACATCTACAGACGTGTGCAAATTATTAGACTCATTTTTACATTTTCATAATTATCATGAATTACTGGCCACAAAATAATTCTGTAGGATTCTCTGCGACAAGATCAGTACAAAAAAGTTATAGAAACCCGAATTTTTCCACAAATGAGGGACTGGATCCCTGATGGTGAATGTTTCTTCATGCAGTATAGAGCACCCTGTCACAAAGCCAGATCAGTAACTATTTTCTGGCTGAAAATAATGTAGACGTCCATCCTTGGCCAGGTATCAGCCCAGACGCAAATCCTTATTGAAAATATTTGGCCTATCATAAAGAGAAAACTAAAAAAAAAAAAAGACGATTACCACCAACGTGGACCTCATAGGAAACACCCAAATATGGCATAGGGATGAAAACATAAAAAAACAATGTGAAAATCTCATGAACAACATGCCAAACCGCATAAAATTGATGATAAAGAACAAAGGGTTTCATACTAAATATTAATTGTTGCAAACAGTGTGTAATAACTGAGTTTTGTGGAATAAATATTACTTGAATCATATATATTATCGTTTGAGTCTATTAATTTGCAAACGTCTGTAGTTGCTTGCCTATTCGGTAGCTGGATCTGAGATGAATCTATGCACAAAGTAGCCCATTGTGCTTCCAATATGCGATGATTTATCCAGTCCGACAAATGACCCGTCTAACGTTCATCAAATGCTCAGAGATGGGCCATCTTGCCTCAGTTCTGGCAGAGTCAGGTCCCTTCTCCAGAGGAGTAGTCAGCCTCAAACCCTTCAATCTATTTCAGCAACGAAGCAACGTAGACTCCTACTGCTCTAAGACTTCACCCAATCTATTTTTATAGATGAGAGGCCTATATAAAAAGAGGGGAGATGGAGAGTTGACGGGATGAAAGAGGAAAATGCGAGTCCCACATCTGTGGAGTAACGGCTAGCGCGTCTGACCGCGAAACCAGGTGGCCCGGGTTCGATTCTCGGTCGGGGCAAGTTACCTGGTTGAGGTTTTTTCCGGGATTTTCCCTCAACCCAATACAAGCAAATGCTGGGTAACTTTCGGTGCTGGACCCCGGACTCATTTCACTGGCATTATCACCTTCATCTCATTCAGACGCTAAATAATCTGAGATGTTGGTAAAGCGTCGTAAAATAACCTACAAAAAAACGCGAATAATTCCAGAATAACCCTCCACAACGTATGATTTTTTTCAAAAAAAATTGTATAACAACGAGACCGGGGAATTCGTGACTTTAGCCACTGACGCGGATACTATTATAATTACTCCACTGCCAGTATTCAGTTAATCTTCACCGTTCTCCTAATTTAATTTCATTATTGTTCCCAGATAAAAATGGGGAACAAATGTGCTTTTCTCTAAAGGCTTGCGACTGTTTACCGGTGCCAATCGGAGACGTCTAATTAACGAGATATACCCTGCGTGGCAAAAATCTCTCCGCAGTGAACTCAGTCTCTCGTGGGAACGCTTAAGTTGGCAGCACTAAGATAAGGCGAGGCAGAAGCGGTGCGGGGCTTGACCTAGAGCAGGTAGTAACTAAATAGCATTCTACGTACGTGTAGCTGAGTGTGGACGTTATGCTTGTAAGCGGAATTCGTTGCCAACGTAACTGAATATAACTCAATGTGCTAGCGCATCGCCCTCGCTGCGGAGAGACTTATGCGACGCACTGTACTAGTATGTGGAAGTGTCTCTAGAGCTTGCCGACGGACGACTGTATAATGTGTAGCAGCTAAAAACCCGTTAAGTCCTCTTTTAATCATAACTGAGTCAGAAGTGGATTCATACTCTCGGAAGACTCCCACATCGGGTTGCAAACTCAATTCGAAGGAAAATAATTGCCTTAGAAGGAAGTGGAATTTTAGCCCCGCCTAGGGTATGCATCCTTTTCAAACTCTGTTACGATTAGATCTATACTTAAAGGTGTTTGCTTTGAAGCTCCTCATATAATAGTAATAATAATAATAATAATAATAATAATAATAATAATAATAATAATAATAATAATAAATTTTGTTTTATTTTTTATGGTAGAGTTAGTCTTCAATCCTTCTCTTTCACTCATGAGGATTGTGTAAAAGATATTTAAAATATTTAGAATGTTATGTAGCAAAGAGAATAACGTGTTCAGTACCTTTTTTGTCAAATTATTATTGCAGTTTACGTTCGTAAAATTATTTTATATACTTGCTGTATAATTAATCTATATCACATTGCTAAAGGAACAAACGTTTTTAAATACAGTTACAGTAGGTTATTAATAAAGAAATATTCGCACCGGCGCTGGGTATCAAACCCGGGACTCCCAGTTCTAGGCACTGGACGCTCTAACCACTGAGCTACGCCGAGGCTCAATCACCAGCACCGGATCCTTTGGTACTTTTCCGTAGTGGGCTTATTCCATATTCGACATGTGTATTGACGTATATTAAGTCATTTGTCATTAGTCCTTACACATGAGTGGTTAGAGCGCCCAGTGTGTAGAACTAGGGGTTCCGGGTTCGATCCCCGGCCCCGGAGCTAATTATTCTCAATTAATAAATAATGATAACCTAACATACAATTCTGTAGGACCAAAAATAAATAATATTTATAGTTACAGTAGCTAATGTAACGTATTTCAATGTATTTACTTTGTTAATGGCACACCACTTCGAAATAAATGTGTTATCAATTAAAAATGATGGTCATAAATG
The DNA here is from genome assembly GCF_040183065.1 of Periplaneta americana. NCBI lineage: Eukaryota > Metazoa > Arthropoda > Insecta > Blattodea > Blattidae > Periplaneta > Periplaneta americana. Next base: position 62,147,184 of record NC_091133.1, read on the forward strand.
GCAAAGCTGGTGAATTCCGAGAAAACGTATCAAAGGAAGGGTTATATCTATTGGAAGTTACTGTGGATATGAATTCGCTCACCCATGTGAAAGCTCTGAGTCCTAAACTGCTTTCGCGAACATGTGAGGGGCCGCGGACCAGTGTTTGAGAACAGATGTGTTATGTTTGTGTTACACCACGCACTTTTCCCTTAGGGTATCTGAATTAAAACCACATTTCCATTTCTCATTTCCCTCATTGAAGCGAGCGGCATGTAATACGTCCGGACGATATTTAGTTTGCAGAAGACTTGTAAAGTGACGCACTGCGAATATGAGGCAGCCGTGGAGGCTCTCGCCCAGCCTTTGTGCTGCTGTGTGTTTGCGTGATGGCCAAACATTGACTCAAGAGGACGACGGATCGACAGGCAGATGAATGTATACGCGTATACATTGTAGAGGCTCTTGTGTGTACGGAATCTCTACGCCTAGCACCTCTGATGTATGCAACCCAACGCACTTAAAGAGTAGCTGCAGTAGACGCTATTGAATGCGCTTCACTAATTACAAGAAAGCATTTTACGCACAACTGAGTCTCCCCTGAGCGTGGACTAGTGGCTGCTGTAGTAAATAGACTTCTACACACAGGCTGGTTATGTGAACGAACGATTACTTATACGTACTGTACATATTTCATGTAAAAGGATTCCATACAGAAATCTGTTGAGTAAAGAACATGAAGGTGTTATGAAGATATGAGTTTCTAAACTACCGTATTATAAACGACACTTGAATTGCTTACACCAGCGTTTCTGAAACTTTTTTGAAGTGGGGACCACTTTTTTAATTCTCAACAGTTTCGCGGACCACCTTACTCTTGTTCCCTTCGAAAGCAAATTTATCATTTTTGTAGCATATTTTAATACCAGTAGGTATAGCCTATTTGTATTTTAAAGAAGAATTAATTTAAAATTGATTTAATTCACTTAATTTTGTATTAGTATTAACTAATTAAGTTAATGTTAATAGAAAAAATTAATTTTCCTTTTTTAATAAATCAAGGCTGTTAGAATGTGGATAATCTTTAACTTATTAACTAAACAAAATAAGAAACAAATGTTGGTACTTACATTAATGAGATGGATAAATCTGCCGATTCTTGCACAGTTGTTCTATATTTGGACGTATGCTGGTAAGCTTAAGTCGGAAATCGTCACATACATTGAGTCGATTTCTGTACTTGGTTTTTATTAGAGTTAGTGATGAAAACCCTTTCTCACACAGATATATGAAAGCAAACTGAATTATAATCTGTAAAGCACCATTGTACAATTCACATATTCTCTTTTCACTTGTAATGAGGTCCAGATATTAACCATACTTTCCACTTGGAATTTCATTTTAAGTCCGGTATCATTCGAGAATTCAATTAACTGGTCTCTTTCACTCAATTAAAGTTTGTTATTTTCAATATCGCAATGAAAGGAATCACGAACCCATGAAAATTCGTCATATTTACTTGGAAAATAAGTTTCAAATTGTAACCTGAGAGTTTCGAGATGCGAATATATGTCATTGCATAATTCTCTTCCAATGACGACATCATTTTCAACCTAAAAAGACTCTAGGTTTGGAAATGGTGAATAAATCCTCTGTTTTACGGATCTGACTCACAAACCAAGGTTCCTCTTGAACCCCTTTACTTTCTCATGCGCATTGAGAAGAGTCAAAGAATTACCTTGTACAGAGAATAGTTTTGAGAATACACCTGAAAGATATGCCACATGTCATCAGTTGATGTGCAGGGAAAAGATGGCGAGAAACACCACGTTCATAGTGATTTAAACTCTACTTTTGTTGCTGAGACTAGAATAGGAAGTCGGCAAATAGGTAGGGGTAATAAATTTCATAGAATGTCAATACTGGGAGAAAAAGTGGAAGGTGATTGCCATGTGTCATTTCCAAACTCTGAGATTTTCAGCTATTCGTTTGAATTTTATTTTTTATTCTGTCCTTCTTGAAGGACCACAAGGGCAAACATCGAGGACCACAGGTGGTCCGCGGACCATAGTTTGAGAAACGCTGGCTTACACAATTATTTGTATTGACTTAATTACATAATATGGAGGATCGGGGTAATTTGGGTATATTGTATAATTTATTGAATGAAACTTCACCTAATCTTCAAACAGATACCAATTTAATACATATTGTTTATTTCATAATTACCGATCATTTTCTTTGCCTTAATATAGACCATTTTGCCGCAAAGCGTTGTCCAGGGTGCACCACGTGGAGGTAGGTCTATGTAGCTCGAAAACAGACCCTCAAGGAAATGTAGGAGCTGGTATTTTTAGTAATCTATTTTGCTTCTATCTCCCAGTTGGTTATAATCTATCTGCCTATGATGGAGAAATTGAAGCTATACATGTTGCCTTAAATCAACTTTTATTCCATAGGGATAAATTCACAAACGCCGTCATCCTCTCGGACTCAAAAGCAGCCATTTTGTCCATAAATAAAACTGACCACCCCTACACGGAACAAATCAATAATTGTCAAAAAATTCTTGCAACTTTAAAAGAACGTGGCAAAACAGTTGTGTTACAATGGATCCCAGGACATTGTAATCTACATGGGAATGAACAGGCTGACACATTAGCTAAGAAGGGTGCCAATCTCAAAATAAACCCACGGAAACCTTTGTCATTTAGCTCAGTAAAACAATATATCAAGCAACTACAAAAAATAATCACCAACAAGAACTGGACATAAACATTTCGCAACAACGTAGGAAATTACTAAAGGATATACCTCCTGAACCCAGAAGACTAGCAGTTGCAAGCTTCCCTCTTAACACCGAACATGACGTCCTGGGTAAACACCTCAATCGTCTTAGCATCCTTCCATCAGCATCCTGCATTTTGTGTCATCAACAGGAAGACATGGATAGACAACATATTGCAAAATGCCCTGCTCTGAAATCCTCGAAGGAAGTCGACCGCTACTGGGAAGCCAGAGCCCGAATGTTTTTAATTTCTTAATCCGTAGTTTTGTTCACAACTTTCTTGTTTTTCCCTCAGTCAATGATAGTAAATATCATGTACTAGCCATTAGACAAATAAATAATTACCGATCATGGAGTGTTAAAAATTTATGTTGATCACAGTGATACTTACTGGTAAATAAAAGCTGCATCTTGTTTACCTGTCTATGAAATGACCCATCACATTCGGAGCAATATTTTTGGGAAACCAGCCGAGATGCCCTGATGATGGAACCTGTATGTAGTTTCGAAACGTTTGAAATGTTAAGTTCCAGGACTCGGTGGAATACCCAAAAGCCTAATTCTCATTACAGTCAGCATAAAACGACAGAGAACAAAAATGTACTGCGCATGCGTGCATCGAGTAGAAACTTTAATCGGTGGACTGTCTGTCAGTCATTCTTCTTGCCATTCTGTCTGTCTTCCTCTCTGGTTCACTATCTACCTAGCCAATATTTTGCCAGCCCGCCAGGTTGCCTTCCATCCAGGCGAAGTGGGTTGTTCGATAAGCGAGTAGGACAGTGAATTGTACACAGAAATGTGGAACGCACACAAATACGAATGTAATATCAGTCCGTGCTTATTTTGAATGTGTTCTCAGGGACAGCTTTTTAGATTGGACGTTTGAACCCTTTGCATTCGCTTCAGTACACATTTAAGGTCAAGGATCAGCAAACCTGCGAAACGAATGCTTTATTGAAACTATTAACTATTAAATTGCACACATTATCATTATTATTATTATTATTATTACTTTTTAACTTTACTCTAGAATATGCCATTAGGAAAGTTCAGGAAAACAGAGCGGGTTTGGAATTGAACGGGTTATATCAGCTGCTTGTTTATACGGTTAATATTATTATGTTAAGAGAAAATCCACAAACTATTAATGAAAGCACGAGAATTTTACTTGAAACCAGTAATGAGATAGGTTTGAAAGCAAATGACCCCCAACAAAAAAGAAAATTAGTAGTGTATGATTACTGTATGTCTCGTGATCAAAACACAGTAGGTCTACGAAATGGAAATACGAAAATTGGAAATTGATTCTTTGAAAAAGTGGAAAAATTCAAATGCCTTGGCGTAACAGTAACAAATATAACTTAAATGACATTCGAGAGGAAATTGAACGCCGAATAAATATGGGAAATGCCTGCTATCATTCGGTTGGGAAGCTTTGGTCATCTAGTGTGCTTAAAAATTAAAGTTAGAATTTACAAAACAGTTACATTACTGGTTGTGCTGTATGATTGTGAAACTTGCAGTATTTTTGAGAGAGGAACAAAGGTCATCATCATCATAAACTTCAAGGTTTGGGCCTAATGTCTCCAGGACTTATCTGGTCTCTCCATCGTTTTCTCGATCTTCCAGGTGTTCTTCGTCCTTCTGGTTTGTATGTCCACATTCTTATTGGTAGTTGTCCGCCGTCCATTCCGTTCAATCTTTCTTGATTTTGTCTGTTATGCATTCAACGTTCAATTGTTTAAGGACATCTTCATTTCGAATATGATCTAATAGCGTGTGTCCTGTTAAAGGTCTAAGGATACATATCTCAGCGGCTTCTAGTCTTCTTTCCTGTCTTTTAGTGAGGGTCCACGTTTCCGCACCATACAACAAAATTGGTACAGCTAATTTTTTATAAAATTTTAATATCGTGTCCACTCCAGCCTTTTTAAGTAATGTGTGTTTAATTGTCCCCATCATCTTTTGGAACTTCATAATTTTATTCTCTGCATCCCATGATTCTATAAATGAAAGGTTGCAACCCAAGTAATTGAAGGAGTTAGTTTGTTCCAATATCTTATTTTCTACTACAATCTTCGTTCTGATGGGGTATTTCCCTTGAAATGTCCAAATTTTAGGAACAAGGGTTAAGTGATTTCAAGAATAAGATGTTTAGGAAAATATTTTGGGCTAAGAGGGATGAAGTTACAGGAGAATGGAGAAAGTTGCATAACACAAAATTGCACGCATTGTATTCTTCACGTAACATAATTAGGAACATTAAATCCAGACCTTTGAGATAGACAGGGCATGTAGCACGTATGGAAGAATCCAGAAATGCATATAGGATGTTAGTTAAGAGACCTGAGGGAAAAGATCTTTGGGGAGGCCGGATGTAGATGGGAGGATAATATCAAAATGGATTTGATGGAATTGGGATATGATGCTGGGGACTGGATTAAGACAGGATAGGGACCGATGGCGGGCTTATGTGAGGGCGGCAGTGAATCTCCAGGTTCTCTGAAAGCCATTTGTAAATATTATTAACATTATTATTATTATTATTATTATTATTATTATTATTATTATTATCATCATAATCATTGTTATTATTAAATTGTTTTATTATTAGGCCTATTATTATGGCCAACTTATCATTACTTATCATCATGCTTCGTCTGTCTACCAATATCTTATCAGTTGGCTGAGAAAGTCTACATAGAGATTGAAGTTCAGATACACAAATATGACTAGATTTAATCATTATGAAAAATTTCAGAAGCACAGGTTTGCCTTGCTGCAAGCTTTTAAACGTAGAACCCTAAGGTAGAACTACTGTAAGTCAGGGGCTACATACTACAAGAAAGCTCTGAATATTATAGTTTAGGTGTTTATTTTGTTCCGTTATTCTTAGTTAAACTTGGAGAGTTTCGCCATATACTGCTATAATTATACAGTATAACATTTTTCTACGCTCAATCGTTTTTCCACAAATAATTTTCATAATCAGGGAAGCCATTTATACTCATCTCTCTCTATGTTGATTCTGCAATTCGTAGCACGACAGGAGGTCTACTAGGCTTGATTTCCAGTTGGTTACTGATATGGAAATATATTATTGCATCTTTTTCTTCTCAAAACCCGAAATTATTTTCCGCGTGTTAAAAATCCGACGAATAATTTTTCCACGGATAATCCACCTTACAGGTCTATAACTTACCTAAGTAACCCTAGTAATGCCGCAATTCGATTATTGTGACGTATTGTTAAGTGACCTAAGTTCTGAGCTGTCAGTCAAGTTACAGCGAGTTCAGAATATGTGCGTCAGATACATATGCAACATCCGACGATATGATCACATATCACCGCCCTTCGCAAGTCTTTCGTGGCTCCGACTTAAAGAACGTAGAACTTTACACTCTTTGTCTTTACTCTTTCGAATTCTGCAAACTTCAATACCAAATTACCTTTCGTCTCGTTTCTCTTATCTATACTCTAACCACGACGTAAATACCAGATCACTTATCTGTGGCGCGTTAAGTATACCTCTCCATAGAACATCTCGTTATTCATCATCTTTTACAGTATCCACCTCGCGACAATGGAATTCCCTGTCACAAAGTATTAGTGGCTGCAAGACAATAAACACTTTTAAAAACAGCTTAAACGATAACCTTCTTAGCATTTCACTCAAGTCATACTGACTTAAACTATCACTGACTAAATTGTTACTCCTTCCTTTAGACATGCATCCTGATATTGGTGTATTTTCAAAATTGTCTCATAATAATCTCATCCTATTATCGAACATTATTTGAAATATATTAACATATATATATATATATATATATATATATATATATATATATATATATTTAGCTTAATTCTGCTACATAGTTTGTATTTCAATGTTTAATTAATAGTTCATAGTATTTTGTTGTTTAATTCGTAAATAACTCTTGTATACATGTAACTCTTATCTAAATCAAATTGTTGAATTGAATTCTTTGTAAGTTCATACATATGTACGTATACTTTTTGCTGGTTGAGTGGAAGAGAAGGCTTTACGGCCTTAACTCTGCCAACTAAAATAAATCATTATTATTATTATTATTATTATTATTATTATTATTATATAGCAAATCTGGCATTCTTCCCCCATGTCCTGTGGGAGGTTTCGGAAATTGCCGATGTTTTAATGACTTTGATTTTATTTGGTGGCTTGTGGTGTCAACAACCAACTCCATAATATTTTTAATATTTGTTGTTTTGCTCCTTAGTGGCCCTTGATGAATTATAGTGGATGAAAGTTACATCATTATCAATGTTTAATTGTGAAATTACAGGAAATTAGGTTATAAGTTTTAACAGAATTATAATAATAATAATATTGATATATTTTTACAAGGATAGGTATTCCCGTCTCCGTGGATTTTTCAAGGGTCCTGATAAAGACATGATGCTATGAAGCCAAGCCACCATCGATAATGTTACGTTGTGTACAACGAATTGCAAGTCCGTTGTGGTGGGGTATAGCCTCTCCTCTACTACTCCGCTTCACTTGCTTCATTTTCCAGGGGCTGGCTCGCGAGCCACAAAATGCCGATGTGTGCTGTAGACGATGCACGTATCAGCTTTTCAACTATTTTAATAATGTATTTATATTTACTCTTAAATAATGTACGTATTGTCTCTTTTAATGTAATATTTTGACTACCTATGTCTATGCATTTTTATACCACATACAATGAAGTTTATTTCTCTATTTAAGGAGATTATTTGATATTTATTAATTAATAGTCCAAAAGTACATAAACTTAATAATAAAACTGACATATGCACAAATAGTGATTATACACAATAAATATACAATTTAATAACGAATTTTCTATCATATAACTATTCAATTTACGTTGGTTTAACTTACACTTACTTCTGGTTTTAGTGCAAGTCTCCAACCTATCGCATTTATTTTAAACATTCTTTACTTGCTAAATTTGAAATTTTCTTCCTAACTCTACAATAAACAAATGTATATAAATCGTCCCTGCTGCTATATTCTTCCAGTTATCTTTTACAACAGACATATTTATATTTAAACTAGTGGCTTGTGCAGCGAATGTTGCAAAATAAATTCATTAGAAGTTAAAATAAAAATTTTTCAGATTTATTTTCAATTAAGAATAGGCGTACCAGTCATTTAAAAAGTTATTTGCTTCCATAATAATGAAACATACTCTCTCTGAATGGTTTTTATGCCAAATACTTTTTCTTGAACCTATAGATCTTCAGTTTATGAGTTTAAAACGGAAAACGTAAGTAACAATGTTAGGACGATCAGTGGATTTTCCATGTGGGAGTAAAGCAGTAGTAGCTATTTCAGGTCAGTGTAGATTGTAGGTGAGAGTTAAGAAAATGTCAGGTTTGCCATGCTTTCGAACAATAGATATAGCTGCTGCATGCTTCGTGAACTACTTTGGCATGTAGAGGTTAGAATCATTGTAGCCTACTAAGAGATCTTGCTCAAATGATCGGGAGACTACAAAATCTTGTAGGCCTCTTATTTTATCAGTAACTAATACTTTTTGGTCTTTCCTTAGGAACTGTAATTTTTTGCTCTCTCTCCAGACGATACTGGAGAGACTCACGCATATAAATATCCACACCACACCGCCATTAATATATGAAAAAGACCCAGACCACTTGATTATTAACTATAAAAATATTTCATTTTTAATAACAATAATTTTAACTTACGTAAGTTTTTTAGTTTTCAGTAACATATACTGTATATATTATACAGCCGTCACTCAGTAAATTATAGAAATGTAAAGATCTCATTCAAGATATTCTCTACGTCTACATATATAACCCCAAAAGGTTTGAGTTTCATGTCATCAATAGGCTAAATCATTAATATGTATAGGCCTATTAGTGACAAATACTTGTATCATTGCATTAACTATAATAATTAAGTTTTAATGGTGATAATGTCATCAAACCACCTCAAGTTTCGTAGTTTTTAATATCCGGCACACAGCTGTATTCAGAAAATTACACACAACCGAATCAGACCTGTAAATTATTTTTAATAAGTCTTGAAAGTTTTTAATAACCAATTATAGAGACGTTATAAATATTACACAAATGAATATCGACATATTGTTTTCATTATATCACAGAATTTGCTCTGATTTGCTCTAAATATGTCGCCAATCCTACAGGTCATGGCCTTCGTGTAATATTGTTTATTAGTGTGTTTTGTTTTATTCTGAAATGCCATTAGTTCTAAAAACTGACGAAAGATGGATTTTGGAAAATAGGAAAATTATGTAGGAAAAATAACGCTTCACTGAAAGTTACTATTTTTCTGAAAATCCTTGGATGCTAATTTTCAAAATGACGGATCATTCATTAAAATCCGTTCAGCCGTTTTCCCGTAATTTCCATTACCAGTTCAAATTATATATGTAGATTTTAGGTCTTCGTTAACACAATACTTAACCATTTCATGTAATAAATATCGCATTGAGGTTAGCATATGTCGACAATAAGAGAACAAACTGAATAGCTGAATCGGTACATTCTATGTCTATATGTAGGGCAGTGTCTACTCTTGCACATTCGCTTGTCTTATTTCTCTATTTATTGGTCAATATATTACACTCTTTGTTGTATCGTGAATCAGTGTGTCTAAAAAATACGCGGAAAGAAGTATGATGTAGTATTAGTTTTATCTGGAGCACCGTTATTTATTCGCACACGTTTATCGTTAGTCGTACGTTATCCCTGGTTTTGAAGGCCTGTTAATTTGCTCACCCGTCTATACGAACATTCAGTCACCAGCTAATTGCTGTCATCGCATATTCTTTCGCTTCGGTTCACCGACTGAATTGAACACAGCATCAGACAGGTGCGGGTAAAGCGGTGAAGAAGGGGGGAGCGAACCAATGATCAGGATAATCGAAGGTGCGACAGCGTATTGATTCGGAATTAGGAAGCTAGTAACCCGTAAAGATTACCCTGTGTTCCAACAGTCATAGAAACACGAGCCGATAAGAATCAGGTCGATTTTAACATTGCTGCGGGTAGTATCATGAGGGAGAGAAGGGGGAACAGAGAACTGACAGAAGAATCAAGCAGTGGTTGGTGAATATTGGATGAAAGGGTCACTGAAATATCGTCCTCGTTTTTTAAAGCCATTCTGTTATCCAGCGTGGAAAATATTTCTGGTTGAAACAGATGAAAAATCTAGGACAATCTAAATGAGAAAATATGGGGTGAATCCAGAAATACATATAGAGTGTTAGTTGGGAGACCGGAGGGGAAAAAGACCTTTGTAAAGCCGAGACGTAGATGGGAGAATGATACTAAAATGGATTTGAGGGAAGTGGGATATGATGATAGAGACTGGATTAATCTTGCACAAGATAGGAACCGATGGCGGGCTTATGCGAGGGCGGCAAATGAAGTGCGGGTTCCTTAAAACCTATTTGTAAGTAAGTAAAACTTAAATATTATATTGCGTCTGAAATCTGAAGTATACCATTCAAAAATATTAAATAATTATCAGAAGAGCGTGGGACTTATCACACCGGCCTTGGCCGGAGGAGAATTTGACAGGGGAAGCTGGGAGTGGAGATGTAGTGGAACTGTTAAGAGGTGTTGACAGGTTAAAGGTCTGACCATTCAGCTATCGCAGGGGTTGGTACATGTATAGTGATTCGTTAATGTTTTATTAAGCTTGTGCTGTAGACGTTATTAGATCGGAAGCTGACGAATAGAGGCGTGGTTTCAAGTAGCTTTGGAGTGAGTAACAGTTGACGGTTGATGCATTCCTTCTGCATTCTTCATAGGGCAGGTGAGATGAGTCCCCTATAATACTTAGTAAATATACTCCATACTTCAGGATTTTTTGGCTACTACTACTACTACTACTACTACTACTACTACTACTACTACTACTACTACTACTACTACTACTACTACTACCAATAATAATTTATTTATTTATTTATTTATTTCGAATATTAATGTGCAAAACAACAGCACAAAGCCAATTACAGTTTAGCACAAAATAAAAAACAAAACAGAACAAATGATTATGAGAATGAATGACAGAAAATGGCAGTGAGATGAAATACAATTATATAATAATCAACAATAATCATTCACCAAATGCAACGAAATAAATAGCAATATCTAACAATAATAAAATATATTAAATAACAAGTAAGGATATATCATGCCTAAGTAAAATCAAATCAGATCTTGCAAATTAGCACTTTTAATACACCTGGCTATTGGAGAAAGGAATTTAAATAATTTAGTGAAGAAAATTCTTTGACCACGAAAACCTTTCACGGGAATTCTAAGGTAGGTGTTATGTATAAAAGAATCACAATCAATGACACCATTAATAGCATTATTAAAGAAAGTGTAATCAATATCCTGACGTCTCGAATACAGACTGGTGCAGTTAAAATATTTACTAGATAGTTCATAGTTTAAAGAAGAGGAGTTAGGTACAAATCTGAACGCACAAAGAGAAATGAATTTTCTTTGGATACTTTCTAGTTTAGCCGAATCAGTAGAAGTAATAGAGTTCCACGCAACCGATGCATATTCTAATTTAGACCTCACTAAAGCATAATATAATGTAAGTAGTGTATCTGGAGAGGAAAAGGAATAAGTAATAGACCTAATGAGACCAAGCATTCTTAGTGAATGATTAAATAAATGATCAACATGGTCATGAAAGTACAATTTAGAATCAAGATATAGCCTATACCGAGATCCTTAATACAGTTTTTCCTGATTATGGCGGCATTCGATAGCGAATAGTTGAACTTTAATGTAGTTGTCTTCCTAGAAAAAGAGATATGCATGTTTTAAAAATATTAATTTTCATACCGTTATAATCAGACCAACGTTGAATCGCATGTATATCGTTTTGAAGTAAATGACAATCACCGAGACTATTAATTTTTCTAAATATTTTTAAATCATCGGCAAAGAGAAGATAATGGGAACAGATGGACTTACAAATGTCATCGATAAAAAGCAAGAATAATAACGGACCTAGGGTGGAGCCCTGTGGAACACCACAAAGAGTAGTGAAAGGATCAGAGAGAGAGTTTCCCAACCGAACACAAGATTGTCTGTTCCTAATGACATTCAAGACATCTTCACACACAATAACCGGTAAACATAAGCAATCAGTAATGATGGAATCACTAACATATAGGTGATTGAGCTTTTTTTGTACCGATTTAAATTGATCAGCAAAAGCATTTGCGATCGCAGTTTGATCAGTGATGTGCTCCCCATCAATAATTAACTCAGTAGGCAAGGATTTAGATTTACGAAATGATTCTACATATTTCCAAAATTTCTTAGGCTCATTTTTCAAATTTCTATCGATAGATTGGAGACAAAGTAATTTATCAGATTTTATCTTATTTTTACTTGTTTTCTAAGGAAATAATAATAATAATAATAATAATAATAATAATACGTTAGAACAGGTAAACTAATTTAAATGTTTAGGTTATAATTTGACATATTTACCTGTTACTGATATATCTGAAAATATTCAACATTTTAATTGAGCCTTAAGAACCATCAACCAGGTTTTTACAACCACGAAAACCCAAAAACATACCAGGTTAAAAGCATATAAAGTTCTAGCAAGGCCTGTCCTCATGTATGGTAGTGAGGCCTGGACTGTCCGAAACTCAGATGTTCAACGCCTAACAACTGCGGAAATTAGATTTCTAAGGAGGACTGCCGGCTACAGCTTGCTTGACCACAAAAGGAATGAACTAATTACAAAATAATTGGAAATTACACCTATTTATGAACATCTCAACCACTTTAGACAAAAATGGCTTAACCGTGTCAATAGGATGAACCGTTCCAGACTCCCAGGACAAATTCTCCGCTATATACCACATGGAAGATGATCTTTGGGACGCCCCCTGAAAAGATGGACGGAGACCGTAACAGGCCACTAGGCCTAATACCTGCAAGGACGATGATGATATTAATAATAATGATAGTAATAAAAGTAATGATAATGATAATAGTATTAATAATATAATAATAATAATAATAATAATAATAATAATAATAATAATAATCATCATCATCATCGTGATGAAAATTTTTCTGACTACCCTCCTATTTGAAATGGATAATGATGATAGTTATAATAATGATGATATATTGTTATAATGGACTTATCATTAAAGGTTATAGGTCATAGTAATAAAGGAATATAAATGTTTTAATTATTTTCTGTGCAACAGTAGAGAAAGTAACGTAATCCTTGCCGAAAGAATGGGTGTAATTTTTAAAAGTGTTCTATATATCCTTTTTGAATTCCCTTCCACATACATTACTTGAGACCGGGTTAGAATTTACACACAGGACAGTAACATGGCAGATGTAATCGAATTAAAACAGATAAATTTTAACACACGGCTGAAAGTTAGGTAGCAAAAACCTTATATAACAAAAAAAAAGTTTAATTCGGAAATGGAGAGAGTATTTCCACGGTAAAGTATAGCACAGCAGCTAGAATCGCCGTTCACACTGCATTTAACTTTTCCCCACAGGAATAACACTCCAGGACAATGATTTCAGTAGACCTGTAGACTTGAGAGAGGTACTGTGGTCATATCGGAGATGGAAAAACCTCTCAATCTCACGATAAACTCTTTTCATTTATCCTGACTGCGTGAAATACGGACAGGAGAGGAAATATGTAATGCAGATTTGATGTTCATTGCGACGTGAAATTTCTTAATATATGGATAAATGGAAGAGAGGACACATAAGCAAACGTAGTAAATGAGTGAAGATTTGTTAGTATGGATGATAAATTTAAGATAAACTTATAGAAAATTCAATCCGTGTTTCTATTGTCTCTTAAGAAGTCATATCACCATTGTATGGATTACATGCGGAGCGTGGGACTTAGGCTAACGAAACTAGTTACAAACTTATGAGACAATTATCTTAACCCTGAATTCACCGTCACTCTGCAGAGACTTGAAAAATTGTGAAAAGAGAAAAGCCGGAAATGGCTTGTAAGCCACTATTACAATCAGGTATGAGTGAAGGCTCATTCTTAAGCAAATATAATTCTATTTTAAAGAGTCTTTTGGCATAGGCTAAATCCCAAAGATCCATGAATACAAATAAAAAGCGTCATGCAAATTATACATAATTTGTGATAAATTATAATCATTTACTAGAATAGGTATTATGTTTCGTAAATATGAATAATGTAATATGCTAATATATAATTGAGGTACGTTTTTACAAACCTCGTTATCTATGACAACCTGATTTTTCAGGAGAGTTGTTTTTTAAAATACACTTAGCTATATCGTGATGAAACTTTAATCTGTAAAAAATATAATATATTGAAATTTTAGAATGGAATTTTTAAACATATTTCAAATAAAATTGTGAATTTATATTTTTCTAGAATATATTAAATAGACGATGCCTCTCAGCTGTTTTCCTTACTTACTATCTTCTGACTGATCTTATCAATCAATTATCAATTTTGGGCTTCGGTCGATGAGTTCCTTTACAGCACTTCTTTTCCTTTTTGCATTATTATTTTGTCACTTTCTCGTAATTTTCAATAGCATTTAGTTTAACGAATTCATCTGCAGAGGTTCTTCGGCGTCGAAAATCAACGTTGGTAAGAAATGGCTGAAATTTTTTTTTACGGAGCCTTCTATCATGGGAGCATTCTCTTGTGTGCCATACATCGTCTTGTTTTTTTACTATGAAGACAGCACTATGCATAATGCGAGTGACCAATTCATTCCTTGTGTTTACTTTGTTTTTGTACACTTCGCTTTCATCCACCCCCAGAGAAAGAAAACTCGCAGAAGTAAGGTCTGGGGACCATCGCGGCCGATCTATCGCTCGGGGAATGTAGAATTTAGATTGTGTATCAACTGACGGCTGAAATTTACAGGGGCTCCGTAATGCTCGAAGAACATACCCATCTTTGTAGTCGAGGGAACTGCAAACAGCTATTTCTCTACAGCTGTTATGAATAATTTGCCCTCAGATGATCTCAGAAGAGTGACATGTAATATTCCTTTCTACGTAGTCTATAGTACATAAAAATATCAGGTTCGTATTGTATTAATACTGATTTTATTAACACGTTAAATACTGATTAAAAGGCTCAAACAATTCTAAACATTATGTGAAATCTGCATTACATTTGAATAGCTTTCTCGTCTGAATGATGGAACAAGCGTACTTGTTAGGACTCCCAGTGAACTTTCAGTTCTCATTATCAAGACTTGTAGACCAAATTATAAACATCCAGTCTGCGACTTTCCTCATCATACTGGATTTTCATTGGTAGAAATTTCAAGATACAAGTAATAGTACACACTAATGTAGTTAAAATGTCTCTCGTAAATTACCGAATAGCTTTCGTTGTACTGTGAAGTGTTAGGCATTTGATTTGTTTTGTTATCGACAAGTAGAAGGTTTATACAAGCGCTAGTACAAGAAAAACTTTCAGACAATTTAAAACCCATTTCATATGGTTTAAAGTTAGTATTGGAAGCAGCGTGTTTTGTAGATCGTGTGTTATTAAATTGTGCACATATACTCCTGTAAAAATTGTCAATGAAATTTTCAAGTTGGTGAAGTGGAAGGTTCTCTTTATTTCAAATCAGAACTACATAACTATTTATTGCTGTAGTTGTCGTACAGTGTTATACACTCTTAAGATTTCGTTAAAATATAGCACAATCTAAGGACTAGAATTCTGTGTATTAAAACTCAAGAATTCACTGTTTCAATTTTTAGTGATATAAAAGCTTCTCAAAAATCTCAAAAGAATAAAAATTCATAGAACATTTCCAACTACACCTTGCAAAACCAGAAACGCCATTATATTTCACTTGTTTTTGTAATTTTCACTAAAATTGTTAAGGACGTAAAGCAATCACAACAAATATGGATAATATTGAAATTTATTGCACTGTGAACTGGATCTTATTCCACAAAGGTATGGTATTGTACATTACAATTTACTGGTGAAAGATGTTGTGAAGTATGGAGTTATCTTTCTGTTCCACAAAATAATTAAAATTTCTTGTACATTAACAATGAATCGTTACAAGTGACGTCAAATCAATAAACATACTACGTTATGACAGCTTATCTTATTATTTCATTTGTCGAATTAGGTTACATTTGTCTCCTTAAACGTACAGTTGTATTTTAAAATATTTTATACAGCAAAGAATCGTAGTACCGGTACTGTAAAATCTCTATGAATTTCATAACTTACTTACTTATTTATGGCTTTTAAGGAACGCGGAGGTTCATTGCTCCCTCACATAAGCCCGCCATTGGTCCATATAAAAGTGTAAAGTAAACGTAAAAGTGACATAAAAACAGTGCACTGAAAGACACTGCAATACCAAAAGACACAGAAAGTGTGTTGAACGTAATCTAAAAGAACCAGTACTATCACAATCTGAATATTATGAAGATATTAAGTCGACGTTTAGCATGGATTTGTGTAGCCTACCATGATGTTCAGTGCCAACATGCCAATTAATAAATTCTGTGATCGAGATGTATAATAAATTTAATAATCTACATTTTAGGAAATTTCTAGAAAAGTACATAGAAAATTAGTGGGTTTTTAGCGATAAGCAATATATGCAATATCCTAATGAAATACGAAAAAATACTAGACAATAGGAATATCTTGTACTACATCGCACCAATAACGTCATATATGCGACATTCAAAGATATCTGACCCCACTAATCGATAGTGATCGATAATTTGTTGATGTAAGTGTAGGTTATTTAGTAAACAAAATTTGATAGTATAATCTCAAGGGAAAAAATGGAACTCTCTGCATCACAATCCACAGTTAATTCCAGATTTACCACGAAAATCGTCTGTAGCTGTATTTAGATTGGCAACAGGCCATGACTCCTTGGCCAAACACCTACATATAATTGGAATATATCAGTCTCCTAACTGCCCATTGTACAACTCAAACCAAGAAATGGATTCGGAACGCCTCAAAATCTGAGCTTCAGTGGCTGACCATGATAATATCTTTGAAAAATATTGAAGTGCAAGAGGTCAAATGACTTTGTCAAACGCCTGGCATTAGGAAACAACAACTTCTTATCAATATACACTATTTACAGATTTATTAAAAAAATTCTTGAAAATAAAGAATGCAACACAAATCAGTGATTAGAGAATCTAATAACTAGACAATTTATCTAAAAATGTATCAGCACAACTTTTAATCATATAAAACTTCTAAAATACTCTGCAGTGTATGGCCTTATATTAAGTGAATATATTAAAACTACAGTCTGCATAAGTAGGAAAGAAATGCGGATTATATTTAATCTTTCTTCCGTCTTGTCATTTTCGACAAAATTGTTAAGGACATAAAGTACACCCTTCAAATAAATAGGGTATACATTTTTAAGCTATAAACCATGAAGATTTCAAACATTATGGAGTATGAACTTACGGGGTAGAGCTGTAATGCTGTAGAAGTGAGATCGTTCCCAAAAGTCTGCTTCTAACATACAAGATAAGGAATATTAACATTCTACAGTACATTAAAAAAATTCTTTTCCCCCTTTAAACTATGTAGCACGTAACACAGGAACATAGTATTATATCTAGTACATACATACCATAAAACTTATGTAAAGGAAGGGAGAAAATGTGAGGGGGAGGAAAGAGAAGGGGGGGGGAATAAAACGAAGAAGAAATGAGCTCTCTGCCTGTCCTTTCTACATAGAAGTAAAACTCTCCCAAAGGACACACACGCAGTCAGCTATCTGTGTCGTAGGAAAGCCAACATATCGACTGGGTTATATTCATCCTAAGTGTTCACAATTTGCATGTGGCGTGGCAGCAACCTGACCCTGAGATAACACACGACTTAAAGCACGAATTTATAAACCACGTTCTGTCTGCTGTCGCCCTTCTTACGGAAATAGAATTCGGATATGCAACAGCTTTTCGTGTGTTATTTATTACTATACTTCTTTCTTGTCTCTGATAATTCCTATTCAGGAATCCTGCCGCCAAGTTTCATGTTTTTATGCCTACTAATCTTTTGAATTTACTCCGTAATCTTTATTAACCCATAAATTGACAAATTATCCTACAGGATACAACAGGTTAATAGGTTATATGCTATAGTTTTAATAGAACAATAGAAAAAAAATGGTAGGAAAATTAAAATTTCACAATACTCTAATATTGTACAACATATGAAATATGGACATTGTGATAGGTTTTTTTTTTTTTTAGATTGATTTTAGGTCGCATAACTGCTGGGTCTTTTTGCGACCACAATATTCATATACAGAACTACACAAGACAAGCAATGAAGATTACAAACAAAGTACACAATATATTACAATGTATCTAAAGGATAAAAAAAATAAATAAAAAATGAACATAGTATATGAACAGTATAAATTTTACAATCAAATCATATTGTACAAGGAAATTTCTTTAAAGAATTGAATTACTTGTAGAAGAACATTTGTATTGTAAATTTTTATACTGAACAACAATGTAATTTTATTATCTCAACAATAATTATCACTCTCTACAATTTAATTTTACTCCCGTCAACAATGGGATTTGCTCTCCGCACAGCAACACAGCGTTCGTTATTGCACTCCACAAACGACAATGACAATTTACTTGGACTTTTAACAACAATGAACTGTTAATCTTAACTAATATTCACAAAGCACTATTTACAACACAGAACTGTCAGTTCTCAGTTCACAGCTCGTTTGTCTTGGCTAGTTCTTCTAGCTCAGTCACTCGCGTTCACAGAATCTCGAACCCCAGACCTTCAGAGACGATCCGCTGAACTTCGAACTCAGGTCCCCCAGCTGCGGTCCACTGCACTGGAACTCCGGGCTTCAGGCTCCACAGTTACGGACACAACTCAAGTCGCACTCTGGTCTCGAAGCTGGCTTCACTGCTACACAAGACTAACTCGCTTACTGTCCAAATCTGCTCCCGCTCTCGGAGGCTGGCTTCCTTTTTATTTGCTAGGCAACGCTTCGCGGGCCATCCCGACGTTTCCGTTACTGGACAATTCGAGAATAACCTGTCACGCTGCTATTCTTCCCCTTCACCTCGCGCTGCCGTTGGCTTTCTCCCCCTCTCGTCGCGCCCCTCTAGTTTGCGTGGCTGCAGCTCCCTTCTCCACGTCATCCGAACCTTCCACGCGCACCCTGCCCTCTGTGGGACGCGTGATCGAGTCTTGACGGGCTGTCACAGTATTGTTGAGTGCTGTAGATATATCGTTTGGTATGTTGTACTTTTTCCTTGAGGTGTGGTATCTTCGGCATTCTATGGTGACATGTTTGACGGTGAGGAAGTAATGATAGGTTTCGCAGGTTGGTGGTTCATTTCATGATATGAGGTAGGAATGGGTTAATTTTGTATGTCTAATTCTTGGGTGGAATTCATAGTCGTCACTTATAAATGAGTGAACCCTAAGTGGTTACTTATACTCATTTCTAATTCATAATTATCCCTCATTCACATAATCACTGATTATTTAAGTGACCTCATCTGTACCCTTAATTAACCACTCATTTTCAAAATTGATACCGAGAATGATTTTGAGGATTTTGTGGAGTTTGTTGAACGAAATGAGGAAGGCATAAGTGTCCCAAAAAGGTATATTAGAGACATGGAGAATCTTTTATAAATTTATAGTGGACTGGAATTTAAGAAACAATATCGTTTTCGCAAGACCACAGTTATTGATATTTACTGCCTTTAATAGACAAATACTGTATGTTGCAAACAATAGATCGTTACCACTTCCATCGCTGTTGAAAATGTTGATAGCACTAAGATTTTATGTAGCATCATCATTTCAAGTAGGTCGTAATTACACTAGATCTATTTCTCACAACAGAATTAATGTAATTTACTAACATCGAATACATTATTTTACAATTGGTGTGCAGATATGTACGATGTAAGTCAGCCTATAGTGCGCAGAATAATTTCTTAAGTCTCCGAAGCAGCATCGCGACATATTAAAAGGTTCATAAAATTTTCAGCGTCTGTAGAGGCATTCAATGCATTAAAAGTGGACTTTTTTAAGAAAGCTGGTTTCACGGGAGTTATCAGAGTTAATGATGGCAAATATGTATGTATACATTTCAATATCAATGCCACAGGAATCGAGTTCAGGGTCGTCTTCAACGTTGGTGTCAGATAGTCCCATAGTTCTTCTACTGCTCTACATTCCTTGAAATATTTTCGGGATTGGAATTGAATTCTGACGCAGTAGTTTCCCAAGCGGCTTTCTTTCTTCATAAAGAGACACAATTAGATTACCTGTTTTCTACGATGTCTTTATGCCTTAAAACAAGCTCTCGAAGTAGAAGTCGTTCCTCTTCGAAAAATTCTTTCCTTTCAGCATAATCTGCTTATTTTCAGCTAAGTTTATTGTTATTTAATACAATAATATTGATAACTCGTTGTTATAGCAACTCTATATGTAGAACGGCCTTTGATTAGTCCAATGGTAGCCAGCTTTTATTATGACGTCATGTTCGGCAGCTGTAAGTGAACACTCATTACGTGAGAATAAGTGTTGTCTATGAATTCGGGATTTACTTAAGGGTTCACTTATTATAAGCAATCCCTTATTACTTAAGGGTTCACTCATTTTATAAGTGACGACTATGAATTCCACGCTTAATCTTGATAATAAAACCTGGTCTTTTCTATTAAACTTGTGGATCGGTATATTAATAGAGCATGTTGACTTGACTTCGAAAAGTTTTCTGGAGAGATTGAGAGTCCAAAGTTTAATCCATGATTCTTTACATTTACTGTCTATGAGGAAAATGAAATCTCTATGTGGTAAGAAGGTATTCTCGAGGGTGGTAGAATCTTTAGTGCTTTGTTTGGCTCCTCTATCAGTTGCATCGTTACCTGCAATGCCACAATGAGAAAGTATGCAGATGAAAAAAATTTATTTTCCTTTTGATAGTTGTTTTCTTTACAGTCCGACAAGGTTTAATAAACTAGTGTGAGAAATGATGTTTTGCCAATTTAAGGGTTTCAAATTTTTCATTATAGACAAACCACAGTCACAAATGTATATATTTCCAAACAAAGAAATCATTTTCAAAGCAAAGTCGTGAAGCGTTGCGTACTTGTTAGGTGTCAAGAATTTCCAAAATGGTTTACATTTCAAAATAGTCTTAGAAGAAAGTAAGAAATTACTTTGAGGCCTATTTAGTAACACCTGAAATTCATGATCTTAATCTTCAATCTTGGGTGTCTTAGAATCGACGAAGAAAGGATGGAATATGTTCTTCAAATTTTCAGAGTCTGAAGATCATCTTTCAAGTTCTTCCATTAGTTCAATAACATACTGTAGGCCTACATATTGTGTGCAGTTTATATAATCCACTTCACTTTTAATTATACTGCATACGTTGAACAGTTTTAGATCTGATTTTTAAGATCTTAAAAAATTGTTACTTTATATTTCCTCAAACCTTCAATCTGGCTCATGAGCTCACAAATATGTTGTTTCTTCACTTGAAGATTTAAATTGTGATTGTTCAGATGTTCTGTTATGTCTGTAAGAAAAGCTAATGAGCAGAGTAATTCTTCAAGTCAAAGTTTCTGAAGGATGTCAGAGTCAAACTTTTCCACTAGTTTCTAAGAATTCTAAAATTTCATTTTCTATGGAAAAAACACTTTGGGAGTTTTACCTGCACTTAGCTACGAATTTCAAAGTGAAGAGGAATGTCAGAAAATACTGCTGAAAGCTTCAGGAGAAATTCCACTAACTTCCTCTGGATTCGTAATTCTGTTGACATCCTTCATCACCTCAATTAACTTAACAAAATTTGTTTTAAAGAAAGAACTTTCTAGTGAATAATATGCTGTAATATAAGTGCGTTCACATCATTTTTTCTCAGTAACAGTATGTCCGCAATAGTCGCAGTGCTGAATCCTCCATAACAAAAGAATATTTGAGCTGTCTTCTTGCAGGAAAGGACAGAAACTGAGGCTAAATTCTAAACAAATAGCTTCTAATAGCTCATTTATTTCTCTTTTCATTCATAGTTTTCAGGCGAAGGGAAGACCTTTCACGCAATCCCAGAATTCTCCACCTTCCTCTTAGTTTCCGCATACTGTTCACAAATCTCAATGTTGTCTATCATATGATAATTTTTCTAGTCCAAACTTTTCTCCTATTCACCGTTCCTTCCTGTAAATACTTCAGTAGGCAGATTCTTCTTAGCCAGTGACCAAGACAAATTCTTTTCTCTTCCTGATCAGTTTCATCATTATTATTTCTTCACTTATTACTTCTATCACAGCTTCATTTCTTATTCTAGTAATTTCTCTTCACTTCGTCGTAATGTTCATGTTTCTGTTTTATATACAGGATGTAAACGATATATACTGCCAAAATTATACAGACTGTACATCTCGGTCTACTAAACATGTGTAGTGAAATTTTTATTTTTCTTCTATTTTTGTTTTCAATTTTTAAAATATCATGTTTTTAGAATCGATAGTAGTCTAATATTTACTATTCGAGTTAATGTGTACGTTATTGCCAATGACCTTTCAATGACACGCTAACACCACCACAGTAGAGTACCCAGATTTGTAAACACGGATATCACCACAGTTGCAATGTACGTAGTGAACCGAATTAAATAATGACTGTCTACTATCATTTCCGAAAGCATTAGACTTTCAGATAACATTTTTTTCTAGGAAAATCACAAAAGTTGCAGAAAAAAATTGTAATACTTTCTTTCTTCTGCAATTTATACTCTATCACCAGAATTTTTTTGGCAGTTTATATTATTTACACCCTGCATAATGCCAGTCCAAACAAAATGATTCACTAGTCCCTTCCTTTGTTTTTTTTTTCTAGAGATCTACAGAAAAAGTTTATATTTCTGTTAAAAGTCTTTGACTTCATGGCAGAAGCTGATGTTACTACCTATACTGTTTTCCAACCAGGAGATTAACCGTGAAAGGAATGTGCTTACTGTTGCACCATCTATTGGAGCGAAGTAGGTAGATAATATTACCGTTATAACGTCAGTTTAAAAGACATGCGCACTCCTGCATAAGTTTTTTTCCTGTATGGAGAGATTAAAGGACCAGGAGATTAACCATGATCTAATTTTGTAACTAGGGTAGTACAGGGACATCATTTTATTTTTACTAACATTTTTAATATTAATTCGCCTATACCTCTGGATCAACGCCGTTTGCTTCCCCCTTCCACGACTGGAGTTCGATGATACTGGCGTAATATACAAACAAATCACTTCAGTAGGTATAGGAGGGAAGAAAAGTAGTTCATTCATTTACGTAAACTAGGAAATATTGCGCTTTTGAGTTTAATCATTTTCATCAGGTTTTTGGTTAAAGAAAATACAGTACAGCGTATTAACAGTGAATGTTTTTACTCACGAACTGAGCTGTCCATGTGGACATATTCATTATGCAGTGTATATTATACTGTCTACAGCACATTAGCGTACAACATAGAGAATGAAGTTAAATTGAAAAATAATCATAATATAGATATTTAAACACATTTTTTAAATGGTGGCCATTCATTTCGATACAGGCTTCAGTTCTAATGTGCATATTATCGCACTATAGACTATTGTACTTAATTCCAATTACCAGTTTCTTTCTTCGTACTAGTAACTCATGTTGAAATAATTCTGTACCTACTCTATAAAAGAGTACCTTACGCACTGTAAATTCAATCTTCACTTCTGCCCGATCCGAAAAGATAAAATTACTCAAAAATACTATTTACTGCCCGTCCAAGTGGTTATTTCTTAGGGTCGTAGAAAGGAGGGAAATCACGTGACAGTTAATTACTTAACGAAGCCCTTTTATTTAATTTATTTTAAACAGTTGTATAATATTACGTAGACGTCCAATTCCTAACAGAAATTGATGTTCTCAGAAAAGAGCTAAGACAGCCCAGCCACTAGCTGGCGAATAAAAGCTGGTGGGGGAAACCGGGATACGACGTAGGCAAATGGACGATAGTACCTGTGCGAAAATGATTCAATATTGAAAGCTCTTTCGTCACTGGAAAACGCGAACATATTTTTGGAACGTACTGTTTACTATGACCGTAAGGCTACTGTGACTGTATATGCGGTCTTGGAACTGTGTGGAGGACGGTTGAACTTCGTTAGTAGAAGGGGCGGGAGTGAAGTACATTCAAAAACTCAGGTGCAATAAAAATTGAAGTAAAAATAAAATGACGTCCTTGTATAAATATGTGTGTATCAGTGTTATCGTTTGTGCTTTGAGAGTTAGCCAATGGAGATGCGTGTACCCACGTATGTGACCTTATGACATCTTATGACATCAACATTCATTCACAGCATTACCCCGCTGCGTCTCATTCCCCTGAGACCTTCTCCTGGTTGGAGTACAGTAGTACACTCCAAGTTTTCCACCTGTTCTTCTGTCTCATTTCGAATTCGCACGTTTACCTTTTTTAAGTTTCGTCCGATAACCATTGTATGCATTCTTTTTCATCCCATACTGTTCATAGCTGTCATTTAGCTCCAGTAGCGTGACTCTTAGTATCTTCTTCTCTTCTGTTAAGAACGCTATATCATCAGCAAATCTTATACATTTTATTTTTCTTCCTCCTTCTAACACTATGAAATCTGCATCGACATGGGGAACTATTAATAATGGAATTGCTCAAGGATCAATATTAGGTCCCCTACTTTTTCTAGTGTTTATAAATGACCTTGCCCCTCCCCCAATAAAATATGTAGTTCATCCCATATTATTTGCAGATGACACAAGTATAGTAATTACAGCCAGCAACTCCAACACACTCCAATCTTCAACAGAGGAAATTCTCTTCAAAATATGTGACTGGTTCTCAGTCAATAAATTGGTATTAAATTGTAACAAAACTAACATAATTCAATTTAAATCCTGTCCAAATTCAACCTTGCAAATTTCTAGCGCAATAATTAATAATAGATCCCTATTAGAAACAACAACAACAACCAAATTTCTTGGCATAAAAATCGATAATGTGTTAAATTGGAAAAATCATATTAAAGAAATTACCCCCAAACTAAATTCACCTTGTTTTGCTATTAGATCTATGCAAAAGATAGTAAATATCAATACCTTAAAAATAATATCTTTGCATACTTCCACTCGGTAATGAGTTTTGGAATAATATTCTGGGGAAATTCCACAGATAGTAACAATATATTTCTATTACAAAAAAGAGTAATTAGAATAATAGTAGGTGCCAAATCTAGAGAATCTTGCAGGACAATTTTCAAAAAACTGCAAATAATGCCCATGGCTTGTCAGTATATCTTTTCATTAATAATCTTCCTCGTATGTAATCGTGAAAACTTTGTAACTAATTCAACAGTTGATAGCATAAATACACGTCAAAAAAATGACTTTCATACTCCATCGGCAAGTCTATCGTGCTATCAAAAAGGAGTGCGTCATATGGCAGTAAAAATTTTTAATAGCCTTCCTATCGATATAAAAAATGAAACTCAAAACATAAAATTATTTAGAGCCAAATTGAAGAAGTACCTAATTTCTCACGCGTTTTATTCTGTAGGTGAATTCATGACATTCAATAACACTTCATGAAATTGATACTAAAACTTTCTGTTGTACTAGTAGACTATATTGTAAATCTCACACAACTGCTGGATTAAAACACAGCAGAAATTTTGGACCCAAAATATATAATACATTAATTAGAGCTTACCCTGAGCTAAGTACACTTAACACACATAGATTTAAGAAACAAATCAGATTAATTATTTAATTGTTTAAGCTAATTGAGTTAAAATTGTTACTCTAATATTCATGTACTTCTGTATTTTCTATTTGTATATAGACCTGTTATTACATGCTGTATGTATTTTACCATTTGTTAATGTGATTGTGCTCAATGAACTCTCGTAATTTTGTGATATATTTTGTATAACTGATCTGAACTGCGCCCGAGCACGAGCTTCTGCTCTTTCGGGCTGCAATGCCTAATGTAGCTCAAGTGTATAGTATTAATAAATATTATTATTATTATTATTATTATTATTATTATTATTATTATTATATATTTCATCTAGACTGTGACTATAAATTAAGATTTTATAATAGTATTAAGTTTTTTGACTTGTTCCATATTCTAGCTGTAAGCAATGTATGAATACCATGGAATGTTTTTATAGTACATTATGCAACGAGCCTATAATGATAGTAATTAAGACGCAAGTATGGATATTTATGAAACGAGCGCTTGCGCTCGTTTCATAATATTCATACAAGCGTCTTAATTACCATTATAGGCAAGTTTCATACGACTTTTTATGCTCGACCATATTTCTAACTTCAAATTATTCAGATGTATACATAAAATGTATTTTATTTGTATCTGACAAGATCGGAAGTGACCTTGTTCTAGGTCGTGAATTGTGAGATGTGCGCAGACGCGAAAGTATTGATTTTTTCCGAGGAACAATAATGTCATTGACCTTGATGTAATCCCGTTAAACTTGATATAACCTTGATTATTGAATTCGACATTGAAAAACGAGATGACAAATTGAATTTATTTGAATATTATTTACAATTAACGCTAATTATTATAGTAACAGAACATAACCTTCTGCTACAGTATTGGATTTCCAGCCTCCGTGACTTTTCGCTAGTTGTCTTTCGATTGCATATCCGAGAATAATCGATACTTGCAGTTTTATAACGGTACAAAGCTGACTTGTCATTGGCTGAACACCTGTAAGCTGAGTTGTCATTGGCTGAACACCTGTACTTTAATGAGTAGGTGTACTTTAATGACATGCATTAAAGGACTGCTACCAGGTGTATAATTACTACATTTTGGCATGGTCGAGCATAAAATACAATACAGTACAATCACGCTCCTCGTAATCTATATATATAATTTGAACTGGTATTGGAAATTACGGGAAAACGGCTGGACGGATTTTAATAAATGACCCCTCATTTTGAAGCTTGGAACTCAAGGTTTTTGGAAAAATAGTATTATTCAGTGAAATGTCAATTTCTAAACATAATTTTCCTATTTTCCAAAATCGATCTGTCGTCAGTTTTGAGAACTAGCTAATTGCATTCACGGCCGACTTGGTATTCCCTTCGCTTATTTGTAAAGCAGAAGCGAAGCAAGATCAAGTCGGCCGTGTTGCATTTCAGAATAAAACAAAACACATACTACAGTAAACAGTATTACACGAAGGCCATGATGTGCAAGAATGCTGACATATTTAGAGCTGAAATTAAAGTTGGTTATTAAAAACTTAACTTATTAAAATAATTTCAGGTTCGATTCTGTGGTGTGTAATTTTCTGGATACAGCTGTGTATTTGATATTAAAAACTACAAAACTTGAGGTGGTTTGATGACATTATTACCATTAGAAATGAAATATTATTGTAGTTAATGCCATGATGTGATTATTTTTCATTAATTATACATATTAATGCTATATTGATTATATGAAAGTGAAACTTTTGGGGTTATTTAAGTAGATGTAGAGAATAACTTAAATTACATTTTGATTTCTATATTTTACTGAGTGGCGGCTATATAGTATAATTATATAGTAAATGTTACTGAAAGCTATAAAACTTACGTAAGATAATAATATTATTAAAATTCAAATATTTTTATAATTATTAATCAAGTGGGGTTGGGTCTTTTTCATATATTTAATGGCGGTGTGGTGTAGATATTTATATGCGTGGTTCTCTTTAGTATTGGCTCGAGAGAGTATCTTTCATTGTTATGGAAGCAAATAACTTTCCGAATGTCTGGTATTCTTCATTGAAAATAAATCTGAAAAATGTTTATTTGAACAGCATTTGCTGCACAAGCCACTAGTTTATCTATATTTGTCTTTAAATCTATTTTTACAGCAACACTTGAGTACGCTCTGTATAATGAAGAATTAAAAGCGGGGTTCAAAGAGGCGCGGCATGCTGTTTTGTAACGGCAACGTGAACTCTGTTGTCAGTTGATATTGTAACCCCAGGACGTCAATCTCGAAGGACGTGACCGTCGGCTGTACGTGGTGCGTAGGGAGCGTCACACTGAATTATTGTGACAGAATGTACTGCCGTGGCCAGGTCGGCGGGCCCCTGTGGTTATGTCTTGTTTTCCCAGCCTATCTTCCTGGAAAGGGATGAGAGCGAATTACCGTGTTGTTGGTTCCTTTCTTTGTCATTAGTGTAAGCATAGGTAATCCATTACATTATCACCAAATCACTGTGACCATTACCGACATTATTATCAATATGATTTGTGATTTGCACAGGCTTATTCCCTGGACCCACTCTGTCCCTAACAGCCCAGCTCAGTTAACTAATGGCTTCTCATCAGGGATTGGACTTCAATCTTCGGTAGATATTATCATAATATACTAGTATGTTGCGAAGTAAAAGTTTCATTTCATTATAATAAAAATTAATTTAACCAATATTAATAGGACTTCTGTTATAATAAATTTGTCTTCAGTGGTATTTTCAAGAATATACTTCATAAAATGAATATTAAAGAGACTAAAATTCACTCAATTAAGTAATCTATACTAATAATAAATCTGTAGCCGAAATTTTTCTGGTAATTTTCGATTTTCCAAAAATAATTGGTCCTAACATATACAATTAATCACCCTGAAACCGAAAATCGCTTTTTTGAAATTTTTGTTTGTATGTCTGTCTGTCTGTCTATGTTTGTTACCTTTTCACGCGATAATGGCTGAACGGATTTCGATGAAAATTGGAATATAAATTAAGTTCGTTGTAACTTAGATTTTAGGCTATATGGCATTCAAAATACATTATTTAAAAGGGGGTTATAAGGGGGCCTGAATTAAATAAATCGAAATATCTCGCTTATTATTGATTTTTGTGACAAATGTTACATAACAAACGTTTCTTTAAAAATAATTTCCGATACGTTTTATTCCTTGAAAAATTTTGATAGGACTGATATTTAATGAGATAAATGAGTTTTAAAATTAAAATAACTGCCATCTAAGGCCGTGTAATGAATTAAAAAACAAATGACTTCGTCTATAAGGGGCCTTGGACAGCAACAATCGAAAGCTATGAAAGATAGCCTACAGATAATGTTTCTGTGTTTATATGAAGTAATATCAGAAGCTAAATTAACCGATTTGTATAATTAATTATTAATTCACCATTGGAAAGTGTAGTTTCTCTAGATGGACATAATGCTATAATGTTATTACAGTAACTTCTGAGTGAATCGAGGACAGGTAAGATTAAAATAGCTTCTTATGCACAGAAAACTTGATAGACTATTCTGTACATTCGTTTCCTGCATTTCCTAAAATAATTTTTATGACCAAATGAGTGGTCTCTGGATCAAAATGATCGCATTTTAATTATGCAAATACAATTTAAATTAAGTAACATAATAAACGATTTATCCTTATATGAAACACGAATGTTCCCTGGATCAAATGTCCTATTTTAATTATGTAATTATTTTATATTTATTTCTAACGGGTGCAGCGGAGCGCACGGGTGCGGCTAATAGACTTAATAAAACCCACTCATTATAACCAAAGAATTTTATATAGCGAAATATTACAGTCAGAAGGATAATTTATAGACGCGACGCTGTTATTCCCGGCGTGACTCATCCTCTTTGCTTACGTCTTAGGAAGTGAAGGCTCTATAAAGTCTAGGTAGGTAGTATCGTTCGCCATTTTTGTTCTTTCGTTGCCGAGCTACCATACGAGGAATCTATGTGCCACACCGTTAAAAATTATCATGTCGTAGCTCCTATGATAATAAATCAAACGCACTGTAATTCAGCAAATAATTGAGCGGCAAATAACGTCTTCGTGTGCTTTCTGCGAACGCCAACGAAAGAGCCAAAATGGCGGGCGATTATATTAAGTATTTATCGAGCCTTAGGAAACGCATGTCTTCCTCAGCGAATCACAAGACGCACACGTTTAAATGTAGCCGATCTGCAACGCGATTGGCTGCCGGAAATTAGAGCGACGGGACTATAATAATGGAGATTATAATAAATACAGACAACTCCTCCTATAATGGAATGGTATGATGTTAGTTTTGAAGAATAGTCAAAAGTCCATACTGATGTAATTTGAATATACTTGGTTTCAAAATGTCTGCCAGGGGACGTAAACATTTCCGGCAGAGAGAGAGAGAGAGAGAGAGAAGATAATTACTATTAAACCTATGGCAGAGGTATCATTCCATGCTTATTTTGAAGTTGAACGGTCTGAAGCGTTCTATCCAGCCCAACTTCAAGACAAGTGTGGAATGAGACTGTGTCATTGGTTGAATAGCAAGACTTCGGACAATATCAAAATTCAAATCTAAATTAAATAATCACATTCTAGTTCATGGAATTGCTTGTTAAACACCTGTCAGGTTGCGCAACTTCGGCTTAACCCATGACACATAATATTGTAACTATGCTAATAAGTTATATTGTCAGTGGTATTACTCGACCAAGGCCAGTGGAGTCCTGCAGCCCGGAGCCGTGGCGCTACTGCTCCTGCGTTCGTAATACCGCATTGCGATAGTTCACATTACGCCCGCGGCTCCACTCCCCTTGGTCGAGTAATACCCTTAATATGTAATGTATTGTTTTATTATTATTATTATTATTATTATTATTATTATTATTATCATTATCATCATCATCTCCATTATCATTGCCATAACTGTTATTTCAACTAGCTTCTTTTTTTTCTTTTATTACCAATATGCGCTCCATAGTGTTCTTTAACCCTGTTGACCCTCTATAGCAGGTATGCTCATTCTCTGACTCCCGATTACGTTCTGTAATCGCAACCTTCGAATGTAGAGCGTGCTGTTCCTCGTTCGAAGCTCGACGGATGACTGCGGAAGGCAATTCAAGTACTTAGTAAACGCACGAACAATGCTGTACAATGACGCAGTCAAAACCTTCTGTAAGCAAACGATCATTCCGTACAGTGTGAGAGGAAGACTATTTTTGTTGTGAAAACGTAAAGTGTTTACTATGTTGTAAGGTATTGTCAGGAATACTATTGAGCAACATAAAACATTATACGCTCTGCCATCCAGAACATGCCGAAGTGACAGGGAAGCTGTTTTCTGTAATATGTATTCATATAGCAACATTATTATTATTATTATTATTATTATTATTATTATTATTATTATTATTATTACTAGTACAATTATTGTTATTGTGGTGATTTTATTCCAACAGAAATACATGTTATGATAAAATAATTTTTCAGGGGTGCAACGTGCACTACAGTTTCAAGAATTGAAAGCACTTCATTATACATCAAACATTGAAGAGAGTCGGACAATTCAGAGTGTACGTTATGTGTATGTTGGGAATTAGCTAAGGCACTAAAAACCCTTGTGAACTTGTAAAGAAATCTATGGTGCCTGAACAAAATATAGTTAATTACATCTCACTACTGGAACAGCTCAAATGTAAATTCACAGAACATCGATATAGTGATTTTAGACGTATGGGAAGTGATATTAATCTTTTTGTTAATCCTTTCATAGTAAATTGAGTACAATCCGTGAGAGTGCAGTTCCAGGACGAGTTAATTGATTTACAAAGTCACGTAGAATTCAGAACTAAATGCGGAGAATATGACTTGCCAAGCATAGAAATATTAAAAAATGAACAAAACGCAATATCCGAAGATGAGCTTATTCGCTGTCACTCGAAATATGTGTGCAAAAAAATTATTTTCGAGAATGAAGGTTGCTAAATCCAAAAATCCAAACATAGATCCCGATTAACAGATGAGAATCTTTTGTGCATTGCAGTAAATTCGTTGGAAATAGATTTCCAATTACTTGCAGAAAAGAATAGGCCTACACATGTTGAATGTGAAATACGAAAATAACATTATCTATGATATAATAATATCATAACTGTATAAAATATAATAAATAATGTAATAACTGAATATTTCCTTTTTCAAATTCAGTTTATTATCCGTATTTGTAAGACAGTGAGAGTGATGCCACGGGCGGTGCTGCAATGTAGTTGCGGAGCCCAGTTCCTACACTGTGTGTGTTATGCAGTGCAGCATCATCCGTGTAATCGGCGCTTTTACAATTTTGAGCATACCTGCTCTATAGTCTATAGGGTTATAATTTAATTTATGTTATTTTTGTCTCTGTATTTGTTGTATTTCTATGTGCTATCTGGTAGGATGGAAAAGAAGGCCTATGGCCTTAATCCTGTCAGATTAAATAAATAATAAATAATGTCTAATTCCATCTATTTATGATAATATATATATTTGTGTATAATTATGCATATAATAGCTAATTAAGTCCGCTAAATTGTAAATTAAAATCACTTGACTCGGATGCAGACATTTTAAGTACTAGTTCCTAATGTAAGTTCTTACGTTTGCGTTCATTATAATTATTAGCACAATGAATTAATATTAATATTACTTAACGCAACCATGAGTCAATTCAAAGTCCATTTTTATAATTATTCTTTCAATTGTAATATTATGAAAAAAATTTACTTTGCACCTTAAGAAGTTTACATACATAGGATATTTACAAACATTAATTGTAGTTCATATTTTCAACTTCTGTGTTATTTTATTTTTTTATATAAAATTCTAAGAATCTGACCCCGAATTATATGTAACAAAATACTTATTCTGATGAATTATCAGAAGTTCCCGTAAAAATTAATGCGGCTTAAATTACCACAATATAATATGTTTATTTAAAATACTTCACTGTGATTGCGAATATTTCATTTCATTTATTATATTCCTAAGATCTTACATTATCAATGAAACTTTAACATGTGGAACAAGTCAACATTTTACAAGATTACAATTACAATTTTACAATTTTTAAAGTTTTTACAATTTTATAATTTTCTACAATTTTTTGGCGAAATGTAGTGGGATGAAGTGAGACGTAGGATTCGTCAAAAGATTATCTGGCATTTGCCTTATGCTTGGGGAAAACCTCGGAAAAAACCCAAGCAGGTAATCAAACCAAACGGGGGTGAAGTGAAGTGAGGCCGAGGACTCTCCATAGACCATCCGTCATCAGTCCCACGGCTGGGGAAAATCTCGGAAGAAACCAATCAATCAGACCAATGAATAAAATCTTAATTGTGTCATTGCCACCTTTTTTATAAAATAGTAAGTTCAGATGCCATCTCCAAATTCATCTTTGTTCCTAGTTGTCGACATCTGTCTTCGTTTTATTCGGATATGAAACCTTGACATAAAATGGCGAATCAGAAAAAGAAAATCTGTTAAAAACATTTGACAGCTAATTCTGGTTTTAGAACTTTTATACTGCGTTTGTGACTGGAGTATAATCGCACAAGGAATGGATTGTGGTAGGATCTTGCGGTTAGAGAGGAATATAGGGATGTTGGCCGGAGAATAAGGGGGTAGGAAATTCTTTCTCATTTCTTCCATCGAATTGAAAAAAAAGGAGAAGGAAATACTGGGTATTTTATAGCTTATGGGATTTTGTATGGTCTCCCTCTGTGGAATTCGACATATTTCTTCACGGTTCTGTGGGTGGGTTCTGAAGAGGAGGAAAAGAAGGTGGAAAGGCACTTTATTGATCACAAAAGATCTGAGAACCACCCCTCCCCCTCTCCATTCATAACCCTCCTACCTCCCTTCCTCCTTCTTACACCTACGTCGGCTTCAGGGTCTGCATTTGCTACCACCTTCACAATGCCACAAACCTAGCCGCTGCAAACCACCCCGACGAAGATAACGACTGCGCTAGCCCTACGACAGAAATACTGCACTCTTCCTTCTGTACCATCCACTCCTTCTGAAGGGATATAAATTAGAACGCCGTTGTCTGTGGCTCTCGCCGTGTCTATAATAGGGATCTCCCAGCTTCCGGTACAGAGACCGGATGCAGAGTTCCATATTTATTACTATCGCACGGTTACCAACCTCATTTCGGCTGAATGCTGATCGCAAATTTTGTCTATGAATGTGGAGAAAGGGGAGGCGTCTAACCATTAGCAGTGAACGGCTCCAATTATAGCAGTAGAATGCCTGTTCGTAATGTCCAAGGACTATTACAAAGCTTTTGTTCTGTGCAAACTCTCCATCTGAGTACAAATTTTGGAAGGAAAATCTTTTGTCTAGATAAATTACTAGTTTATTGCTGGCGACTTGGGTAGTTGAATGGGTGATTTGCGGGAAGGATTGAGTGATGTGAAAACATGTTTCAATTAGACTTCGACCTAGGCATAGCTCACTCAGCTGACGGCTCTCACCATAAGGTACAGACGCACAATTCCGAGTAGATTATGTGAGACAAAGCGGTTGCAGTGCAGTTTCTCCTGTCGCCACTTTTCAATTAACTTCGTGCCATCAGATTATAATTTCTGAATATCTTTTGTGGTTGAATAGGGACTCAAAATAAAGAACCATATTTTTTTTTGTTCGACGGTTGATTTGATAGTTCAACGGATGATTGAACATTTAGACGTTCATTGCAAAATTAAAGTATTTGTTGGATATCTGTTATGTTCCTTATTTGCATTGTTGGATGCATATTCGCTTGTGTGAATGAATATTTGGTTACTTTTATAAATTATTGTTTGATCAGTAGATTGGGCCGTTGGTTGGGTTGGTTGTTTGGTTAAAATTGATTGGGTGGTTGAGTAAGTGGTTGTTTGATTGGTTGTATGGTTAATTAGATGGTTAAACAGTTAGTTTATTGGTTGTTTAGACAATTGGTTGGTTGAATAGTTGGTTGTTGATTGGTAGATTGGTATGTCGGTCGATTTATGGGTTGATTGGTTGGTTGGTTAGTTTTTGAACTGTTAAATTAAAAATTATGGTTTATTTAACGACGCTCGCAACTGCAGAGGTTATATCAGCGTCGCCGGTGTGCCGAAATTTTATCTCGCAGGAGTGCACGAGTAAATCTACTGGCGTGAGCCTGTCGCATTTAAACACACTTAAATGCCATTGATCTTGGCCGGGATCGAACCCGCAACCTTGAGCAAAGAAGCTCAGCGCTATACTAACTACGCTACCGAGGTCGACTGTGGCCTGTTGAATGATTGGTTGGTTGGTCGGTCGGTCGGTCGGTCGGTCTGTCGGCTCGTGGACGATTGGTGAGATGGTTTTGGTTGCGGGTAGTTGTTTGGTTGGTTGGTGGACGGTTGGTTGGTTGGTGGACGGTTGATTGGTTGGTTGGTGGACGGTTGATTGGTTGGTTGGTGGACGGTTGATTGGTTGGTTGGTGGACGGTTGATTAGTTAGTTGATGGACAGTTGATTGTTTCGACAGTTGTTGAACGGCTGGTTTGTTCGACTGTTGAGTGGTTGGTTAGTGGGATTGTGAACATATTGTATCACATACGAGCAATGTTTTAGGGATTTCCCGCAAGTCTGCTGTAAAATTTCATACTAGTCAGCGCATGATTTTTTAAGGACAAATAAGAATTCACAGTATCATATTGTGTATTGTTTTTCACGTGTCAATTTAATTGTGTCATAGGCGAAACTAAACATATCTCAATTTGACAATGTTATCAGGTCCTCAGTAAAGAAATACACACCGTTAATAATTCAGGAACATTTTTACGTTTAATGCCTTCGTCGGTGTGAGTGTATGTTACTGCGTTTTTGTTGCTGCCTGCTGTTATTTTTCGCATCATATGCACCTATCTTTATAGGGATCACTGGATTTACCTAACCAAGCTTTAAAATCGATTCCTCCAATCAAAGATCGACAAAATTTCGTCTGTGCATGATTTTTTCCCTGTTGCATGTGTTCTTTATTCTCTCGGTTCTTTTTCAGAAAGTTATAGAGGTTTCTTCGAAATCACTGATATTTACTTTAGTTGAATGATATTTAACGCATAAACGACCGTGAGTAAGCAAGGGGAATCACCTACCCACCAACCATGCGAGTAGTGTGAAATCTCCAAGCAATGGTCACATTACATTTCTCATATCATGACACGTGCTATGATTTTACGCTAGTGTCAAGGAGTCTTTTGAATTGATTTTGTTATTATTTTCTTATTTTAAAATACCTCTTCAATTTCTTAAAATTAAACGAAACATCCTTCAATCCGTTCTGGAGCGAAATATCCCCACGTCGAGGAATTGAAGGGTTCAGAGCCATAGTGGGCCAAGCGCCATTTATT
Organism: Periplaneta americana; assembly: GCF_040183065.1. Lineage (NCBI taxonomy): Eukaryota > Metazoa > Arthropoda > Insecta > Blattodea > Blattidae > Periplaneta > Periplaneta americana. The sequence continues at coordinate 62,183,286 of NC_091133.1, forward strand.
AAAAACGGAGAAAACAGGAGTGAAAATTAACTGATTACCTTAATTTAACGAAACATATAGCAAGTAAGATAAAGTATGCACATTAAAATTAAATGATATGTCAATCTTCGTTAAATTATGGTATTTACTTAACTTCAACCCTTGCTTTCTCCGTTATTAATATATGGCGCTTGGCCGGCTATGGCTCTGAACCCTTCAATTAATCCCTCAATCTGAAAACAATGCAACTTGATCTTTGTCACAGCTTAAAACCGGGAATTGACATTATCATTATCACGCAATAGATGACAAAATAAAACACAAATTTAATTTTTAAATTCAAAAGTGTGCGCGTAAAAATTACTAACGTTCATTATTAAACAGCCTACATAAGGCTACATAATACGTACATGCGTGCACGTAAATGCATATATACCTGCCTACTTACATTAAAGTACGGATTTATTTTTTTTTTGCACGATAGCCATATTGTGTCCTATTATGTCGACATATCTTATTTTCCAATGTCAAAAGAGCATATTATTCTAAAAATTTGCAATCATGAATTTAATAAGTATAGGATAAAGGTTTGTAATATTGTGATACTAATAATATTATGATAGTACTTTTGAGAATTTTTTACAATTTTACTGAGCGAGGGAACAACCGGTTTTGAGCAGAAACTTGTCCACGAACATTCCCTTAATACTTTGACGCAAAAAATCGATCTCCCTCTCGGTCAGTAAAATTGTAAAAATTTAAAAAAAAAAACTATCATATTATTATCACAATATTACCAACCTTTACCCTATTCCTATATTTATATTATTTCTGAACAAAATACTATTATAGAATATCCTCATGGAAGTAATCACTTATTATAAGACATGTTTTTTCATACTTGGATGGAGGACTGCATCATAAAACCTAGCTTTACCATACCCTTTACAGTAAAAATAGACCATAATAAATTGAATCTCTGCAACGTGAAATCTACACTTCAACTGGTGCGAACGTTAGACCACCCACACGTTAATTTGTAATGAAAAGTAATATAATACCCAGACGCGCGGGTTAATTCAACACGCCTCTATCATCACATCAACAATACTTTTTCTCCCCTTAGCCAATAATCGCATTTTTTGTGCTGAATTCCCGTTCCTCGTGAAACTAATAGAACATTGGATGTTGGAGCAGATGATTTCTGATGCTTTCCTACGGATTCCCCAGAGTGTGATTACGTACTGGATACGGGGTTAACCCTTTTTTGCCTGGGATAAAGAAAGAGAGGGAGACCTCCATGTAAGCGAAGAGGGTATAACCGTCCGCTCGTCTAATTTACGTTCCATCTGCCGATGGGTATTATTATTATTATTATCACTATGTGTTCACCATATTTCATCCGTCCACTGCTTTTAAAATGATCGATAACCTTATTCTTACTTCTTATAGCCAATCGCTGGCGTCTAGTTTAATACCTCTATGACGTGTATTATGGATGTCTGTTACCTGAATGCCAATAGAGAGAGGATCAGGGTTGAGTTGATGTTTTCCAAGATACAGAGCTGGGAATAAAATGCCATTGATCATTTAGTAACAACCATTTCCCCAAAAAGAAAAAAAGCTTTATATCTGCATCAATAATATGCCGCGGGATTAAATATATTCCCTCTTGCAAGAGGGGATGACGTGTTCCTATCACCACTAAAACATCATTGATTGAAGACATTTTTTTATTGAAGATAAATCACCGTAATCAGTCAGAAACTCTGTTGTGGATATCCATTTGACCAGCTTTCAGAAGCATATTGTGGTTCTGTAGCTAATATTATTCCTTCACGTGATAGTAAAATAAGTAAGATGTATTGCTTAAATTAAGACAGTACTTTAAAGTGAATCCAGTTTTTAGATATTTATCAAGAGGAATTTATGTAATGAATGTGCCAGTTTGTGTGCTGGGATACAACTTGATAACTATCCTCGCGTAACTAGAGTGTTGTAAGGAGCTGAGAAATTAGTTTCATATTTCTGTTTCTACTATAGGCCTATTTGTAGGTAATTTATATTCATCAGGAAGAACTGCAAGGCATTAAATTCGTTTTGGTCTTTGCTTACAACAATAAGATTTTTACAGCAACATAGAATTATCTAATTAATTTGCTATAGGCTATTAACTGTATTTCTTATATTATTCTTTCTTGTATTATTATTTTGATATTCATCACTTTACTTTTGCTTACATATATTTGATTATATAAATTAAACAATTAAATAATTGTTTTAGTGTAGGCTTAAACTTTTAATATTACTTTTTCATTATTCGATGTAATCTCCACTGCCGAGACCACAAGCTTTTGCTTCATCGGGAGTGCGAACCAAAAGTGTGCCATTATTATGATCGTTCAAATAAATTATTATTATTATTATTATTATTATTACTATTATTATTATTATTATTATTATTATTATTATTATTATTATTATTAAAAAAGAACTCTCCGCTGGGCACGTCGGTTAACTTGCATAGATGGCACTCGGGGACATTAAGAACCTCAACATTTTTTGGCAAAGTCTTGTGGTTATACGTATATTGTTACTTCACTGTAGTCATTAAGTACATATACATATCATAATTACTTGCTTAAGAACACAATATTTATTAGTCTTATTCTTATTCTTAGGGCACTTCCGACAAGGTACGTAGATGAACACTTGAGATCTTCAAGGATTTTTACATTTTTTTAACGAAATCTTGTTACATTATATTATAACTGCATTGTATTCATAATAACATGAATCACAATCTGTTACAATAAATATTTGCATCCATCTTGAAACACAAACGCCTACAAGACATATCTACATCTAGCACACATCACACACCATACAGAACTAGAAGAAATCATAACACACACCAATGAAATAATTTCCAACATCAGCCACAAACTAAAGAAACAACACTATAGCATATTTTTCAAAAATCATAAATATAATACCATTTATCAGAGCTCTTTCATTTTTTTAGTGATGTGTGTATACACATTAGGTTTAAAATAAAAAAGAATGGTTACTCTAGAGTAAATCTTTCCCCTTAAAATATTTTTTTTATTTAAACATAGTTTTTTATAAATTCATTACATGCCTGTGATTATATACATTCTATTCACTTATTATAGTACATATTAGATAGAAATTTTAGCCACTTATTGCCAATAGATCTAAAATACAACCTATAAAAATTATTAATATACGTATGTGCGATATTATGAGCATAGAGTATATTCTTTTTTATTTTTTGATGGTAAAGATTGGTATAAGCTCTATCCCCATATATTCCAGATATATTAATAATTTTGGTAGGTTGTATTTTAGTATCTTTTAGCAATAAGTGGCTAAAATTTCAATTCAATATGTGCTGCAATAAGTGAATAGAGTATACCTAATCACAGATAAGTAGTAAACTTATAAAATAATTATGTTTAAATTAAAAAATTATTTTAAGAGGAAAGAGTTATTCTAGAGTAGCCATTCTTTATTATTTTAAAGTTTAATGTGTATACACACATCACTAAAAAAATAAAGAACTTTGATAAATAGTATTACATTTATGACTACTTGAAGGTAGGCTATTTTCACCAATATTTTGCATGCGTTAAGTACCAATTTCCCTTAAATGAAAGACCGTAAGTTCATTGTAAATACTTACAGATATATAAAATATAAAGAAATAAAGGAGAAATAATCATTAATTTTATATAGGCCTGAAACATCAATTACATTAAATTTATTTCACTCTTAAATATATTCACAGTCCTTATAAATAAGAATAAATTCCTTAAAAACCTAAATATCACATCCAATTGAATAGATCATAAACGTTTTTCGCAATTGCAGGGATACAATGAATTCCCTGTCACTTTTTACAAATGCGATTCTCGGTCATTCTTTTTGTAAGCTTATGCTGAAACTGTTACTTTTATTTGAATACACTTTTTTCATTTTAATTAGATATTTGTAAATCATTTCGGATTTATTCAACTCTCTTTTGATCTCTTAGAGAGAATCCAACTACCGATCTCAGGAAGTGCATTTCTGACTTTCCAATATTCCGTTTATCAGACTTTGTTAGAGGCCATGTCTCGGATACATATGTCAATATCGGAAGCGCCACTGTTTTATAAAATTCCAATTGGGTTTCCTTTGTCGTCTTGTTTGTTGGGCTGCTTCTTACTGCACTGCAAATCTATTGAAATTTTCTTAACTTCCTTTCCATATCCATATTTTCCCAATATGATGCGCATGAAAAATATTTAAAATATATCTGTTATACCATTAGGTCTACATGAGATCCAGTTACTTTTCTAAGATAGGATTACATGAAGATTTTATGAAAAAAAAAAAAAATGTATATAAAAGTAATTTAAAAGTTAAGATAAAAAATTGTTCACCGTTGTGGAGCAAGTCTGACCGTGAAACGTGAAGACCAGGTTTAAATCCTGGTTGAAGTTTTTCCAGAGTTTTCCCTCAACCCATTAAGAGCTTATCGATCGCCTAGTTCAAAAGTGCGACAACTCAAAAAAACAAGTTTTGAGATATCTTCAGTTGAAAGTTTCAAATAAATCACTTAGAAAGGAACAGAGTTCTGGTTCATAACAACGACAACCAGAAATGAGTCAGTATTCAGGACGAGTTTATCACAATCTTCCAGTTCATTATTATTACATTTCGAAATGTACTAATAGTGAATTAGTAAAGCCCATAGTTATAATTATTTCTAAAGCAGTTTTTTTTTTTTTTGGGTTGTAAATCTGACTTATCTCAATACTGAATCGGAAAGAGCTCCGAAAAGGGCTTTCAGTAGTAAAAATAACTAAAAAATGACAATTTTTGAGTTGTCGCACTTTTGAACTGGACGATCGATATGCTAGGTAACTTTCAGCGCTGGAATCTAGATTCATTTCGCTGGCATTATCACCTTCATTTCACTCGGACTCTAGATAACCATCGCAGTTGATAAAGCGTCGTAAAGTAAACCAACTACAAAAAAAAACAAATAATGAATATTATAGATTTATTAATTTGTCCTACAGAATGATATCTGTAATATTGACAATTAATATAATGGCAGTTGACATTGGACATATACGCCAACATAATATATGCCTAACTTGGAGTCAGGCCACAAAGGGAAACATTGAAGGGAGAGAGTTCGATCCGGTGCTGTGGATTGAATTCGGCGTAGCTGAGTGGACAGAGCGTTTGGTACGTAGAACCAAGGACCCGGGTTCGATCCACAGCGCCGGAGTTAATTTTTCTCCTCAAATATTAATTGTCAATATTACAGATACTGTATCATTCTGTAGGACAGATTAATAAATCTATAATATTCTCATAGCTAGCAGTACAGATTACTATGCACCTAACTGCGGATTCCTGGCCAAACAAGTCACTCAGCTGAGTGCGCTCCTAGTACATATAACGGCAGTTGACATTGGACATATACGTCAACATATGCCTAACTTGGAGTCAGGCCACAATGGGAAACATTGAAGGGGGAGAGTTCGTTCCGGTGCTGTGGATTGAATTCGGCGTAGCTCAGTGGTCAGAGCGCTTGGTACATAGAACCAAGGACCCGGGTTCGATCCACGGCGCCTGAGCGAATTTTTTTTCCTCAAATATTAATAAACGATGAAGTCACAGCTTCATTTCTTATTCTGTCTTTTCACTTCACATGTTCCATTCTTCTCCATATCCACATTTCAAATGTTTCTATTCGCTTCTTTTCACTTCGTCGTAATATCCATGTTTCTACCCAATACAATGTCACACTCCATACAAAGCGCTTCACTAGTCTCTTGTTTAGTTCTTTTTCCAGAGGTCAGCAGATTATTATTATTATTATTATTATTATTATTATTATTATTATTATTATTATTATTATTGTTAGACTATTGTTGTTATTGAATAAGATTTCCTCTACTAAATTCCCATCTTTTGCATTAAATTTCATCTCTGTATGTTGGCAAACTCTGATGTTACATGCGCTCTATAATTGTTAAGAATTGCTTTTATTGCTTTTCTATATAAAAACATACTAGCACCTCCAGAAAGAGTAAGTTACATATTCGTGCTCAGGAAGCATTCCACATACAAGTAATTAAGACAGACAGTTCAGTAGGCCTATTTCGCCGATACGGCTGAACGCTTGTAAGCACAGAATAGGAACCGTTCTCGAGCTACGATTTGTATTTTTGTTTATAAGATTATAACGTCAGCTTTAATAACTCAATTGTAGCAAAATAATAAACCAAATATTAAGCCCTCAATCACTCTGTTAATTTTGTAATTGCCCAATTAAAGCAGAATTCAGTGTAACTTGTCGCGTAGCGAAAACTCCATTTGATTACATCACAGAATTGTGGTTAAACTGTGCAAAATGCGGAAAAGTTACGTTTCCATTTCTTGTTGGAAATCAACATCTCACCTCCCAGTGTATTCACATAACCTTTTGAATGTCTATCAATTTAACGCTGTTCTTTATATTTTATATAAATTCCCAATAAAATGAATTATTTTAGTTTGTTAGCTTGTAATTAGTATTTGTGTTTCATTATTTATATGTCGTTATTAATTAGATAGGCTTAAGTATTTCATTATATATATTTGTCAGTTTTATGATGCGTTTAGTTACCGATGTGTACCCAAGTGACTTTAATCGTCAGAGTACTCAAATAACCTGTGGGAGTTTGTGACACCTGGAGAGGTTATGTTTATGACAGCATTGAACAACAGCTATCATGTGCATTAACTCCACTATTTGTAAAATATAAACTTCCTGATAAAAGAGAAATTTATGATGTTTTGATTGCGAATTATTGAAATCGAGTAATAGCTTGCAGCCGTACTTCCATTTAGCGATCGTTACCAAAAAATTCATTTTCGACAGTGGAGATCCTAGTGGTTTTTTAATTTCTGTTGCCATTACATAACATTGGAATTGCCATACTAATATATTATGTAATCAGGGATATTTATCTTAAAATAGGGAAGATTGCGGAGTGCTGGATTTTGAATGAACGACCTGTCATTTGTCCTTGGGCAGAAAACTGGATGGATGGATGGATGGATGGATGGATGGATCTTATTCCGTATTCATCATCATAATCATCTTATGTAATACTCGTGAAAACGGATCATATTAAGGGAAGACTTCACCGAAAATCTTGAAAATTTTTCCAAATTTTTTTTAGCTTTTTCACTTATTCAGAATTTATATTTTCATACCCCAAATGTATTCAGCTCAATTCTGATTACAAATACTCGTATGTTTACACTTTTTAAATTAAGGCTGGAAGGGGGCGTGGAATTTAAAGATCTGTCAAAATTGTTTTTCATCGAAGAATTCTTTTTTAAAATTTCTGATTACAAATCTAGTAACTTTTTGTTGGCTCCCTGAAGTTACTAGATGAATGTAGCGGAGGAGAATATTAATTTACATAAATATTCATTTTATTTTCAAATCTATTTTTCTGTGTTCATTTTTGTTGATTCAACACCAACTTTCTTATGCCAAATATTAATAAATCTGGATGAAATTTTTACTTCAAGTACATATGAGGTAGCTGCATGTTTCTATGCATTTATTTTGTGAGAAATGTTGCTAGTTTATTTTATTAATATTTTTCTTAAGAAAAATATTAATAAAATAAACTAGCAGCATTAAGAAAAATATGAGGTAGCTGCATGTTTCTATGCATTTATTTTGTGAGAAATGTTGCTAGTTTATTTTATTAATATTTTTCTTAAGAAAAATATTAATAAAATAAACTAGCAGCATTAAGAAAAATATTAATAAAATAAACTAGCAGCATTTCTCACAAAATAAATGCGTAGAAACATGCTGCTACCTCATAAATACTTGCAGTAAAAATTTCATCCAGATTGATTAATATTTGGCATAGGAATGTTGGTGTTGAATCAACAAAAATGAACACAGAAAAATAGATTTGAAAATAAAATGAATATTTATGTAAATTAATATTCTCCTCCGCTACATTCATCTAGTAACTTCAGGGAGCCAACAAAAAGTTACTAGATTTGTAATCAGAAAATTTAAAAAAGAATTCTTCGATGAAAAACAATTTTGACAGCTCTTTAAATTCCACGCCCCTTCCCGTCTTAATTTAAAAAGTGTAAACATACGAGTATTTGTAATCAGAATTGAGCTGAATCCATTTGGGGTATGAAAATATATATTCTGAATAAGTGAAATAGGTAAAAAAATTTGGAAAAATTTTCATGATTTTCAGTGGGGACTTCCCTTAAAGTGATAATTGGTATAATTCACTTATTTCTTCACTTTCATTAAAGTCTTCATGAATTAATTAATTATTCCGAGCAAGGTACAAATGATAAACTAAACGCTGCGAGATCACGCATCCTTGCAAGTGGTCTTCGAGCAGTGGCTAAGAAATTATGTGATCTCGAAGTTTGTTGGCCACTTGTCTCATTCTTAGTTCCACTAAAAGACCTTAGAAAATCGTTGAAGAGAAAGGATGCTCTAAGCTGGTCGTCACTTATTAATCTACTACATTTAGATGCGGGTGAATTTTCAGAGAGGTTTATGAAAGCATAGGGCAGGTTCTCTTAAAGTTGCTTCTCGCTATGTGGCCAGTGAGATGTATGACAATCCTCACTAATTCAGAGTATCGATTCCATTTCTACGTGAATCTGTCACTGTGTCAAGAGCTGGACCTCAGCTGTGGATAGAACAAAGTTCAAGTCCGACGTCAACATGTAGACACGAAAAATAGACGTTGATTAGAAATCACAGGTTTTTTTTTTTTTTTTTTTTTTTTTTTTTTTTTTTTTTTTTGGCGTGCAAGATCAGCTTACATCAAGTAAACTCTGCTGAAATGGACATTCCCATTCGCTACTCTGTTTTCCACATGACTCCGAATGCCTGCATTACAGTTTGTACTTCGAACCCCATCCACACATGTAATGAAATAGGAAACTTTTAACAAAAAAATAAACATCTCCAATTGGCGTCAGTTTTTATTACTTGTGCATCACACATACGTCACATTTTTTTCTAAGCAATTAGTCATTAATTACAACTCTCCATGCAGACTATTGAAATGATTTTGTTACATGCTTTTAATTAACATGGACTGGTTTGGCGTCAGACCAAACTAATTAGTTTTAGTGTGTACCAACTGCATGCGCCTCGCCAGGCAGTTGAGAGTTGATCTACTGTATAATTTAGCTTGGAGCTAGACGCTGCATATGAACTTGAACTTAAGAATGGGAGAAAATAATCCATCTCGAATGATTAATCTATTTATGCATTTGTGTAATATTTATTTGTCATAAAATTACGATTATAGTCTTAACATGAAGTTTATCTATAAGCTTAATTCCGTGGCGAACGAGAAAGACAGGCTTCGTCAGGAATCGGAGTCACGTGATTATCGTGGTCTATTCATGGCCATCTTGATAATCTCCTAATATAAATACATGTGCAAAGTTCTAAAAAAACAAAGGAATTGCTATATTAAACTCATGTTAAACGTGCATTTGTATACAGGGTTAGTTAAAAGTCCCGCACCACCTAAATAACTTTTGAAGCATGTGGTTCAGTGACATGAAATTTGGTATAAAAATATATATATATATATTTTATTTTTGAATAAAGCTCATTAAGAGCTTTTCAAAAAGTACTCACACTCGATACTTCTGTACAAATTCAGTGCTGCTAAATAAAAATGGAAGTGGTGCAAGATATTCCTAAAGCCTGGTTAAATCATTCCTTAAATGGTTTCTATGATCGAGTGACACATTGTAAAGCAGCTGAGGGCTACCAATTTGAGCACATAATCTAGAAGGTGAGCTAGCTTTGTTTTGTTTTTGTTAAGGAAGGAGTATTTTATTATTTTAATATTCGGTACACTTTTCTGTTTTCTTGACTTAGCAAGACTGAATTTGTACAGAAGTATCGAGTGTGGGTACTTTTTTGAAAAGCTCTTAATGAGTACTATTCAAAAATAAAAAATATATATATATTGGGTGTTCCATTTAAAATAAGAGAGTTGGAGTTACTTCCGGTTAAACCGGATGCTTCAAAAGTTATTTAGGTGGTGCGGGACTTTTAATTAACCCTGTATAAACTTGTTCAATGTCGGCCATGTTATGACTAAGAATGTGACGTCGCGTAGTAGCCTTTCTCGTTAGCTACGGCTTAATTCAGGGTGACCCAAAAAAACCTCCCACATCACACTTTTCGCAACTTTACAACTGCGTTTCTCCTTAATTTTTCCCGAAGTTTAATTAACAATAATGAAGAATAATACTCGTACAATTTTACCTTGTTCTCAATAATCAGTAGTAATTATTCTATCTTTGTCCGCTCCCCAAAAAATCTTTTGAGCCGATTTTTGAACGAAAATTAATTTGGGTGGGGAGAACCAGAATGTTTACATTCTTTTGAGTGTTCTTTTGTTTATGAATCGTTATGATGGACCTACGTTTCGTCCATCCCCAGTTATAATACGATCCAAAAAGACAGAAGAAATCTCTTAAAAATAGAGACAAAAAGACTTGGAAACTGTAACTCTGAGCCGTTTCTGTTAAGCTTTCAAGCAATTATAGAGCCATTTAGCAGTTAATTTTCCTGTACTCAAATCATATGAAAACACGTTCATAGGGAATTTTTAAAGTCAGCCTAATTCGTCAATCCCTCGAAATCATATTAATACATGGCATCGATATTTTCTGGAGTGGACACAACAGTTCTTGCAACATGGTGTTCATTCTTGATCTCCGTTTATTCTTTCTTAAATTCCTCAATTCTGTGTTTATGATGACCGAAGGATAGTCGTCTCTCAATGTATCCAATATATCGTCGTTGTTCCTGCAATAACTCCTATGTGCAAAATATACCATTTTTCAGTAGGAAGAAAAAATTCATTTATTAATCCTATGGCAGCTGTACATAGGAGATTGTGAATCCTTACATTTTCGAAAGAAGGAAATGTAATTACATATAGGAGATTTTATTATTTCCTGTATCACTATTCAAGTTATTTAATAGAGCAAAAATCTGAAAATCGATAAATATGTCACATAGGAGTTATTGCAGGAACAACGACGATATCTGAATAAATAATCTAGCAGAAAAAACTCTTTCAAAAATAGTTAGGCTACTTTATTACCAACTGATACTGAGTTTTACAAAAATGTAGTTTTTTTCTGACATAATTTCTTTAAAATTTACAATTTAGAATAAGCTAAACTTTTTATCATCAAATAGGCCTATAGAGAAAACTGTTTATCAAACAACATACTCTTTTCCACGTCAACCGCTTTCGCTTTTGTTTGTAACGAAAGTTCAAAGCCATTATAGACCTATATCAGTAATTATTCCTACTTCTTAGTAGGCCCATATACTTTTCTCTGTATCACATTGGACTGTAAGTCGGCAAGGAAGATCAGGTAAAGCATGACTAAAATTCTGGAATGCTTGCGAAAAGTGGCATAAGTCAGTTTCAACAAAATTTTTTTATTAATTTATTGACAAATTACGGAACATCTCCTCGCTTGGGAAACGAGACGTAAGTATTTTTCCCATTAGAATAATTCATACAGAAGAAAACAAAATCGACATAAACCAGTGTGAAGACAGTTTTTTCCTTCTCCTCTAAAATTAACATACAGGGTGCGTCAGGAAGAACGGATGGATTTCACATGGCAAGAAAATTGTAAAGATTCATCAAATCAAAAATTTATTGTTATCAACATATTCACCAATACATGCAGTATATTTATGTAAAACAACATTATCCATATGATGTCCTTGGCTTTCAATACAGGCATCGAGGCGTTTTCTGATGTTCGCCATCACTTTCACAGTCATAGCTGGTGCAATTGCCACGATTTCTTCACGAATCGCTGTCTTCAGTTCGTCCAGTGTATGTGATCGGTGTTTACAAACTTACGCCTTCAAATGGTCCCAAAGAAAGAAGTCGCAGGGCGCGAGATCTTACCGTAGCCTCGGACAATCTCAGTGCAATAGAATTTCGTCCAGGTGATTTCTTCTTTAATGTTGAACCTGTGATACGAAATGAAGCCTCCCACCGCAAAATTGTATTCCGAGTTGGAATCCTAGCGTAACATTCGATGTCGAAATGAGTCCTGAGTGGCGATCACAGACTCTTCATTTTTCAAAAATGTCTCTACGATGAAAGCACGTTGTACACCAGACCAACACCATGTTCTCAACTGAAACTGCATTCTCTGGCTGACCCAACAGTCGTGGTCCCCCTCACTATATCTCTCTCCTCGTTGCGTATCGATAGTTTGAAATCCATCAGTTCTTTCTGACGCACCCTTTATTTGACTTATGCCAATTTTCCCGAGCACTATAGAATTAAAGGAAAAAGAAAACATTTTGTCTGATGTGTTAATCAATTTAATTCGATATTACCTCTTGATTTAATTATTACTAATATCTGACTTAGCTGTTTATAAGTAACTGTATACATTCCTTTATCTGCAAGACAACGCCTTGCATTGATCTCAAATTTGCTTATAATAATAATCCCACTGATGCCTGTGGAAGTCGAGAAAGTTAAACTTTCCATCGGACTTTGCCCCCTCTGCATTGTGTACGTTATCATGTACTTTATTAAAGTGATTATAAAGTGTAACAAGTAATAGAGTTACGTTTTATTTCTCCTCCCATTCCTCGAATTAATCTTTGATGATATAAGATTTTAATAACCTATACATAATTGAATTTCCTGCGTAGTAGACACTTATAATTATAATCATAGTTCTTGTCTCAAATTTATGGCGTTACCATCTTACGCTGGGGGGAAAGTAAGCTTTACACAAGAAGCGCGAGAGGGTTGAAACGCTTTGTAACAATTTCGACCCTCTTAGGCCCTACGTTACTGCGTGATTTAGTGGTTTGTTAAAGAAAATATAACGCGATCCCAGAGAACGCCTCGCGTGTCTTTTTAAAGGAAATTTACTTATAACCCTTGTTAGATGAAGAGAAAGCGAAAATTTAATACCAAGTCACGAGTTCAAAATACACGAACACCATAATATTTCCTTTTACTCAGTGTAATATGATTCATTATATTATATTATATTATATCATATCATATTTTATTTTAGTTGGTTATTTAACGACGCTGTATCAACTACTAGGTTATTTAGCGTCGATGAAATTTATGATAGCGAGATATTTGGCGAGATGAGGCCGAGGATTCGCCAGAGATTACCTTGCATTCACATTACGGTTGGGGAAAACCTCGGAAAAAACCCAACCAGGTAATCAGCCCAAGCGGGGATCGAACCCGCGCCCGAACGCAACTTCAGACCTGCAGGAAAGCGCCTTAACCAACTGGGCCACGCCGGTGGTTTATTTTATTTTATTTTATTTTATTTTATTTCATTATATTATATTACATTATATTATATTATATTATTATATTATATTATATTATATTATATTATATTATATTAGGCCTATATTATATTTCATTTCAGACCGGCCCCGAGGTTCACTCAGCCTCCTATAAAATTGAGTTCCGGCTCTTTCCCGGGGGTAAAAGGCGGTTAGAGCGTGGTGCCGACCAGACCACCTCATTCTAGTGCCGAGGTCATGGAAAGCATAGGGCTCTACCTCCATGCCCCCCAAGTGCCTTCATGGCATGTTACGGGGATACCTTTACCGTTTTACCTTTTATATTATATTATTATCCTCTGATTGAGGTTCTGGCTGATATGTAGCCTATATCTATTATCAGGCAATACATCTAACTTGACGATATGTGTCAGAGGAAGAACAATTGTTTGTATGCGTCTGAAGTCTGATTAGTGGAATACGTAGCTAATCGGCGAAGTATGCAATGGAGGGGAGAAAGGAACTGGTCACCCTACCCCATTATCTCCTGGCCTACTTGCCTCATAACTGGTGTTTTTTGATATTACTTGTGAGGTTCAGACCTGTCTTCGGACAGTTGACTGAAGAACATTACATTACATAACTTATAAATGGCTTTTAAAAAATCCGGAGGTTCATTGTCGCCCTCACATAAGCCCGCCATCAGTCCCTATCTTGAGCAAGATTAATTTAGTCCCTACCATCATATCCCACTTCCCACAAATTCATTGTAATATTATCCCCCCATCTACGTCTCGGCCTCACCAAAGATCTTTTTCCCTCAGGTCTTCCAACTAACACTCTGTATGTATTTCTGGATTCTCCTATACTTGATACATGTTCTGCCCATCTCAAACTTCTGAATTTCTTACAGTATGTTAGGTGAAAAATACAGCGTGTGGTGCAGTTCTGTGTTGCATGACTTCGTCATTCTCCTGTAATTTCATCCTTCTTAGCCCTTAAATATTTTCCTAAGCACCTTATTCTCGACCACCTTAACCTTTGTTCCTATCTCAAAGTGAGAGTCCAAGTTTCATAGCCATACAGAACCGGTAATATAACTGTTCTATAAAGTCCAACTTTCAGCTTTTTTCAGGGCAGTCTGGATGAAAAAAGGTTCCCAACCGAATGATAACAGGCATTTCATTATATTACAACACATTAAATATATTATATTATATTATATTATATTATATTATATTATATTATATTATATTATATTATATTATACAGCAAAATCATAAGATATTTACTGCTCTTGATCTGGCGACGTTACGCAGGTTTATTAACTCCATTCGTGAAAGCGTGCAATTACGAAATGTCCCTAGAGGCAAACTTGAGAAATGTGATATTCAAACGTGCTTAATTGGAACCTGCGAATTGTTTTGAATCTAATTATAGCTAGCTGGAAATACCCACAACTACTTTATAGGAACATAAACCTTAGATGTTAAATGTGTAGTGGTGTCATACAGGTGCAGGAGAGCATATGACTAGGAAAATGAGGGAGGGGTTGCATGGAATAATGGTACGTTAGAAGTTTTTTAGGATTTTGTTTTAACTTTCATGAATGTATGACTTAGGAAGTAGCTGAATTCCTTTGTTTATTGGCTTCACTGATTTATTTCATTTATTAATTGATTGCCTGACTTTCTAACGACTTGTTTCATAAATTGCTGACACTCTTTCATTATAATTATTGATATTGTATCGTTTTATTGATCAACCGATTTTTAGCCTGACTTGCTGCATGACTGTGTTAGTGCACGACCATATTAGCGACTGAGTGACCTTCTTAATGACTGTTTAATACCTGACTAAGGAGCTGCTGATTGTATGACTGTCTACCTATGGGACTTACTGACTGAATGTATTAGTGATTGATTATCATTGTCATTCGGCTCACTGACTGACTGAGTAACTGACTTACTGATTGGCTGACTAAGTCATTGATTGTCCAATTGCCCGACTGAGTGTCCAATTGTCTGACTGACTGAGTATCCAATTGCCTGTCTGACTGACTGAGTGTCCAATTGTCTGACTGACTGAGTGTCCATTATCTGACTGAATGTCCAATTGTCTGACTGACTAACTGAGTGTCCAATTGTCTGACTGACTGATTGGGTGTCCAATTGTCTGACTGACTGACTGACTGACTGACTGAGTGTCAAATTGCCTGTCTGACTGACTGAGTGTCCAATTGCCTGTCTGACTGAGTGTCCAGTTGCCTGACTGACTGAATGTCCATTGCCTGTCTGACTGACTGAGTGTCCAATTGTCTGACTGACTAACTGAGTGTCCAATTGTCTGACTGACTAACTGAATGTCCAATTGTCTGACTGACTAACTGAGTGTCCAATTGTCTGACTGACTAACTGAGTGTCCAATTGTCTGACTGACTGAGTGTCCAATTGCCTGTCTGACTGATTGAGTGTCCAATTGCCTGTCTGACTGACTGAGTGTACAATTATCTGACTGACTGACTGAGTGTCCAATTGCTTGTCTGACTGACTGAGTGTCCAATTGTTTGTCTGACTGAGTGTCCATTGTCTGTCTGACTGACTGAGTGTCCAATTGTCTGACTGACTGAGTGTCCATTGTCTGCCTGACTGACTGAGTGTCCAATTGTCTGACTGACTCACTGACTGACTGAGTGTCCAGTTGCCTGACTGACTGAGTGTCCAATTGTCTGTTTGAGTGACTGAGTATCGAATTGCCTGACTGACTGAGTGTCCAATTGTCTGTTTGAGTGACTGAGTATCGAATTGCCTGACTGACTGACTGACTGACTGAGTGTTCAGTTGCCTGACTGACTGAGTGTCCACTTGCCTGACTGACTGAGTGTCCAATTGTCTGACTGACTGAGTGTCCAATTGTCTGACTGACTGAGTATCCAATTGCGTGACTGACAGTGCCCAGGTATCCGGCTGAGTGTCGAATTGCCTGACTGATTGAGTGTCGAATTGACTGACTGACTGACTGACTGACTGACTGACTGACTGACTGACTGACTGACTGACTGACTGACTGACAGAATGTCCAATTGCCTCTCTGACTGTCAAGTTGGTTGATTGACTGAGTATTTAATTGACTGACTAACTGAGTGTCCAATTGGCTTACTGAATTCACTAATGATTTAATTGTCTGCCTTCCAGCTTGAGTGACTGTGTGTCATACTGACTAACTTTCTGTCCTATTGCTTCACTGCCTGACTAAAAGATTGAGTGTTTGCATTTCTGTTTGAGTAACATGAATGAATGACGAACTGACTCTGCCTTATTGCTCGACAGCCTTAATACTTGACTGACTGTCTGAAGCAGATGTGTATCTATCTGGAGGATATTGTTTCTTTCTGGTATTGAAGGTCGTGAGTCAATTCATGAGGTCAGCCATCCTGAGTGGAGCTCTCTTTCGTTCTTAATTCTAGGTACCTAAGTGCAAAGACAAGAATGTACGGAACAACGAGTAATTTACTATATGTCAAATCACTTTATGCGACTCATATTTCTCATCTTTCATCTTGCAGGCTTCATAAATTAAAACAAGAGATATATCAACATTTTAAAAGGGCACAAATAACCATAGTAGCTGACGCGCCCTTTTTAAACCCCACTGTCTGTCTGTCTGTCTGTATGTCTGTCTGTCTGTATGTCTGTCTGTCTACAATTTAGCAGCAAACTCCATTAAAAATAATGAATTGCAAGCGAACTATTCCTTAAAGTTACTCGTAGACTGCAGATCAGTAAAATACGAGAGATCCCTGCCAAGTCTCTGAAGTATAATAGTTCTTTTGCCAATTTTTGTATAGATTATTCGTATATCAGAAACGTTGCAGATAAGTTCTCATGACTCTTCTATTTTCTAATAATGCGATCGGAATCATTACCTCCGTTCCGATATCTTCTATTTCTGCTATTTGCAATTCTGTTTTAATCGGATTATCGAGAAGACATTAGGGGAAAAGAATCGCAAAGTGAGTAACAATAGGAAAGTCGGATGAAATATGAAGCCCTAAAAACTACTGGGTTAAAGACTGATAGAGGAAGTTTAAGAGAGGGGATTGGAGAATAATTTATCTTGGTCTGGCAGGTGCTGCGGTTTTTAATTGAATTTCTTTCCGCAAAATTCTACATTCACTGAAGGCGTAATGAAAATCTCCATATAAAAATGAATCAAGTGATATTTTCCAGTTTTGTGGTTGGAAAAGTTAGACTGCACAATGCATACATTCTGTAGCAAATTGTGAATATTATAATGGCATTAAACATTAATGTATTAGTGTAAAGACTTGGTTTATTATTATTATTATTATTATTATTATTATTATTATTATTATGTATTTATATATTTATTTATTTAATTAATTATTCAGAAGATAAGGTACAAACACTAGCATTACGGCCATCTGAGTGAACTTTAACACAAACGCGTGGGTAGGCGCTTTCTCATCCACACCAACTGACCATGCTAACGTTCGCTGTATATCCAGGTTCATGCAGACGATACACGTCTCTAATCCAGGCCTATACTTATTTAAACTGGCGTTCTGTGAAATGTTACGAACATGATAATAGAATAGAAAGTGGTCGGAATGTTGTTCATAGTGTACTTATCCACAGTGGGCTAGAATGACCTCATTTGCGGTCAAAATTAAAAACATAATTTTTTTTCATTTTTTTTTTTTTTTTTTTTTTTTTTTTTTTTTTTTTTTTTTTTACTTAGAATGTTGAAATTTGTAGTGTTGGTCACTTTTAAGACATCATTGGCCACATTTCCGAAATTTCCAAGGGTCTGTTGTAAACGTGTGTCAAATTGGGAGTCTGATAATTTTTTTCCTCGCATTCAACTATCTGTCTCACTTGTATACTTTATTCCGTGATTCTAAAGCACCCTCTGCCAAATAGTCAAGTGGCAAAACACTGTTAACAGGGATGTGTTTTCTATATACGAACACTTTATGCACTGACACTGGCATTGGAATCTATTCATATAGTTTCTTGTACACTTCACCAGTTTCAGTCCAGTATTTTTCAAATAAGTGAGGATCGAGATTGTATTGACAATGCCAGATCTATTATAATAACTCTAAAGCCTTGGTTTCTCTGAATTGACGCATGCGACGTGCGAGGCCCGCCTCGTACAAATCCGGACTACACGAGAGGTACTGAGTGGTTTCTATAACTGCGAGATGCGAGGTCTGCGCACCTCGCAGGCATAGAAACCAGTCACTATCTCTCGTGTATTCCGGATTTGTGCGAGGCGAGCCTCGCCTCGCACGTCACATGCGTCGGTTCAGAAAAACCATGGCTTAAGCCTTTCAATAAATTCTATATCAACGTCTGTAATTTCCGAAAATAATGTTGGTTAACCAAATACACTTTGGGCCGTATTTCCATCCTTAGTTGAGCCGCTCCCATTTGGCTTGGGCTTGATAACATATAGCTAAGCGCATAAATTCCTCTACTTTGCCAAGTTTTTATTTCAATTCGATATGGAATATGTATATGTAAACATTCTAAACCAGAAATGAAAGGCATTGATTCCATGTTTTAGTGTTTCATGTTCAGACACAAGTGCTCTTCAAACTAAAGTTTTTGTATTTTTAAATTGCAGGGTTTGTTTCACAAATCCAGCATGTTTGGTTAGATCTTGTGTTTGTTAGAATGTTTAATACTTCCCGATCAATTAAGATCATATTATAGCTGACGACATTTTACAAATGCCTTATTTCCATTCCTTAGTTTTATTTGAACTTTTTATCTCGTCCAATTTTTTGTCAGTATTAGCATTATAGGGCATGCTGTTTCGTTTCTTTTATATATTTTAATTCGAGAGAGTGACAAAATCTTACTGAGAGATTGGGTTGTTCCAAATAATATTAAATGATGAATTAATTATTCGTAATGAAACTGTAGTTATTGCAAACAACTTTGGCTCAAATTCGTGGATGTGAGAATTTATATTTGTGTAGGCATAATGCTTAGTCTGAACTGCCATCAAATCCATAGCTACAGATTAGTACCAAATTGCAAAATTCGCTATCATTTGTTAACACATCTCGCATTAGTACTGAAATGAAACTAATAAGAATTCAGCACTGTGTTCTAGCAAGAGATTAAAGAGAATTTAAGCTCATGCAGGCCTAAAGATTTGCATAAGAGTTTTGATTTCTAAGTGCTTTGATAAAGACGGAAAATATTGGCGTTTTGACTTTTATACCTAATTTGATATTGATATATTAACGTTTCCTTAAATTATTATCTATTAAATATGCCAACGCCTCATCACCACTTTAAGGTACAGGTGATGGATTATAGAAATCAAATATATTATTCTAAATTTAGTTGGCATAGTGGAGGTTTTATTCGCTTCCTGTAACACCACAATAATATCTAATTGTCCTATTGAACTGGCAGCCACGCTTGCAGCTTTAACCCGGGCTGTTGTTGGATGAAGATAATTTTGATTCTATTTTACACTTCGATCTTTCTCATTTTCCTTCGAAAGAAAGAGCAGGGCGACGTGATTCATGTATTGAACTCTTTGTAGAAGCAGAATATGTCCTGGATTATACATCTTGATTACACAACTTTTAACTCTGTATCTTCAGAAGATGACCCAAAATAGGTCGAAACATGTTAACAAGGTACGTTAAAATTTAACACAAGAAAGTTCTTATCATACATATTCCGAAGAATATTTACATTTAAGGAATTCAGAATCCTTCGAAAGCCAACAAGAGTTCTTAGACAAAAATTTTCTAACTTCCTGTAGACTTGTAAAAAAAATGTAAAAAAATTGTACAAAATTGTAAAAATTGTAGAAAATTACTAAATTGTAAAACTATAAAAATTTGTAAAAATTGTAATTGTAATATTGTAAAATGTTGACATGTTCCACATCTTAAAGCTTCATTGCTCATGTAAGATCTATGGAATAAAATAAATGAATGAATGAATGAATCTTGTTATGTCAAATATCTTTAATTTTTAATTTCTAATCATATACATAATCATCTGGAAGATTGTCTTCATCACTGAAGATCAATATTTGATACAGAGCAGCAGTTTTTTCGTTTAATTATACGACTTCGTCATTTATCAAATAGTACAAACCGATTATTTAGTCCTCACAGCTCGACGACGCGAGAGAAGAGAAGTAATAGGAGTAGTGGGGAGAGTTCCGGAATAGAGACGAGCGAACGGTCAGTAAAGGAAATGCATTACAGCTTAACTGTACTAGAAACATACCACTGTACCATACGCATGACATCCGATCACTCTGAAGGCAAGCGACTGACTAACCCAAACACCCCTTGGCGTAACTAAATGAATTCGCCTGACCCAGGCTCACATTGCCGGCGACTGTCAGGACTAAATAATCGTACTACTTTCCTTTTCACGCGATACTTCTCTGAAAGATTGTAAATAATTCTTAGGAGTGCAGGGGTTTACAAAACAAAAGCATTCGATCACGATCACTGGTAAACAAAAATCAATTACCTTCGAGTACGAGTCAGCATATCGCAGCACTTTAACTTTAAGCCTGTTGGAACTTGAAACATAAAGTGTATTCATCAAGAAAAATTTGAAGTCGTAACTAATAAGCTGTAATATACGTATAACAAGATATACCTGACATAATGAATGAAAACGTAAAAACGTAGGAGCATACATTAGTGAATGGTTGGCTATACATGGTCTAATATTTGGTAGGCCTATATGACTTGGACACAACATACACAATGAGATAAAGAATTAACAATTTTAGAGAGCACACATTTTCTGACTAGGCTTGATCAGAAGTGCCAACTTACGAGAAGGAGTACACTAAAACGCTAATGCCAATCTCCATAAATTTACGCTTATAAGATGTGCTGTAATATAGTTTAATAAAATTTAAGACATGCATATTATTATACGAGTACAGTAAGTTAAGGCGCTTGCCTGCCGGTCTGAAGTTGCGCTCGGGCGCGGGTTCGATCCCCGCTTGGGCTCATTACCTGGTTGGGTTTTTCCAAGGTTTTTCCCAACCGTAAGGTGAATGTCAGATAATAAATGGCGAATCCTCGGCCTCATCTCACAAATAGCATCTCGCTATCACCAATCTCATCGACGCTAAATAACTTAGTAGTTGATACAGCGTCGTTAAATAACCAACTAAAAAAAGGTAAGTCATTCAGTGGCAACTTGGCAACCGAGGTTCCCTTGTTTATTTTTTGCTAAATTCGATACATATTATCTACATTATAAAGTTGTAAACATGTTACGTAGTAGATAAGGTTAGTGAAGTGTCTTTTGCAGACCTTGTATGAAAGCTGATGCTTGTTATTCTGAAAAAAAAAGTTCTATTATTTTGTATTGCTGGTTAGATTAGATAGAGGAATCAATAGTGTGATAATTATGACTGCAAAAATGCGAAGTGAAAAGTTATGATCGTGCATAATACAATTTCTCTGTGCCTAGTATCTTTTGTTTTGTGCCGTATATTATCTGAAAGTTTTAGGTTTTATTTCATATTTGTTTTTGGTTACGAATTGTAATAAATTCTTGTTAATTTTCTTTTGTTTCTTTTATTATAACACGAGACACAATTGCTTTCCGATACGATAATTTGGGTGTGCCAAGGATGAAAAAAATGAGTGGATGTGTTGCTAGTGGAGGAAGGCCAGCATGTGGGCAGAGGCGGCAGTTTTGCGTTAGATGAGGTTAATTTTTCAAAACAAATGTCACGTGGGGCTAATATTGGCTCGGACGGTAGGTCGAGGGAAATGTTACATCGAGATAACGTGAGGCGTGCCCAGTAGCGCCTCTAGTGGCTGAATTTTGGTTTTGTCTCCTGCAGGGGAGAATACATTATTTATTAACGAATTAAAGTGGACACTATCAAATCTACTTAAATTAATTCATATTTCTCTCTCTCTCCCAGATTTGAGGCTGTGGTACTTGATATCTTTTTCTTTAATACGTAATGAAATCTAAACCTAATGGGTGAAGTATTGGCTTTCCTCGTCGGTAACCCGAGTTTATATTCCGAAAAGTTCAGGTGGACTTTGTGATGAATAAAGACGATTTTGAGATCGATTTTCTGAGGTAATTCCCATTTTTCCTACACTAAGGCTTATATTTAAATCTTACTTTTATTAACCTTATCAACCAAGCAGAAATCAATGGAAACTGTTGCACACTTCATCTTTCAACGTGTTTAATTCCCTGGAATTCTTACTGTGAACATTTCGTAAGGAAACTACCATTAGGATCTCTGCATGTGGAATTGACAGCTAAGTCTTTTTTTTCCCAGTAGGTTATTTGACGATGCTATATCAACTACTAGGTTATTTAGCGTTGATGGGTTGGTGATAGTGAGATTGTATTTGGCGAGATAAAGCCGAGGATTTGCCGTAGATCACCTGACATTCGCCTTGCGGTTGGGAAAACCTCGGAAAAACACCAACCAGGTAATCAGCTCAAGCGGGAATCGAACCCGCGCCTGAGCGCAACTCCTGATCGGCAAGCAAGCGTCTTAGCCGAATGAGCTGAGCCACGCCGGTGGCAACTAAATCTTCAATGTTAATATTACTTTAGTGAAAACTGTAACAGAACTACCCGTTGAGAAATTGCGTGATTCTCCGAACATGTCAATAGAGTGTAGAACCGGTACTCCAAATTGATAGTTTTAATTCGTTATTTTACGACGCTTTATCAACTTACTGTGGTAATCTAGTGCCTAAATGAGATGAAGGTGCTAATGCCAGCGAAATGAGTCTGAGGTTAAGGGTCCTAAGGTACCTAGCATTTATTCTTAATGGGTTGAGGAAAACCCCCGGAAAAACCTCAACCCAGTAACTTGTGCCAATCAGGATTTGAACCCGGGCCCGCTCGTTTCACGATCAGACATGCTAACCGCTACTCCACACCAAAATGCTAGTTTATCAGGTTAGTGATAAGGTTAGTAAATGAAACCTCTGTTGATGGATTTTTTACCAAGAGCTATTCTCGATGACTGATAACGAATCCAACAGATATGTTGTATTTCCTTTGTTATACAGGGACATCATCTTATTTTTACTTCAATTTTTATTGTACCTCAGTTTTTTAATGTACTTCACTCCCACCCCTTCTACTAAGGAAGTTCAATCGCCCTCCACACAGATCCAAGACCGCACAAACAGTCATAGTAGCCTTACGGTCATAGTAAACAGTACGTTCCAAAAATATGTTCACATTTTCTAGTGACGAAAAACCTTTCAATATTGAATCATTTTCGCACAGCTACTGTCGTCCGTTTGCCTACGTCGCATCCCGGTTTCCCCCACCTGCTTCTATTCGTCTCTCTTTAAAAGCTAATGGCTGGGCTGTCTTAGCTCTTTTCTGAAAACATTAATTTCTGTTATGAATTGGACTCTATGTAATATTACATGACTGTTTAAATTAACTTAAATAAAAGGACCTCGTTAAGTAATTAACTGTCACGTGATTTCCTCCCTTTCTACGACCTTGCGACATAAACACTTGGACGGACAGTAGATAGCATGTCTAAGTAATTTTATCTTTTCGGATCGAGCAGAAGTGAAGAATGAATGCACAGTACGTAAGGTACTCTTTTATAGAGTAGGTACAGAATTATTTCAACATGAGTTACTGATACGAGGTACGAAACTGGTAATTGGAATTAGGTACAATAGCCTATAGTGCGATAATATGCGCATTAGAACTGAAGCCTGTATCGAAATGAACGGCTACCATTTAAAAAAATGTGTTTAAATATCCATATTATGATTATTTTACAATTTAACTTCATTCTCTATATTGTACGCTAACGTGCTGTAGACAGTATAATATACACTGCATAATGAATACGTCCGCATGGATAGCTCAGTTCGTGAGTAAAAACAGTGATTGTTAATACTGTACTGTATTTTGATTAAACAAAAACCTAATGAAAATTATCAAACTCAAAATCGTAATATTTCCTAGTTTATGTAAATGGATGAACTACTTTTCTTCCCTCCTATACCCAATAGTGATTTGTTTGTATATTACGCCAGTATCATCGAACTCCACTCGTAGAAGGTGGTAGCAAACGGTGTTTGCGGTTGTCAGTCGTTGATCCAAAGGTATAGCGAGGTTAATATTAAAAATGTTAGTAAAAATAAAATGATGTCCCTGTAGATGAAACTGAAACTTAGCTTCACATGTTTAATTTGTCACTTTTTGTAGCATAGTTTGAATCCCCAATGATTTCGCACTAATTTTATACAGTCTGTTGTGTGAAAAATCTATGTTCTTTCCATTAAGTATGTGAGTGTCCGTTGAAAACAAAGAAAAATCTACTGGGTTTATGCAGTTATTCCGAACAGGTGTAAGAGCGCACAACCGTAGGTAACCTAGGATTAATCTTCTCGTGATGGGTGTTAGGCCTACATTTTGTGCTTATTCCCTGGAGCACGGAAGCTAGGCTCAAGCTCAACAGATGGGGTTTAAAGACTAAACCTTCGTCGCAGTCTGTGGCGATTTTAATCATCCTAAGTCTAGCCGTCTGGGTCGTGAGGGTATCCAGGCAAGTTGTTAACCTCGGGGGAGTTGTGCCATCAAGACAATATGCAGATAGTTCCCATCATTGTCTCGACCGAGGATAATGTAGACAAGCCTCAGAGCACTAAACCTCGGCAAATGCACATGCAGACCGCCATGACTGCCAGGTTCTTATTTACAACGCTACTCAATGTACGTAGAACACCACACTACTAAAAGCTTTACAGTTCCTTTGACTAGCCATTGCTCTGATAGATAATGTTTCTCTCTAAAGATACCCAGAATGCGATACTTCTCAGATTCCGTGAGATTTCTAATGAACCAAACTGCTGTCAAACATGTTCTCTTTCGGTATTTATTTTTTCCTCCATTCCATTCTGAAGATAAAATATTCTTATCATTATTTCCTGTGGAATTTATATATTAAATCACTTTATTAAATTATACAGGGTGTAATAAGTATAAGATGCCATCCTTTTCACAGTCGTCGAGGACGGCCAACAGGATCAAAAAATGTCCATACAAATAAGTTTTTCCAGAAAAAAAAATATTTCTTTTCTTATTTTATTTGCGTTATACTGTTTATATCGTTAGTAGAATTACGAAAGCAATTACATCAGTAGTTATATCTATCTCGAATTAAATGATGATAATATACATTGGCTACGTCATAGTACTCGTGTAATATTCAATTAGGTAGGCGAGACCTCATATACAGGGTGTTTAAAAATACGGGGCATAATTTCAGGTATGTCTTTCCCACATGTAGACAATCAAAATAGTTCATTACAACATGTGTCCGGAAATGCTTTATTTCCGAGTTATGGCCTTCACAACATTGAAATTCACCGGAACCATACCTCATGTTTTAGAAGACACTCCACTGATCAATCGTCAACACATTCACTTCTTGCATGATGGCGCTCCTGCACACTTCAGTCGTACAGCTCGCCGGTACTTGGATCGAAGGTTTCCTGATCGATGGATAGGTAGAGGTGGCCCAATTGCTTGCCTCCACGCTCACCTGATCTGAACCCTCTCGATTTCTACTTGTGGGGCCATTTAAAATCGTTGGATTATTCGTCTCCGGTGCCTGATTTGGAATCCCTTCGGAATCGAATTGTGGCATGTTCTGAGGACATACGCAATACTCCTGGAGTTTGGGATCGTGTTCGCAGGTCAGTGAGACATCGATGTGAGGTCTGTATTCAAGCAGGAGGTGGACATTTTGAATAGCTTCTGTAATGACAACGACCTGCGGAAAGAAAAACGTTTCGGTGAATTTCAATATTGTGAAGGCCATAACTCGGAAATGAAGCATTTCCGGACACATGTTGTAATGAACTATTTTGATTGTCTACATGTGGGAAATACATACCTGAAATTATGCCCCGTATTTTTGAAACACCCTGTATAATGAATATGTGATGTATTAACTGTTAGCAGTTGTCACAAACTCAGGTTGAATATGGCTATAAAGTCATTTAAATATGCGCTCCTGCATGTAAGACTTGCATTTTCTAAAGTGCAGATAGTAAGGCCGTAAAACATTACAACGAGAGGAGTTCGGCCGGCACCGTGGATTGTGTCCCGGCATAGCTCAGTTGGAAAGAGCACTCAGCGCGCAGTCCGGGGTTCGATTCCCGTTGCCGGAACGAATTTTTCTCGAATTAAATGATGATAGTTAATATTAGTTTAAATAAATATTTGTGTGTTCTATTACGTTTTCGTAAAATTAAATAAAAATGCATGCTTAAATTTGTTACTATTCTGGCGTGAGATACGTGGCAACGTGTTCAGCAGGCAGTACTGTGCACAGACGTAAGTACGAGTCAGCTGAGTTCAAGCTCCCTGTCCATAGGTATACTACCGAGGGGATGACAGTTCAGTACAGGGTATTCGATAAACAACTTATAATCTCATTTACAGTTTAGGAATATCATATGTTATTATTTTATGGAGAAAGTCGTTCGTAATTCAAGTGAGACAAGAAGGATTTCCGTAAACGTTTTCCTCAAAGAAGGTTACCTAATCAGTGAACTTTCGTAGCAGTTTCTCAACGATTTTTAGAAACTAAGAGTCTCTTACCCCGTTCCGAAAATCGCACAACCAGACATTTTTTTTTTTAATGTTACTGCTTTACGGAAGCAGGAGAGATTAAAATTTTGCATTAGAAAAAAGTTCGTGTAATTTTGTGCATAAAACCATTATTGTTTATTTTTTAGACATACAAAAATGGAGCAACATTGTTACATAAAATGTAAATTTACCATAATGTTCTATTAATGAGATTGAAAGTTAGTATTTGCTGCTCGTTTTAGGTAAAGAACAGTATTATCATGGTCCGCTCCTGCATTAGAACAGAGCGTCTGTACCCGCTTGAGCTGTACTGTGTACTTAGCTATAAACACATTCCTCCCTATCCAGCAACGTTTCAAAACGTCTAATATTGTAAACTTGAATAATTAGTTAAATATTACAATTAGAAAAAAATTGTAAGGATATTTTTTCTTCCTTATGACATAAATAATCATCAGTTAAAATAACGGCACTTATATATCTTACATCCTGTATATGTAGGCCTATTTATAAACATATTACCTACAATCCATTTATAAACATATTGTCTATTATTCCAATTATAATAGGTAGATACTTAAGTACGTAGCGTTTTTCTTCATCACAACACCCCGTACAAAATTTAGTATCCATCCACAGAAGGTGATGTTATGCATCTGGCGAGATAAAGAAGGCGTTGTGTACTGCTAATGAAAACTTCCCAGGAAAGTAACATTACTGCTGACATTTATTCCCAACAAACTTAGACGCCTTTCGATCGCAATTGAAGAAAACAACCGGGAAGACTGCTAAACATTTTATCAAACTCATAAAATACGTACATTAATATTATTAGTTTACTAGTGAGGGGATTTTATATGATGTCAAGTCGGGATGACCATGCGTGGTTGCATTGTGTTTATATTATTTGAAGCCATCTTTAAGAAACGTTTTAAGGTTAAATCTGACAGGCATAGACTACTAATAGGGGGTATTTGTCCTCTAATGGTTTTTATTATATTCTATCTGTTGTCAAAGGACAAATATGTAACAATATGACAAATTTTAAACCTGATTTGCTTTTACAGTTAACAATTACGAGAGAGAATGAAATAGGTTTTGATATACTGTGTTTAATGGCAGACAACAGAGTAAGTAGGGCTAAATCGTACTGGTAATAATTATATACAAATTTAATGTTTAGGAGTTGGGGTTATAAACCCTTTGCAACCAAAAGGTTGTCATTGTTTCTATTTTTTGACTGAGTACATATTTCATTAAAGAGTCCATCACTTATTGTGTACTCAAATCACTGGTTTGGATACTTTTGTTTAAAAATTTCAAATAGATCTAAGCTACATTTCATGCACGTATTTTCTGAATTAGAATTGATTAATAAGTAATGCTTGGAAATAAATTTAAGTCAACAAAGGATGCTAACAAACAAGACCGGGGTGGACGAAGCAGTGGACTGACGTCAATATGCTTCCTTATATTCTACTGTTAATAGTACAATCTAGTGACGGTGGAAAATGAAGTAGGATAAATACCTCACAAGTTTTCATGTACCTCGGCGACGTTGCAGAGTTGCTCTCGGACGCAGGTTCGATTCCTGTCTGGACTGATTATCTCTTGTTGAGTTTTTCCGAGGTTTTCCCCAACCGTAAGGCGAATGTCAGGTAATATATGGCGAAACCTCGGCATCATATCGCCAAATGCCATCTCGCTATCACCAATCCCATCGACGCTAAATAATATAGTAATTGATACACCGTCGTTAAATAACCAACTAAAAAATAAAGTGTATGGGCTTTGCAGATATGACGTTGTTAGCAGAAGAGGGGATGATACTAAGGTATATGCTACTGGAGCGGTATGACAGCTGTGAACAATATGAGGTGAGGATAAATTGAAACGGGACGAAGACCATGGTTATCGGAAGAAAAATAAAGAATGTAAACGTCCGAATTCGAAATGAGGCAGTGGAACAAGTCGACAGCTTCAATTACTCGGATTGTAATGTACAGTACGATCATTTAGTCCTGGCAGTCGCCGGAGATGTGCGCCTGGGTCAGGCGAGTCCGTTTAGTTACGCCAAGGGGTATTTGGGGTAGTCACTCGCTTGCCTTCGGAGCGATCGGATGTCACGCATGCGGTATAGCAGTATGTTTCCAGTACAATTAAGCTGTGCTGCATTTCTTTATCGACCGTTCGCCCTTATCTCTACTCCAGGGCATTCCCCACTACTCCTAATTGGTCTGTAAGCAGTAACATTAGCTGCTGGCATTAAGTCAGAAGGAGATTAGCAATGGCAAAAGAATCTTTTAATAGCAATAAGAGTATCTTCTGCTAACCACTGGGAAAAGATCAAAGGAAAAGACTAGTGAAGTGCTTTGTGTGGAGTATGGCATTGTAGGGGGAAGAAACATGAATGTTACGACGAAGTGAAGAGAAATGACTAGAAACATTTGAAATGTGAATAGGAGAAGACTGGAGCGTGTGAAATGGACAAATAGAATATGAAATAAAACTGTGCTAGAAATATTGAGTGAAGAAAGATTAGTACTGAAATTGATCAAGAAGAGAAAAGGAAATTGGTTGGGTCACTGGGTAAGAATAAATTACCTACTGAAAGATACACTGGAAGGAATGTTGAACGGGGGAAAAGTTCGGTGTAGAATAAGATATTAGATAACAGACAACATAAAAATACATGGATTGTATGCGGAGATTAAGAGAAAGGCGAAAAATAGGAAAGGTTGGAGAATTCAGATTTGCAATGAAAGACCTGCCTTTGGGGAGAAAACTTTAATTGAATTGATTATTTGTTAAATAATTTCGCCTTCCCCTGCAATTCTGCCTTTTATTAAATTAGGTCCTTCAATATTAAATATTTGCTTCGGATCAATAAAATATTATATGCTCTTGTTTTCATGCGGTTGACAGTTTTGATTGTACAGTACTTCGTTCTCTGTGCCAGGTTTGAAAACCCGTTTTAGACGTTATCTTTTATTCAGGTAAATAAATGCTGTAACAGTATTTTTCAATACAACACACCATTATTTTCAAAAGAGACCTGCACTTGTTAGAACAAACAATCAGTTTTTTATGTAGATAGCAAACAATGTGAACTTTTATATTTATTTTAGCGTAAAACGTTCTATAAAAGCAAGCAAACGTCAAGAATGTATGTAAATAAAAACAAATCCCAGGGGAAAACAAGTGTTGTGATTTTCTTTCTCACCTTATAGCTTATATGAACAAGCTCCATCTTTTATACCAAAAACTAAAGAGATTTCGTTTGCATGCGAATATAAATTTCTTATTAATTTCTGAATAAACGTAAGCAAAATTCATTTTATACGAGTAAATTTATTTTGTATTGTATATACAGTGTGTATCTAAATTTTGTGAACAGAAAATTGAAAATTCAATCCAGAGTTTTGGTGTGTGAATAATCAATTTAATGTTCTCCGGAAGCCATACGAATGGGCTCGAACCCTGTTTGCAAAATGGACGATTTTCCTTTCAATGTGATGATAACCTCCGTTGTGTTAGATGAACACCGACTTCATGTTGATTTCATGTCACTGGATTTAGATTCGTCTGGATTAACTCTCTTTAAAAAACTGCTGAGATGGCAATAGTGCAAAGTATTTACTTGTTTTTAATATAAGTTAAGGTAAAGTTATCGATAGTAATAGTTTTTGTTTAAGAGTCTTATAAGACGTGTTCAGCAATCTCAGAAAAATCTCTTTCACCGTCTCTGCAGCTCATCTCTGGAACTCTCTACCACATGTCAGAGACCGTCGGACATTGTCTAGTTTCAAAAATAAATTAAAATTGCACTTTTTCAATTCAGATTCCTTTCAGTTATAAGCAGACATCGGATTCTAGGGCAAATGCCTATTTTGTTTCTTTAGGAGAAAAGTAAAGATAATTATTAATATTTGTGTTTCATGGAGATTAAAAGGTATTCAAAGAGTTTTATAGTGCCCTAAAATGCCCTAAAACGGTTATTAGAGCCTAATTTGTTAATATTCGCCTAAAAATGCCTAACTCACTGTAAAGTTTCGCATTTTACTCTTACTTTTTATAATTTATACATGCATTCACTGCGAAATTTAAGGCATTTAAAAAGTGGAAAGTTTGCTTCACACCGGCCATGAAACCGTTGATAAAGGAAACAAAATGTTTTGAATCTCACGACACTCGCAGTAGATTTCACCGAATTTAACATGTTTGGAGGCATAAATGCCGACAAAGAACCAACCTTAGTTTTGAAGCAGGCAACAATCACAACATGTGCTGCTACCGATTCAGAGATATACTATACTATAAAAATGACTGTTTTCGGTCTGAAACCGATTAGCTGTACTGCCCTTCAGAGTGTCATAAAATCACAATTTTTGGAGAAAGAGTGTTTTTGAAATATTTATGAAAAGTCGTAAAACTGCGAATTAGTAGGGTAAACCGTTACAAAATATTTAAAAGAATGGCCCTCCTAGTGTCAACACTACCAGGAAATGCAACAATAAGTGGAACTTTGTATTTTTGTCCAATTGAATCTCAATAACAACGGTTCATTTGAATGCTCGTTAACAGTTGCTCTTTCCCTCACCTTATTTGTGTTGAGAAGTTTTGAGCGGTAGGACGTTTTCCTGTGAAGTTTAACGCGATAATGCCGAAAAATATAAGTGCAAAATCTACATTGATCCGGCAATGGCTAACAGAATATTCAGAATTCACTTATGATGGAAAAATAATATTCTGCAAGATTTGTAGCAAACAGGTATGTAACAATAGTTGAAATATATAAATTCTATTAATTTTAATGAGTAGGCCTATAATATTTATACATTGACTGAGCTATCCTGAGGTATAATTCTTTTTAAGACCACTACACTTTAACCTTTTAAATTCCGATAGTTAAAGTATTTGCAGGTCATTAAAATTTTGATTGTTCGAACCCACTAACTTTGTGATAGAAATACGGCAATACAACAATTAGGATTTTATTTTAATTCAGTTTACTTTACATTTTTAGATTTCGCAAGAAAAGAAGTGCCACCTAAAGCAGCATGTGCAAGGAGCGGCTCATAAGGCTAAAGCTCAGCAGAAAAATCAACTGCAACAAACTTTACTAACACAGCCTACTTCATCCAATCTCAGCAGCAATTTCTATGCTGATTTAACCAGAGCATTTGTTGCTGCTAACATTCCCTGGAATGCAATTGAAAATCCGGTTTTAAGACAGTTTTTACAAAAATACTGCAAACAAAATATCCCATCTGAGTCGACCCTAAGAAAAAATTACTTAGACAGAATATGCAATGAAACTTTAGCTTCCATTCGGGAGGATATAGGTGATTCTTACATATGGGTCTCTGTGGATGAAACCTCAGATCCTGTGAATAGGTATATAGCAAATATGGTAGTAGGAAAACTTAGTCCTGATGGACCTTCGATTCCACACCTCGTATGTGTTAAGGAACTTTCGAAAGTGAATAGCCAAGCCATTGCTTATTTTGTAAATAAAGGCCTACAGTCTTTATACTCAGGTAATATAGACGATTCTAAAGTTCTGTTGTTTTGTACTGATGCTGCCTCATACATGGTTGCTGCAGCTCCACTTCTTAAAACATTTTATCCTAACCTCACGCATGTAACCTGTCTAGCACATGGCCTTCACAGGGTTTCTGAAACAATCCGGAATGAATTTCCTCTTGTCAATTCGTTTATTTCTAACACAAAAAAATGTTTTTGTAAAGCCCCATCCAGGATTTCAATATTCAGAGAGAACTTTCCAGATATCCCACTCCCACCTCAGCCGGTTGTTACACGATGGGGAACCTGGATTCAGTCAGTGGTGTATTATTCTAAGTATTTTAAAGAAGTGGTCACAGTTATTGATAAATTACCTGAAACTGATAGTGCAGCGTGTGTGAAAGCAGTGAAAGATTGTCTGAATGACTCACGAGTGAAAAACGATATTGCCTACATAACATCAAACTTTTCTTTCATACCTGCAAGTATTGAACAATTAGAACGTGAAAAACAATCTCTTTGTAGCCAAATAGCAATAGTAAAGGAAGCTCAAGTGAACATACATTCTGCTTTGGGCGAAACTGGGAAAAAAGTTAAAAATAAGTGGGACAACGTATTAAATAAGAATGTAGGATTTTCATTGTTGGAAAAAGTATCAAGAGTGATATCGGGGGAAAGTGTAAATGTTCCAGTAAGTATTGATGTTTCTATTGTACCTAATTTAAAATTTGCGCCTCTCACATCAGTTTCGGTTGAAAGAAGTTTTTCTGCTTTCAAAATGATTCTCAGTGACAAAAGGCAAAGGTTAACTGTGGAGAATTTAGAAAAAATTCTGGTGGTGTACTGTGCATAATTATAATAAAGTCTGAGCATGGAACTGAATTTCAATAACTTAAAATGAGTAATCTTGATATCAATAATCATTATTTCACTAGTTTCAATATATTAAATTTGTGCAGCTCTGTTTATAAATATAATATAGTATTCTTTTTTAATGTTTAAACATACTTTTTTGTGCGTATTTTAGTATATAACTAAAACTTTCAGTGAAAGAAATAAGTATGATACCTTGATGTGCCTAAAATGCCTATTTTCATTAAAATAGAGCCTAATTTTACAAATTTTGAGCTTATTTTAGGCGCCTAAAACTGCAATTTTTAGTGCCTAAAAATCCGATGTCTAGTTATAAGCCCTTTTCTCTGTGATAGTTTTGTAAAAATATAGGATATATATTTCTTTCCTTCCTTTCCCCGTTTTGTTCTCTTTATCAGCCGATGAATTTATTATCATAGCCTTTTTATTGTGAATTTTATTTAATATTCGTATTTCTTTTCTTTTTTATATTATGGTGTTATTTTCATGTTGTTTAGTGTCGATTTTATTATGCTATTATTATTTTTTTTGTAATATGTTAATATTCTGTTCTTTAACTTTTTGTTAAATTTTAATTGCTTGTATACTTTGTGACCTGGTAGAGTGTAAGAGGAGGCCCTATGGCGTTAAATCTGCGAGTATAAATAAAAATTATTATTATTATTATTATTATTATTATTATTATTATTATTATTATTATTATTATTATTATTATTATTATTAAACAGGACTAGGTAGTGATGCCTGTACGATAAAAGCATTTCAGAACAAAAGTTTAGTCCAATATTTCTAGGCTTTTAGTGCTTAGAGTGGAATAAAAATTACCATACAATACAATACACAATTTATACAATAAATCATTCTGAATTCAGTGGTATAAAAGATAACTAGTTAGTTTCTTATCCCGATGTAAAAAGGTACTAACTGATAACCTGTCTTTCAAATTTGTTAATATATCTCAAAATTTAAATGCAGATTATTTGCTACAATCTTGACTCATACACCGGGTATTTTTAAAGTTATAAATTAATGCATATTCTAAACCAATATTTAGTTAAATATTTCACCCTTAGTGAAACGGGAAAAAATAATACTTTGATTAAAAATTTTTGTCATTTTTTCAGTGCATATATTTTTCTCTTAAGTTATGTGTGTGATATTCATAAACCTGTAGGTCTGCCTTGTAGAACACTAGCTGCAGAAAACACTCTAAAATTTTCATGTAAATAGATTAAGTAGTTTGAGAGAAAAATGCATTTAAGTTTGAAAAATTTTTAGTTACGGAAAACTGCTTTAAAAAGAAGAGGGTTTATAAATTACGTGCTCCGCCATATATAAAGAGACTATTTAAAGGGATTATCTGCAGAGATACCCCCACAATATATATTGTTTTAAATAAAAAGCAAGTTTTGTACTTTTTTAAAGCACAGAATAGAAACTTGGGTTTCTCACCCTAAATCACTACTCAGTTCCCTTAAGTCTTATCAAATATGTACCACTGATCCGTGATCAATTTAACTGGCCTTATAAGGTAGTCAGAAAGTACGCAGAATTTCCGTGAACACATTTAATGAAGCGAGCATCTTCTTTTTCTTTTCAAAGTTGGATCATTTCTATCCCCTTTCAAGGCTAATTGAAGAGGTGGATTCCAAACTGGTCTAAGTCCAAATGACAAGTTATGAGAAAAATGATAAAAACTGATAAAATAAATTTGGCGCCCTTAGATCTGTGTGAAAAACTTATGCATATACTAAGTCAAGAAGTATGAGAGTCTATTAAATAAACGTAGGCTTATAAGGAATATATTAAAATTTGAATAAAGAATTCACCTCTTCAATTGTTTTTTTTCTTGATCATCTCAGGTCACATTTTTTCACGTGGTTATAAAAGTGTGCTTGTCGCGGTAATCTAAGGACATTATTTCTAAATAATGTTAGCACTTTCTTGTTATTGTTGTTTCATTTAAATCTAACTATTGTTATTTTATTTAAATCTAACCAAACAAATTTGTTCAAAATTATTACCACAAAGGTGAGTCACAATACTGTTTTACCTTTATCCTTGGTAACACTACATATATATATATATATATATATATATATATATATATATATATATATATTAATTTGATAGTTTTTCCTCTTGAAAGAAATCTAAAAAAAATAAATAAATGAAAGCGTTCTATTCTCAGACTTTAATAATGTAGTCTATTATTTTTAAACTATTTTAGTCTTGGCATAGAAATACGGTAACTCAGTCTGAGAGCGGACTCATTGGTAATCAAATCTGATCCTCAATCTAAAAATGAAATGAAATTAAATATATATCAGCAAGAAAGATCAGTCTAAGAACCAAAAGATAAATGGAAAATAGGTTTCCATATTTCCATTTCTCGTCTTGTAGGTAGAACAGAAGTTTGGCGGTATCCAATGGTTTTGAGTAAAATTATTCTTTTCTTATAGCACATATTGAACTGAAATTTTAGCCACTTATTGCTAATAGATACTAAAACAACCCCTATAAAAATTATTAATATAGGCTATCTATAATATTATGGGCATAGGGCTTGTACCAATCTCCACAGCGTAATGCTTGGTTTTCCATAAATTTAAAGCACTCACAATTAGTAAATTTTGGCATTGTCCTTAATTGACTTCACCCTTGGAATTCTACTGACTGACTAGCATAAAACTTCCTACTGCAGGCAGAGGTACAAAGTAAGAACGCAGATATAAAGTGCGCACTTACCGAGCAACTCATAAGTGCAGCGATGCCAGATTTCTCTGTAGGTTCCGTTGCACTCTAAATGCGTTTTTAATCGGTTAATTTTGTACGTTGTTACACAAATGAAGCGTTTTTGAAGAAATGACAAAAGAATACTTTTTTTTTGCGTTTTCTTCCCATTCATATCTTACCACTCATACGTCTCAATATCCAATAGTTTTACTATAAATGGGTTTCCTACTTCAGACACAAATTATTATTTTTTCGGCTAAACCGTTATTCAAATGCCAAAATGACATTTTACTTTTCGGTTACTTACAACCTAAAGATTCTGTTCTTAAAATGAATGCAGCTATACCGTTATCACTCTGTTTAATTTTAATAATAGAGCAAAAATTAATTATAAACTAAACATACTCGCAGCAGCCGCCACGGTGATCTCGCGGCTAGCGTGCTGGACTTATACTCCTGTGGACCTGGATTCAATCACCCGTTGTACCCCCGATTTATAACTTGTTTTGGGCAAACCCGTGGTGCAGGAAAAACGGGTTTTCTCCGGGAAACTCCGGTTCCCTTGTGGCATCTCAACAAATCTCCATAATCAACTCGTCGCGCATCCTGGGTAACGACTCTCTCGGTAAATTAGTCTACATAACTGGCTTTATATGGGTGAATGACGTAAGTCAAGCATAGCTCGCGCAAGGAAAGATTACCGAAAAACAGTGGTTGCATTCCTATCTCTTTTGACGTGTGTATGTAGGCACGCCGAGGGAGCCGATGGAAGTACTGCCTCTTGAAGAAGATGAACAGATGAGGACATCGTCTGTGGAAATGAAGAGCGTAGCAAGAGAAATTTTCGAAGCGAATTAAACGCACAACATAGGGCCGTATTCATAGGCATTTTTAACGCGGGTTTCCGGTGGATGATCAGCGTTTTTCGTACTCATAAACCAGTGTTAGCGATAGGATATGATTTGAATTCTGTACAAGTAACAGATAGCCGGGGCTAGCTTAGTACGCTCGTAGCGCGTGCTGCGAAATGTCTATGAATAGCACCCATAATGTTTACGAATAAAATAATGATACTCTGTGAGGGGAACGCTCCATCACTACATAATAAAATAAACGCACTTTGAATAAAACACGTATTCACATGCAGTGGAACTGAAACTAAAACCGTAATGTATATAACTATCACAACACAAGACTGATTCTATGGATGTCGTCTCTCTCCCGACTGTACTCTTGAATCTCATTCAAGTTATCTCGTGATCTTTCCAGTCGCCCGTTCTTCCTTATCGAATTGTTTCGTTCGTATTCCTGTCGTCGGTAATTCCTGCCCGCCATTGGTTAAAAAAAATACTCGCAGCACAGCCTAGCAAAACATCTGATTTTTGGAACACGTAATACGTATTATAAAACAATACGTGTGATCACTTTTATAAGTGATCGATATTACATACAAGCAAAAAAATAAGAAATAAATAGTAACGAGACTGCTCTACCACGTGTTGTCAGCTTGACGTAAGACGAAAGCTTCAGAAAAAAATTAGACAAACGCAAAACAAGATCACATACTTAGTCTCCGTGGTGAAAGATTAGAATATTTCAATAATATTATTATTACAGCTGTTATTTCACAATCGTAGTTTTGACTGTACCTTATAAACATTTCAGAGCAGGATTGCGGGAAAGCTTCAATGCTAGAGTGCCATATATCCACTCGAGAGGCACTCATCCCTTCCAATTACTGAATACAATGGCTGCTGTTCAAATTGGAGATATAGCGTTTAAGTCCTTACTGAAATGTTGTATTGTATGGCATAATGGGTACCTCCACTGTGAATGGAGGAGGCATGAATAGAGACATAGACAGATAAATTGATGTATAATCTATTGGTTTCACCTACAAAGACGGCTTTGAATAGTTATCAAGATATAGGCTAAGGGTGGAGGAGAAGGGGTGGACCCAGAGACACAGTTGTACCCAAATGTTACTAGAACAAACCGCAATGCGGGCAGTATAGTCCCAAGGAAAATGTATTAACGTTTTCTTGTTTCTTTTGTAGTCGTAATTTTCTGGATGAGATTTTGAACTATCGTCGGCCAATTGAAGGGAAATGCAGTGTAATGAATAGATCCTAGTTTATGTTGTTGTGAGGGTTTCGTATTCGTTCCCAGAAGAGGTAACTAAGGGAAGGTTATTGACTTTAAATGTAGACAGGACTGATTGAGAGTTTGCTATTGGTGTCGGAAATTCAATTCGATTGAAGTAAGCTATTTCAATTCCAACCAATCACTGTGAGAGACAGGTCGCAGCACCAGCAGCTTCGTCAAGTACTTAAAATGTTCATTTTAAATGTTGTCTACAAATCTAGGGTATTTAGAAACGTATAAAAATTGTACTCTGACGCTTAGTTTAAGTATAATCGCTTATCAAGAGGAACCTAAATATTGTCTTTAGCAGTAATTTTGTAACGTCATTGTAACAGTTGCGCGCTTACGCAGCGTCAGTGGAATCAGTGGTAAGGAGATCGTGTATTTTAGAGATGAGCCTCAGAATTCGGAAAAAGCCAAGAAGGTAATGAACCCAAACGGGTTTCGAACCCAGGCTGTGCGCAGACTCGCAGGACGAACCGCGCTCATGTACTCCCAGGCCATGCCCATGTCCTAACAATGGTAATCAGTACCTTCAACTCTTCATATTTCTCAGTCTACGTATTCCTTTTTTCTCGTCCTACAGTTCTCTTCGTCCTATTTACCTTATAGATCAGTTTTTTCTACCCCCTTTTATGTCCTCTATTTCTTCTTTTAAGTTGTTTCCGATAATGTATAACATGCGGATGACGTGAATATATTAGAAGAAAATCCACAAACAATTGATAGGTTTGAAAGTAAATTCCGAAAAGACAAAGTATATGATTATGTCTCGTGACTAGAATATTGCACGAAATGGAAATATAAAAATTGGAAATTTATCTTTTCAAGAGGTAGAAAAATTCAAATAATTGGGAGCAACAGTTACAAATATAAATGATACTCGGGAGGAAATTAAACATAGAATAAATATGCGAAATGCCGTTATTATTCGGTTGACAAGCTTTTATCATCCAGTCTGATGTCAAAAAATCTGAAAGTTAGAATTTATAAAACAGTTATATTACCGGTTGTTCTTTATGGTTGTTAAACTTGGATTCTCACTTTGAGAGAGGAACATATGTAGGTTAAGGGTGTTTGCGAATAAGGTTCTTAGGAAAATATTTGGGGCTAAGAGGGATGAAGTTACAGGAGAATGGAGAAAGTTACACAACTCAGAACTGCACGCATTGTATTCTTCACCTGACATAAAGGAACATTAAATCCAGACGTTTGAGATGGGCAGGGCATATAGCACGTATGGGCGAATCCAGAAATGCATATAGAGTGTTAATTGGGAGACCGGAGGGAAAAAGACCTTTTTGGGGAGATTGAGACGTAGATGGGAAGATAATATTAAAATGATTTTGAGGGAGGTGGGATATGACGATAGAGACTGGATTAATCTTGCACAGAATAGGGACCGATGGCGGTCTTATGTGAGGGCGGCAATGAACCTTCGGGTTCCTTAAAAGCCATTTGTAAGTAAGTAAGTATTATCATTATTATTATTGTTGTAAGATTGTCTATTATTCATTCTTTATTTCAATAGACACATATTAGAGCAAACTGTATTTATTTATCCTAATTCCTTCATAAACGTTACTGAAAATCACCTTTCGATTTTCTACACTTTGTTTTTCGTTTATCTGTTTCTCCTCTTCTTCATCCTATTTTCTTTCTCTTCCTTTTTATTCGTTGACACTGCTTTTTCTGCCTTCTTTTTATATTTAGTTTTTCATTCCTCTCTACTTCCGCTCTTCTTCCTCATATCTTTTGTTTTTCTTCTATTTCCAATCTTCTTGATCTTTCTTGTTTTTCCTTCACTTTTTCTTTTCTTCCTCATATTGCTATTGTTCATTAGATCACATAACATAACACGTATTTGGTACTATCTTTTATAATTTATTGCCTCACCAGTGAGTTGTGTGATTTGCAGTTTTATCTGTATCCAGAAATTTGTTTCAGAAACCTAATTTCACTTTAATATTTGCTTCCGATTTCTCTTCAATTTCTATATCATCATTTGTTATATGTTATATTTTTGTAATTCATTTTTCTGCCGTTACAGAAATCAAAGGATATATCTCCCATCTATAACAGTCAGCCAATAATTTTTTCAGTCGATGAGTCTCACATTCAGAACGTCTTTTGTCGCTTCCGTTGCATATAAACGCCTTTCTTATCTATAACATTTTCCTTCGTTGCTGGTGACATTACAGTGGAACCAATGTGGGAGTAAATGGGACAGAAAGGATAGCAGTGCCGACATAATGAACAGGAAAATGTTCAGATCCTATGAATGTGTCATCTTATTGCTTATCATTATCGTCCCTGTCACCATCATCATAAACAGGATTGCGTCCTGGATACACTGCCTCGCTAGCTGGCCCAGATGTGTGTCGGACCCTCAGACTATAGGAATCCTGTCAAGTTCTCCACTTTATATTTTTATTTCTTCGTTTTATTTATGTTTTATCTTTCTAGTCCACAGCCCGGAAAGGAGAAATGGAATTGTTTTCTTTTAGAATAACAGAGTGAGACGAATATAGTGCATCAGAGTTTAAGAAAATAAAACCAATTTCCGAACTGTGTATATTTTCTTCTTTCTTCACACAGCGTATTGTATCATTCTAGTAGCAGTATAAACTTTTCATCAAACAGAATATAAAATTGTATTGATCTCTTGTTGAGCTAACCACCACCACCACTACCACCATCACCACCACCACCACCAGTACTGGCGTAGTTGAGGCGGTAGGCGTACTTCTCTACTGATGAGACTCGAACGTGAGTTCAATTCCCGCTTGGATTGATTAACTAGTTGAGATTTTCCGAGATTCTACCAAACTGTAAGGCGATTGACAGGCAATTCCATGGCAAAGCCTAGTGCACATCTCAACCAAAATCATTTCATTGTCTGCAATTTCATCGACACTGAATAACCTAATAAATTATACATCGTCGTTAAAAATCTCGTAAGGAAGTAGGCCTACTATATTATTACCACGTAGTATAAATGAATTAGCCTTCTATTTCCCATTAAGATCAAATGCCTTCCATAAGAAGGGTAAGTCGTTTTAGAAAATCACATAGTTAGCTAACCCACGCGAATTGCATTAATGTTCATGCTATTACTACAGGTAATAATAATAATAATAATAATAATAATAACAGTAATAATAATGGAATTTAACTGATGAGGCATGGGATTTATTGCGCTAACCCTCGATATGGAATGAGTTGCGTGCCACAGATCCCCTACGCGCACCGACCTAACCACATGCCTTAATTAACGACCGGTCCCTACAGCCAACAGAATCCATATACCAGTCCTGCTTCGGCAACTTCCTCTGTCGGTCCGAGGCGGAACTCCTCCCCCGAGTAGGTCCGCCTCGGGTGCCATTGCAGAAGCCATCCAACGTCACTTAACTACATTTCACGGAGACCGGTCGAGAGAGCCTACAGCTTCGGGAGGCCGCCTGTAGAGTGATCTGAAAAACCAGAAACAGGATGATGAGGAAAGGATGATGGGGGAGGAAAGGAAGTGGCGAAGATGAGTGGGGTACCAATCGCCTGATAAAGTTACCTGATATTCATCCATAGGAGTGAGGAGAAAAACCCCGAAAAAACCTAATCCAGGCAACTCGTCCTGACCGGGAATCGAACCCGGGACCGCGGGGTTTATTTACCTTTATTATAGAACACTCAAATTTTTATTAGGAGATCAAATATGTTAGCGCAGCTGATATATTGTTCTCGCCAAGCTTAGACGACCTCACACCACTCTGCTGACTCGTGCCTTACCCAAAACATAATAAATCATACGGTGCATGCCTGTCACTTTATGATTCTGAATTAGACCAGCCGCTGGACTGAGGCAAGTATACGATTTTTTTTTTACAGAGAAGTTAGTAGTTATTTCTTACGGCAAGATGAGCTGACCTCTCTACTCGGGCTGAGGCCGTCTATGTTTGGCAACGCTGTTATAAAACAAAGCATCTATAGTATGTTGATGTGACTTCTTTGACTTCTTTCCTCTGAACCGTGGTCGTCTAAGTTTGGCGAGTACAATAAGGCACTTTCTTCTTTGTTTAAAAAAGTGCCACTGTAGAAAACAACCAAAGTAATTTAAGTTGTACAACTGAAATTTAATAATGTATTATATGTACTTATAAGTACTTAACGTGGTATTGTTGAAAGTATAGGCTATCTATTCTATAATACATGCTCAAACTGCTAATTTCATAATGCATTTGAGACATGCCCAGCAAATGTTGTATGACACACCGATAATAATAATTGTAGACCCCAATGAAAACTGCAAGAGGCAGTATGTATTTATGGGTCAATGCAATATGGCGAGAATGCATGAAAGAGGAATTTGCAGAAAATTCCGTGATTAACAAATTAAAATGTGCATTGAAATGTGAATATTGTGAACTTCGAATCAGTTATCATATCAGTATTAGCTGCATTCTAGTAACTGAGCTGCTATCAGTGCACACTTTTACTCCTTTTTAGTTGGAAATTTTTTGTACTCTTGGCAACATTGTTCCCCTGCCTCCAGATGCATTTTAAAACTGTAAAACTATCAACTTGCGCAGGAGTAAATTTGATCAAATTATTGTATTTGTAAAATGTTTTGTCATAATAATTATTGTTATTTTTTTATTATTATTTTCATTATTTTTGTGTTATTACTAGGGAACAGATTTTTAGTACCTATTTTATTTGCTACGTCCTAGACGTATGTTAGTAACATATTTCTATGTTACATGTACACAGGATCCCTCTATTAAAATTCTACAGCACCTAAAATGCCTAAATGAACCATGAAGTCCTATTAATGACTAAACGGATGTGCCTGAAAAGCGCCTTTTTAGTATTTTGCGTATATTTAAAATAAAAATGCCGGTACTAACATAAAATGCCCCAAAAGACTATAAACATCCTATTTAAAATGTAAAAAAAAGCTCTTACATATAAACACTGGTCTCGTAAATTAATTCCTTATTGGTCATAGAGGGGGAGGAAAGAAGATTTTACCTAATTTTCTGGAATGGAAGTTCGTTTCGAAAAGTCCATCCTAGCATAAAAGGGGTGGTAGGTTGTTCAGGTTAGACGAGAGCTTACAAATTAGTTTTCGCGTCAATTCAGCCCCGTTGTGAGAAATGAAACTGACGAATCAACAATCAGTCTCTTCCAATTTCAGAATTTGCATTTTCAGTTCAGTAGCATTTATTGCCAGCACCAGTTTTTTGCTCATAAATTCCACCTAAGATAGAATATGAACACAAATTTGAGCTATTAATTGTTAATTTTATTTGTACTCCTGAAAGTCCTAAATTGGGTTTTATAAAGTCCTAAATCTGTCTTTTTTAGCACCCATAAATCCATTCTCTAGTTATTACTGTAACTGTTGTGCTAACCTATTAATGGCTGATCGCTGTTGGATAACACTTTGATATAAAGAATAAACAATATATGCGTTAATAATAATAATAATAATAATAATAATAATAATAATAATAATAATAATACTTACTTACTTACTTACTTACTTACTGGCTTTTAAGGAACCCAGAAGTTCATTGCCGCCCTCACATAAGCTCGCCATTGGTCCCTATCCTGAGCAAGATTAATCCAGTCTCTATCATCATATCCCACCTCCCTCAAATCCATTTTAATATTATCTTCCCATCTACTTCTCGGCCTCCCGAAAGGTATTTTTCCCTCCGGCCTCCCAACTAACACTCTATATGCATTTCTGGATTCACCCATACGTACTATATGCCCTGCCCATCTCAAACGTCTGAATTTAATGTTCCTAATTATGTCAGGTGAAGAATACAATGCGTGCAGTTCTGTGTTGTGTAACTTTCTCCATTCTCCTGTAACTTCATCCCTTTTAGCCCCAAATATTTTCCTAAGTACCTTATTCTCAAACACCTTAACCTATGTTCTTCTCCTAAAGTGAGAGTCCAAGTTTCACAACCATAAAGAACAACCGGTAATATAACTGTTTTATAAATTCTAACTTTCAGATATTTTGACAGCAAATTGGATGATAAAAGCTCCTCAACCGAATAATAACTGGCATTTCCCATATTTATTCTGTATTTAATTTCCTCCCGAGTAATAATAATAATAATAATAATAATAATAATAATAATAATAATAATACTTATTATTATTATTATTATTATTATTATTATTATTATTATTATTATTATTTATAGCTCTCTCTCATTCACTATGGTACATTCGTA
Organism: Periplaneta americana; assembly: GCF_040183065.1. Classification (NCBI taxonomy): domain Eukaryota; kingdom Metazoa; phylum Arthropoda; class Insecta; order Blattodea; family Blattidae; genus Periplaneta; species Periplaneta americana. The sequence continues at coordinate 62,227,862 of NC_091133.1, forward strand.
TACGATATATTACAAAAGAGAAGTCTTGAACAATGAGATGAACTTCACTAAAATTGCCGTGAATTGAGCTAACTAGAGCAAGTCTTTTTTTTCCCCTAGTTCAGTCGGACTGCGCTGTTTCTAATAGTGTAGAGTCCTTAACGGGGGTTCTATTGCAGTTATTTCTCTTCCCTATTAATAGAAGTGACCGTTAACGCCCACTGTAGCCAATTTCAGCTCCGGCCCTCGGTGTTGCTGCGCATTTGGGACCTCGTAATGGGGAATAAATACTTCCTGCGAGGTGCCCTGCCCTGCAGTAAGCCCATATTAATTAAAGCCTCCTTTTCTCCCGCTCCGAGTTTGAAACCATTTCCCCACTTAAATATGTCTCCACTCTGCACTCTTGTAGTGCTATTGATTTCACGTTAAACTGCAAGTCTTTTACCTTTAATTTAATATTCCAAACTTTTGCAGTGAGGAAATACTAGAATCGGTGCGGAATGAACAGGATGATCGAAATAATTTATACTAGACTACAACAAATATTGTTACGTACCTATGTCAGATACTTATATGACTTTAATCGTGACGATTATAATTACTCCGATCTGTAATAATAATAATAATAATAATAATAATAATAATAATAACAATAAATGTTTATCATGTTGGTTCTGTGGATACGCTTCCCATTCAAGTGGTCCAAGGTTAGATTCTCGGCTGAAGCAATGCAAGGGATTTATCATCTATTCTCATTACTGGGTGTTTTGTTTCTCGTCGTATACTGTCCTCTGTTGTCTCAGCAGTGGGCGTATACTGGGTGTTCAGTTCAAAGTGTGTCATGTCTCGCTGTATGCCGTCATGTGGCTAGCCGATGAGCCTAGAGAATTCAATCTTCCTACACTTCCGCAAAGGTGTATTACCTAGGAGGCAGAGAAGTTGCCTACCAAGTACGGCGTTCATTCTGAAGAGTACGTACCGATGCGTACGATAACGCCGGTAGTGGCAGGAATGTGAACTGTTTGGAAATACGTACTGTCGGGATATGGGGAAAGGGTTAAGACGATTACTTACGTATTTGTTGACATTAACTTCGACGGTCAACATGGACACGGAGTATTTGATTTGCGTTGTGGAATGTTACCGTACGCAACCGATGATAACAAATACCCTGCATACGACTTGCCGGCGCAAAACACAGTTCGAAAGAGGTTATGGTAGCACACAGACCGTACAGACCGCCATCTGTTGCTACGACGTTCAAGTTATACCGTACACGTTCTCAAGTTCAGATTGAAGAACGCCTTGAATAATAGGCAACTTCTCTGACATATAAGCTGAAACTCGCTTCAAATCGGTGACTCAACAACAGTGACGTCATGACACATTTTGAAATGAACACCCAGTATAACACGTCTGAGGAAACATTGCAGTTTTCAGATGAGGGCACTTTTTTTTTTTTTTTTTTTTTTTTTTTTTTTATTGAGAAATATTACATATTATGATTTTACCTTACAAACTTAACAAAGTAATAATTCAAAGATGAAATGAGGTTGGACACAAATAAACTTCACTTTATGTCGGTCACTTTTCATTGTCTCTGAGTGGTTGCCGAGAAAATCTGTCCTACTTAAAACTCACAATAATACCACACGCTCTAAGAAATGTCAGACTTCACAGATGTTCCTTACATTAAACAATATCAATCACTATAAAGCGTACAAAAATATTCAAACAGAAAGAACAGTGCTGCAGTTATTCATCCTACCCAGACAAAAGCAAGGTGAACTCACAACTCTCCACCAATTCACGTTTAAAACACGACACAACAAACACACCTCCAACCCCTGTCCCAGAAATACTCAAATGAACAGACATTGATGAGGAACAGCTTAGACTATTTAGACTTTTTTTTTTTTTTTTTTTTTTTTTTTAACTACCTATTAATAATACACTGAATCTTATATCTTAAATTTGGTTTTAAATGCTCGTGATGACCTCTTAAAAATGTCAGAAGACCTTGCAGTGATGGAGTGGTACTTCTCATGCAATATTGAATATATCCCATCGTGAGCCATGTAGATGTATATGAATGTGCAGCTGAAGGTAATTCCATCTCTAGGAGGATGCGCAATATATCATTAGGATTGTCAATCCGATGTATTCTCTGCAGATGTCGTCTCAGCCATGTCCACATTTGTGTAACTTGAGCATTGCAATTAGTTAACCTATGTCTTACCGTATCTATTTGTCCACATCTCTTGCATAATGGAGACAGAACCATATTACACATGTACTTTTTATGTTCAGTAGGTACAATTTCATTAACTACTTCATATGTAGTCACCTTCCATTCACTTGGAACGTTAGACCACTTAAAACATGTCCAAATACGTAACCAGTTTTTGTTTGGAAATTTTTGTTGTATGTATGGAATTTCATACAATGACTGATGAAGACAGTGATATATCTCTTTGGTGTTTATACGGGTTATATCAGAGGTAACAGTAGTAGGAAGAGACTCCATCAAGTTGATAGTTTTACGAAAGTGTCTACCTATTGTTCCGCGACAAGAAGTAGATAGCTGGAAGAACTGTCTCCAAAAAACTATATCTTGTGGATGACCAATACCATTTTTAGCTAATATTATGGTTTTCATTAACAGGGAATGACATTTTATGCTTACAAATATTAAATTCAGGCCGCCTTCTGTAATTTTCCGTCTCAACTGCGGGCGTGCAACACGGAATGGGTATCCTCGCCAGACATAGTATCCGATTAACTGTTCAATTTTCTGAGATACCTTGTCCGGCATTGGTAATACTTGAGCAAGGTACCACAATTTCGAGAGTGCAAACGTATTAACATGCCATACTTTTTGTAATAGGTTTAGGTTCCTGCTTAGATGCTGATGTAATGTCCCACGCAGTTTATTTAACGTAGACTGCCAATTATTCTCTATTATATCATCAAGTCGAGGAGAAAAAATAATTCCTAAGATGCGGGCTTCAAAACGAACTGGTATGTGTGCGATTGAAATTTCTGGGTTCCATTCACCAAGGGGTAATAGAGCTGATTTCTTATAATTAACTCTAGCATTTGTTGCGTTACAATAAAGTGTGAGAATATCCACCAGGTTGCCAAGTTGACTTTCATTCCTACATATGACAGAAATATCATCAGCATAAGCTTGTACTGTTGGTATACCCAAAGGATTAGGCATGAGGGTCAAATGTCTATCAATCATCCGAAGTAATGGTTCCAAACAAAGTGTAAATAATATCATTGAAAGTGGACATCCTTGTCGAACTGATTTCTGTATCGGTATAGGTTTTGTAAAATATCCATTGATTTGTATACGAGAATGGGCATTTCTATATAATCTCTGGATGGAATCTGCAATTAGTCGAGGAAACCTAAATTGTTCAAGAACTGTGAACAGGTATTCTTGGCTAACCCTATCAAATGCTTTTTCCATGTCGATATTTAAAATAGCAACTTTCTGCATGGGCATTTCACTACTTTGGATGATAGTGTCTCTTATTGATATCAGATTATTGATTATAGTTCTTCCTGGCACTGAACAGGTTTGTCCGGGCGCTATAAGATGATCCATGCAAGGTCGAATTCTATTTGCTAATATTTTCATAAATAATTTGTAGTCAGTGTTGAGCAGAGTGATAGGTCGGTAATCTGTAATCATCTGCGGTTTCGGGATTTTAGGGATTAGCACAATTATTCCTTCATTAAATCCTACACACTCAACAGAAGTTTTAAAAATTTCATTCATTACATTTATTAGAGGTCGCTTAATATATGCCCAGCATTTTTTGTAAAAATTATAGTCTATACCATCTGGTCCAGGAGATGATTTGGAGCTAGCTGTCAAAATTGCTTCTTTCAATTCGGTTTCACTTATATCCTCTTCTAACCGCAGTTGATCGTCTGGAATTATTGTATTTTGAATATTGTTCAATAAGATTTGCTGGTCGTCGGGTGAACAATTTTCTCTACAAAAGACGCTTGCAAAGTGTCTTTCAGCTTCTTTTAGACACTCTGTAGTTGAAGTGGTCCTCTCATTATTTTTTAATAACAAACTGCTCATAACTTTCGTTTGTCCTCGTTTCTTTTCGCATGCAATGTGAAATAATGCAGCTTTTTCTCCAGAAATTATCGATTCTGTGTGACATCTAACAGTGGAACCCTTTAATATGTCTTCCTGCAGTTTACAAAGTCTTATTTTCACATTATTCATGTGTTTAGTAACGTCTTTCCCTTCGCACTGTTGCTGATACAGATCATAAATTACGTTATAATAGAACTGTAATTTGGCTTTGCGATCTTTTGCTTTAATGATCCCTTGATTTCGAAAGAAAGATCTTATGGCTGGCTTATATATGTACACCCATTTTCTTAATTCAGTATGTTTCGATCTTTCTGCTCGAACACTCAACGTCTCCCACCATGAAGAAAACTCGTTCATAACTTCTTCATCACATATCAATTTAGAATTGAGTTTCCAGTAACTCCTTCCAATTTGTGGAGCATTATGAATTCTAGATAAAACCATCAATACACAATCGTGATCAGAGAAGGGTACAGGATGAACTTCTATCCGCCGTAGAAAGGTTTGCATTGTTCTATTAATATAAAATCGATCTATTCTTGATGATGAGTTGCCTTGATGAAAGGTGAATTGAACGTCATTACCTCTTAACTTCTCCCATACATCAATTAAATGCAAGTCATTTGTGAGACGGTCCAGTGCTAGAGACGGATGATATATCCCTGTTTGGTCCTTGCAATGTAGGACACAATTAAAATCGCCTCCAATGATCAATTTCTCATATCTCTGACTTAAGTAATAGGGTACGTCGCGTGATATGAAATCTTCTCTTTCCTGTCGTCTATTTGAACCGGAATGCAAGTACAGATTAATTAAAAGTGTGTTATCGCCCATTAATACAGTTGTAAGCCTCCCACTAGGGTGAATCTCACTCTGTTGTATTGTATAGCCTGCACGATAGATTATTGCTGTGCCTCTTTGCTCCTCTCCTATATTGCACACCGAACTATATCTAGCACCTAAAAAATCAAAATTATCAATATTTACTTCTTGTAGGAATAAAATATCGATGTCATTATCATAAATAAATTCTCGTAATAAATGCTGTTTACCTTGACTTCGTAGACAATTAATATTCAAGGTTGCGATGTTTTCAATTGTAGTCATCAATAGTGAAATTAAAATGAAACAAAAATGATCATATTTCATCGTGCTGATGTTCTGCTAAATAATATTTCATGAGTATGTTATTTCCTGTATCGGACATCAATATCATTAATGTATAAAAGAAAGTCAACTCGGGAATCTCAGCTTCGTTAAATCTGGGATGTGTCCAAGGCGCTAGTATCACCTGTATTCGGTATTTGTAGATCGTCTTGGGGAACGGATTTCTCATCGGTGCTGTCCTTCTTACCTCCTTCTTTAGTGCGTCCATATATAGCGTATGGGTGAGGACGTTGGGTGGTCTTCATTTTATTGCTTGTATGAGTCGACAATAAGTTTTTTTCCGGGGATGTAACACTAAGCCCCGAATCACGTCCTCTGAGGCGTGGGTCGCGTGGAAAGTCATGTTGTGTTTGTTTCAGTTTCTTAGAAGGAGTACCTACAGATCGTTCCTCTTGGTTGTTGCACTCTGTGTTTGATGATAATTCTCCAGGAGAATTGAGTGGTTGTACTATAGTAGGAACTGAAGTTGTTTCCATGCATTCGTCAATTGTAGCTTGTCTTGTGGTGGGCTCCTGCTCGATCTCAGTATCGTGTGGCTGGTCTAGTTCGCCTAGTGTATGATGATCGGTTGTTGGTACTACTGATTTTGCCATCTCTGTCTCCGAGGATGTGTCGGTCTCTTCCTCTACAGTAGCTTCCATAATCATATCCACATTTTGTTGTTTGCTCTCGTCTATTATGACTTCTCCCTCGGTCACCCGTGTTGGCTCCCGTACATTAGATGTCCCTCCACGTACAACATCGCTTAACAAAAGCTTCCTTCCTGTAATGTTGACAGGCAGATTAAACTTTTTATTTGGACACTGTGATCGTAGATGTGATTCTTCGCCACATATATGACATAGCTGGGGTTGTCCTGGATAATGCAGGATGACAGCATAGCCGGCAATGACCAATTTGATCGGTATGTGTTTCTTGATCTCAATACGCACCGCTCGAACTCCATTATGTACGGGGTATTTGTATTGCGTACTCCAAACCTCGGGACGGACGTGTCTAACAGCTCCGTATGGTGAAAGGGACTGGACTACTGTTTTATCGTCTATTTCTGGGGGTAAGTTAAATAGTCGAACTGTAACTGTGTTGACATCTGCACGCTGTAGGGCCACTTTAACTATAGTTCCGTTATCATATTGAAAGTTAACTGGATCTGTATATTTATTCAACAATCGATCATAATGAACAGCTGATACCAGTTTTATATATACTGACCTTTCCAGTGTGTTGAGCTGAATCATATCAATTTGGTCTTCTGTGATGTGTAACGTTCCATCTATCCAATTATGGATTTCTAATGCCGACGGTCTCTGCGCTTCAGTTGTAAACACTATTTTCACTGTATTTTTCCTTTGAATGGTAGCCATTGATCTTGCACTTTATACTTAGGAAATATAAAAGGCGAAAAAAAAAATATATAATATATACTAAACTAAAGACACTACCGTATATGTCGGTGGTATATCCTATTAGTCTGAATTAAGTATAACTTTGTAAACAAGCTCACTACACTGCACTGCTCAGCGATGTGTTCACTACCAGCTCTACAGAGCAACTAAACACTCGTGTGTCGTGAATGCGATCCACTCAGTCTCGATGCGTGCGAATCAGCTGGAGAAATATTGGTACAGTCTAAAAGAAAAACATCAACAGCTGTTATAATCAAATAAAATTACCAATACCACAATTGAATTTACTTTTTCTGTCATATGTACGGAATATACACATACAGACCTTATTCCAGAAATAGCTGTATGCCCGACGCAGAGGCCTCAATTTCATCTGCATTATCTTTTGAACTGCCTTCGTCTGTGCTGCTACCTGGCCTATAATAATACATCTCATCTTCATCACACTCTTTATCACTAATGTGTATTACTATCCTTTCAACTTCCTCTTCCATTAACGCGCGATGATGCCAATATTCGTCCCCGATATATTTAACAGATTGGCAGCATTTTATTCAGTCTTCTTTGGTGATTTTGCATTATCTAACACAACAATGCAGATGAAAGATTTGGAATGAGACGTTCCTTTAACAATTTATTATAATTTTCGCAGTTCATTTCATCATGCTAATCTCCAGATTAATATTTGGAGTCATATATCAACTCGACCCCTTCGATGAATTCCATTTCACCACCAGCGTGTACAACAATAGCCCTATGCCCTACACTTTGGTTTACGGGCATACCTTGTACTTCATCATGCTGCCAACACTTTTATACGGTATAATCAGTATGGACCCATGTTTCATCTGTATAAACAATTGGCTTCTTCGGCCCCTTTTCGTTTTGTTTTAGCATTCTCAGGTATGCTGTATGACTTGCAACAATGTCCGACAGCTCCATTAAAACATATCGTATGTTTTTGCATTTCTTAAATTTGTATCCCATGGATTTCAGCGGCCTCCAGAATGTATCTTTTCCTTAATAGCATTTATAAGCTTGCATAGGATAGGAGTTTCTTTATCTCTGCTCGTAAAACTCTAAAAAAAAGTTCTGCGGATGACACATTTTTCAAAATCATCAAGTATAATTTTCTTTGAATGCGGGCGGCTTTTACCAGAAGTTGGAAATTGTCCTCCAATGCGCTTTGCTTCTTCACCTCCTTAGCTATAATATGTATTGTTCTTTCACTCTTCCCCACCGCCGTTGCTGTTCTTTTCATAGCGTTCTCTTCTTTACAAAATTTTAGCACATTGTATATAATCTTCTGCTTTGCGTGACGTGTGTCTTGGAGTTTCCATTCGCTCTTGTGTACAGACACACTTCCGATACCGACTAGCAGACTCAACGAACTGAACTGAGGCATTTCTTTACTACAGCGCTGTGCATAGTACGTCAGAACAGGGTGACGTAATGCAGTATCGATCGCATGTTTATGTCCAAGCTTACTCTACCTGCCGTCTGCGATGATTCTTCAGACGGGTTATACCGTGCTAAACACAAGATAAATAACTATTTCAGTTATAATTGCATTATTGTTGTTGCAACTATAATGAAGCTGCCATTTCCAATCAGAACGAAATTTCTATTCTCATAGTGATTGCAAGCTATTGATGTTGCTATTACATTTGCTATCTACACCCTTTAGTTACTATTGCAATTATTTTATTAATAACATATTAGCAGGTACCATACCCATAGGGAGAAAATATTCTTTCTTATGTACTTAAGATAAGATTTTCTGATATATCAATAAAGTCTGCGTAATGAGTTGATACAATTAAGCTATTTGATTGACATTCAGTGTTAAAAATTAATGGCCAGAGACTGCTACAATTATTAGAACTTTTCAATGAAGGAATACAGCGATATTCCTTAACCGTAATTCAAATATGTGGCATTTATTTAGTTTCTTTTCTTTCTGTTTCCTTTTCTTTCTTTTATTCTTTGTTTACTTCTTCCTTCCCGGTTTTTCCTCTCTTTTAAGCAATTTTACAAGGTAATGCGGCGTAGGAAAGATAATTTAATTTACAAAAACGTATTATAGGCCTATGTCTTTCTCGTGTTAAATTTTACATTACCTCGTTAACATGTTTCAGCATGTTATCGGCCATCTTCAGGACTGGTTGTTACTGATCTTGGTTTGTATTTCCTGTGGGGGTGTGTTTGTTTAGCGTAATGAGGAGTCAAAGAGTGTGTATGTGTTCTGAAATTGAGTTCTGTATTGAGAATTTCATTTGGATGTGTTTTTGTGTGTCTAAATATTTTGTATTGTTCTATAGGCGTCCAACAAGAAAAACTCAGTGCGCAGAAACGAGCGGGCGTGACTGTCTCGCGCAGGTGACGTATGCTTCCGTTCCCCTACATGCTCTCACCCCTACTGCAGCTGAGTAAGAGAAGTATAGCATGCGCGCCGCGAGAAATTCGAGCTGAGTTTTGCTTATAGGATACCTATAGTGTGTTTAGTTTCTGGCTTTTTGGTTGAATGTGTAGAATTTCCATGTCTGTGTTGATGTTTCTGTAGGTGTGGTTAGCATTTGTGATGTGTTCTGCATATGTGGAAGTGTTTTGTAGTTTTGTTATGGCTATGATGTGTTCTTTGTAACGTGTTTGAAATGATCTGCCTGTCTGTCCTATGTAGAAGTTGTTGCAGACAGGTAGACAGACAGATTATTTCAAACACGTTACAAAAAACACATCACAGCCGTAACAAAATTACAAAACACTTCCACATATGCAGAACACATCACAAATGCTAACCACACCTACAGAGACATAAACACAGACATGGAAATTCTACACATTCAACCAAAAAACCAGAAACTAAACACACTAGAACAATACGAAATATATAGACACACAAAAACACATTCGAATGAAATTCTCAACACACAACTCAATTTCAGAACACATACACTCTTTGACTCCATATTACACTACACAAACACACCCTCACAGGAAACACAAACAAAAGGCGCTAAGACCAGCAACAACCAGTTCTGAAGATGGCCGATACCAAGCTGAAAGATGTTAACGTGGTAATGTAAAATTTAACACGAGAAAGACAACGTTTTCGGAAGTGATATAATGTTAAAAGTTGTGTAATCAAGATGTATAACTTAGTTTAATTAACATCAGATACTACGTGTGCTGTCCACACTTGTGGAGTAACGGTCAGCGCGTCTTGCCGCGAAACCAGGTGACCCGGGTTCGATTCCCGGTCGGAGCAAGTTACCTGAGTGAGATTTTTTTTCGGGGTTTTCTCTCAACCCAAAATGGCAAATGCTGGGTAACTTTCGATGTTGGACCCCGGACTCATTTCACCGGCATTATCATCTTCATCACATTCAGACGCTAAATAAGCTTAAATGTTGATAAAGCGTCGTAAAATAACCTACTAAAATAAAAAACTACGTGTGCTGCTGGCCGCGAAATAGGCGAGACATAATGCATAATAGAACATTACAAGTCAAGGAAAAAATAACCACGGAATGTAGGTAAATATTCTGGAACCGAACCACGGACAGTTAGGTTGGGAAACGCATACACTATCTGCAGAGCTTTGCGGCGAATGAAGTTTGTTTAATGCGCTTCTGTGTATCTCTGGGAGAACTGAGTATGTAATTCGATATAGTGATTTTTATTTAGCTCACAAGGGATTTAATACAATTTAGCGGTTTATAATGCACTGAAATCAATCCTGAATTAAAGTCAATATAGATCACACCATGTAAATAAAACTGTTGCTGAAAATCAATTAACGATGCAGCTAGTTAACCTAGCTACGTAGATTAATTTCGGGCAAATCTCTGACCATATTCCGATATTTGTTTATTACTCTACAAATATTTACTCATGTGAAAATAGGGAGTGGTCGTTGAAACAACAATCAACTTTGGCGAAATTAACTATTGAAACTTAGAAAGCCAGGAAGCTTCAACTAGCACACAAATAAATACACACAACCTACAAGAGGAAAATAAACTAATCACATACGTATATATTAGAACAAATTTAATAACGTCCATTGCTGCCAGCAGAGATAGTGGCAGAGAGAAATTGAAAGATCTGAGCTACCAAACCTAGGCACATATTTCTCATTGGCGTATATATTTCAAGTTACAGCCATTTCTTTCATGGGTGTTTTAAGCGGGACATGGCGTATAATATTGATATGTAATGTCACAGTACACTATTGTAATACAATATTAGTATCAGAAGCCATATTTGATTTTTACAGTAAGTAATGAAAGTACACATTTGTTCCATTTATGTAATTCTGCAGTGAATTCTAAAGGACCATCGAATAGGGGAAAAAATAATTTAAATATTCCCAGTCAGTGCCTAATTATTAAAATTTTGTTACAGTAATTCTAATAACATTCCATTAATAAGTGTATTCAATTCTTGTTCATTACTCCATCACCTTAACAAAATATCACTGCTCTCTATCTCTGGTTCTTGGTTTCTTGTTCATCCTCGTTTGCTAAAGAAATTGGTTTGTTCCTCCAATACTATCGATTAATTATATATTATGTGAAATTATACTGTATGTTATATCATCATCATATTCTTCACGGCTTAAGCATTTTATGCCTGTTCCGGATCATAATTAAAAAGAAACATATCGCCATCTTTTATTGGGCATCCTATTCTCTCGTTTCACTTTGGTTTGTAATAGAGTAACTGAAATGGTAGACGATATGGTTTCAGTCTTTTTATGTATTGTTTCAACATATTTCTCTATTATAAAGATAGTATAATCTAATAATCTATTTTGAATTCATTTTGCCGTATTTATCATCCATTAAAGTGCAACTTGCTGTTGATCGAAGAAATCTCATATCAGTAGCAAAAGTGGTGTAAGTCAAAATTGGGTAGGCCCTAATGAGGTTTAAAGTAAAAATTCTGTAAAATACAGCGCAAAGTAGCAATTAATATGGCCTTCTTGCTATCCACTGACTACTAATAGTTTAAATAAATTGAATATTAATTGCTAATTTGAGCTGTATTTTAGAGAATGCTTACTTTAACCCTCATTACCCATTTTTACTTACACCACTTCTGCTCTGAACGGCTCATATATATATATATATATATATATATATATATATATATATATATAGGGGAGAGTCGGGTAGTATCGGACATCGGGTAATATCGGACAGTGAGTTTCTTTCATCTACCACACGATGATAGTACCTGATTGACATGGTTACATTTCTGTGATGTCGCATAGAGAAATGTAACCGTGTCATTCAGGTACTACCATATGGTGGTAGATGAAAGAAACGCACTGTCCGATACTACCCGATGTCCGATACTACCCGACTCGCCCCTCTAATATTTTCAAAACGTAGAAGGCTAAAATGGAACAATCGCATTATAATAGAACAGAGAACCAAAAGGACAATCCCACAAAAATGCATAGAAAGCTATGGGTCTTCATCAATAGATACAACGTAACAGTAAGAATATCAAGAAGAAAATTCTGGTTTAGCCTAAATAAAAGGAAAATAATAAGAAAGAAGAAATTTTCGGAATTTTCGTCATTACAGCCTAGGATTTAGACTCTCTATAACATGAGAAATATGCGGTTACAGCTTAAAATAAAAAAGTGGTTTACGTACCCTGTTGTTTCCTTATCTAGCCATACAAATTAATTTACGCCAAGTAATGTCGAGGCACTGCATAGCAGGTGAGCCTATTTCACAGGCGATGGGTCCAGTGAAAAGAATTTAAAGAGGAGCGGCGCAAATTGGAGCTGAGCCGGGGGATATTCAAGTCGACGCGTAATAGACGAACATTAATTTCTTGCTTCACGCAGAGTTATGACAAGGGTTCAACTTGTCTCGCCGGGGGGCTTACTTTGCAACAGGCGGTGAACAGCTTGAATTATAAACACTTTGATATATTATCGGCACAGAAGAAGCAACCATATCTCTTCGTATTATTACAGAATTTCTATCATTGACTTCCGTAGGGAGAACCAACCCACCTGTTAGACTGTATTGGGAAAATAAAAAATGTAACCAGTCGATGTATTTTAATTTTTATCTATTATTTATTCAGCAATTATTGTACCGTAATCAGCCGCGGTGGCGTTGAGGTAATATACGTGGTCCGTTGTTTTATCTGCGTAGAGAATGGAAGAAATTTATCTTTCGCCTACGTGATATTAATTGTCCGTTGTCTTGTGATTGCCCTGAGATGTCTCTACGACAGCCGTGGCGAAAATGTCATCGTGCGCCGAGCCACTGTGTAACCTGTAACGTGCATAGCACCTATGGTGGGAGGCGGACACCCGAAGGGGAAGTGAAGCAACTGTCTGACTTATTAACGCAGGGCTGGGCATAGTGAGCGCATCCAGACTCTAAACGGGGACGTTTAATATTCATCAGTCAAGAAATAAACGCTGCGCGGTGTTCGGCAGGGAAGAAAGGGGATGAAGAGAAATCATATGGCTCCCCGTGAGAGGGTAGAATCTGCTCTTGCTGCCCAGCCCTGTATTAACGGATTTCATTTTCCTTAGTCAAGCACTTAAATATAATTTTATACAGTACTAGCCGTAGCCGTGCGCTCCGCTGCACCTGTTAGAAATATATATAAAGTAATTACATAATTAAAATAGGACGTTTGATCCAGGGAACAACTACTACAGCAGCGCAAGATAATCTGCTTCGCTCATTACCCAATTTTTTTGCATTGCATTTATTGCATATATATTTTATGTATTTTAACACGATTCAATTGAGCATAGTTAAAATTTGAATTATAAAATAATGGATTGCTAAGCTAACGTACTATTACTGCATACTAAATCAATACACTCTCGTTGTTGGTTAATTCTCTGAGATTAAAATGAGTGTACATAAATATTATTTTAAGAAATACAGAAAACGAATGTACAGAATAGCCTATCAAATTTTCTGTGCATAAGAAGCTATTTTAATCTTACCTGCCCTCGATTTACTCAGACGTTACTGTAAAAACATTATAGCATTATGTCCATCCAGAGAAACTACACTTCCCAATGGTGAAATAATAATTATTTATACAAATCGGTTAATTTAGCTTCTGATATTACTTCATAAAAACACAGAAACATTCTCTGTAGGCTATGTTTAATAGCTTTCGATTGTTGATGTCCAAGGCCCCTTATAGACGAAGTCATTTGTTATTAATTCATTGCACCGTCTTAGATGGCGTTATTTTAATTTTAAAACTCATTTATCTCATTAAATATCAGTCCTATCAAAAATTTTGTAAAGAATAAAACTTATCGGAAATCATTTTTAAAGAAACGTTTGTTATGTAATATTTTTCACAAAAATCAATAATAAGCGAGATATTTCGATTTATTTAATTCAGTCCACCTATAACCCCCCTTTTAGGTAAAGTATTTTGAATGCCATATAGCCTAAAATCTAAGTTACAACGAACTTAATTTATATTCCAATTTTCATATAAATCGGTTCAGCCATTATCGCGTGAAAAGGTAACAAACATACAGACAGACATACAAACAAAAATTTCAAAAATGCGATTTTCGGTTTCAGGGTGGTTAATTATATATGTTAGGACCAATTATTTTTGGAAAATCGAAAATTACCAGCAAATTTCGGCTACAGATTTATTATTAGTATACTGTAGATAAGGTTACAAACTAATGTTTAGTACGTGTAACGAAAAAAGAAATGAACAAAAAACATAGGACACATTATCACAACCTATTCATTGTCTTCAGAATGCCTCTGCGACAGAGTTTCAACAGTTTCAAAATCAGGAATTATGTCACTTAGTGCCGGTCATAGTTGATCACGAAGGTATTTGTCTGTCAGTCGTGATCTAAATTTGGTTTTTACTATTTTCATTGTTGAAAATAATTTTTCACAAATTTAAGTTGTGGCGAACATGGCTTCAATAGAACAAGCGAAAAAACGAAGCTTCGGATATTTATTTTTTGGCAAAGATTTGAAAAGTTCAACATTTGTCAAGTCCTTATATCTAGCTTTCATTTAACATAACATTGTAAATCTGTGAGTTTGAATTGAAGATCTAACCGCATTGTTCGTACATCTGCTGAAAAAGGACCGACGTACAGAGATAATAATAGCCTAACAATAACAATAATAATAATAATAATAATAATAATAATAATAATAATAATACTTCACCTCTTAATGTTTCATGAGTGACATGTAGTATAATGCCGTTTTATGTTATACAACCGTTTTCCTCGTAATACTTGTGAACAAACCATACATTTAATATTCTCATCATATTGGCAACAAAAAAAATGCGTCCTCCCATCCTCCTTGAAACTTTCGTTTTTGTAGAGGTTCATGGTTTCGAGAGAGACATTGCGACGATACGCCATTCGCAGGTCAGAGACAAGTAAGCAAATGGAACGGAGTTTGATTCCAGTGAGTGAGAGGGTGGGGGTTGGGGAAGGCAGGAAGTAAGAGAAATGCACAGCTATCATTGCGAGCCACAATGTGCTCGCGAGTCACATTTTTGACACGGCTGCTCTACGATGATCCTACGTTTTGCCACTCGTATATCCAGTTGTGTAATCAATTAGAATTAATTTGAACTTTATGACATCGATTGTGACATCTCCTCTGCTAAAATGCCTACTCTCCGGGGGTTTATTCGCAAATGACCTACCAAGATAGCGTACATTATTAGGGTTACCAAATGTCCATATTTATCAGGACATGTCCGTATTTTGAAGTTCTGTCCTGCCTTCTGTATTTATTTTTGAACATTTGTTAAATGTCCGTATTTTTATGAAAAAGTTCCAATCATCTCATTTTCAAAACATAATATTCTGAAATGAGAATAAACGTTAGTTTTACGTCCATTTGTTTTATTCAAAGATTGAAATCAATTCATTGTTACAATAGTGCTCAAAGTATTAGCGCCACTTGTCAATAGTCTCTTTGGAATACAAGCCTCGAATAAACGATGGCAGACCACGCTTTGTTCATAAAATCGATCGATCGGTGTAAATAAATAGCAGCAGGTTTCTGATTTTCACCTGAAAATTAACTTTAGTAAAACTGTAAACATACAAAATTATTTATCCGAATGTAATGAAGGCCACTGTTTCATTCATATGTCCGCAATTGGTATACCATATTTCATATATGTTTCTGTATACAGTGCTCGCACTATAATGTCCTGCACTATAATTTTATATTTTAATTATTTCTATTAATTATATAGATAATTATTTAATATAATAATAATAATAATAATAATAATAATAATAATAATATAAGCCGCAGATCTCTAGTGAGGCAAGGGCTCCTGCTTGGGCAGGGGTGGCTCGAGTCTTGGCCATCAGAAGAGCCGACCTGATGGTCTATATTTACATTCCTAGTTTTATTGTCCACAATTACACTATACTAAAAGCCAGGTTATGAACCGACTAAACCGGAAGCAACGTTCTGTTGCTCACTTTCTGAGCTCTGTTGCCACATAGTGGCGCGAGATTCAAAGCGTGTTCAGCGTTTGTCACCGATATGTTTAAAATAACTGTCGTAACTGTGTTTTCAATTATTAATTTAATAAAGAAGTATATAACGAATTCAAACATCTCAATTAAACGAACGAACAACGATTCGATTAAAATAATAATGATAATGATAATAATAACGATAATAATATAGTGTTATCTAATTTATATCAACATATGTTATAGTAATTTTTATTTTATTTTGAGTCGTCTTTATAAATCGAATTAACTATTTAGGTATTTTTGTACATCAATAATAATAATTTAGTGGATATGATTTTAATTTTATATTTATACTGATTGAGTCATGTATATTCAATTATTATTATTATTATTATTATTATTATTATTATTATTATTATTATTATTATTATTAATTCTCATATATATCAACAAGCAAATATACGAATCTATAAAAAAAAATAATTTCTGTCTCTCCAGACTTAAAAATGCGCTTCCTTTTTGTATCATAACATTCGGGAGAATTCATTGATCTACTTCAAGTACTACTGTGTATAGTTATCGATAACACTATCAATAATATTAGTAATTGAAATTATTGTTTTTGAGAAAGCACGACCAAATGGCATTAGTACGAAATGCGACTCGTAATACACGTGGTATTGCAAATGAACTGGGAAGTTTGGCTACACTGTCTCCGTGATCCCGTTGCCAGATTTTCGTTAGCAGACGACATTTTTACGTGGAGTCCAATAAAAAGCTCCGTTCTCCTTCTCCCCTCCACCCCCACACTCAACGTGTCATCGCTGCACAGGCTACCCCTCTAACCCGCACTTTCCTCTCGCCAACGCAACTACTTCCTGTTTAGTCGGTTCATAACCTGGCTTTTAGTATAGCACTGGTTGTTTCTGCCGCTCAAAGTTGGTTGACTGCGTCCTTCCACCGTGTTCTTTGGCGTCCTATTCTGGTCCACAGTCCTCCTAGCTGCAACTTGAACTCGTCCTCAAAGTTGGTTGACTGCGTCCTTCCACCGTGTTCTTTGGCGTCCTATTCTGGTCCACAGTCCTCCTAGCTGCAACTTGAACTCGTCCTTCCATCTCGTTTCTCGGTCGTCCATGATTTTTCCAGCCAATTCTTGGATCCCACAGTGTCGCCGTGTGTGCCCATCTGGTAGGTTGCATTCGTACCACGCGTCCTCCCCAGCGCCATTTCATCCTATTAGCTAGTGTGACCACGTGCTCTATGCCGCTTCGTCGTCGTACTTCTTCGTTTCTGACTCTGTCCTTCAGGCTTATTCCGAGTATTTTCCTTTCCATTCTTCTTTGACATCTTCCTAATTTTAATGTCTGTTTCTTGGTGAGTGACCAGGATTGCGCCCCATACAGAAGTAGGCCTACAGGTGCAATGCAGCCGTTGAAGATCTGCCTCTTGTTCTGCAATTTCTGGCTCTTGTCCATTAGCATGAGGGACAGACTCCAAAACTTTTTTCATGCTGATGCTATTCGTCTATCGATTTCTTTATCCATGCTGTTCTGAAATGATATGGTCTGGCCAAGGTATTTTATCGCCGCTCTCTCATGCTTAACATGTCGGCATCATACAATAACGTGTGCTTTTAAAACATAATTTTGCCGACCGATTGTTGCTCTGTAGGTTTCACTCTAAGCGTCACATTGTCACGTCTACTTCCTCGATAAGAATAAGCACTAGTTTGTTATATAGTTAAATGACTATTATTATTATTATTATTATTATTATTATTATTATTATTATTATACTTATCATTATTATTATTATTATTTCATATACGAGTACGTTGACATTCCCAACTTTTAATAATAACTCTTTAATAATAATGTTTAATCACATACCTTAATGTTCGTCCTCGGCACAAGACATTGCAACCTCGGTTTTAGTCCACGTGGATTAGACAAGTAGGCCTAGGTGGCATTTAATAATGGAAGCAGCTTATTAGTTGCAATATTGAAATTGAGGCGATTGGAGCGGCGACATAAGAAATTGAAAACAATAATGCAATTAAATTTCAAAGACCTGCCGAATGTTATGCACGAGGCCGCTCAAAGATCTGCCGAATGTTAACCATGAGAGCGCGGTGATGTATTGCATGACAAATTCGATGTTCGTATTTTTGACGGTCATCTGCCCTTCTACGTTGTTAGTCAATACTTTGGTTTTGCTGGTGTTATTTGTTAATATACCTACCCAAATTAACGAGAGTAATATCAATTTTACAGCTTAGATTTGTCTTTTGAATATAAAAAATTTCCTAAGAAATAGGATATCTATAAAATGTGTCGTGCTTTTGTCCTGTTTTTGAGCCAGTCTGTTTATCACTCAAAAATATCTGGTAACCTTACATACATCGTATACACCTCGAATCTCAGAATTGTAATTATGGCGCTTAGGATATTTTTATTCGAAGTATTGATTTATTGCGCTGTGTTGTTCTTGGTCATCTTTTTATGTAAATTGAAGTGAACACATAGGTAGATTTTATATTAGAGTCTTTGAAAAGCAAGACTAGCTCCAGCATGACCACGGCATCGTATTATATTATCGTTACTTCCATTGCTTTGTTTTTCACACTACTACCAATTCTTGTTGTTCCATATAAGCACTCTTGTAATTATACTTGTTGCTTAGCATTTGCAAGGAAAATAATTCCGGGGTCACGTGTCGTGGCAGTTGGTCAGTTCTCAGGGCAGCTCAGAGAGCAGGTTTGGTATTGGTGATCGATGTCGTGAGAAACCACAGTAGAAAGGGAGAGGGAATCGGAGCGCCGCCGCCGCGCCGCTAGCGTTCAGTGACGAAACTGCAAGGCAGATGTTGCATACATCAACACAATCGATGTGGTAGCATAGCAGACGTTAGAAACTTTTGCCCTTTGGCAGGTAATTCTAGGTTAGGGTTCCTGACATGTCTAATTTCGATCATCAACAACTAGTCGCATGAGTAGACATTAACATACCGAATATCTGAGCTCAAATTCTTACGCCTGACTGTACGTTCTTGTAGCGACTATATATATATATATATATATATATATATATATATATATATATATATATATACACACACATACATATAGGGTGTTTGAAAAATACGGGGCATAATTTCAGGTATGTATTTCCCACATGTAGACAATCAAAATAGTTCATTACAACATGTGTCCGGAAATGCTTTATTTCCGAGTTATGGCCTTCACAACATTGAAATTCACCGGAACCATACCTCATGTTTTAGAAGACACTCAACTGATCAATCGTCAACACATTCACTTCTTGCATGATGGCGCTCCTGCACACTTCAGTCGTACGGCTCGCCGGTACTTGGATCGAAGATTTCCTGATCGATGGATAGGTAGAGGTGGCCCAATTGCTTGGCCTCCACGCTCACCTGATCTCAACCCTCTCGATTTCTACTTGTGGGGCCATTTAAAATCATTGGTTTATTCGTCTCCGGTGCCTGATTTGGAATCCCTTCAGAATCGAATTGTGGCATGTTCTGAGGACATACGCAATACTCCTGGCGTTTGGGATCGTGTTCGCAGGTCAATGAGACATCGATGTGAGGTCTGTATTCAAGCAGGAAGTGGACATTTTGAACATCTTCTGTAATGACAACGACCAGCGGAAAGAAAAACGTTCCGGTGAATTTCAATGTTGTGAAGGCCATAACTCGGAAATGAAGCATTTCCGGACAATTGTTGTAATGAACTATTTTGATTGTCTACATGTGGGAAATACATACTTGAAATTATGTCCCGTATTTTTGAAACACTCGAGTATATATATATACTTCAGATTCATCAATTTGATCTTGGTATTCTTGTAAATACTACATTACTTTCATATATTGTATCAATATTTTACAAAACATTAAAATCATTTTGCAATTGATACGAACATTGTAGGCCTAGCATACATTATACATTTATTTGGTAAGTGTGTTCTAGTAGGTCTGAACATTAATACACTTTTAAGTTTAATATGAGTATTCCAGTACACATTGAAATGTCACAGTTCAGATACATATCTCGGAACTCAGTAAATATTTCTGTATCACTTTCACATTTTATAGGAGGATTCTAGTATATATTAATCCACTTTTAGACCTGATATGAATATTCTAGTAAACATCACAACACTTCTACATTTGATATGAATATGCTAGTAAACATTTCAACACTTTTACCTTCGATACCAGTAGTCTAGTAAACATTACAATCCTTCTACCTTGATACGAGTATTCTAGTAAGCATTATAACACTTTTACCTTTGATACGAGTATTTTAGTAAACATTGCAACACCTCTACTTTTGATACAAGTATTCTAGTAAACATTACAATACTTTTACGTACCTTTGATACGAGTATTCTAGTAAATATTACAACACTTCTACGTACCTTTGATACCTTTTATACGAGTATTCTATTAAATATTGCAACACTTCTACCTTTGATATCAGTATTCTAGTAAACATTAAAACACTTCTACCTTTGATACGAGTATTCTAGTAAGCATTACAACACTTCTATCCTTGATACGTGTATTCTAGTAAACATTGCAACACCTCGACCTTTGATACGAGTATTCTAGTAAACATTACAACACTTTTACGTACCTTTGATACCTTTGATGCGAGTATTCTAGCAAATAATACAATTCTACCTTTGGTACGAGTATTCTAGCAAATATTACAATAGTTTTACTTTTGATACGAGTATTCTAGTAAACATTACAACACTTCAGCCTTTTATGCAAGTATTCTAGTAAACATCACAAGACATATATTTGATAGACTATTCTAGTAAACATAACTTTTGTGTGAGTACTCTAGCATTGTATTGTATTCTATTTATTTACATGACATGGTATTCGTACGTCACTTCACAGCTAGAATATGGAAGATGTAAAAACCTTGATAGTACTGCAAAGTCTTAATTCATAGTGATCATTACAACACTTCTACTTTGATACGAGTATTCTTGTAAACATTACAGCACTTTTATCTTTGCCATCAGTTTTCTGGTAACTATTATAACACTTCTACATTTCATATGAATATTCTAGTAAACATTACAACACTTCTACATTTGATTCGAATATTCTAGTAAACATTGCAATACTTATATCTTTCATACTACCTTTGATACGATGTTTTAGTAAACATTACAACAATTCTAAGTTTGATATGATGTTCTAATAAATATTACAACAATTCTACGTTTGATTCGAATATTCTAGTAAACATTAAAATACTTTTATAATTCATACTACCTTTGATACGAAGTTCTAGTAAACATTACAACAATTCTACGTTTGATACGAGTATTATGGTAAATATTACAGCACTTCTACATTGGATGCAAGTATTCTAGTAAACTTTGCAATACTTCCATCTTTGATAAAAATATTCTAATAAACATTACAAGACTTCTACCTTTGATATAGATATTCTAGTACAAATTACAACACACTACTTTTACATTGAGATCCGAGTATTCTAGTAAACTTACAACACTTTACTATTTCATATTTGGTGGCTGAAATCGGCTGAAGAAGATATTCAAGCTCGACATTGTATCATGTGCCTATTTTCTGTTGTATTGTTTTACTATCATAATAATTATTTAATTGCTTTGTTTTCAGTACATATTTCTATAATAAATTTATTTCATAATTAAAATACACAAGGGTTATTTATTAAATTATTCAACTTACAATGAGGAATTAGTTTAGTTTCATCTATTGGTATGCAATCGATGAATGTGTAAAGAGAAGCTAATAATTTTATTGCAACAGACCGTAACAGCTAGGTCATACATAATATTGAGCATTGGTGCGTAGACACGCTGATGCTATAGGTCATAAATTTTATTTTAATTGATTATTTTACGACGCTTTATCAACATCTTAGGTTATTTAGCGTCTGAATGAAATGAAGGTGATAATGCCGGTGAAATGAGTCCGGGGTCCAGCACCGAAAGTTATAGGACATAAAAGAAGTGATACTTTTTTATCTTATTTTTATAATTCATATCCAGACGATTTTGTGAATACAAAATAAAAAATTCCGTGTTGAATTCTGAGTTTTTTTTGTGTCAATTCATAATAAAATGTATCAACTGTAATCGTAGCAGACAATATCCAAATAATAATAATAATAATAATAATAATAATAATAATAATAATAATAATAATAATAACAATAATAATAATAATAATGATGATGATAAATTATATATATTTTCTTGAGAATTGGGACTCATGTTTTCATAAGAACAAAATTTTGCAGGGAAATGGAGTAATTGCTTTCTTCTAAGTAATAGGGTTAAGTCAGTTTCTCGAAATAATTTCTGTAGACATCATTAAAAGCTGAAATCTTTGTCTTTATCTAAAATAATTTTTAATTGGACTCATAACTAGATCCTATATTGAATTACTATTTATACATAAAGATAAATTACATTTTCGTTGTATTTCAATAGTGGCTTGGGTTAAGTTTATTCTTCGGAAATTAATTTGTAAATGAATTTCTAACCACTTGACTTCTTTTCTGAAACAGTACTTAATTAGAGGTATAATTAATTAAACATTTAATTTATCTGATAAAAACGATTTTGGTTGAGATATTGTCTACAATATTCCATTTTTCACATAATCTTTAATAAAACGAAATCACAGAAAAACTCTTTAGAGAAAATGTTTAATAAATAAATGCATTTTTTAATTCTTTAATTAAAAATTCAAACCCAATTTACATTGTGCATCATTTCTGGTAAGAATGACTAATTGTACATAATAAATATGATTAAATACATTCAGTAGTCTGTAAGAAGTCACTGTATGTAGATACACCGACAGACAGACAGGAGGCGTTGACGAGAAAAGAATTATAAATATTACATATGGTGATATTTTATATTTTACATTTCAGTGAAATCAAGGTATTTGGTTTTTGAGCATGACGATATACTTTCATCTTTTATTTCGTACAATTTACAAAATGTATCGTAGAAAATAAATTGTTTTATTATTGTAAGCATCAACATTAAAACATGAAATACAAAGAAAAGTTGATACCAATTGCCACATGAGGTACAGTAGATATTTCTTTAAAATCTCTGTACTTTAAAGCTTTTTTATTTGTGTACAGCACGTTGTGGTGAAGTGTGCCCAGATAAACATTATATGTGAAGCGTTGTAAAAGTGTTTGTGTAGCTATAATACATTCAGACAGCTCTCGCTTCATGAAATCGTAAAATATAGAGACAAATGTTATCTAGACACATGGAAACATAAATAAACGCCTTTGGTATTCGCTCTCTATAGAGAGTGAGTCTGCAAGACAATGAATATAAGCAAATGTCTGAACATTTAACACGGAGTAGTATTGAAGTATTCCACTGTGGCTCCAGCAGAAATGTGTGTAGCTAAGAAACCAATGAAGCCAGGTTCGATTAGAGACTGGGAAATATACGTTCATAGGAAGTGGGTATGTGTTCAGCTTGTTCTGTGTTATTCCCATATAATCTTAAATAATAATTGTGCTTCTGTATTTCTGCTCGTCAACGGTCTTATAAAGAATTATTTCCTTTTCTGATGCTGATGAAGAAATAATTGAACAAGAATTGGTGTAAATATTTTTTCTATTAATTTAATTTTAATGTAATTTAATTTATACAATATTTGACAAGTAAAATTGAAATATTAGAAGCAATATTGAAATTGGAATAACAACAAAATAATAATATGCAAAAACTGTTAAATACCTCGAACATAACTGAACATATTAAATATTCAAACATAAAATTAATTTAAGTAAATTAACCTCCGTACGAACAACACTAGTGTTCGGGTTTTTCTAATATTGTTATATATACATAAGCAGAGAGAAGAAGAAAAAATAAACAATAAATTTAAGTGCCAATTGAAATGAAATAGTGTAAAATACAAAGAATATATGATAGAATAAACTCTTACAATTGAAAAAAATTATGAATTATATCAATAATTAAATAAAATTAGTAATTAGTAATTAATTCTCTACCGCTATGTTAATTTTTATTTATAATTTCTTTGGACCGTATTCATAAACATTTTTAGCGCGGGTTTCCGGTGGATGATCAGCCTTTTTCGTAATCATAAACCAGTGTTAACGATAGGATATGATTTGAATTCTGTACAAGTAACCAATGGATAGCCGGGGCTAGCTTAGTACGCTCGTAGCGCGTGCTGCGAAATGTCTATGAATAGCACCCTTAAGTTTTAAGTTTAAAATTATCCGTACTTACATTTTATGAATGCAGGGTACTGAGAAATGCAATTATTAAATAATTTTAAGCCATAGTTGAACCATGTTTCATACCAGGATAATATCATCTGTGGTCATATTATCCATGATGCATTAGGTAGCCAAGAGCATGTTATTATTATCCCTCACTTACTCCCAATTAACCACACCTACAGAGACATAAACACAGACATGGAAATTCTACATATTCAACCAAAAAGCCAGAAACTAAACGCACTAGAAAAATATGAAATATATAGACACACAAAAGCACATCCAAATGAAATTTAAAACACACAACTCAATTTCAGAATACACACACTCTTTGGCTCCACATTAGTGTACAAACACACCCCCACAGAAAACACAAACAAAAGGCGCCAAGACCAGCAACAACCAGTTCTGAAGATGACCGATAGACTGAAACATGTTAACGAGGTAATGTAAAATTTAACACGAGATAGACACATAATACGTTTTCCGAAGTAATATAGTGTTAAAAGTTGTGTAATCAAGATGTATATATTCATTCTTTGTTTTTCTTGTCACTCGTACAATTAATTTGTATGAGAAACAGGTTTTTTGCGTCAAAAATAGAGATTCTTCAGAAATCGGAGTAATTTCTGAGTAATTAATTTATTTAGCTAGCAAACACAGTACAATTCAAAAGTATACACCAAAAAATATTTCTAACCGCTACCGTAAGAGCGAGGCTCATGTACGGTGTGGTGTTAGCCAATAATATAATATAAAATTTACAAAGGCAGTTTACTAAATACATTAATTAACTTAATTCAGACCGATAAGTAACAAACAAGAGAAAAAAGAAAGAAAAAATAGAGAAAACACATTTAATATAAATTAACAATAAGACGGAAGCCAGTGACATTCAATAAAAAACATGAATATAGTAGACAGAATACAATGAAAATACACACATTTGTTAATATTATACTAGGATGAAAGTCATGCTAATAGTGGCATACGATAGTGAAGGTGTTATGATTAGCCATACCGTACCTCAAGATCAAAAACTCAATGCAGCAGATTATCAACATTTTCTTGAACACAACCTACGTCCAGCTATGCGGCACAAACGTCTACATTTCCTGAGAGACAATCACCTTTCATCTTGTATGATGATGCTCGTTGTCATGTCGCAGAAGCAGTTGTTGAATTGCTACAGAGATGGGATTGGGAAGTACTGGAACATCCTCCGTATTCCCCTGACGTGAGTCCTTGTGACTACGACTTGTTTCCACGGTTGAAAGAATCACTTGGAGGCAAGAGGTTTCCAGATATTGCATCAGTGCTTCATGCACTAAGGCAGTCTATCATAGAGATAAACAGAAACAACCTCGCTAACGGCATTCAACTCTTACCACGGATATGGAAAAAGATACAGAAACACGCTGATGATTATATTGAAGGGATGTAAATGTATTTTCAATTTAAGTTCAATAATATATTCGTAATTTCTATGTGGCCACTACTTTATTTACAACCCTCGTATATTATAAATAGCATCAATTTATAATTGCATATATAATTGTCAATTTTTTTTACTTTTTGATATCTATTTTCTAAATTATGAGTAAAACTACTAGCAATGAAGAAAATAACAGCTTGATCACTATAGTGGAAGCCGGCTTACAAATTTTAACAGAGATGACAGATGCAAGTCTGTATCAAACGGTTGGATGTATGAGAGCCGGTTTGCTGTATTATTTCGGCTCATTAGCCCTCTCAATCCAGACACGTGCAACTCTCGTCTAATCGGTTTAGGGAATCGAAAGTTTGACGAGCTGGCTGTTACACTTTCACGTTCTGCTGACGCGGGATCCGCTCGTAAAACTTGTGGCGCCGCATCTGCCAGTTATGATTAAGTTCACTTCACGAGTGTAAAGTTAATAGGGACGCTGCCATGTTTTCGAACGCGCTCTTTTTACTACCGCGTAAAGTACAGACGAATCCTCTTGATTCTACACGTCGCGCGTGCATCGCAATCCGAGGCGAGGGGTTGTATTAACCTCTATTTTCCCAGTTTCCCTTGCTAAACAAATTCGTATAATGGTCAGTTCGTTTATCAGTACTTACGATTACATTAAATTATACTAAACCATTATCACGATTCACTGTCATCACTGCCGTCATAACTATTAATGTCATAGTTAATTTTCGTTGTCATAATCATTCTTACATTCGTCATTATTTTTGTTTTCATATTTTCCGATAATGGTATATCTCTAATATGATAAGTTGAGCTATATATAATCATAATTTTCCTTACTGTGTGTACTTAAAAATATTATATTCATTGTATGCTTTGTGCTGCACTAATTTATTACTACTATTAGTATTATTATTACTATTAGGCCTATTATTATTATTATTATTACTATTCTTATTTTTTATCATTATTATTATTATTATTATCATCATCATCATCATCACCATCATCATCAATAATTGTCTTATTTTTTATACTTTATATGCCTCATTTATTTTGACCTGCTGTTCACATTTTATTATGCTTTTTTCTTTCTTTCTGTATGTTATATATTATGCCTGATTTCTTCTTACTTGTTTACATTTTATTATTATTATTATCTTATTCAGTTTTGTGTGTAAAATTGTAGTATATTTTGTAAATTTGTAGTGTTTTTGTAACGCAGTTTTTACTCCTGGTTAAGTGTTAGAGAAGGCCGTATGGCCTTAACTCTGCCAGGTTAAATAAATCATTATTATTATTATTATTATTATTATTATTATCGTCATCTTGTAATTTTTATCGTTATCCGTATAATTTATTGTCATCACCGCCCAACTGCCATCATTGTCGTTGACATCATCACCTTAATCGTCATTCTTGCTATTGTCATCTTTAGCATAACCGGTTAGCATCGTCGAAGTCATCATTGCTATCGTTGGTGTCGTTATCATTCTGTCACAATGTTCATCGTAGTTCTCACCGTTTTCATCATTGTCATTATTACGATTGTCATCAGTAGTATTTTTCTCATTTTTATTTACGAGTGCTTTCATTGTTATTTCTCATTATTGCATTTGTTTTTATTTCCATATAAGCATTGTTACAATTACCATTATTGTGTTGTTACCATTACCATTTTCGTTAGTGTCACTAATGTAATTATGGCCATTGCTATCGTTACTATTATTGTTTTTGATCATTTCTATTACCGTTATTTTGATAATTATGAGTATTATTGCAATTATTATTATTATCATTATTATTATTATTATTATTATTATTATTATTATCATCATCATCATCAACATTATTATTACTATTATTATTATTGTCTTTCTTGTCGTGATTAACTTATTATTTTCTTTGTATTCATTACCATTTTCGTCATTATTACAATTGTCATTTATTCCATTTTTATCATTACCATTGCTGTAATTGTTATGGATATTATTATCATTATTATTATTATTATTATTATTATTATGATTATAGTAATTTTCATGATAACCGGTTTTTTATCGTAAACGTTGTAGTCATGATTATCATTATTTCCTTTGTCTTCATTATCATTGTCGACAATAACACTATTACCATTGCTTTTCTTTGTTATAAATTATTATTGTCGTTATTTTCACATTACCACTAATAGTTCATTTATCATCACCATTGTCATCATTACCATTACCTTCTTTGTCGTCATTGTCACTGTCACGATTACCATTATTTTCTTTGTTATCGCTATTATTGCCGTCATTGTCACGATTACCATTATTTTCTTTGTTATCGCTATTATTGCCGTCATTGTCACGATTACCATTATTTTCTTTGTTATCGATATTATTGTCGTATTGTCACGATTACAATTATTTTCTTTGTTATCGATATTATTGTCGTCATTGTCACAATTACCATTATTTCCTTTGTTATCGCTATTATTGTCGTATTGTCACGATTGATATTACTTTCTTTGTTATCGCTACTATTGCCGTCATTGTCACGATTACCATTATTTCCTTTGTTATTGCGTTTGTTGTCGCTATTGTCACGATTACCATTATTTTCTTTGTTATCGCTATTATTGCCGTCATTGTCACGATTACCATTATTTCCTTTGTTATCGCTATTATTGCCGTCATTGTCACGATTACCACTATTTTCTTTGTTATCGATATTATTGTCGTCATTGTCACGATTACCATTATTTTCTTTGTTATCGATAGTGTCATTGTCACGATTACCATTATTTTCTTTGTTATCGCTATTATTGCCGTCATTGTCACGATTACCATTATTTTCTTTGTTATTGCGTTTGTTGTCGCTATTGTCACGATTGCCATTATTTTCTTTGTTATCGCTATTATTGCCGTCATTGTCACGATTACCATTATTTCCTTTGTTATCGCTATTATTGCCGTCATTGTCACGATTACCACTATTTTCTTTGTTATCGATATTATTGTCGTCATTGTCACGATTACCATTATTTTCTTTGTTATTGCGTTTGTTGTCGCTATTGTCACGATTACCATTATTTTCTTTGCTATCGCTATTATTGCCGTCATTGTCACGATTACCATTATTTCCTTTGTTATCGCTATTATTGCCGTCATTGTCACGGTTACCACTATTTTCTTTGTTATCGATATTATTGTCGTCATTGTCACGATTACCATTATTTTTTTTGATATCGGTATTATTGTCATTGTCACGATTACCATTATTTTCTTTGTTATCGCTATTATTGCCGTCATTGTCACGATTACCACTATTTTCTTTGTTATCGATATTATTGTCGTCATTGACACGGTTACCATTATTTTCTTTGTTATCGCTATTATTGCCGTCGTTGTCACGATTACCATTATTTCCTGTGTTATCGCTATTATTGCCGTCATTGTCAGGATTACCATTATTTTCTTTGTTATTGCGTTTGTTGTCGCTATTGTCACGATTACCATTATTTTCTTTGTTATCGCTATTATTGCCGTCATTGTCACGATTACCATTATTTTCTTTGTTATTGCGTTTGTTGTCGCTATTGTCACGATTACCATTATTTTCTTTGTTATCGCTATTATTGCCGTCATTGTCACGATTACCATTATTTCCTTTGTTATCGCTATTATTGCCGACATTGTCACGATTACAACTATTTTCTTTGTTATCGATATTATTGTCGTCATTGACACGGTTACCATTATTTTCTTTCTTATCGCTATTATTGCCGTCATTGTCACGATTACCATTATTTTCTTTGTTATCGCTATTATTGCCGTCATTGTCACGATTACCATTATTTTCTTTGTTATCGCTATTATTGCCGTCATTGTCACGATTACCATTATTTCCTTTGTTATCGCTATTATTGCCGTCATTGTCACGATTACCACTATTTTCTTTGTTATCGATATTATTGTCGTCATTGTCACGATTACCATTATTTTCTTTGTTATCGATATTATTGTCATTGTCACGATTACCATTATTTTCTTTGTTATCGCTATTATTGCCGTCATTATCACGATTACCATTATTTTCTTTGTTATCGCTATTGTTGTCGCCATTGTCACGATTACCATTATTTTCTTTGTTATCGCTATTGTTGTCGCCATTCTCACGATTACCATTATATTCTTTGTTATCACTATTATTGCCGTCATTGTCACGATTACCATTATTTTCTTTGTTATCGCTATTGTTGTCGCCATTGTCACGATTATCATTATTTTATTTGTTATCACTATTGTTGCCGTCATTGTCACGATTACCATTATTTTCTCTGTTATCACTATTATTGCCGCCATTGTCACGATTACCATTATTTTCTTTGTTATCGCTATTATTGTCGCCATTGTCACGATTACCATTATTTTCTTTGTTATCACTATTGTAGCCGTCATTGTCACGATTACCATTATTTTGTTTGTTATCGCTATTATTGTCATTGTCATTACCATTATTTTCTCTGTTATGGTTATTATTGTCGGCATTGTCATGATTACCATTATTTTCTTTATCATTATTATTATTATTATTATTATTATTATTATTATTATTATTATTATTCTCATATATGCTATTAATAATATCCTAATAACCGGTATCATTGTCATCATTAGCATTAATTATTTTCATAGTTATCATGTCGTCCTTGCCATGATTATCGTTATTTTCTTTGCCATCATCATTATCGTCTTACCATTATTCATATTGACTTATCATTATTATCGTTGTAAGTACTGTCATCATTACTATTAATTTCTTTATCATTATCATTAGATCTATCGTTGTCATGTTTATCATAATCTTTGCCATCATTACCATTGTCATGAATGTCATGATTACCATTACTTTCTTTGTGATCATTAATATTTTTTGACATTGTTATGAATAACATTATTTTAATTGTCGTCATTACCACTGTCTTCATTTTCCTAATTACCATTAATTTCTTAGTTTTCATTATAATTTTATAGCACACCCTTCCTACCCACAAACTTGACCCCGGTCTGTGTTTCACTATTGAAAATAATAAATGAAATGACGAGAAGGTCGAGAGAGTGTTGGTGGAATAATCCTTGATCATAATATACCAAGATTGCTCTGCGTTATAAGCTTTGACGGTAACAACTTTTGTCAGGTTTACTATGCTGCCATCTAGTTGTTACATAAGTAATCACGTCATAACTCCCATTTGAATTGCATTAGCGATTGTATTGCCATCTCGTATTCGTTTACGGCATGGCGATCCTGGCGGTTGTTTTCTTCAAAATGCAACCGATTTGAACATAGGAATGAGCTATCTATATGTGATCTGGGGAATAATGAGGGGAAACAAATGTACCTCAAGAAAAACCGTCTGCAAGCTTTCGTCACAAGAAATTTCATTAGGACTTGGACGGGGTTCGAAATCAGGCTACCTGAATAGAAGATCAGCTCGCCAGCTAGATAGGGAGGAAGATGACAGCATGCCCGGAATGACTTATCAGCCGCAGAGTTGCTGGAAACATGTAAATGAGATTTAAAAAAAAATAGATTTGTTTTGCAATCATAAGACTTTATAGGAAACGTATATAATTAAATTATAATTTGGAGTTTGTTTTCCTGATAAGAAAAAACTAATTTTAGATTTTGTCATTATAGTTTTGAAGAATGGATGACCCATAAAATCACATTTGATTTTGCACGTTCATCCGAATTGTAAGTTTTCCGCTGACCTGTCAAATGTTGGATATATTTCTGACACATATTTTCAAAAAGTACATGAAACTATTGAATATTAGTTTTTATTTTTTTAAATATATTTCTATAAACTTCGTCGAGAACCTCCTCCGGATGTTGTGGAAAGCAATGAATTTTGCGGACGGCACAGTGACAACTTGTGGGAAAACTCACGAGTTCATAAAAATAACGAAAGCTGTATTTGTCATTTGAGCTCAAATGATAACCAAGCCGCTAGGAATAAACTTTTTTGTCTAGATTGTCATGGTCTCTGTTGCCTAATGAAACTCTGTTATACTACCCAAATGAGAAAAACTTTGTATTGTCGCCTCTCCCAGGCAGCGAGATTTGGGCTCTGCCCTGACAAGAAGAATTATTCTCCCAGGTAAAATAAAGGTTCACTTCAAAGAAACATAATAATAATTAGAGCAGTAGACCAAATAAAATGTACGAAATAAGTTGGTTCTATAGGCAACATAACGCGTGTAGCGTTTTTTTTAAGAAAGCAATTATTTTATAAAACACAATTCCTTATGTGAGTAATTCTGTTGCCGCAAATCAAGCTTTCAGGTGTAACTCCCTGTGAAGTTGATTTGAATAATTTCGAGGGAAAAATTGTTCCGAGGCCGGGTAACGAACCCGGAACCTTTGGTTAAACGTACCAACGCTCTACCAACTGAGCTACCCGGGAACTCTACCCGACACCGATCCAATTTTTCCCTCTATATCCACATACCTCAAAGTGGGCTGACAATCGTCAAGCAACCAACATTGAGTGCACACTAACTCTGTGTGACTTAAATTGTGGTTTTCTGTTAACGAACAGTGACTTATATTATGCAAATCAAGATTTCAGGTATAACTTAAATTGTGATTCACAGGGAGTTATACCTGAAAGCTTCTTTTTCATAATATACGTCACTGTTCGTTAACAGAAAACCACAATTTAAGTCACACAGAGTTAGTGTGCACTCAATGTTGGTTGCTTGACGAGTGTCAGCCCACTTTGAGGTCTGTGGATATAGAGGCAAAAATTGGATCGGTGTCGGGTAGAGTTCCCGGGTAGCTCAGTTGGTAGAGCGTTGATACATTTAACCAAAGGTCCCGGGTTCGATACCCGGCCTCGGAACAATTTTTATCTCGAAATTATTCAATTCTGTTGCCATTTGAATAAATTCTGAATCGCCAAAAATATAGATATTTTAGTAAATGAGTGATAAATTTCAGATATGGCTTAAACAAATATTTGGTTCCTCATTATAAAAAGGTTAAAAATATACGGCTTCTCTATATTGCATACTAAATTCAGAATATTGTTACACAACCATATATAGGACATTCGTCATCTCGTGAAACCAAATGGAAGAACGCGTCGTAGCTTACAGTAAGAACTTTACGGTGAGGGTATGTGAGTTAGCTTGCTGCAAGTGGAATCGTAGAGAGGAAGGGAAGCTTCTCGGTCCACTTTCTGTTTCCTCTCACTCGCAACTAGATTTCACGAGATAACGAATGGCCTATACCTTACTTTTTTCATTAGATTACTTTTGTTCTCTTTTTAGTTCACTCTGGTTCAGGTGCTTTACAGGTTTCCTAACTTCGAGAATAAAGCAAAACATTTCAGTTACGGGAAATTGCAATCATAGTTTAGTGTCATTTGAAACCCCTGTGCATCAGAGCTTTAAAGATGGCGTTACTGCAGCTAACAAGACCATAAATAATTTGGTCGGCGGGAAAAGCCACATAAGTCAAAAAGTCGATTTTTCTGTTGTAGGCTACCTAATCACATAAGTCTAGTATTTTTTTTTTTTATTTTTGAAATAAAATTTCTTGTATTTTAAATTGAAAAGGACCTTACTTTAAACAACATACAGTACATGAATTTCATTATTATACTTATATTCAGTTAAGAGTAAATTAAAAAGAAAATCTCTTCTAATAAATTATTCTTTTTGACTTAAGTGCCTTTTCCCGTCGACCAGAGAACACGCATTAACTTTTATTAAATATATTTGGGAAGTGCTTTTTTTGCACTATCGTCTTTTTGTTGTATTTAAAGCTATTGTTGTTAGGCTTTAAAGTTAGAATTCCCACATAGAAACTTGTTTGCTAGGTAAACCATTCTTCATAAAATAAAACTATACCGAAATAGATCCGTTACAGTGCACTTATTGTTACTTAATTACCATTACTGAGGAGTTTTGTGAAGGCTTTGGAATAATATTGCTCTATTTTCAACGCAAAATATATTTTACAGTAGAAGCACAGTCTAGTATATACAGTCACGAAGATCAATACGTAGGGAATATGCATCCATAGATAGTTGCTAACCACTAGGATCGCTACTATCGCCTCATCACAGACAATGCGAAATAGTACCGGCACAATCTATCGTTCCTATTACCCTCAACAACTCAAGATTCGTTACTGTATATACTAGATTATGATAGAACTTCAATTATCCGAACTCCAAATATCGGGATCGACAATTATCCGGACCAAGTTTCAGGACAGTTTGAAATTGTTTATTCAAAGAAACTTGCAAATGTTTAGGTTTTTTTATTTCGTGTATGGTACTATCATACATAAGTAAAGTTCTGTTCTGTATGCAATATGAGGAATTCTTATAATTTTGATCCATTTAAAATTCTATTTTGTTTGAATATGTGTAACTTTGTTCATTATAGACTGTATGCCTTTAGTCATTTTGCACTCTTAATAAAGGGTGCGTCAGAAAGAACGGATGGATTTCAAACTATCGATACGCAACGAGGAGAGAGATATAGTGAGGGGGACCACGACTGTTGGGTCAGCCATAGAATGCAGTTTCAGTTGAGAACATGGTGTTGGTCTGGTGTACAACGTGCTTTCATCGTAGAGACATTTTTTAAAAATGAAGAGTCTGTGATCGCCACTCAGGACTCATTTCGACATCGGACGTCACGCTAGGATTCCAACTCGGAATGCAATTTTGCGGTGAGTGGCTTCATTTCATATCACAGGTTCAACATTAAAGAAGAAATCACCTGGACGAACACGGAGCGAACAGCAAATGTGGAGACAGACAGTATGTTGTCCGGCCACCTCAAAGATCAGCCCGCATACATGCTATTGCACTGAGATTGTCCGAGGCTACGATAAGATCTCGCGCCCTGCGACTTCTTTCTTTGGGACCATTTGAAGGCGTAAGTTTGTAAACATCGATCACATATACTGGATGAAATGAAGACGGCGATTCGTGAAGAAATCGTGGCAATTGCACCAGCTATGATCGTGAAAGTGATGGCGAACATCAGAAAACGCCTCGATGCCTGTATTGAAAGCCAAGGACATCATATGGATTATGTTTTCCATAAATAAACTGCATGTATTGGTGAATATGTTGATAACAATAAATTTTTGATTTGATGAATCCTTACAATTTTCTTGCCATGTGAAATCCATCCGTTCTTTCTGACGCACATGCAGTAGCTTACTACTGTTGTTTCTAAACTCTTTTCATTTCCTACCCACTTATCCGGATTCCTGCATATCCGGATCATACTACCACCTATTATTCCGGATAATTGGAGTTCTACTATATCTTCAATTTTAAAAATATGATTGTGCAAAATATGTTGTACAATACACGTTTGTGAAGTGCATTTTAAAATCTCGGAAATTGATCCTCGATTTTGTAAAAACCACTTTCCAACCTTGTATCGTAATATACAATTTACAAAATCGAGGAAAAGTTTGAAAAACGAGCAGAGCGAGTTTTTCAATTTCAGAGATTTTGTAATACACTTCACAAATTTGTATTGTACAGTAAAAGAAGGATTTGAAATGTGGATATGGGAAGAATGGAACGTGTGAAGTGGACAGACAGAATAAGAAATGAAGTTATGTTGGAAAGAGTGGGTGAAGAAAGAATGATGCTGAAACTGATCAGGAAGAAGAAAAGAAATTGGTTGGGTCACTGGCTGAGAAGAAACTTCCTACTGAAGGATGCACTGGAAGGAATGGTGAACGGGAGAAGAGTTCGGGGGTAGAAGAAGATATAAGATGATAGGTGACATTAAGATATATGGATCATATGAGGAAACAAAGAGAAAGGCAGAAAATAGGAAAGATTGGAGAAAGTTGAGTTTGCAGTGAAAGACCTGCCCTTGGGCAGAACACTGAATGAAATGAATGAGTATATTTTGAAAATAATATTAAAAAAATATCTTAATATACATTACATACGTTACACTACAGCTGACTGACGTTAGCAGTCTGACCAACGTACAAACTTCACTGTGAAGGAGTAAAAATAATTAAGGTAGGCTACTTGTAGTATTTCGTGTTCAGTTGAAATAATTTTATTTATTTATTTATTTTTTGTTAAGTAAAGTCTGAATTGTTTAAATAAAGTTCAGTACATTTCAAATGCAGTGATTTGTTTCATATGATGTATATTATAGATAGATAGATAGCTTTATTGATATTGTTCACAAAAGTACAAAACTTAATAATTTAACAAAAGATCTATATACAAATGTAGTTCTACATAATAAATATACAATTTCCTAAACTAATTAATCTATCGCAAATCTCAATAATTTATTGGTTCAAACTTGCACTTACGTATGATGTATATTAATTAATACTGCCTTTTGCATATGAATTTTACATGTATATAAGGCAGTGGTTTTCAATCAACGCTAGAGCAGTTATTTGTAATATTTCAGCATATTTATCTAGATTGACAACTTGGAATTCAGTAAAATCAACTTTCAATCACAGCGGCCGTTTGCTGTAACGACAAGAAAGCGCACTATTATTCCACCATAGCCTTCTAAAAACTGCGCTGTAATGGTAACTAAGTAACAATAAGTGCACTGTAAAAATGGGTCTATTTCAGTATAGTTTTGTGTTATGTAGAATGGTTTCCCTAGCAACAAGTTTCTGTGTGGAAATTATAATTTTCAAGGCCTAACAACATTAGCTGTAAATACAGCAAACATCACGATCGTGCAAAAAAAATAGTATACATATTTTAATGCGATTTCTTTCTATTTGAAAATTTACTTGTTTCCACCGTCTTAAACCAGCCCTTGTGCATCAAAGCTTTAAAAATAGCGTCGCAGTAATTGACAAGGGCATAAATTCTCATTATTTCTGATATATCAAAGTGTATTTTAAAACAAATAAATATGTACAGAGTGTTTCTGGGCTAGTGTTACTAACTTTCAGGGATGATGGGGACGGGCACATGTATAAATTTGAGATAAGGACCCTTGGTCCGGAAATGGCCGAGTCGAAAGTTATAAGCAAAAATAATTGTGTGGAAATGAAATAGTAATTTGGCACAACGTGCCCTCCTTCCCTTAACCTTTGGAACAGTTGTGGAAAGATGGTATGCGTCGGATGTCTCCTACGTGGGTACTTGTCCCGATACAATCTGTGAGCTTGTCTACTGTTCCCATTGGCTCATCCGTATTCGAAAATCATGTCTGCATATTCCGCTCTCGTGTACTCCTACATTTCACTGGGACTGATCGACTCTGCAATTTGTACTGTACACATATACGGCTGTCTACAGATGTGCATATCAGGACCGACCATGTCCGTTACATATTATGCCATCTGCATTGATTTAGTGTAGTTTCCTGTCCCCACCCCTCAGACAGCGCACTGAACGGAATATTGTAAGTCAGGGATGAGACGATATTAGCTTCCAATCGTGGTAGAAGAGCTCGGGCTTGATCACGAGCGCATTGCGCATCCGCTACATAGCATCGTAACGTAGACAACAGGGATGTACAGTACATGCACATGCAGTGAAGAAAGGTAGCAATTATTACAATAACTTGCGTTACTAAATTTCTGGCTATGTAATAGGGCTAATTACTAAGTTATGTAATATGCATGTACATATATAAACAAATCGCAAAGGGATGTGTTTTAGGAACAAAAAGAGAAATAGGAAAAAATAATTGTATGTAAACCATTTTCTTGTTAAAATCAATTATTTATTATGTAAATATTTCACTTCATTGGTCAGGACAAACTAATAGGGTCTACCTGCTCGACGTGTGTGATCTCTAAGTACTTTTGAGTATTTGTTGAAAAAATAATAATGGCAATATTGATTGAAATAGAGTATATTGATTGTGTGATTGTGAAATTGTAGTCCTTACTCTCCAGTCGTGATTATGTAATGAGTTTTCTTAGAGTGTGAGATGCACGTAACACGAAAAAACAAATTGATTGAATTAAGATATTGAGACCCATCGTAATTTTTGGGGTCAATCATTTAAGGGGATATGTATGACTTTTAAAACTTCCACAATTTCGGCCAAAATTTGTGAAATTTAAACTATATAAACAGATCTATAATAATGTCATCTGTACAAAATTTGGTTCAATTAGGTCCAATAGTTTTGAAATTATATGTTTAAGTATATTATTTCTAAATTAAGTAAACACGTAGTCTAATAAAAGTAAATATCCAGAAACAAGCAACAAATAAAACATCAAAAGTACATTTAAAATAAAGAAATAAAAGAAATCTAGATACAATATACTGACCCAAATGTAAATTAATTTACCTTCGATGTCAATTCCGAAATGAATTTATTAGTCTCTTCTCCCGAATAATGCATATATATATATATATATATATATATATATATATATATATATATATATTTCATGTTGCGTCTCATAACGCCGTTTTATGTTGCTTTTTTTGCAAATGATATTTTTTTTTACACAACAAACACTGGACTCCATCACCATGTTCGAAGAATAAATATTGTATCTTCCACTCTTCCTTGAAAGCTTTAAGCGCTTCCGTTCCGTCATGATGCGCTGT
Source organism: Periplaneta americana (assembly GCF_040183065.1). Lineage (NCBI taxonomy): Eukaryota > Metazoa > Arthropoda > Insecta > Blattodea > Blattidae > Periplaneta > Periplaneta americana. Next base: position 62,266,431 of record NC_091133.1, read on the forward strand.
GTTCTAAGATCTGTACATCCTTTAGCAATGTTTACAGGTAAAAGAGCTCCGCGCGCGCGCAGCGGGCATAAAAGAGCTCTCGCTCGCAATTATTAGTCACCATCGCAAGACTGCTGTAAGTAGACAACGTAAACAACGTCAGATGAATACAGTATGTGCAAGATGTACAGATAAATACACATAATTAATGTCTACAGAGGAATAAAATTATTTCATTTCCATACAACTATTTTTGCTTATAACTTTCGACTCGGTCATTTCCGGACCAGGGTTCCTTATCTCAAATTGATACATGTGCCCTTCCCCATCATCCATGATTTGTTAGTAACACCAGCTCGGAAATATAACTACATATTTTTTAAATCACTGGTTTTTCAGCATATGAAAACAATCTTTTCCTCTTAATGAAGAAAAATAACTATTTGCTTTAAAATTTCTCTCAGTCGGAGGCATACATATTTTCCGTTCCATAAATCAATGAAACTTAGTACACAAATTTTGCAAAGGATGCAATGCTAATGAGTTTTATCTTCACTTAAAACCGCATTATCCTCGTTGAATTTGAACCGAGAAACCTCAGGCCTGTTCACAAGCTTGGCAACTATTGAAAGAGAGGTTAAATAAAGCGCCGTTATTTGTAGTGAAGCATTGTGGAGGTTGTAACGCCACTGTAGATAATCTAAGACAGAATAGAGCAAAACGGGAGCAAGCGAAGTCGCCTTCGGGGTGGAAACTGTCTCTTGAACAAACAGAATTGGATTTGATCAACAGTGCAAACCTGAACCCAAACAAAACTTGATCAAGTAGAAAGTAATTGAAAGGAAAATGTCAATATGTGCTATCCCGCTACTGAACTCTCTCCCTTTCCTCTGTCGGAAGTATAAAGCGTGAACAATATTTGTAGCAGACATATCTCAAGGTCTGGAATATCTTGTCGCCTCTTATTTTCAGGTCGGTTTCTCGCTATCTTATTTTCCTTTGCAAACATCGACACGTGGTACACTGCTAAGTGGCAGATTTCCACGTAGAATGCCAGAGTATGAATATCACTGATATAAGATGAAATTTTAAGATTGACATTAAATTAGATTAGATTGATTAGATTAGATTAGATTAGATTAGATTAGATTAGATTAGATTAGATTAGATTAGATTAGATTAGATTAGATTAGATTAGATTAGAATAGATTACTCCACTTAATCTAGCTTCCACAGTTATTTAACTCTCACTCCGTAATACATTACTTACTTACAAATGGCTTTTAAAAAGGGTGCGAATTAAGATTTCTGATGGGGGGGGGGAATAGAATTCTAGATAGAGAATATCATACATAAAATATAATAATAAATTATTATTGTTATTGTTGTTGTTGTTATTATTATTATTATTATTATTATTATTATTATTATTATTATTATTATTATTATTATGCTTCAAGGACGATCCGTTAAACAGCAGTACGTCCATCAGCCAATTTGTCCACTATCTCACGTCCACAGCTATTTTGCCCAAGAAAATTATTCCAACAAACATTTCGTCTACCAAAAAATTTGCCCATTAATATTTTGGTCAAGAATTATTGTGTCCATAATTTTTTCCTAATTTTTCTTTGTCCACTAGTTTCTGTGCCAACTAAATATTTTGCCCTCGAATATTTTGTTCATTTTTGGGAAACAATTACTTCCAATATGCATTTTAAAAAAGAATGGTTGCTTTGGAAATATATTTAATTATTTTGTAGATTAATAATGTTCATTTCTATGGAAATATGTAGTTCATTGATTCAGTATTAAATTTAGAAGTATGTGAAAACATTTAAAATGGCTTATATGAAATGAACCGTAAGAGGGTGGGACATGCTAGTCCACAACGATTATGCTTACCACTTTCATTCACATATTATTATTATTATTATTATTATTATTATTATTATTATTATTATTATTATTATTATTATTATTATTATTACATAATTAGGAACATTAAATCTAGACGTTTGAGTTGGGCAGGGCATGTAGCACGTATGGGCGAATCCAGAAATGCATATAGAGTGTTGGATGGGAGGCCGGAGGGAAAAAGATCTTTAGGGAGGCCGAGACGTAGATGGGAAGATAATTTTAAAATTGATTTGAGGGAGGTGGTGTATGATGATGGAGAATGGATTATGGCGGGCTTATGTGAGGGCGGCAATGAAATCCGGGTTCCTTAAAAGCCAGTAAGTAAGGAAGTAAGGAAGTAATTATTATTATTACGGCTCAACGCTTGGTCGCACTGAGTTGCTTGTCTTGCACCTTGATCATAATAATAATAATTATATCCATGAGCAGGCTTAAGACAAGACGTGTAGGTCTAATTCCTAAGTAAGTTATTGATTGTTGTCAGCTTGCCGGTGATGATAATACGCCAACATTATTTTCTTTGCTTACTTTATACAGTATACTCATATGAAAACAATTATATTTTGTTAGGGAGATAGAAGTTATCCCTGGCAGGGATGTTAATATGAATTTATGAGAGGGAGATAACTTTCCAACGGGGGGGGGTGAATCCCCCCATCTCCCCCGTTAATTCGCACCCTGCTTTTAATAACCCAGAAGTTCATTATCCATCACATAAGTCCGCCATCGGTCCCTATCAAAATGAATCTAGTCCCTAGCTTCATATTCCATCTTCTTCAAATCCATTTTAATATTATCCTCCCATCTACGTCTCGGCCCCCCCAAAGGTCTTTTTCCCTCCAGTATCCGAACTAATACTCTATATGCGTTTCTGGACTTACCCATGCGTGCTACATACCCTGCTCATCTCAATCGTCTTGATTTAATGTTCCTAATTATGTTAGATGAAAAATACAGTTCTGCGTTGTGTAGGCTAACTTTCTCCATTGTCTTGTAACTTCATTCCTCTTACAAGCAAACATTCTGATGGGGGCAGATAAAAAAGTTATTATTTTTTCTTCCACCATGTTAATAATGTCAAATGAAGTACTTATACAAATTTTGGCCACTCTACCGCAATTATGAGGGCCGTAAAAATAAGTTCCCCAGGGGCCGTCAACAGAAAGAAAACACAATTTCATTGGAACAATTTATTGGAACAGACACAACAATTGTTGAGCTAGTTCTCAATATATTCCCCACCGGAAATGAGACATTTGTCATATCATGGGATCGACAAAGAGATGCAGACGGCTATAAACGCTGGTTCCGATCTCAGGCGGCTGACTTCTACGACACAAGAATAGAAAAATTGATTCCATGTATGAAAAATGTCTCGATTCCAGTGGGGGATGTTGACAAATAGCGCAACAATTGCTGTATCTGTTTCAATAAATCTTTCCAAGCAATTGTGCTTTTTTCTGTAAACGGCCCCAGGGAAAATCACTTTCTGGACAGCCTCGTAATTGCGGTCAAGTAGCCAAAATTTATATAAGCACTTCTTTTGACATTATTAACATGGCGGAAGAAAAAATTTAACTTTCCTTATCTCCCCCGTCAGAATGCGTGCTTGTTAGCCCTAAATATTTTCCTAAGCACCTTATTCTCGAACACTCTTAACCTATGTTTCTCTCTCAAAATGAGAGTCCAAGTTTCACAGCCATACTTACAGAATAACACATTATCATCCAAAACACTGACACTTTATACTACGAGAAATAGTCTACACATAAAATAATTCGTGACACATAGCCCATGGAGAGCAAGGCCAACTATCCGACTGCCTGTCTTACGTCCACATGCCTTGGCAGAGGTGAACGATCATCCAACCAGTAGGATGATCACTCTCAGCCGTTAAACCTGATTTTCGATATCCGATTTCGCTACCTGTTGTAATTCCCTAAATTCATCACGTTTCTAGCTGGGCACCGGTCCCATACACTGGCAGAAATTTAATTAAAAATTACTTCCCCATCAAGACTCGAACAAGGGCTCATTCCTTAAAGCGAGTCCCGGCATGTTGTCTTAGATTACGACGCTACGGCGAAGAACGTAACCTCGCAAACACACACATACAATATTCCTACACATACACATACATATACTATATTGTACTTGACATTAAATTTTGCTTCATTGCCTTGGCGATATAATTATATTCCATTCCGCTTGCAAGTGACGGTGCTAGCGATAGACATGTCCACGTAGAAATCAAGGAGCAGATAACGTCAGACTGACATGCGGGGTGCCTACAGGTCAGGATTCAGCATACTACTACCGGGAACAGCTTCCGCATTCTCCCTTTTTCGTGTTGATGGATTCAAAGGTTAGTGGAGAGGTGCTTCGGGGAGTAGTTGGTTACATGTTATGACAACGTGTTTTCGCTAGATGCATATCCGTCTGTCAAAGGCCACGTACTCAAGCTTGGCAATTCAAATATTATACGCATGAGATGTGATTGACAAATTAGGTTCATTTTTGAGGCTGGTAATTATGACCGAGCGATGACGGTTGAAGATAACTAATTCTTCATTTAACATTCTCCTACAAAATCTATACTAATAATAAATCTGTAGCCGAAATGTTTCTGGTAATTTCGCTTTTCCAAAAATAATTGGTCCTAACATGTATAGTTAACCATCCTGAAACCGAAAATCGCTTTTTGAAATTTTTGTTTGTATGTCTGTCTGTCTGGATGTTTGTTACCTTTTCACGCGATAATGGCTGAACCGATTTATATGAAAATTGGAATATAAATTAAGTTCGTTGTAACTTACATTTTAAGCTATATGACATTCAAAATCCTTTTTTTAAAAGTGAGTTTATAAGGGGGCTCGAAATAAATAAATCGAAATATCTCCCTTATTATTGATTTTCATGGAAAATGTTACATAACAAAAGGTTCTTTAAAACTGATTTCCGATACGTTTTATTCCTTGTAAAATTTTGATAGGACTGATATTTAATGAGATAAATGAGTTTTAAAATTAAAATAACGATGCCACCTATTGGCGTGCAATGAAATAGAAACAAATGACTTCGTCTGTAAGGGGATTTGGACAACAACAATCGAAATCTATTAAACATAACATACAGAGAATGTTTCTATGTTTGTCTCAAGTAATATCGAAAGCTAATTAAACATTTGTATAATTAATTATTATTTCAGCATTGGAAAGTGTAGTTTCTCTAAATGGACATAATGCTATAATGTTATTACAGTTACTTCTAACTGAATTGAGGACAGGTGAGATTAAAATAGCTTCTTATGCACAGAAAACTTGATAGAAAGAAATATAATTGCATATCACTATATATGCTGTATCACTATTTAAGTTATTTGAAGGGTTCAGAACCATAGTGGGCCAAGCGCCATTTACTGAAGACGTAAAAAACAAGGGTTAAAATTAAGTTATTATCATAATTCAATGGAAACGTATAGAAAGTAATATAAAGTATACACATTAAAACTAAATGTCAGTCTTCATCAAACTATGGTTGCATGTAATAAAAATTAAGAAACATGTTAAAGGAATTGCCATTGCACCAAATGAGTGGAATCTGGATCAAAATGATCGCATTTTAATTTTTTTTAACAATTTAATTTAAGTAACATATTAAACGATGTATCCTTCTATCAAACACGAATGTTCCCTGGGCCAAATGTCCTATTTTAATTATGTAATTAGTTTATATTTATTTCTAACGGGTGCAGCGGAGCGCATGGGTACGGCTAGTAGTAAATATGTTGAGAAGCAATAAGTTCACGAAAGAATAAAAAGGTGTGGAAGATAGAAGGATAATGTACACGTGGAAAATCCTAACCACAGAAAAATTATCCACTGTATTTCTCATATGATCTGAACATTATCCGTATGTATGTGTGTATGTTATGTTATTTCATGAAGTGTTATGTATGTAATCCTATGTATAGATTCACAGGTTGAACCATAAATAATGTCATCAATTTCAGGGTGTTGTTCTTTGAGATATTTCAAACAAAAGAGTTTAATATAATTTTGCTCGTTTTTGCTTCATTTCACAGAAAAAAAATTATTGTTCTATATGAAACATTTCATAACGTGCTTTGGGAAAGCCTTTTATTTAATTCCCAAAATGTAGAGTCAGTGTATTATGATATTAAACTACTGTAGAGAGTGTATTATGATAATACACCATTGAAAGAATTTTAGTTTTGTCCTTTAAATACGCAGAAATTTGATCGGAACAAATGTAACTTTTCTTTGTGAAAAGAAATTTTAAAATGTTACATTTGCTCGGATCAAATTTCTGCATACTTAAAAGACAAAAGTAAAATTCTTATAATAATTTATTATCATTATAAATTACTATCGTAAATTCACTGAGCATATTGGAAATTCAATTGCTTTCCTAAAACACTCTATCAGATGTTTTAAATAAAACAATTTTTATCTCGAAAAGGAAGAAAAAACAAGCAAAATTATATATATATTTTTTGTTTCAAATATCTCAAAGAATAGCCCCCTAAAATTAATGACATTACTTACGGTTCAGCCTGTATAATACATGTATATATGTATATAATTTATGTAATGGGACGTCAGCCTCTTGATGTAGTGGTCAGCAACGCTGTCGCCTAACCATGAGGTTTTGGGTACGATTTCCGATTCTGTCGAGGAAATTTTCCTTGGTTAGGAATTGTTCCTTGGTATATATGGCCTGGATGTTTGTGTTGTTCTTAATTTTAAGTTAGATATAAATAGATGTAAGTGTTATGAGGGGATTGGCACGAAATATACGCTGTGAATATCCTCTTACAGGATCTCTGTCCAAGAGTCACTCGTGGCAAATTTTCACGCCGGCGAATCTCATTCTAATCTCAGTGAATTGAAATATAAGGGTGAATCCTCAATCCAGTATTGGGGCGCTTGAAACCGTTTTTGAATGAAGAGTAATTGCAAATGACATGTTTGAAAACTGAACTTAACTAGGTAACAAGCAGACCTAGACTGGAGGAGGATAACAAATAATGTTCATGCGTTGTATGAGCATAATGTCAAATAGATTACGGTAGTAAGTAAGTAGCACATATGCAGTCGCGTCCAGGCAGCCCGGGTTCGATCCACGGCCAGGTCGAGATGGATTTTGTGGTGGACAAAGTAGACGTTGCAGAGGTTTTTCTCGGGATATTCCAGTTTCCCAATATCATTATACCAACACACTCCACTTCCTCCGTCATTTAATCTATTATCCGCAATAGTAAAAATATGCTGTGTGAAGTCTTGCGGGCAGTACGGGTTTTCGATGCTGATATAGGAAGGGAAGCGGAATTTTCGTCACCGGAACTCTCGTCATTGTACACCTAGTCACTGCAATTTTGTCACCCGGTGTTTTGGTCACTTCGACTTTTTGGTCACCTGATATTTTGGTCACCAGTACACATTTTCTTATAAATAATAATTTATTTTGACAAGTAAAATATCCATAGATATATTGTATAAAATGTTATGTGATTAAAGTTTCAAAATTGCCACACAGCATAAAATGTTACAAGATTTATGTTTCAAAATTGCCATCCAAATTGTGTCCGATGGCTCTGAGGTATGTGAGAACATCGCCATCTTGTTTCTAATCAAGTATCGTTCTGCGATCCTACTAATCCTTCTGTGTAAATCCTCCACTTTCTTCGCAATAACCCTAAAGCCTCTAATATTTCCAGTGAATCGAAATTCCCCTTCGTGATGCTCCACCAGTACAACAAATGTGATAACTAAAATAAGTAAGGATGTCACCTTACACCTAAAATTGTTTGCCAAATACTTACATGAGTAACCACGGAAACAATCTTACAACGACATTTAAATCTCATTATAGGCCTAGTTATATGCGTAACCACGGAAACAACTTTACAATGACATTTAAATCTCATTATATATTTACATGCATAACAATGGAAACAACCTTACAATGACATTTAAATCTCATTATACTTACATGCGTAACCACGGAAACAACCTTACAATGAACATTTAAATCTCATTGTACTTATATGCGTAACCACGGAAACAACCTTACAATGACATTTAAATCTCATTGTACTCATATGCGTAACCATGGAAACAACCTTACAATGACATTTAAATTTCATTGTACTTATATGCGTAACCACGGAAACAATCTTCCAACGATATTTAAATCTCATTGTACTTATATGCGTAACCGCGGAAACAACCTTACAATGACATTTAAATCTCATTGTAATTATATGCGTAACCACGGAAACAACCTTACAATGACATTTAAATCTCACTGTACTTATATGCGTAACCACGGAAACATTGTACTTATATGCGTAACCACGGAAACAACCTTACAATGACATTTAAATCTCATTGTACTTATATGCGTAACCGCGGAAACAATCTTACAATTACATTTAAATCTCATTGTACTTATATGCTTAGCCACGAAAACAATCTTACAATGACATTTAAATCTCATTATACTTATATGAGTAACCACGAAAACAATCTTACAATGGCATTTAAATCTCATTGTACTTATATGCGTAACCACGGAAACAATCTTACAATGGCATTTAAATCTCATTGTACTTATATGCGTAACCACGGAAACAATCTTACAATGACATTTAAATCTCATTTTACTTATATGCGTAACCACGGAAACAATCTTACAATGGCATTTAAATCTCATTGTACTTATATGCGTAACCACGGAAACAATCTTACAATGACATTTAAATCTCATTTTACTTATATGCGTAACCACGGAAACAATCTTACAATGGCATTTAAATCTCATTGTACTTATATGCGTAACCACGGAAACAATCTTACAATGACATTTAAATTTCATTGTACTTATATGCGTAACCACGGAAACAACGTCAGAATGACATTTAAATCTCATTATACTTACATGCGTAACCACGGAAACAACCTTACAATTTATTATCTCTATGTAAATGTTTATATTTAGTTTTTATATATTTGTAATTGTAACGGTGAAAATATTGTTAATCAAATAATTTTTTCATAAGTGTATATTATTTTTGGAGTGTTTTTTTTTGTATACGCAAACGCATTATTAATTTGGTTATAACTTTTATATCACCCCTATAAAAGTAAACACGCTTTGAAATATTTAAGTGGGAAAACATTCGTTTCTCGTTATTTTGACAAATTTTACCTTACAATGACATTTAAATCTCGTTGTACTTATATGCGTAACCACGGAAACAATCTTACAATGACATTTAAATCTCATTATGCTTATATGAGCCATTCACAGCAGAACTGGTGTAAGTCAAAATTGGGTAACTAGGTTTAAAGTAAATTTTCTGTAAAATACAGCGTAAAGTGGCAATTAATATGTCCTTCGTGCTATCCACTGACTACTAATAGTTTAAATAAATTGAATATTAATTGCTACTTTGCGCTGTATTTTACAGAATGTTTACTTTAACCCTCATTACCCAATTTGTACTTACACCACTTCTGCTTTGAACGGCTCTTATGCGTAACCACGGAAGCAATCTTACAGTGACATTTAAATCTCATTATACTTATAGGCGTAACTACGGAAACAACCTCACAATGACATTTAAATCTCATTATGCTTACATACGTAACCGCGGAAACAACTTTACAATGACATTTAGATCTCATTAAATTTTTCCAATAAAACATTAATAAAATATTAAACGCAATCGGTCACGAGAACACCGGTGACTAAAATGTAAATGATGGCCAGAACGCCGGTGACTTAAATGTAATCGGTGACAAGATGGTATAATGGCGACATCTCCGGTAACGAGAATTATTAGACTCATATAGGATGGGCTTGGGGCTCCGAGCCCCTGTGGCTTATCAGGCTACTTTTCCGCGCAGCGGAACCTGGCTCTATCAGGAGCTGAGACAGAATGGTCCACCTGTCAGCGTCGGATTCACGAATGCCACCCCGGCTAGATGTCGGACTTGAACAATCATCACATATAAGGGCACACAATGGACCAAACCATGCCTAAGTGTACCGACCCGTCCCGGATCCAGCCCACGTCAAAGCCAAGCCAAGTCAAGCACACATCCAATCCCTCTTGACATGGTTCGCCTTAACGTTTAAACTCAACAGCCGTCTGGAAGTTTCTTTCTGTATAAAAAGCAGAGTATAACATGGTTCTCTGTTCTCATTTTTGTATCATATTTCCGTATCATATTTAATTACGGGTTTCAAGATATTTTTATACCCATATATTCGTTGTTTATTAGCTTGGAATATACGAGTAGCTTGATCCCAAAGTATTCCATTCATCAGAGATATGGTTTTCCATCCCTCGATATTTCTTTCCGTTGTTGTTTCATCAAAAGCCCCGTACTGTGTTGTTTTCAATCTCACATAGTTGTGCTCGCCATGTAACTAGGTTATTCACTAGTAGCCTATCCCTCATACATAAATTCATTATCTTTCACATCCACTTCCATATCCTATCTCTTACACTCTTTAATTAGTTTTCGAGCCATGTAACTCAAATCATCATGGTCTTGCGTTAATACAATCTGATCATCTGCGAAACACAACATAAAGATGATATTTTGTTAAGGCTTCCCGAACCATTACACTTCCTCTCCTATATTTTTAGATACTTTCTAATTAAATCTTGAACAGTGTAAATGAAAGGAAGTATTTCTGTATTAACTATTCTTTTATGATCGTGACACAATTGAAAATTTCTTTCCTATCTCAATTTTTGTTATTGCTATATAATTTTCAGTCTTATACAAATAAAAGTATCATTATCATACTCGTAATAATAGCATTATGTTCAAATTAACCATTCTCTTTGTTCGTAGATATACTTGTTTCCATTTTTTTTTTTTAATTTCTTACTCAGCGATTACCGAAAATCAAGTATGCATAAGCGACAGCTATATAAGCAATGTGTAACTATAGGGCCTACATGGAAATTATTTTGCTATAGTTATACACACGAAATCCCCTGTTTAAGTGTTGTACGCAGAGAGAAAAATGGCCGCCTCTCCAACAGCTGTTCGTATCCATTGTCATTTTATGTTGATGATTGCCTTGTAACCACAGAAGAACAAATCAAGGAGCACATAATAATTAGAATAATATTGCTGTACTCGTACTCTTTGATTAAAATATAGCGTGGTAATCGAACTGACCCAATTGTACTATCGATACTTAATGCGGCACACCAATACACATTATCGGATGCAGTAATCTCAGTTATTTTGTTAATAAAGTAATGACGAAACTATGGCGTGGTACTATAACAGTTGTATTGTTACACACAACGTATATGATATGATATATGTGATGTGATGTGATGTGATGTGATGTGATGTGATGTGATGTGATGTGATGTGATGTGATGTGATGTGATGTGATGTGATGTGATGTGATGTGATATATGATATGATATGATATGATATGATATGATATGATATGATATGATATGATATGATATGATATGATATGAAGAGTCCACTGCAAGAATGATAGATGTCACTTTCTTGTCGAAAATTAACCAAGACTGTCAATGCATAGCTTAAGACATATAGAATGTACATACAGATTTATGTGGCATTAACACTGATAGTCATTGTCCAGTAATGATCGGAAAATCACAGTTAAGCTTTGAGCGCTAAGCATTTAAAACTTTCAATTGCGTCTCCTGCAAAATGTGTTCCAAATGACATCCATCATTCTTGCAGTGGACTCTTCATATGATATGATATGATATGATATGATATGATATGATATGATATATGATATGATATGATATGATATGATATGATATGATATGATATGATATGATATGATATGATATGATATGATATGATATGATATGATATGATATAATTTATTTTATTTAAATTGATGTAATCAATTGCTATTATTTAATTAGGGAATATATTCCTTAGTGGACGACTCACGCACTTATCTTCCTTTATTCAATGCTGTGTCCTTGCGTGTCCATTCCTTTACTTATCACTTCATGTATTTCGCACTTTATTCACTTCGTATCCCTACCATTACGTTTAGTTTTTTGTGAGACTCTATTTTCACTATACACACTTTTCATTAATGTTATACTCATATGACATAAAAATCTTTTTTCGTACTCTCTATCGCACCTGATACAATGCTTTTCTTTCACACTGCGGCAAGCGCACGGCGGCTCGCACGCCGGTCACAGCAGCTGGGATTCCCGCCAAAACAGTTATAATATCCCCGCAGCTGTTAAGCTTATTGGAAACGTTTTATCTTCATATAAATTTTGTGTTTATAAAGGAGTAAGGGAATGTTTTTATGCAAGTTATATGTCATTTTAACTTCTAATACGTATGTTTTATAGTCCAATATATTCTTATTATCCGAGCATTAAAACGAAATAAGAAATTGTGTTCTAAAACACCTCACAGTGGGCAACTTCAGACATAAATAAGTGACTATTTAGTGTCGGAACTCACTCCAACGCACCCCAACGCTAGGGTGAGTTCGGACACTTTATATTAATTTCATTAAATTGATGTAATCAATTGCTATTATTTAATTAGGGAATATATTCCTTAGACCCCACAATTTATGTACTTTCTATATTTATTGCATTTTTTTATTTACAAACTATATAAAAAAGTGTCTCAAAACCGTCTGAACTCACCCCACTTGACGGTATATATGAGGGGTTCACAACCAGAGTGGACCAAGTTCATCTGGAATAGTTCTGAGATATTGAGTCTTAAAGTTCCTGGCTCACGCTTAGCAACCTTCACCTTCCATAGGAAATGCTGCCTTCTGTGGAGCAACAAATGAGTTATGGACTTTGTTATGGCAATGAATAAAGCTAAGTTTTCTTCATCCGAGACTGTATTAATCCACAAACTGACCACAGGTAGACTTGGTCCACTCTGTTTGTGAGCCTCTCCTATAATTCTCAGTCCTTACACGACGTAGGTACATAGTGATTACGCTATTAGTCAGGAATTTACGCATGACTTATAAACGAGCTATTTACTTCATAAGCATAACGCAGTTAAACGTCTGTACAAGAGTTATTTGTGAGGTCATGTAAGTATACAAAATTGTCTGCAGTCTGTTATTTGTGTAGTGCGCACGATACACGAAGGAGAACGTTCTAAATAACAAATCACTGTACGAGATGATATGTTCACTTAGAATAAAATATTAATTTACAGTGTCTGTAATGGTTACCTTTTGTTCTATTTTGTCTTGGTTAACTTCCATGGAGAGACAATCTCCGAAGCTCATCAGAAATTCATTAGTCATCGGATCAGAACTTCTTTAAGAGGTGATAATGACTCCGAAGAAGCCAGACGCTCGGTGTCAATTTATCTTTGCCTTCTATTAGAAGAAAATTAAGGTCAACACACTAATTACCGACTTTGTTATCAAATAGTCGATGTTCAAAATTACTAACGGTGGAGATTGTCAGCACAAAAAAAGTTTATTTTCATCAAGTTCTTGTATCATAACATATTAAGCTACTTAATATACAATCAGTTTTGCCGAAGTTTTAGTAACTTCTATAGGCTATACTTGTTAATGTTACAACTGTGCGCTGTAATGTTTCTATAGCATAATTTTGCCGTTTACTGATACACACAAAGAAATGACGCCTTTCATTTGTTTAAATACATACAAATATACAGTGTGACGCGTGTCATGTGAGAGGAGAGATCGCACTCTCTCTTGTAACCGCGTATTACATAAGTAACGAGCGACTAAATTGTATGTATGTATGTATGTATGTATTCACACTGCAATGGGTATATACCCGGTGGCAGTGGTAACTAATTACACTCAATAATGACGATAATAAACTTGTTAATTAAAAGTACACTTAATAATAATACCAATAATTAATACAAATAATTAATACTAACAATAATTTATAATAACAATAATAATAATAATAATAATAATAATAATAATAATAATAATAATAGGGAATATCCTAAATTAAATGAAACGATCACCTAAAATAACATTTAAAATAAATCTAATTTGTATCTTAAATCTAAGTTCGACCTAAAACCCACGAGTATGATATGTTCATATCTGCACAAGTACCTTTCCACATTACATTCATTTCGCTGTCAACTCACTCACTGCACTGGAACTACGACACATTTCACTGGTTCTATCCTGATTTCACTAACACTTCAAAAACATTTCACTGTTCAAATACTTTGCACTGCCACTATAAACTATAAAGCTTCCCTGACAGGAACAAGTTTCACTGACACAACACACTTCACTGACACAACATAATTCTTCACTGATACAACACTTCAATAACAAAATATCATTTACATCCTTTACATACTATGTATAATTATCGTCTATTAGTAAAGTCCTTAAGCCTATTTTTAAATACGTTTTTGGTTGTTGGTAAAGCCCTTAGTAAGTCTGCAGGTAAAGCATTCCAGTCCCTGATAGTACGATTGAGAAAAGAAAACTTTCCAGTGTCCGTCCTCTGTCTTCTTTCCCTCAATTTATATGAGTGGTCGTTCCTTGAAGAGTAATTTGGCGGTTGCAACCTATTTTTTATTTTTTTCCAGACAGGCTCACCTCTGTATGTTTTGAACAGTGCGCATAATCGAATTCACGTTCTCCTGTCCTTGAGTGTGTCCCATTTTAATGGTGAATTTTTCCGACAACACTTGAGAGCCCGTAGTTATGGTTGTATTTCATTTCACGACGTTTTTGCCTATAGAATTTAAGTAGCATCAAAATTGAACATGGGCGACAAATGTCGGACAAATTTTGCCTGAAACTATATAAGAAATACAGTTATCTTACATTCTGTAAATCCACGATACCGGTCCCACAGATGAAAATTGTATCGCCCATTTTCGGATTCAAATTCGCGACCGTCGGATCCAAAAATTTCCATTTGCACTAGACCACATATTACAACGGCTTGATTGTATCATTAAGATTAAAAAATCTACATACTAGCAAGCAATAATGTTTGTGAAATCCAGTTGTTAAGACAGATAATTATATTGCATCACAATTTAATTAAGGGTCAGACATGAATTGAACAAGTCTATAGGAGAGGGATACACAAAAAGTAATTCATCTGCATATGCGCTATGTCTTCCACCAGCAGGACCGGCGGGTTACCACCTTAAAAATCACGTGTCATTGGGTTGGGTTCGCCTACATGACAGTTCGAATTCCAGGTCAAATTGCGACTCCGATTGGCGATTATTGATTCTCCATGTAAACTCTGCGCAAGGCGGGGGAAATTCAACAGACATGGGAGTCCTTCATAATAAGTTTTTGTATGTAATACACTTATAGTCAACGAAACAATAAATATTATGCATATAATGCATTAATGAAGCTGTGGTAGAAAGAGTGGGTGAGAAAGAAGAATTTTATTCTGAAACTGAGCAAGAAGCGAAAAAGAAATTGGCAATAATAACGAAATTTTTACTTAAAGGTAGGTTATATGCAATAAAAGATCATTTTTATCACTGTTAGACAAAACTAAATATTTTCAGGAGCCATTCCTTTTATTTTTGGGAGCCACCACATTTTTCCCACACATGCAATGAGAAAATCATTCGGGCTAAGATACAGATACATTTACTGAAATATATTAAACAATATTAAATAGCCATGCAATGCAAACACACGCTCTGAGAGACGCTCTGAAGGTATGTAGGACAATATCGTGAGATGTGTAACAAATGTAACTATATTAATCTAAGGAGCATATTCGAATTTCTTCCTACAGCCCCGTTTTTACATTATGTATCAGTCGTAATTATATAAAAGAAATCGAAGTTTTAAACAATTTTGAACTCGTTAAACAATTTAGGCACCACATAATAAATTTTAGTCCCCCTTGGCTACATGCTGCGCGGAATTTGTCTACCCCTGATTTTACAATAAGTAAAACAATTGAGCTACTTTAGATTTAAGTAAAGGTTGAAATTAACAAATGGAAAACATAAATGTCAGAATAAACTTAAAATGAAACAAATTATGAGTGCATACTTTACGAGTCCACGATGAATGACTGTAAACATTTTAAGTGTTTCAAATGAAGCATTCCTCCTTCTTTCTGATAAAATACATGTTCTTCTTTCCTAATCAAGTGCTAGCTACAAAATTAATTCTTCTATTAGGGCACTTATCTCCAAGCACCTAGCTTTGTTTTCTTTCGCATGTTCACTGAACAGCAGACATGAACTGTGGAGTAAGTCGAGTGCCGCCGATTTATACTTCATACTTACCTACATTGTTGCGGAGTAATTAAGTATTTTCGTACAAAATATGTAATTTTTCAATAAGTTTCACAACAGACAAATTGTT
Organism: Periplaneta americana; assembly: GCF_040183065.1. NCBI lineage: Eukaryota > Metazoa > Arthropoda > Insecta > Blattodea > Blattidae > Periplaneta > Periplaneta americana. The sequence continues at coordinate 62,282,748 of NC_091133.1, forward strand.
GTATAATCCATAGTTTGGAAGATAAAAAGATTAGGTTTGCAGTAAAAACTTCACTTTTCACAGGCATTTGTTGTATAATCCACAGTTTGGAAGATCAACAGATTAGGTTTGCAGTAAAAACTTCACTTTTCACAGGCCTTTGTTGTATAATCCACAGTTTGGGAGATAAACAGATTAGATTTGCAGTAAAAACTTCACTTTTTACAGGCATTTGTTGTATAATCCACAGTTTGGGAAATAAACAGATTAGGGTTGCAGTAAAAACTTCACTTTTCACAGAAATTTGTTGTATAATCCACATTTTGGGAGATAAACAGATTAGATTTGCAGTAAAAACTTCACTTTTCACAGGCATTTGTTGTATAATCCACAGTTTGGAAGATAAACATATTAGGTTTGCAGTAAAAACTTCACTTTTCACAGGCATTTGTTGTATAATCCACAGTTTTGGAGATAAACAGATTAGGTTTGCAGTAAAAACTTCACTTTTTAGAGGCATTTGTTGTATAATCTACAGTTTTGGAGATAAACAGATTAGGTTTGCAGTAAAAACTTCGCTTTTCACAGGCATTTGTTGTATAATCCACAGTTTTGGAGATAAACAGATTAGGTTTGCAGTAAAAACTTCACTTTTTACAGGCATTTGTTGTATAATCTACAGTTTTGGAGATAAACAGATTAGGTTTGCAGTAAAAACTTCACTTTTCACAGGCATTTGTTGTATAATCCACAGTTTTGGAGATAAACAGATTAGGTTTGCAGTAAAAACTTCACTTTTTACAGGCATTTGTTGTATAATCCACAGTTTGGAAGATAAACAGATTAGGTTTGCAGTAAAAACTTCACTTTTCACGGGCATTTGTTGTATAATCCACAGTTTTGGAGATAAACAGATTAGGTTTGCAGTAAAAACTTCACTTTTTACAGGCATTTGTTGTATAATCTACAGTTTTGGAGATAAACAGATTAGGTTTGCAGTAAAAACTTCACTTTTCACAGGCATTTGTTATATAATCCACAGTTTGGGAGATAAACAGATTAGGTTTGCAGTAAAAACTTCACTTTTTACAGGCAGGGTTTTATTTAGGTATGAGGGCAGGAGTGAAACATCACTTATGGAGGGTTGTTCTTAAACGTTTGGTAATAACTGTATATATTAATTTGCAATACTGGCAACATTCAGTTTTGAGAGAGTTTTACAAAATAATGTATTATTAACTACAAAAGTATCATATGTCATGTATCTTTTTAATTAATCTTACGTAAAATTGTTGTTATGAAAAATAAATGTTCGAGAAAAGCCTACCATAGAATCGTTTTAGCCTGTATATTAAAATCTCACATTGTGTTTTGAATGGAATCTTGTTCACAATGGCAGCAAACCTTCAGTTAACTGAGCTAGTGTTAGGACTATGAGATTACATGTAATTTGTTTTCAATTCCAGGTTTCGTGGATCCGAAAACGCGACTTACACATCCTCACAGCTGGAATTCTGACATATACGAGCGACGCAAGATTCCAAGTCATCCGACCAGATAAATCAGACAATTGGACACTACAAATCAAATTCCCACAAGAACGTGATTCGGGCATCTATGAATGTCAAGTGAACACGGAACCGAAGATGAGTCTCGCTTTTCGGCTGAACGTCATAGGTAAGTCACATTGCTCTTATGTGTTATTAACTTGATTACCGGATCAAAGTTTGTATTTTAAGGTCTTACAGCTGGAGCATCGCTATATTACATCTATAGAACTACATACCGCTATTGCATACCCTGGATCTTGTTTAATATGATGGAAAAATTGTGTTATTTAGCGTCACAAATGTAACTTCTTCGTCTTCTAAATTAGAAGACTACTACTAGACGTGCTGATACAATCATAATTGATCGGCAGAAGGATAAAGGTGTCATTCTTGATCCCACAGTCCGCTTCGAGATGCATGAGCAACAGCCACAAGAGGTGTGTCGTGAAAAACAAGTCATATATGAGCCTTGTTTTCAGCATCTTGGAGCACAATACCTCATCACACATTGGACAGTTTTTGGGCTCATGTTCGGTGCCCGTGGCACGATGCTACGAGAAACTTTAAATCAACTTAAACAATTTAAAATTTCTGATGCAACGATTGATGCCATAGGATCTCTTGTGTTAAAATCATCCTTAGCTCTAATTAGTAATAATTTATACCCAATAAACTTTCATTGTAAATGATTTCCTATGTTTTCGTATTATTTATCTTAATGTTTTCTTTTTCCTTTCAAATTGCCACACAATTGGTTTTCATGATTATTCTTTATGAATTGATTAATAGGCCGATCTATTCGAACTCTTATTTAGGGCGGATTTTTTTTTTTTGTTAAAAAAATTCATTTAGAAAATTTGTCAAGTAGTCTCACATATTTTTCTTACACGGGAAACGAAATTTTTCGAATTGGTGTCACATACGGTACATATTGATATCTTGCTTCAGAGTCCTCCTTTTTGCAGAGCGAAATGCAGAGAGAAAAGTGGGAAGAGCTAAACACATTGGAAACTATTTACACAGCCAAATTTATACAGGTTGTAAGTTTATAGCATAGTCCATTACACAAAAATTGTAGTACATTTTCTTCCCTTTGTAATGTTTTGTCCAGAAAAATAATGTTCTAAGTGTTATGCTTTGTGAAGTTGAACAACAGTGTAACATTAAAAAATTCATCTGGGCAAGAGTATGACGCATAAAACAAAAACCAAATACTCATAAAATCGCAGCATTCAACGGCTTATATCAGCGACTGAGGCTAATTTGTTCGAAATTAGACGATAATTATGGGCGGAGTTGGTGGGGCTTCATAATATTTACTCAATTTATAGAAGAGGCGAGGCGTGTCGCGAGAGCCGTGCTTCAAATTTATCAAGAACGCTTTCCTCAGGGCACACGGTTAGCCACGTGATATACATTTCGTAGAAAAACTAACTTTTTCATGATTTTCTACTCGGCGTAATAAATTATTTTTCTGGAAGTAAATTAATCAATAGCCATGATAACAGAATTAGCAAGCATTTATTTTAAATGGCTTCATTTATAAAAACAGAAATGAAAATAATTTGAGTTGAGAAATATAACGTACATATATGTCATGTGAATTATTATAAGACTATAATATCGGATCACAATATGATCACGAACAATCTAAATGTGTGTAGTAAAAGTCAAAGATGCCGACTGTGAAAGTGTACACAGAGAGTTCTCAAAAGGAGAGAAAAAATTTGTGTTTTCTCTTTTAATATTGTTCTCTGTGAACTACGCACAAAGACCAAAGACGTGTGACCACAAAGACATAATAAGTTAGCCACAAAACATAAAGACAAAAGATGCCAGTGGGAACAGTGAGAAACAATGACAAAATGCGCATGATGTAGGTCGTTCGGCAACTTATGATGACTAGTAAACTCTTGGGATCTGCATCGGCGCAGCGAGTAGCTAAGCAACACACGGAAATACTGTGTGGTATCGGCGCATCGTTTCAAAGAATAGAAGAAATGAAGGCTTAATAATGTAGAAGTCGAATGAATTACCGCAAATAATGCACGCTGGTAGTCTGGGACTAGAGTAACAGTTTAATACTTTATTTGATAGTTCACAGTAAGTTTTGAATTTATTACATTTTTAAATGAATTATGTAAATTACGTATTTTACGCGTCTTGTATGAATTAATTTTTACGTATAACTTCCAAACCACGTTTCAGGAACCATTTTCTGCATAGGATATATTATTCTGCTCTTATCTCTCTAAATGGATATTGAAGTGCGGGATAGAAGAATATTTTTGTGTTCAAACATTTTTCAGTGGGCTGTACTATTCAGTCTGTATAAGTTTGAGAGTTTATCACTTATATGTGCATTCTTCAAAAGCCTCCTGCATAGATCTGCATCTGTTTAACATATCGGGCTATCAGTACTTCATGTATTATATTTCACTAAATACGTTTAGTGTATTATTTCACCTCACAGACAAGTTATATTATTCTTAACATCAATATTATATAAATTAAAAACTAAGAAATAAATTTAATTCTAAACCGGTAAAATATTCAAGTAATAGCTAACTTGTCGCAAGCTCAAGTAACCGTGAATCGAGCTCAGCTGGATAAAAATGAATTAGAAGTTTTGGGGCCAGGAAAATTTTCATATTTAATCTTATCCCAGTATAGCCTAGGTTTTTTTCGCGTGGAATTAAATAAGTAAAGAGTTATTGCGTTATCTAATTTTAATGTGAAATGTGTGTTTATTCTATTATAAGTAAACATTTACAGAAATTTCGTAACCGAATACAGGGATTACTGTGTAATCTAGTGTCACATGTGGACGTGTGAAGTACTAGATATACACAGTGAGCCAAAAAGAAAGGTACAAAATTAAAAATACTCTAGTTTCGGAAATACATAACATTAATTTATAATGAATACACTGTTGGAAAGAGTAGACTTTAAAGATGAGCAGGACTTTTTATTATGTTTTTTTGAAAGTAAATTAAAATCTTATAAGGTAAATACACAATGATGCAAAAAATGTGGTTTTTGAAGATAATTTATTACTTCAAAATGCAGAAACTGAATGTTGGTAAAATTAATAATAATTAATGATTTTCAAATAATCAAAATTAAAAATGATGCTCTATGTGACCGCCATTTGCCTGCACAACCTTTTGTAGGCGTCTTCTCCATTGTCAAATAGCACTGGATATCTGTCTTTGATCAAGTCGGTCCTAACAGTAAAGAAGGCGTTGTCTTAAATGTTCAATAATACGAATTCTTGTTTTCTAGTAAACTGTTTTTTGTAGTTGACATCATACAAAACAGTCCATAGGATTAAGATCCCGTTTGAAACTCCAGCGGAAACCGTAAGAGAATCTGAAAAATGCGATCTTTCACGCAATAATCTCGCAGGAGGGATATCATGTCCGTATCTTGCTAATCAATCGTTGTACACTTGAAACAGACCATTCTCGCTGAGCGTAGTTCCTCACAATTTCACGGCCAGATAAATTATCATATTGGTGCAACTGTTAATGATAATCTTGTCTTCGTTCGTTAAGCGACCCATTATTCGCATAATGAGAACTCAAAACGGAAGAAAACAAATGATGATAGCACAACAAACGTCTTGGCCTGCTGAACTCGTAAGACCATAGTGCTTAGTTCTGCATAAACGATCGATTTTGCATTGCCTTACAGAAAATAAAAAATAGTGTTTAACAAATGGTAAAAAAATAAATATTACAGTACTTTCCAGGTGTACAAGGACTATGAAATTTGTCTGTGAAATAAATTTTCAAGTGAAATCATTATCTACTGGAATATAACCATTTAAATTTTGTGCCTTTTTTTGGCCACTGTGTATTTGTATTTTACTGTAACTTAATGTATGTGTTAATCAAAATCCAACGTTTTCTTACAATTCAGATATACATTGTAATGTAGCAAATATACTGTATAAACTTTCCTACTTGTATGTGACATGGAAATTATGTCGCATGTCGCCACATTTATAAATCTTTTCTTATTTGCCAAAACTTATTAAGAAGATTGAGTCAGTGGTGTCATTAATCTTTCCTAAGTAATCTTATTTTAATTCAAATTTTCCTCTGAACATCACGCAAACGAACGTAACCTTCTTTCCCTGCCTTAACTTTGATATTCTGTTATGTGATGTCTCAGTAAATTTTCTCTTAATTTATTATGGAGTTCGTTTCACTTGGTCTTGCATATTCTACTATTCCACCTCTTTTAATCATTTAACATGGATAATCTGCGTTTGTCATGATATTCTACCACGGAATGTCATATAAGTAAACCTTCAGTACACGTAAAGTGAAGTTCTTGACACTTGGTCTCACATTTTCAGATAAGTACACTTCTTCGTTTAATGTGGACGTAATATAGGCTACTTCACTGTGCACTCAGTTTACTAACTTATTGTGTCAATTAGTGTCACAAATGTAATTTCACCATATTTTTCAAGCTTAATGCATAGTTCGTGTCGCTTGGTCTCATTTATTCAGATATTCCACGTTTCAAAGTCGTCATAATGAATATTTCGAAGTGTCAAATAAATATAACTTTCTGTACTATTACTTCATTAGAAATTTCTGTGATGCACTGTCGGATAATTTATTTTTATTATATTATTTACCTTAATATAGAGTTCGTGTCATATTTTTATCTGAAAAATTCAGATATTCTTTATATACTTTTCATTCAGTGTGTACATTCTGCAGTGTCATTTAAGTATACGTTACTGTAATAATAGCTTATTAGAATGTTCTGTCATGCAGTGTCACGTAAATAACTGTCACTGTGTTTTAGCTTAATATAGAATTTAGTGTCACTTGGTTTCACTTATTCAGAAAAATAAGTAGAATATTAAATTTATCGCAAAATAGTTTTGAGACGACAAAGATGACTTCTAACAATTGTTTGCAGCTTTAAGTTTCTCTTTAACTTTTTCCTACTGTTGATTTAGACGGCACGGTCATAAGATTCGTGGGTTCGAATTCCGCCTCGAGCAGGGATGTGTTCTTTGTTAATATTCTGTCCTCTGTGTAAGTGGAAGAGAAGGCCTGATGGCCTTAACTACACCAGAATAAATAAATAAATAAATAAATGGATGGGTGGGTAGATGGGTAGGTAGTTAGATAGATAGGTAGGTATGCAGGCAGGTAGGCAGGCAGATAGATAGATAGATAGATAGATGGATGGATGGATGGATGGATGGATGGATGGATGGATGGATGGATGGATGGATGGATGGATGGATGGATGGATGGATGGATGGACAGAGAGACAGACAGACAGACAGACAGAAAATTAAATAAATATATAGATAAAAATTAAATAAATATATAGATAAAAATTAAATAAATATATAGATAAAAATTAAATAAATATATAGATAAAAATTAAATAAATATATAGATAAAAATTAAATAAATAAATGTGTGGAGGCCTCTATTCTCCGCTGACATAAAGTTAGTGGAGGCCCATGTAAGATATATCGGTGTCTAGTGTGTATAATCCATTATTTTATTTCAGTGTTTGTAGCTAGAATGTAGAAATTCCGCAGTGTAAAGAAGAATTTAATTATATAAATTTTGAAGTCCTACATAGCTCATTTCATTGACTAGTTTCATTTTAACCCGCAGAATGTTCCAATAAATTTTATTGTATATGAGGACAATCATTACATTTCTAAATTTAATTATACGGTTGGATATTAACTTATCATGTAAAAGAACATAATTTCGTTCAATTAATCTGCAGCACAAATTGAAATGAAATTATAATTAGAATATACTGTGTAGCCAGTTATAATACCACTATATGTTTCGCCTAATACCTTTGTTTCTCGCTGAGGATTGTTTGCTGAAAATCAGAATAGATAAAGCTTATTATCCCAGGGGATAATATTTAATCTAAAATTGAAGGTTTGTAAATGAATATAATTTCAAATCTCCATTTTTTTGTGAAAACAAGCAATTCAATACTTTTGTCTATATATTACACATGAGAAAATTACGTCGAAAAAGTGAAATATTTTCGGCATATTTTAACACTAATTCATTACCGTTCACATAATGTCTAAAAAAAACTATCTGCCTGACTGCTATGTCATTTAAATGACACTTTTCAAATATTATAACAGCTTAGAATCTTAGAATACATGTAAGTTAGCTGATCTTTTTCATTCCTTATTTAAGTTCTTCTGTTTTCATGCATCTACGAAGCATTCTTTACAAATGGCTAAGTGCGCCTGTGAATATTACCACATAATATATTAGCTCAATTAAAAGTCGTAAGAACCTACTAAACTAAATATCAGCAAGCAGATAGATATGGTGGCCGAAGCTATTTCGTACGTGTGCACATCTGTGTAGATACATGTATATTGACCACTTGTTAAAGTGATATATTCATACTTCAGCATGTTAGGATAATATATATATAGGCCTATTTCTCATTGCATACGCTTCATTCACGGAATTAAATGCTATTTCCATCATAACTCCGCATACCTTATAGAGAATACAAGTTATAGGCCTATAACCAGCTCCGTATTTAGGTAGTGTTACACCCACAGGCCCGAAGAAGTATATGGCACCGCCCTCAACAACTTCCATATGGAAATTTTATAAATTTAGATTTCAAACTCTAGAAATAAGTAGCACGTAACAACAGTTTTACTTATGGTACTAACTGAGACAGGCATCTGTGAAATAGGAAAATACCTAAAATTTATTTTTAATAATCCTTGGCGCTACAGCCCATGAAGGGCTCAGACCGACCAGCCGGCTGCTGGCCTCACGCCCACATGCCGAAGCAGAGGTGGACGATCATGCAACTAGAATGGAGGTACCGTGTGGCTAGCACGATGATTCCCCCAGCCGTTATAGCTGGCTTTCGCAACCGGATTTCGCTACCTATCGTAGCTCCCCAAGTGCATCACGATTCTGGGTGGGCACCGGTCCCATACACTGGAAAATTTATTTTTAGCTCTATTTTATTTTCTTTTCTTAAAGTTTTTCCGCCCTGGGCCCGGGCCTATGTGGCCAATGCATATATACGATAGTGAATATAACTATGGAAATTTTTACAGCTTATTTCTTGCATTGAGCTTAACATTCATTCATTCATTCATTCATTCATTCATTCATTCATTCATTCATTCATTCATTATTCTGCCCAAGGGCAGGTCTCTCACTGCAAACCTAGCTTCCTCCAATCTTTCCTATTTTCTGCCTCCCTCTTTGTCTCCTCATATTATCCATATCCCTTAACTTCGTCTATCAGCTGATTACTTATTTTGCCCCAAACTCTTCTCCCGGTCACCACTCCTTCCAGTGCATCCTTCAGTAAGCAGTTTCTTCTCAGCTAGTGGCCCAACCAATTCCTTTTCCTCTTCCTGATCAGTTTTAGCATTATTCTTTCTTCACCCACTCTTTCCAACACAGATTAATTTCTTATTCTGTCTGTCCAATTCATATGTTCTATTCTTTTCCATAGCAACATTTAAAATGCTTCTCTTCATTTCGTCGTAATGTCAATGGTTCTGCCCCATATAGTGCCACACTCCATACAAAGCATTTCATTAGTCTCTTCCTTAATTCTTTTCCAGAGATCCGCAGAAGATGCTCCTTTTTCTATTAAAAGCTTCCTTGCCCATTGCTATCCTCTTTTTGATTTCCTGGCAGCAGCTCATGTTATTGCTTATAGTAGACCCCAAATATTCAAAGCTGTCCACTTGTTCTACTGCCGCATTTAGTATTCGCAAGTTTACCATCTTTATTTTTCTTTCTATGACAGTGGTCTTCGTCTTATTTGCATTTACCTTCATCCCATACTGCTCACAGTTGTCATTTAGCTCCAATAGCATATCCCGTAGTAACATCTCTTCTGCTAACAACGCCATATCATCAGCAAATCTCATGCACTTTATTCTTCTTCCTCCTACTATCACTCCTCCCATGTTCTGAAACAGTAATACCATATTAGTCGCAAAAGAATAGATCTACTTTTTTTCAGAAAAAAATAATTTTCGCCTAAATTTTAACACTGTTTTACTCTATAACTTAAATACTATCCGTTCATTTCTGATTTTTATCATCATAGAAACTTTAAGGAATGATTTATTTCTTAGCAATTTTTAAATAAATGGTGAATTTTCTTGCAAATTAAGTAAAAAGATTAACACGTAGCGTTATTTCCTGTGTTCAGTGACAGTAACGTCACAGAGTAAATCTTTAAGATAAAAGAAACACAATTTCCCTTTGCCATTTTGCGTTATTTCTTTTTGTTTAGTGGTAGATCGACTCTTTTTCTAGAAATAATTGCAATAAATTCAGTAACACTTGTCAACGCACGGAAACATCCTTTCTTCTTAGGTTAGAGGAAAATATGTAAACATACACTATTTTCTGTACGTTCCGCTCTGAAAAAATGCGCTTTGCCTCCCGATAATCAGGCCTTCGGATGAACGGCATTCATTACGTAAAGTAATCTATTAATAATTAAATCAGTAAAATTCAGTTTACCCGTGAACCTTATAGAAACTTTGTACAAAATTATTTGTTGAAGTTAAGAAGTCTAATGTAAAAAGGTTTATAAAGACTGTATTTATAAATGCGTTTAATAGATAATTGGATAAAAAAATGATCATGTAAAATAATTTATTTGTGAGAAATCTAAGCGTAAAGGAACAAAATGGTGGAATTTTTTTCCATTGATACTATGCCAACGATTCGTCTCTTAAAAGGATTGTCATTGAATGTCTTACATCCTGCATATTAGGTCAATCAGTAAATAGAGATATACAGTAAATCAATGTGCATTCTTCTTCTTCCTCCTCAGGAATTACTCTCAATGGCCCGTTTCTTCTTCATGTGAACGTGTTTTGCCATTTTATTTCGGTTAGGTAGGCCTACTTTTCTGTGTCCTCCGGGTCCATCGTATATTAATATTTTCGGTAGTCGTTCTTCATTTATTCGTAATGTCTGTTGATACTAGTTTATTTTTTGTTCTGCAATATTTGTGTTTAAACTGTATAATATTTAGTTCCTTACGTATGTCTATGCTTCACTTTTGATCCAAGAGGGTAAACCCAGCTAGCGATCTCAAGAACCTCGGTTCAATGGATTTTATTTTCCTTCCATCATATTTTCTATTCAAAACACAATTCTCACACCCATAAGTTGTCATTGGCACTGAAATGACTTCGTAAAATTTCATTTGCGTGTCTTGTTTTCAGTATTCTTATTGCCTCCTTCATTTGTCTAAATGTGTTCAATTTTATATTTCAATCTTCTTGAGAACAATATAACAATTTGAAAATTAGATAATTAAAACTACTTCAATTACTTCATTATTTATAATCAGAGACGAGAATTCCATGCAAATGCATGTTTTTATAGGAACATATGCGGCGGTCGCACCTCGTTGGGGCGCCAGAATCTGCGACGGTCGTCGGTCGTCGTCGCCCTCGGCTACCAGCTCCGTCGTATATGGAAAGTAGCTCAAGGAGGCACGTTGATGTAAATAATTAAAGATGTACACTAATTAATTTGGGCGCCAGCCTCCTCGAGATTACTCCGGTAGAGTATGAGGTCCCAGGTCAGCTGCAAAACGGTTGGGACATGGGGTTTGGGAGACGTGCTCGTAGGTTTAAATGATGTAGGCGCACACCAGAAGTTGTTGGTAAGAACTATGAGAACGTTTATTATTATTATTATTATTAAGTGTTCGTTTCATATTACCAGAAATGCGCGTCCAAGTGTATAATTTACTGCTCTCACTTCCTACAAGTTGGTAGACTAATTTCTGAGTTCACGTAATTATATATTTTGTACTATAAAACACCAGTAATATAATGGAGAGTTGATAACTTGATGACAATTTATTCCGAATGTAATAATAATGATGAGAAAAGAATTCAGACTTATAATAATGATACAACACACGACTTCTTACTAAACCCACTAAAAATTCTAAGTCCGTAAATTGTTATCCTTCCGAGTTAGGTTCGCAGAGAATAAGTGGAGTGCGACCTCTCCGTACGCGTTCTATATCCCTTCTGTCTATCTGCCAAATCTACCCTCTACTTGCAACCACCAAACATACAATTTCGCCCTCCTATCTATAAATCACGTGTCTCTATTAAGAATCCTGATTGGCCATGATTACTCTTACGTCACTTAAGACGCGCTCTTCGAAAATTGTTTGTTACTAGATTCTCCCCTACTTCCGGTGTTCTGACAATTCTCTGACATATACCAGATTATCTCTTTTTCGAACCTGGCTTGGCGTCATCTTGCTGACCACCCGCAGGCAAAGTCCACACATTCCCTCATCGGTCAACTCCACGCCTGGACACATGTTTCCTGTCCGCGTAGCGTCGCTTCGGCCTTCCTGTCCACCTGTTACTTCCGCCTCACATTCTGGAACTTTCTTACACGCCCCACACTTACTATCCATATAAGAATATTAACACGAAATACTAATCTAATGAAAAACCTCCTTATCCTATACGAGGAACCGTCTCACATAGGACATAGCTCAGACTTAGTACTTATCCATTTCATTAATTTCCATTTCCAAATGTGTGTACTTTTTCCGTGAATATTGCGTGTTTTGGCCTTTTTTGGGGATAAGAACATGAATAATGCATATTAAAGTAATTTTTAAGCTTAATAATGCATATAATATATACATTATATTCAGTTTAAGTGCATGTTTTAATGGTTTTGAGTGGACACCTCAGTTTCTCGATTCTTACGTTCCTTATTTTAGCTTCAGGAGTCAGGATTGAAGAAGAAGAAACTTAATAACAGAAAAATGAAATAAAATAATAAGATTTTCATAATAAGATGTTAGAGGACACTTTCCTGGACGAAAGTTCACTTTTACAACACTTTACCGAGGACCCTCTATAGACTGCATGTCATAAATATATTTATTACGTTGGATATTTTGAGAAAAGTAGAGAGGAAATACAGAGTGTTGAAGGAAACTGCCATCATATAATTTAGGTCAAAACCACCCTCTTTCAGGTAGGTTATAAATTCTCTCCCTTTTCCAATACTAGTAGCAATTTAGATTTTTCTAAAATTGGAATAATTCGCTAAACTATCTTTGCAGTATATAAACCTCGTACGTGGTTAATGAGTTTGTTTATTCTGGTTGCGTCTGTTAATATGGTTCGGATATGCTTCCAATTAAAGGCTCCAAATGTGTACTCTTTGCACAGTGAATTAAATGAAAAGATTTCATTAGATCAGATGGGGATGTTGTATTCTGCGATTGTTGCAGTAAAGACGTAAGCACTGCTATTCTGTTCCCGAATATTTTCTATGGCAGTTGTTCTTTATAAAAAAAATTAAAAACTTCTCTAAAATAATTAACTAAAGTATGATGTTTGTTTTTAAATTGTATCTAGCTAACCGTAAGGTCTATTACAATTTCAGATAAAATGTACTAAAAAATTTCAAGTCGATCAGCCGTCGCATCTGCTTCACTTTTGCAAGAATGAAAAAAAGGAAAGAATCTGCAAAGAATTTCATAGATCCCTCAGCTATGCCCGTGGAAAAGTGGTGTAGCGGCGAAAAACAAACTAGACAGTGTCATAAATGCGAACCCGGACTACGGATTCTCTGTTGAGTGAAGAAGGTTATTTGTGGCGAAAATTTGAATGAAGAATTTGAACTGACATTGTCACAAATATGTTCATTCAAGTTTGCACCTATAACTTCTTGCGATGTAGAGAGGTCATTCTCTGCCCATAAAAACGTATTGACTGACAAATGCAGGAACCTCACAGAAACCAATTTAGAAATGTTGTTAGGTTTTTTAACTGTGGTAAAATAAGTGAAGTGAAATAAGACATTTGGAACAAAAATGAAAGTGCATATTTTAATGTTTTTTCGCTTGATCGTACATGTTTCATAGTTTGATAGCGCATGAATGCTTGTATATTTTGGGATTTTATAGTACATGTAATTCTCGTCTCTATTTATAACTGTCTAACATCGTTTATGGATTATTTTGTTCCAAAGGCATCAGTACGTTCTATGAAATAATCATTCTTAATCTTCAGGATTGTAGTCTATACGAAGAATTACACCTGAGTATCGTGAACAGAAAGTGCTGCACTTAATAACCTTTATGGCAATAGATTTTAAATTCTTTAAGTTATTCTCAAAGATGCAGTACTATGCTAATGTTATGGTTCTACGCTATTAGGATATTACGACTTGAATCCTGTAGGTATTACCCAATCAATATTACAACAATTGACTGATGTTAATGAAATGAAGATCAACAAAGATGGTCAATCCATCCTCGCTGATAATGGCTGCCTTTGTGCATATGGCGTACTTGCTATGGTAATTGCTAATTGAACGCCAATGTTCCTTGTATAACGTGTTTATCTTACTTGAAGCTTCAGTTATTGCTATTCCTGTATTGTTCCAATAATAATCACGCTAGATTTGAGGCTTTCATATTAATTAAATTGAGGCGTTCTCGCTCTTAATATTTATAATAATACATAAATAATCACACACTTTTGTACGAAAACGGGAATTGCGGTATTCAAAGTTACTACTGCAAATTCAACCTGCTGAAATTACATTCCTTCTCCAGGTAATGGGTGTGTAAAATTGAGAAAAGATTTGAATTGAAATAATATTGTCTTACTTACTTATGGCTTTCAAGGAACCCGGAGGTTCATTGCCGCCCTCACGTAAGCCCGCCATCGGACCCTATCCTGAGCAAGATTAATCCAGTCCCTACCATTATATTTCACCTCCCTCAAATCCATTATAATATTATCCTCCCATCTATGTCTCGGCCTCCTCAAAGATCTTATTCCCTCTGGCCTCCCTACTAACACTCTATATGCATTTCTGGATTCGCCCATATGTGCTACATGCCCTGCCCATGTCAAACGTCTGGATTTAATGTTCCTAATTATGTCAGGTGAAGAATACAATGCGTGCTGTTTTGCGTTTTGTAACTTTCTCCATTCTCCTGTAACTTCATCCCTCTTAGCCCCAAATATTTTCCTAAGAACCTTGTTCTCAAACACACTGAATATCTGTTCCTCTCTTAAAGTGAGAGTCCAAGTTTCAGAGCCATACAGAACAAGCGGTAATATAACTATTTTATAAATTCTAACTTTCAAATTTTTTTATAGGAGACTAGATGACAAAAGTTTCTGAACCGAATAATAACAGGCATTTCCTATATTTATTCTGCGTTTAATTTCCTCCTGAGTGTCATTTATATTTGTTATTGTTACTCCAAGATATTTGAATTTTTTCACCTCTTCGAAGGATAAATATCCAATTTTTATAGTTCCATTTCGTACAATATTCTGGTCACGAGACATAATCATATACTGACTCCCAAAGTTCTGGCAGATTTTAGATACCACGCCTAAAGAAATCGGATGTTTAAAGTTTAGAAATCTTCAATTCTAAAGATCAGCTTCGTTATTGAAAGAAATTCCCAGTAGACTGTTGGATAGAGAGCGGAAAAGATGAATATCTGATGGAGCACGATCAGGAGTAAATGATGGATGTGTTCTTGGATAATCGCCTTTGTAACGTTAGCAATATGTGGATGGACATAGTTATGTTGTAAATCACATGATATAGTTTTTCCTGTTGTCTTTTTTTTTTTAATTGCGGCCCTATGTCGACTGAGTTGTTGGCAATAAATTTCAGTAGTGATGGTTACATTCGTCGGAAATAATTCATGGTGGATTACGCCTTCTTTGCTCCACCAGATGCACAACATTAGCTTACGTTGATGGATACCAGATTTTGCACGGAGAATTGCTTTTGTGTTATCCTGCACTTGATGCTGATATAAAGACATGTTTTCGTCGTTGGTTTTAGTTTATCAGGATAAACTTCGATTATTACCGTGTTACAGTAAGTAACCTGAATGCAAATATCAGCACTAGGCTACAACGTGTACATAATGTGTGCGTCCGTTATATTTGCAATATTCGTATCATCATGTTCCCTCGTCTTTCTATAATCCCTCTTGGTTAAGATAAGCGATCGATGTGCCCTGTATCTTCATCTCTTATTTCAAATTTTGCGCACCGCTATCCGAATTTACTTGGCTTCTCGTTTAAAAAAAATATCCACACATCATCAGGTAAGTACCGATACTCAAGACAACTTTTTCATTATATCCTGTACCCTGCTGCAAGAAATCTTCATATTCTTCATCTTATACAGTTTCAGTTGCTATAAATTGGAACTTACTTCCGAGTGATTGTCGAACAATTACTTTTAGTTAAAACTACAAAAATTCTTGCATAATGTATAATTTCTGTTTAATATGTGTTGCTAAAAAAAACTAACGTCTGCCCTTTATTATTATTACCATTATTTTATTTGAATTGAATACAAAACCTCTAATGATTAAATTCCATTACATTCATATTATCCCAATTATGTCGATATAATTTATATTTAAAATATTATCCCTAGAGCATATTTGCAGTAAATCACTATTAAATTAATTTTCATCATTCAAGTAACCAATTAACTCAATTATAATTCTTTGTAATTGTGTTGCAAATAAATTGAATTTAATTATATTAGCTATAAATTATTACTTTTTTACATAGGTTTTATCCCCTAAATAAATATAATTAAACAAATATCCAGTCGTTAAAATAAAAACAAGGATATTGCTGTAGAGTGTTTAGTCTACTGTAAATATTTATAATTAAATATGTATTTTATCATAACTAGGGATCGTATTCTGTCCCAGGGCATATAGAGATAAGGTTAGTTTTTCATAGACTATATTGGTGTAACGTCATCTTTGCGCATGGCATGGGTACTATGAGGGAACTTGTTTGTTCTGCAGTTGACGTTCTATTAATGATTCAAAACCTCACCATGTTGAAAATGCATTCTAGTGATAAAGATTCATACTACAATGGCGTTTCCTACAATTTGAATTATCAGTTGTCCCTTTATTTATTTTAAGTCCATAAGGCAGGTTTGCAGAACTGGGCGACAATTGTGGCTTTACGTCACTCATCGGAATACGTCACTCATCCCTTCCTTCCACTCCCGCGTCATTGACTGGGTAGGGGAGGGAATTTGTATTCAGTATCTGTCTTACGTGATTGCGTACGGGCCACAGATACGTCATTCAACGCCGGTAGACTGTGGACGGGGAACCAACGCTTTCCCCATGCTTTCCACCCCTCTCTCGCCAGTTCTGTATTCCTGCCATAAGGCCTTCTCTTGCACTCAACCAGTATAAAAATACATAGGCTTACCAAATAAAAATAACATCAATACAGAAAACAATGCGATAATAATAATAATAGTAATAATAATAATAATAATAATAATAATAATAATAATAATAATAATAATAATAATCAGAGCAAAATGTAAATGTGGTTAGTTACATACAATTATAAAGAATGAAACAAGTAGAATTTATTGTTAAATAAGAAAATTTGGATGGGGGGAATGATTAACACAATGAAGGAAAATTTATTATTATACATAAGATTTAATATTCTACAAGTTAATATTTGAAGAAAGATTATATTGTAGAGACGAAAAGCAGTCTTTTTGATAATCGGCTTTTGAAAGTAGGCAATGTCTGACAGCTTTTTACACTATACATACCATTCCACACATAATCTCTTTATTCTTCATCTTTCACTGTTGCTACTTCTTGTCACTGGATTCTCTGCCGCCTGAAAGTCAAGGGCTGCCGAACTTTAATTTCCTTTAAATGTAAATTAGAAAAATATCTTATGATGTGTTGCCAGACCTAACGCGTTGCAAATATATAATGCAATGTGTTCCACTGTATTTTTTTGTTTCTTATTTTTATTATCTAAATCGTGTTTATTTATCACTTAACGCCAATATGTATCCCACTGTGTTGTTTTTTTATTATTAATCTATTTTTTTGTGTACCTACATTTTATTCAATTGTCGGTTTCTCGTTTAATTATGTAAATCCTACTTAATTGTAATCTAATACTAATATCTATACTAATGTGTCTATTTTTATTTTTACTGTGTAGGTTTTTTTATTGAATTATCGTCTTCTGTTTTTATGTGATTCATATTTGATTCTAACAACATTAATATGTATTCCACTATGTTTATTTTTATTTTATGAGGTAAATTTTTATGTAACTACCTCTTTTGATCTCATTATGTACCTAAATTGTATCGGTATGTAATTACTTAATTCCGATCTAGTTTTATGTTCAACTATGTAAGCAAGTTTTAATCCTGGTTGAATGTAAGAGAAGGCCTTACGGCCTTAACTCTGCCAGATTAAATAAAGCCATTATTATTATTATTATTATTATTATTATTATTATTATTATTATTATTATTAGTATTATTTATTTTTTTTATTAAAATACGCCATTTTCACTATTACACCTTCATAAAGAATGAAGGCTTTTTTTTTACTAATTTCGGAACCGCAGCCCGAGACTTATTGTGCCTAGACCCACAACTGTACTGCACACACTGCAGGACTCCCCATTTACTGGGTCAGGGTACCCGGGGGCCACTGCGAGACACCACACACACTGAAACAATGAACAGAGAACCAGTCCCTTTGAAGTTGTCAGAATTAAATCTCCCTGACTTCACGACCGAGAATCGAACCCGGGCCACCTTGATCAGGAATCCAGCACGCCACCTCAAGACCAAGGAGGCGGACAGAATGAAGGTTTACATGATCAAACATTATTTACACTATTGTACACAATTGACAAAATAAGTAGGCTATAGTATTATGAAATATTACCTTGCATTACAATACACAAAATTGTACATGCGATTAATATTGTAAATAATGTTCGATCAGTATAGGCCTACATTTTTTGTCATAGTGTAAATAGTAAAAATAGCGTATAATAATAATAATAATAATAATAATAATAATAATAATAATGGTTTATTTAACCTAGCAGAGTTAAGGCCATACTGCCTTCTCTAACACTCAACCAGGAGTAATACTGCGTTACCAAAAACAGTACAAATTTACAATTACACTACAATTTCACACACAAAACTGAATAAGATAATAATAATGTAATGTAAACAACAAGTAAGTAGTAATCAGACATAATATATAACATACAGAAAGAAAGGAAAGAGTATAATAAAATATGAACAGCAGGTCAAAATAAATTAGACAGAGTATAAAAAATAAGAAAATTATTGATGATGATAATAATAATAATAATAATAATAATAATAATAATAATAATAATAATAATAATAGTAATAATAATTAATATTAAAATAGTGAAGTATAAAGCATACAATGAATACAATATTTTTAGGTACACACAGTAAGGAAAATTATGATTATATATAGCTCAAGTTACGAGTATCACATTATAGATATACCATTATCGGGAAATATGAGAACAAAAAGACAAAATAAGTTAAATATCACTAGAACATAAAAAAATATGAATACGTGGAAACATGCAATACAACACTTGTCATAATAGTAAGTTAGTTTGGCAACTCGTCATAAGATAATTTTCTAACTTGGATTTGAAAGATTTCAATGTTCGGCAGCCCTCGACTTCAGGCGGCAGAAAGTTCCAGTGACGAGAGGTAGCAACAGTGAAAGATGAGGAATGCAGAGATGATGTGTGAAGTGGAATTTCTAGCGTGTTATCACGTTGTGATCGAGTATTAATATTATGATAACGAGAGAGAGAGTATGAAAATGGGCGAATAAATAAGAGGGGGATGAAGTGTGCATAATTCGATATAAGAGAGAAAGCGAGTGCAGATTTCTCCTCACATGTAACCTAAGCCATGATTACTTCTCGAAATAAGTGTACATAGTGTAAATAATTTTAATTGTAAATATTAGTGCAGCTGTTAAAGTGGTCCATGTTTTGTTCTGCCCCACTGACGAAAGAAGAGTAGCGTGAGGATTCAGTCAAGTACGATACTTCGCTTGCTTGTCGCTTGCACGTCGTCCACTTGAAAACTGCAATCATACTTAATATTGTAGCTCTCTGGGAGAAAGTACGGTCCGTAATTATAACTATAGTGACTGAAGCTGGTTGAGTGGAAGAGAAGGCCTTATGGCCTTAACTCTGCCAGCGAAAGTAAAACATTCTACATTCTACAGATTGAATGTTTATTATTTGATCTTTGGATGTTTTTTCCGCGCTGTTTTAGCGATCTAATATTGGAATGCCGATGCACTAATGCAGCTAACTGTTCGCTAGGACCTATACTGTCTTAAGCATTGAAATGATCTTCACATTTCTTACAGCTGTTTGAAGCCCGGAAGCCAGAATAAGACTTCCAATTGAATTGAATCCCTCTCGCCTGCTTCCTTTATTCTCGCCAGTCAGTATCAAATGGTCTGACCAGATTCCCATCTATTGTGCTGTCAAGGAACAAGAGCACGTGTTGATTTGGCATTTGGCATATAAAATAAACCATTCTACTTCTAGTCGAGTGGTTACGGCTCCCACTATTAATCTTGCACCATGACAAGCGAAAAGACGACAGAGGTTGCCGCCTCCCTCAGCACAGGCAGTTGAAAGTGACAAGTAAAATTCCTAATGTGCGATAACGCTTTTTGTTCATTGTTGTCTCGTCCGGCAGTGACACTGTTCCCAACTGCGTAATGTATCCAAAAGCACTGCTAATGACAATTAAAAATAAAAGTTAAAAAGCACTAGTTTTGGCCATTGGATATTTCTATGGAGATAAAATGGATTACTTACGACGAACACTATAGATTACTGAATTTTTTAGACATATTAAAAACGATTTATTCCACTTTTCTAATATTTTCCCTACTCTTCATTTCTTCCTTGTATTTCTCTTGTTCTTTTTCATAATTTTCACTTCCCTCTTCTTGTTTCATTTCTTTTGTTTTTCCTTTCTTATACCTTTATTTTTCTGTTTTATTTTCTTTTACTTACTACCTTTTCTTTCTTTTTTCATTACAATTGTATTTCATATTTTTTTCTCTTCCGCAAATTTTCTTTCCCTTTCGTAAATTTTCTTCTGCACTTATTTTCTCCCTGTTTCTTTATTTTTACTCTTTCGAATTCTTTCTGTTTCAACTTTTTTATTTTCTTTATTTGTGTTCTATTTCTTAATTTGTAGTCGCCCTAGGCAGTCTAGCGATTGAGTTGAATTCAATTGAATTTACAGGAGGGGGGCACTATGGCCCAACACTGCAATCTGTTACGGCCTATTGCGCTAACTCTCAAGCTAGGCGCACTCCCAAACCCACACCGGCTGACTACACTAAGTTTCGCTGCGTACCCAGTGACGAGCAGGCAACCTTCCTCGTCCCTAGGCCAGCCCCCTCCGTGCGTCGCCAGCCGGCGATCGAGGAATGCTGTGGAATGATGACGAAATGGAGAAATGGTGACGGAATGATGTAAATGCCTAATATGGGGAAAACGGGAGAACCCCGAGAAAACCCCAACTGCGACCTTGTTCGCCACAAGTGTAACTATAGAGTTTTCAATGAATAATCCCAGACCTGACAGGGACTCGAACCCGGGCCGCCTGCGTGACAGGTCAGAGGTCTGAACACACCGCAGAGGTTTAGTGTAATGATTACTGGGGACAGTACTTCGTCCCAAGAGGCTACAAGATTAAGTATTACTGGAGCGTTTAAGTAAATATCTTGCATCTAGCAAGCGTAACTTAGTACTTGATTCACGGCTCACGCACAAAAACACACCCCAATGAAATTCTCAACACACAACTCAATTTCAGAACACACACACTCTTTGACTCTACATTACACCACACGAACACACCCTCACAGGAAACAAAACAAGAGGCGCCAAGACCAACAACGACCAGTTCTGAAGATGGCCCATAAAAGGTCGAAACATGTAAACCAGGCACGATATAATTAAACACAAAGTCATATAATACATATTCCGAAATAACATATTAAGCTTATGTAGGGCCTACAGTATTCTGTATGTAATGCAGGGCATATTACTTCATAAGAGTATAGCCTACTTATTTTGTAAATTGTGTACAATAGTGTAAATAATGTTTGATCAATATAGGCCTTAATTATTTATGATAATGTAATATTGAAAATATCGTATTTTAGTGTGCATAGTATAAAAGGGCTGTCAGACATTGACTACTTTCGAAAACCGATTGCTAGAAAGCCTGCTTTTCGTCTCTAGAATGTGATATTTCTTCAAATATTAACTTGTAGAATATTAAATTTATTTTTAATATACCAATTTTTCTTCAGTGTGTTAATCATTCCTTCGATCCAAATTATCTTATTTAACATCAAATTTGTCTCTGATTGAGGTTGTGGCTGATATGTATAGTGTATTTCAAAAGTCAATTCAAATATTAAACCACTATAAATATTATAATATTTGAGAAAGGGAAAAGCAAAAACATCACAGTGTTGGGCAAACAACGCGGTTTACAAAACATTGGGAAGATGACCGCCGTTCTCTTGTTCAACGTAGGTCTACAGCATTCTGTCCGCGACACCATGCATAGATTTTGCAGATAATGTCCTGGAATATCGACAATTTCTTGCGAGATTGCATCTTTCAGTTGCAGTAAGGTTGTTGGATGTGTCAGGAAAACTCGTTCTTTAAAGTAACCCCACAACCAAAAGTCGGCCGGATTGAGATCTGGAGATCGCGGAGGCCACATTGTTGAAAAGTGCCTTTTGATGACATGATCGCCAAACATCTCCGTAATCTTCCCGTTAACGCGTGTTAAGTTCACCATTAACTTTTTAGGTTATTTTTAGACGTTTTATCAACATCTTAGGTTATTGAGCGTCAGAATGAGATGAAGGTGATAATGCCGGTGAAATGAGTCCGGTCCAGCACCGAAAGTTACCCAGTATTTGCTCATATTGGGTTGAGGGAAACCCCCGAAAAAACCTTAACCAGGTAACTTGCCCCGACCGGGAATCGACTCCGGGACACCTGGTTTTCCGGCCAGACGCGCTAACCGTTACTCCACAGGTGTGGGCAATAATGGAATAAGACAGATTGTTACATTAAACGGGGAGCGCTACTACAGCATGTTACAGAACTTCATCATCCCTAGAATGAGGAATCACGATATGGAAAACATAATCTTCATGCAAGATGCGCTCCACCCCACATCTTTATTCCTGCAAAACAATTAATTACGCAGATGTTTCGCGATCGTGTCATCAGTAGGCACTTTCTAACAATGTGTCCTCCGCGATCTCCCGATCTCAATCCGGCCGACTTTTGGTTGTGGGGTTACCTTAAAGAACGAGTTTTCCTGACACTTCCTACAACCCTACTGCAACTGAAGAAACTGCCAATATTCCAAGACATTATCTGCAAAATGCTGTGCATGGTATCGCAGACAGAATGCTGTACGTTGAACAAGAGAACGGCGGACATCTTCCCAATGTATTGTAAACTCCATTGTTTGCCCAACATTGTGATGTTTTTGTTTTTTCGCTATCTCAAATATTATAATATTTATAGCGGTTTAATATTTGAACTGACTTTTGAAATACTCTACAGGCCTACATCCACTTGTATTATCAGGCAGTACATTTCACTTGACTATATGTGTCAGAGGAAGAACAATAATATTGTTTGTATGGATCTGAAGTCTGATTAGTGTAATATGTACCTAATCGGCGATGTATGAAATGGAGGGAGAAAGGAATTGGCCATCCTACCCCAATATCTCCTGGCCTAGTTGGCTCATAAGTGAAGCCTTGTTGCTGTCACTTGTGAGGTTCAGACATGTCTTCGGACATTTAACTAAACAACAACAACAACATTAAATTCTACTTGTTTAAATCTGTAGAATTACGTGTAACTAAACACTTCTACATTTTGCTCTTAGGCTACTATTACAGTATTATTATTATTATTATTATTATTATTATTATTATTATTATTATAATTATTATTATTCCATTGCTTTCTGTATTGATGTTATTTATATTTGAAATTATTTTTATAGCCTACTGGTTGAAGCCTCATGAACTTAACTCTCGCAGTATCAGTAAAAATAAATCAAATAAATAAACAAATAATTTAAATTGTAGGAAACGTCATCGTAGTATCAATATTTATCTCTAGAATGCATTTTCATCAGTCTCCAAGGTGAAGTTTTGAATCATTAATAGAACGTGAACTGCAGAACAAACAAGACCTCCCATGGCGCATATGCTACGCGCCAGCATGTCACGCCAATATAGTCCATGAACGACTACCCTCATCTCCGTACGCCCTGGGACAGAATATGGTCCCTAATGGTTACTGTTGGATCCTAGGATCGCTGGTCCATTATCAGTCGAGAGCGATCGATTTTAAAGACCAATGTTATCCTTGGCAAGGCTTATTTGAAAAGAGAACTGAAGTTTGGTCATTGATAGATGACGCTAGACAAAATTCGATGGCCATTTCTCGGCCATGTTGAATTTAGACGCAGAATAAGCTCTGCAGTTGAAAGGGTCGTTAAATAAAATACTGTTACGCCTATTTTTTTCTTTTTCTTCATTAAAATATTCCTACCTCTATTTTCTTTATCTTGTGTTCTTTCATTTTAAAATTTTCTTATTCCACAAATTTCGTTCATTTTCTGTGGTTACTATATTTCTCCTCATCTTTCATTATACTTCCTTTTTCTCTCTTGTGATTTTTTATAAATTTTACTTCTTCACCTATTTCTATTTATTTTTGTTTTGCTTTCATTTTATGTTACAGAACTGCCAACGTTATGATAAAATAAAATAAATATACTGTGTGTCTTTATTTATTTAATCAAGAATGATGATACTAACAACAATTTGTTATACGCAAAAGTAGAAAAGCTTTGGGAGATTATTAACGTCTATAGAAAGTGTCAAAAATGTCCACCCTCCTGCTCAAGGCACAACTTAACATGCTCTTCCATGTTACTGGGCGTTTGTTGGAGGACTCTGTTGCCAATACCATTGATCGCGTGTCCAATATTCTGCTTCAAATCGTCCAATGTTTGGGGGCGTGTGATGTAAATTCTGTCCTTTAAGTATCTCCATTGGAAGACGTCCATGTTGTCAAATCCGGAGATTTCGGTGGCCGCAGGTTCTTGGAAATAATCCGGTCTTCAAAGAAACTTTCAATTAGCTTCATGGATTCGTTTGATATATGGCATGTAACGCCGTCTTGTTGAAAATATCCAAAATCCACATGTCATTCATAAAGCGTCTATGCACCTAGCGAAAGTCGGGGTTTGGTGCGCCATCTCCGCCCAGAGAATAGTGCATCCATTTTTTTTCGACCAGAGTATGAACACTACAGAGTACCGTCGCATTTTCATGGAGTTTATTGAGCAACTAGACGACGTAGAGCTGGCTTAATGATATTGCATTGAGTTGTGCCCTGAGCAAGAGGGAGGACATTTTCAGCATTTTCTATAGAATTTAGTAATCTCCCAAAGATACCTTGTATTTGAGGTATAACAAATTGTGGTTAGCATCATTCTTTGTTTTATAGTAATCACTCTGTACCATTTGCAAATCCAAATTGTTATTGGGAGCATATTTATTTTGTGAATATGTTCGAAAACTCTAATAATTTCATATATAACTTTACTGATGAAACGTCCTATTTCTCAGATACGCTTTCGGAAATTCAATTACTACAAATGGACTTACTCAAAGTGACAAATCACTGTTCCTTTTTTCGTGTCAAACAATATAGGAATAATTCACTTATAGCAACAGACTAGACAAAGTTAAAAATAAAAGAAATCGAAAAGAAGAATAATGTATTCTCATGTGTTTATAAATAATAAAATTTCATGTCTAGTTAAAAGTTTATAGACTTCTCAAATAACGTACTGTTTAGAATGGTTGTAAGTTTGGAAACCACATAATTCATCTAATGATATTAACAGAAAAATCAATATGTATAGACTGATTCGCTCGACAGATGTTCTACACTTTTCGCAATAAATTAATTAATTTTTTTAAATTAAAATGTATGCACATAAACACATTTTTTGTGTTATAGTACTGATCTCCTTCAATTCATGCTGATTTAGACTCTTCCTGCATAGTAGCTCGTCCTTGCTGAAGATCCTGCAATTTTGAACATAACTTGGTTTTCGAATGAGAAGATACCTGAACTTTCAAAACAGAAATCTATGGTAAAAAGAGAATCCTCATTAAGTACACGCAGAGCCCTTTCATTGAGAAAAACAGTACGTGGTGGCTAACAGAAGTTTTCTTCCAAATCTTCAGTGATTTTGTATATCAGTCAACATATGATAATCTAACTATGATTAATAACCATAGTACAGGAAGTCACATCTCATATGAAAGCATGAACCAATTTTTATTTTTTTTCAGAAACTTAATACACAATTTCAAACAAATCTTTGGCCATTGGGATCCTAAGATACAATACCGTAAAACTTCTATCTGTGTGACATATTTCAAGAAAACATACACAGAAATTGGTTTAGCGTATTTAGAGTCGTCGAAAAAGTTATACAAGGCAAGAGATTGCAGCCATCGATGAGAACACTTTATAAAAAGTATTCAGGAATGTCTAATGCCGATGTCAAAGTATTCCAATATTGGTAGGAACTTTTCCACCATGGTCTGTGGGAGAATTCTTTTTAAAAAGTCCAGGTATATAAATTTTAATTGTAAACTAATAATATCTAATCTCTTATTTCAAAATAGTTGGGGGGCTTTATGGAGAGAATGAACTTGTATGAAAACATCGAAGCAATAAAAATAAATTATTGAGCTCCACAGATGCTTATGTATTAACTTACCCTATGCACTATTTTTTTTATACAAAGCGTTAGTTTTAATTCCGTTCAGAAGTTTTCTATTGTACAGAGTAATAATTTTTTTCGACGTATCATATTGTCTCTTTAGAACAACTATTCTCTTCAACCACACTCCCATATTTTTACCCATTTCTATTGCCTCGACGGGCATTTTCTCATTGCTGCAATCCGCACACGTACAGTGCATTTCTCTCGCAGTTCAGAAGAAAGAAATCGCTTTCTGATCGCCCACCATACATCCGCTGACAAATGGATAATACATACCATTTACCTAGAAATTGAAACGTCTCTTTCATACCATCTACATATTTTGCTATGTAAGATGTTTTATCTCGTTTCAGACTGTAAACACTTCAATAAATAATATTACTCGTACTTTTCTGATGGTAAATCATATGTTTGGATGTCCTTTATTAATGAATTCCATATATGAAGGGTTCAGAACCATAGTGGGCCAAATGCCATTTACTAAAACCGTAGAAAACAAGGGTTAAAATGAAGTTATTACCATAATTCAATGGAAATATATAGCAAGTAATATAAAGTATACTCATTAAAACGAAATGATATGTCAATCTTCATTGAACTATGGTATTCACTTAACTTTAACCCTTGCTTTCTCCGTTTTTAATAAATGGCGTTTGTCCCACTATGGCTCTGAACCTTTCTTATTATCTTCTATCTATGCATAGGCCTATTAATATATTCGTTTAGGGACCAACGGCTGGTCAGTCGAAATCTGGAATGGCTGTTTTCATATTAATAATTCATTATAGGATTATCTTCCCATGATATTGGAGCCTGAATTATTTCCATGCTTATATTTTGTGATGTGCTGTAATAAACATTCTGTTAATGGGAGGTGAAGCGATTGATTTTAGTTCCATTATCAAATAAACTGCAAAAGCGAACCGCCGCTTTTGAGAGGCTCTTTGTGTAAATTTTTCTGTATGTTAATGTTTCAATGTTAAATTATTTACAAACTTCACATATGAACAAATTCCTATTACAGTTATGAGTTTATCACAATGAATTTAGTTTATTTATTTCACCAAACCTATACGCTATTTTATCCTTCAATAAAGGTGTTTCTATCGCGTATTGAGTTCTGAATTTATATTTAACAATTAAGGTGTCAGTATTTAATATATTCTCAAAGTCTGTTAGTCTACGAATCAATTTATCCGGCGATTTACTCTAAACCAGAGCTGCACATTCGTGTGCATATGCTCCTTATGCACAGAGAGCTTTCATACGTACAGTTGTAACGTTCAATTTTGAGCAGTTTCATGAAAAACGTAATCGTAATTTCAAGTTACAAAAGACCATTTTTTTCGAAAATCGCCTTTCTGGGAACAAAATATTATTAGACTTTCTCGTTTGTCATAATTCAGAGATGATATATCTCAGAAGGATTGTAAAAGGTTACCTTTCACCCTTTGTGTTTTAATTGGTTTATTTTACTATGCTTTTTCAACTGCGATGGTTATCTAGTGTCTGAGTGAAATGAAGGTGATAATGTCAACGAAATGAATCCAGAGTCCAGCACCGAAATTTATTCAGCATTTTCTTTTAATGGGTTGAGGGAAGAACTTCAACCAGATAACTTTCCCAACAAGGTTTTGAATCCGAGCTCGTTTCACGGTCAGATATGCTGTTACCCCTCAGCGATAGGCTTTATTGTATATTAAGAGGATTTTTGTGAGTCAGTTACAGTATGGCTAGCACGAGTGATATTATACGATGCTCAGGGTCTCAATTGAATTCTTTATGGATAAGTGATTATATTAACTGTCATAGATATAAAATGAAGCACAGTGTTCAGTTTGTGAAAAAGTTATTACCCCTGTTAGAACATTTTAGCGTTTTCCCCCAAAAATGTTCTCAGTGACAATTTCCCAAAACAAAATGTTCCCAAGAACATATTTCGCAAAAGACATTCTTCCCAATTTATTAATCTCCCAACTATAAAAGGATCAACAAAGATAAGTTGTGGCCCATTTATTTCAAGTATGTTAATATATCACCACTTTACTTGAAATCTTGATATCTGAATATAATTTTGCAAGTACTTTAGTAGCCCGGATATCTTTGTTGTCTGGAGCCTGCGGATGTGATTGTTTTGGCCCTTTTAATACGATAATATTTTCGCCTTTCGCTTTTGTTATGACTCTTGGACGAAATTGTCTTCCTTCTACAGTTCTAACATGTTTTTCATTCTTTCCCGAATGTTTATAAAAATATGTCCATCGATATGAAGTAACCGTCCTTTGTTGGGCATATTAATTAATTCACCTGTTATATCACTGAGAAGAAACTATAACAAATTGGAATTATGTCAATGAGAAGAAGTTACAACAAATTTGGAAATATGTCAACGAGAAGAAACTACAACAAATTTGGAAATATGTCAATGAGAAGAAGCTACGACAAATTTGGAATTATATCAATGAGAATAAACTACAAGAAGTTGGAATTATGTCAGTGAGAAAAAACTATAACTAATTTAGATTTATGTCAAAGAGAAGAAACTACAAAAAATTTGGAATTATGTCAATGCGAAGAAACTACAACAAATTTGAAATTATATCAATGAGAATAAACTACAAGAAGTTGGAATTATATCAATGAGAAAAAACTATAACTAATTTAGATTTATGTCGAAGAGAAGAAACTACAAAAAATTTGGAATTATGTCAGTGCGAAGAAGCAACAAATTTGAAATTATATCAATGAGAATAAACTACAAGAAGTTGGAATTATATCAATGAGAAAAAACTATAACTAATTTAGATTTATGTCAAAGAGAAGAAACTACAAAAAATTTGGAATTATGTCAGTGCGAAGAAACAACAAATTTGAAATTATATCAATGAGAATAAACTACAAGAAGTTGGAATTATATCAATGAGAAAAAACTATAACTAATTTAGATTTATGTCAAAGAGAAGAAACTACAAAAAATTTGGAATTATGTCAATGAGAAGAAACTACAACAAATTTTCCTGCAAACAGAAAACAAACACAAATCTTAATACGGACACCTACTTACACTACAAAGAGTTTATATCTTGTTGGAAGAAACTATCATATTGTAAATTATGTTTTTGGACCGGATGAAGAGGGAAAAATTGATTTGAAAAAGTAGAGTAGGAAAGCATGAATTGGGAGTTGTGAATCTTTGGGAGTATAAAATTTTGGAACAAAAAGGGAATGGATATATTGGATTGGGAAAAGTGTCCCACAATCCATTTTCAGAGCGCCATTATAAAATATTAGTCCATTATAAAGGTGTCATAGGGGTGCATTATGAAGCCCTTCTGAATGATATTTGAAGTGAGTAACTTGTAATAAAGTGAGTTTATTTATTTAATCCTACTACATATCATGAATATATTATGCATTATTATTAGACACCTTATTTTGGCATATAGGGTAAAGTGTAGAATGAAAAAGTATCGCAACATCGTGACACTCATTTTTACAACTCATCAGTAGAGAGAATCGTTTGTGATAGTTTACAAAAGCGTACGAAAATGCGTTTACATTCCTTCAGGGTTCTTAATATATATGGCTACCGTAGCACGGGGTTTGGCTCCTGGGCGACAGCTAGTGCATCATCCGGTAAAATTCTGCCTTCAACGACAGAAGCAGAAATGAATTATGAAACCTACAGCAAATATCGGTACTGAAAGTGTCGTCCTTCCGTTTATTATTCAAGCTTCATATCGCGAGAACATGTCACTCCTCCTCTAAGCTCATCGTCATGTTCAATATTAGCCCGGAGTTCCTTTAATGCCTGCAGATTCATGCCAACAATTTTGTATTTCAGACTATCCCAAAAATAAAGAAATTGAGAAATGGAGAAGGAAAGAAAAAATTGAGAGGAACTAAAGAAGAAATAAAGAAATAAAAAATTGTAGGAAGAAAGGAAAAATTAAACATTAATAAAGAAATAGTGATATTAGGAAATGTAGGAAAAAAGCAAAATTGAAAAGAGAAAAGAATAAATGGAGCAATTAGGATATGAAGATAGAAAGGAAACATCAGGTAAGGTAAGAATAAATAGAGAAATAAAGAAATGGAGTAAGAAGGGTAACACCAAAACAGAAACGAAGAAATAGAGCATTCAAGAAATGAAGAAAGAATGGAATACCAAAAAAAGAAATAGAGATATCAAAAAATGCAGAAAGAAAGGAGAAATGAAAAAATTAAAGAGGAAATAGAGCAATCAAGAAATGAGAAAGAAAGGAAACACAGAAAAAGAAAAGAAGAAATAAAGAAATTGGAAAAAAGTGAAAAATGGAAAGAGAAATGAAGAAACAGAGTAATAAAATAAATAGAGGGGGAAAGGAAATATAAAAAGATAATAAGAAACAGATAAATGAAATAATGGAGAAAGAAAGGAAATACCAAATAAGAAAAGAATAAGTAGGGAAATCGAGAAATGGAGATAAATAGAAGACCCCCAGAAAAGCCAAGAAGAAATAAAGAAATCAGGAAATGTAGATAGATAGAAAAAATTAAAAATAAAAGACGAAATAGAGTAGTCAAGAAGTGAAAAAATAAACTTCAAAAAAGATAAGAAGGATTAGACAAATCAAGAAATAAAAGAAGTAAGAAAGCATGAAAAAGAAAAGGGAAGGGAGAAATGGAGAAATAAAGGAAACACCATAATAAGAAAGAAGAAATAGAAAAATGGACAAAGAAAAGAAACACCAAATAGGAAATAAGAAATAGAGTAATGGAGAACGCAAGGGGATAGAATGGGAAAGAACGCGTAACGCGACCACGGGACAGTTCAGTGTTATTTCCTCAGGACGCATATGCCTTAATATGCGCCAGCTATATAATATTTTTATGACTGTATATGTCCGTCCACGATATACGTATTTGCATGTTTGACTTTGCGCTTCAGTATTACTAATGATTAATATTCATATTTTTCAAATGCAAATTGTGAGCTTGTGAAGAGCCATCAGACAAGTGAAATCAAATTAAACATTTTATATGCGAGTTTTGTGGATATTAATACAATTCTTTAATATTCAGATCCCTAGTGTATATATTAAAATTGAATATAATCATTGCTTTTTTGTACTTATACTGTATCGGTATTTTGCATATTCAAAATAATTGTGAAGTTTATTTAATATTATTTTTGTTATTCTATTCCCGTCATCCAACGTGCCCCGTGTATGTGTGGGAAGTCAACAGTTACATTATTTTTACTACAACCGTTTACGATGTTCTCAGTAAAGTTAAATTTTGCTTTTAAATATTTAACATATCAATTGTTAATATCGTAAAGTATTTTTTTTATTTAAGTCGAGTTCTATTGGAATACGGGAAATAATTATCTTGAATTTGCTAATATTTGAACTGTAGATATTCAATGAGTTACAGCCATAATTTGATGTATTTTTTCAGCGTTATAATGAATCATTTATGAATATTTTAAGGTGTGAAACATAACTTTTAAGTGCATAGTTTTTGTACACATTATTATACACTATCTGAAAAAGAAAAGTGTTTTTAAATATACATGTCTGAGTACACATATCTCAAAAACAAATTATATAAAGAAACTGAAATATTGTGTCGTGAGTAGGGCTCGGATAGTTATGCATTAAAAAGTGAAAAAATATGTATGTAATTATGCGATTTAAAACATGAATATAAGTATTATTTGAAACTTATTGAAAATGATGAAAGAATGAAAGAAATCGGAATTACTTCCTTTGTCAATATTATTTCTGTAATTGAAAATCTAAGTTAACGTACCTGAAATATAAAAATATAATGTTATAAAATTCACTTCAGTTAGTGGACTGGAACTACTACTATGGTAGATCGAAATCAACTTAATTCTTCCCATTGCAGTGTATACCAGTCATCATTTTAAACTTTGAAAACACAAATGAATCTCCGTTGCTTCTAAAAATTGATCTGTACTGAAGAAAACAACGTTCAGCTGCGACAGGCGTCATTGACATATATTTAAAGCTTGCGATTTCTTCCATTGACAATATATTTCTTCAATTACCGGCAATAGAAACACAGAAAATTTCTAACCGATTTCTGCTGGTCTATTATAAAGCTCCCTTTACTGTAACTTGAACATAGGACTAACAATAAAGTTGTTTCATTATTATTATTTATTATTTAGTAATAAATTAGTAAGTAATAATTAATAAAATAATAAATAATATTTTACACCATTTTTCTGTGAAACTGGCGATGTGTGCAACTTAACACTACAGATTTTAACCCTGTTACTGCGTACCGTCAAATGGGGCTACTTTGATCGATTCAACTTACATTTTTTTATGGTTACAGTTTAATTTTTTAGTATCTTAACATATAAAAAATATGTAGATATCAGATTGTCTTTACCTTCCTATCCTATTTCTAAGAAAATAAATGTGTTGATTTGTACCCGTGAAAAAAAATAAAAAACATACTATCAAAGCTAAACTGTGATGGGGGCTACTTTGATATACCATTATTTAAAGCCAGATTTCCGTAGTAACCCGAAGATGACATAATAGAGTCAAACTAAAGTTGTGAGATTTGCTGTTATACAGGTAAATCAGGGCAAATTATGCAAATGAAATTATATTTAAAGGACATTTCAAATACCACATTAGTATTTCATTTGCAAAAAAAAGTACAAAGGCTCATTGTACATTATAATAGACATAGAAAATTTTATAAATTGTTGAAATCAAATTTGTTCTATCAAAACATTACCAATCTCATAAATAATTAATCTAGACTACAAACTAAATCAACCTTTCATAAAAATAATGGAAACAAAACTAGAATTTACTTGAATTCAAGAACAATAGGGAAGACATAAATCATGGAATTGTCAGTTAGTTCTGCGACTGAAGAAGGTAAAATCTTGATGAAATAGTAGAAATGTCCTGTCAATTGGCTTAAATTTTGTTTCACTCTCATCAGCTCTTTTGAGACCATGAATCACTATCCCATTTGATATCATGTCCACAATTTCAAAGACATGTGTGAAGTTTTTCTTATCTTTACTATAAAGAAATTTAGCAAGGATGAAATTTTCTGTTTTTGGGTTTTCTGATTGTATTTCATATGTTAGCGTCTTCTGGAATTTTGGGGCCTGAAACTTTGATCTGCCTATTTACACAAATCACCTGAGGCTCTTCGTCATCATTGCTGCTTTTGTTGTTTAAAGTAGACGCAGTAACTATACTCTTCCCTGATTCAACATTGAGTCGTCTCTTTTTTCTCATCATAGAGCCAGCTGTACTAGAATTCCCAAATCAATGTTTTTGAGGAAATGCCATGAGGCGCACCCTCAACCTGTTGTTCTACAACTTCTACAGGCTCTGGAATTTTTTTGAGGACTTCTTTCTTATTGCAAGGACAAATGCCCGTAGAAAAGAAACTGTTTTATCAAAATGTGTTTTATTTCAGATTGTTCTTTATCTCCGGGAAATGATTGTTTATTAGTACTGTATTTGTCTGTAACTTTGTCTTATCCATGTGGATCAATGCTTTCTTAAAAAAGGTTGGAAAATTAACCTTCGGTACAGTTGAAAATCGAGGATTTTCTCTTTCCACTCCATCAAAATGTCTCCAGGCTCCTCTGAAGAATCTAAAAAATTGTTGTACTGACGAGAACCACAGTAGCTCTGGACGGACAGCGATAACGTCTAAAACAATATAAATGTAACTTTAAATGTTTGACTAGATTATCAATTTATCCCCATCCTCTCTATCAAAGTTACCCCGTGACTTTTCAACGTAACTGGTGTGCATACTGTAACATTCAAGTGAACGACAAGCAGTACTTTAAATGCCAAAGAACTACTTTATTTGAAGATAGAATTGAATATTCATTTATAAGTACGTTTACCTGTGTAGCTTCAAAGTTTTGCAGGTATCAGAAATCCTCATTCACTTTATAAACCACAAAATATTTAATTTCTCCTCTACAACATTAGTATTTATATAGCACCGTCGCTATCTCATAACTAGTTTAACAGAGCTGCCAACACGAGATCCAAAGTTGGCCACATTCTGATATCTTTCGCGCGAATTCGATTTTAGTAATCGATCGAAGTGGTTATCAAAGTAGCCCCCAATATCAAAGTAACCCCTAATGACGGTACCTAAAAAGATCCCGCAATTGAAACTTAGTACCAGACATTTTGTTTAAATATTATTATTACTATTATTATTATTATTATTATTATTATTATTATTATTAATTTAATAAATAGTATTTTTCAAACATTATTGTGAAAATCGCAGAATATGTATCTTAACGATATATTCTAAATATTATCCAATTATGAAAAAATTTAATAATCAAAAACATGCACTATAAAAATTATATTTTCTGAATGGAGAAACATTTTTGAGCGCATATATTACGATCTGCATATTTTTTAATCAAACAGAAAAAAGTATTTTACGATACAAGGTTGGGAAGTGCTTTTTTCAAACTCGAGAAAAAGTTTGAAAAACGACCAGAGCGAGTTTTTAAATATCCGAGCTTTTGTAATGCACTTCACAAACGTCTATTGTACGACATTTTAGCACGATTATATTTTTAAAATTGCAAATACAGTATATTTCGAATTAAAAATTTAGAGAAATATTATTCCAAAGCATTCGTAAAACTGCATGTAATGGTAACTAACAATAAGTGCACTGTAATGGGTCTATTTCAGTATAGTTTTATGTTACGAAGAATGGTTTCCCTGGCAAGAAGTTTCTGTGTGAGAATTCTAACTTTTAAGATCTAACAACAATAGCTGTAAATACAGCAAAAAACACGAACGTGCAAAAAAGTTAGAAGAAATTTATTACAGAACTATCCTAGCCCTAGTCATGAAATAATAGTATATTACGATACAAGGTTGGAAATTTCTTTTTACAAATCGAGGAAAAGTATGAAAAACGAGCAGAGCGATTTTTTCAATTTCCAAGATTTTGTAATAAACTTCACAAACGTGTATTGTACAGTATTTTGTTGCATGATAGTATAGTTTGAAAATAATATTTTTAAAAATATTAATGTACAATATTTACGTGAGTTAGACTATGAACAACTGACCTGATTCTCAGCAAGAAGTTAGTCATATGTGTCGGTAGAAGGCGGGAGTAGTTTTAATTACAACCCTAGAGGAGTTATTTGTAATATTGCAACATACTTATCTAGGTTTGCAAATTTTAATTCAGTAAAATCAACTTCCAACAGTGGCGGCCGTTTCCTGTAACGACGAAAAACACACTATCGTGCAATTTTTTTTCCGGTCTTATTGGTCACAAATAAATGCTATTATAAAAGTATAGTTTAAATACTAACCTTACTAAGAACCACCATTGACAAATCAACCAGGCACAGGTGTAGCTCGAGCGATAGATAAGTTTGTCTGTTCATTCGGAGCTGCACTTGGGTGTAGGTTCAATTCCCGTTCGGGTTGTTGGTTGGGTTTTTCGGAGATTTTACTCGACCGTAAAACGATTGTCAATAATTTTGCAATAAAATTATAAAGAAGTCAAATAAAATAAAATAATGAATCTTAAAAGTACTAGTCATTGCAAAATCACTTGCTATTGGGACTTTTAATAAAGTTTAAGTAATTCGCTTCACATTTACTTGAATTCCGTTCTTCCGACGAATTCCAAAGGTGCATGAAATAGCTTTGTAATTTCCCAGTCACAAAGTATTTGAACGCATTTTGGATTTCATTTGAACATCTAGATCTGCTGAAAGACAATGTTGGGGTAATAGCTGAAACGTAACTCTCTGCCTGTCCTCTCTTTCAATTACACACTGAAGAATTCGCTCCACTTTTCCTGCTCTTCGATTATTCCACCCACCTCCCCTTATTTCCAGTTCCTTTGCTTCGAGATCCTTTTGTTCCCATCTACAGTATCCCTACACTTATTTACTTTGTCTGGTTCCTTTGCTCTCTTTATCCTTTCTCCAGTACCTCTTAAAAGTTCCAATTTCTAAAGGGTAATTTCTTATTTTCGATTAATTGAGGAATGCTATATCAGAATCCTTATATTCTACCTTTCCTTGAAAAGATACAGAGTGTTCATTTGTTTCATGAAATATGTTTACATTTACTTGACATTGTATCTACATTCCATAATACGTCGTCTTATTAGTTCATAAATACTACAAAGGAATACAGAAGTCCCGTTTCTGCGAAGAAATTATCATGAACTTTCATTGCTAATATCTTCATAGAGTTCTCTTCCCTCTGGTTCCGCAGTCTCTCACCTATTATTCAATATATAGGCTACATCGAAGTACCTTTAAGGGATTGGAAACGAAGCTGCCAAGATATGGTAATATCAATAGCAAAGTCAATATCTATTTACCCTTAACTTCGTAGGTGACCAGGCGGTAATTTTTTTAGTTGGTTATTTAACGACGCTGTATTAACTACGACGTTATTTAGCGTCGATGAGATTGGTGATGGAGAGGTGATATTTGGCGAGATGAGGTCGAGGATTCGCCATAGATTACCTTGTATTCACATTACAGTTGGGGAAAACCTCGGAAAAAACCCAACCAAGTAATCAGCCAAGCGGGGATCGAACCCGCACCCGAACGCAACTTCAGACCGGCAGGCAAGCGCCTTAACCGACTGAGCTACGCCGGTGGCTCCAGGCGGTAATTATGCAATGTGATTTTATTATTAGAATTCAAGGTAAGGAGATTGAAAAATACATGGTTTATTTGAATCATGGGGCCTTAACAGTTATTTTTAAAAAATCAGAATATTTGGCAATTAATAGCAATGAAAAATTAAAGTTATTGTTGGATTCAGAAACACAAAATACAGACTGGGTATGTTCGAGTAAAGTTGAACTGAAGGCTTGGGGAAGGAAGAAATGAAGTACAACGTCGAACAAATCTAATAATGTTTTGTACCTGTTAAGACCCACAATAGCACATTATTACTTATTTTAATATTTTATTACTAAATGAATTAAGATACATTGTTTCAATATGTCGGTTACACACTGGATTTTGTAAAAAAAAAATGCCATATTTCAAATATACAGTGTGTCCTATACATTAGACATCGGGGTACGTGAGAAATCTGCTAGTTGGCTATATTAATTTACATTACTAAGAAACATTTTATTTCACATCTTCATCCATTAATTTTACAACTTGTAATATTTTTCAAAATATTTGGCACAGAGCCCTCTTTTATACTCCACACACGTTGTTGTCTGCTTTCCCTTCAGACAATAGGCATACCGAAGTTGTTTTCCTGATGGATTTTTTGCTAAGAAATGCCCAATGTGTCGAACCTGACATCCATAAGACATCTTCTTTCCGACTGTGGCTCTAGTTTGGGTTTCGGTGTACCACTTCTGTTCAAGAAAAACATTGCCATCTCAAACATAATAGTAATAATAATAATAATAATAATAATAATAAATGAATTCCATGTCATATGGTTACAAACATCATAAAGTAAGTTGATTACTTACTCTATTCGAAACATAAGCAGGTCGTGAGTTCCCAGCTCAGCAGAAGTGTAGAGCTTCTAGGATGCTACCACCTGGTGTCCAAAATATATTCGTGAATAGAGGGAAGTACCACTTCTTGCCTCGAATCTGGATTCGGTATACAGCCATCAGGCTATCGAAGAGGTCAACTCCGTTCTTGTACTTATTGTACTTAATGCAATGTGGCATTGCTATGTTAGTTCTTGAGACTCTTGTCCTCCGTTGCACTTCTTCTTTATGGTCGAGGGATTCAGAACTGGTGACAACTGTTAAACTTTGTTATCATTCCAGCGAATTATGTCAATATTATTATTTTTATCCAAATATTTGTCGATAGCCCCTCTTAACTTTTTTTTTTTCAATTTTTCCCATTTTGGAGACTTTAGAGAAGTTGTTTCTATACTGCTGGGTTGATTATTTGTCTCAGTTGATTCAGAGATGTTGGTGGTAATTGCAGGAGAGATATCTTTCTCCTTCGAAATTGTTAGTTCAAACGTACCTGTAATATCAAATGGCATATCAGTAGTTTTAAAAAATGAAGAAATTGCTATGTTAAACTCATGTTAAATGTGCATTTATATATAGGCTAAACTAGTTCAATGTTGGCCATGTTATGACTAAGAATGTGACGTCGCGCCGTAGCCTGTCTTTCTCGTTAGCCATCTCAGGTACCACAATGACGTCGTCATCAATACCCTCACAATCGTTGGGGGCACCTACTGGTGGGGGAATTATAGCCACAGAGATTGAGTTGGCTTCATTTTCATCTGTTTCTTTATCCCATATTTGATACAGATATTCTACTGCCTCCTCAGATGACACCAAGTTGCGTTGCTCTCTTATTTGAAAAAATCATAGTAGAGAAATAATCTATATTGTCCCAAAGTCCTGTAGATATGACACTGACTGTAAACACAATTATCTTGAGCACTGGTACAAATATCGACTTCATTTCATTCATAGAGGGTTATATTGTACATTTCGAAATAACAGAAATGTAAATAAATAAGTCTGCTTACCTGTACACATGACGTAGCCAGCAAGCAGTTATTTCAACCGCTGGCGATTAGGCGGGAATAAATCAAGCGATTGTTGAAAATGTTCGATAGAGTGCGTTCAGAAAACGTTGCTGAGTTATTTGAACTGATAAAGTTTGATTGAGAGCAAACATTCGACACAACAGTCGGTTACTAACTGGAATAAAATTATTGTTCCGTCCTATCCATGGGACAGTGGAATTAAATGGGTTAAAAATCATGTTGATAGGTCAAACATATGAAGAAAGACACAAAGGGCCATATTCATAGACATTTTTAGCGCGGGCTTCCGGTAGATGATCAGCGAACTAACGTTTTTCGTATTCATAAACTAGTGTTAGCGACGTGATATGATATGAATCCTGTACAAGTAACCAGTCGATAGCCGGGGCTAGTTTAGCACGCTCGTAGCGCGGACTAGCGAAATGTCTATGAATAGCACCCAAAGTAATTATATAGGAAAGTTGCTGGTGAGTCTATTTTGGTATATGTAAGTGAAATTTGGGTATTGATAATGGATTTAAAGAGGAACATCGCGACAGCAGATATCGGTATGCATTACTTGAGAAGAAATTTTGTTTTATTTATTTTTTTATTGCTAGTAAGTTTGAAATGAATACAAGATAATACAATGTAAGATGAACTAGCCCACTCCTGAATGAGTAAGACTCGTGCTCAGGAGGGGACTCCAATAAAGACAAAAAATAAAATTAAAATTGAGAGTGAATACAGATTAAAAAGTGTTTAATATGTTTAGAACCAAATTATAAATCCAATGCAAATATTTTTTATTAATTTGGAGAGGATTAGTGGTTAAAATTATATTGGAATAAAATTTGTTTACTAGTCTGGGTCCTTGACTCATGCTATGGTAAAAAGCTGCATTGGTTTTACATTTTGGTTCAGACAAAAGCAGAGAATTCATATTTTTAGTTATATATTTATGTATATAACTTTCAAAGTATCCATATTTTTGTGAAATTATTTTAATAAAATAAAACAATTAATTTGTTTAATGTCGAAAACTTTGAAATGTTTAAACAACAATTCAGTTGAGTAATCTTTCTGCTTTTTTAAACAAATTTTTAATACTTTTTTCTGTAATAAAATTAACAAATGAAAGAGTTTACAGATTAGAACATGTTAGAAATGAAGATATTAGGGAATAAATTAATGTCAAGGAAAACAAAATAATGGAATTGAAGGAAAACTTTTTAATTGGTTTAGACACAATTTGGAAACCCGGAGCAAAGATGACAAAAATTTATATGAATTGACACCCTCAGAGAAAATAGGAAAAGAAAGACAAACAAATGGAGGAAATGCATAGTAAAAATAGGCCTATAGATAGTAGGGATCTGAAAATTCAAGATGCTCAAAGCAGAAGTCTTAGGAAAATGGACATGGAGAAACGGCAACCTGCTATACAATCCAATATACTGTATGTGTATATACTGTATATATATATACTTTATACTGTATATATACTGTATATATACAGAGTGCTCTAAAATTCCCCTTACAAACTTCTAGGACATGTTAAGGGGACTGAGTAGATAATATTTTGAATTGGAACCCATGTCCGTTTCCGTGCTACAGCCGTTTGAAAACATGTTTTTAACGCGACCACTTTTACAAGTAATTTATTTGATTAGGAGGCGTGACCCATACATCACTTGTTTTACAATTCAACTCATTAATAACCAAAGAAACAAAATGGAAACTGAATCATTTGTCACAAACACTTTTGTTTACAGTTCAACTTAAACTGTTTTTGTCCTTTTCAAATGATGGTTAACATTCAAATCCACTACAAATGCTGTTCGATGTGGCGACCACCAACTTCGTTGCACGCATTGTACCTACGAATGCTGTTTTGTTAAACGCGCTCTATCACACCTGCTGTATCTGCAATCTCTCCTGCAGCGACCACAACTCGTGCCACCAGATCTTCTGCTGTCTCACGGGAGTCTCATAAACCAAACTCTTCATACGACCCCAGAGGAAAAAGTCCAATGGAGTCAAATCCGGTGATCGTGGAGGCCATGCAATTGGACCACCTCGGCCTATCCATCTTTGTTCGAATCGTCGGTCCAGATGAATCATGTTGCTCTAACACTGAAAGACACGTGAATGAGGCTCTAACTAGCTCCGAGAGGTAGGATAAACGTCAATTGACATCACATGATCTGACGTAAGCACCCCTCATCATGTAACGCTGCAGACGGACGAATCGCGAAGCTATTATTACTTGTTGAGACACGTGGCGTACGTTCAGGAAGTGCTTGCTTTCAAACGGCTGTAGCACGGAAACTGTACGTTTCCGGACATGGGTTCCAATTCAAAATATTATCTACTCAGGCCCCTTAACAAGTCCTAGGAGTTTGTAAGGGGAATTTTAGAGCACCCTGTAATATATATCGATTTCAGTACCATATATATCAAATTTTATCAAATTATTTTCCTAAGAAATTTCATATTAGTAATTAAATGTTTAATAAACTTTCAGAAATTTAAGCAAATTTATTTGATCCCTTCATGAAGTACACAGATATTACGTAACATTAACTGCCAAATGTATACATGCAGAGTGTAGCTTAATAAACGAACAGTTTAACACAGTTTTCATCTCTCGGAAACTTCCATTTTCATTAAATAAAATGAAATTTACTTGGTCAATAGTACAGAGTACTCCATGACCATAGCATGTATTCTATCGCAATTTTAAGATTTGGGCAACAGCAACAAACGTTGAACGTACAGGAAATCGACGCTGCAGAAAGATTCCTTAGAAATTTGAAGTTCTGCTTTAACAACACATTCCGTCTCTGTATGAATGAAGTGGATGTCACAAAGCTCGTAAATATAAAATCCACAAACGCAGTTCATTATGTAATCTAGTTGCAAGTGGTCTGTCCTCAATCTGTGTTATTAATAGTTTAATTCTGCCGGTCGTGTTGGCTGCTGGATTATATTCTATGCACTTCCCCAGGTGACTTTCTGAACCAGACACTATTAATCACTTCTACGAGTATCAGAACAAACTGTAACAATTAGAATAACATATTACTATGCCATTTCGTTGAGTGGATTGTGCTGTCCCACCTGTACGTAAGTTTGGAAGCTCATAATGTTTACACTCGTAGTGTAGAGAGTATTGTCATGGTTAAAATTAAAGTTATATTTCGAGATTTTAACGGAAATGTAGCCTACATTTTGAGTAATCCTGATATCGAAAGACATTCTTGGCATGTCTATTCGTCGAACAGTCACTATAACAACGAATTATCTTCATATTCAATGCAAATTAATGAACTCGGTGCGAGAGTGAAACATAATAATTTTACTTGAAAGATAAGATCAGTTTATATAAAGTTATTCCGTGACAAATTCACAATATGATGGCTTTCTTGAAATTTAAAATTATAATTTGCTAATATACTACAAATAATTGTTTGGTCATTATCATCGTCATTATCATTAACATTATCATTATGATTATCATTATGCACTTCAAGGATTTGCCGTTACGTCCTTTCATTCTTAATCTTGTGGGTACTACAAGAACCATCCACGATAGTAGGAGAACACCTGATTATATTGCCTGCACAGCGTAAGGCAACATAACATCATTCTTCATGATCTAGTACATGGGTTGGCAACTCGTGCTCTCGAAGTGTGAACACAACCTCATTGCAGGTAGAACGGACTCTGTACTGTAGTGTCTGTATACAAGTTTGCTCGCGTCTGCAGTAAGTGGCGACTCGTTTTAAGTGAAAAACAATATAATCCTCAGATCATTTCCCTCTAGTGATGAGTCGAAAGAGAAAGATTTTTTTAAAGAAAGGAGGTAAAGCTTATAGTATGTTCTATTAACTTTCTTACGCATGAATTTTATGTTACAAATAAACATAGTGAAGTTTTTAGTAAAGAAATACTG
Organism: Periplaneta americana; assembly: GCF_040183065.1. Classification (NCBI taxonomy): domain Eukaryota; kingdom Metazoa; phylum Arthropoda; class Insecta; order Blattodea; family Blattidae; genus Periplaneta; species Periplaneta americana. The sequence continues at coordinate 62,325,649 of NC_091133.1, forward strand.
TCTAGATCTGGTTTAGAATAGCTAAAGGTAAAAATTGGATATCAACAAGGTGTGACTGATATCAAATATCGTTAGCACGTTGTGCGTGCAAGTTACAGAATTGCACGACATATAATCGACTAGCTAAGAACATTTATGGATAAATTTGAAATGTGGCAGTAACATGTAGAACATAGACAACTTCACTTTCTTTGACTATAAACTATCTTGAAGAGAGATAAGAAAATCTTCTTATCAAATATAAGACCCTACTTGAAGGCCTACAGCAGAATTCACTGGTAAGTTTGGAGAAACAATGACAATTAACAAGGAATTGAGATTTTTCTGAAATTCTTTTGCCTTACAGCCGATAGAAAATCCTGGAAGTTTATAATTTGAATTGATAAATCTGCAAAACAGCGCGCCACTCAGATTCCAGCGAAATCAGGAATCGAACTATTCGTAATGCTGCCTAAGTCAGAATTTACAAATATACTTTTTGCTTCCATATATACTGTATGTCCTTGAATCAGAGTTTAATACAAGAAAGAAGTGTAAAAGCTCTCAATGTACAGAAAGAGGTTAGAAGTAAGTTTATTTCATCTGCCGTGACATGTGAGAAATAATTCCTTGAATTTGTGTTTGTTTGCGAATACAGACTATTACGTTTCTGAGAACAGAGGAATACTCTTTAATGTATAAAAACTTGTAAATTCTCCTGTTCTTTGTTTCAAATAAGACACATAATAAATATTAACATGTAATATAATAATAAATAAGTGTTGCAGCTATGTTTGTTGCCTCTTGAAAAAGTGTTTTCAGGTTGTGTTTCCAGTACTAAACTAATTTACAAAGCTAGGAAATAATATAATTTTGTTATGTGTGTTTAGGTACAGTCTGTCTAAAATTACTATAATTATTGTACCAGCGTCATTCTGAAATTCAAATCATGGAGTAGATATCACGACCACCTGCATGAGCCGCCAGAGCGCATCGCGGCAGTGAACTGCTTTTGCAGCGAAACTACTAACAACTTGTAACTGCTGCGGATAGCTCCGTCTGTCTTTCCCTCTTTCAAGGTTTTTTAGCACTTTGTGAGCACGAGTTGCCCATCCATGATCTAGTGTGTTTCCATACTTGATCATTGGGTCCGGTTTGTGTATTCAAACCTGACGGAGAACGGTGATTTTTATGTACGTTAAAAACTCTCAGATGTGTCCACCGCTGTGGTCTCGTGGTAGCGTTCCAGTGGGACGAGTTGCCTGGGTGAAGATTTTCCCTCACTCCTATGGATGAGTATCAGGTAACTTTATCAGGCGTATGGAACCCCACTAATTCTCGCCACTTCCTTTCCTCCCTCATTCTCCTTTCCTCATTATTCCGGTTGTCTTCCTTGGTTTTCAGATCGCGCCTTCGAAGCTGCTGACACTCTCGGCCGGCCTCCATGGCTATGTCAAGCGTGGTAGCTGGTGACCAGCAGCGGAACCCACTCTCCTCCCGTCGGGTGAGGGGATCTAAACCTCAGACCGTTGAGGAGCCAAGAGGGGTGGTTTACACATCAAATTATTTTCAGGGGGATGTCGGGGGCTGTTGTGGGTGGAATGGTATACGGACTTGGAGGGATGGGGACTGGTCGTCAGTTAGATTCGTTCGGCGTAGGTGGAGTCAGTGGGCTTGCAACTCATCCCAGGGGCGCACAATAGACCTCAGGTCGCAGGGCACAGGGATGTTCCCCTCCCGGCCTCACTGAGAGAAAAAAAAAACCTTCAGATGTAATCTTCCGTATTTTAATTACTCTTGTTAAAGATGGCAAATAATAAAATGTGATGTGCTGATTTCATAGTAGGTGAGATTGACATTTCACCCCCCCCCCAATTTTTCTAATGGTGGGTACTTGACTGTTCGTCACTTATACATATGAAGCCAGTCGTGTAGAACATTTTCCAACAAATTCGTTGCTCAAGGTTCGCCATGAGGGGGACTGGTCTACGCTTCATCGTCGATGAGATGAAATGATTGGTATTTTTTGGGATACCACAGGGAAAGCGGAGCTCTCGGAGAACACCCCTGTGTTACGTATATGGGTCACGGACTTGCCCAACACAAGTCATAAGTAGGAGATACGCCTGGGATCGAAACCAGGTCCATTTAATGAAATAAAACCTACTGACTTCATACTATATGAGAGTGCCACTAAGCTTTAACAATTCGTGGGAAGAAATGTGTTTATTTATAGAATATAATAATGCAACAGAATATGGAACCTCGTGGATAAAAATAATAAACCTGCAGCTGCATTAATTGAATTTTCATGCTAACTAGTACGCAGAATATTTGGTCAGAAAAAGATAGCGATAATCGGACAGCTAAAAATTAATGTATTTGAGGACTAACTACATATTGTGTTACCAGTTCACTATAAAGCGTAATAATCTACTTCATTTATTAAGCACAAAGCGCTTCGCACATTATATTCTTATTAATTTATTTCTTTCTGTCCATTTAATTGAATCTGTTATTCCAGACAGTTCATTCCCTGAAGAAGATGGCAGAGCTAGCCGTCGAAAGCTTGGAAGTAAATCTCCAACTCACCTGGCTGAGAACTCGAGAAGAGTTATTCTACATCAAACGCCGGGAAAGCCTCAAGTCATACACAGTTACAAGATTGATGGAATAAAGAACACCTTCTGGCCCTTCACTGTAAGAGAATTTGTGAAGCAATGTTTTTACTCATGGCAATACATGCTAATCTCAGACAAGGATGATTTGGATATGTTGTCGCTACGTAATGCACATATAGCCAAGGTCTCAAGAAGAGGCGCAGTTCCTAAGCCGAAATCGTGAAAAATTAATCGCACTGTTACGACCTGTGGAATGTTTGGCATATAAATGCCCTTGAAGGGGTAGGTACAGCTTACAGCAGTGAAAGTTTGGATATATTCAACATTTTTCCCCCATTACTGCATTTTGTACAATAATGAAAATTGGTATGTGTAAAACAGTGTCCTTCAGCTATATGAAAAATATTTTTACGATTTAAGAAAAAAATTACACTTTTTTTTATTCATTTCACTGTATAGTGATGATGCATTTCCCACATATGCAACATTCTGTGATGAAATATTTTGTGTGTATTTATGCGTTTTATATCTACAATATGATGCAAGATCACTTCTCTACGTTTGATAGATTGTCTGGTAAAAAATAAATTCATTTAAAAATGGTCAAGTATCAGTAGTTTCTTCTAACACAAAATAAAAAAATATATATTATTTATTAAGGTATGTAGTTGAAAGAGCATGATATTGTAAACATGAGTTTCAGTAATAAAATAAAAAAGAGAGAACATTAAAAGGTTAACAAGTTTATAAATTATGTGGAAAACACTTCATCATTGCACAGTGAACTGCCACCATTTTGAATTCGTAAAAAAATATATAAATAAATATTTTATAATCATAAAAATATTTTTTTCATGTAGCAGAAGGCTAGTCTTTACACAAACCAATTTTCACTATTGAACAAGATACAGTAATGGAGAATAAAAATGTTGAATATTTCCAAAAATTTTACTGCTGTAGGCTGTACCTAACCACTTAATATCATGATTTAAAGGTTATAACAACTTTTCAAATATCTTTTCAACTCTTGGGTAACGACAAAGTAGGAAGCTAAATTATTAAATATATTTAGGCCTACATATCACGGTGTATGATGTCACAGGGACATGAAACTTCTTTAAATTGCATTTCTTACAGGGCTAATTTACAAACTTTCAGGGATGATGGGGAAGGACACATGTATCAATTTGAGATAAGGAGCCCTGGTCCGGAAATGACCGAGTCGAAAGTTACAAGCAAAAATAGTTGTGTGTAAATGAAATAATTTTATTCCTCTGTACACCTTATTTATGTCTATTTATCTGTACATCTTACACATACTGTATTCATCTGACATTGTTTATATTGTCTACCTACAGTATTCCGTTCAATGCGCTGTCTGAGGGGTGGGGACAGGAACCTACACTAAAGCAATGCAGATAGCGTAATGTGTAACGGACATGGTCGGTCCTGATATGCACGTCTGTAGACAGCAGTATATGTGTACAAGTTGCAGTGTCCATTCGATCAGTCCCAGTGAAATGGAGGAGTACACGAGAGCGGAATACGCTGACCTGATTTTCGAATACGGATGAGCCAATGGGAACAGTAGACAAGCTCACAAGCCTAGTACCCACGTAGGAGACATCCTGCCCATACCATCTTTCCACGACTGTTCCAAAAGTTAAGAGAAGGAGGGCACGTGTTGCGAAATTACAATTCCATTTCCACACAACTATTTTTGCTTATAACTTTCGACTCGGTCATTTCCGGACCAGGGTTCTTATCACAAATTGATACATGTGTCCTTCCCCATCATCCCTGAAAGTTTGTATCACCAGCCCGGAAACATCATTTATATATATACTGTATGTAACTTATGTGAAGTTTATTAATGTTATAATATATTATATTCGTGAAATATTGTAAGCAAATATACCGCAGTTCCGTTCATTCACTTTGAATTAATTCAATTGTGGTATTAAATATGATAACACAACATTGGAGATATTAAATTTCAATACACGATTTAAAATTCAAAATTATATATCTCTTGACGCGGCCACCGTGATATTGTAGAATATAGAAACATTGTCTATCAAATTGTCCATTTATACACACCGGGATTAAAACCTAAGCTTGCAATGTTAATATCTACCGCTGTCCAATGACATAACACAGTAACTTTAAATAAAATAAAATACAAAGTCACTCCCCAAACATTTAAATTTTTAGTTTGGAGCCGTTAAATGAATTTGAGAACAAACGTAAAATGTTGAAAATACAATAAACTGATGTCTGGGTTAAGAGAACTGGATCGAAAAAGTCTCTATCTGCTAATTGGCTAGTAAATTGTTTAGCAACTCCGAGTTCCTGAGATGTGTCTGTCACGGCCCACTGCCGGCAGCGTGTTCGATTATTCATTGGACGCCTCGTGATAGCTGACCGCTCCCCGTCGCCTCGTGAAACTACGGGATAGTTTATTGCGTAATTGAATGACAGCGCCACCACTATCAATCTGCACCCGAGTTTATGTTCTTTTGTGAGTAGAAACAGGATTAGAAAACTGCTGTGTAAGATTATGTACCGAACGTGCTGGCGTAACATATAGATTCTAGAAATTCGGTTTTTCCCAAGGACAGGTCGTCGTGATATAGAACTTATGGGCATAAGTGAATGAATGAATGTTAGCCATGATGTCCCATGTTGGCCACAGGCCACCTGTGATGGAGTTAGAACCCCCTCGACAGGGATGGCTCAAGTGTACTCGCTTGGTGAGCCAATCCAGGCGAGCTTGTCATGTATACTACTTTGTGACATGGTTAATAACCCTGTTAGACTTTAACTAGTCTCAGCACTCTGCTCTTTATTCATTTTTTTTTTGCACTACCCACATTATACTAACACCAGCACTTTGACAAACACTGATTGCTATTTACACTATTTAACTAACACTTTCTCAACACTGACTTTATTATTTACAAAACTTATCTCACACTTTCACTAATACTGACTTTACTATTTACAATATCTTAACACTGATTACATTATCTATTTACAATGACCTTCCCTAGTTCTTTCCACAAAACTCTGTCCTTTGCTGTCCTCGACCATTGTTTCCCCACCTCTTTAGTAAACATGTCAGACCATCTGAGACGTGGTCTTCCCTGTCCTCTCTTTCCGATGTAGGGGTCCCACATCGTGACTGCATGGGTCCATCTTGTCTGGTGTAGTCTCGCCACATGTCCCCCCCAGGTCCACTTCGTTGCCGTGGCTCGTTCTGCTGCGTCAGTAGTGTTCGTCAGTCTTTGTAGTGTTTCGTTTGTCATTCTGTCTCGTAGCGTGATGCCCAGTATTTTTCTTTGCAGCTTCCTCTGGCATGTTTGTATACTTGAGCGTTGTCTCTCGGTCAATGTCCAGGTTTGGCAGCCGTATAGCAAAACTGGGATTATACATGTCTCTAGTGCCTCGAACTTGAGATTACGGTTGATTGTCTTGTCCGTCCATATGAACTTCAGGCTCCAGAACGCCTTCCATGCCGATGAAATTCTTTGATTGATCTCTTTGTGGTTTCATTGTGTCTAGGTAACTAGTTGACCCAAATACACATATTCAGAGGCATACTGAAATTCTGTGTCGCCTACTCTGATTAGGATCTCCTGTGCGTTCGTCATCACTTTTGTTTCCGTGTTGTTCATGATCAGTCCAATATATGTACTTTTCATATTTAGTTCCTCAATCATGTATGTCACTTAAAATAACGCTGGACAACCACACGGCGTTAAAATTTGTGTGTTAATAGTTTTCATGTTATCAACCAATGTTTAATGATCTCATCAATATGAACATAAAATGTCTGCGTAAATTTGATACCTTTGGCTGAGTCTTCGTTAATATCAACTGCACCTGTAGAGGCAAGTAGGGCTAATATGATATAGTAAATAAAATGTCGGGCTAATTTGATACAGATCTTGAAATCTATCAAAGGCTCACAAGCAGACATTCTGAAGGGGAAGATAAAAAAGTTTATTTTTTTCTTCCAAAATGTCAATAATGTCAACAGAAGTGCTTATACAAATTTTGGCCACTCGACCGCAATTACGAGGTCCTCCAGAAAGTGATTTACTCTGGGGACGTTTAAAGAAAAAAAGCACAATTGCATGGAAAGATTTCTTGAAATAGATATAGCAATTTTTGCACTATTTTCCAACATATCCCCCCATTGGAATTGATACAGACATTTGTCATACCATGGGATCAATTTTTGTGTCGTAGAAGTCAGCTGCCTAGGATCGAAACCAGCGTTTGACGGCCGTTTGCTCTCGCTGTTGATCCCATAGTATGACAAATGTCTCAATTCTGGTGGAGAATATGTTAAAAAATAGCTTAACAATTACTGTATCTGTTCCAATAATTTTTTCAATGAAATTGTGTTTTCTTTCTGTTAACCGCCTGTGGCGAACTTATTTTTATAGCCTTTGTAATTGCGGTTCAGTGGCCAAAATTTGTATAATCACTTCTTTTGACATTATTAACATGGCGAAAGAAAAAAAAATAACTTTTTTATTGCCTCCATCAGAATGTTTGCTTGTCGGTTTGAAAATGTTGAAAACTGCGATTATAGAAGTACATTTCATTTTCTTTAATGAGCAATATTGAATAAAGCTTTAAACAATCATTATCAGCCCCATAGGCGGAATGTATTGAAAGAAAAGTCAGTTTTATTTCTTGAAAAAACTTTGATGTGGCACTCGGTTACTTTTCTTATTGCTCTTGTAGAATTTTTTTTTAATTATCCTCTTACTCAGAATAGCCTCAGCTTCATCTTTCTCTAAAGAAAACTGTGAATGTTGAGCTCTCTAGCAGTAATTAGTGTGTTAATGAGAACGGCTATTATGATACACATTTTAGAGCTCTATTATATCATGCTAGAAAGGCTATTATGATATTACGAGTATGTTTACAATGAAAGAAATTGACAAAGTTGATTAATTTTCTAACATAAAGTGGGCCCTACTTATATAGATCTACTTAACAATTTTAGCTTAATATTCATTCATCTTAGTGCTAAAATTTAACACAACTTTGGAAAATACATTCATCATTACTTAAAAAACGTATTTTTAATTTATTGTATCAACAGTAATCTCGCTAAAGATTTTGATTTATCAACAGTAATCTCACTAGACGTTTTGATTTATCTAGAGAAAATCAAAACTCGAGTGGGATTTAATTGACTATTACACAATTAGAAGAAAGTATATAAAGATTAGAAGTAACGGAGTACTCCAATACAATAAAATATTAATTGACTTACGAAAATACAACTGTCTTCAAATGTATTATTGTACCATCTCAATATTACAAATATTACGCTAGATGCATGCTAGATGGCAGTAGTGAGCAATGCCTTCTCGTCGAGAAGTTCTCAATCTACTGTATACACGATGGCAATGTTACTAGTCAAGAAGGCTTTGTTGATTCAGTTTCATTTTTATTATTAAAACAGTTGCATTCCACTTCAATTATCCGAATCCCAGTAATCAACGTCACTTGACAGATGATTTTCAATAAATCTTAATATTAAACAATCTCTAATACGTGACTATCCATAATATCATATAGCAGAAGCTATAACATAACCTAACTAATATACTGTACACAAGTGTTAGAAAAGTTTTAATTGACGACGATGACATAAAAAATAAACATTAATAATTTTAAAAGGAATAATTATTGAATGTACAATTTTCAAATTTGAATGTGGTTGGTGGTTCAATTGATGTTATATTGGACGTGTGCGTAATAGAAGTGGAACTCTTTGATTTAGGCCTTCATGGTGTATTCAACTTATTCAGGATTTCCGAATGAATAATTTTAAAAGGAATAATTATTGAATGTACAATTTCAAATTTGAATGTGGTTGGTGGTTCAATTGATGTTATATTGGACGTGTGCGTAATAGAAGTGGAACTCGTTGATTTAGGCCTACATGGTGTATTCAACTTATTCAGGATTTCCGAATGGTGCTCTTCATTTATTTGTAAATCGGATTTCAGAAGATGCATAGGTACGATCAGTGATTTTTATTAATTCTTGTTCTTGAATGCCAATGCGAGTCATATTTGAAACTGCTGTGCATCGACTGGAGTGGTTTGTAATTATATATATATATATATATATATTTTTTTTTTTTTTTTTTTTTTGACGTCCAGACCAGCGCAGTTTCAAATGTTGGCAAGCAAAGAAACAAATGCTAGGGACGCGATAAAATTAAACAAATGCTAGGGACGAAATAAAAATTGTGCGATAAGCAGCCATGATTGGTTGAAATACGTCCTTTCGTACCGTTTTATTGGTCAAAAATAGTATGACGTAGTAAGAGTGTAATAGTCAAGAGAAAATCAAAACTCGAGTGGGATTTAATTGACTATTACACGATTAGAAGAAAGTATATAAAGATTAGAAGTAACGGAGTACTCCAATACAATAAAATATTAATTGACTTACGAAAATACAACTGTCTTCAAATGTATTATTGTACCATCTCAACATTACAAATATTACGCTAGATGGCAGTAGTATGTTATGATTAGCTGTTTTCGTGTTATCAGTTGTGACAACTATGGAATCTTCATTGAACTCTGTGGACGGATACTAGTCAAGAAGGCTTTGTTGATTCAGTTTCATTTTTATTAAAACAGTTGCATTCCACTTCAATTATCCGGATCCCAGTAATCAACGTCACTTCACAGATGATTTTGAATAAATCTTAGTATTAAACAATCTCTGATAAGTAACTATCCACAATATCATATAGCAGAAGCTATAACATAACCTAAGTAATATAAACAAGTGTTCGAAAGTTTTAATTAGGGATGATGAAATAAACAGGAAAAGTTTTAATTAAGGACGATGAAATAAAAAAAACATGAATAATTTTAAAAGGAACAATTATTGAAAGTACAATTTTTAAATGTGAATGTTTCAGTGGTTGGTGGTTCAGTTGATGTTATATTGGACGTGTGCGTAAAAGAAGTGGAACTAGTTGATGTGCATGGTTTATACCTCAACTTATTCAGGATTTACAAATGGTGCTCTTCATTTATTTGTAAATATGGTTTTAGGGACCAGTGATCTTTATTAATTCTTGTTCTTGAATGCGAATGTGAAGTTCCTTAAGATAATTCCATGTGAATTTTGTAATTGAACCTTTACTGCCAAACAGCAAACCAATGACAGACCATTGTTTAAGAGGGACGTTGTACTTTTGAGAAAGATACGGCCGACAAGGTTCATATATAGACTTCTTCTCAATATCAATTTCGGTGGCTTGATTTAGGTTCCTTTCGAAACTGATAGTAGGGTCAAGAACAAGAGCCCGTTTTAAGCGTCCATTAATAGCAATAATGTCTGCCCGTCTGAAAGAACCATCTGATGATACACAATGTAATTCCTCATGAATCTCCCAATTTAAAGTTTTTAACGATGTTGGCAATGGGCAATACCCATAAACAAGTATCAAGTTATTTTCTTTCTTTATTTATTTATTTATTTATTTATTTAATATAGATAAATAGATGGATAGACAGATAGATAGATGGATAGACAGATAGATGGATAGATAGATAGATAGATAGATAGATAGATAGATAGATAGATAGATAGATAGATAGATAGATAGATAGATAGATAGATAGATAGATAGATAGATAGATAGATAGATAGATAGATAGATAGATAGATAGATAGATAGATAGATAGATAGATAGATAGATAGATAGATAGATAGATAGATAGATAGATAGATAGATAGATAGATAGATAGATAGATAGATAGATAGATAGATAGATAGATAGATAGATAGATAGATAGATAGATAGATAGATAGATAGATAGATAGATAGATAGATAGATAGATAGATAGATAGATAGATAGATAGATAGATAGATAGATAGATAGATAGATAGATAGATAGATAGATAGATAGATAGATAGATAGATAGATAGATAGATAGATAGATAGATAGATAGATAGATAGACAGATAGACAGACAGACAGACAGACAGACAGACAGACAGACAGACAGACAGACAGACAGACAGACAGACAGACAGACAGACAGACAGACAGACAGACAGACAGACAGACAGACAGACAGACAGACAGACAGACAGACAGACAGACAGACAGACAGACAGACAGACAGACAGACAGACAGACAGACAGACAGACAGACAGACAGACAGACAGACAGACAGACAGACAGACAGACAGACAGACTAGATTAGATAGACTAGATAGATAGATATAGATATAGATATAGATATAACTTTATTGTCGATGGCATAATGTATGCATAGACATGGTCGAATATATACAATTACAATTTAATTTAAAATAAGTCAAATATAAAAAAAAAATTATTCATTACGAGGGCCCATGCGTGCATCCTCAAGACTGTAGGGACACAATTTTATTAATTTCGTTTTTATATAATTCCTAAATTTGAGAGAATTTTTTGTATATTTGATGTCATCAGGCAAACTGTTGTATATTTTGATACCAAAGACCATATATGTTCGACTAGTGTTTGTAAGATGGTGAGCTGGAATAGTTAAACAATTTTTGTTACGAGTGTCGTAGGTATGGAAATCACAATTTTGATGAAAATCAGACAGATTTTTATGAATTAGTAGTAAAACATTAAAAATGTATAAACCATAAATAGTAAGAATATTATTTCCTTTCTCTGCCTGTTATTCCCAACTATAATGTATTTATTTATTTACAATAAAGTTTACTTATATAAAAATTATACATGCTTCGATAGAAAAATTACAGCAAAAGTTTGACTTTTTTATAATAATAGCTCTACTTTACCCTACTGTTTTCAGAGTTCGAATCTTTATTTTATTACACGTGGGGGCCTCGCAGTAGCGTTGTGATTAATGCTGCATAGCAGGAAGGTCGCAATTTCCAATGAGATTCTGGATTTTCCCCATTGGTCTAATCCTTCCGGCCGTATTATGGTCCTGTGCTTTAATCAGTCGAACATAAATGAGTACCAGCAGCATATCCTTAAGCGTAACGTTGGCGGGCACGTAGGACAAACATTTCCATTGCCATAATGCTGATTGATTGTAAGGTAACCTCCCGCCACCTTCTAGGCCGATTTGGTATGTGATGGGGTTGGCTTTACCTAATATAATTATAATTATTGAATTGTTGTTGTAATTAAATGAGCTAGCATTCCAATATTAGTTAATACTTTCCAGGGTAGTTTCCCTCCTAAACTTCATGAGACAATGTTAAAAAACTTACTGTCTCACCAACTACCGGTTCATACACTTCACTTATCATTATAGGCATTACCAAAAATAACAATCTACATTACTACCAGTTAAATTCGTTATCTCTTACGTACACATTTCTCATTCTCAATGCAAAAAAAAATTTCCTTCTTACGTTCAAGCCAGACTCTTATGTCAAAGCCTGCATTGTGAATTTAATCTTATACATCGTTACGGAAAGAATGAGAGAAAGTCTAAATGAACTTCATTCTCTTTTAACGAAAACATGTTATGGTAGTCGTTAGTGACTACAATCTGTAGAGCGCTTTGAGTTCAAAATACAGAATGATTCACGAGGATTTACCGTCTTTTACGGAGCTTATTTCCGAAGACATTCTGAGCAAGAAATGTCATATAAACATGGGTCCTATTCTCAATATTTACAGAGTTACGTTTCGTTATTGGAACGCATTGTTGTGAACGCGTGATCTTGGTCAGCGTGCAGTCAGCAGCCAGCGCGAGTGCTACGGAAATCAAAGATAGCCGTATGCAGTTACGTAGCGCGACGAGTGCCGTTCACAAGCGTGCGGCCAAGTGTACTCAAGCGGACGGCGACATTTTTTAAAATGTGTTGTAAACTCTCCAAGACTGTAAATTAGGATACAAAATTGAACTGCAAGTCGGTGGAAGTGGTATGATTTGTAATAATTGTTGTGATAAGTGCGTAAGAATAATGTAATTTTCTAGTTAAAAATAGAAAAAAGATGTGTGTACGAAGCAACTAAGGAGTTCACAGCACATTTCTAGCTTCATAATACTTGCCAATTAAGGGAATGATACTTCTCAGTGGTTCATTCTCTATTTGTATTATTCTTTTACCTTCAAACTTAAAAAAAAAAAGTATTTTATAAACAACTTTAAATTAGTATAACTATGAAAATGTTGAGAATAGGAACTCTGTTTATATGACATTTTTTGCTCAAAAGTATTCAGAAATAATTCTTATTGAATTTGATATTCCCAAGAAACTAGTTCGATTAATTAAAATGTGTCTCAGTGAAACGTACAGCAGAGTTCGTATAGATCAGTTTCTGTCAGATGCATTTACAATTCACTGTGGGCTAAAGCAAGGAGATGCACTTTACTTTTTAACTTTGCTCTAGAGTATGGCATTAGGAAAATCCAGGATAACAGAGAGGGTTTGGAATTGAACGGGTTACATCAACTGCTTGTATATGCAGATGACGTGAATATGTTAGGAGAAAATCCACAAACTATTAGGGAAAACACGGGGATTTTACTGGAAGCAAGTAAAGAGGTAGGTTTGGAAGTAAATCCTGAAAAGACAAAGTATATGATTATGTCTCGTGACGAAAATATTCTACGAAATGGAAATATGAAAATTGGAAATTTATCTTTCGAAGAGGTGGAGAAGTTCAAATATCTTGCAGCAACAGTAACAAATATAAATGATACTCGGGAGGAAATTAAACACAGAATAAATATGGGAAATGCCTGTTATTATTCCGTTGAGAAGCTTTTATCATCCAGCCTGCTGTCAAAAAATCTGAAAGTCAGAATTTATAAAACAGTTATATTACCGGTTGTTCTTTATGGTTGTGAAATTTAGACTCTCACTTTGAGAGAGGAACATAGGTTAACCCTTTGAAGCGCAGTGGTTACAGTACATAACCACCTTTTAAATTTGAGTTTCCTGCCTACTTACAGTGTGATTTTTATTTCAAAACTACTGCGCTGCGTTCACTGATACCTAGTAACTGTAGAAGAATTTTATTTTCGCTATATTTGTGTTGCTCCACTAAGATGGCCGATGTTATTGAGTATAGTTGGGGTGTGGAAGACTCGCTATGTGTTTTTATTTCAGTTGTATACTAAAATATCACAGTTACGTAAGTTTCTATTTAGTGTTATTTGTCTTTCCGTCTTTTAGAACGTATTTCAGTAAGAAGATTGTAATTTCTTCGACACATGTGGCGTCAATATAGAAATAATGTGGTGGTTTCAAAAGATAACCACTACGCAAACAGGGTAGTTATGCTTACCATATCCAACAAAATGTTCCATTTTTGTGTCAGCTTATTCATCATGGCTACAAGGAAGAGATGGTTGGTGACAATCACAAAGTGTTTTTGACAACTTTTTCATAAGTTTGAATCTGATGATCTCTAAGAGAGCAAAATATCTATGCATGTGGTACAGTTAGACATGGACGTATTGGTTTACCACACGACGAAAGAAGAGACCGCGACATGAAACGTGGTGAGAGTGATAGCCGTACGTCATATGCTGGAGAGTCCTGGCTCAAGTGGAAGAATAGAAGGTCCATTCTTTTCCTTTCTAATTACCACGGAACACATGTGAAGTGGCACGTTGCCTTAATGAAACCAGAAACTGTTTCCTTTTGTATCATTCGCAATAAGTCTGAAGACATTGTGTTCTGCAGTATTGTATAGTGGTTTTACCATGAAACCACCATTTTCTATGTAAAAAATGGTAGTTTTCAAAATTTTTTTAATTTGAGGCACTTCTCTTAGACAAATAAAATTTAATTTCATTGCAAACACAATTTTTTATTTCCTTCCCAACTGCATGCATCAAAGGGTTAAGGGTGTTTGAGAATAAGGTTCTCAGGAAAATATTTGGGGCTAAGAGGGATGACGTTACAGGAGAATGGAGAAAGTTACACAACACAGAACTGCACACATTGTATTCTCCACCTGACATAATTAGGAACATTAAATCCAGACGTTTGAGATGGGCAGGGCATGTAGCACGTATGGGCGAATCCAGAAATTCATATAGAGTGTTAGTTGGGAGGCCTGAGGGAAAAAGACCTTTGGGGAGGCCGAGACGTAGATGGGAAGATAATACTAAAATGATTTAAGGGAGGTGGGATATGATGATAGAGAATGGATTAATCTTGCTCAGAATAGGGACCGATGGCGGTCTTATGTGAGGCGGCAATAAACCTCCGGGTTCCTTAAACGCCAGTAAGCAAGTAAGTAAGTCTTCAGAAATAATCTCCGTAAAGGACGGTAAATCCTCGCGAATCACTCTGTATATCATAGAATATAGTAAAGGCGTCGTCTTAGCTGTTATCTCCCCTCTTTGTAATATAACTAAAATAAGTTATTTACGAATTTTTTTAAATATATAAAATGACAAAAGTAAATCTATTCCATTTATTCGGTTATTGGAACTGCAAATAAACTAATTTATAAGCCTCTTTATTTATGTATAAACAAAATATTATTATTATTATTATTATTATTATTATTATTATTATTATTATTATTATTATTATTATTATTCAGAGGTCGGGCATTTTGAAAATCTTCGTCGCTTCTGTTTCCTATGTTGACTATAAGATGTTCTTGTAGCTTTCTCGTTAAAATCGTGGAGTCGCCACAATTCTCGCTATTCCATTCGTACGTGCTGGATACACTCGCGGCAGTTCTCTGGTGTTACATGGCTTATTTCTTGTAATAGTAATTCCCGGATCTCTGTTATAGTGAATTTTATTTTGTTTCGAGCTACGTGGCTTTTCATTTGAGGCCAGATCACCTCAATCCTGTCTAAATGGAAGCCGCAGAATCGTTGTTCCAGAATTTTCTACAATTTTACCAACTCCGTACTACTAAAAGAGGATGTTACATTTGTCTTCATTTAATGAAAATTAGGTTTTCACGGAATGAACTTCATGTTATATATTCTTTGATATCGGTCGTTCCTTAATGTTATTACATGTTGAGTACCTCGGAGATCTTCCATTCTAATGCTGTGATCTGGCGCATTTTCAATCACACTGACAGCATTGACGTCCAGAAGAGCTAGAGCTTTCACCCAGCCACTTCTCGAGTACTTCCTCATCCATCTTTTCGTGGTAGGCTTTTGTGCATTTCGATTCGAAACAAAGAGACCGACTTCAACAAAGCCTGCCTCTCCATTAGTAAGTAAAACAATAAGGCGTTTGCCCTTGCCACTGGGATTTCCTAATCCTTTCAACAAACCAATGAGGAAGAGGTGCTTGCTGAATACATTGTATGCTAGCACTTTCTACACTATATTCCCTGAATTGAGTCATGTCTCTTCTTTTTAATGATTATTTAAGGACGCATTATGTATTGTGACATTATATAGCGCTGATGAACATATTGACATCAATATGGTGCTTGAAGAGATGAATCCGATATTTCGCCAAGAGTACCAGATATTTCTCCTCACAACTTGGGAAAACCTGGAAATAAATACTGGAGTATTTTAGTGAAGGTTATCAGTAGAGAGCGGATGTTGATGAAAAGTCATCTTATTTTTCACATTATGACGATGTTAATATAAACGTAAAAAAAGTAATTTCTTTTATTGCATTTTTCGCATTTTTGACGTTTTTGAACTAATACGTCACTTTTATATTTTTTCGGCATTTTTTTGGTCATTTTTAATACTTTGAAGAACATTTAGATCTTCTGGAATGCATTTTACTTTCTTCTTTACCGATAGGTCTGTTAAATCATTTTCTAACTAAATAGGTCAGTAGTAATTACCTACTGAATTAGTGAATAACAGTGAAGTTTGAGTTTTATAGTTAGGAACAGACTCTGAAATCCATCCCTCATTCCATTGAAGGCTTCACTTCACACAACGAAAGTAATATAAAATGCTTCACAGCAGCTTAGTTTAAGTGAGGACTTTGATCGCTACTGTTCTTTTGTCGGTACGAGGATGTCTTTAGAATTGATGTTTGGAAAGGAGGAAACTTTCACCATGTCCTGGACAGGACGTTGTTTCCTCAACATGGTTCGAAAGGAATGTCTACTGTAGTAAACAATATTTCTAACACAAAGATTGTAAGAATGCACGCTGCGCCCAGAATTTGTTTTGTCATATACACTCCCTCATCTGGAAGATATGGTAACAAAAGTGAAGCGCGGAAGGAGGAGGAGATGGAGAATGAAGGCACTTAAATGGACCACCCCTGATTGAAATACATTGCAAACTCTCATTAAACATCTATAGTTTTCCCTTAAAACCTTTATTTTTTGCATGTTCTTTTCCTTTATTTTTGCCAAATTCCAGGAAGTTGCCTCCTTTCTCCGAGATTTTCAGGGCAATCGTTGAAACAAGGTGACTAATTTTTAAGAAGTTGTGGTGCGAGTACGGTGAATAATATTTAAATGTAATTTTCTTTTAATTTCATGTCATTTTTCCAATAGTTTAAGGGAATTTTAGTCATGATTTTAAGTAGATTTTTAGGTCATCAACATCTGCCCCCTAGTTATCAGATAGTATAACTCAGAGCTGCCGAACTTAACGACGCGGAATCAAAATAGACTCAAAATGGGACAAAATTATTTTATGTCTGTATTGTATAGGATTCTTCGTAGCAAATGTTGATTCATTGGCTATCGCATAGGATTGTTGTCAGGAAATAATCAAATCATATATGGGCTATTGTACAGGATTATTATTACAAAGGTAATTAAAGTGTTGGTTCCATTTTAAATTATCATCGAAAATTATGCCTAAATATTTAACTTCAGAGGACTCTTTAATAATCGGACATATGGGTGCATAGTAAATTATATCTATTTTTATGACAATAATTCAATAAAATTAATTGTAAACGGTGGTATCATTCAGAAAATAATAAAGGAATTTAGTTGTTGTGAAACGTATAATGAGAAAAGTGTGTCTTTTAGTGGCAATATTTTTTTTCTTCGGTGGGACTGTTTCAGTATTACCGCAAAACAGCAGTATAATATGCAGTTTAATGTAGCTGTTAGTCGTATGAACGTATGTCAGGTGATAGAGCGAATTCTTTTTGCTCCCTGGTGCTGATGTCGGGGCCACCACTGCGGCAACATGTAGCTATTCCCACCATGACCTGACCCCAAGTGTGACCTTGGAGGTGAGCCAGGCCAGGCGGCACCCTCCCCTGTGACGCAATTACCTGCGACTCTTGCAACACTAGCCGCAATGTCATTATGCCAGGACGTTGCGGGCATTTTTCTGCCCCTGGAATCATAACCCAAACAAATAATGTCAAAGGTTTCTGTGTGAGGTTCGCTCCTGGAAAAGAAATATCTTGTGAGAAAATTCTCTGGCTTTTAAAATTGTTAATAACAATCACAATAATCATCATTACTAAAAAGATGTCTTCAAGAATATGATGTATTTTACTTATTATCAATATTCTGAAGACTGTGAACTGACATTTTGTATTCACCAGTAGCTATACTGTTTTCGCTGTAAGAAAAATCCTAATGTAAACATAAGCACGTTGCTGTCATACCCGTGATTGGCTCCCAGTCGAAACACTCACATGACGCAGGAAAATATAGTTCGTATTTGGAAAACACAATCTTGTATTATTTGAAAATAAAACATTGGATTCTAGTTGTTAAATACGATGAAACATTTAACTTTACTCATGTAAAACGCTATGTAAAAGAAAGTTACTTTTATATTTTGTTATGTACTATGAACGCGGATGAATACCAACAGTAATACCGAGGTAGTCTGTTCTTGTAACAAGCTGGCGTCACTTGAGCTTGTAGTTGTTCACGCAAGCACGTGGTACTGAAGTATGGCTTTTGCATCCTCAACTGTCCATTGTGAAGACATAGGATTTAAAAATAATTTAATTACAGTAATTATAAAATAAATGTTTCCTAAGCAAACGAATGCATAGTAGTGAGGTTAGACCTACTTGACGAGTAACGGGAAATATTTAACATGAAACAGAATTTACAACAGTGGGCGGGAACACGTACTGAGAATCTATGGCGCCAAACAGCGGCCAATGAAGCCTCACTTCAGTCACGTGCTATTGTTTGCATTAGGATTTTTCTTACAGCGAAAAGATTATAGCTACACTTTCTGTCTTGCGGTCAGGATGATGTAACACTACTGCGTGAAAAAATACTAACAGAACTGCCCATCAGTGTATAGTTTTTTTAAGAAATGCGCGGAATGAAATGGCAGGATGAAATATGTTAGTAATATGAATGCTTACCACAGTCTACTATGTACAGTCACGAAGCTTGAGTTTTGAGGGTGCTAGAAACAATAGACTGTGACGGTACTATATTGCATTGCCTGTAATGAGGCGATATTAGCGATCCTAGTGGTGAGCAACTATTTAATGTTTGCATATTTACTACGTATTGAGCTTCGCGACTGTATATACTAGACTTACCTTATGTGACAATATGACGCTGTACCATTCATTAACAAATATGCAGACTTCATCGGTTGCTGGCCATTACTTTTATTCAAATTTCAAATTTAAAATTTATTTACAATTTACATTTGAATTGAATACATATGAATAGATACCCGAAATGAGCATATGCTCGTGCTCGGGTACAGTCCAGTAGTCTACATAAATTTTACAGGGTTCAAATAATAATGCTGATGATATAAATAATAGTAACAATAATAATAATAATAATAATAATAATAATAATAGTGATAAAACAAAAATATTTACAATAATAAAATAAATACTAAGACGGATAAAATAAAATATAAAACCACTAGCGAGAGTTAACACAACTTAAATAAGCATATAATAACCGGAAAAAATGCCAAACTCGAAAATCAACAGAAAAGTTCGTTGTATCGCAGACGACAGCAACCGCCGTATTGACATTGTGTTGTGCATTAATGGTAGTAGTGGGGAGCTGAAAGTCTACGTAACTGCCGTTCTCTTCTAATCTTCTCGTAAAATCATGGGAAGTTAATGCTGAAAAAACAAAATGTCTACGAGAAACAAAATGTCTATGGTTAGGAAGTTAGCAGTTAAACTATTAATTACAATTCATACTATATTAAGCAATTATTAATAGTTACTTCATTAAAGTAACAGTTAATATCATTTAATTTCCATACGCGTATTGTTACTATAGCCAGGCAACAAACGCTTCAAACTGCGCAGAAAAAGTGCTCCTATCGGTGAAACTTGAGTGGAAGAAAAAAATCTTCCCCCATGTTAATAATGTCAGAAGAAGTGCTTATACAAATTTTGGCCACTCGACCGCAACTTTAATGATACAACATTATTGTTTTAATGCCGAAAAATTAGGAAGGCTTTAAAATACTTTTCAAAATGACAGATTCAATTTAAGATTAACCTAAAATATGCTAAAGTAGTAGGAATAAAACAATGATATATATTACACCATCTAGAGCAAACCGTACTTCACAGGAGCAGATCCATACTCTTCAAGAGACTCAAGACAAGAGATAGATAATGTTTGTGTAAAATATTTCCTCATTCTTTCTGCAGAAGTGGAACGAAGTCTTTTCTACATGTAAGGCTGTGTTTTCTAGTAACAGGCAATAATTCTCCTTTGAAAATTGGAAAATGTGGTTTGTTATTCACTGCAAAAATATACGAACTGAAAAATTATGTAAAACAAAAACGTAATACACCATCATATTAACATAGTGCAATAATAAAGCTGATACTTGTTAATGTTATATTAGGTTATTTTTTACAGACAGAAAATAAATAGTGCAATTTTTCTTTAACAAAGAAAATTTTGTCTTTCAATTTTTCTTTAGCAGATAGTTATGTTTCGAAGTCAAAGTAGTGGCTTTCAACCACCCAAATGCTGAGGACTAATTTACCATGATGATAAGCACGAGTTCAAATGAACGAAAGACACTGCGTTAACTCACCTTAACTCTCAGACGTACTCAAAGTTAGAGGCGCACGTAGCGCACTGATAGTATAAGTGCATATGTTTCTTAGGGCAAGTGATGACTATTTTATTTTTTATATATGACATTGCCTCTATTTTGTTCAATGTGAATTTATTTTAAAAAATGCTATTTCAGAATAGAGAAGAAAAATTCTGTCAGTTCTGTCAGCTCAGAGTCACAATCAGTACAATACGAGCAAATGCTGGGTAACTTTCGGTGCTAGACCCCGGACACACTTCACCGGCATTATCACCTTCATTTCATTCAGACGCTAAATAACCTAGATGTTGATACAGCGTCATAAAATAACCCAATAAAAAAACAATCAGTAACTGGTGAATTCTTAAAATATTAACGCGACATATCATTCGACAAAATCTTTTCACTCCTGTTGGAAGTTTCACCATCATGAGATTTTGCAGACTTAAGAAAGATATGATATGTTGAAGCTTCGTGGCGAAACGATGAAAAGGGTTATATTTTCTGATTTTCTCAAAAATGACTCCGAACACTTAAATTGGCTTCAGAAATGGGACGTGTCCCGGGAAAAAAACAGGACATATGATCACTGTATATGCAGTCGCAATTCCCTTTAGAAGATGCAAGCTCTCTTATCTCTCAGTTATTTCCCATTCTCTTACCACAACCACCACCACCGCCATCACCATCAACATCATGATCATCATCATCGTCATTATCTACTTTGTGTCTTTCCCCTCACTGTTGTAAGGAATGTGAACAAATATTAGATAGTAGATCTAGACTATCTATTCGTATGTATGTATGTATGTATGTATGTATTTTCATCGTTCCTGCAATAACTCCTATGCGCAAAATATAAAATTTTTGAGTAGCAAGAAAGAACAAATTTATTCATTTATGGCAGTAGTACATAGGAGATTGTGAATTCTTACATTTTCGAAAGAAAGAAGTATAATTACATATAGGAGATTTTATTATTTGCTGTATCACTATTTAAATTATTTAATAGAGCAAAAATCTGAAAATCGATAGGAGTTATTGCTGGAACAACGACGATATGTATGTGTGTATGTATGTATGTATGTATGTAATGTATGTGTGTATGTGTGTATGTATGTATGTTTGTTTGTTTGTTATGTATGGTATGCATGCATGCATCTATGTATGTATGTATGTATGTAGGCCTATGTATGTACGCAGGAATGTCCGTTTACTTACCCAAGTTTCTGTTTGTTTTATTTTCTTAATTCCGTTCTCCTTTCCTTCAATGTTTTTATTTATTTATTTATTTATTTGTTTATTTATTTATTTGTTTGTTTTGTTTGTTTATTTACATATTTATTTATTTTGTTTATTTATATATTTGTTTATTTTATGTATTTATTTATGTATTTTTTATCTGTTGTTTGTTCATTTATTAGTTTGCTTGTTTTGTTTGCTTGCATGTTTATTTATTTATTTATTTATATACTGTATTTATTTATTTATTTACATATTTATTTAATGTTTGAGTAAAATTTATTATTTAAACAACGAGTTCGTTACAGTGAGGCCTTTTTCTAAAGATAAATGTGGAATAAATCTAAATATTATTTGCAGACAAAATTTCCTTCAGTTATTTTGTGGCTAAAAATCTCGCAAGAACCTGTTGTGATTAAACTTTTGTTCATTTATGTGAGAAATCGTCATTTGATTGAAATACGTTTGAGTTCACGGGAGATATTGGAAGGCTAATGGAGCAATTACAGAATGAAAATGTCTGTGAAATCCATTTCTTGCGGTTAATGTCTCCACAGATATTTCTCCTTTAGAGATCTAACAGGATCTATTTGGTACTTAACTTCAGTTTCTTTGCTGAGTAACGATCAGCTAACTGAATTATGGCCTGGCCTCCGCTTGCTGCGTGCCACTGAGCCAAAAGAGGGGACACCGTAGCTATTATGCTAGTTATTATAGTGTAACCTGCCAGGGAGTATTGTTGTACACTATTTATGAGTCATACTTCCTGTAAACACGGATACTTCATCTGCGTAACTGTGTTGGCACTGGACGAACAACAGGCACGTATCCAACCACTGTGGTTCTTGGCATTCCTTCTAACACTGTGTTTCATTACAAGCATGTGAAATAAAATATTCTTTGTTAGGGCCATGTAAAAGAGGTTCGTCATCATGCCAAGATTCAAAGAGCCAAACTCCAGAGCTGTGCCCAAACGCCAATATTATGAGTGAGAGTTCACGACATTCATCAGCATACCCTGCAGTACCATGTTTAAGCAAATACTTAGAGACGTAGAGATCATGATGAAACAATTGTAGAATGAAAGACGATTGGAAAGTATTAGTAACTATGTACGAGAATATTACCCTTTATCTTCTGTGTCTGCATATTATCATCTCGCAATATTTCCATGTCTTTCACTGCAAACCTAGTATTCTCCAATCTTTCCTATTTTCTGCCTTCCTCATTGTCTCCGCATATGATCCATATATCTTAAAGTCGTCTATAATCTGACATTTTTCTCTGCTCCTAACTCCTATTCCGTTCACCATTCCTTCCAGTACATCCGTCAGTAGGCAGTTTCTTCTCAGTCAGTGACCCCACAAATTACTTTTTCTCTTCCTGATCAGTTTTAACATCATTCTCTCTTCACCGACTCTTTCCGACACGGTTTCATTCTTAATCTCCCTGCCCATTTCACATGCTTTATTCTTCTTTATATCCACATTTCAAATGCTTTCAGTCGTCTCTTTTCACTGCCTATTTTTCTGCCCCATACATTGCCACTCTCCATACAAAATGCTTCACTAGTCTCTTCCTCAGTATTTTTTCTAGAGGTCCACAGAAGATGTTACTTTTCCTGTTAAAAACTTCCTTGATTTCCTTCTACTTCCTGGCAGCAACTCATATTACTGCTTATAATACACCCAAATATCTGAAGCTGTCCACTTGTTCTAATGCCTCAATTAGAATTCGCAAATTTACCTTCTTTATTATTCTTCCGACAACCATGGTCTTCGTCTTGTTTGCATTTATGCATCCCATACTACTCACAGCTATCATTTAGTTCCAGTAGCATATCCCTTATTATCGTCTCCTCTTCTGCTAACAGCGTCATATCATCAGCAAATTTGATGCACTTTGCTCTTTTTCCTCCTCCAGTGTTCACTAAATCCTCCAAGTAGATACTGAATAGGGTAGGTGATAAAGGACATCATTCTTATTCGTCTCTCTGTTTCACTTCTTTCTGACATTTCTCCTCCTATCCTCATTTTGACTCGTTTCATATAAAGGTTACAGAACAGCCTTCTCTCTTTCCATTGTACACCAATTCTCTTCAAGATTCCCATCAGCTTATTCCAATCCACTCTATCATATGCCTTTTCTAAATTCACAAATACTATATACACTTCTTCATTCTTCTCTAGATATCTTTCGTCGATTATTCGCAGCAGTCCATTTGCATCTTCCATACCTTTTCCCTTTCAATAAAAGCTGCAAAAATTATCCGGGAAATAGATGCTGTACAGAACACTTGAGCTAGGGAACTTGCAGTCTACGTAGCAAGATTAAGGAGATAAGGACTTCCGCTATCGCTTATTGTTTCCATTTTATTTACGTATGTCATTTACTTTTACAATTTTTGTTTACATTTTAAAATTATTTTCACATCATTTACAGACCTCAATTAAGCACGTAGGCATACCATTTTGTACCTCACAACAACCGCTCAAAATAGCGGTCACCAACCTCAATGCCAGCATGACATCGGCGTACGACATTCTGCCTCACTCTTTCAAATATTCCTGGCTTGTTTTCAGTCACGTCACAGACGACTACAATCCTAGTAACTAATTCCATGTCCGTGTTCACAAAGTTCTTACAAACAAGTGATTTTAGATTTCACATTTTCTGACAGTTGACTAAACAACACCAACCATTAGAAATATACGAGTGGAACGAAGTCAGGTGACCTCGTAGAGTATTAGAATAGGACCTCCCCTTCCAATCCAGCGACACTCCATATCAACTTGAGATTTTTAATTGACAAATCCAGAGTGACAGTTGTAACAAGATCACAGTTGTGATTTTTCTAGGAGTTCTCTCGTTTCACCACACAAGGCATCAGAATCATTCCCATAGCACCCTCCGATTGCCGGTTGGCGACCTAGATGGAGCTTTTCTAGGGGTTGCCTGCTCGAAACCTGTCTACTCGGCGGACCTTAGTGTAGTCCGGTAGTGTTTGGAATGCGTTATCGCAAAACTTCTTTGAGATGACCGTATTATTGTTCCTTATTTCGCCTTCTTCCTTAGAGGTAAGAGGATGTAGTATTGTTCTTAGACTGTAGTTGCCTAAATTTCTGCATAATGCGTGTGATTTTATGCTCATATGGTCTACTTTCTTATTCAGTTCGAAGTTAGAGTTAGTATGTTTTATGACCAGAGATGGTGCGTAATTAAGTACTAACAAGACCCAGACCCGCTTATTTTCTTGAACAGGGATTAAGGTTTGTTTTAAGGTTGTTTATTCGTTGTATAATTAATTTATTGAGTGGAACCAAAAATATCGTGTCATTATCATTCAAAAGATAGGGTAAACAAGTTATTAACGATGCGTTTAGAAGAATTCTGACATCTGTCAGAGTTGGTTTGAATCAGCCCTCACAGTGTTGAGATATTTGAAGGGCATTGAACCTGTCAAGAAAGAAAGAGAGGAAGACGAGCTTCTGGTACAGCGAAAAATGTTATGTTTGGCCTGAAGATGACAAGTCTGTAATAAAAGAACGCATTACTAAAGGCTGCACTAGTAGATTACGGCGCAAATCTTATCGAAAATTCCCCATCTAATTTCAACAGCGTGTAACTTGTTCTGTTCACCACTAGTATGAGAGAGATCTTTCAGGATTCTCATCATACCTTCCAAAATATTATAGGATATTAGTCATTCTTTTTCAATCTTAGTTTGCAGCAGTTAAGAAGTGTAATTTTTTTTTATGTTTTCGCGTTGACATGAAGTGTAGCAGATAATGTCAATGTAGTTCATGGGAGAAGTTTGTACTGGTGGACGTATTAGTTAATTTGATAGGGTAGATGCAGTTTTTAAAACTCCATTTTCCAGCTAAAGTTTCTAAGAAAAATCAGAAAAAAAGAGAGACTTGCAGCACAACAACTTAGAGAGTTTAAACTTTATCCGTTTTGCAACTTTCTCGACATTCTGATTTGACAAGCAAAAGTAGTTAACTCTGAGTGAACAAAAGAAAGTGCTTAATCTATATCGTATGCATCTTGTTTTGAGGAATGTGTCGACTTAGAACCATAATGCAGTGGCTATATAGATTTCTCAGTATATATGTACTGTAGTATTTATGATTAAGAAATTACTAATCTATGTACGTACAGTATACAGGGTGAACCATAAGTAATATCATTAATTCTGATGGGTGATTCCTTTCGTAAAGGGTAACAAAAAGTCAAATGTCATTTTACTGTATTTTGAATAGCTTTCCAGACAAATGTGCATTTTAAAATACATGAATTACGAGGTCGTGCAACTCTCTATAATCAGCAGGAAGTGCACATAAGGCTGTGATGCTCTGAACAATCCCTTCACCTGGCTTGTTATGACCAGAGAAGTTGAAGATCATTATTACTCGACCGAGGCGAGTGGAGCCGCGGGCGTAATGTGAACTATCGCGATGCGGTATTGCGAACGCAGGAGCAGTAGCGCTACGGCTCCGGGCTGCAGGACTCAACTGGCCTTGGTCGAGTAATACCACGTACATTGCTTTTAAATTAAAAAAAAAAATCCAGATTATACACCGTTTAATTTTTGTGTTAATCTGTATTAGAGAGAGGAGATTGAACACTGCTCATTTCACGTTAAATAAAATCTTGGAAAATTTAAAATAAACTCTACAACCTAATTTTAATTAAATGTTCAGAAAATGCAGATAATAAGATGCGCTTATTTCAAAATAAATTTAAAAGTTTAAGACATATTTCCACTCTCAGATTTCAGTTCAATACTGTAGAGAACGTAAACAATAATGATGCTTATGTCACATTATAAAAGCAAAATTTTAAAATTCTAAAGGAAAAAATTAAAATACGCTACGCTTATTTTACGTTAAGTAACAAACAAAATTTAAAATATTATTTTCAACTCTTAGATTTATTTTAATTAAATAATCGGTGAACACACACAACAAGAAAAGTTTATTTTACATTATGTAAATCTAATTAGTAATTAAAAAAATTTTCGTTTGTCCTTGACCCACATTTTTAACGCCTCACTCATAACCTCTACATATCCTCGACTTTGGAAACAAGCCCTCATTAGACCTATCCCGAAAAATAAAATTCCTGAATCCCCAAACGACTACAGATCAATTAGCATCTTACCAGCTCTGTCAAAAGCACTGGAGCGCGTAGTACATAAGCAACTGACTGACTACCTCAATGAGCATTGCTTACTTGACGACTACCAATCTGGTTTCCGGGCAGGACATAATACTACTACTGCCCTTTTAAAAGTGATTGAAGACACTCGAGAAGCCAGCGACAGAAGAGAATTAACACTACTAACATTACTAGATTCAGCAAAGCTTTCGACACAGTTGACACGGATCTCCTTTTATGTAAACTAAAAAACTACAATTTTTCTAACAGTGCCGTTGCTTGGTTCGATTCCTACCTTCGCGAACGCCAACAATGTGTATCAGCCGGTGGTCATTCTTCCAATTGGCGTACCGTCAAGGCCAGAATCCCTCAGGGCTCGGTTCTTGGGCCATTACTTTTTACGCTTTATATAGATAGATAGATAGATAGATAGATAGATAGATAGCTTTATTGATATTGTTCACAAAAGTACAAAACTTAATAATTTAACAAAAGATCTATATACAAATGTAGTTCTACATAATAAATGTACAATTTCCTAAACTAATTAATCTATCGCAAATCTCAATAATTTATTGGTTCAAACTTGCACTTACGTCTTGTTTTAGTGCATGTTTAAACCAATCGTGATAACCCTTAAGACTTTAAACCTTAATTATTTGCTCCTTTTCAAAAATCTAATTGTAATATTTAGGTCTTATTTTACATAATAATTTATTATTCCAATTAGATGATCAGATGTCGACATACTGTAAGTCATGAACCTGAAATAGCTGAATCGGTACATTCCATATGTAGGTTAATCTTTCTTTCTTACAATATTTTCATGTCAGCAGAAACGTTTGCGTAACTTCTACGAAGACTACCGCATGCCTGCTTAAAAACAAGCTTGACAAATTGCTTACATAATCAACCTCAATTTAGTTTCATCATTATGTCGCATGTACTCATTATCGATTCATTTCTATTATGATTTCTATTATGATCTAATAAATTTATTATAATTGCATTCTTATTGAAATTAAAATATATTAGTTAACCAATTTATAAAGTCAAATTTTCTTCTGAACTTTTACTAATTAATATAACTATCGGAATACCTTAATAACTACCTTTGTTCTCTATTTTCAATTTTTTTTTATTATTATTTAAAAAAAAAACTTGACGTAATTCTATCTTATTTTCAAAACCTGTCTTCTTACCTTATTTAATTAATAATAAGTTTTTCTGATTTTAGGAAAATTTAATCTTTGCTGATGCCTATCTCTTAGTAGGTAGTTTCGTTCAGTATCTATAGTTTTGATTGAATCTACTTTATTTCTGTTAGAGTCTCTATTTGTCATTTTACCTCTTATTAACTGTTCGTCACCTGCTTCTATTTCATCGGTCGGTATCGCACAGCTCCTCCAAATTGTAGCACTTCCTCTCGCGCACCCCGGACTACCAACGGCATGTGGCCTTCTTATTAATTGGTCTTCACTTGCGCTGACTTTGCCGGTTGATCCACAATCGCTTCTCCTTGATGTATTTTCACTTGCGCGCCTCGGACTACCCTCACTGGTCGTTCTCTCAGTCTGTGCCCCAGCTCCCCAAACAGCATCTTCACTGGTTCCAGCTTCTTCTTCCATACAAGGTTTTCCTTCTTCACTCTTCTTTCTTCTAAAGGGATCTGTGAAAACAGTGCTGTCTAGTTTATTTAGGTATGCTCTAATATCATTCACTGCCGTAAGCTCATCAATTCTTCTATTTGTTATTTCTGATTCCTTCTGCCCGCTTGATGAGTTACTTTTCTTATCAGTCCTCTCTACGCTTCTAGACTTCCTGTTTCGTGATGCACTTCTGTTTACGTGTGGTGTCGATGATGCTCTATTTCCACAAGTCTCTATTTCGTTATTTCTGTTGTTGCAGCAACTTAATAAATCCTCAATGTTTTGATTATTTAAGGCCTCTACGTTAACTATGTTTCCGTTTATCTTCATTTTATCTTTTACTAAAGTTGCCCTCAATCCTTTACCTCGAGCTTCTTTTAATATTGGAATTAGTTTCTTTCTTTTCTCTCTAATTTCTTTTGCAAAGTCATTTTCTATGAATATATTTGTGCCTTTGAGTTGACGCGTATTGGCAATGATGTGCTCTTTGATAAAGTAACTGTTCAATTTCACAATAATTGGTCTTTTTTTTCCGTTACCGACTCTATACGCGTTATTAATCGCACTTATGTCCAAGTTTAGACTGAAATACTTAGTTAATAATTCTAACACTACGAAACCAGTATCAATTCCTTTTTCATGATTGCGCTCTTCAACACCATAAATTACAATGTTATTAATTCTACTGTCATTTTCCCATTTTTTAACTATCGATTTTAACACCACCTGCTCTTGGATAACCTCCTTTAACTTCTTTTCCACTTCAGTGTATCTGTTTACTAATGTATCTATATCACTTGCTACTTTGTTTAGTAGAAAACTTGCCTTTAGTCTGTCTTCTCTCGTTTCTTTCATATAGTTTATCCATTCTCTTTGAAACACTTCATCACTGTAGACTCTTCCTTCTGTATCTCCAGGACCAGGGTTTAACTTCACATTTCCAATAATCAGTAGAACTGATAAAACAGCTGCGGCCACAAATATGTTGATGCTATCAGACACTATTGCATTTTCACCTTTTGAACATCTGCAACACTGCCTTGCATTGAAGCACCCGATTCGCGCCCTGTAAGAATTTAGGTCGTCGCCCATACCTTCTTCACACGCTAACCTACTTGTATATGCTGCTTACTACACAACCGTTCTCTACGACTGCACTTTGTGAACTGTGTTACGCTTTATATAAACGACGTAAAAAAGATCTTAAAATATTCAAAACACCACCTATACGCTGACGACTTACAACTTTACATTAATTCCCGAACTTGTACAATCAATTACTCTATGACCAGAATTAATGAAGATCTAGCATCTGTAGCTCAATGGGCCCAAAAATTTGGACTCAGACTAAATCCAGACAAATCACAAGCTATAATAATGGGCCACCAACGAGCATTAAACAAAATAGATCTAGCCACTGTATCAAATACAAAAATAAATAATACTACAATTACATATAGTAAGACAGTAAAAAATTTAGGGGTATATTTAAATTCAAATTTAAATTTTCAAAGTCAAGTGACCTATATATGTAAGAAAACTTTTTCTATAATT
This sequence comes from Periplaneta americana, assembly GCF_040183065.1. NCBI lineage: Eukaryota > Metazoa > Arthropoda > Insecta > Blattodea > Blattidae > Periplaneta > Periplaneta americana. The sequence continues at coordinate 62,355,838 of NC_091133.1, forward strand.
CATTCCCTCAAACACTTAACCAAAGTTTTACCTCTCAGCCTTAAAAAGAACCTGATCCAAACTTTAGTGATGCTCCACTTCGATTATTGCGATTCTCTATTCACGAATCTAAATACTGATCTTGCCCATAGACTACAGCGTGTTCACAATAACTGCGTTGGTTTCGTTTGTAACATTAGAAAATTCGATCATGTAACACCGTCACTAGAATTGTTGTCTTGGAGTCCACTTAAAGAAAGAAGATTCTTCAACTCTCTCTTATTACTATTTAAAATCATCCACACCTCCACACCCTCTTACCTAGCATCTCGTTTTCTTTACCTTTCACTACCTCGAACCCGGAACATGTACCTTCTCTCTATTCCTCTGTACAGAACATCCTTCTACTCATCATCTTTCAGCATATCTATTCCATGCCTCTGGAATTCTCTCCCTGACCATGTCAGAGACTGTCGGACATTATCAAAATTCAAATTTAAATTAAAAAATCACATTCTAGTTCGTGGAATTGCTTGTTGAACACATGTCAGGTTGCGCAACTTCACCTTAACCCATGACATATAGTAAATATTGTAACTAATCTGTTGTAAAATTGAAAATTAATATGTAATGTATTTATTATTATTATTATTATTATTATTATTATTATTATTATTATTGTTGTCAGTTATCAATATCATCATTGCTATCTCTATTTTCTTTATTTTTTCTTGTATTAGCTCGATGAGAGCTCTATAGTGTTCTCTTGACTCTGTTGACCCTCTATAGGGCTTTAACTTAATTTGTATTATTTTCATCAGTGTTTGTATTTCTTTTTTGTATTTATATGTGCTATCTGATAGGATGGAAGAGAAGGCCTTATGGCCTTATTCCTGTCAGATTAAATAAATAAATAAATAAATAAATAAATAAATATTTCGTGCATTTTCTTCAGCCAGTTACAGATAGTTCCCTACCACTTTAATTTTTAAAGTACAGTAGTAACCGGTAAACTTACATACGAGTACAATAAATCAAATTTCCCTCAAAAGCTATTATGTGTTTTACGTTTACATTTCTCGTTGTCTCATCCATCTCTCGCATTGCGCGAACTGCATTTATACAGCAGGCAATAACCTTTACAGGCCTTCTAAACCTTAAGAATAACACCTGAAGTTGGATAGATGTATTATCGGTTAGAATAATTTGTAAGCCTCCGAAATATAACAATAGAGATCTTAATCACAAGGATTAGACAATTCATGACAAGAATGTCATCTAAATGGAATGGAGCCGAGGTTTTAACTAGGTTCCTCGGTCGTGTTTAGACAGCGTTACGCCAAGTGAGCTACTAAAGAGGCGAGATGTAAGTAAGTTCGATGATTATATAATAATAATAATAATAATTAATAATAACAATAATATCAGAAAAAATTAACCAGTACCGGTAGTTATTGTATGTCTTAATTTTGCTAAACTGCATCAATTAAGAATTTTATTTGGACTCATCTTCTTTCGGATTTTTCATCTTTGTTCTACATTTCTACAAGAACACTCGTAACTAATATTGAGGATTGTATCCACTAAAATACTAAAATATGGACTTTCCGTATTCATAGACATTTTTAGCGCGGACTTCCGGTGGATGATCAGCGTTTTTCGTATTCATAAACCAGTGTTAGCGATAGGATATGATTTGAATTCTGTACTAGTAACCAGTGGATAGACGGGGCTAGCTTAGTACGCTCGTAGCGCGTGCTGCGAAATGTCTATGAATAGCACTCAAAATGTCTAAACATGCATTAACTGTATGTATCTTGTAAAAGCGGAAGAGGCTACGAACTTATCACGAAAAACAAAACACTAGCCATATAATGAGAGATGTTAAAATTATTTGGCATAAAGTAAAACACAATAATTTTAAAATGTTGTTTATTGCCTTATTGGATATTGCTAATTTCATTAAAGCCAATTTTATATAAATTACACAGTTAATTTTCCTTTATGACTATGACATTTTTTTACACAGTAATCTTTTTCGTGTTTTCAGGATACAATTACTTGTTTCTCCTGCACGTAAAAATAAACTTGTGCATAGAAAAAGTTATTTCTATACCACATGAAGTGAGGAGACATAGCTTATAATCTGATGACACAATAGGATTAACGTCTACATCCACATCACTATCGTCTTCTTGAAACACTTTGCTAATTTCCCTAATCTTCTTCAGACGATCATTCTTCACTTTAGCTGACTTTTTAGAATAAATTTATTCAGAACTCCTTGATTTGGCTTTCGGAATACGTATAAACAACAGAAATTGAGCGAAAAACACTGTTTTTAATGTACAAGTCAAAACGGCAGACCAACCCATTAATATATCACAAAGCCCTTTATACAAGGAAGAAAGAAACAAACACACCAATTTCAGTCAGCCACTGTTAACTATACCGTAAACTGAAGTCTACCCAAAAATACACACCTTAAAATTCGCAAGTACCAACTAACTAGATAAAATGAAAATTATAGTTTTCCGTTCAATTTTAGTAGTTTTGTAGCCTACGTATACCCCAAGTTAAATCAAGGAGTCGAATAAATTTTGTCGAAAAAACGCGTCGTCAGCTAAAGTAAATTTACTAAGAAGAAATAAGAGCCAGTATACGACACCTTGGTTTCCCTTCTGAGGAACAGCCTAATGTGCGAAATATACGAAAGAAACTACGAAATCAACAGTTTGAAGAATGGAAAAAACTTAACCACCGTGGTAAAGGTGTTTCGCATTTTTCAGAATGGTCAAAATCAAATTCCTGGATATCAACCAAGAAAGGCTTTTCCACCTCTCAATGGACTAACGCTATAAAAATGAATTGCAATGTCATCGCAGTACGTAGTGTCCCTGGTAGGAGCCAAGAATCCCGTTGCCGCCATTGCAACGAGTATGAAACCCTTCATCATGTTCTTGGTGTCTGCAGAAAAGGGGAACTGTTGCGGAACAATCGTCATCACTGGGTTAGAAGCCGAATTGCTGAATGTCTCAAGAAGTCTGGAAAGTTTGACATTTCTGAAGAAGTACATTGTATTTCATCCACTGGCTCCACCAAACGTGCCGACATCATAGCAATTGATAACAATCAAAAGATTGGCTTCATAAGCGATCCCACTATAAGATTTGAGGGTGCCGAATTCCAACCACAAGAAGTAGATCTGGAAAAGAAAAGACATTATGAACCCTGCTTTCCTTATCTGGAAGAGAAATACCGCATACCCGTTTGTCGCTGGGAAGTAATTGGCTTGCTCTTTGGTGCAAGGGGCACTATATCAAGATTTTGTATCAATTTCTTTCATCGTTTCCATATCGATCTTTTGGAACTTCAAGATATAGCCATTAATGTTTTAAGACATTCCCTGTTAATTGTAAATAACCATCTGTACAGCTTTATGTATAAAAAATAAATTATTCATGTCGACGATAGCTGCCCCCCCAAAATAAATTAAATTAAAATAAAATTAAAATAAATTTAAAATAGAATATTGTTGATCTACAATTAATTTAGGTGCTGTTACCGCTCGGTACCCCTTTTTCAAGGGCAGCTATCCTTTTTGGATTCTTCTCTACTACAAAGCCCAGAAAACTAGAAAACAGTTTTTGCCCCCAAAAATAAAAATATGCATTGAATATGCTTTCAATGTCGAAATTTGCATAAAAATTCAAAATATGCACATTATATGCGTGAACAATTATGCGTCAATCATCATGAAACATTTAACTACTATGTTTCATTAAGGTATGCAGCTCCGATACAAATATGCATTTGCATATATTCCTCATCACTACTCATAACATAAAGGCAATATAATGATGAACTGTTGCCGGGTATGATACAGTACAATTCATTGATATGACTATCAGACTTCCGACTTATTAATATAGTTTCACAGCAGCATAAAACACTCACCTTATTCCTTAGAAATATACGCTAATATCTAAATATTATTTTAATATACATATTGAATTGTTAATATAAATGAACATATTTTACTCTGTAGTTAGACTTAGAGAAAGGTGGAACACAGATTTAAAATAAGCCCTTGTTTCCAGCACTGAGGATTTTCCATAAGCCTCTCCATATAGGCATAAAACGTGCAGCAGTATTCAATTATGGAAATGCGTTGCTTTTTGGAATCGAAAGCTTCGACTAGCAGTATATGTCGCATAGCTCTTGAATACATCCCCTTTAAAAGGGGTTGGAAGAGATAGGTCCATGACATGTACGAAAATATTTTAAGTTCACTCGTAGGTCGGCCGGTTGATGATGGTTTTGAGTAAATTGAAAATTGATTCAATAGCGGACAAATTATATGAGAAGTATTTTAAAAATATGATTTTGAACAAATTTTAATAGCCTCCCTGTCGATATAAAAAATGAAACTCAAAACATAAAATTATTTAGGGCCAAATTAAAGAAGTACCTAATTTCTCACGCCTTCTATTCTGTAGGTGAATTCATGACATTCAATAACACTTCATGAAATTGATACTAAAACTATGTGTTGTACTAGTAGACTATATTGTAAATCTCATCTGTATATATTTCATCTAGACTGTGACTATAAATTAAGATTTTATAATAGTATTAAGTTTTTTGACTTATTCCATATTCTAGCTGTAAGCATGTATGAATACCATGGAATGTTAATAAATACAATACAATACAATACAATATTCAATTTACAGGTAAGGGCGTGGTAGTCTTTATAACAAGAAAAATAATGACAACGTACATTGTTCTTTTATACTTCATTTAAAATTTTACAACAAATTAAATACCGGTATCTCATATTTTTGCCATCTGCACAAAAGAAGGACTTTTGCTCCCATGCGCCTTAAAATTAAGGTTTTGAATATTATCTGTTTTCTGTTTTGAAAAAAGACATCGAAACATATTATCCCACACACTTGTAACATTACATGTGTACGTCCGCTGCCGATAAATGTCTTGTCTTATATCGAAGTGAAGGCTGTAAACAGAGGGTGGGGGTATGATGCCATGGTTACGCTTCAGTGGAGGCAGGGGCATGTGTCGCGACACAGCTTTTGGCGATCACTGCTCTACAACTAGTATTTTTTTGGCAATTTATACCGTTTACACCCTGCTAAATCATGCTTGGACAATATATTTGTGATCAGACAAATTATTGAAAAAATGGTGGCGAAACGAAATCAAGTACATACAGTATTTATCGAACTTGAAAAGGCCTATGATTCTATACCTATCAACAGACTTTGGGTGTCAAGGGAGCAATTTGGAATCCCTAAAGCTCTCATTACTTTTTATAAAAAGTATGTATCAATATAAGGCATGTGTTAAAGTCTGAAATCGGGTATCATCAGAATTCATTACAACACAAGGATTAAAGACAGGGATGCGGGATGTCACCAACACTATTTAAGATATTTCTAGAAGGTATATTGATAAAGTGGAATAAGTCATGCAGAGGAATGGGAGTGAATATCAATGATAAGTTAATGCACAATTTACTATTTGCAAATGACCAGGTTATAATAGGACAGGACAAAGAAGACATAGAATATATGGTCCGTAAATTAATAGATGTATTTGAAGCAGGTGGATTGAAAATAAATATTGCTAAAACAGAATACATAGTAATTGGAGGAATTTCAGAAGATCTACAGTTAAATGATGTCACAATTAAATGTGTTGAGGAATTCAAATACCTGGGATACATCATTGAAAAATCTGGCACATGTGAAAAAGATATTATTAATAGAGTATATTGTGCTAGTAAAGCGATTAGATCCCTGAATTGTGTTTTTTGGAGTAGGGACATGACTAGAAATACCAAACTCTGTACTCTAAAAACAATAATCGACAGCATACTTACTTATGGTTCAGAAAGTTGGAGAATAAGTGAAAAATGCAGAAAAGGGTGCTGGCGACAGAAATGGAAGAATTGCGAACAAATATGAGGATATTCAGACTAGAACATATAAGAAACACATATATTAGAAAAGAAATGGATGCAGATGAAACTGTTATGGACAGAATACAAAATAGGTCTTTACAGTGGTATGGACATGTGCAACGGATGTCGGAGGAACTGTGGCCTAAATGTATCCTCAATTGGACCGTGCCGGGAAGAAGAAAGCGTGGAAGAGCTAGAAAGACATGGTATGAAGGAATACACACATAGATGGTGAAGAGGTGCATGGAAGGGGGACTGTGGGAGAATAGGAAGCTAGTGAAAGCAGGAATCAAAGGCGAACTTCTGTAAAGCGGAAAGCCAGTAAAAGTAAAAGTAAGTAAGTAATATTTGTAAGAACTAGTTATTGTATGTATTTTCTCTGCAGTAACTGAACTGCACTAAAGAACTTCCAACTCGGTCTTCTTTTAATTAATGTTTTCTCTTCCATACTTACTTACTTACTTACAAATGGCTTTTAAGGAACCCGAAGGTTCATTGCCGCCCTCACATAAGCCCGCCATCGGTCCCTATCCTGTGCAAGATTAAGCCAGTCTCTATCATCATACCCCACCTCCCTCAAATCCATTTTAATATTATCCTCCCATCTACGTCTCGGCCTCCCTAAAGGTCTTTTTCCCTCCGGTCTCCCAACTAACACTCTATATGCATTTCTGGATTCGCCCATACGTGCTACATGCCCTGCCCATCTCAAACGTCTGGATTTCAAGTTCCTAATTATGTCAGGTGAAGAATACAATGCGTGCAGTTCTGTGTTGTGTAACTTTCTCCATTCTCCTGTAACTTCATCCCGCTTAGCCCCAAATATTTTCCTAAGCACCTTATTCTCAAACACCCTTAACCTATGTTCCTCTCTCAGAGTGAGAGTCCAAGTTTCACAGCCATATAGAAGAACCGGTAATATAACTGTTTTATAAATTCTAACTTTCAGATTTTTGGACAGCAGACTGGATGATAAGAGCTTCTCAACCGAATAATAACACGCATTTCCCATATTTATTCTGCGTTTAATTTCCTCCCGAGTGTCATTTACATTTGTTACTGTTGCTCCAAGATATTTGAATTTTTCCACCTCTTCGAAGGATAAATCTCCAATATTTATATTTCCATTTCGTACAATATTCCCGTCACGAGACATAATCATATACTTTGTCTTTTCGGGATTTACTTCCAAACCGATCGCTTTACTTGCTTCAAGTAAAATTTCCGTGTTTTCCCTAACCGTTTGTGTATTTTCTCCTAACATATTCACGTCATCTGCATAGACAAGAAGCTGATGTAGCCCGTTCAATTCCAAACCCTGCCTGTTATCCTGAACTTTCCTAATGGCATATTCTAAAGCGAAGTTAAAAAGTAAAGGTGATAGTGCATCTCCCTGCTTTAGCCCGCAGTGAATTGGAAAAGGATCAGATAGAAACTGACCTATACGGACTCTGCTGTATGTTTCATTGAGACACATTTTAATTAATCGAACTAGTTTCTTGGGAATACCAAATTCAATAAGAATATCATATAATACTTCCCTCTTAACCGAGTCATATGCCTTTTTGAAATCTATGAATAACTGATGTACTGTACCCTTATACTCCCATTTTTTCTCCATTATCTGCCGAATACAAAAAATCTGATCAATAGTCGATCTATTACGCCGAAAACCGCACTGATGATCCCCAATAATTTCATCTACGTACGGAGTTAATCTCCTCAAAAGAATATTGGACAAAATTTTGTACGACGTCAACAAAAGTGATATTCCTCGAAAGTTACCACAGTTGGTTTTGTCCCCCTTTTTAAAAATAGGTACAATTATGGACTCCTTCCATTGTTCTGGTACAATTTCCTTTTCCCAAATAGCAAGTACAAGTTTATAAATTTCGCTATATAATGCACTTCCACCCTCTTGTATTAATTCTGCTGGAATTTGATCGATACCTGGAGACTTGTACTTTTTCAGATTTTCTATCGCAATTTCGACTTCTGAAATCGTGGGTTCGGGTATAAATGGCTCAGCAGTTTGTATTTCAATATCATCCCGATCATTTCTATTTGGCCTATGTACATTTAGTAGTTGCGCAAAATAGTTTTTCCATCTGTTTAGGATTGATGAAGAGTCTGCAAGCAAGTCACCATTCTCATCCTTGATCACGTTTACCCTTGACTGATATCCGTTCTTAAAGTTTTCTCTTCCATATGTTTGTAAAAGCTAGTTACAGTGTGTAGGCTACTTCCTGTGCAGTAACTGACTTGAAGTTCTTTAGCTCAAACTCACTCTATTTGAAATTAATGTTTTATGTTCCATATAATTATTTCCAAAATAGAATAATTAATCACTAAGTTAGTAACTAAACAACTGTACAGTATATATATATATATATATATATATATATATATATATATATATATATATATATACTGCCAAGGGTTGCCAAAAGACAGAGCATACTGAACAAATAAAAATAAACATTTGTATTATCAGTATTATGATTATTATTTTCAAAAGAAGCTACTCTTGGGAAGGTACCTTTATTCAATAATTATTAATAATCAGATACAATATAAATTAATTTAGGTGTACAGGTGATTACGTAAAATCTGAACAGAATATTTCATTACGTCTGTAGCAATAATTTTCAAAATTTTTAAAGCAGTTCCAAAAGACTTAAAACATTCAACTGAGAATTTTGGAATTGTTCCCTTGCTCCAAACAATAGTCCAAACACTTTTTTTTCTAATAGTCCAAATAATCCTGTTCCAGTAAATTAGGGACAATTTGAGCTCTCACTAATTCAGACTGGACTTTCCCTCAGTTACTCCCAATTAGCCAAGTTCTACTGTAAAAGTAGTCATCTGTTCATATTCTCGCAGTTCCAATCTTTCGCCTTATAATATTTTATGTTATCATTATATTAGTATTCTTCAATTTAATTTTGTACATTTTAAACATAATTTGAAGAATAATAACCTAGAAGTATTGTATATTATTATGAGCAAAGAATTTTATTTATAAAAATTACGTAAGGGTAGACAATAATGAAGTAAATAAATTGAAGTACGGAGATTCGAACCAAGACCAAACGTATAGTAGCCTATATTATTATTATTATTATTATTATTATTATTATTATTATTGCCTTCTTCTTCTTCTTCTTCTTCTTCTATGATTGAGGTTTTAATTAATACCGTACATCTATTATCAACCGTAAAGCTATGTGTCAGAGGGAGAACAATATACATCTTAAGTCTGATTAGTCAAATATGTTACCAATCAGCGATGTATGCAATTGAGGGAAAAAAGAACCCATTATCTCCTGGCTTAGTTGCCCCATGAGTGATGCGTTATTGATGTCACGAGGTTCCAACCAGTCTTCGTACTGTCGCCTAAATATACTTTTTCTTTTAATATCCCGTTTCTTGTCAACGAACTATCCTTTTCACAGAATAAATTTGAACTATTTTCCGAACTTATACAGATAGATAAGTAGTTGCATTCCGTAACGTTAGATCAGTACAACGTCTGACCTCCACGTAAGACGATACAGAAGATTATACCAAGAATAGAGAAACAGCGAACTTATAAGTTGGATTATAATCCAATGCAATGGTTTCCATTTATCTTTAAGGATGCGCCTTTTCTCTTGCCTACCTTCCACAACGTACCGGTATATAAAAAGATTATATTAAAGTCTTAAAGAATGTATACTCGACTGTAGGATGTATCTGACATGAACTGTATGCTGTAGTAGGGAGTGCAGTGTGTCTGGCAACAGAAGTAATGTTTTTGCAACAGCTTCCTCCCCTTTAATAGGGAAACTCGTTGTTTCATATGCGGCACTCACACACGCATATCGGGTCGGATGCTCCAGCAAATGAAACTACCGCACAGAGGAGTGGCTGGGCGCCAAGATGCGGATGGATGCTGTTTTTACTGATGTTCGTTGTGGGATGAGTGGAGAAAAAAGTTCACAGAACTACTGTTACTTTTGTAGTTAATCAATGTTGGAGACGCTGTGAAGTATAGTTGCGAAGATTCTTTGGCGTCGTTACTTCTACTTGCAAGGTACGAAAAGCCCAGTTTAGTCTTCGCACTCGTTTCAACGTTTTCCCTCCTATCCACCATAATAGTAATTTACTCGTAATTAGTACGCTTTTTCTAGCCTTTCTAACCTACAGGCTGAGGAATGATTATTGATCTAAGTTATGCATATATTCTTTACCAACTATGGGTTATTTATATTACAGCTGAAAGCAGAATAACACACTGACAACAATATTCTCCAATAATTATTGAAAGCCATTTTTGCTACGTGTACTTCAAGTCTTTCACACCTCCAGGGTGAGGGATAGTCCTTGATCTAAATTCACTCCTATATCCTTTTCCAACTATCCACCCTGACATGACGAGACTAGTGACACAGTAAATAAAACGAACGAAGACTTGAATTCGACTCCACTGTGGGCATACAAATTTGGATTAAGGTTAAATCCAGAGAAATCGCAAGCAATCGTAATGGGACATAATCGTCTACGTAGCACTTTTGATAGTAGTACTATACAACGTATAATATTAAATGGAATTATTGTTAAATACAGTGAAATAGTTAAAAATCTTAGCATTTTTATGGATAGCGATCTAAATTGCAACACTCGAGTAACACACACTTGCAAAAAAATATTTTCTCAAGTTCACTCCTTGTTTCATATGAAAGAATTTCTACTACTTAATCTAAAAAAAAATCTTATTCAGACGCTTGTAATGCCCCATTTTGATTATTGCGATTCCTTACTAACTAATGTAAGTTCACTCTTAGCTGGGAGACTACAACGTGTTCATAATGTGTGCATACGATTCATCTGCAATACTCGTAAATTTGACCATATAACACCTTCCCTCCAGTTACTTTCATGGGTGCGTCTGAAGGAACGAAGAACAATACATTCACTGTCTCTTCTATTCAGAATCATGCATACTTCTACTCCGAATTATCTGTTATCGCGCTTTCAATTTCTTACAACTCTTCGAAACCGGCATCAAGCACTTCTTTCTATCCCTCAACACAGAACGTGTTTATACTCGTCCTTCTACACTGTAGAAATACCTCGCCTCTGGAATGCGTTACCTAATGACGTCAGAGACTGCCGAACTTTATCACAATTAAAAATTAAATTGGAAAATTTTGTCTTATTTAATGATTTTTAGGTATTGCTAGAAATGTTGATTTGTGTTTTTTTAACCTAGATTAAAATTGCAAGTTTCTTGTTTATGTTAGTTAATTAGTTGGGATACATTTAATTACGATATTTAATCACTCATTTAAAGTTTGTGTGACTGCAACCTTTGTATGTTTTTGTGTGGTTTTACTTTCTTTATAGTGTGTTTTTTTTTCTTTTTAATTCTATTATTGTATTTGTATTTCTGGTAGTGTGGAAGAGAAGGCCTGATGGCCTTCACTGCACCAGAATAAATAAATAAATAAATAAAATAGATGAAATTATAGCAGAATAATACACTGGCAACAACAATCACGAAGTACTTATTTAAGTCTCTAATAATTGAGGCATTGACATGGGAAAGGTCGTAACTGCCAAAAATTCGAATTTTTAGGCTTTTCATTGAGAAGGTAGTAAATGGCCATGCCAATGGCACAGAGAAGGTAGTATGTCCGTATGTAATGAAACGAAGTTGGAAACGTAGTCACTAGATGTTGTAAGTTGTATGTGCACAGCTGTTGGCGCGGAGAATGTAGTAACTCCTTTTACAACATCAGAGTGTGTCTAGACAAATATGGGCTGATAACTGTGCAGGGCAGAATAAGAATCGGATGATTCTAATGGTCCTGATTTACATTATTGCCAAGAAACATTTTGATTCAGTGGACTTGAAATTCCTGGCTTCAGAACATTCCTACATGCCATGTGATAGGGAATTTGGCATCATAGAGAAAAGAAAAAAAAAAAGATGCAAGACCATGGTTCCAGAAGAGGTAAGGCCTAATAATGTAATAATGATGAAGAAGGAGAATTTCTTCGACTTTTCTGCAGAATGTGACAAGTTTTGAATACAACTCCTATCAAAATCAGCACCCTCAACTGGATTAGACTCTCAAGAGCTGATTTTCCTCTAATAAAAACAAGACAGTCATTTAATGACCTTGAAATGTGGACAGAGCACAGGATTTTTAAGAAAGGACAGTCATTAACGTCAATCACTAACTTGCATTGCTTGCAACGCCTTGAAAGAAGACCAGTCGTCCCTGATGCCAAAAAGAGAAACTTGTTATCTATGTTAGACTTCCTCGATGAAAAGTATCATGCATTTTACCGAAAAATTTGTGCATAATGTATAAATAACGTTAATTCTCAGTTTGGCTAAGGAGTGATTTCAATGTTGTATTTTCATAAAATAGGATTTCACAGATAAATCTGTGCCAGACTTTTCAAATTTCATATGTAACACAAACATGAGTGTATGCCTTTCATTTAAAGCAGTTTCTGTAATAATGTAAGTGAGAAAGTGTTCATAAATTTGTTTTTTGCTACCCCTGAAAAATTTTGTTTTTGGCAGTTACTACCTTTCCCATGTCAGCGCCTCAATTGTAGAATATTTAATTATTATTGAAAGGTACTTTTGTTACGATTCAATGATCAAAACATTGCAGCCTTTCGAAATAAATTTAGCTGTATTTTTCATGTAGCAGTGTCACCAGAATTTTGAAGTGTAAGTATCTAAAATATTCGACCTATAGCAATAGAAAAAGTGAACGGATTTGATATAATAGAAATTACACTGACGTCGTTCGAATTCGGGCTCCATGGAAGTGCTTACGACGTACGATGTAAACTCAATAATGTGAAAGAAATAATTCCTATAGACAATGGGAGTCCTCCTACACAATAACCCTCTTGGAAGATTATTGCAATGTATCGAAGTACATATGATATTTCCGTGCAGAAATTCTGCGTTACCATATGATGAAGGATGAGCTGAAAACCCTGGTTCGAATCCCGGTGCCGGACAGAATTTTTCTCTGCTCCACTCATCCATCATATGGTGACGCAGAATTCGTATACGGAAATATTATATGTAGCCTACTTCGGTACCTACATTGCAATAATATGATATGTACATCTTGATTACACAACTTTTAACACTGTAACACTTCGGAATATGTATGATAAGATTTTCTTGTGTTAATTCTAACGTACCTTGCTTACATGTTTCGACCTATTTATGGGTCATCCTCAGAACTGGTCGTTGTTGGTCTTAGCGCCTCTTGTTTTGTTTCCTGTGAGGATGTGTTCGTGTGGTATAATGTAGAGTCAAAAAGTGTGTGTGTTCTGAAATTGAGTTGTGTGTTGAGAATTTCGTTGGGGTGTGTTTTCGTGTGTCTGTATATTTCATATTGTTCTAGTGTGTTTAGTTTCTGGCTTTTTGGTTGGATGTGTAGTATTTCCATGTCTCTGTTGATGTCTGTCTCAACACAACTCAATTTCAGAACACACACACTCTTTGACTCTACATTATACCACACGAACACACCCTCATAGGAAACAAAACAAGAGGCGCCAAGACCAACAACGACCAGTTCTGAGGATGACCCATAAATAGCTCGAAACATGTAAACAAGGTACGTTAGAATTTAACACAAGAAAGTTTTATCATACATATTCCGAATATGATATGCGTAAATAGTCACTTAGTGCCTTAAGACGGCGCTCATTCCGTCGGATTCCGGCCACTTAGTCACTCGTAATGAGTGCACCTCTGCACATTAGTGTGTTGGACATTGTGCCACTGTCACACTTCTGTGACTCAGTGCATGAGGGTTGGCCACTAAAGGAAACTACGGGTGGAACTTAAACTGAAAGGATTCAATCCGACATCGGAATTGGAATCCGATGTGGCTTAGTGGATAAAGCTTCAGCATGTAGAGCTGAAAGTCCGGGTTCGAATCCCAGTGCCGGAGAGAAATTTTCTCCGCTCCACTCATCCTTCATCTCTTGGAAGAGTTCATTATAATCTATGGTGTGTTGCAGTATATGTAATTGAAAATAATAGTATTCAGTTGTGTTTAAAGGACGCGAAAAAGGACAAGTGCGCAATACATACTTAACTATAGAAATTTAATACAAGGTTGGTCTATACCTTTTGAAGACACTATTTTCACAATCGCTTCAAATATGTACAGACTCCCTGTATAGTAATAAGGACGAACAAATTGTGTATATTTTATATCGATGTTGTACCTTTCCTGGAACTGGTGTCACACTTTTCTCAGATCACAAAGTTACATCATGCGTTACGTAACGTCCGAGCTATACATGTTGTAACATTTCACCTTTGAGAAGCGAACAATTCCATAGAGAAAACTGCGAAGCGAAGCTGCGTCACCTGTCGATGTATTCCATCCTCCATCCAGCCGTCAAAGAAGCCTGAATCTCAAAACAGAAAGTCGTCTGAATCGTAAAAGCGTCATCTTCACATGCAAATCCTTTCCTTTCATAATTTACTTTTTGGTGGCCAAGATATGAGTAGACGAAAATGAACACACTTCAATAAGTCTGCTACATAGATACTGTATTTATTTTAGGAATGTGCCCGGGAGTCTAATTCCAGATATTTTCAGATTAATAACGAAAAAGCGACTTTGCAGTTGGTCGTTTTAGAATTAGTACAAAGTAACAAATTTAATGTGGAAATATATCTATACAGGGTGATTCACGAGGATTTACCGTCTCTTATGGAGCTTATTTCCGAAAACTTTCTGAACAAAAAAATGTTATATAAACATTATGTCCTAATTTCAATATTTTCAGAGTTACACTAATTTGAAGTTGTTAGTAAAATACCTTTTTTCTTTAGTTTTAATGGTAAAAAAATATTGCAACTAGAGAATGAACTATTCAGAAGTATCATTTCTTAAATTGGCTGATATTCTGAAGCTAAAAATGTGTTGTTAAATGCTTTGTATAGATTTTCTTTTTTCAATTTGAAACTAAAAATTACATCATTCTTACGCACTTATCACAAAAATTGTTACAAATCATACGATTTTAGGAACTTGATTATTTGCAGTTTAATTATGTATCCTAATGTACAGTCTTAAAGAATTTACAAGAGTGGCGTGATTTATAACAGTTGTTGTGATAAATTCGTAAGGAAATGTAATTTTATAGTTAAAAATCGAAAAAAGAATTCTGTACGAAGCAACTATGGAATTCACAACACATTTCTAGCTTCAGAATATTAGTTAATTAAAGAAATGATACTCCTGAATAGTTCATTCTTTATCCGTAATATTCTTGTACCCTTAAAACTCAAGAATAATGATATTTTACAATCAACTTCAAATTAGTGTAATTCTGAAAATATTGAGATTAGGACAAATGTTTATATGACATTTTTGCTCAGAATGTCTTCGGAAATAAGCTCCGTAAGGAACGGTAAATCCTTGTGAATCACCCTGTGTAACAATGCATCCGGAGTGAAACACTAATGACAAAAGTAAGTGCATAGAAGACTTTATTAACATTAACTAAATATATCAAATTTCAAGTTTGATCCCCGTCCAGGTCGAGATGAATTTTGTGGTGGGTATAGGAGACGTTGCAGAGGGTTTTTCTTGAAGTAATCTACTTCCGTTTTCCTCTATAATTCCACCATCACTCGTCACCTTTCCCTCAATTCATCTATCATCTGCGATAGTTAAAAATAAACTCTGGTGAAGTTCTGGGGATAAAATAAATAAAATCTATATAATTTACATAGATAAACAAGAAATCTCTTTATACGATCTTTCGTTTGCATATAAGTATAGTATTGTCTATCTTATTTTTCACAGGTACTGAGTTATTGGCGTTGAACAATGTAACCCGACTGTGTGCCTTTATTAGCATTGAACATTGTTACCCGCCAATGTGACTTTATTGATATTGAGCAATGTTACCCGCCGGTGTGACTTTATTGACATTGGACAATGTTACCCGACGGTGTGACTTTATTGGCATTGAACAGTGTTACCCGACGGTGTGACTTTATTGACACTGAACAATGTTACCCGACGATGTGACTTTATTGATGTTGAACAATGTAACCCAACTGTGTGCCTTTATTAGCATTGAACAGTGTTACCCGCCGGTGTGACTTTATTGATATTGAACAATGTTACCCGCCGGTGTGACTTTATGACATTGAATAATGTTACCCGACGGTGTAACTTTATTGTGCATTGGACATTGTTACCCAACGATGTGACTTTATTGACACTGAACAATGTTACCCGACGATGTGACTTTATTGATGTTGAACAATGTTACCCGACGGTGTGACTTTATTGATATTGAATAATGTTACCCGACAGTGTGACTTTATTGATATTGAACAATGTTACCCGCCGGTGTGACTTTATTAGTATTGAACAATGTTACCCGACGGTGTGACTTCATTGGTATTGAATAATATTACCCCACGGTGTGAATTTATTGGTGTTGAACAGTGTTACCCGACGTTGTGACTTCATGGTATTGAACAATATTACCCCACGGTGAATTTATTGGTATTGAACAATGTTACCCAACGGTGTGACTCCATTGGTATTGAACAATATTACCCCTCGGTGTGAATTTATTGGTATTGAACAATGTTGCCCGATGGTGTGACTTCATTGGTATTGAACAATATTACCTCACGGTGTGAATTTATTCGTATTGAACAATGTTACCCGACGGTGTTATTTCATTGACAATGAACAATGTTACCTGACGGTGTGACTTTACTGGAATTGAACAATGTTACCCGCCGGTGTGACTATTGGTATTGAACATTGTTACCTGCCGGTGTGACTTTATTGGCATTGAACAATGTTACCCACTGGTGTGACTTACATTCTGTGTCTACCGCAGACTCGTAGATGAACGTTATTCAACGTTAAAAAACCATTTATTTTGGACGATCACGTGACATTGCCTCATTCTTGTTACTTCTGTGTCGGAAGTATCTTGTAGAACCACCTTGGCATAAAAGACTCATCAATGCAGACTACCTTTTCGGGTTACAAATAAGTAAAAAATCTATAGAAGAATCCCAATTTATAAGGAGTCCTGAAGGCCTCCACAGCTTCCTTCGGATGTAAGATTATCTTTCTAAAGCAGGAATACACAGAGATACGACTGATGGTACTCAGGAGAAGAATTTTCATTCATAACTAAATAATACTGTAAAAGATTATTACTTTAATATACTTCGAATATGCGTAGCAGAAGATTTAGGCCTATATATAATGTTACGGTTCGGTTATGGAGAATACGCGTACTTTCCTGAAGTTGGAATGTTAAACAGTGTTGAGACACTCTAAATTTACAGCAATGTTCAATCATAATTAATTCTCAAATTTACTATTGTTATTATGAAATTATTTTCCTTTTTTTGATCTCCTGCATTGTTTTTAGATAATTACTTTCTTCTGAGAGTCTAATAATATATAACTCTTACACAAATACTGACTTCCGTTGATATCTTTAATTAATTATTTATAGGTAACTACATAATTTTTATCGAGTTGCAAATTGTCTTTTATATATGTTACAATATGTGTTTAAAAATTGCGTAAAAGATACGAAAACATTTTACATGGACTGGAAATAAACCAATTCTGAAATAAAAATACATATGTCAGAGTAAAAAAAAATTGGCTTCAACATGTTATCCGAATGTCCAGAGCAAGAATCCCTAGGAAAATCTTGAATTAAAAACCAAAAAGGTGAAGTTCATTGGGAAGCACCGAAGAGATAGCAAGAAAATTTTTGTAGACAACAGTTCTTTTAGGACTTTAACTTACTAGGATGATGATAATGATAGTGATGATTACGATGATGATGATGACGATGACACAACGGAGACGAAAAATTATGGCGAAAGACTTCAATTTTTTTTTTGTACAACATGCATTTAACATCACGTTTTCCATTTTTTAGTTTCCGCAGTTCCAATCTTACGCTCACGACACACAGCCCTTGTTTAAGATGCGTAGGATATCATATTGGAAAAATAACATATCCAGGCCCAAGGCAGGAATCAAATCTATGACCGCAGATTCCGTGTAACATAAAAGTTCTGTCTTTGTACTACCAAATTAAATTCCTACCGAAATATCTGGACTATCTTCTTACAGAATTTACATTAACATTGTCTCTAAAGCTCAATATGTAGGCGGTATTGAATACTTAAAATTCTAATTTCTGTAAGAAAGTTTCTCCTACAACACTGAATCTACAGTCCCGATATTTTCAGTCGAAGTAAAGACATTCACTGCCCTTCAAACTCGAAACACTTTCTCGAAATCCACTGGAGGACTTAGTGCAGACTGGGGTAAGCAGTGACACCAGTAATTAAGGAAAACGTTGCAGTTAAAAGGATTTGAGAGCTAGAATGTCCCTAATTTGAACGAAGTGATCATCGCACACTTCATTAATTTGTTTCGTGACTTCCTTAAGCCTTCCAAGCTTAGGTTCTCTCTTAAAATAGCTTCTTTTTCCCAGCTTTTCTCCTTTTATACTTGCAACATTTTCTACAGTGTGTTTAGAAACCTACAGCAACCTTTCCTTATGTATTATACTTTCTTAGGCTTAAGACTTCCGTCCTACATACTGCACACATACATAATGGTTCTTCCCCATACCTTGGTATCTGAGTTGACAGAGTTTCACTTGGCCGCGGAATCGAGTTCAAATCTCGGTGATGGCGAAGTTGTGTTTGTATTGGACAAAGCGAAGATGTTGGAGTATTTCAAGGGATTCTTCCGTTTTGAGTAGTATTACGCTTTCTCGTTACTACGAATGGGGGAGAGTAACTTGAAAATTGACTGCCAAATAAAAATGCAACCCCTACCTTTCTCTCCTTGCATTCCGTTGTTCTCCTTACATCCCCCTTGTTCTCCTTGCATTTTTCCATTTTTTCCTACTTTTGAAATTCATAGCATTTCTGAAAGAGCGTGTTTGTTTTATATTATTTATGAAATTAATGTCATTAAATTCAATTATTGTAAAATCTACAGCAAAAGTAAAGTTTTTCAGTAGCTAATGTAAACAATTACAGTTTTCTTAGAAACATTCGTTTATTCACAAATAGTTACTGCCAATTAGTCGAATGGATTTAATTTCATGTAAAATATATTAAATGGAATTTTGGACTGGAGCCGATGAAACATATGGTATGGATATGTAAAGGTTTACTGTTTGAAAATAATTTATTCAGGCTCTTCGTTACCTTTTTTTTTTCTTGTTAGGAGGTAGGGAGGGAGAGATCTCCCACGCACTACGACCTGAGGTCTATTGTACACCCCCCCCATATGGGATGAGTTGCGTGCCCACTGATCCTCTACGCGCACCGACCTAACCACTTGATCCCCTTAACGACCGGTCCCTACAACCAACAGAGTCCATGTACCACTTCTGCTTCGGCAACCACCACATGACTCCCTTAACGGTCCGAGGCGGAAGTCCTCCACCGAGAAGGTCTGCCCGGGTTCCGTTGCAGAAGCTATCCATCATAATTTGAATACAATCTACGGAGGTCGGTCGGGAGAGCCAGCAGCTTCGGAGGGCCACCTGTAGAGCGATCTGAAACTAGAAGAAGTAACTGGACGATGAACGAAAGGATGATAGGGAAGGAAAGAAAGTGGCGAAGATTAGTGGGGTTCCAATCGCCTGATGAATTTACCTCATATTCATCCATAGAAGTGAGGGGGAAAAACCCCGAAAAAACTTCACCCAGGCAACTCGTCCCGATCGGGGATCGAACCGGGCTCGCTGGGTTCGCAGTTAGACTCGCTAACGCCTGAGCCACAACTGTGGACCTTCGTTACCTTTACTCTGGAAAACACTTTTGCATAATATTCATGAATATGTTCTATTAGAACATAGTATACCTCGTATTAATAAATATACCGAAAGATAATAATAATAATAATAATAATAATAATAATAATAATCATCATCATCATAATACTTACTTACTTACTGGCTTTTAAGGAACCCGGAGGTTCATTGCCGCCCTCACATAAGCCCGCCATTGGTCCCTATCCTGAGCAAGATTAATCCAGTCTCTATCATCATATCTCACCTCCCTCAAATCCATTTTAATATTATCTTCCCATCTACGTCTCGGCCTCCCTAAAGGTATTTTTCCCTCCGGCCTCCCAACTAACACTCTATATCATCATAATACACATAACTTAAAATACCTATAATGTGAATTGTAAATAATTTTAATAATAATAATAATAATCCCTCTTGACAAAACTCTGTTACTTTAAACTCAATGAAAGAATTTCCATGTTTCGGATACCCGCTTCAATGTCATTTTATTCCACTGACAACTACTGCCAGTCCCGCCGGACGGTCGTCCTTTAGGATTGTCGCCTCCCTCCGAATCTCTGCATCCCTCCGTAAACCCCTCTACCACCTACGGTAGTACCGGAGATCACCGGAGGAGAGCTTTATTCGTAACCTCCGATTACTTCGCTAGTTGTATTTCCTCCACTGAGCAACTCTAATAGAATATACGGTACTATCACAGTCTAGTATTTTCAGTCACGAAGCTTGAGTTGTGAGAGTACTAGGAACAATAGACTGTGCCGGTACTATTTTGCATTGTATGTGATGAGGCAATAGTAGCGATCCTAGTGGTTAGCAACTATCTATGGATGCATATTCCCTACGTATTGAGCTTTGTGACTGTATATACTAGAATGTGGTACTTTATTCCAAGTAGAGTCAAAAAGTGGCAGATTTCTTTGTTGCTTACATGCATTCTATTATCAGATTCTTATATTTAAATAGTATTATTATTATTAGTAGTATTATTATTATTATTATTATTATTATTATTATTATTCGCTGAGACGAAACTGTGGCATTTATTTTACAAACATATATTACTGGTAACACTGTACGTGCAATAAGGTTACTCGGATTCTACACACTCGCAGCCGCGACTGTACGTTCGTCACATCAATTACATGTAATACAAGTTGGAGCACAACAAACTTGTGCGCTGAACGTAATGATGGTGCCGATGTATCGCCTTTTCATGCAGACCTCTAAAGTTGTCCCTCGGAAGCATTGTGCAAGCGGACTTTAATTATATTGCAGACTGCATAATAGCCGTCGTATGAAAACCTGCACCAGACGGTCCGTGGACTAACCTAGTCCAGCCTGTGCTCGCCCAACCATCTGTAAGACCCCTTCATATCCACCCGCCGCGCCGGGCTGTCTAACTGCTGCAACTGAACCGAATCATCATCATATACTGTACTCGGAGCAACTCCCGGCGAATACAATCCGAATATATGAATGATAAGATTTTAAAAAATGGAAGCAAATTTACAAAACAGCCACAGCGCTAACAAACACACAATTAGACCCTCTTTTTTTGTAGTGATCAGGATTATACTAGAATGAATGCTGAAGACTACATAAAGCAGCACTTTTATATGGTCCAAAAGTATAGAGATCAGTGAAAAATTATGTGTGTATACAGGGTGTAAGCGGTACAAGTACTTTAACTGATGATTATTCATGTCATAAGTAAGAAAAATGTCTTACAATTTTTTCCTAATTGCAATATTTAATTAATTATTAAAGTTTATAATTTTAGACGTTTTGCAACGTTGCTAGATGGGGAGGAGGGAGTTTATAAGTACACAGTACACCTAAACCGGGTCGAGACATACCGGTACAGATACCCTGTTCTAATGCAGGAGCGGACCATGATGATACTGTTGTTTACATAAAACGAGCAGCAAACACAAACTTTCAATCTCATTAATAGAACATTATGGTAAATTTACATTTTTGTAACAATATTACTCAATTTTTTATTGTACGTCTAAAAAATGAACTATAATGGTTTCCTGCACAAAATCGCACGAACGTTTTCTCTAATACAACATTTTAATCTCTCCCGCTTCCGTAAAGCAGTATCATTTTTAAACAAATTTCTGGTTGTGTGATTTTCGAAATGAGGTAAGAGACTTCTAGTTTCTAATAATTGTTGAGAAACTCTTACAAAAGTTCACCGATTAGGTAACCTTTTTGAGGAAAACGTTGACTGTACATTCTTCTTGCCTCACTTCAATTACGACGACTTTCTCCATAAATTAATAACATATGACATTCCTAAACTGTAAATGACATTGTAAGTTGATTATCGAATACCCTGTACTGAACTGTCATCCTCTCTGTAGTAGACCTATGGACAGGGGGGTTGAACTCGTACTTATGTCTGTGCAGAGTACTGCCTGCTGAACGTTGCCAAGTCTCTCATGCCAGAATATTAACAAATTTAAGCATGCATTTTATTTAATTTCACGAAAACATAATAGAACAAAAATATTTATTTAAACTAATATTAACTCTTTTCTAGATATACCTACTGATGTAGTTGTTTTCGTATTTTTACTAACGATATAAGCAGTATAACGCAAATAAAATAAGGAAATAAATCTTTTTTTCTGGGAAAACTATCAACTTTTTATCGTATGTTGTATGGACATTTTTTGATCCTGTAGACCGTCGCCAACGAAAAGGACGGCACTTATACCCCTTACATCCTGTGTATATATATATATATATATATATATATATATATATATATACACATAGTATACTGTACATATAATATGTTGTGATCTAGAAACTTGAGTAGTCTAAAGACAAATTCGTGCCATTAAGTAGGAAGAATAATTTATTTTGTAACAAAATTTAAAACGCGCATCAGTATTTCAGTTATATGAAGTCTTACTCTTACACGTCCTTACAGTGGTTGTCTTGTGGGACCTTCGCCCTGTCACGTATTGTAGGCTATCTGACTTGGATTCCACTCATGATTGGAATTTTTCAACGAAAAATCTTTATTGGCACGCGTGGCCGATATGCTCAAGGTTGGGGTTTTATTCTAGGCTTTGCCGTTTCCCTACTTTAGACATCAACATCAGTCCGTGCTGTTTAAGGATACATACATAAAGCAGATCTTGCTTATTGCTTAGAAGTCTCACAGACATGCCAGAGTGTCGGAGGCGTAAGATACCGTCAGCGACATATTCCCTATAAAGCCGTCATGGCTTAGCGACAGAGCTCTTTCTTCTCGTTGCAAAGACCGGGCTTCGAGTCTCTCTCTATGTAAAACGCACGAGTGTAAACATATCGTATACGATGATTCTCGAGTTATTCCGACGTTGAAGAGGCGTACATAGCCTAAACTTTGTAAATAATTTCGGTAATCTTTATGTTCATATTATAATTAGAATTTAATTAAAGAACAGTTTTCGTCTATAAATAAAACTAAAATTTTAATAATAGCACATAAAAAGAATTTGGGAGCACAGATCTCGGATTTCGGCGACCCAGCGCTTCTCCACTTCATTTCTTTGCCGCATGGAAAACTTTGTTATTACATCGCATCACAGCTAAATTACTCCCAGAACTTGTAACATGTAACCCACTAACATATAACAAGAAAGTTAGAAATGTGTTAATGTCTTCAATTTGATTCAATAAATTTATAGCCTATGTGTATGAATTAATCAGCCTATATTATATTTGTATTCTATAATTTTGGAATATATATTTTTTCATGAATCGTCCTACTTTATTGACGTACAATATTATTCTTCTCTATGTTAATATTATATTATATAATTCCATTGCAGCTGTAATCTTAATTTTAGTTCCTATTTTATTTTATTTTCTATATTCCTTTTATATTAATATATTATATTATATCAAATATAAATGATACTCGGGAGGAAATTAAACACAGAATAAACATGGGAAATGCTTATTATTATTCGGTTGAGAAGCTTTTATCATCCAGTCTGCTGTCAAAAAATCTAAAAGTTAGAATTTATAAAACAGTTATATTACCGGCTGTTCTTTATGGTTGTGAAACTTGGACTCTCACTTTGAGAGAGGAACATAGGTTAAGGGTGTTTGAGAATAATGTGCTTAGGAAAATATTTGGGGCTAAGAGGGGTGAAGTTACAGGAGACTGGAGAAAGTTACACAACACAGAACTGCACGTTTTCTATTCTTCACCTGACATAATTAGGAACATTAATTCCAGACGTTTGAGATGAGCAGGACATGTAGCACGTATGAGCGAATCCATAAATGCATATAGAGTGTTAGTTGGGAGGCTGGAGGGAAAAAGACCTTTGGGGAGGCTGAGACATAGATGAGAAGATAATATTAAAATGGATTTGAGGGAGGTGGGATATGATGATAAAGACTGGATTGGTCTTGCTCTGGATAGGGACCAATTGCAATGGTGGGCTTATGTGAGGGCGGCAATGAACCTCCGGGTTCCTTAAAAGCCAGTAAGTAAGTAGTAAGTAAGTAAATATGTTATATAATTTCACTGTAGCTGTAATTTTAATTTTAGTTCGTATTTTATTTTATTTTATTTTATTTTCTATATTCCTCTTATATTAATATATTATATTATATAATTTCACTGTAGCTGTAATTTTAATTTTACTTCCTATTATATTTTATTTTCTATATTCCTCTTATATTAATATATTATAGTATATAATTTCACTATAACTGTAATTTTAATATTAGTTTCTATTTTATTGTATTTTCTATATTCTCTTATAGGCCTATTAATAATATATCTGAACTGCGACCGAACACGAGCGCTGCTCAATCGGTCCTCAGATTTTGTCAATATTACTGTATCCTCTTCTTTATATTAATTGTATTATTTTGTTTCTAGTTCTATTGTCGTAACTATATTCTGTATATTTAATTATATTCTGTATTCTGTGCATTCATGGTGGTCTGTAAATGATCCACTTTACCCCACCCATAACCCTTAGAAAAGTCGTTATTTGGCTATGACTTTCTATACACAAAATTGTTTTATAAAATTTAAATAACCCTTTCTAATCAATGACAGGATAAAAAGTGAACAGTCGATATCTATAGTATTAAGAAGACTTTCATTATTCTTTCATGCAAAAATAAGACCGTAATTACTTCATCACTATCCGTGTAGAAGAGCCAAAAGAAAGCTTTGACGGCAAAAGAAATCTCAGTGACTGCTATTAATATTTTAATTAACAGCCAAATATTAGAGTTCCGCATTGCACTATCTATGGGGTATCGAACGTTTGGTATCTCTTTGAATTGAAAGAGCGTCTCCAGAAGAAAATTAAAGAGAACCTGTATGGGGGCGGGGGCTGAAGTGGGGGAAGGGCTTGTAAAGTACTATTTAATCAGCATTCAGTTTCAGCCTCGTTAATGTATTTATCTTGCCTCGCTTCACTCTGCAAGTACTTTGACTTGTAGCGGAATTTTTTTCTTCCTCTCTCTCCTTAACCGTCCTCTCCGCCGACGTCGTCGTCGTCTTCTTCTCGGTTTCTAATTAGAATCTCAGAAAAGGTTTAACGTGGTTTGCGGCATAACAATTAACGCCCGCAGTGATGCTCATTAATCCCATTTTGTTTCGCACTCGAAATGTCTTCGAGAAATACTTCTGCCTGCCACACACATTTCGCGAATACCGCGCACCACACGAAGTTTGTTTCCAACTTTTAACAAAGACTTCACTAAGAATGAATTGTTGATCAAAATTTCCTTTCATATTCTGGTGCCATTATGGTCTGAATCGCCGAAATTTTAAACTAATGTATGTTACCAGGTCATACCTAAGGACTAGAGATATATGCTTTAAATTGAATAGTAATCTATATAGCTCTACTGATAAATTGTTTGTGTTTGTAATTTGAAGTAGTTTGCATGATATGTATTATCAATTTCTGTATATCACAACTGGTTGAATTGTTTATGCCTTAAATTTAATTAACTTGTTTTGTATTATACATATAGCTCAACTTATGAATGATCGTTTGCGTTTGTAAATTTAATAATCTGATTGGCTATGTATTGTATACTTTTAGTAGAGCCATCGATGTAGCTCAGTCGGCAGACTCGCTGGGCTGCTGATCCGGAGCTGCGTTCGGGCTTGGGTTGGATCCCCCTTTGGTCTTTGGTTTCTTCCGAGGTTTTCCCCAGCCGTGGGACTGAAGCCGGATGGTCTATGGCGAGTCCTTGGCATCAACCGCTTTGATTTGATTACCCCCCTTTGATTTGATTACTTGGTTGGGTTTTTCCGAGGTTTCCCCCAACAAGAGGCAAATGCCGGGTAATATTTTGGCGAATCCTCGGACCTCATCTCATCTCACTACATCCCGCAAAAAAAAAAAAAAAAAAAAAAAAAAAAAAAAAAAAAAAAAAAAAAAAAAATGTAAAAAAATTGTAGAAAATTACTAAATTGTAAAACTATAAAAATTTGTAAAAATTGTAATTGTAATAGTGTAAAATGTTGACTTGTTCCACATCTTAAAGCTTCATTGCTCATGTAAGATCTATGGAATAAAATAAATGAATGAATGAATGAATGAAAACTAACTGCCGCTCTCGCTCGCTGTGTTCGTTGCATTTGTCTTTCGAGTGGAAAGATTTCGTAACTTTAAATAACATACATCATTGAAATAAATAACATTATAAATGCTTAAATGAGACAAAAAGGCAAAACAGAACAGTATCTTGGTTATCAAAATGTTCTGGTTCTATTATATGATATTACTTATGGTTATATAAACAGAAAAATAATTATTCTCCAATAAATTTACATTTCTAAGAAGCATAAAACATAAAGTTAATATATTTTTTACTTGAGATTGCACACTTGATCTCAAACATATGAAATAAAATTCCTAGCCCTTTAATATGGGCCTAGTAATTAAATAAAGACTGGGGAATGTATTATTATACACTGAAAGGTAGAGATGATGTTTCAAATAGGCTGCTTGATTGTTTATACATATATAACAGTTGCCGAAGTCGATAAAAGTTCAGGCAGGTATAAACAACTGTGGCGATTCGAGGCTGCTTGAAGTTCGGGACTTCGGGAGTGATCAATCTCGGCGTCTCCAAACACTCACAAACAGTCTTTACGTCAACGACGCGACGTATACGAGTACAATATTGTCGTGCGGGTTTCCGGCTTTGCGGTCGCTGTTAGTCTTGGTTCTCGATCGCTGTTCATCTCTACTAAGGATATACAGGGACATCATTTTATTTTTACTAACCTTTCTAATATTAACCTGGCTATGCCTTTGGTTGAGAACCGGAAACACCGTTTGCTACCCCCTTCCACGACTGGAGTTCGATGATACTGCGTAAAATACAAACAAATCACTTGACTAGGTATAGAAGGTGAAAAAAGTAGTTCATCCATTTACGTAAACTAGGAAATATCGCGATTTTCAGTTTGATAATTTTCATTATAGGTTTTTGTTTAATCAAAATACAGTACTGTATTAACAATAAGTGTTTTTACTCACGAACTGAGTTATCCATGCTAACGTATTCATTATGCAGTGTATACAGGGTGTTTAAAAATACGGGGCATAATTTCAGGTATGTATTTCCCACATGTAGACAATCAAAATAGTTCATTACAACATGTGTCCGGAAATGCTTCATTTCCGAGTTATGGCCTTCACAACATTGAAATTCACCGGAATGTTTTTCTTTCCGCAGGTCGTTGTCATTACAGAAGATGTTCAAAATGTCCACCTCCTGCTTGAATACAGACCTAGCATCGATGACTCATTGACCTGCGAACACGATCCCAAACTCCAGGAGTATTGTGTATGTCCTCAGGATACAATAGATACTCTTTCAACAGTCTCCAGACAGTCGTATGAGGAACATTGACTTGCAACGCTACCCTTCGTGTGCTGATAGAAGGAGTCATGTTCACAGCCTCCAGAATCTCCTCCTGTACTTCTGGAGTTGTAGATCTTGGTCGTCCCCTTCCCAAACCAGGAGAGTTAAATTTTCCATACTCGCACAGACGGTAATGGAGACGTACAAATGTCTTCCGATCTGGACATTGTCGCTGTGGGTACCTCTCCTGGTACAAACGACGAGCCAGCTCAGCATTGCCGTCCGCCTTACCGTACATGAAGTGTATCTCTGCCAGCTCTTGATTTGAATACGTGTCGCACAGTCTAACGCCTACACAACACTGAATGTAACCTTAGCCTCGGAATGAACTGTCAGAGTGCCCTCTTAATGTCTCCTTTGACGGCAACGGCCTGCGGAAAGAAAAACGTTCCGGTGAATTTCAATGTTGTGAAGGCCATAACTCGGAAATAAAGCATTTCCGGACACATGTTGTAATGAACTATTTTGATTGTCTACATGTGGGAAATACATACCTGAAATTATGCCCCGTATTTTTGGAACGCCCTTTATTATACTGTCTACAGCACATTAACGTACAATATAGAGAATAAAGTCAAGTTGAAAAATAATCATAATATGGATATGTAAACACATTTTTGAAAATGGTGGCCGTTCATTTCGATACAGGCTTCAGTTTTTTTTGCACGTCTTATCGTACTATAGACTATTGCATCTAATTCCAATTACCAGTTTTGTCCTTCGTACTAGTAACTCATGTTGAAATAATTCTGAATCTACTCTGTAAAAGAGTACCTTACGTACTGTAAATTCAATCTTCACTTCTGCTCGATCCGAAAATATAAAATGACACAGACATGCTATGTACTGTCCGTCCAAGTGGTTTTGTCGCAGGGTCGTAGAAAGGGGGGAAATCACGTGGCAGTTAATTACTTAACGAGGCCCTTTTATTTACATTATTTTAAACAGTTGTGTAATATCACGTAGACGTCCAATTCTTAACAGAAATTAATGTTTTCAAAAAAGAGCTAAGACAGCCCAGCCACTAACCTTTACAGAAGGGCGAGCAGAAGCGAGTGGGGAAAACCGGGATGCGACGTAGGCAAATGGACGACAGTACCTATGCGAAAATTTGATTCAATATTGAAAGCTCTTTCGTCATTGGAAAACGCGATCATATTTCTGGAACGTACTATACTCACTAATTCAGTACTGCTTACTATGACCGCATACGCGGCCTTGGTTCTGTGTGGAGGACGGTTAGAAATTTACTAATAGAGGGGTGGGAGTGAAGTACATTCTAAAACTCAGGTACAATAAAAATTGAAGTAAAAGTAAAACGATGTCCCTGTATAAATTTTAACAAAGTTCTTCCATATTACTAGTTACAAATCTATCAGACCCGGGTTTGATTTTTTTCAAGGAACTGAAGATGTATTTATCTTCCAGAAGGACTGGGTGTGTGTCGTTTGTCCTTAGATTCTCCTGTTGTTGCCTTAAGAGGACGCATATGTGATTTTTAAAACTTCTACAATTTTCATCCAAGATTTACTAATTTAAAATTTGTAATGATAGGTTTGAAACATTTTCATTAAAAATATTGAATTTATTACATATGCTGGAACACAAAATCTGAAAAAAAAAATGTCAGTGTATATCACTGGTGTCTCCCTTTTTCTTTCCAGAGATCCGCAGAAGATGCTCATTTTTTTTATTAAAACGCTTCCTTTGTCTTTGCTATTCTCCTTTTGACTTCTTGGCAGCAGCTCATGTTACAGCTTATAGTACACCCCAAGTATTATTATTATTATTATTATTATTATTATTATTATTACTATTATTATTACTATTATTATTATTATTATTATTATTATTATTATTATTATTATGCATAGTGTTCAAGGTTGGATAGGTTGAGAAAAGAGATTAAAAGACGGATAGAATTCAAGGTAATATGATATGAACCATTAATCTTGGGGAAAGGTGTTGGTGTTATCAGTAGTATTAGTTACATAAAATTTTTTCTTTCATTCATTCATTGTTTCTTAGCTGTTAACTTATAATGCCTTGGCTTATTGACCTTCATGAAATTCTATTGTTCTGTTACGTCAAAACTATGTACTTTAATTCAGTTTTTCCTCTTGTTTTAGGTAAATTTAGAAGACCCGTGTTAATGTGAGATATAAATCATTAATTTTTCACATGACACTACAATTAAATTTTTGGGAACTCTTGTCTCAAATGAATACCCTAACATGTGTAACATGTAAAATCAAGGTTCTATTTTAGATTATGTAGGCCTATATAATAAGCAGCTAACATGATATGGACACATTAGAAGGATGGATGACGATCGGCTTCCAAAACAAATTTTAGATTGGATACCAGCGGTAAATAGGAGAACAGGAAAACCAGTTAAATGGATGAAAGGAATTGCAAATGCTATGAAAATGATGAGCTTAGAGGAAGGAGACTGGGAAGATAAACAAGGATGGCGGAAAAGAATTTGGGCGCTGGAAGATGCTTCAGGATTTTAAAACCTGTTCTTATACTATTATTATTATTATTATTATTATTATCATTATTATTATTATTATTTTATTATTATTTTTAATATTACTGTTAGTATTATTTCTATGCATATGTCGCTTCTGAAAGTAAGCAAGAAAAGGCGCCATAGCCTTAACGCTGCTATAATAAATAAATAGGCCTAATTTTACCTTCTTACTTACTCTCATAAGGCAGTTAAACATTATTAAAAAATTCTACGCTGTATCAGGTGTACACCGGTACATAGAATACGTCACCCAGTTTCTGAAAGAAAACCACGGTATACTTGCATAGTTTAAATATATATATATATATATATATATTTTTTTTTCAATTTCGGTTTACTAATGGTTTCCCAAAAGAGAAGTAATAAATGAAGGGCATGCAATATATTGAAGCAACATTCCTAAATTAATCCCAGCTGACAAAAAATGTTTCACCCTGCGCTTCACTCTGTACGTATCTATTACCACTTTAATATTGCATAACTCGTGACTACAAATCAAAGGAGTTATCGCACAGGTCTGCAGCTGCTCTCGATCCTGAGATATTACAGAGAGAGGCCGCGCGGCATGGCTAATGTTATACGTAACTTCGGCGTCCTTATGCCCATAGCGAGGAGAGGTCGCGTCTAGACGTGATCACTACGGCTAAGAATTGTATGCCGTTACATAGCGCTTCATGAGCCTCTGACTTCAGGTACCGGTACGTAATTGCGTTGGGGTGGAGGATTTCAGTGTGTTTCGTTCAGCAGTGAACTTTAGTTGATCGGTTACATTATGACCGAATACTGCTATTCGTAACAGGCAACATTCAACGTCCTGTAAAGAGAAATAATAACAAGATGCCGAGGACGAAATTTGTGACTTATTTTCAAATGGGTAATTTATAATAATGATACAGATTTTCAGATAAATAATGCTTATGTAAAATATTTCAAATATCCCCCATTGTTTCTGCAGAAGTGGGACGAAGTTTCTCTATATATAAGGCTGTGTTTTGTAGCAACAGGCAATCATTCTCCTTTGAACATTTGAAAATGTCATTTGTTATTCACTGCACCAATATATGAAATAAAAACGTATGTAAAACAAAAACGTAATACACTATCATATTAACGTAGTGAAATAATAAGGCTGATACTTGTCAGTGTAATAATGATGTATTTTTACAGACATAAAATAGCATGTGGGCAATGATATTGTGACGAACCGAATAGTTGGAACACGAAATAGGAAAAAAATGTAGCAAAAAAATGAAAAAAAAAATACTACGTAGATAAACGGTATGTAAAATTTGTGGCAATTTGAAATGAGGAAATTTATAATAAGGATACAGATTTTGAAATAGATAATACTTGTATAAAATATTTCAAATATTCCCCCATTGCTTCTGCAGAAGTGGAACGAAATTTTTCTAGATGTAAGGCAACAGGCAATCATTCTCCTTTGAAAATTTGAAAATTTGATTTGTTATTCACTGTAACAATATATGAAATGAAACATTATGCAAAAAAAAAAACATAATACACCATCATAATAACGTAGGTAACATAGTGAAATAATAAGGTTGTTACTTCTCAAGAAAATAAAATAGCACAATTTTTCTTTAACAAAGGAAATGATGTCTTTAAATTTTTCTTCAGCAGATAGTTGTGTTTCGAAGCCAAAGGAGTCGCTTTCAACTACCCAGATGTTGAGGACTAGCTTGCTGTGATGATAAGCATGAATTCAAAAGAACTAAAGACACTGAGTGATGTTACATTGGTACATTGCCTAACGGTTAATAATATTAGCATTCGACTGTGGCGCATAGTGTTTTTACAGTAAGCATTTGAAATTATCGTTTTTAGCCACAGATTCCGGAATTGGTGCTGATAGTCGATGCGAGAAACGACGTATTATTCATTTATGAAAGTATTATAGGCTATAATTTTATACACTTGATACAAAAATACCACAAATTTATCTATTCATTTTACAGGACAGAGCATCCGCTCGGAAGGAGTAGGCATAATATTATATATAAAATTGTGTTTAAAACCGCGAGTGCTATTCTCTAGAGATTTTGTATTCCGCTTTAAATTCGATGGTAAAGAACGCAGACTGGATGATTATTGAATTCAGGATAGAGGACGTTGATTTGAATGCGGAACAAACTGAGAGGGTGGAGTTTCAAAGATCCCTCTCCTCTCCTCTCCTCTCCTCAACTATTTTAATATGTACCGCGGAAATGTATTGGAGGAACGGGGTAACGAATTGCGATGTCACTAGGAACGGTTCGTATAAAATTCAGAAATCTCTGCATGTCAAACGAATGCAATTCAATATTATGATGAAATAGGTTTGTTTGTATCTAGTTCAAATTTCTCTCTTTCTGATCGGTTGAGAATAGTTGCTGGTATGTGTGGAATTCATTTAACTACTAAATTTCAAATTGATTAATTTGATATATGACTTGAGGCTTTCCCCGCGTTTGATGTGGAATAACTCTTCTCGGGTTCTCAGCCAGGTGAGTTGGAGATTAGCTTCCAAGCTTTCGACGGCTAGCTCTGCCATCTGATTAATTTGATGTTAGATAATTTTAAATATTACAAATTCCAACTAGCTATTAATTAACTTCAAGTTCCTCTGAGGGATGCAATTGCACTACTACGAAAATTTGGCAAAAGATACCTAGATAAGATAAAGAAGTGTATATAGTATTTGTGGATTTAGAAAAGGCGTTTGACAGAGTCGATTGGAACAAACTGATGAACATCCTGAAGAAAATAGATGTGGGTTGGAAAGATACGAGGTTATTCAGTTATCTTTATATGAAACAATGAGTCAGGGTTAGTATAGGAGAAGAAATATCGGAAGGAAGTGAAATAGGGAGAGGAGTACAACAAGGATGTCCTTTATGACCTACCCTGTTCAACATCTACTTGGATATGTAGCAAAGAACTGTTTTCAGAACATGGGAGTGATGATAGTAGGAGGAAGAAGAATAAAGTGCATAATATTTGCTGCTGATATGACGTTGTTAACAGAAGAGGATATGATACTTAAGGGATATGCTACTGGAGCTAAATGACAGTTGTGAGCAGTATGGGATGAAGATAAATACAAACAAGACGAAGACCATGGTTGTTGGATGAAAAATAAAGAAGGTAAATTTTCGAATACTAAATGAGGCAGTAGAGTGAACAGCTTCAAATAATTGGGGTATACTATGAGCAGCAACATGAGCTGTTGCCAGGAAATCAAAAGGAGGATAGCAATGACACAGGAAGATTTTAATAGAAAAAGGAGTATCTTCTGCGGATCTCTGGAAGAAGAACTAAGGAAGAGACTATTGAAGTGCTTTGTGTGGAATGTAGCATTGTATGGAGTCAGAAACATTGACATTACGACGAAGTGAAGAGAAGTGACTAGAAGCATTTGAAATGTGGATATGTATAAGAATGGAGCGTGTGAAATAAAGAGACAGAATATGAAGCCGTGTTGGAAAGAGTGGATGAAGAAAGATTGATGTTAGGAATATTTCTCCAAAATTTTTACATATGTATTAGTTATAACCTGTACAAGGAAACGTCTCTGTATCATTATTTCACCTATATATTTTCAAAGCACGATAGTAAAATATTCCGTGAGAATATTTCGAACAGTTGTATTACTACTCGTTCAATGTTCCATGATCGCTGAGCGCTGATGTCGCCGCTGTTGTATACTAAACATTATAGGCGTTTTTTTAGTGCAACGCTTTGAGGGGATCAGTGTATTTGTGGAGGGGGATGACGCACTCTACTATTCGTGGAATCAACACCGGTCAATTTGTAACAGACGGATAGTATTTACAAGAAAGTTGAAGATTTATATTAGTGTGCCGAATGCGAGTTTAGTACAGAAATTATAACATTTTAGTAGACAATTCAGAATATCACCACCCTTAACAGTAGTAGTATCCAACCATTTTACATAATTTTCAGTGGGAGGAATCTGTAACAGGCATAAACTCAATAATACGGTATGTGTTATGCAATTAGGCCTAATTTAGTTTGTTACGTAAGGTGCAATTAAAATATTAAAAGCATTAAAACAGCCTAAAATAAATACTTTTCAATAATTCATCATGTTGAAGTGCTCTATAAATATGTAATTACATGTATAGCGCAACTCTTCAGTAAAAATTCCTCACAATCAGTACCCCCATAACTGTTCAACATCCTGTATGCTTGTTTTTTTCCTGCTTTGTACGATATCATTAAAACGTTAATGGTATAAGTAATACGCGGAATCAAGTAATTTAATAAAAAACCTTTTAACAAATTTAACACATATGAATTGAATGTGTATATATTTTAAAACAAAAAAATCACAATAAAACACTTGTAGGCTCATAAAAGCTTTCATTTTAACAACATAGAACTACATGTATTTTTTCAGTTCAAGTAATACCCGTATTATTGAGGCTTTATGTTTAAATTAAATTTGTTTTAAAATGAATTGCATTGGTTTTCACATTAATCTTTGAAATAATACAAGCCCCACGTAACAATATCTAAATATGTTATTTATGCAAAAGTGAGTAGGACTCTTTAATTCAGTACTCTAGTGAATTACGATATCAATCCACACTAGATATTTTAAAAGTGAGAGCAACAATCCCCAAACACATTTACAATATAATATCTGAATGCATTCATTTTGCATTTAAATTCACAAGATATAAACCAAATAATAATGTATAACCTATTATTATATTAGTGACAGTATTTTACAGGAGCAATTGTACAGTTTACTCGCAAAGTCATTTTTATGAAAAATACAGAATAATTAACAATAATAATAATAATAATAATAATAATAATAATAATAATAATAATAAATTATTAATACTGCCATGGTTTCAGCTTTGATGAATTTATCAGTGATAAACACCGTGAAAAGGAATCATATGCATAATTTGAAGGGATATTAGAACGCTGAGGACGACAATGAACCGGGTGAAGGAAGAGTGTCAACAAGAAACGTATTTGCTACTGTTTCGTACTTCAAACTATATTATCAATTAAAATAAAACTCAACTCAATGTCTGTAAACCAGTGTCCTTTCTCTAAGTGCACGAGCAGTTTTATTATTTTTTTTGCAGTTCTTTGAACCTGACACAATTATTTATATTCTCTAAAGAACATTTTTTTTATAAATTAAATTAAATTATGGTTTATTTAACGACGCTGGCAACTGCAGAGGTTATATCAGCGTCGCCGGATGTGCCGGAATTTTGTTCCGCAGAAGTTCTTTTACATGCCAGTAAATCTACTGGCATGAGTCTGTCGCATTTAAATGCCATCGACCTCGGCCGGAATCGAACCTGCAACCTCGAGCATAGAAGGCCAGCGTTGTACCATTTGTTTGATAAATTCTCGTAAAATATTGTGTAACACTATTCAAATCTGCCACGCCATTATAGTCCCATGCGCCCTTTTTGACTTCGATTGGCAAACACGACCAGTAATACAAGTTTTGGAAATAACTACTGTCATACAGCCATTTATGTCCATCATACAAACAAGGTTTAGAAGTGAAAGTTGCAGAACTTGCATTTGATTACTACAAACTTTCTCCAAAGAAAGCACCGGTGTAGGATGTTGGTCTTGCAACGATTAACACCACGTTTATCATCGTCTTTCCATGTATGCCGTGTATGCCGGCTCAGTTAGCGAGGTCGGCCACATCCGTCAACGCCATCTTTTTCAACGGGCATTCCTTTCATATCTGTTACCTCGTAGCAGCACAAGTAGCCTACAATATATAGGTAAGCAAGGTGAGGGAGGGAAACAGAGTCTTCTTGGATAGCTAAATTTTAAGTTATAATCACTCGGAACTTCGACAGCGAAGGGAGACAGATACTCGGAAGGAAGAAGCGAGTTGGTCACTTCGAATGTTCCAAAATGGGAAGTAAATATAGGGTATTGCAGCTTAAGTTTCGTCTAGTCGTAATATATATACATTTGTACTATAATTTGAAAGGAACACTCTCCCTCTCATT
The DNA here is from genome assembly GCF_040183065.1 of Periplaneta americana. Classification (NCBI taxonomy): domain Eukaryota; kingdom Metazoa; phylum Arthropoda; class Insecta; order Blattodea; family Blattidae; genus Periplaneta; species Periplaneta americana. Next base: position 62,392,178 of record NC_091133.1, read on the forward strand.
TACCTATTTAATATCTAAAGTATTGTAATACTGTAGAGGGTTATATATGTTATTTATCACGAGCCAATAGTAGATTTTGTATTGTATGTGGGACAGTTAAATGTACTTTCAAGAAAGTTTTGTGTAGATCGGCCATTATCACGTTCTTCTGTTTATATTTATATAGTTTGTCTAAACTTACTTACTTACTTACTTACTTACTTATTTTTAAGGAACCCGGGGGTTCATTGCCTCTCTCACATAAGCCCGCCATTAGTCCCTATCCTGAGCAAGATTAATCCAGTCTCTACCATCATATCCCACCTCCCTCAAATCCATTTTAATATTATCCTCCCATCTACGTCTCGGCCTCCCCAAAGGTCTTTTTCCCTCCGGCCTCCCAACTAACACTCTACATGCATTTCTGGATTCGCTCATACGTGCTACATACCCTGCCCATCTCAAACGTCTGGATTTAATGTTCCTAATTATGTCAGGTGAAGAATACAATGCGTGCAGTTCTGTGTTGTGTAACTTTCTCCATTCTCCTGTAACTTCATCCCTCTTAGCCCCAAATATTTTCCTAAGCGCTTTATTCTCAAACACCCTTCACCTGTCTTCCTCTCTCAAAGTGAGATTCCAAGTTTCACAACCATATAGAACAACCGGTAATATAACTGTTTTATAAATTCTAACTTTCAGATTTTTTGACAACAGACTGGATGATAAAAACTTCTCAGCCAAATAATAACAGGCATTTCCCATATTTATTCTGTGTTTAATTTCCTCCCGAGTATCATTTATATTTGTTACTGTTGCTCCCAGGTATTTCAATTTTCCACCTCTTCAAAGGATAAATTTCCAATTTTTATATTTCCATTTTGTACAATATTCTCGTCACGGGACATTATCATCTACTTTATCTTTTCGGGATTTACTTCCAAACCTATCTCTTTACTTGCTTCAAGTAAAATTCCCGTATTTTCCCTAATCGTTTGTGGATTTTCTCTTAACATATTCACGTCATCCGCATAGACAAGAAACTGATGTAACCCTTTCAATTCCAAACCCTCTCTGTTATCCTGGACTTTCCTAATGGCATAGTCTAGAGCTAAGTTAAAAAGTAAAGGTGATAGTTCATCTTCTTGCTTTAGCCCACAGTGAATTGGAAACGCATCTGACAGAATCTACGGACTCTGCTGTACTTTTCACTGAGACACATTTTAATTAATCGAATCAGTTTCTTGGGAATACCAAATTCAATAAGAATATAATATAAAACTTCTCTCTTAACCGAGTCATATGCCTTTTTGAAATCTATGAATAATTGATGCACTGTCCATTATCTGTCGAATAAAAGATATATGATCAATAGTTGATCTATTACGCCTAAAACCACACTGATGATCCCCAATAATAAGATATATTGTATTTATACTTTTTTGTATTTTCTATTTAATTATATCTTATTTTACTCGCTTCCACTGCGCCAGGTTGGTCAAATCTCTATTCACCTTCAACATCTGACTCGGTAGACGTACCGAATGGGCTGTGTGTCTCAAAATATGAAATGTGTAGTTAAGTTAAATTAGTATGATTTGAGGCTTTCTCGGCGTTGGTTCGCTAATATGGTTGGTTCCCTGAAGATGGCTGCAGAGATAGCAGTCGAAAGCTTGGAGCATTCCAAAATCTTAACTCGGCTGATATCCCGCGAAAACATATTAGCGAAGTTAAATTAGGTTTGTATATGTGCAGCATCATTACAAATGTCTGCTCAACTGTGCACTAGACCTATATTCCCACTAGCTTATTTATCTTCCTATTTCTGAGAAATATTTTAAATTTAGAATTTTCCATTCTCTGTCCTAGGTTCGAATCCACGATCCTGATTTCCATATAACGTTAAAGACACTCTTTATTCATTGCGTACATAGAGAAACTGGTGGCATTGCTAGCCCAGAATAACAATTCTTTTCATTCTAAAGTACTGCAGGAAAGTGCAGCATTTCTTGAAATATAGCCAAGAGAGTTCAGTAAAATGACTCTTGGCTCCAAAGCATTTTGTCATTTATAAATCTACATATTCCATCCTGGTATTGAAGCACTGGTCCTGCGTTGCAGGGAAGAGCTTCTTGAGATATGATTGCAACGTTCATAACATTACAATTGCTCCAAATTTATGGAAATATGAGTGCGAAAGGCTTTATTGAAAATGGGCTTCATCCTAATACGCTGTATTTGCTGATGGAGTGTTTTTCTATGCGCAATGAGCAGAGGTAGAAGTAACGGAATAAGAGGCGAGAGGAGGGCTGGAGGTAGTCTTTTGAGTTCAAAGATTGCCTTTATACCACCACTGTTTGTGTTTGAACATCCACGCTCTAGCTCGGCGGAATCGATATTCCACATATCAATCTTCCAAACTACCTCGCAGTGTTTTCTTTCTTTCCGATATCTCGGGAGCAATGTGTATCTTCAGTAACAGAGAAAGAGGGCGTAATATAAACTATAAGAGAGAGAGAGAAAGAAAAAAAACTTGATAGACGCAAAATAGAGAGATAAGAGGTCCGAAAGAAATATTAAGACATTACAGACAAGTAACTAGAACCGAAAGAATGAAGGAAATTAGAGCAATACATTGAAGTAGAGTGTAAGCTGAAAATTTATTTCCAGCAGCAGTGACTTCATATGTTCATTGTTTCGTGGTACGAAGTTCACGTTACAAGGATAGAAAGTAATGTTTGGAGCACGGCTTGATCTATAGGCACCGTGCAAGCTCCTCTGGTGGCGACTGTTGTTACTAACTGCGGGACAGCAGCGATAGAGTTGTGCTTGAAGCGTATAAATATACTTAACATCTCAGGTTAAATAATTAGAAATATGGATGATCCTAAAAAGCGGAAAGGTAATGCAAATTGCTGTGTTTTTTAGTGTAGTAATGCTTATAGGAACACACCAACCGATATTGTTTTTATTCATTCCCAAAACAGAAACCTGAAGCGAAACAACGCTAATTATGGATACAAACAGTACACAGACGAAAGTAAATAAGGGTACACTGCTTGTAATCATAGTATTATTATATACTAGGTCTGATATAAAAAATAGAATGTATATAGTATAATGTTTATAAATAACCAGTGGATACAAGCAGTACGCAGACGAAAGTAAATAAGGCTACACTGCTTGTAATCATAGTATTATTATATACTAGGTCTGATATAAAAAATAGAATGTATATAGTATAATGTTTATAAATAACCATTAAATTAACAACGACAGGAATTTATCATTTAAATTTCAAAAAGTACATAATTACTAAGTTCTTTACATATATATTATGTATAATATTAGCAACAATAAATAATAATATACTTATTTTTAAATATGTTCATATCGATATTTAATTCTTGATTTCAAGTGCTGATGGTTCACCTTGGAAACCAACACCCGCAGCAAGAATTTGCGGTATTCATTTTATTGGGAACGAGATCAGAACACCCCCAAAACTAGCATACCGTTCACAGTATTTTTATAAAAGAAATATTTCTAATTCTATCATTTAACCCATAAAATAGCTAACACAGATAGTCGAAACGCCCCATACATATTATTTTTGCCATTTTTATTAGTGAATTTCACATCGAAAGCTTTCGAAAAATTCTGTCCAAGAGTAAGATTAGTAAAGAGAATCGTCTAATCATTTTCCAATTAAAATGAAAACTGGATTGTCGTATTCTGCTATGAGTGTGATGTTCGGAGTTAATCGTAAATTATAATTATAATGTATTTTTACCGCCACTTTAATGTTGTTGACATCTAGGTTACTGTAATTTTGGGTTTTGGCCTAGCAGAAAAAGTATTTAGGAAACAATGCCTGCAATATTGAAAAATGTAGAGTGACAATTAATTGTTCAGAAGTGGAACAGCCACCCAATGTGGATCAGATGGTGGCCTTCAAATCTAAATGATACCGAGGCAGATCGAGTGACACATTCATAACAACTGACTGCGGATTATTGACTTTATTAGAAGGTGGCGATGAAGTCAGGTTTTCCCCGAATAATAACAAACCTCTCCGATAAACGGATCATTGTTGTTACTCCACCGTATCTGCATGATGGTAAATTAACAGCTGAAGAAGTCGAAACTACTTACAGCGTTGCCAGTGTTCGAATTCGTGTTGAAAGGTGCATTCAGCGAATTAAAATATACAGTATAACATTTTACACGAACTATCAATTGAACTGCTTCCGCATGTTGATCTTGTTGTTTATTCAACTGTCCAAAGAGAAGTCTGAACCTCACAAGTGATATCAACAAGGCACCACTTATGAGGCAACTAGGCCAGAATATCATGGGATAGAGTGGCCAGTTCCTTTTCCCTTCCATTGCATATATCACCGACTAGCTACAAATTACACTAGTCAGACTTCATATGCATACCAACAATATTGTTCTTCCTCTGACACATATCGTCAAGTGACATGTACAGCTTGATAACAGATGTACATATCAGCCAGAACCTCAATCAGAGGTAGTATGTTGAAGATATTGTTCATATGTGTTGTGTTTTAGAGAATTTCCAGTCGCCCATTATTCAGGAAGTGTAATTAAGACTACTTTTAGAATTAAATCACATTAAAATACGTAATTATAGAGACATTATACACACAAATATTACGCACGTCATGACATCAAATATAAGTATATCAATGTTTTCGTAATATGACTGTTCACCCTCATTCAATGGTCTGAAATCTGACTTAAATGCCAAACAACTTCACTGATATTTCAGAAACTTTGTAGTTGCATTTTTACACTCCTCTAACAGTACTGAACTTTCCACTGAGTCTATAAAATAATTAAAGACTGGAGATTGCTGGCTTTGCAGTGAAAGACCTGCCCTTGAGCAGAACACTATGAATCAATGAACCCATTCTTACTAATATTACAACTTTTTATCGGCAGAAAGCCGCATGTCTAGTGAATGACTGCGAGCCTGTAGTTAATTAGGAATTATGACACTGCGCGGCGCCACCAGTACGATTTTGAGATCCATGCACGGTGCCTATAAGTTCAACTTCCTTCACACTGAGGCGCGCAAGAATGAAAACTTTATAGGCCTGTATGAATGTCTGTCTATCTCTATCTGTCTGTCTGTCCGTCCGTCCGTCCGTCCGTTGATCTCCCCGTCCCTCGTCTGCCTATACCCCAGATTTTCGTCCATCCGAACACCCATCCTATCTGTCTGTCTATATGTCAGTCTATCCGTGTCTGTCTCTATTAGTCTCTCTGTATCTGCCTGTCTATATCCGTCTCTCTGTCTATTTATATCTGTCTACCTATCTGTCTGACCGTTCGTCCGTGTCTGTCCATGTCTCTGTTCATATCCGTCTGTCTGTCCGCATCTATCTGTGTCCATCTTTCTGTCCGTGTCTGTCTGTTTGTATCAATCTGTCTGTCTATGTTTGTTCATATCCGTCTATCCGATGAAAGAGTAGTGAAACGGAGAAAAATTCTCTCCGGCACCGGGATTTGAACCCAGGTTTTCAGCTCTACGTGCTGGCTTAGTGGATAAAGCATCAGCACGTAGAGCTGAAAATCCGGGTTCAAATCCCGGTGCCGGAGAGAATTTTTCTCCGTTCCGCTACTCTTTCATCGCACGATGACGCAGAATATCTGCATGGAAATATCATACTGAACTTCGGTACATCAAAATAATGTATAATATGATATGCGTAAATCACTTCCGTCGGATCCCGGCCAACCAGTCACTCATAACGAGTGCACCTCTGCACATGTGTGGACATTAGTCCTATGTTCATAGACATATGTGACGTAGTGTAGAGGACTGTCACAAGAGGGAACCCAAGAGGTGGAACTTAAACTGAGAGGATTCGATCCGACACCGGGATGGGAATCCGGTGTGGCTTAGTGGATAAAGCATCAGCATATAGAGCTGAAAACCCGGGTTCAAATCCCAGTGCTGGAGAGAAATTTTCTCCGTTCCACTGCCCTTTCATCGCACGATGACGCAGAATATCTGCATGGAAACATCATATGCACTTCGGTACATCAAAATAATGTATAATGTATCTGTCTATTCGTGTTGGTCTGTTCATTTATGTCCGTCTATTCGTATTTGTCTGTCTGTCCGTGACCGTCTGTCCGTTCGTGTCTGTGCCTGGCTGTCTGTCCGCCTGCTTGTCAGTCTGTCTGATCTGTGTACCTATCTACTACCTCTTATATACGTAGGCCTATCTATCCATCTACTTATCTAGTTAGGGTAAAGGTTGGAAATACTGTGATATGAGTAATATTGCGATAGTTCTTTTTGAGAATTTATTACAATTTTACCGAGCGAGACGAAGTTCGGTTTTTTGCGTCAACGTATTAAGGGAATGTTCGTGGACAAGTTGCTGCACGAAACCGGTCCTTCGTTCGCTCAGTAAAATTGTAATAGGTTTTCAAAAAGAACTATCATAATATTAGTCGTATCACAGTATTAGCAACCTTTACCCTATATCTGATCTATCTCGTACACTTACCTACTAGCTAATCTATTTACGCTACGTTTCAAACTCTGTACGTTTATATTTAGACCTACCTGTCTAGCTGCTGGCAGGCGAGGATTTTCATAGCCCTCACGGAGTTTACTGTAATTCCATTTCGCTCTAATGGACAAGGACACAGTGGGAGTTCTGAGACGTGAAGTCGGCGCGGCATCAGACAATATATCAAATTGACAACGAACAAACAACGATGTCTTTGACGTAATCCAAACCCACGACCATGGCTATCACGTAGTTTAAAGACTCTTTTAACTGCGACATGTTTTAGTGCCTATTAATTATATTTATACTACGATATGTTTCTATTTTGTGTCAATTTCATATTTTTGTGCTTTGTATATTATCTATGCCTTTTTACAATGAGGCAGTCCTTTAGTTCGGAAAGCTGAAAGTGTTTTATTTATTTCTTTCATTTTCTTCCTTTCTTATATATATATATATATATATATATATATATATATATATATATATATCTGGTAGGCAGAAAAATTTTCGCGAACATGATTTATGCTAGTTTTATAAGCTGTCTTCTCTTTCCCACTACCCTTTCCGCTTCCATGTTAAAAAGTATCCAATAGTTTAGAAGGTGATAGTATTCATCAAAACAAGAAAATAATGTATAATAAACATGGGTCCTACAACACACACTTTCTGAGATCTGAACACTTGTTCATAGGAGGTGCTCAATGTGACGTCCATTTATGGCAATGCATCCCTCTGCCCTACAGTACAGCAGACTACCAGATAATCATACCGTAGTTGACACCCCTGGCATGGAATAATGATACGTCGTAATGAATACTGAAAACAAAGGTCTGGATGCGGATATGAACGAGGTTCATCAGAGATGATGATGTGAATTTTCGTAATCAGCATGTGTGGGCTGATGAAAATCCCCATCCAGTTGAAGAAACAAGGCATCAGCACCGATTCTCAATCAAAATATGGGCAGCCATTCATTGTGCTAGATTTAATAGGGCCATAGACTTTCAGGACTTTCTTATTAACGTATTGTCTGCTTTGCTGGAGAATGTGATTCATGCACGATGGCTCCCCATCACAGTTTCTCCGCAATGTGCGTCAACACCTGACGCTGACTTTTCAGGACCTCTGGATTGGTCGGGGAAGCCCCAAACCTTGGTCTGCTCGTTCCCCAAACTTACATCCCCTAGACTTTTGGTTATGGGGACACATAAAGGAACCAGGTCAATTTCAAAGAGTGCGTGATTCTTTACGCCTAAGGGCAGATGAATGCATTGCCATGAATAGACGTCAGATTGAGCACCTTCTATGAAGAAGTGTTCAGATCTCAGAAAGTATGTGGTGTAGGATCCATGTTTATTAGACATTATTTTCTTGTTTTGATGCATACTAGCAGCTCCTAAAATATTGGATACTTTTTTTTAACACTCTGTATAAATAGCTGCGTCTGTCTAACCGAATCTCATTTCTGAATCGAAGAATCATCTTATGGCGTGGGATTAATTTTTAGATAGTTTTCTGACCCCATGAATGTTTTAAAATATATAGTATGAAATATATCAAATAACCGACATTGGTCCGAACAATATTAAAATTTGCTACCTCATACATACACTGTATATTTAAACCAATTCTGCAGAAATCTACGAGCAAAGAGAATCAAGAATTCGTAGTATGTCATGTAATCAGAATAGTATGAAAAGTCTGGATACTAGGAACTAATTTCCACACAACACACAATTTTGTGCGAGATCGTGCGTATTTGCTTGGTTTCCGCACAAAACCAATCCGCGAAAAGTCTAAAATTCCACATTCAGTATTCCCAACCTAACACACATAACAATTTCCCTCTTCCTACCGTTTAAGTGACATATTGATTTTACTGCTTTAGGCTTTTAACATATTATTTTTAGAGACGTTCAATATAGTAATAATTATAAATTGGAAACTTACCACTGCAATTTCACCTAAATTGCACTGTTAATTATTGTTTTTAAATATTTGCAAAAATTAAGTAAACTCTACAACTCCACTAAACTCGAACATGAAAACTTCAACATACCGCTCTTGTAACGCATATTAATTACTATTACAAATCCCCAAAGTCCAAAAATTACAATAAAAATATGAATCCTGTAGTCGGTGGTCTCTCATCATGATGACTGCATGTAGATCGCAAAAAAAAAAAAAAAAAAAAAACGCGACCTACAAACTTCGTCAGTTCAAGGAAAGTAATTTTGTATAATAATTTCCCCATACGGAACAAAGTGACTATGGATTTTGTGATCCTGGATTGCCATTCCAGAAAATACGAACTAAGATCTTGGAAGCTTTTTTATGAGTTGTCTCCAGTCTTCTCGATTCTTCGCTATTCTGAACCACTGGCTGCCAAAAATCATTTTTAAGTCGTTCTCCGATCTTTTTCTTTATTTACCGCCATTTCTATAGCTGATTCTTGAACGAAAGCTGTGGCTCGGAAAGTCCATCGATTGGGATTCATCCTCTTCCCATGTCATGCTCATGTGTTATTCTTCTGGTTGTGTTAGTGAAGTATTTAGATTAGCTTGCTCACATCACACCATAAAAATTTGCAATATAACAAAGTATTTTCATGGTGGAGACTTTTCTAAAAAAAAAGAGTGATTGCGGAAAGGTAGAATAAGATTTTCAAGAAAATTTACTAATGTAAGCATTCCACATAGCAACAGCAGCAAAAGATCACTTCTAAATCTAAATTTAAACACCTCACTAACACAATCAGAAGAATATAATGCAACCTAACGTAAACTAACCACCCGTACAGAGACACTGATATGGACTGTCGAGCGTGCGGGAGACAGTTTACCGCGTGTTGCATGGCCATCGTGCCTGTGTCGCGCCGCCCGGTCGACCTACATTACGTAAGTGAACGCCCTGTAGTAAATGATTTTTCATTTAAACGTATAGTTTCATAAGGGTATAAGTTCACAGTATAGGTCTCGCAAGCAGGATTACCGACGACAAGGATGCGGACGAGTGAATACGTGTCTTGTTCCAAGTGCGTTTATTTTATTATGTAGTGATGGAGCGTTCCCCTCGCAGAGTATCATTATTTTATTTGTAAACATAATGTTGCGCGTTTAATTCCCTTCGAATTTTTCTCTTTCCACGCTCTTCATTTCCACAGGCGATGTCCCGGTCTGTTCATCTTCTTGGAAGAGGCAGTACTTCCGGTTCGCACTCCTCGCTCCCTCCGCGAGCCTACATACACCTCAAAACAGACAGTAACGCCACAACTGTTTTTCGGTAAACGTTCCTTGCGCGAACTATACTAGGTTTATACGAAACAAAGAAAACATACTTGAAATATAAATTTAGATATTTATTTAGAACTAGCCGTACCCGTGCGCTCCGCTGCACCCGTTAGAAATAAATATAAAGTAATTACATAATTAAAATAGGACGATTGATCCAGGGAACATTCGTGTTTAATAGAAGGATAAATCGTTTAATATGTTACTTAATTTAAATTGTATTTAAATAATTAAAATGCGGTCATTTTGGTCCAGAGAGCAATCATTTGGTGCAATGACAATTCCTTTAACATGTTTCTTAATTGTTATTACATGCAACCATAGTTTAATGAAGATTGACATACCATTTAGTTTTAATGTGTATACTTTATATTACTTGCTCTATGTTTCAGAAGTTACTGTAGTAACATTGTAGAATTATGTCCATCTAGAGAAACTACACTTTCCAATGGTGAAATAATAATTAAACAATTAATTAGCTTCCGATATTACTTCATACAAACACAGAAACATTCTCTTAGGTTATGTTTAATAGCTTTCGATTGTTGTTGCCCAAGGCCCCTTATAGACGAAGTCCGAAGTCCTTTGTTTTTATTTCAGTACAGCGCCTTAGATGGCGTTGTTATTGTAATTTTAAAACTCATTTATCTCATTAAATATCAGTCCTATCAAACTTTTGTATAGAATAAAACTTATCGGAAATTAGTTTTAAAGAAACGTTTGTTATGTAACATTTTTCATGAAAATCAATAATAAGCGAGATATTTCGATTTATTTAATTCAGGCCCCCCCCTTAACCCCCCTTTTAAATAATGTATTTTGAATGCCATATAGCCTAAAATCTAAGTTACAACGAACTTAATTTATATTCCAATTTTCATATAAATCGGTTCAGCCATTATCGCGTGAAAAGGTAACAAACATCCAGACAGACAGACAGACAGACATACAAACAAAAATTTCAAAAAAGCTATTTTCGGTTTCAGAATGGTTAATTATACGTGTTAACACCAATTATTTTTGGAAAATCGAAAATTACCAGAAAAATTTTGCTACAGTTTTATTATTAGTATAGATTATGTCCATCTAGAGAAACTACACCTGCCAATGGTGAAATAATAATTAATTATACAGATCGGTTAATTTAGCTTCCGATATTACTTCATACAAACACAGAAACATTCTCTGTAGACTATGTTTAATATCTTTCGATTGTTGTAGTCCAAGGCCCCTTATAGACGGAAGTCATTTTTTCTTATTTCATTGCACCGCCTTAGATGGCGTTATTTTAATTTTAAAACTCATTTATCTCATTAAATATCAGTCCTATCAAAATTTTGCAAAGAGTAAAAGTTATCGAAAATCATTTTTAAAGAAACGTTTGTTATGTAACATTTTTTTATAAAAATCAATAATAAGCGAGTTATTTCGATTTATTTAATTCAGGCCCCCTTATAACCCCCCCTTTCAAATAAAGTATATTGAATGCCATATAGCCTAAAATCTAAGTTACAACGAACTTAATTTATATTCCAATTTTCATATAAATCGGTTCAGCTATTATCGTGTGAAAAGGTAACAAACATCCAGACAGACAGACAGACAGACATACAAACAAATATTTCAAAAAAGCGATTTTCGGTTTCGGGGTGGTTAATTATATATGTTAGGACCAATTATTTTTGTAAAATCGAAAATTACCAGAAAAATTTCGGCTACAGATTTATTATTATTATTATAGATATTTTATGCATCATATTACATCTGTTAGGTGTAGGTGATTCATATCATATTCATTACAAAATTAACATTTGCCAAATTATTAAAATATTTTGTAAAAGGAGAGTAGCAAAAGGGTATATGTGCCAACTCAGAAAAGCCCAACATTACATGCCATCAGAACGTATTTAAACTTTGAAAAATAGGGAAAAAATACATTTTAAAGGCATTTGATAATGAGAACACACAAGAATTTATATTGAAAGATATGCTAAAGAAACAATAAAGAATATACAATAAAAATAAATGAACTTAGTGTCATTTTTTATGTTTAGGAAAAGCTGTAATTGTACAGTTTATAGTGAGTCTCACATAAGAACAGTTTCTAAACAGCAAATATTGCCGTCTTGTCAGTTTTGCAAACTGTTACCAGATATCACCATATGAAGTAAAATCACGATCCTGCTTACCTAATGACTTATTTACTTACCGTGATTTACCTTTATGTTTGAAGGATATTCTAAATAATTCAATAAATAATTTGTAATATTTTCGAAAGGAAACTATAAGAGAAAGGGATCAACATGTTAGGTATTTTGTCTGGAATATGAAATTCAATGGTTCGACTAAACAATTGATTAACGAGACCTAACCTAAAAATGTATTTTGTTTGACCACATTAAATTATTAGTACTATCTTCGAAAACCGAATATAACCATGAAATGTAACTTAAGAATACTTATTACTAATAATTTTGCTATTCTAGTTATAATGCTGTCTCCGTGAGCATAATTTTATTCCTTCTTCATTATCTTCCTTCGGTTAAATCTGAATGAACAGAACGTCAGTAGGGGAAGTTATCCCCACTCTCGCAGTACACTTTATACTTTCTTGGTGGAGTCGCTGCCATGCTTTTTCCTCTTTTGGACATTATTGTAATAAAAATCTAAACACGAAAGAAATTCATTGAAATGTGAAATAGTATTTCTATCGATTACCCACCTGCATTATCACACCCAAGTATGTTATATTTATTTACACTTAACTGACTATAGTCTTGAATTGTAACCACAACGTAACACATAATATTAATACTGATATTAATTAATTATTAGTATGTTCAAATTTCACTAGCTTCCAGTAACCGGCTCAGAAATCTAGTACAATTTCAATTTCATGGAATTCCAATCTGTCTCAGCTGCCAACGTAACAGTTACAAAATCACTACCATTTGTAGTATTTGTTAGTATCGAAATTCGAAACGACGTTGGCAAAAGAAAATTCAACCTGCAAACAGGAAAATCATCACAATCCACTAGCATATGTAGTAATGGGGGACCCGGACTATAGAGCGTGCACTTTAATAATGTCCAAGTAAAAATTTCTTGCTTCTTCTAGAATGTATGGGACCATATTTTCGACCCTTCTTCCCATCTTCTGAATTTCTCTTTTGTTTTTTTGTTTGTTTGTTTGTTTGTTTGTTTGTTTGTTTGTTTGTTTGTTTTTTTTGAGGTATGCAAACCTCTCTTCCTTCTTTTCAAAGCGTTTTGCTCCATTTCAGGAGATTCTTCAAGTTTTCTTAGCAAGAGTAAAATATCATGTAACACACAACAAATACCTATAGCACTAATCACGCTGTTGTACAGGGACATCATTTTATTTTTACTTCAATTTTTATTGTACCTGAGTTTTTTAATGTACTTCACTCCCACCCCTTCTACTAATGAAGTTCAACTGTCCTCCACACAGATCCAAGACCGGATATACAATCATAGTAGCCTTACGGTCATAGTAAACAGTATGTTCCAAAAATATGTTCGCGTTTTCCAGTGACGAAAGAGCTTTAAATATTTAATCATTTTCGCACAGGTATTGTCGTCCATTTGCCTACATCGTATCCCGGTTTCCCCCACAAGCTTTTATTCGCCAGCTTGTGGCTAGGCTGTCTTAGCTCTTTTCTGAGAACATTAATTTCTGTTAGTAATTAGACGTCTACCTAATATTATACAACTGTTTAAAATAACTTAAATAAAAGGGCCTCCTTAAGTAATTAACTATCACGTTATTTCCCTCCTTTCTACGACCCTACGACATAACCACTTGGACGGACAGTAGATAGTATGTCTGAATAATTTTATCTTTTCGGATCGGGCAGAAGTGAAGATTGAATTTACAGTACGTAAGGTACTCTTTTATAGAGTAGGTACAGAATTATTTAAACATGAGTTACTAGTACGAAAGACGAAACTGGTAATTGGGATTAGGTACAATAATCTATAGTGCGATAATATGCACATTAGAACTGAAGCCTCTATCGAAATGAAAGGCCTTCATTTAAAAAATGTGTTTAAATATCCATATTATGGTTATTTTTCAATTTAACTTCATTCTCTATATTGTACGCTAATGTGCTGTAGACAGTATAATATACACTGCATAACGAACACGTCCACATGGACAGCTCAGTTCGTGAGTAAAGATACTCATTTTTAATACTGTACTGTATTTTGATTAAACAAAAACCTAATGAAAATGATCAAACTCAAAAGCGCGATATTTCCTAATTTACGTAAATGGATGAACTACTTTTCTTCCCTCCTATACCTAGTAAAGTGATTTGTTTGTATATTACGCCAGTATCATCGAACTCCAGTCGTGAAACGGGGTAGCAAACGGCGTTGATCCAGAGGTATAGCCAAGTTAATATTAAAAATGTTAGTAAAAATAAAATGATGTCTCTGTACAAAACGTTAATAGTGACTCGGGAAGGGAGTTGACAACATGGCAGGTTATGTGAGCGTTGGCACGTAGACCCAATGAACGAGCTTCTGGAGATAGACCCAGCTTGGGATAAAATGACACTACTATAGCTTTCCGTTGTCCATATACCCTTCTGAAATACGTTGGGCAAGGCACATAGAACCATTTAAAGGTGTTAGCTGTGAAATCATGATATTGGGACTTAGGCTCTTATGAAGTTAAACGCTTCAATTATAGGCTACATATATATACATGTCTATTTTATACAATAAAGTTTTCTTTTTGGGGGGGGGGAACATACATATGCAATAAATATCGGTTAATTTTTCCACAATAACTATATACATATTTCATTGCTGTAATCATCATATCGAAATTATAATGTAAATAAGAAGTGTTCATGCAGTCCATTTCTACAATATTAATATATATATATATGCAGTTATTAAGTTACGCTTGCTGCTAACAAACGATAAATTTACTGAATACCAAACACAGTATGGGAATTGTACGGAAAACAATGCAGGCATACACAGCTCTTTTAATTTAGTATTCATGGCATTAAACAATGTCGAATGTTGTCTTGTTGATATTTTGGAGTACACTAGCAGTTTTTGTTATGTGGTCAATTGCTACCAGTAAAATAGTTCCCGGTTTGATTGTTTTATGAAAACATAACTCATTTTGCAAAAATATTGAAAACTGCCACTCAATTTTCGTTAGTTGACTTGCAAACAGTAACAATAAGTCATTAGATATTAATTTGGTGGACGGTTGTAGCGGAGAACAATAAGAATGTGAAAGCGGCAGTACTTCGGAGAAAATTTTATTTTCTTCTGAGTAAAAATGTATAGTTAAAATGGAATACACTGGTTTTCACACTAGAAGAGTAATACGTTTGAAATAGTGAAATTAAAAATTTTATAATTTGTTATAAAGAAAAGTATATTATTTTCTAAACTTTATGGTTTGTTGATTATTTTCCGGTCCTAGTATTCGCAAACAGATACCGATTGTCTGCAAAGTTGGGAGCCTTAACCTCTCACCATCCTCTGGGCCGATTTGGCTTCTCGTGGGTTGACTTTACCTTGTTTTATTTTATTTTTGTCTTTATCTTTTTACTTTACAGCAAATTTTTATGGCCTTAAATTGTAAGTCATTTAATGTACTGTAAACTTAAATTTATGTAAACCGTTTTCTTGTGAAATCTGTCGCACCTTAAATATTACTATGTAACATTCTTTGTCTTTGGAAACCCAACTAATTTGAGGAAGATTATATTGAATAAAAATATCTTTTTCCTTCTTTAAAAAAAACTGCAAAATATAGACTAGTATATGGAAATGACTTTGCGTCCCTCACTATCTCCACAAAACCAGTGCGTGTGGGCGCATCAGCTGTGCAGTGAATTTTCCGCTTTCATGATCGGAAAACAATGCTCTTACTCATTATTATTTTATGCCAGAAATAAGATATAATCCTCATCTGTTTTGAACCTCCAGCATAGTAGTTCTACTTATGTACAAATTTACCCAACCACGGTGGTCTAGTGGCTAGAACACTGGACTTATAATCCTGTAGACCCGGATTCGATCCGCCGATTTATAACTTTTATTGGCAAAGCCCGTGGCCCAGGTAACACAGGGGTTTTCTCCGGGAACTCCGGTTCCCCTGAGGCATTCCAAAATATCTCTGTCATCATTTCGTCGTGAGTGTAGCGTAGACAACCTCCTATGGCGCACCTTGAGCAACGAATCTGTCGGTAAATTGGTCTACATAAGTGGCTTCATATGGATAAATGACGTACAGTCAAGTAGGCTACACGACATTACAGTATTATAAAAAAGTAGAAATTTACTGGGGAAATTTCAGCATGATTTTAGAGAATTTTCTTCTAAACTCTAGGACACTACTTCATATTTTTCCCCCTATTTTTCACAGGACGTGCCATGGGCTTAAGGACTTTAGTAATACGCGGTAGTATATTATACACACAATTTAAAGAGTGTAACTGGTATTTTGTTATTTGAAGTGTTGTATCAGTAAAGAAGTATGTTGTATCAGTGAAGTGTGTTGTGTAAGTGAAGAGCTTTTTTGTCAGTGAAGTTTTATAGTTTATAGTGGCAATGGAAAGTATTTGAACAGTGAAATGTTTTTGAAGTGTCAGTGAAATCAGGATAGACTCACAAGCAAACGTTCTGATGGGGGCAGATAAAAAAGTTAAATTTTTTTCTTCCACCATGTTAATAATGTCAAAAGAAGTCCTTATACAAATTTTGACCACTCGACCGCAATTACGAGGCCGTCCAGAAAGTGATTTTCCCTGGGGTCGTTTATAGAAAAAAGCACAATTTCATGCAAATATTTATTGAAACAGATACAGAAATTGTTGCTTTATTTGTCAACATATCCCCTACTGGAATTGAGACATTTTTCATACCATGGGATCAATTTTTGTGTCGTAGAAGTCAGCCGCCTCAGTCCGGAACCAGAGTTTGACTGCGTCTGCACCTCTCTCTGTCGATCCTATGATATGAGAAATGTTTCAATTTCGATGGAAAATATGTTGGAAAATAGCTCAACAAGTTGTGTTCGTTCTAATGAATTTGTCCAATTAAATTGTTTTTTTTTTCTTTCTGTTAATGGCCCCTGGCGAATCAATTATTTTACGGCCCTGGTAATTGCGGTCGAGTGGCCAAAATTTGTATAAGCACTTCTTTTGACATTGTTAATATGATGGAAGAAAAAAATTTAACTTTTTCATCTGCCCCCATCAGAACGTTTGCTTGTCAGTGAAATGTGTCGTAGTTCCAGTGCAGTGAGTGAGTTGTCAGCGAAATAAATGTAGTGCTGAAAGGTACTTGTGCAGGTATTTTTTTTATTGGGTTATTTTACGACGCTGTATCAACATCTAGGTTATTTAGCGTCTGAATGAAATGAAGGTGATAATGTCAGTGAAATGAATCCGGGGTCCAGCACCGAAAGTTACCCAGCATTTGCTCCTATTGGGTTGAGGGAAAACCCCGGAAAAAACCTCAACCAGGTAACTTGCCCCGACCGGGATTCGAACCCGGGCCACCTGGTTTCGCGGCCAGACGCGCTGACCGTTACTCCACAGGTGTGGACTTGTGCAGGTATAAACATATCATACTCGTGTGTTAAGATTACAAATTAGATTTACTTTAAATGTTATTTTAAGTGATCGTACTTCATTTAATTTAGGATGCTCATTATTATTATTATTATTATTATTATTATTATTATTATTATTATTGTTATTATTAGTATAATTGTATTTTTATTAGTTGTGTTTATTATTAATTGTCGTTATTGAGTGTAATTAGTTACCACTGCCACCGGGTATATACCCATTTGCAGTGTGAATAAATAGTCTACATACACATACATAGATATTTTTAGGCTATTTTTTGACATTCTGTAGGCCTATATAGAAGTGCAGAGAAACCTTTTTTCTTAAGTAATGATAAATAATTGATAGTTTGAAAACAATTAAGGGTATGGAACATCAGTAATTTAAGTGATTTATACTCGTACAATGTCGACTGACACGTGTTTATGGCGAGCTGAAGGCAGATGCTTGAGTTACTCGGTGTGAATTTCACATGGGATTCCTGCTGTCACGTTGGCGTTTGAAATATAAAAGCAGAAGATACACATCACATTGTTCGAATTGCAGTGAAAGCTCGTGAAGTGTTGCAATTTTCATGTTTGTCGATTTGAATTGGAATAAATTCCTGAAACTGCCGTGTTGTTCACTAACATCGATGCGGAATGATGTATGGAAAGAAGCAATTTTTTTTCTTAGAATTGTTCGGAACCTATGAATACATTCAGACATCGGATGCTGCCATGCAGGAAATAACAGTGCACGAAAAATGTCAAGGAAGATATATATTAAGAAAACAGTGGCCTTCTGCTCCCACGGTGCGTCTCTTTTTCCTATGCCAATTTTGAGCTTTTGTCAAAGTAGACCTGGTCGTTTTAAAGGCAGACAATACAATGAACATAAAATATAGGAATATTTCTTTAAAAGAGACCATTGCTATGAAATGGGACGATACCGATATGGCGAGGTAAAACCGATCGTTTTCACTTTTTAACAATGAAGTGCTATAAAATATAAATTTTAATTTTATGCAAAATAAAATTAGATTGATAGTTGAGCAAACAACACACCATAACGTCATAGCACTCAGAATCTTTTAGATTAATTAGTTCCAACAAGAATGGAAGAATTTTTTTTTTCTGGTTCTGAAAGAAAGAACTTTTGTGCGAGATCGTGCGTATTTGCTTGATTTCCGCACAAAATCAATACGCGGCAAGTGTGAAATACCACATTCAGTATTCCCAACGTAACACACATAACAATTTCCCTCTTCTTACCGCTTAAGCGCCATATTCATTTTACTGCTTTAGGCTTTTAACATATTATTTTTAGAAACGTTTAACATAGTAATAATTATAAATTGGAAACTTACCACTGCAATTTCACCTAAATTGCACTGTTAATTATTGTTTTTAAATATTTGCAAAAATTAAGTAAACTCTACAACACCACAAAAGTTACTGCATTTGTAATGCAAGTAACATTAAGGAAGCCGTAAAAAAATCAACAAGATTCCAGATGCCGATGTTATTACTGCAATATGTTATATAAATAATATTGTTCAAATATTAAAATGAAAAATAAATCATTACATAAACTTACCGTTTGTTTTAATTTCGCATTTATAGACTGGGGGGGGGGGGAAGACAGACGTATATCACGGCCTGCTGGAATGTAGTAAACACAGAAAACATTTTATAGCAACAATGTTGAAGATAGATATTTTAGTTTTTAAAAGTTGCCGTCATTGAACAGAAACCAAGATGGAGATTTCATTGCAACTAATTAGAAATTCCTCTTTCAGGTATGTAATAAACGATCTTCGCACAAAATAATGTACGATACACGAGCGGTATGTTTGTTTTCATGTTCTCGGAAATTAAAAAAGCTCAACTACGTTTCGCTTTTTCAATCTTTTCCTCGAACATGAAAACATCAACATACCGCTCTTGTAACGCATATTACTATTATGCTGTGCGTTTGGTGGACAACAAAGAATAAGTAATATAATGAATGTCTTTTTTATTTTTTCATAACATATGCATATTAATAGAACTCTAGATCATATATGTAACAGATAACTCATCCCTATGTTAAAATCGGCAGCACTTTGAATATAACAACCGCCAGGATCGCCACCCGTCCGCCGTAAACGAACACGAGATGGCAGTATAGTCGCTAATGCAATTCAAATGAGAATTATGACGTGACTCCTTATGTAACAACTAGATGGCAGCGTAGTAAACCTGACAAAAATTGTTAACGTCAAAGCCTATAAGGCTGACCTATCTGATTACATATATGATGTAGGATAGAACATAAGTTTGAAACCATTTTGCTGGTTGCCTTGAGTTCGAAATATTGTTCGTTTAAAGGTAACACCCATCATTGCCTAGGTGTCTACAAACTGCTGGGACCTCAAGGAAGACACAACTACAACCCAGATAATACAGGGTGATCCGTAAGTAATTTAATTAATTTTAGGGTGTTATTCTTTGAGATATTTCAAACAAAAGAGTTTAATAAAATTTTACTCGTTTTTGCTTCCTCTTCGAGATGAGATCTTTAACATAGAACTAATTTTATTGTGTGCTTTGGAAAAACCAATGATTTAATTTCCAATATGCGCAGTCAGTTTAAGAGAACAGCGTCTTATTATAATGAATTATTGAAAGAATTTTAGTTTTGTCCTTTGAATGTTCATTAATTTGATCCGAACAAATGTAGCTACTCGTTGGGCAAAGAAATTTTAAAATGTTACATTTATTCGGAACAAACTTTTGAACATGATAATTGACTAAGCTTATTAGAAAAATAAATCAATGACTTTCCCAAAACACGCTATGAAATGTTTCACGTAAAACGAAGTTTTTTCACGAATAAAAGAAACAAAAACGAGCAAAGTGTATTAAACTTTTTTCATTGTTCTATATACACTTTTAAAACTCATATAGGCCTAATCACTGATTAACGTTGCAACTTCTTTTCTGTGTTAACTTTTTAGAAAATTATCTGATTGACTAGTTTCGAAGTGTTATTCTTCATTGTCCTAAGCCTAGGCTAGTCAGCCAGGTAATTTTCTAAAAAGTTAGAACAGTAAAGAAGTTCTAAAGTTAATCAGTAAACTTTTTTGTTTGAAATATCTAAAAGAATAACCCTCTGAAATTAATGACATTACTTACGGTTCCCTCTGTATATTCAAATGCTTCTCTTCAAATTTAGAACATTTAAGAGTTGTAGTAATTTTGTCAGGAAGCTCATGTTATTGGAAATTATTTATTTCGAAATAATGAGATAAGGCAACTTATGTTAATAAATATATGTAGTATATTACAATTTTTGTTTAAGAATGGAATAATATTTTGAATTCATTTTTTTAATTGAAACTATACCTTTTCCAAAACCGAATAAATGATCGATATTACTGCAGTAACTATTTAATATCTTAAACATAATATAAACCAAATAGGCCCACGTGATCGGTATTATCCCACTGCATGAGTTAACACCAATAAAAACATTTATTTTAACAACCTATATAAGCCACCGGCGTGGCTCAGTCGGTTAAGGCGCTTGCCTGCCGGTCTGAAGTTGCGTTCGGGCGCGGGTTCTATCGGCTGATTACCTGCTTGGGTTTTTTTCCATACATCATTGAATGCAAGGTAATCTATGGAAAATCCTCGGCCTCATCTCGCTATCACCAATCTCATCGACGCTAAATAACCTTAGTAGTTGATACAGCGTCGTTAAATAATCAACTAAACTAAAAAAAATAAAAACACTCTATATTCGGACCCAAAATAAATTGTAAACGAGTCCTTTAGAAAGGTAAAGCTCTATTTAATGTATATTTTATTTATTGTTTATCGAAAAAGCTATTTTTAAAGAACTTTAAAAATTGATCGGTATTCCACACCTTTAAAACTTATTTTCTATTTTACGATATTGTAGACATATCCTTAACAGACCTCTAGCCTATACCAGGCATGATCCTCCATATGGTCCAAGCACCTGAAATATTGACATAAAACATAAGAAGTTTGTTTAAAAGACGAAATTTCAGTCGGAAAAAAACTAGCCATATTAGCCACTTCTGTTCAACTCTTCAGTGACTATTATTAGCCTATTGGTTTGGATTTTGTTACCGTTTTCTCCAGCTGTAAAGCGAATGCCAGGTAATCTCAGGTTGAATCTTGGCATCAATCTCTCAAAGTACCATCTCGTTAGTCTGTAGTGCTATCAAAAAGGAGTGCGTTATATGGCAATAAAATTTTTAATAGCCTTCTTATGGATATGTCACAGGGTAGGTCTATATATTAGAATTCACAATTGTAAATAGTTTATAAAGTAATCATGTGATTTAATTTAATGTGACTAGTTTAAACAGTATTTAAGTTCGATAACCCTCTGACTTATGCATATTTTTCTGTTTCGATTTTGTCTTAGATATACCTATAAGTTAACTTTATTTTGTATTAACAGTATATTATCATGTACTTCCTTTTTATCCTCTAGATGAGTGGAAGAGAAGGCCTCACGGCCTTAACTCTGCAATAAAAAAACATTATTATTATTATTATTATTATTATTATTATTATTATTATTATTATTATGGATATAAAAATCATACTCAAAACATAATATTTAGGGCCGAATTAAAGAAGTACCTAATTTCTCACGCCTTCTATTCTGTAGGTGAATTTATGACATTCAACAACGCTGTAATGAATATTTCTCTCTTGTATTAAGTATCGATACTAACCCATTGTGCTGTACTAATATATTGTAAAATCCTTCTGTATATTTCGGTATATACTTTTTCATCAAACCATCCCATACAACATAAACATGCAGCTTTCCGTATCATGACACACAGATCAATTAATATAGCAATGCACAATGATAACTACACTGAAGAACTAAATACAATAAAATATATAGCACAAGACAACGGGTATAACCCTAACATAATAGACACACTAATAATAAAGGCAAAACAAAAACATAACAAACCAATACATAACATTAATATATCACAATACCAATACATACAAATTCACAATTTCATTCAGAAAACTAAAATACCAGATAGCATATAAAACAAATAACAAAACAGAGAAATATCTAAATAATCACATCAAACATACAAATAAATATAATTCAACTAGTGTTTACAAATTAAAAAGCAATAACTGCCCAGATTTTTACATAGGACAAATAGGAAGATCCTTTTACACAAGATACAATGAACACATCAAAGCTATAACTAAACCCTACATTACATCAAATTACGCAGAACATATTATCAACAACAATCACGACTACAATAACATAGAAACAGATATTGAAATACTATACATCACACCGAAAAGTCCACAGTTAAACATATTAGAACAATACGAAATAGACAAACACACGATAATACACCCACAATATATACTTAATACACAATTACAGTTCAATACCCATACAATATTCGACATCATAATACATGATACACAAACAACCACCCCCACTATAAGAGCAACACTCCCCCTACAACTGACGAACGCAAATGCCGGAAATCAAAATCAGCTGGAACAGCAATAGTCCGTAGGACGCTGAAGGTGACGCCGCACCGGTGTCTAAGGTACATAACCTATTTTAAATTTTAACACGTTTAAAGGTTTTACTAATATAGTTTCAACCTTTAAACAGGTGTTAACGGGAACAAGAAACAATTATCCTTCTGTATGTAGCCTATTTTAATTACACTGTGACTATAATTAAGACTTTGTAGTACTATTAAGATTTTTTTCACATGTTCCAAATTCTAGCTGTGAAGTGATGCACGAATATCATAGAATGTAAATAAATATAATGCAACACCAAATCCACTGACTCCAGATAACCGTGTAGATGATACTTCTTGGTTAATACCAATTAATTAAAAGATTTTCTGTTTCTCCACATATTTTTGTCTGAATTTAATTATTAAGGCTAGGATTTTCATGAAATTGCATCTTTTTTCTAGTAAGCCAGAAACATAGCTGCTTTAGTATTTACCTATGTGTTATGTGATAAACTGAATGTTTTAAGACATATTTGTTAGGGCATTTTTTTGCGTTTTTTGCCTCTTTCAACTCATAAGAGCATCTTTTGTTTTATTCGGTCATTTTTTAGGCATTTTCATTTGATTTTGGCCATATATCCCCATTATTAATGTAAAATAATGTATTTCCTTTGATATTTTCTTTACATATTTTGTCCATTAATACTCATTATTTTGTATGATATTTTAATCGTTTTTCTACACAAATATTGCCATTAAAACGTAGTACACCCCACATAATAGATCAGTCCAACCACCCCTTCAATATAGACTCCTCTATACCTGCTAATTTCAGATAAGAGTGGCCTTGCGGTAGACTACTCGGAAACTAAAAGTAAAGTAAATCCATGGTGCTACAGCCCATGAAGGGCCAAGACCGACCAGCCGACTGCTGACCTCACGTCCACATGCTGACGCAGAGGTGAACGATCATACATGGAAACTACATCAGATAAAATAATTAATTAAAATGTACTACTTAGAAAAAATTATGTAAAATTTAATTTAATTACTAGTCTAAATATTAACTACTACAAAACCTCTTTTCCTACTAAGGCAATTATGTGAGATCAATTTTAGGGCATTTTAAGGACTTTTTGGAAGATTTTTAGGTCATAAATGCATTGTTTTAGGACATTTTTTTCATGATTTATAGGTCATCAAAATCCTAACTCAAATAATGATCAATTTCATATTTTTAAGTCTTAAGGAACTGTTTTCGAGTATATTATTTGCGAGTTGAATTATGTAAGTGAAACAGTATGCACATACAATATGTAATAACTAAATTTCTTGTATCCCTATAGATGGAAGTGAAGACTGTGTTAGTAGTGAGAAATAATAATACAAAGCAGAAACCAGTAACGGCGATCATGAATGAAGTGGCCCACGTGGGACTCGTAAAAATTGGAAAAGAACATCGCAATTCTTCTTCAGGGAAGCCTTTCCACAAGCGAAGGACTTTTCTCTATTGCCGGCATTGCAGAAGATTAGATTCCTTCAAGTTGACGATGCTCATTGCTTTCCAATAGTAATCGTAACGGCATACATAGAATTCCAGTAAATTTAGCTCCCAATTCATTTTTCAAGCAGGAAATGGAAGACGTACAAGTGCTATACATAAACTTTTATTCTGCGCATCCGAAAATAGACTGTATTTGCCTCGTCTTGGTGAATTCTGACTCACAAAGGGTGGTTTCATGTTAACATTTACAGTATATATTGAAATTCTAGCTTTCTTTAATTGTTTGACTGGAGCAATAGCCTATATTAAAGTTTTTGTAGGCTGGGCAACTCTACATCCATCCATTCTATTAAAAGAATTTTTATCCTAGATAATTTAAGAAATCTTAAATATCCTAGTCTCCCATTGGAACCACAGATTCGAAAGTCTTCCATACGTCTACTAAACTTGAGATGGGTTGGTTTAAGGAACTTGAAGTAACACGGTGTATATTCGAAAAAATAAAACATACATTTCATATATATATATCACAGATTATATTGTTCTTACACCATACCTAAACTTTATTTTCATTTGTTCTAGAATAAGGAGAAGGAGTTCCTTTTGAATGTGTTATTTTGAATAAAAAGTTCGATGGTAACTACAGTATGCAACATAGCACATACAGGATAAAAATTCTACGTTTCTGTCGAACACTATATCGATGAAAAACTTGAATCTACTAGTTTTGAAGTTTGATAATAGCTACAAGTTTGTCTTTGTTGCATTAGATATTCCCCGTTTAAACTTTCCATACTTTTGCACCCGCGTCTAACCTAATCCCTACTGTGTCTACGTGCATTTAACATGTATTATTGCATACTTGAGGTGCTGCAGAACCGCATCTGAATTATTAACTCAATTAAACCATGACATTTTATTAATTTAATTTCTCGTATATGTACAATGATTCTGCACATCATTTTAGAGATTTGACTCAGCGGATTACAAACAGTTTATACAAACATCTCGCCTATCAGCAGCACACACCTTTGTTGTTTTTTACATCGCTCGTAAGATAATTTTGCCTTTCGATTTTGGCTAGCTGACGGTCCTGGCTGACCAGACTGACATACCTGAGTGACCTGACCTGACTGTCAGATCTGACCTGACTGACAGACCTGACCTGACTGGCTGACCTGACTGACTTGACTGATTGACCTGGCTGACAGACCTGACCTGACTGGCTGACCTGACTGACTTGGCTGATTGACCTGGCTGACAGACCTGACTGACTTGACTGATTGACCTGGCTGACAGACCTGACTGACTTGACTGATTGACCTGGCTGACAAACCTGACCTGACTGGCTGACCTGATTGACTTGACTGATTGACCTGGCTGACAGACCTGACCTGACTGGCTGACATGACTGACTTGACTGATTGACCTGGCTGACAGACCTGACCTGACTGACTTGACTGATTGACCTGGCTGACAGACCTGACCTGACTGACTTGACTGATTGACCTGGCTGACTGGCTGACCTGACCTGACTGACTTGACTGATTGACCTGGCTGACAGACCTGACCTGACTGGCTGACCTGACTGACTTGACTGATTGACCTGGCTGACAGACCTGACCTGACTGGCTGACATGACTGACTTGACTGATTGACCTGGCTGACAGACCTGATCTGACTGGCTGACCTGACTGACTTGACTGATTGACCTGGCTGACAGACCTGACCTGACTGACTTGACTGATTGACCTGGCTGACAGACCTGACCTGACTGACTTGACTGATTGACCTGGCTGACAGACCTGACCTGACTGACTTGACTGATTGACCTGACTGGCTGACCTGACTGACTTGACTGATTGACCTGGCGACAGACCTGACCTGACTGGCTGACCTGACTGACTTGACTGATTGACCTAGCTGACAGACCTGACCTGATTGACTTGACTGATTGACCTGGCTGACAGACCTGGCTGACAGTCCTGACCTGACTGGCTGACTTGACTGACTTGACTTGACTGACTGACCTGGCTGAGAGACCTGAGTGACATGATCTGGCTGACTTACCTGAGTACCCTGACTGGCTGACCTGATTGTTTTGACTTGACTTAACTGACTGATCTGACTGAATTACCTGAGTGACCTGACCTGACTGACAGATCTGATCTGACCTGACTGACTGACCTGGCTGACAGACCTGACTTGACTGGCTGACCTGACTGACTTGACTGATTGACCTGGCTGACAGACCTGACCTGACTGGCTGACTTGACTGACTGACTTGACTTGACTTGACTGACTGACCTGGCTGAGAGACCTGAGTGACCTGATCTGGCTCACTTACCTGAGTGACCTTACTGGCTGACCTGATTGACTTGACTGACTGACCTGGCTGACAAACCTGAGTGTCCTGACTTGACTGGCTGACGTGAATGACTGTTGACCTGAATGACTGGCTGACTGACTGACCTGGCTGACTTACCTGAGTGACCTGACTGGCTGACCTGTGTGTCCTGACCTGACTGCTGACCTGACGTACCTGTGATCTGACTGGCTCACTGACTTGACTGACTGACTGACCTGACTGACTGGCTGATTTGACTGACTGGCTGACCTGACTTACCTGTGACCTGACTGGCTCACTGACTTGACTTGCTGACCTGACTGACTGGCTGATCTGGCTTACCTGTGACCTGACTGGCTCACTGACTTGACTGACACTGGCTGACATGACTGACTGACCTGCCTGATTGATTGACTCACCTGACTGACTGACCTGCCTGATTGATTGACTGACCTGACTGACTTACCTGAGTGACCTGACTGGCTGACTGACTTGACTGACTTACCTGGCTGGCTGACTGACTGACCTGAATGACTGACCGACCTGCTTGACTGACTGACCTGCCTGACTGGCTGACTGACTGACTGACCGACCTGACTTACCTGATTTACCTGAGTGACCTGACTGACTGACTGATTGACTGATCTGACTGACTGACTGATCTGACTGACTGGCTGACTGATGTGACTGACTGACTGGCTGATCTGACTGACTGACTGACTGATTGACTGACCTGGCTGGCTGACTGACTGACCTGACTGGTTGATCTGACTGACTGATTGCTGGGTGATCTGCTTGACTGACTGGCTGGCCGATCTGACTGACTGACTGGCTGGCTGATCTGACTGACTGGCTGGCTGATCTGTCTGACTGGCTGATCTGTCTGACTGGCTGACCTGGCTGACTGGCTGACCTGACTGACTGACTGACTGAATGACTTGACTGGCTTTCTGACTGACTGACCGACCGACCTGACTGACAAGACATACGTATAAGCATGTGAGGTTGACATTGTATGTTAAATTATGTTCAGTTTAATTCGTATGTATATGTTTTTCTCAATATTTCCACTTCTGAAGTTCTACTCTACGCTGACGTCTTTTGCAGATCATCAGTAACTCACCTTTCTAACCAACATCTAAACCTTAACTTAATCATTATCTTTTTATGTATCTAGCAACCTACAGATTTAAAAATCTTGTTTACTAACCGTTACAAGGTGCTATCAGTAAACAGATCTACTATGGAGTAGTAACTAAGAGCAAAACATTTTGGATATATAAGTCAGTACTGTTTCATGAACATTATTTCATGCGTGATAAAATTCCAAGAAGAATATGGATTCAACTTCTTTCAAGTTGTCGCTTTATATATTTGTTTATAAAGGTCTCATAAAATCTCATGTTCCTAGGATTACGACGTGCACCACATTCCACGGATTATCCCTTCTGGCTGTCCTTTGTCTCGCCCTAGTTACCCCCGGTTGTCATTCAATCTCGCTAGAATGTACGTATATTTGAAACCGCATAAACCAAAAGCTATATAACTGGCTCCCTTTTGTTACACCACTGTTTTATATTCTGTTTCCAGGAAAAAAGACTTAGTTTGCAACAACAGTATTCTGTCCTTACATGCAACGTCATGACAAAGACTTAGTCGCGGTACCATTGCTATGGTTTTAAAAATGAAACACGTGTGTAACATTTGGAGTTGACTCTACCGAATAAATTTGAAGTTGTAACTCTTACACTAAGTAAACTCTGTTGATTGATCAACAAAAGTAATGAATACTGATAAATATTTTATGACTGTACAGGGTGTACATAAACGAATATAGCGATTTTAAAGAAGTTTAATGATACTTTAACTATGACAATAACAAAACTCATGTTAAATGAAACAGTAACATCTCCAGTTTACATTCTAAGTTCATAAGTGTTCAATGTGAGCCCCGTTTGTTAAACGACACACATAAACCTTTCGTTGGAAAAGAGCACAAAACCCATTGGGTCGATTTCTAAAACACGGATGAAATCGTGGTTCCAAACCCTGGCGTTTAAACGGCGATCGAGGTCTGAATCCTTATGTGATTTCTAAAACGAAGTCGAGACGCGGCTTGAGAAGAAACCGAGGTTCGTGGTTTTGTATTATGGCAACGCAGCTAAGAATCGATTTTTATTCCTGTAAACGTCGATATTATAAAGAAATGAACAACGGGATTAATATTTTTATTGAATTGCAGTAAGTCACATTCTTTTGTTCTCAGCTAAGGTATTGTTATATCTACTAATTTACAGAATATATGTGCGTTAAAATACTAGCATTACTTAGTATTTAATAGGGATCGGATTTTTAGGTACCAGAATGATATTGCCCAAATAATTAGCAAAAATCGAGCATTAATGTTGTTGTTTATCATTTGTTCATAACTAGTACCAACATTAACTACCTGAAAACTCGGTTCTAAGGAATGAATAACCTAAATATTAACTGGATTAAAATTTCAATTGAAACTAAAAATGTAGTATGGTTCAATTTTCATATACAGGGTGTTTAAAAATACGGGGCATAATTTCAGGTATGTATTTCACACATGTAGA
This sequence comes from Periplaneta americana, assembly GCF_040183065.1. NCBI lineage: Eukaryota > Metazoa > Arthropoda > Insecta > Blattodea > Blattidae > Periplaneta > Periplaneta americana. The sequence continues at coordinate 62,421,613 of NC_091133.1, forward strand.
CAATCAAAATAGTTCATTACAACATGTGTCCGGAAATGCTTTATTTCCTAGTTATGGCCTTCACAACATTGAAATTCACCGGAACGTTTTTCTTTCCGCAGGTCGTTGCCGTCAAAGGAGACATTAAGAGGGCACTCTGACAGTTCATTCCGAGGCGAAGGTTACATTCAGTGTTGTGTAGGCATTAGACTGTGCGACATGTATTCAAATCAAGAGCTGGCAGAGATACACTTCATGCACGGTAAGGCGGACGACAATGCTGCGCTGGCTCGTCGTTTGTACCAGGAGAGGTACCCACATTGACAATATCCAGATCGGAAGACATTTGTACGTCTCCATTACCGTCTTTGCGAGTATGGAAAATTTAACTCTCCTGGTTTGGGAAGGGGACGACCAAGATCTACAACTCCAGAAGTACAGGAGGAGATTCTGGAGGCTGTGAACATGACTCCTTCTATCAGCACACGAAGGGTAGCGTTGCAAGTCATTGTTCCTCATACGACTGTCTGGAGACTGTTGAAAGAGTATCAATTGTATCCTTATCATTTGCAACGTGTACAGACCCTGTCACCAGCCCAGCAGATTACCCTGCACGAGTTAGGTTCTGTCAGTGGTTCTTGCAGCAGTGTGGTGTAAATCCGAACTTTCCTGCCTTAGTATTATTTACAGATGATGCACAGTTCACACGAGATGGCATAACAAATTTCCACAATCAGCATGTATGGGCGTATGAAAACCCACATGCAACTGTTCCATCTCATCACCAGGTGCGGTTCTCCCTCAACATGTGGACCGGTATCATTGGTGATCGATTAGTTGGACCCCATGTACTTGTAAACAGACTTACGGGGCAGGCGTACACAAACTTCCTGGAAAACACCATACCTCATGTTTTAGAAGACACTCCACTGATCAATCGTCAACACATTCACTTCTTGCATGATGGCGCTCCTGCACACTTCAGTCGTATGGCTCGCCGGTACTTGGATCGAAGGTTTCCTGATCGATGGATAGGTCGAGGTGCTTGGCCTCCACGCTCACCTGATCTGAACCCTCTCGATTTCTACTTGTGGGGCCATTTAAAATCATTGGTTTATTCGTCTCCGGTGCCTGATTTGGAATCCCTTCGGGATCGAATTGTGGCATGTTCTGAGGACATACGCAATACTCCTGGAGTTTGGGATCGTGTTCGCAGGTCAATGAGACATCGATGTGAGGTCTGTATTCAAGCAGGAGGTGGACATTTTGAACATCTTCTGTAATGACAACGACCTGCGGAAAGAAAAACGTTCCGGTGAATTTCAATGTTGTGAAGGCCATAACTCGGAAATAAAGCATTTCCGGACACATGTTGTATTGAACTATTTTGATTGTCTACATGTGGGAAATACATACCTGAAATTATGCCCCGTATTTTTTAAACATCCTGTATAATAGGCCTACTACGTGGAAAGCCCCAGTAGTATAAAACTTAAAATAAGAAAACAAAATCACATTTGCTTCATATTCCTGTAGGCTCACGTCATTTTCGAGTATTAAATAAAATGTCCAAAACTACCATGAAGACTAAAAATTAAGTTATATCGTCTTATAGACATAAAGGTATAATTAATATAAAATATTATATCTTAATTCCCTCAAAGCAACAAGAACGTGTAAAAAATTGTCAACTTGCCGCCTCTTACATTTCGTTGTAGATTATTATTTAGCATTCTTGCCCAATTTTGCGTTGATTCCTTCGAAAATCGAAATATTTGCCTGAAATTATCGTCGTTCTGTAGTTATAAAGGATTATTCCTGTCTCTCATCACTCTGATCCGGGGATTTAGTACCCGTAGACACAAATTTTCCTTCTATAATCACCCAGCTGATCATCTACCTCCATCTTGTATACATGAAGCCGTGGTTTTAAACCTACACCAGCCGTGGTCTCCTCTTCAGACCATGGTTTTGAGCAATGGCTCAGAAAAATGAAAAAGACCTCGTTTTGTAAGTCCAAACGAGGTTTAAAGCCATGGCCATGGTCTAGACCTCGTTTTATAAATCGACCCATTAAGTTTTGGGAAGTCTCGTTCGGATTGTACGAATTCATGGGGATTTTCAGATTCCCAGATACTGACATTGTGCGTGTTATCCTTTCCACTAAAATGAAATGTTGATTCATCACTGAACACAACACAATCAAGAAAGCCATCATTTTCCTGCTGCAACATTTCAGACGCGAAGTTGAAGCGCATAGTGCAGTCAGTAGACTTTAAAGCCTGTAACAATTGTAAACGGTAAGGACGCATATGTAAGCTTAAGCGTCTTCTTAAGACCTTCCATACTGTCATCACTGGCATTGAAAGTTCACGACTAGCCTTCCCAATTGAATTTTTAGGACTTCATAAGAACAGTAGTAGTGTATCATTGTTTTCTGCGAGTAAAAGTGGCGTTACGCTGGATGTTACCTGCGTGTAGGATCGGCATTGCTCTACATTCCTACCAGGACTCATCTCGGCAGCTTCCCACAGCTTCCAAGATCCATGTTGAAACAAAAAATGGGAAAATCTCAAATGCCTACTGTAATAACAGTATTAGCCACAGACGAATGTTATTAGTAGTTTAGCCAGAAACAAATTTAATTTCCTCTCGCTGCGTGCAAGAGGACGACGAAGTTGCATATAAAAGTAACAGTGCTGCGTGGCCTCTCTCAGTAATATTTCAGCATCGAAAACAACTACAGACTTGTGTGAGCAGTCGTTTGATTTGTATTCGCGAGTTCTGCAGTAATAAAGTGACAAATGAGCTATACTGCAACATTTTTGTGAGCTGGAAATAATTTCAGAATGTCGCTTGATATGAATAGGAAATGTATTGCATGCCCTTCATTACTATTATTCCTCTTATTATAGACCCAATTCTCCCTTTGTAAACCGAAACAAAAATAAAACATTTAAACCAACATGACTGTCGCCTCTTTCCCGAAACTGGGTGAAGTATTCTACGTGTAGGAATATTCGTGATAAAAGATTTTTTTCGAGGTTTCCTCAAACTGTAAGGCGAATGTAAGGCAATCACATTGCGAATCCTATGCCTCTCTGAATACTGCCTCGCTTTCGTCAACTTCATTGACGTTAAATAACCTAGTAGTCGATACAGCGTCCTTAAATAATCGACTAAAGAATACTATTTAAATTTTATAAACTGGCTGCTGAAGCTTCATTGTAACGATTCGTCGTAAAGATGAAGTGAAATACGCAATACCTTAGTGTTAGCGGTGATATTTATGTAAAGCCTTAAGTATAAGCAGTATTTTATATAAAATTTAATGTTATCCTCGAGACTAAATAAAGATAAAGTGGAAAATTAGTTTCTTTCCGCTCAAATTATTTTCACTTTTTAATAGATAAAATCATAAAAACTTAAACCTACTCAGAGCGATTAGGCGTTGTATGGAGAGCTCTTGTCTGATTCCACGGAAAGCTAGAAGATGAATATTTCGATTCCAGACAGTAAAAAAAAAAATATGTCGAATACAAAAAAAAATCCCATCAATAAACGATCTATTAATCCTAAAACAATCCTGATGATCCCCAATAATTTCATCTACATATTGAGTTAATCTTATCAAAATAATATTGGACAAAATTTTGTATGATAGCCCATCCAACTTTACTACACAGGTACAAAAAATTAGTTTCAAATAAGATCATATAAGAGGACCAGAAGCGGCGAGAGAGATGTGATTCTTGATAACAATTTTCAGGACAAAAAAGAAACGACTAAACAAGAAAGCAATTAAAAAATGCTTATAACCTGTATAACATAATTATTCGGAAAGCAAAGAAAATAAAAGTATTATTTACCTAATGTGCAAGCCTGTAGATTAACAAAGATAACAAAATACAGTGCATCGAGAAGTCTCTCCGCAGTGCATGTGTAGCCACGGTGTAGCCGAGAATCCATTAGGCATAGAATTCAAATGACAACACTGGCCGCTAAGCATATGATGGACTGGGGATGTGAGGTTATCAAACAGGAATTAATGGGGAAGTGCCAACTTTCTACAGGATTACGTGCCAGCTTTCTACAGAATTACTAGAACTAATGGAGCTGCGGAGGGACTTTTTTATCGCACTGTAGTACCGCTCGAGAGACGAAAGAAGAGCCGGAAGACCTAAAATGCATTGGGTTAATCTTAGAAATTTAACTTCTAACAAGAACTGAAATATTGAAAAAAGAAAATTGATTGAAATTTGGTTTTATTACGATCATAAAAGGCCTTTATTTTTCCATATGAAATCACACATGTTCCACTTAACAAAACAAGTATATACTGTATATGAATAATTTCATACATAATCTTGAATAGCGTGTAAAAATGTTCTGTCTCTCTTATGACATCATTGTATCAATAGCATTTATATTTTACGTGCTCTATAGGAAAGTCAAAATGAATCACTCTCTGTATATAGGCCTATATATTGTTTGCGAGGTAAATATTAAGTCATAATTACCTATCACGTGCAGACGAATTATTCCAATACACCTTGGGCATAACTGGTTTATGTCAGCGTTAAAATTTCCGGCATTTTGTTAATGCAATGTTGCAATTCAACACTTTGGTGGCCGCACCCAGCGTGATATAACAGCTTCAGCATCTGGGGAAGTATATGTGGTCCTAAAATTGTTATGCAGAGCGAATCAGGGGCTAATTTAATTAACTGATTGTCAACGACCTCGCTGGTAGCTCATCGTAATGATCTGGTTCAGTACCTTCACCAGCAGCGGCGCAAAACACCAACAAAATTCCCTTAAGTTACAAGTTATTATTTTAATGAAATATAACACTGTAGCTCACAAGTCAACAACATTAAATAAAATTAAAAGTCTAGTTTATTGAACTGCATTAATCTGCCCAGTCCATCTCTGAGATACAAATGCTAGAGCTTCTATCTACAAATCAGTTAACTCTGATTCGAATTCAAGTACAGTGGAAGCTCTTAAGTTCGACATCCTATAGGTCGACTGCTTACGTAGGAGAATTAGACACGCCCCTATACGGGCACTAAGAAATGAGTTTGCCATTTGAATGGGAATTGGTCCTGTGTCTTATACTGATACTTTTTTTTTTAAGAAAACAGAACATCTTATTGATTAGGACATCTATATTGATCACTGATTTTAAATTAATGAACTCTTCTTTTTCTATTTGAGAATTGTGCCGTTTGTGAGATGGAACTGTCGAAACCCACTGTGGTACTAGAAGCGCATACACAAGTCTCGGGGTGGGCAGGAAATGCAAGTACAGTACTGTATTCATCGATGGATAACCAATAAGAATTTGTATTCATTTCACCTGCCACACCCACTACCCTTATTGGACTGAACTTTCAATTCTATTCTGTCGAACTTAGGAGAGTTCACCGTAGTCATGTAGGTTTCTATCTCATATCGGGACTCAGTGCGTACCTCTTCTGCCTTCTGTTGTCTTCTGTTACCTTAAAACAGTGGTTCCCATACATTTCGAAGGCGCGATCCACTTTTGGGCAAGACTTTTTTATGCAACCTCTCCCCACAACCGCACCCGTATTTAACCATTCGAAAAATACAATTCCTTGTAATATCTAAAATAACGGTAATTTTACTCAAAATCATTGGAACTAAAGGGACGTATGCAAGGGGTGGTTACCAGTTTAGAATCCCTCTTTGAACATTTCAAAAATGTGAAATATTTAGATTTGAGTATTTTTTTTATCCATAACACTGGCCAACAGTCATTTTGCGCCAGACATAAAACTAACAAATTCTTACTAATTTCGACCTCCTGAATTCAGAAATGACAAGCAAAATGTTCCATCGATTCGGGTTTTCGAGATACACAATATAATTAATTTTCTATGCATTTTATTAAAACATTACCTATTTCGTGTGTAACCATTTTCTTTTACAAATGTGACTACTCATTGTGTGAAAACAATATTAGTAGTAGTATTAGTTAATTAAAGAAGTGATATTTCTGAATAATGGTAGCCTATTTTACAAACAACTTCAAATTAATATACGTCTCTGAAAATATTGAGATTAGGACACATGTCTATATGACATTTCTTGCTCAGAATGTCTTCGGAAATAAGCTCCGTAAATCCTCGTGAATCACCCGGTATAATGAACCTTTATTCTACAAGAATAATATTCGGTAATTTGATACTGTAAGCGCTTTTAATTAAGAATTAAGTTAAAATATTACCCAAGCTGGCCAAGTCCTTTCGTTTATCTTAGTTTAAAAATGTTTTGTCACTTTAGCTGAAGGGAACAACACAATTAGAGAGATATTACATTTTTTAGTCATAAATTTATTGAATATCGTGTTACAGACACAAAGATCTCTCTTAAGAGATTGGTGCTTCCCTTTTTTCATACAAACCTCTCGCATTTCTTGGAAACAACAGAAAGTTTTTTTTTTTCCTCAACGAAAGCTTTAAATCAGTATAAGAACAATAAAGAACATTTAATCAGATTATGAGAGATGGAATTACGTCCTGCGAACGACAGTCATGTTCAAACTTTGTGACAAGATAAAAAAGTATTGTCTTTGGAGTTCGTATAAACATTGAAAGTTCAAATGAAATTGCTGTAAAACATGGAGACATTTGTAAAAAAAAAATAAACACAACTACCAAAGAATTGCCCGAGAATAAACTGTTCTTTTGAAGAATTCTATTGATGTTTTTAAAGTCTTAAGATATGTGAGCAATACTTAAAATAAAATAATTAAAAACACGCCCACTTCGTAAGTGGTGCATTGTTTCTGAGACAATGATTCTACCCTCTAGTTTCAAGTATTACTTATTTCCATACAGCCTCTATTTTATTTTATTTTAACCCGTAAGTACTATGGACCGTCTGCTAGATCGCTCCCTGTTTCCCCCCTTTCTCTATTTATTTATATATCCAAGCCAATTCCTCCGTTGCTTTGTCTGCCTTTCAGTTCGGACGAGACCTGCATTTCGAAAAGTTCAAGCAGATTATCTCAATTTCTTTTTCAAGTGATATTCAGTTCAGTTTGTTTGAAGCGGTCTCATAGACGTACTGTAGTAGTTGCGTGCGTGTATTTCACATACATGTTTCCATTATTTCTTTTAACTTTTCGGATTGTTGTGTGGGATATTGTCATCTCTACATGTAAACAAGGCAGAAATAGCAGGACCTTCTATGCAACGTGGTTTCCATGTTTGAAGAGAGAAAACAAATATCCGTTCTCTCGATGTGGAGTTACTACCTATTTGCTTGGAGTGCTGCACGAAAATTTGTGAGAGGTGTTTTCACGAAGATAAGTGGTCCTGTTAAGGAGTGCAGTGTTGTAAAAAAGTGTTGTGCTCTTTAATTTTTCGAAGAAACTGGAGAGTGAAAAGTATGTTTTTTATACAGTAAACATTTTCCGTACTAGAAAATTGAACATAATTGAACAAAATATTAATATTTCACCAACATTTTAAATATAGTAAATATTAACATTATATTCTGAATTCGTATTATTTTGACTGTATAAAACATGACAGTCATTTAAGAAGTTTGAAAATGAAAACGTTTGGAAAAACAGAAAGTTATTACTGCATTTTTTTGTTATTTCTATTATTTTTAACTTTCCAGACTACAGTATTTCAATTTTCCAAACGACTTAAATTTACATAAGCCTATTATAATATTATGGAGTCATGTATTAATGATCAGTATGTTGCAGATGTTGTACATAATAAATTCTTATTTTATTTATTTATTTATCTATCTATCTATCTATCTATCTATCTATCTATCTATCTATCTATCTATCTATCTATCTATCTATCTATCTATCTATCTATCTATCTATCTATCTATCTATCTATCTATCTATCTATCTATCTATCTATCTATCTATCTATCTATCTATCTATCTATCTATCTATCTATCTATCTATCTATCTATCTATCTATCTATCTATCTATCTATCTATCTATCTATCTATCTATCTATCTATCTATCTATCTATCTATCTATCTATCTATCTATCTATCTATCTATCTATCTATCTATCTATCTATCTATCTATCTATCTATCTATCTATCTATCTATCTATCTATCTATCTATCTATCTATCTATCTATCTATCTATCTATCTATCTATCTATCTATCTATCTATCTATCTATCTATCTATCTATCTATCTATCTATCTATCTATCTATCTATCTATCTATCTATCTATCTATCTATCTATCTATCTATCTATCTATCTATCTATCTATCTATCTATCTATCTATCTATCTATCTATCTATCTATCTATCTATCTATCTATCTATCTATCTATCTATCTATCTATCTATCTATCTATCTATCTATCTATCTATCTATCTATCTATCTATCTATCTATCTATCTATCTATCTATCTATCTATCTATCTATCTATCTATCTATCTATCTATCTATCTATCTATCTATCTATCTATCTATTTATTTAACGTGGTAGAGATAAGGCCATCAGATCTTTCTTCCCCTCTACCAGGGGATTACAGCTACAATATTAAGAATACAATTATAATTACAATTAATATTAAATTTACAAATGTAATAAAAATAAAAGTACTAAAAGATTAACTGATTTATTAAAGGCTAGACAGTTTATTGTAGAAGTTAAGAAGAAAGAAAATTTGTTATTAATTAAGTAAAAATTAAACCTACTCTACGCAGTAAGTATTTTATAAATATATAAAATAAACACAGGTCTCATAGACCCCTCCGTAGTAGTTACGTGACAATAACTGTCAATAGTACTTATGGGTTAATGTAATATTATGATCAAAAGCTTGGTTGAGTGGCAGAGAAGGCCCAATGTCATAATCTTAATTATAATATTAACTATTTGCATTAGGCCTACGTTTTCCGGTATTCCAATAAAGCAAAAGGTTTTCTCGGTAGATTGGCGCTCTAGCTTTACACTCGGTCTTGTGAAGCACAGAAAGAAACAACGTAGAGAAATGTTTACAGACTTGGTCTTTCGCATCGGTTTTTAAAGTAAGGTGCTCCTGAGGCACAAGGAAGCGAAGAGGCTAGTGAGTTAACGTTTACCCTCACATATATTAAGAAAACAAGGAGAAAGGGAAACTGCGATCAAATTTAAAGACACCCTTGTGTCTGGACACTTACCAAACTTGGAGAAGATGTCTGTATCGAGAAAAAGAAAAAATCAAAACCAAATGTATCGCATTTTTCTGTCACGCTAAACTTTATACTCGCAGAGATTAACCTTGCGTAACTACTTACAAGATGCAAGATGACCTACGGCAGTGATCGGCATTTTATTCCTTCAGCTGTCCTGGAGTGATCGCAGCAAACCTATCTTTCACCTCATATTCTAAAGGTTAGTCAACCCTGCCGGTACAGGTGGGGATTGAAAAGTCGCGTTCTACTTCTACTAAATGTACTTATACATTTGCCGATCACTGATCTATTGCTGTCTATTAAGGAATTATTCTATGTGGTGAATAGAAAGAAAGCTGGGTTAATATTAAGTTTGACAAATAACCAATTTCTCGAAAATTTACATGTAGAAATGGGTTACAATGTGAGATATAGGAGAGCCCATTAGACCAACTTTCGGTTTGGTGCCAATTCATCCAGGGAATTTTCGCCCAGGAGCATTTTCATCCTCGGTACAGTCGTCCATTGGATAATTTGCCCAAAATTATTAATCCGAAAGAAAGTTCAACCAAAGAAAATTGTCCCAAATGTATAATTTTATTGTTTTATGTATTAGATTTATGTATTACATTTTTAATTTCTTCCACTTCTTCTAGCGATGGTGGATGATCGTGATCAACAGCCTTCAAAATCTGTACATCGTTAGCATCCGGCGCTGTAGTAATAGCCCGTTTCGTGCAATTTTGTTTTATTCTACAAACCCAATGCAATTTAGTTCTCTTAGAATTTCTTGAGTGCAAGTTGTATAGATATCCTCTGTGCAACAAATTCATTCCATTCCTTTCACTTTGTATAATTTCTCCCTGGTCGCCCATTAGACCTGATTCATGAGCAACTGGCAATTTAAAAGTGTATACTGACGTATGAGCAACTGCAAATTTAAAACAGTATACAAAATAGAAATATTACCATATTACCATGGATATGGATATGGGAATATTGTTGTGTGAATGTTCCTTCGGTGAGGGCAAGAATGGAATATTTTGAGCGAATTATCTTTGGATTAATATTCTTGGATGAATTTTCTTGGTGAAATATTTTGGTTTAATTGTCCCTTGTGTGAAATATTCATGCATTAAATGGCCAGACGCCCCAACTTTCTGTTCATAGTAATTCATATTGTACAGAGTCCAGTAGAAATAAATAGGCGATATATGATTCGGAAAACAACACAATAATTGTAAAAATAATATTTAACACCAAATTGACAATATACTTTAAATTATACCATTTAGTTTACATCATTTCTTGAAGTAACTTCATTCAGGTGAGTTTCACCAGACCTGACTCAAATCTCTGCGCAGAGCTTGACGTTGTCCATCATTCTCTGCAGCATGTCCCGGAGGAATTTCTTGAATTTCAGTTTGAATTCTGTCTTTCAACTCTTGGATCGTGTCAGGCCGTTCTAGATACACTTTTCCCTTGAGTTAGCCCCACAGGAAGAAATCAGCTGCTGATAGATCAGACGACTATGCAGGCCAATTTATGTCGCTAAAGTGAGAATTTCGGAATACTACAACTGTTTTTTATAAACATGGGGATTTTATTTTTTCAAAATTTGTAACTTAAATAGGTGGAAGTATAATTCATAATATAAGATGCTCCTAACACTTCTATCCGACATACTCAAGCCTTGTGAGTGTTGCAGAACAGACCGGCGAGGACTCTGTTGCAATGTCGTTATCACTCTGTCCATATTTTCTGGACTACATACGGTTCTAGGGCGAATAGAAGGAAAATTGTTGATTCAGGATGGTCTGACGAGTTTTGACTCTTCATAGTAATTCATGTTATATGTATAAGAGTAATGAAGACGTCAAGACTTGATGAAATAACGATATTATGTTATAAATGCAAGTTAACATTCAGCTTCACTAATGAAAGATTTTTCGAAATTATTTATGTTAGTAATTGGTTATTATATAAGATAAAGGAGATTTCATAGCTACATCATCTACCTGTTTATAGCATTTCATGTCACACAAGACGTGGTGAATGCAAAAGAACTGGGTTCATACTGAGCTTGACTAAAAAACGATCTTTCGAAAGAAAAATTGTTCCGGGACCGGTCATCGAACCCGGAACTTTTGACTGAGCGCACCAACGCTCTATCGACTGACCTACCCAGAAACTCTACCAGACCCCGCCTCATTTATAGCTCTTTATATCCACATTATCTTAAGACGTCAGAGACCCAATATTGAGTGCACACTTTGTGTGACTTAAATTTGTGGTTTTCTGTTAACGAATAGTAACGTCTATTATACAAAGTGCAAAGTATTATACAGAAAGTGTGCACTCAATGTTGGATCTTTGACGTCTTGTCAACCCGCTTGAGGTATGTAGATATAAAGGGGAATAACTTACGTGGAGTCTGGAAGAATTCCTGGGTAGCTCAGTCGGTAGGGCGCTGTGGCGCTCAGCCAAAGGTCTCAGTTTGGATGCCCGGTCCCGGAACAATTTTTCCCTTGAAATTAATCAAGTCAGCTTCACAGGGAGCTACACAGAGTGTCCCATTTACCTTGGGCACCTCTTATAACTTTTTTGTTTGTATAGGTATTGGAATTTTTGTTTTTGAGAGTTATGTTAGAAGGAGGGGTTAACATGAGAGATTTGGTGCATGTAATTACATTATGGTACAAGATAAACGCTACATGATCAATTTTTCAAATAGCACTACATATTTTAATCATGTTACATTGATTACACACATTAAGACGAGTTCAAAAACGTATCAAAATATTACCTTCCCAATCAATAACAACAACAAAATGCAAACTGAATGCCATCAGAATGTGTAGTTTGTTGTGATGCCCCATTCATCTTGTGCATTAGCTTATACAAAACGGAAGACGACTGACGTCCGTACACATCGTGTGTTGTGTGTTTCCTGTCTTTCATGTAAACAAACCACAACAACTGTCGACGCCACAATCCACGTACAGTGGCCTGCACATTCTCCGGACCTGTGGCCACTCGACTTCTTCCTGTGAAGAACTGTAAAGGACAGTGTGTACCAGAATATTCTGACAACACCAGACGAAATGCAGCAACGGATTCGACAGGCTTGTGTGTTCATTCAGCCAGCAACATGCCGGGCAGTCATACGGTCTTTCGGGGAACGCCTTCAAATGTGCATTAATGTGAGTGGTCACCATTTGGAACATCTTCTGTGACTCTCAAAGCATAACATTGTCACACTGGAAGTACGTTTCGTTTTTTTGTTGTTATTGATTAGGAAGGTGACATTGTGATACATTTTGGAACTCGTCTTAATGTATGTAATCAATGTAACATGATTAAAGTATGTAGTGCTATTTGAAAAATTGATGACGTCACGTGTATCTTGTACATAATGTAGTTACATGCACCAAATCTCCACACTCATGTTAGCCCCTCGCTCTAACATAACACTCAAAAACACAAATTCCAATACCTATCCCAACAAAAAAGTTATAATAGATGCACAAGATAAATGGGATACCCTGTATTTTAAAGCGAGATTTGCATGATCTTTCGAAAATTTATATATAGAAATTGGCTATAATGTGAGATAAGGAAGAATCCATAATCACATCATCTTCTTTTGTTATATAGTAATTGAAATCTCATACTCTCTATATAACACAGTATATGAATTCATTAATATGTATGTAGAGTCTTATGAAAAATATTACTGGTAGCATAAGTAGGCCATGCTGTGTATACTTTAATCAGAAATACGATTCTACCCGTAGAGAGGCTTCTGTTCAACTGAACGCCAAATCAAGCTATGGAAAGATACATTGATTTTCCTTCTCCTTGTTTAATCAAATGGCTAACTGAAGAGAGGTATACGAATGTTCTTTTTTAAAAAAAGTAAATGTGAAATGGGCGGGATTTGTTGTCACATCCGTGACGCTAAAGGGAAATGAAGACGGAGATATATATAAAGAACACTGAAAGACAAACTCGGTAGGCTAATGACGATTGAACAGAGAATGAATACTCCTTTAAAGGAAGAGGAAAAAATCGCGAAAAATAAGGATGATTCATATTAGAAAGAATATGAGCACATAAATTATATAATATCAAGAAAAAAGATAATTCTAGACTGAAGGTGGAAACAAATTCTTGCCATAGGAATAGAATGCGACAATGTATTTCATCGTTACAGAAACTCGTTTTTCATAATATCGAAAACAGGAAACATCTTTAGACACTCACATTCCACATGTGGTTACCAAGTGAGAGCAGCCTGAAACAAACCAAAAGAAACGGCTATACATACTCAGTCACTCACTCACTCACTCACCCACTCACTCACTCACTCACTCACTCGCGTATTTTCATTTCATTTAGACCTATTATATTCCATAGATGTTTACATTTCACTCGGTAATGAGTTTTGGAATAATATTCTGGGGAAATTCCACAGATAGTAACAGTATATTCCTACTACAAAAAAGAGCAATTAGAATAATAGGTGCCAAATCTAGGGAAACTTGTAGGAATATTTTCAAAAAACTACAAATAATGCCCATGGCTTGTCATTATATCTTTTCATTAATAATCTTCCTCTTATGTAATCGTGAAAACTTTGTAACTAATTCAACAGTTCATAGCACAAATACGCGTCAAAAATGACTTTCATACTCCATCGACAAGTCTATCGTGCTATCGAAAAGGAGTGCGTTATATGGCAGTAAAAATTTTTAATAGCCTCCCTATCGATATAAAAAATGAAACTCAAAACCTAAGATTATTTAGGGCCAAATTAAAGAAGTATGGTACCTAATTTCTCACGCCTTCTATTCTGTAGGTGAATTCATGACATTCAATAACGCTTCATGAAATTGATACTAAAACTTTGTGTTGTACTAGTTGACTATATTGTAAATCTCTTCTGTATATATTTCATCTAGACTATGACTATAAATTAAGACTTTATAATAGTATTAAGTTTTTTTATTTGTTCCATATTCTAGCTGTGAAGCAATGTATGAATACCATGGAATGTTAATAAATACAATACAATACAATTAACAATGAAGGTTTAAGCTGTGGAACAAGTCAGAATTTTACAAGATTACAATTACAATTTTTTGGCGAGATGTGGAGAGATGAGGTGAAGCCGAGGATTCGTCAACAGATTACCTGGAATTTTCCTTATGGTTGGGGAAACCTCGGAAAAAACCCAACCAGGTAAAATCAGACCAAACGGGAATGAAGTGAAGTGGGGCGAGGACTCGCCATAGACTATCCGGCATCAGTCCCATGGGTGAAGAAAACCTCGGAAGAAACCAATCAATTACACCAAACGGGGGATCCAACCCAAGCCTGAGCGCAGCTCTGGATCAGCAGGCCAGTGAGTCTACCGATTGAGCTACATTGGTGACTCTACTGGAATCGATGGCAATTCGGAAGGCTGTAGTCTGCTAGCGTTTGCGTCGAGAGAGATGGATAGAGAGGGCAAGGCAGCGTACAACATTGCCACATCGTACTTCACGCGCACGTGCGATCCAAATAGCGCAGGAGAGAATTAAAATTATCAAAAGACAATAATGACCTTAGCCGTTGATTACTGTAAGCATGATACAAAACATACCCTGTTTCCTTCACTAACAATATTCTTTGCACGGTTCTCAATCCCACACATGCTTCTGTAGTCGTTTCTTGCACGTTGGCAACGTTGCAGCCAGCATCAAGATGGCCGGCAGCATTGTGCTTGTCAACGTTTTTAAAATAATTATACACTTTAAACATCATTTTCCGCACCTGCCTGTGCAATACTTGTTTTTTCACAGTTTCTTCTTCTATTTATTTATCTTACACACACAGTAAATGGTAGTTTTACTTATTCAATGTATTGAAGCACTCACACGTGAACAAACGAACTCGGGAAGTACTTGTTGCAGACTGATTCCGATTGGTTCTGCTCTACAAGCTTGTGACGTCACATGCCAGAAATGCTACGGCGCATATAGCGGCCGACCGCCTTCCGAACTGCCGTCTAGTCTAAAAGTATACTGTACATAGCCAATCAGACAATTAAATTTACAAACCCAAACGATTATTCATCACCTTAGCTATAAAATGTAATACCTAGTAAGTAATTTCATTCAATTTAAAGGGATAAACAATTCAATCAGTTGAAATATACAGAAATTAATAATACATATCATGCAAATTACTACAAATTACAAACATAATAGTACATTATGCAACGAGCCTATAATGATAGTAATGAAGAAACGAGTATGGATGTTTATGAAACGAGCGCAGGCGAGTTACATAATTTTCATACGATCTTCTTAATTAACATTATAGGCGAGTTTCATACGACTTTTATGCTCGACAATATTTCTAACTTCAAATTATTCAGATGTATACATTTATTTGTATCTGACAAGATCGCAAGTGACCTTGTTCTAGGTCGTGAATTGTGAAATTTGCGCAGACGCCAAAGTATTGATTTTTTCCGAGGAACAATAATGTCATTGACCTTGATGTAATCCCGTTAAACTTGATATAAACTTGATTATTGAATTCGACATTGAAAAACGAGATGACAAATTAAATTTATTTGAATATTATTTACAATTAACGCTAATTATTATTGTAACAGAACATAACCTTCTGCGACAGTATTGGATTTCCAGCCTCCGTGACTTTTCGTTAATTCTCTTTCGATTGCATATCCGAGAATAATCGATACTTGCGGTTTTATAATGGTACAAAGCGGACTTGTCATTGGCTGAACACTGTAAGCTGAGTTGACATTGGCTGAACACCTGTACTTTAATGAGTAGGTGTACTTTAATGACATGCATTAAAGGACTGCTACCAGATGTATAATTACTACATTTCGGAATGGTCGAGCATTAACAATTCATCAGTAGAGCTTTACAGATTACTATTCAATTTAAAGCATAGACAATTCATCACCCAAACTATACAAACATATACAGGGACATCATTTTATTTTTACTAACATTTTTAATATTAACCTGGCTATACCTTTCTATTAACGATTGAAACAGGAAACACCTTTTGCTACCCTTTCCACGACGGAGTTCGATGATACTGGCGTAAAATACAAATCACTTTACTAGGTATGGGAGGGAAGAAAAGTGGTTCATCCATTTATGTAAACTAGGAAATATCGCAATTTTGAGTTTGATAATTTTCATTAGGTTTTTGTTTAATCAAAATACAGTACTGTATTAACACTTAGTGTTTTACACACGAATTGAGCTATCCATTCGGAAGTATTAATTATGCAGTGTATATTCTACTGTTACAGCACATTAGCGTACTATATAGAGAATGAAGTTAAATTGAAAAATAATTATAATATCGATATTTAAACACATTTTAGAAAATGGTGGCCGTTCATTTCGATATAGGCTTCAGTTCTTTTGTGCATATTATCGCACTATGGACTATTGTACCTAATTCCAATTACCAGTTTCGTCCTTCGTACGAGTAACTCATGTTGAAATAATTCTGTACCTACTCTATAAAAGAGTACCTTACGTACTGTAAATTCAATCTTCACTTCTGCCCGATCCGAAAAGATAAAATCACTCGGAAATGCTATCTACTGTCCGTTCAAGTGGTTTTGTCGCAGGGTTGTAGAAAGGGGAGTGGGAAATCACGTGACAGTTAATTACTTAAGGAGGCCCTTTTATTTAAGTTATTTTAAACGCTTGAATAATATTACGTAGACGTCCATTTCCTAACAGAAATTATTGTTTTCAGAAAAGAGCTAAGATAGCCCAGCTACTAGACTTTACAAAGGGGCGAACAGAAGCAGGTGGGGGAAACCGGGATGCGACATAGGGAAACGGACGACAGTACCCGTACGAAAATATGATTCAATATTGAAAGCTCTTTGGTCACTGGAAAACGCGAACATATTTCTGAAACGTACTATACTCAGTAACTCAGTTCTGCTTACGCGCCCTCGGCTCTGTGTCGTGAACGGTTGGAAGTTTACTAGTAGAAGGGGTGGGATTGAAGTACATTCCAAAACTCAGGTACAATAAAAATTGAAGTAAAAATAAAATGATGTCCCTTTAGAATACGAAGTAAACAGATTAAATCAATTTACAGGCACACATTCGTTAACTTATACAGAATTGTACAATTCATATCAAGTAGATTAATTCAATTTATAATCAGAAACAATTCATCAGTTGAGCTATACCCTACTGACTACTAATCAATTTACAGCATATACAATTCATCAATTGAGTTGTACAGACTACTATTCAATTTACAGAATATACAATTAGTCAGTTAAGCTATACAGACTACTATTCATTTTAAAAGCATATACAATCTATCAGCCATTCTTTCTGAAACTAAAGGCCCGTCTTAGTAATGCATATTAATGCAGATTTAATGTATCATGTGTGTCATTGTATTTAAATTCTTAAGATTCTTCATTTTCATTTTAAAATCTGCATCCTACGTTAGTATGTGCTATAAATTTTTGTATTTTATTCGTTTTTTTTTCTTAAACTTTCATTTTCCACGTCAGTAGATGAAAAAAAAATTAACGTCTTTTTGAGAATGTCTCAAAATTACTAATTACATGTTAATATTTTAGAATCATAATAAATGACATTTTACTGCCTGACTTATAGGTCTACTTCCGTCTATTTGCTTTTCATATCTATTGATCCGAATATCTATAGTAATCTTCTCACTAACATGAGAAAAGGGAAGGAAGAAAACGAGGGAAAAACAAGTTAAGAATGAATTTCGTTCCGTGGTTGATATAATTCAAAATAATAAGCGATTAGAGAGGTAATATGTTTACCTGTGGAAGCTCTGATTCACATATATTTATACAAATTGAGGACTGCACTAAAATGTTTTTCTCTTGTTTAAAGCGTTTAAATTCACAAAACATTTCAATTCGAAACAGAATTTTAACGCTAGTAAAAATGAATGCTGTGTCAGTATATTATCGCAAGAGTACACATTACCGTGTATTATATTTCATCCGATTAATTATTAACCAGTCCAGTGAACACATTGTTCAGCTGAAATGCAATTTTTCCGTTCCAGGAATCTGTTCCGTTATCTGAAGTGATCCAATTAGTGTCAAACCATAAGAATTTAAATCGTAGGTATGGAAAGGATTTAATTACTCTCAACAATTATTTGCCAATTCTTCTGCGATAGACCTACTACCATGTGAATATCCTCCTGCCGGGAAGGTTAGTTGGTAGATCTGGAAGGTTCTGGGTTCATCTCTGATGATGACGTATCATTCTCGTTGCCAAAACTTCTAGAATGGCCCCGAGATCAACTCAGCCTTCTGTCAAACTGAGCACCGGGTCTTCCTCTGTCGTCCGCACCATCTCACCCTAGATCACAGGTCAAGGAAGCATGGAGCTGCATTTCCGCGCAGTCATGCGTCTTCATGTCTTGCAATGGTGATGCCTTTACCTTTTATGTAAGTATCTCTATATTTAGAGGAAATAGGCGCTTACCTGCCGGTCTGAAGTTGCGTTCGGGCGCGAGTTCGATCCCCGCTTGGGTTGATTACCTGGTTGGGTTTTTTCCGAGGTTTTCCCCAACCGTAATGTGAATGCAAGGTAATCTATGGCGAATCCTCGGCCTCATCTCGCCAAATATCATCTCGCTATCACCAATCTCATCGACGCCAAATAACCTAGTAGTTGATACAGCGTCGTTAAATAACCAACTAAAATAAAAATTTAGAGGAAATAGTTTAAATCGAGAAATGGAAGGGAGACGGTGTATGTATGAAAGCGAATAATAGACGATAGATAGCAATTCAGTTAAAACAGAAGAATAGAAAGTAGTCAGAAAATAATTGGCAAATGAATAAATTAACAAAAAAGAGTGGTATATATTAAAGGGATGGTGGATCGAAAAGCAGAAATGTAAAAGTCCACCATAACTATTAATTGTAAAGTTGGGTGACATATCAATATCAATATTACATATATTATATTATATTATATTATATTATATTATATTATATTATATTATATTATATTATATTATATTATATTATATTATATTATATGCTTGACCATGACGAAATGTAGAAATTGTACACCTGGTAGCAGCTCTTTAATGGACCTCATTAAAGTACACCTATTCATTACAGTTCAGGTGTTCCACCAATCAGAAAATACCATTGTAGCAATATGAAAGCGCAAGTATCGATTATTCTCGGATATGCAAACGAAAGACAACAATAAATCAATAAATCACCTATATTTGAAATAAAGTCAGTTCTGTTACTATAATAATTAGCGTTAATTGTAAATAATATTCAAATAAATTCAATTTGTCATCTCGTTTTTCAATGTCTAATTCAATTTCAAGGTTATATCAAGATCAATGTTTATTTTACTCTCTAGATTGTGTCAAGGTCAATGTCGACATTTGTTTCTCGGAAAAAATCAATACTTTCGCGTTTGCGCACATCGCACAATTTACGAGGTATTGCACAAGGTCAGTTTCGCTCCTCAGTCAGATAGGAATAACATGAATACTTATGAATAATTTCAAGTTAGCAATATGGTCGAGCATAAAAAGGCGTATGAAACTTGACTATAATGGTAATTAAGTGGCTCGTATGAAGATTATGAAACTCGCTTGTGCTCGTTTCATAAACATACTCGCGTCTTAATTAGTAGACTACCATTATATGCGCGTTGCATAATGTACTAATATTATATTATATTATATTATATTATATTATATTATATTATATTATATTATATTATATTATATTATATTATATTCAGGCATCATACATATGGACCATTAATTTAATTCGCATCTTCTTGACGTTATTTCGTATATTATTATGTGTTTCAAACTATTTCAAATTGTTATTTTTCACTCTAACAACGTTTCACTAAGCTTCAAGGCATTTACTCTATATTTATTACATCATGGTACTCTTTGTCAATGGCAACCTGTAGTAGTTACAGGAAGAAATAAATAAATATATTATATTATATTATATTATATTATATTATATTATATTATATTATATTATATTATATTATATTATATTATATTATATTATATTATATTATATTATATTATATTATATTATATTATATTATATTTATATTATATTATATTATATTAATATCAAAAAGTATTTAAAATGGTTTCATTCCCCAGCAATTTTGCTGCCAGGAAAACTTCCTTATCTTTGTGTTATAGATGCTGTTTTGACGGGAAGTTTGTTTCGGAAGAATATTTCATCCTTCACTGAGTTGTTTCTTTGCGTTTCCACCAATAAAAATGAAGTGTTAAATTTAGACAGTGTTAACAATTACGAAACGTGGGTCGTGCTAGAGCGATGCTTAGCAACTGCAGGGAACAACTGTTGTCCCTCCTAGCTTCAAATGAACGTGGGAATATGTTGGCGGGGAACAGGGCTGCTAATTGCTGCTTTGACTAGAGTTGTCCTCATCGGCTCGGAAAGCTGACATAATGGAACATTCCTGCCTCACCTGCGACTAATGCAATCAATACGATCCCCTATCGCGCGGCCAAAACAGAGACATCAAAACTCGTTCCTCGCTCCGACACAGGAGGCGGGAATCTGTGCACAATAATGAATTTCATATTTAACACATTATAACCGTCACCTGCCTTTTCCACGGTGTAATTGCGTTTTAATTTGTCATTTCTAGTCAGTTATACTTTTATTAAATATGAACATATCATAGCTCATAACATTGCATGAAAAAAATTCTTACAGAATCTATATAAAATGACACTTTATCAGCTACGCGGTTATTTGACTTTGAAGCAAGCGGTATAGCTATATGATGTTTGGTGAGATAAGATCGAGAATTCGCCAGGAATTTATCATCATCATCTCATCATCATCATCATCATCATCATCATCATCATCATCATCATCAGGGATTAGGTCTTTCGACCTGTTCCGTCCTCTCTTCATAGGTCTTCCTCTCTCTCTCTTCTCCCTTTAGGCTTATACTCTATGATCTTTTTGCGAATGCGGGAATCTGGCATCCATGACACATGATCATAATAATTTTCTTGATATTCTTTTATCTTATTATTTAAATTTATCTGACATATTTGCTGTTGGGGAAAACTTCTGGAAAGAAAACCAACCAGTATATCGGCCCAAAAGATTTCATGTCATAAAACGTTTTGCCATATAATTAATTAGGCATGAGTAAATTATATAGTATATTATATTATATTATATTATATTATATTATATTATATTATATTATATTATATTATATTATATTATATTATATTATATTTATGTTGTGTTGTGTTGTGTTGTGTTGTATTGTATTGTATTGTATTGTATTGTATTGTATTGTATTGGCCGGGTAGCTCAGTTGGTAGAGCAGCTGGCTACGGACTGGAAGGTCCGGGGTTCGATCCCAGGTGGTGACAGGATTTTTTCTCGTTGCCAAACTTTCAGAACGGCCTCCTATAAAATTGAGTACCGGGTCTTTCCCGGGGGTAAAAGGCGGTCAGAGCGCGGTGCCGACCACACCACCTCATTCTAGTGCCGAGGTCATGGAAAGCATGGGGCTCTACCTCCATGCCCCCCAAGTGACTTCATGGCATGTTACGGGGATACCTTTACATTTTACCTTTTATATTATATTATATTATATTATATTATATTATATTATATTATATTATATTATATTATATTATAAGTTTCTTTCCAAATTAGTGATTGGGAAAATTATTACAAGTGTAATCATAGTGCCCATGTATGGTGGGTCCCTATCACCACGGCATGGCGCGTCCTCAGGTTGCGGATAGAGGAGACGGCCTCCAGATATGGAGGGTAGCTGCGAATATATTGAATAAGCAGTCGTGGACAGCCGATAAGGGGTGGTCCTCCAGCTTGGGGTTGGGCGAAGGGCTAACAACCCATCACCGTAAAAAACAGTATGTTACGAATCCCTACAATAACACTTATGGGCGAATCCAGAAATGCATATAGAGTGTTAGTTGGGAGACCGGCGGGAAAAAGACCTTTGGGGAGGCCGAGACGTAGATGGGAGAATAATATTAAAATGGATTTGAGGGAGGTGGGGAGTGATGATAGAGACTGGATTAATCTTGCTCAGGATAGGGACCGATGGCGGGCTTATGTGAGGGCGGCAATGAACCTTCGGGTTCCTTAAAAGCCATTTGTAAGTAAGTAAGTAATCATAGTGGAATGGTAACAGCGAAATTGGAATTATCTCATGAAAGTAATCCTGAACTTCTTTCTTTAGCACAAAGAATCAGAAATGATCTTATAGGGATTTGACCCCGATCGCAGGTATAGAAAACCAAAAATGATATTAACGCTACAAAAGAGGACCTCATACAAAAACAGAGTTATGTAAAAAGATTATCTGAACTCCCAACGTCTTTCAGCCGAAGCAGCAAAAATAATGATGTCCAGAAGGAAGTGTGTCTTTTTCTAAGTCAGTCTTTGCAGATGTACTGCCCTGATGAGATGGTCTTTCTCTCTACTCCTTCCTTACTTCCTTGCACAACCTCTCGATAACGAGATTAAATCCAGGCTTGGCGAGAGGCGCTCGAGATCGCTTCCTGAAGTAAGGGCTCAAAATACGTGAAAACGAATAGCAAAGCAAACGTGAATTTCATTCACTCACTCACTCACTTACTAAATGACTCTTGCTAGCTCATCCATTTCCTCACTCATTTTAGTACATTTCATCACTTTATTCAACGTATATATTATTTAATAGATCTGTATTAATTTTCATTCAAACATTTACTTCATGAGGTCCCTCATTAACTTCATTCATCGGCTTCATTCTTCAATATATCCATTCCACAAATGCATTTTAAGTTATTTATTAAAATTCGGTAATTAAGTAATTCAGACTTAAGTCTTTTCGAAACATTGTAGCCAATCGAAAAAATCAGGCGACTCTTCAGGCATTCGACAATATTTATATAATGGAAAATACATGTTCCTTCGGAACATTAGGCGACTCTTCAAGTGTTTGACAATATTTTTTAAAGGAAACTGTAAGTCGTTTCTTAACATTATAACTAAAGGATGGAAAAAATATGTGTTATGCCTTAAGTTCAGTGTCAGCGGACTATAGTATTATCATTCACTCACGTAAACAGCGGCAAGAGAGTACAGTCTGGTAATGAGAACTCCATCACTTCATTCAATCGATCTTTAAATACTGGCATGAAGTTGTAATATAGTTATGATGATTTCAAAACATACCTCAAATGTTAACTGCCATCGCCGGGATGATTAAAGGATGCATTATACTGAACCACAATAAACATCCGTAAATTATCGAAAGAGAAAGTTCGACGTCTGTCACTCAAACAGTTTTTCAACATCGAAAAACTTCTTTCCTTGTCACAAGATGTTAGAGGTGCAAATGAAAAAAGCGCCATAGTATCGTCGTTTTTCCCTCCACTCAAAATGTTACACATAACTGTATAACCGGTTTTTTTTTTTTTTTTTTTTTGCAGAATTTGTGAAATTTTTCTTTCACCTTTTCAACTCTAAAATGTTGATTATCAAGTTTCTTAAACGGAATATTTGCAGAAATCATCATATTACATAAATCCACATTAAATTCAGATCGTGTATGTTTTTCAGTATTTGATGTCGAAGACCTTTGTATGTTTTCGGTATGTTTCTTGTTGTTACAATGACGCTCTATGTAATATTTCGTACGTATTTTAATTTCAGATTTGCGCACGGCACAGAAAACATTTTCTCCTTGAGAATTCAAAATCTCTCTTCCGTATTTATTTCTTAAACTGTTCAATTCCAAATTCTTCGACTTAGGTATTTTAAATCACTTTTATACAACACTACTACCTGCACAAAGGCAATAAACAATTTTGTAAACGCCTGGCTTCCTTCCCATACGACTAGAAGTTGACACTGAAGGTCATTTGTTGGTTCCTACTTGTAGGCCTACTGCCGCCCTCTCGTAGTGCATTTATGTTATTGCGCTTGTACCTGTGACGTCATCGATACTTCAGACCAAAGTAACCTGTATCGCGTGGTAACGCACATTTTACCGCCCTCTAATTATAACCAATCTAACAAATTAAACATCTCTTCAGATTTTGAACTCAATCAAATAAATTAGACGTCTCTTCAGATGGACAATATTTCTCTAATGGAAACTGCAAGTCATTTCGTAACATTACTGCAAATGTAACAAATTAGGCGTCTCTTCAGATGTTGGGCAACATTTTTCTAATAGGTTCGTTCCAACAGCAGTCAGGAACCGTCCGTAACCATCGTGAGCATGCGCAGTACAGAAAAAGCGTTCCAACACAATCCGAACCAGTCCTGAACCGGAAACATGTACTGCAGTCGGGCGTTCCAACAAGCTTTTGACACGGTTTCGGAACGATCAGAAATAGTCCGCGGATTGAGGCATGTAGGGAAGAGTACGTAAGACGCACATGCGCATAAGCTCACCAACGTCTCCTGAATACTGAAGAAAGACATGATCGACTGTTCACATCAGTGAGGTTAAAGATGAAAAGTGACAATACAGACGAATAATAAAACTAGAGATTTAATTTAAATTTTCGCCAAAAAGGAAGAGAATGGAAACTATTTGGGTATTGAAATAGTTAATTACAATTTCAACATGCAGCTTTGTTTAAGAGTATAATAAATAACGTAAATACATTAATAATAAAAAAGAACTATTTTCAGATGAGAGTCCCCCAGTACACGACATTGAATTAACGGAATTCTTGCCTTCCATATTTTTTGTCATCTTTTTATAGAAAATGATCGAAATTCTGCAATTAGAATTAGCTGCAAAACGATAATAATAAGCATCCCGTTCTTAGCAAAGATGATCACAGTTATAGCATCTCTGGATTTAGTACATAACGATCCGCGAAAGCGTTCCAACAGCGTCCAGTCCAATTTCAATCCCATAGCAGATGCTCAACTAGCGCATGCGCAGAAGATGGTACAGGAACCGTACATGAACTGATCCATGAACCGCTTGTTGGAACGAACGTAATGAAAACTGTAAATCGTTTCAAAATATTAAGCATAGCCAATTTAGCAAATTAGGCGACTCTTCAGATATTATTCAATATTTCTCTAATGGAAAATACAAGTCGTTTTTAAACATTATAGGCAATCGAACAAGTTAGTCGTCTATTCTGATATTAGACAATATTTCTCTAATGAGACCTAAATATCGTTTCGGAACATTATAGCTAATCGAACAAATTAGATGTCTCTTCAGATGTTGGGTTAAATAAAATAAGTTAGACGACTCTTCAGACGTTGGACAATATTTCTCTAATCCAGCGGTCATCAAAACACTGCACGCTCGGGCTAGCGTCTCTTACCCGCGGACAAGACAATGCCCTAGCGTGCAATCGTCGCTGCTGGCGGGTATGCTGTCTCTCTACCCCTTGTGCACGACGGAGCAGAGTTCCTTACCCTCCATGCACTCTACCCATTCCAGCGAGTGCTAACGACCACTGCTCTAATCCAAACTACAAGTCGTTTCAGAACATTATAGCCAGTCGAACAAAATACTCGTCTCTTCAGATATTAGGACTCGTTCCAGTATGATTGGTCCACTACAGTTTTGTTCATTTTTCAAGTCCAAAGAAAAAAATGTCCATCATCAAGTTATATTCACAAGCGTTTTGTCCACTGAACATAAAGGTACGGTCACACGTCGCTACTTTTGCAGCGCTGCAGTACAAAAAACTGAGCAACTCTCGTACTGTGACGTGTGAACAATGGTGCAATCCGAAAAGTAGCGGCTGCCGAACCTGCTACCCGCTACTTTTTCATGCTGCGCGCAGCTTAGAAGTAGCGACGTGTGAACAGGGTTCTCAGGGATGCAGCCGCAGCATTTTTGATATCGGTTTTGTTGAAACTTTTGCTGCGGTTGCGACCAGTCTTGCTACCCAAATGTGTCAATCATACTTTTATTGTTTGGATATATTTTAATGTTAGATGTGATGAAAATAAATTATTTGTAACGGTTATTAAATGCACAACACAGTCTGAGCATATTTGTTGACGATATAATTCATTTTTTTTTATTTTCCGTAGCGTAGTTTCAAACAGGAGGGTTGCCAACATTGATTACGTGAATATGCTGTTGGTTATCATTTAAGTATATAGGCGTTTTTAAAAGCTTTACAGTAAAAATAATGCCAATTTCTGAATACTAGTTAAGATAGAAAAGCAAATAATAGATAAGTAAGCTTTCGCATGAGTTTGTTAATAATGCGACCATAACCACAAACTGTATATTGAGAAGTCAACACGGAAATGGAAATCTGCAGCTAGACTGCGGCTGCAAAAGTAGCGCCTTGTGTGTGAACAGATTCGCAACCTTCAGTTGCAACTTTTGCAGCGCTCGGGTTGCGCAGCACGAAAAGTAGCGTGCAGCGCGCTACTTATGACTTACGTGTGAACACGACACGCAACTATTGCAGCCGCAGTACAAAAATTGCGCAGCAAAAGTAGCGACATGTGACCGTACCTTAACGTCCATAGACATTTAATCCACAAACAAATATGTCCACAAGAAATTTTGTCCATATACATTACACAATGACTTTTACTGTCAATTAATTATAATGTCCATAATACAACTTACAGGACAGAAATAAAAGGTTGTTTTTCTACTTCTGTCAGGCCATTTGGCGTCATGTGTTAAGTAATTTATTAATCTACGTAGGCTATAGTGTATATTGCATAGTACATTTGGACTATTCCATATGATATCGATCAGTAAAAAACCTCGCATTTTTTAATACTGTAATTTTTTCCCTATTTACATATACAAGGTGCTGAGGACAGTGCATTTTCAAAAATATACTATCGAAAGTCAAACGGTTTTCGTACTATTGAGCGACAAATTTAGCGTATTTCATAAAAACAAGCCTCTTTCAGCGCTCAGAACTCTGGAACCATTTACTGCAGAACATTGAACGGCAGCTCATTTTGAAGCTGAAATTTGGTAGGTTATGTTAAGAAGTAATACTTATTTTTATTGTATACAGAGAGACAGATAATCTGATTTTACTTACTTTTAGGCTTTTTGCCAATTTGTAAAAATGTAAAAAATATTGAGAAAAAACCTTGCATTATTAAGAGGGATTTCGGCATTGTTTGCTTAGTGGCTCGGCAATAAGTTTCGAGGGTATTAAATAAATTATTATCATACGCCTAGACTTGAACGGCGCAGTACAGCACGCACTGGCCGAGAGCTGAAGATAAGCGAGCGTTGGGCGTCCTGTGTTTATGAAAACTTGTGATACAGGTGATACAGGTATGTGCTACTAGACTAAAAAACATCACGTGTTTGTCTCCTGGTCTTGCTTGTCTCGGCTAGCTCCCGTCTCACAGTCAGCTGGTTACTTCACTCGCGTACTATTTATTTTCTTTATTTGATATTTTCAATACTTTCTTATCAACGGTACACCAGTAAAAAATATGTTTATTTGTACTTTCAATGCGGAATCTAACCATATATTTTAAAAATATTTTTTCGTGGTCAAAGGCATCTTAATGAAGAAAAATCTAAATTTCTCCATTTCCATAAAAAGTAAGAAAAACTGTTTACATGTCAATATAAACTTTAATTTCTCAGCATCAAAATAAACCATGATTTTGATCATTGGGTGAAAGGGTTTCGGAGCCACAACAGTTTAAAATTGCTAATTTTATGAAAATACGATAAATTTAAATATTTTTAATTTAAACACTATGAAGTTCTGATGCCTCAAACTTTGCACAAAGCATTGTATCACAGTTCTCTACGTACATAAAAAAAGTTTTGTTGTGTTTAAAAATTACAAGGTCAACTTTCTCTATATTTCGGTTGATTTGAGATGGAATAGCCCATTTATTTATAAGGATGGTATGAAATATTTTGGACGTCCTGGTGTCACTCGCATAAAAGTCAATGTCACTGATGTCATGCTATGTTAGCGCCTCTATATGAGATGCTAGGACGCCAGTATGAAAGGAATAAGGCTACTATGTCGAAAAGCGCGCCTCGTTCTACCAGGCTTGGCTGTATTCTATTCTTATTACACGGTATTTCTATCGTCACTGATGTCTCGTCCTGTTCCATTCCCGATGATATATGGAAGGAGAGGAGAAGAGCTAATCTGATTGCCCTTCTGAACGAACGACCCTTGAGAAAGGGATGGGGGTGCGAGGAACGAGGGTGTAGAAGAGGGTGAACGACGCATGTGACTTTGGGCAAAGTTTATCGAACCGAAGAGTGTCTTCTTCTTTCCTCTCTTCTCCTCTCCCTCTCTCTGGGTCCTCTTCAACTTATGTCGGACTGCTACTTGAGATGTCACCCCACAAAGATGACTAGTAAATCACTTGTGAATTATTAAAGTGTAAGTTGGCAGACGTGCGAAATAGATGGGAACACGTAGTTCGATTCTTTCTTCCTAAAATAATATCTCACTTCATAATTTTTATAGTCACCATTCGTACTCAATGTTATAATAGAATTTAGAGCCAAAATGTTGGCGAATTGACGTCTGCGACAAGAATAAAGTGAAAGTTTGGTTTCTTTGGCATAACTCCAAAAAAATGTACTCTAAATCTTTTGTTATAATATCGTCCTGACTGTTACAAATCCAACGATCAGATTATGTAATAGTGTGATGATGTTTTCTTTTACTTTTTATTATACGAAGTACGTATAGGGCGTTTTTGATTCTGCGGAAGTACATTTATAGCATAATTTTTGTTTTAAAAAAATCTGTTTTAGCGAACGAACGAATGAAAGGGGACGAAGAAAGAATGAATGATGTTTAAAATGGCAGGCAGGGTAAGCATCCCATGCCTCCATTGGTTCCTCGACATGCAATTCGCTAACTTTAGATCGAGGTACCCAGCTATAAGCCGTTTGCCCTCTCATCTAACCGTAGTGTATTTCCCCTGTAAATGATTATATGAAAAATGTGCACACTATCAGTTGAATTTTGAGTGAATGAATGAAGTGAAGTTAGCACCATGCCCCGCAGATGTTAATGAGAGGTGGAGAGTCCAGTGCTCTGGTCAGTTCTGTCCTAGTCACGTTTTTGTAGTGGCGCTAGGGAGACTCGTAACCTGTTACCAACAAAGTGGTGGGCTACTCGTTTCCGTAGAAGCCGTCTGGCTGCCTGGTTGGCTGTGGCAAGTGTCGTGTGTCGTTTCGTGGGGTTTGTGTCTGTGGTGAGTAAGGAAATAGTGAATGTCACTATTTCGTCCTGTAGTCTGTTTAGTTGCCGGTCAATGTAGGATTCTATTTTCTGCATAGCAGAACGTAGAACCCCCTCGACCAGCTGTTCCGTAGTTGTTTTGTCTGTCTGTGGATCGTCTGTAGTGTTTGTCTTGGTTGTCGTTGTCTTAGCTGCATCCGCATAAGACAATTCGGGTTTGGGTAGTGTTGGTTTGAAGACGGACTGTGATGGTTTGGGTATAGGTGGCGGTATTGGTTTGTGGGTGTCAATGGGGACATGCGTGGGATCGGTGGAGGTTATGAGATTAGTCCTTGGATATTTTGGACAGCGAGCTTGGCCCGTATAATGGGTGTCGCAGTTGCACGTGGCGCAATACCTAATCTGGGATAGGCGGTTGTGGTTGCAGAGGTCGGGATTCTTGCCGCACTTAAAGCAAGTCTTGGGCTTGTCACAGTTTGTCTTAGTGTGGCCGTATTGTGCACAGTTAAGGCACGGTCGGTGGAAGATTGTCTCGTGTGATGGCTCTACTCTATAGTATCGTCCTGCGAGTTTAATTCCTCCTAGTAACTTGTCTGCTGTGGTGATGTCTTTTGTGAAAATTCTAACTAAGTTGGTGGGTTTGTCAGTCTGTGCGGAGATAATTCTCTTAATGCGTGTGATGCCTGGATGTGTTACAGCCAGGATCTGCATTAGTTCGTCCTCAGAGATCAGCGTGTCGACATTTTTCATGACGACACTGATCTCTTTATTTCTGGTCAGTTTCTGTCTTGTTTCACTGGGCGACGTAATGTTGATTTCTGCGGACGGGCCGAAGTTGTACAGGGGAATTGCCCTAGCGAACTTCTCCGCGTCGTCAATCGTGGGGAATGTGAGTGTTGTTGTCTTGGTGGTGTGTGCCCAGAACTGTCGTGGGGTTTGGATGTCGAGTCGGTACTGTTTGATTAGTCGCTCTATGTGTAGTGGGTTGTTGCCGTTTTTTGTGTGATTCAGTATTTTCAGTACTGTCCTTGTCTTGGGTCCTTGTGCGGTATTAGAGTGAGTGGGAGAAGTGGGGCTTGCCGGAGTCGAACCGGATACATTTGTGGGAATAGGTTTGCGCCTGTTGGACCGCTTCCCTTCTGAGGAATCGTGAGACGAAGCCTCAGAGCTGGGAGGTGGTCCGTTGGGAGACTTCTCTGCTGTGGGTTTTGGGACAGGAGACCTCTCTTCTCTAGGTTTTGGAGTCGGCCCTTCTGAGGGCCCCTCTTGTGGATTGGAAGTGGTCTCTGCCTCTTCCTCATCTGTTTTAGCCACGCCGTTTATCTGACCGTTTGAGGAATTTTTACATACATTTCATTCCTGTTCAATATACGAGACTATACGAACAGTTCCTAGCTCACATGGAAAACGTTACAGTACCTCAAAACAAATTTATATTTATTGAACATACCGCATATTGCCGAATGTAGTTTAAGGCTGACAAGAATTTAAGGTGCACTCCAAAATCAAAGATGTAGAAAGTGAAAAAAGTTACAAGCAGATGTATCGATAATATCTCTGTAATAAACAGACGTGTTTATTTATTGTTGCAAATGTGAAATGAGAAATAAAATTTATTAGGTAATTACTGTATAGGCCTATATTCGAATATATACATAGTTTTCAAAATTACATTTTTATGGGAATAAGAAGGCGCACTCGATAAGACGCATTCCGATTTTGAGCAACCAATAATATTGAAGAAAAAGGTATGCCTTCCATTCGGATATGTGCGGTAATTACTTTCTAAGACTATACACTTACAACAACGGTCATAAAGCAATTCTAAAGCCTTAAAAATTGTTTGTATTGGTCTGAGAACCACCATTCACCAGTTCCTTCCTCTGTGCAGACCGACTATTTAGTCCTGACAGCTCAGCGTCGCGAAAGAGGGGAAGTAATAGGAGTAGTGGGGAGAGTTCCGAGTAGAAATAGGAGCGAGCGGTCAGTAAACAAATGCAGTACAGCTTAACTGTATTAGAAACACAATGCTCTACAGCACGCGTGACATCCAATCGCTCTGAAAGCAAGCGGTATACTAAACTGAACACCCCTTGGCCTAACTTAATGGACTCGCCTGACCCAGGCGCACATTGTCGGCGACTGTCAGGACTAAATAATCGTACTGTGCGTAAAATGACAGACAGACAGGCGGCAGGCCCAAAACCACTTTTTACGTTAACATGCATACTAAAAACGTGCACTTCTGCGAAAACTCTGAATCGATGTTTGTAGCAATATAATCAGGGTTTAGTTGGACTGGTACGTACCGGCACGCCGAGCCGTTTCGGAATATAATTAATTAATTTTTTTCTTTTATCCATTTATCGATTTATCCATTTAATCACATAAATCTGTCTCCTTATTTATGTACTTAATTATTTATTTGTTTGTTTTTAATTACGTCTTTTTATATTTTCTTATTTAAATAATCCTATTTAATTATTTATTTATTTATTTATCTACTGACCTATTTACTTTATTCATTTATTTATTCATTCTATTTATTTATTTATTTATATATTTATTTATTTATTTATTCATTTAGTTATTTATTTAGTTATTTACTTAATTATGTATTTACTTATTTATTTATTTATATATTTATTTATTCATTTATTCATTCATTTATTAATTCATTGATTCATCCATTGATTCATTTATTTATTTATTTATTTATTTAATAAAAATTATACATATCGGAAACTTTAGTATGCCAAAATTTACACTCAATACACGTCCATTATTATTATTATTATTATTATTATTATTATTATTATTATTATTATTGTTATTATTATAATTATTTCTTACCAATGTTTATTATTGCCACACTAACATTACTTATCCAACTTTCATTATTTACTTTCATGTTCTCTTATGGTCTAGATATTAATGTAATAATTATGTAAGCAATTCTATTCAATTAGAATTAGAGTCTGGCTGGGCAGAAGAGAAGGCCTACTGGCCTTAGCTCTGCCAGATTAAATAAATAAATTATTAATTATTATTATTTGGCGATTGCTAAATTGAAAAGGTGAGCTTCCGTAAATATCTTTTTCCATCTAAATTATTTTTTTCATTGATTATAATCGTCTAATAAGAAGTGCATATGGAAAGACCACACAGTCCTGTGGAAAGAAGATCGAACTCTATCTGTTCGGGAATCAAAACTCTGTCCACTGGAGCTGCGGCTACCACTCGAGTCAGACGGAAAACAAGAGGAGCTGTGTCGTCCTGATATTGATGACTGTGTTTCAATTGTTTTTCTTGGTACCGTAGCCAAATGGAATAGAAATACGACTCGGGATGACGAAAAGTCTCCTTCCGGGCAAAGAAGCGATCCGCTCTGATTTGACTGTGGACATAACGTTTAGATCAATCAGCGGAGTCAGTTTTCTTGTGCTCCGCTGCTTGAGTGAGAGATCTGGGTCGATACAAGCTGGGTCCATTCCACGTCAACACTCACGTTTACTGCCTTGCGCTCTCCAATATCTGGGCACATATAAAAGTGTCAAACGGGTGATTACTTCGCGAAAATACGAGACACAGATATATACTCTATGGCACAGAGATCATATTTTTATACATTGAAATACAGGCTGAAGGAAGGTTTATTGGACTATATTTACATCAAGTTTCCTACATAAGCGTTATTAAATTTCTGACAGACAGCCAATAAGTGATCAAAAATTGTTGTATAATATACACTTATTTCAGTCTGCATAAGGGAATGCGTAACTAGAAAAAAACACTGGATGTACCCATATTCATATATACAGCTCTTGTACTTCATAAAATGCTAAATCATTTGAAGACTAGATAACGTAAGTTATTTATCGACATTTTACTTCTCGTACGCGGATATTTTACTGTCAGACTAGTTCCCAAAACACTTTGGCAGTTGCAATATTTGCGTAGGCAGCGAAATTTGAATTGCTGTATATATATATATATATATATATATATATATATATATATATATATATACTCCAAGCCTGTGAAGTAACAGTAAGC
The DNA here is from genome assembly GCF_040183065.1 of Periplaneta americana. Taxonomy (NCBI): domain Eukaryota; kingdom Metazoa; phylum Arthropoda; class Insecta; order Blattodea; family Blattidae; genus Periplaneta; species Periplaneta americana. Next base: position 62,455,124 of record NC_091133.1, read on the forward strand.
GCGTCTGACCGCGAAACCAGGTGGCTCGGGTTCGAATCCCGGTCGGGGCAAGTTACCTGGTTGAGGCTTTTTCTGGGGTTTTCCTTGGACCCGATACGAGCAAATGCTGGGTAACTTTCGGTGCTGAACCTTGGGCTCATTTCACCGACATTATCACATTCATTTCATTCAGACGCTAAATAACCTGAGATGTTGATACAGCGTCGTAAAATAACCCAATAAAATTAAAAAATAAAAGTATATACAGTATACAGGGTGGAAGGTAACCTTTTACAATCCTTCACACCCATAACAGATTATATCATTCGGGAACGTTTTGTCAAATAATATTTTTACATATGACCAATAGTTTTTGTAATATTTTGAGAAAACGAATTTTGCAATGTTGCAACGTTGTAGACAATAGCAGTGTTTACTCCGCAAGATCATTGCATCCCAGCATAGCTTACTGAATGCCGCTCCAATCATCTACTTGGCAGGGGATTTGAGAGGATGTACACACATACCGTTTTGTAAACAAAAACATCTGTTGAGAATGCAGTCAAATCAAAATTTATATAATCGTAAAATGTTAATTACATGAACTATATTATTTTTTATCTATGATGAAACGTTCGTTATTGTATCGTTTCAGCACTAAATTTAGTACGACTAAACACGTAGTTTCAGTTGCATTTTAAGCCAATTTCATCAATAATACAGTAGAATGAATGACCAGATATTCACGATTAGAAAACTGTGGCATCTCGTTGTGTTTCAACTGCTTTGAACTGCACGTAGCCTGCAACTAATGACGAAGTGAATGTAAGCGTTTCGTCCGCTCCGTACACATAGCTCGGCCACATCGTTTGCGTACGTCAGAAACAGTGTTGCCAGCGTGTCACTGCCCAGTTCGCATGCAATGTGTACACGATTATTCAAGCGATTTATTCGAAATCTGTGTTATTTTCCATGCAAATATTACTATAACATGACCATACATAGCTTACTCTGTCATCATACATAAGATAAAATCCAATTTTGAGCAGTTTCATGAAAAACTTAATCATAATTTCAATTTACAAAATATAATTTTTTTCGAAAACCGCTCTTCTGAGAACAAAATATTATTAGACTTTCTTGTTTGTCATAATTCGAGATATCATATCCTACAAGGATTGTAAAAATGTTACCTTCCACTCTGTGTGTATACATACATACATACATACATACATACATACATACATACATACATACATACAAAGTGTTACAAATTAACAGAGTCAAAATTATATAGATGATAGACGACTCAAAGTAAAGTGCCGCTATTGATAAACGCTATAGGGATAGACAAGAAAGAAGGACTAAAAAATGAAGATACGAGCGAACAGTTTCACGTGGAAAGTATAAAAGATAAAATATGCGTAAATGGACAAGAAATCAGATTTCCTGAAAGAATTTAAAATTACAAACCACCTGGAAAAGGTAACATAGGCCTATTCAAGAAAACGTGGACTTATAAGTTGTGAAGGAGCTGCAACAGCTTGAAAAGTCTGTTGCTTGTTGTTTGTAGAAGAAGAAGAAGAAGAAGAAGAAGAAGAAGAAGAAGAACGCGTGCACCATGCATGTGTAATTTCAGAAAGTTAATGCAAGCTTGGAATTACATTCATTTATTCATTTAGTGTTCTGCCCAAGGGCAGGTCTTTCACTGCAAACACAGCTTTCTCCAATCTTTCCTATTTTCCGCCTTCCTCTTTGTCTCCTTATATGATCCATATATCTCAATGTCGTCTATCATCTCATATCTTCTTCTGCCCCGAACTCTTCTCCAGTTCACCATTTCTTGCATCCTTCAGTTGGCAGTTTTTTTCTCAGCCACTGACCCAACCAACTCCTTTTCCTCTTCCTGATCACTTTCAGCATAATTTTTTCTTCACCCACTCTTTCCAACACAGCTTCATTTTTTATTCTGTCTGTCCACTTCATCCACATTTCAAGTGCTTCTGTTCGCTTCTCTTCACTTCGTCGTTGTGTCCACGTTTCTGCCCCCATACAATGCCACACTCCATACAGAGCAATTCACTAGTCTCTTCCTTAGTTTTATAGATGGATAATTAACAAAAAACTTTACAGGATATTCTCATATGCTTATATAAAATATATAAGTTAATAGGTAATTGTGGCTAATGTAGTTCTGTACTTTCCCTCTTACAGTAATAATACATCCTCACTTAATAAATTATTATTATTATTATTATTATTATTATTATTATTATTATTATTACTGTTATTATTATACAACCTTATTTTACATAGATATATTAGAATTAAAGTTTTTAACTAAGTAAATATGATATAATAATAATAATAATAATAATAATAATAATAATAATAATATAGACATTTACATTTTTCTTCTGTTGATCTTGTGAATAAGATCAATATGAACTTAAATTTGCAACAATTAAAACAAGCTAAAACGAACACATTAGAGCAGTAGTTCGCAAAGTGGGGGTCGCAAGCCCTTGGGGAGGGGGGATGTAAAAGCTGAGGGTGGTCGCGAGATGACTTACAAAATAATTTTAAAAGCTCCTTATTAAGATATATTTATTTTGTATTTAGAAGCAGAAAAATATACGTTTAACATAAATAAAAAGAAAAACGAAAATGAAGTAACTTCTTAAATAATTATTAACTAAGTATTGTACACACACAGTGATATCATTTTCAAATTCAAGGAGATTTCTAGCTTTTTTTTTATGGCAATCATAGATGAGAAGCGTATTTTGCATAAATACGGGGTTGCAAATGTTATCAAGCTTCTTTCGTCACCTCGAAGTATTCTTTTGATTCAAAAGTGGTCTATGATATGCGAAAAAAGTGCAGTTTCAACATTTTATCAGTAGGTACAGTACATGTTTCAGTGAGTTTTTCCCTCATGTTTCTAATTTCAGTCGGTTGAACACAACTGTCTGAAATCAGATTCAGTATCCATCTGTGACTTTCGTAATTCTTTTTATTTATTTCGGAAAATACTAAACAAATTGTTGTTTTAAACCGTACTTGAACTCTTCTATTCCTTCGTACCTGTCATCTCGCATCACTTACCTTTCTTCCCACCATAATCTGAACACACGCTCTCGTCATGAAACAATACTAACAATACCATCCCATCGCACCTCCTCATACTCATCTTCTTTCACAATAACCCTGCCAAGACTCTGGAATTCGCTACCTGCTAGCATCAGGGACTGTCGAAATCAAATTGAATTCAAACGAAAACTTACTAGGCACTTGGTCAGTAATTGATTACTTGTAAATAGTTTCTTTAATCTATCACAAAATATTTCAATATTCAGTAATTTCATCACTATACAATTTTGTTATTCCAGATTTAATTTGTAATTCAGTACTCGTAAATATAAAATATTCTTTGTTTCTATATGATAAATTATCTAGCTTTAATTATTCAGATAATCTTTTCGTACTATGATTTTATTGTAATTGTAAATTTAATACTAATTGTAATATTGTTTGTAATTGTAATTGTAATTGTAAATTTAATACTAATTGTAATTTTACTGTTGATATTGTAGTTGGAATCTCCTGGTAGAGGGGCAGAGAAGGCCTGACGGCCTTATCTCTACCAGGTTAAATAAATAAATACAAATACTACTACTACTACTACTACTACTACTACTACTACTACTTTGAGTGGTTTAAACCAGCCGTGGCGAAAATGCGACTCACGAGCACATTGTGGCTCGCAGTGCATTTCCCTTGCTTTCTACCTACAACCCCCACCCTCTCACTCACTGGAGTCAAATTCCGTTCCATTTGTATTTGTCTCTGACCTGCGAGTGGCGTATCGTCGCAATGTCCCTCTCGAAACCATGTACCTCTATAAGAACGAAAGTTTCAAGTAGGATGGGAGGATGCATTTTTTTGCTGACAATATGATGAGAATATTAAATGTATGATTTGTTCACAAGTATTACTAGGAAAACGGCTGTATAACATAAAACGGCATTATAAGTTACTGCATGTTACTGATGAAATATTAAAAGGTTAAGTGTTGTTATTATTATTATTATTATTATTATTATTATTATTATTATTATTATTATTAGTACTACTATTATTATCATTATTATTGTTGTTATTATTATTATTATTATTATTATTATTATTATTATTATTATTATTATTATTATTATTATCTCTGTACGTCGATCCTTTTTCAGCAGATGTACGAATAATGCGGTTAGCTCTTCAATTTAAACTGACAGATTTACAATGTGTTGTTAAATGAAAGCTAGCTGTAAGGACTTGACAAATGTTGAACTTTTCAAACCTTTGGCAAAAAATAAATATTTGAAGCTTCGTTCTTTCGCTTGCTCTGCTGAAGCCATGTTCGCTACAACTTACGTTTGTGAAAAATTATTTTCAACAATGAAAATAGTAAAAATCAAATTTAGATCACGACTGACAGACAAATACCTTCGTGATCAACTACGACTGGCAGTAAGTGACATAATTCCTGATTTTGAAACTCTGCCGCAGAGACATTCTGAACACTATTAATTTTAGGTTGTGATAATGTGGCCTATGTTTTCTTGTTCATTTCTTTCTTCGTTACACGTACTAAACATTAGTTTGTAGCCTTGTACTGCATATAATTTTATTTAACTGCTTGACGTAAGGAAAATGAAAAACCGTTAATGTCAGACAGTTGCTTCACTTCCGCTTCGGGTGTCCCCCTCTCTCCATAGGTGCTATGCACGTTGCAGCTTACACAGTGGCTCTGCGCACGATAGCATTTTCGCCACGGCTGGTTTAAACTGATTTTGAGTAAAATTATACATCTTGATTACACAACTTTTAACACTGTATCACTTCGAAATATATAACTGTATTTCTTTCACGTGTTAAAATGAGGTACCTTGTTGTTGACTAGTTTCAGCCTGTTGTAGGTTATCTTCAGAACTGGGTGTTCCTGATTTTCGCGCCTTCTGATTGTGCTTCCTGTAGGGGTGTGTTTGTGTAGTGTAATGTGGAGTCTAATAGTGTGTGTGTTCTCAAATTGCGTTGTGTGTTGAGAATATCAAGAGGGTGTGTCTTTGTGTGTTTGTGTCTGAACTATAAAAAATATAGGTATTTCCCCAAATCTTCTATCACTTTTTCTTAATTCTTTCCCGTTAACAGTAGTTCTGTCATTTTTATCTTCGTTTAGCTCAACTGTTTTCCAATTCGTTTCCTTAAATTCCTATATGAGACAGTATCCACTGAATACACACTCACAATCTCCATTATATTAATAATTAGTAATTACATAGTCTGGCAAGTGTCGTACGCGTTAGTCCCTGTTCTATGGTTATTAATTCTGATCTGAATTCTGAATTATCATAAGGGTTCCTGATTTTGTTTTGAGTTATACTATCATTTTCATATATCACTATTTCACTAGCTGTAAACTCATTATTATCCCTGCACTTCCAAATATACAACTGCTATCAATATATTCTCTTACAGGGCGTAACATTTTATCATACACTACATTCAATTTCCCTCGCCTATCTACATATATGGTTTGGTTTTCTTACGGCCTATCATGTTAGAGCTGGATTTATGCATATTTCTCTACACCATCAACAGTATTTTCATTTAGCTAAATACATTTGACAGGTCTTTTTAATTCTGCATAGAATTGTGACTTGGTTCGCCGTATTGAGTGGGCAGTGGGATCAGAATTTAATCCTGCACATATGTCTCTCTTTTCGTATTTTTCAGTCCATTAGATTAAAATAGTATTTTACCCACTGAAGTTGTCTGTAGATAAGCTTGCAACAATACGACCTCTGATTCCCGAACGAATGAGGTTTAAATCCGTCCAGGTTTAGGGATAAAGCAATAAGTTATGAGGAACAGATTTTTAGTTCTCGTGTTAACTAATCCCATCAGGTAGTTATACCCGAGAGGGACAAAAAGCCAATGAAATAGGTAATGAAAGTCAGTTCTTTTAATTAAGTTCGAATCCTGTTCCCCTGAATGAGATACATGTAGAACACTGCAGCCGTGCTTTTCAGCCCATGCTAATTGTATAAAGTGTAATTGCTTTACAACAATGCAGCTTGTGATAGATTTTTCAGTGAGAAATTCAAGATCATATTACCAGTATTGTTTTGAGGCGTAGTTATAGATCATGTAAGCCACTAACGACTTTAAATCAATAATTGAGAGACTTTCGGTAAAAAAAATTGACAAACTGAACTTTTTAAAATAAAATCTGTCTCGCAATTGAATGCATCTTAACAAATCAGTTGGAGACTATATTGAGACACTACCATTCAATGACCATGAACAGACAAAGGAATAGTTCATGAACGCATGTCGAAATTTGCCCTTAAGTTACGCGCATAGATATTCACAACAGATAGAAAAATAGCTCCTTGTAGTAAATTATAAATTATATATACTTACATGTGAAAGCTTACTTAGAATGTTGTGTTAGGAAACGACACATACTTAGAGTAGTTGAGTTACTGTCTTCCTTGAATCCTATACTCAAATCAAGGTCATGCAGCCAAAGTGCTCCGCCAGCTGAGTAAGCACTTTCTAGTCCAGGTTGGTGGCTTGTCAAGTTTTGGATAATTATTTACACAAACTTCAGTTTCGCAAACTTAATGTAATGCAGCCAACTTTTCATATTTATCTATTTGATATAGAAATGTAATTATAAGCTCGTTTTACGAGAGGTTTTGACGTGGACTCATAACAATTCCTTTATGAGACTTGGTCAGAGAAGGAAAGGCATAAAGGAGAAGAAAAGTATGAAACAAATATAAGAAGTAGAATGAATTATTAATTTCAATAACACAAAATACAGAGTGATTTATATAGAACTGACACATTTCTTTCATTAATTGTTTCAAAACGAATTGTGCTAGCGACAACTTATTATACCTAAAATGTAGAGGAATTTTGGGAGATTATTTACCTCTATAGCAAATGTTGAAAATGTCCTCCATCCTGCATAAGGCACAACTCAACACGTCGTTCCATGTTACTGGCCACACGTTGGAGGACTCTGTTGTTAGCTTGAATCTCCTGTATGATGTTGTGCTTCAGATCGTCCAATGTCTGGGGACGTGTGGCGTAAACCCTGTCTTTTAAGTAACCCTATAGAAAAAAGTCCGGCGTTGTCAAATCCGGAGATCTCGGTGGCCGCAGGTTCCTGGAAATTATTCGGTCGTCACATAACCGGGTAAATGGAACCATGCTTCATCTGTGAACCATGTGATGGACAATATGGCAGGATTTTGCACAGTGAACGTCTGAAACCAACGACAATAATTCAATCTTTTATCCTTATCTGGTTCCTGTAGCTGATGAACAACCGTAACCCTATATGGCTTTAGGCTCTCTGACACATTGAGTAGGTGTACCCTGTCTCCTGCGACAAACGTCTTAATGATTTTTTGGGTGACTGCTCCAGTCGTGCTCTTACGTCAACAACAACCGTGGGAAGCCTAGATGAACGATGCTTGCCCTTTTCACTCACCAGAGATCCAGTTGTTTCCCATTTCTTTACCAGTCCCAATATTGTGTTTCTTTTGGGAGGATTTCTAACACCAAATTCTCTCTGGTATGCCCTTTGAGTAGCTGTGGCCACCGAGACATGCAGGATAGAGGACATTTTCAACATTTGCTATAGAGGTAAATAATCTCCCAAAATTCCTCTACATTTTAGGTATAATAAGTTGTCGCTAGCACAATTCGTTTTGAAACAATTAATGAAAGAAATGTGTCAGTTCTATATAAATCACTCTGTATATTAAATATAACAAGAAGAATAAACATATAGAAGATCTAAATTTAACGGAACACAAAATATATTACCTCTTTAACTACCTTCGTTCTATAGTAAATGATGTATAATGGAAGATGAAATAAAACAGAGTAGTTTCAGGAAATAAAGCGTAATATTATGAAAACCTCTCATTGTCCAAAATCAAATTATTATCTAAACAATCTAAGATAAAAATGTCTATATCAGTCATAAGCAGGCTTCGAGACTTTGGACCCGATACAATAAGTTTACTGTGCATGTACTATAGGTTGTTGACTCGCTGCAGGTAGTGAAAGGTAGAGATGTGTTGAGGTTACAACGTTGCTGTTTAGAGTAGAGTACGGTAGTATGGGGAAAGGCGCACATATGTACATTCTGAAAGTAAATATACATTACACAATGACAATGTCAAAAGAATGTGAAAAGCATTTATTCTACTGTCTTTTATAAGGATTTGTGTTTAATTATAGACAGTGTTAATGGTGGAAATAAACATGTAGCAGTTTTAATTTCTTCATTTATCCTATTGGTCGTCTTTAGGAAGTGCAGTTAAAGTACCGAATTGCAGTGTACTACAAGATATATTTTCAGTGTCTCAAACATAAATCTTTTTCGGTTATCTGCCAAACACAGTTTGTATTGTGAAAAGCTGCGCTCTACATCGCATGACGTGATAGGAGCAAAACGAAAAAACCTAACATCATTGCAGCCTCTAAGAGACAGTCCTTTATTCTCGGGTACTCTATGTCCACTAATTTGCTGTTTATATTACACAATGTTCCATATCCGTTATTTTTACGTAAAATTGATTTCCACTTCTGTTTTACACGTTCAGTAACCTGTGTACTTGGTGTCTCATTAATTCTCTGCGTCATTTCCTCAACTAATTTGAGGACTTTCGGCATCTCTTGCTGTGACTTTCCTAACCGTGTAATAGTTTCAGACACAGTTTGAAAATAGGTTTGTATGAAAACCAAATAATTATTCGTCAGAACCTTCAAATCCGGAGCGTTTTCCTTTGCGTATTTGTTGGCATTCATTCTACAGTACTCCCACCCACTGTACGCTTCACCATTATACTCAGTACGCCCGTTATGCGGATTTCCCACTGAACTACTCTATCGGGACCGAAGTCTCGAAGCCTGGTCATAAGACTAGTTAGTGTGGTTGTAAACCTGAGTCATAAAATAATTTATAAACAGAAAAAAATATTATTCAAAGAAAAATTAAGCCTTAGGAAGTCGTGCAATTCTTCTTAACATTAATACTTGCGTTCGGTGTTACAGTAATCAGTGTTTTGGACTTAATATCTAATAATTATTTTTATTTCGTATTTCGTTACTTTAATTCCAAAATCTTGTAACTCGCTCGGATGTTGATGTTCATTTTTTGCGTGCTTTTGTCAGTATATCCACAGACCCTCTCCTGACAAAACAGTGAAGCTAGCGCTAATATTTGGCTATTACGAAACCATTTAACTTCTCTCTCTGTGGATATACTTTCAGAAAGGCGCAAAAAGTGAAAATCGACATCCGAGCCAATTATGAGGTTTTGGAATTTCGGTAACGATTTGTTTATACAGTGTAATGACAAACTTCCAAGTAATTTCCAAATTTTTAATAACGTACAATAGTACCAAAAATTGACAAAATTGTAAAGTCCATCACACCGTCTTCATTGCTCTTAAATACATTCAGAATACAATTAGACAGGATGATTAATTGCATTTTAAAATAAGGAGTATCAAAAGAAAATCTTGTTAATTCACTTTGTATCACTGTTATGCCCTTCCGAACTTCCGAAGCATTCAACGCCAACTTACAACAGTGTCTATTGTATAAAAACCTAACGAAACAAATTCGATTATTTCTGTCTCTAGACAAAGATTAAGATATTCTTGAAAGATACTGAAGGTCACAGCATTTTAAACGAAACAATTTGCCACGTGTAGGCTCCATTTCACAGGGTATGCTATGGACGAAACGAACACACGTGCTTCTTTCTCAATCACTCAACTCCAACTGACGTAATTTTCATTGGTGTTGCATCATCAACTTCACACTTCTGCCAACCTGTGCATTATTTATGGAATGACCCTCGTATATGGGGTTAGGTGCACCTTACAGCAGTTTTTGGAAATATTCAACATATTTTTCCTCCATTACTTTATATTGTATATTAATGAAAATTGGTATGTGTAAAACACTGTTCTTCTATTATCAAAAAATATATTTTTACGATTTAAAAAAAAATTATTTAAATTTTTTCAAAATTCAAAATGGCAGCAGTTTACTGTGCAGTGATGAAGCGTTGTCTTCATAACTCATAAACTTGTTAACTTTTTCATGTTCTCTCGCTTATATTTTATTGCTGAAACTCGTGTTTACAATATCATGCTCTTTAAACTACATTCCTTAATGAGTAATATTTTTTTATTTTGTGTTAGAAGAAAATACTGATATTTGACCATTTTTAAATGAATTTATTTTTTATCAGACAATCTATCAAAGGCAGAGAAGTGATCTTTCATCATTTTGTAGATATGACATGCATAAATACAAACAAAACATTTCATCACAGAATGTTGTATAGTTTTTTAGTTATTTGGGAAAAGCTTCATCACTGCACAGTGAATTGAATGAAAAAAATAGTTTTATTAAATCGTAATTTTTTTTCATATAGCAGAAGGACAGTGTTTTACACATAGAGTACTAATTTTCATTATTGTACAAGATACAGTAATGAAGGAAAAAAAGTTGAATATTTCCAAACTTTTACTGCTGTAAGCTGTACCTAACCCCTTAAGGAAACGAAAGGAGAATGAAAGTAGGCGTAAAAGTGAAGAAAGAGAGAGAGAAAATATATAAAAATAATGGTAGGAAATAAACTAAAAAACTGCGAATATGAAGAATAGGCCTATATAAGATAAATGTAAATAGAAATAGGAACACGGAAAGGAAACAAAAGAAATTAAAAAAATAGTAAAAAGAAAAATACAGCTCGAGAAATGAAGAAATACAAGAGAAACGACAAAGAATAGATGTCTTTGCTTAGGGGAGAGTCGGGTAGTATCGGACATCGGGTAGTATCGGACAATGCATTTCTTTCATCTACCACCATATCGTAGTACCTGAATGACATGATTACGTTTATCTATGCGACATCACAGAAACGTAACCATGTCAATCAGGTACCCTATCATTGTGTGGTAGATGAAAGAAACTCACTGTCCGATAATACCCGATGTCCGATACTACCCGACTCTCCCCTATGTTGATATGGCGTGCAAGAAATACATACATACATACATACATACATACATACATACATACATACATACAAGTCAAAATAAGAGAAATGTACAAGGAAATTAAAAAAAAGAATAGCAAGACGAGAAGAAAACAAAAAAGTAATAGAAGAATAGTATATATAAGATAAAGGTAAATAGAAATAGGAAGACGGAAAGGAAACAAAAGAAACTTAAAAAATAGTAAAATGAAAAATACAGCTCGAGAAATGAAGAAATACAAGAGAAACGACCAGGAATAGATGTCTTTGCTTATGTTGAGATGGCGTGCAAGAAAGCATCCCTATTAGCGAATTTAATTCGACAGGAACATATTCCGAGAAGTAAAACTCTTGAGCCGGGCAACATTAGAAGACGACACATCTGAAGCTGAGCACAGTTTAACAACTTCGTCATTCTTGAGCAGTTTAGTCACAACTGTGTACTACAGATTAGGAGTGATGCCGAGTTACTTTTTACAGCGCTTGTAACGAATGTGGAGGCGAATCATATGCCAGGTCCACGGCTAATGTGATCGTAATAAGATTTTAATGTGTTGACTAAATTAAGGTCACGGTGGGAGAAGGCGCCAGCAGGTGTGTCGCCCCCCCGGGGGTGGGGGTGTCGGGGCACCCGCTAATGCCACCTCGTGCTCCCCGGGGGCCCATATAACATCCAGCTATTATCCCCCCCCCTTCTCTTTCTCTCACAGCCATGTTTCAACGAGAGCTCCCCTCGTTGTAACTGTTGGCAGCCGTGACCCGGGTTCGCACCCAGAACGCTGTGACTCTGATGGCTCTAATGAATACAGATTTATAGTTCCAGACAGACTTCTGCACTAAAGAGACCCTGAAAATTTAAAAACACCCACACATGTCCAAGATATCTACCAGAAGCGAATAACGAGAAATTATCCGCCCTGCCATTGTGTAGATATTCTGCTAGTTTTATAATGAGTATTTTTGGATTCTAGGAAGTTCCTCACTATGGAACATGTATTAGAATCACTGGTTGGGAATTGCATGTTATTATTCTGTTGAGAAGCTTTTGTCATCTAGTTTGCTGTCAAAAAGTCTAGAAGTTAGAATTTATTACCGGTTATTCCGTATGGTTGTGAAACTTGGACTCTCACTTTGAGAAACGAATAGATATTAAGGATGTTTGAGAATAAGGTTCTTAGGAAAATATTTGGAACCCAGAATTGCACGCATTGTATTCTTCACCTGAAATCATTAGGAACATTAAATCCAGACGTTTGAGATGGGCAGGGCATGCAGCACGTATGAGCGAATTCAGAAATGCATATATAGAGTGTTAGTTGGGAGACCGGAGGGAAAGAGACTTTGGGGAGGTCGAGACCTAGATGAGAGGATAATATTAAAATGAATTTGAGGCGGGTGGGATATGTTGATAGAGACTGGATTAATCTTGCTCAGGGTAGAGACAGATGGCGGGCTTATGTGAGGGCGGCAATGATCCTGCAGGTTCCTTAAAAGCCGTAAGTAAGTAGGGGAAAGCAGGGTAGTATCGGACATCGGGTAATATCGGACAGTGAGTTTCTTTCTTCTACCACCAGATGTTAGTATCTGAATGACATGGTTACGTTTCTGTGATGTCGCATACAGAAACATAACCGTGTTATTCAGGTACTACCATCTGGTGGTAGATGAAAGGAACGCACTGTCCGATATTACCCGATGTCCGATACTATCCAACTCTCCCCTAAGTAAGTTTGAGTGCTAGAGTCTGGATGATCATATTATACACTTCTGTAGCAATTTCTTTCAATTCATTACCTACTTTAGTTGATTACTGAAGAGGTCGATCTTATTCGAAGCAACGTCTCGCTCACTAACCTCTAGACCAGCGATTTTCAACCTTTTGTAACATGTGGCACACTAAAGGTGCAATTTGAAATCTCACGGCACACTAATATAATCTAAATCAGTGGTATTCAACTGGGACAGAATTTTGATAGTTTTAGAAGGGAATGTGGACTATAACATACACAAATAAGTGAGATAAAAGTACATGCATTAATATATAAAATAATGTCATCTATAGCCTGCACCGCAGCTGTGATGCGACGCCGTAGCTCCTGCAGGTTATTGGCCAAAGGAGGAACGTAAACATTGTCCTTTACGTATTCCAAAAGGGGAAAAATCACAGTATTAAGTCAGGTGAGCACGGAGGCCACAACATCAAGTTTTTATCTTTAGATGTTCAACGGCCACTCCAACATTGAGGGAGATGCTCGTTGATTACTTCACGCGCATGTTGGTGAAAATGAGGTATTGCACAATCTTGCTGAAAAATGAACTCCTCTTTCTCTTCCTGCAGTCACAACAGAATGATGAGTTGCGAAATTCAGGGCAGAAAAAGCGCTCTGAAATTTGGATAGCGCCACTTTTTAAAATGACCAACAACAGCCAGCGCATGCGTATGCGATAGCCGTAAACTTAAAATCTAGGAGATAGATTAGACGTACGGTAACACTGTACAACATGAAAAATGCCCTTTACATGAAAACATGTGTTTATTGTATATTTATGGCTGGAAATAACGAATCTGTACTCGGTTTTTGCCTAAGACGAACCATTTTCCAAAAAATCCACAATTTAGTATTTTATGTATTTCCTCGATAATATTGCTGTTTCCTTAATGTAAATTATTTTTCGAATATCCTGCTTCTTCTATCAAACATTTTCAGTGCAGGGATAGATTTAGACACATTTAGAAATATATACCTACATCAATCATTCACTGCCAGGTTGATCATACCATAATTCCAGCATTCATTTAGAAGACGACAAAGCAATTTTGGGCACTATTTTGCGGAGAAAGAAGGCATTATTTATTGCTGTGATGTGAATGGGTTATTTCAGGCATTGGGACATGAACACATTGTAGGAGACTGGCGCCTGTTTATTGACTCTTCCAAACGTAGCCTAAAGGCAGTACTTCTCCATATAGGCAATGTTTTCCCCTCTGTTCCTATAGCATATAATGCTGTAAATACCAAGGAAACATATGAGGTAATGAGTGCAATATTGAAATTAACTGACTACTCTACATTCAAATGGCACATTTGCGGAGACTTAAAAGTTATTGGGATATTAACAGGCATGCAACAAGGATACATTAAATTCTGCTGCTTCCTATGTGAATGAGATAGTCGTGACAGAAAAAGTCACTACATCCGTAAACAGTGGCCTCCACGACAAAACTACATTCCTGGCACCAAAAACATATCTCATGAACCACTTGTGAATCCGCAATATGTCTTTCTTCCACCATTGCACATTAAACTTGGTTTAATGAAAATTTTTGTAAAAGCGCTGGACAGAGAAGGGTTAGCCTTCTTGTATCTCAGAAACAAATTCAAAAGTTTAAGTGAGGTAAAGGTAAATGAAGGGGTTTTTATTGGCCCACAAATTAAATCAGTGATGCACGACGAAGACTTTGAAAATAAACTATCAGAAGGAGAAAAAGCAGTCTGGCAGGCATTTAAATCAGTATGTTCAAGTTTCCTTGGAAACGAGAAAGCTGAAAACTATGAAGATCTTGTTCGTGACATGGTGAAATGCTTTCGTGTTATAGGCTGCAATATGTCTTTAAAACTACACTTCTTGGACTCACATCTAGATTTTTTCCCTCAAAACCTGGGTGCAGTTAGTGATGAGCATGGCGAAAGATTCCACCAGGACATTGCTATGTTTGAAAAGCGCTTCAGTGGACGATGGAATGGAAGTATGCTAGCTGAATATTGTTGGTCTACTATCAGGGACACTCCACCAGATGCCTGCAAGCGGAAACGACCAAAAAAATCATTTTAGTGTATGTGTTTTCCGTAATGAGTGTCGCTGTTAATTTTCTCTCTGACCAATTTGTATAAATATGAAAAGCGGGTCTCCTAAAAAAACGGTACGTGATGGACCATTTTGGTTTTCAGATATGAATCAAGCACCTTTTGTTTATACAGAATCACATACTTTCATCTAAAGGGCAGACACAAAGTTCAAATTTGTTGTACAGTGTAACTCAAGAAAAATCGCTGTGACAAATAATAGCGATTTTGTCACAATGTGGTTTCTGTGTTCGGATAATTCTTGGCGATTATGAACGTTTCTCATCACGAGTCAACAGATATTTATGTTTATCGCTCTTCTACGAATTGCATTGATATACCGGTATCATGTCTTACATCAACAATTGTGATTAACGCGACGAGTATACTGAAAACAAAATACGCTTGGATATTCACGGATGAATACGTGAATCATTCGTGGAAGAATGTAGCGAGTGCAGTGTAGGTTCAGTGTCGAAGAGTTGTCGACGTTTATCTTTTGAGTGAGACGATTATTAATTAGATCCCAGTAATGTTGTCCTTCAAGTTAATCTTCTAACTTGCAGTTGTCTGGACTCTGGAATTGTCACATAGGCTATAGAAGTACATTATCCGCCATCTCTATGAATCACACATAGGATGCAGATGGTAATTTCTCGGAGCTGTGATTTTTGGACTGTAGTCATAGTTGGAATCAGTAAAAACCTGTCACAGTGACAAAATCACATGTCTTGAAATCACACTCCACCACTAGGAGATGTTGGCTGTCTACTAAGACACGTTCTTAAAGATTACATAATTTCCTAAATAAACCATGTTACTTCGGAATATGTATTGTGTAGTTTTCGCGTGTTAAATATTAAAGTACCTGCTTGACTAGTTTCAGCCTGTTACGGGTCATCTTTAGAAATGGTTGGTGCTGGTCTTGGCGCCTTTTGTTTGCGTTTCCTGTGGGGGTGTGTTTGTGTAGTGTAATGTAGAGTTAAAGAGTGTGTGTTCTGAAATTAAGTTATGTGTTGAGAATTTCATTTGGGTGTGCTTTCGTGTGTGTCTATAATATATTTCTTATTGTTTTCGTGTTTAGTTTCTGACTTTTTTGGTTGAATATGCAGAATTTTCATGTCTATGTTTATGTCGCTGTAGGTGTAGTTAACATTTGTGATGTCTTATGCATATGTGGAAGTGTTCTGTAATTTAGTTATGACTGTGATGTGTTCTTTGTAACGTGTTTGAAATGATCTGCCTATCTGTCTTATGTAGAAGTTGTTGCAGGTGTTGCATTTGAGTTTGACGCCTGTGTGGTTGTACCTGTAGGCTATTTGTTTGTTTGTGTTGTTTGTGTGTTGAGATGCTTTTGTTCTGTATGCGATGTTGTAATGTAATTTCTTGAATGAGGTTACAATCTTGTGTAAAACCATGTTAAAGTCGGAGCAATAATCTTGAGACATAATTTTGGTGTGATTTTCTTCCACTAAATTCTTACATATATGGACTAGACGGGATTTGAACTAGAGTCGCCGTTGTGCAGAACAGATATCATACCTCTTCATCCCTGTGTAAGGATATCTAATGTTCGTGTAACACTTCTTAAACAAAATAAACGGCAGGGATGCTCTGAATCAGTTTGCGACGCCGATAATGGAGTCCCTTACGACGCTGATAAGGATTCATAAAATTAAATATTTATGGCAGATGATATATCGTCATATTTGTGTGTCACGGTCTGGTAATCTACGACAGACATAACCCATGCAATAAAACTCCTACCTACGGCATGTTCGTAAACGATATTCACGGAGTAACTCTTAACCAGTGCTTCCATATCAATGATTGAAGATTCATTTTATTCTCTTTTTGGCGTGGTCGTTTGGTTTATAGTCAATTTTAACAACCTCTTTAAACGCAAACTTAGAAAATCGCAAGTTGAGAAATGAAAAATAAATCATCGTAAAATGTTCGAGTATAATGTCTGCTGACGTAATTAATGTTTATTAATTCGCTAATAATCGAAGGTACAATATTGTAACGTTACACGAAAGTCACAATCATGGATATCGTTTTATTAATTCGTTAATAATTGCCGTCATTGACGAAGATATAGTTGTAAGACTGAAGCAGGTCTAAGGCACAGTTCTAATTACGGTCCAAGATTATATAATGATTTTATAAAGAGGAATCCTAAACTAAAATTATTAAACAATACATTATTAAAAAAACAAGTGCTTGAACTGTTTTTAAGATTATAATCATGTAAATTCTTACTCTTCACTTATTTTTTCTGTCACTTTAACAATGTTGTATTCTTAACTTGGTATGTTTATGTATACTGTAGGTTATGGTACCGTTGGTTTGTTTGTTTGTTTTTGTTTTTATTCTTATTCTTTTTAAACTTTATGTGTAATTACATTTAACAGTTTAATCACAGTTGTGATTGTAATAATAATAATAATAATAATAATAATAGTAATGATGATAATTATTATTATTGTTATTATTATTAGGCTATTATTATTATTATTATTATTATTTCATTTTTTTTCTTCTATCCAGGTTTCATTCTTGGTCACACCCGACCTCAAGTATCTTGCTTTTTTCGGGTGTGACCCAGTTATATTGTATTTATACAATAAATTGTAATACGTAGGTTATTTTACTATGAGATTGATAATCAGTTTCGAATTTTGAAGAATATTTATATACGAGTATTACAATAATATTGTAAAATATTTGTTATTGTATGTAATTTTTGCTTGTAATGAAATCTTTGTAATCTAGTAAAAAAAAAGCATTACACGAAAGCCACTATCATGGGTTTGGCTTCATTGTACAGATGGTTTTTTTAATGAATATGAGATTCTGCGTTAGAAAAAACTTCGCGTGGCACCGAAACGACATTAAGATACTTAGGTCCATCATGAATTCGACTAGTGTTCAATTGAAACAAATTTCAGGTAGATATAAATTTGTATCTATGATTCACTAAGTAAAAGTATATTAACTGTGATATTACTTGTCATTCTTGTACGGTTGTGTGTATGCACTTTGAATAATGAAGAATGTAGAATGCTTTATTTTCGCTGAACGAAAAGTTACATTTGTTCGGACCACATTTCTGCACATTTAAAGGAAAAACTAAAATTCTTTCAAACGATATATATATATATATATATATCAGAGTGAACCGTAAGTAATGTAATTAATTTCAGTTGGTTATATGAAGGATTCAGAGCCATAGTGGGCCAAGCGCCATTTATTAAAAACGGAGGAAGCAAGGTTAAAGTTAAGTGAATGCCATAGTTTAATGAAGATTGACATATCATATAGTTTGAATATGTATACTTTATATTACTTGCTATATGTTTCAATTGAATTGTGGTAATAATTAAGTTAAAGGAAGAGGACTTGCAGGAGGAATTTGCAATGGTGGCATTGTATGGAGATTGGGAACAAAAAGACGTTAAGATATGCTGCAACAACCGTTGATGATGATGATGATGATGATGATTATGATGATGATGATCAAAAACGGAGAGACAAGAAAGAAGAAACAGCTTGTTTTGCTATTAGATCTATGCAAAAGATAGTAAATATCAATATCTTAAAAACATTATACTTTGCATAATTCCACTCGGTAATGAGTTTTGGAATAATATTCTGGGGAAATTCCACAGATAGTAACAGTATATTTCTATTACAAAAAAAGAGTAATTAGAATAATAGTAGGTGCCAAATCTAGGGAATCGTGTAGGGCTATTTTCAAAAAACTACAAATAATGCCCATGGCTTGTCAGTATATCTTTTCATTAATGATCTTCCTCGTATGCAATCATGAAAACTTTCTAACTAATTCAACGGTTCATAGCAAAAATACACGTCAAAAATGGCTTTTATACTCCATCGGCAAGTCTATCGTGCTATCAAATAGGAGTGCGTTATATGGCAGTAAAAAATTTTAGCAGCCTCCCTATCGATATAAAAAATGAAACTCAAAACATAAAATTATATAAGGCCAAATTAAAGAAGTACCTAATTTCTCACGCCTTCTATTCTGTAGGTGAATTCATGACATTCAATAACACTTCATGAAATTGATACTAAAACTGTGTGTTGTACTAGTAGACTATATTGTAAATCTCGTCTATATATATTTCATCTAGACTGTGACTATAAATTAAGATTTTATAATAGTATTAAGTTTTTTGACTTGTTCCATATTCTAGCTGTAAGCATGTATGAATACCATGGAATGTTAATAAATACAATACAATACAATACAACCTTTATTCTATTCTTAGCTTTCCAGTGTATTCAATATCTGTTTCTCCTTCTTTAGCTCTCCTGTCTATTCAATTTAAGATAACTGTTTATTCTATAAATTTAAACCATTACGTCTATACCTTTATTTTTACAGACGGTGCATTTGTTTTCCTATAACTACCCGCGATATCCAGAACTTTTTTTTCTCCCACAAACATCCAGTTCAGAAGGTACCTCAATTTTATTGTACCTCTTTACACGCTATATAACCTCAAACGTATATAACTCTGCTTCCTGTGAACAAAGAAAAAAAACAAGAACTGAAGTGAATCACTGGCTGTTGTAAGAATGCACAATATATCGCATTAATGGCTTGATGTTCAGCAACAAAACTCCTTGTGTTCATTTTACCATTAAACTTGGGTTATAGTTTGACCTATAAAAGTAATGGCATAATGGCAATAGCCAATCTACATGCTAAGAGATATGGATCGCTGTGAATTTTTTTGTGGAAAGTGTGTCCGTGTCGTGTCCGGGGTCTATAAACTCGCATTCGTTAACACAAAGGGGCAAGCCCAGGCGTGCTAAAAAGTAATTCGTGCCAACACTCGAGAGGAAAGGAAGTGGGAAATCAGGCCTCCACTCTACAATATATTATGCTAATTGGACGAAATTATTATTATTTGGAACTGCTTCCAACACGTTACATAACGCCATGTTGAAGTATGCCTTATGCTAATTTACAGTTTTGTATAATCCACATTTTTAGACTCATAAAATATCTACAGGCTGATTAATACCAGCTTCAATATTTCAGAATTTTTCATAAAAGACTTAGGGTGGGAACTTCTCAAGTCAAGGCGACGAAAAACCAGACTCACCGCATTGTTCAAGGCACAAATGGGACACAAAGCATGGACCGAAATCAATGCTAGATTAGCAACACCATCATACTTAGGAAGGACTGATCATATTAGGAAGTTTAAATGTAGAAAACAAAGAACGGACGTGGCAAAATTTTCCTTTGTTAACCGCACAATAGTAGACTGGAACAGCTTACCTGTGGCAATCTTTCAGGGTGGTCCTCTTAAAATCAATACATTTAAGGAAAGGTTGAGAACATTAGACTGAAAATTTAATTGGAGGTGCAGTGTAATTATTTAAGTTGTGTCATGTAATTAATTGAGTTGATATAAAATTAATTAAGTTGATATGTAATTAATTAAGATTATATGTAATTTAATTGATATGAAAATAAATTAAGGTGATATGTAATTAATTAAGATGATATGTAATTATGTTCGTATGTAATTAATTAAGGTGATATGTAATTACTTAAATTGGTAATAGTTGGGTGAAATAGAAGTACTTATGAGTTAGATTTACTTTTGCTTAGCGTAGGCATTATTGTACAATAGTTTTTATTTATAGTCCTAGGTTTATTGCATCTACTATTTACAGATTTACATTTATTTTATTTTATTTCATTTACGTTTATTTTATTTTATTTCATGTAATTGTAATTATTGTATATTATATATCACTACCACCGGGTGTAAACCCAATTGTACTGTTAATACATAAATACATACATACATACACAGATACATACATACACACATACATACATACATACATACATACATACATACATACATACAGCCCGGAAAATGAATCTAGATCTATAGACTCCGGCCGTGAAAGCCTACACTGCAAGATTATTATTATTATTATTATTATTATTATTATTATTATTATTATTATTATTATTATTATTATTATTATTATTATTATTATTATTGCAAAAGAAGAATGTTAAGTTTAAAACCGAATACTGAGACTTAGCTACCGGCGTAGCTCAGTCTACCAGACTGCTGCCTAAGGTCACCGATTCGCGAGACTGAAGTTCGGAACGCACGGAGTATACATGACGTCGTTACCAATGGGTTGGGATGGCACTGTGAGAGTACAGTTGGTTCCGTAAGAAATTACATTACCGACTTTTTAATTCTGCTTGGCGTAAAATGAAAATATTCTCAATCTACCGAAAGTACAATAAAGTATAATAGTTAAAATAATTACAACAATCCTTGCATTCACTACACGTATTTGATATCCTATGATTAAAGAAGTATGTTTTATTTATTTTCATTTATTTATTTGATTATAACTATTTCTCCATGCATATTTCTGTTAGTGTTAATTTCCCTGTTTTATAATTCACACTACTGAGAAACGTGTCGAAAATTACAGCACCAAGTGTTTTGTCCAGGACTAACTTATAGATAAGTTCGGAAAGGAATATTTACTTATTAAAGGAAAAAACACTCAATTTTGCAAATTATTAAAAGAGTATAAGGACTGATAGAGTTAGATTATTTCAAAAGCAGTGTAATAGCAAAAGGCACGTGGAAAATATTTAATTATACAGTTAAGACTGGCCTTCAACGTCATAATCAGACAAAAACCTAAAAACATTCATTGAGATTTGTGTATAATGTTGGCACATGCCAACATCCCTTTCAACAATATTTCAAGAAAAATGTCTTCTTTTGATACGTTGAGAATATATCTTGTAATTCGGTGCATTCAATTGTGAAGAAATGTATTTTATATAAGTACTGTATATTTTTTTTTCTTTTTTGCTCACACACAAATGATTATTGTATATTGTTAAATTTGTACAGTATAATGTAAATTGAAATATTTAATGTTAGGCAATTATTTCTTGTACTATAAATGCACTGTATATATTATATAGGCCTATTTATAAATGTGAATATTTATTTTGTGTTCTACTGTGACTGAATGTTCACATGTTGAGGCAAGGAGTAACTGCACTCTCAAGCTCCCATTTCTCTCGATCTACACAACACAGTGGTCCGTGCGTTCGTAACTTAATGCGTTTCGGTACCCTGTGCCGCAGTCTCATTATTATCATTGCAACTATTAATAACGAAATAATATCAGTAACATTATTATTGTTATTATTATTATTATTATTATTATTATTATTATTATTATTATTATTATTATTATGAGTGCAGGAAACAAATGGATAGAATTGCGAGGATGAGTGCAGTGGCGGACTCAAACCCAAATCGTGATTTACTCAGAGCCACATAGTCTGACGCTCTGTGCAGTGTCCTGTCTTTCGCTGTATGTCCTGGGAACTGAATGGCTGTTCTAGATGTTTTGGAATCAACTCTTGAAATACTGCGACTTGATATGAATTGAATATAAAATATTGTGTTTCCTATTCACAACATCCCGTTGCCAAATGATTCAGTTCTTCTATTACCACTTTTATTTAGAGTACGTCCAGCGCCGTGGCGTCGTGGTCTAAGGCATCTGCCTAGGACTCGCGTTACGGAATGCACTCTGGTTCGAGTCCTCATGGGGGAAGAAATTATCTTATGAAATTTCGGCCAGTGTATGGGACCGGTGCCCACCCAGCATCGTGATCCACTTGGGGAGCTACGATAGGTAGCGAAATCCGGTTCCGAATGCCAGCTATAACGGTTGGGGGGATCATCGTGCTAACTACACGATACCTCCATTCTGGTTGGATGATCGTCCATCTCTCTTCGGCATGTGGGCGTGAGCCCATCAGCAGGTTGGTCGGTCTAGGCCCTTCACGGGCTGTAGCGCCACAGATTATTATTTATAGTACAGTATATTGTGTTCATTTGTTTATCACTTATTTAAGGGAGATTCCACTGAGAATGATGAAGATTTTTCAAAACAATTTTTATTAGCTATTTCACTTCTTTAGAATGTATAGGCCTATTTTCACACCCCAAATTAATTTAGTTCAATTCTGATTAAAAATTTTTTTAACTTTTTTTTTTTTAATGAAGGCTATAAGGAAGTAAGGAAGCGCGGAATTTAAACAGATGTCAAAAATATTTTTCCATCAAAGAATTCTTTTTTTACAAATTTTTTATTACAAATTTAGTAACTTTTTGTTCTAAAGTTCGCTCCCTGAAGTTACTAGATGAATTTAGCGGAGGAGAATTTTAATATTCATTTTACTTTCAAATCCATTTTTCCGTAAGTTTATTTTTCTTCATTCAACACCATTTTTATGGCAAATATTAATCAATCTGGATAAAATTTTTACTGCAAGTATTTATGAGGTAGCTGCGAGTTTCAATGCATTTATTTTGTGAAAAATGCTGCTAGTTTATTTTACTAATATATACTTTACATGAATTATAGGAAAAATAACATTTTTAAAATATCAAAAAAATTTTTGAAACTGAATGAATGAGATATTTCATAAAATGAATGCATAGAATTGTTTCTCTGTGTCTGTAAATCTAACAAGCAAACATTCTGATGGGGGTAGATAAAAAAGTTAAATGTTTTTCTTTCAACATGTTAATAATGTCAAAAGAAGTGATTATACAAATTTTGGCCACTCGACCGCCATTACGAGAGCTGTAAAAAAATAAGTTCGTCAGGGGCCGTTAACTGAAAGATAACAGAATTTCATTGAAAAAGTTAATTGGAACAGACACAGCAATATTTTAGCTTATTTTTTAAACATATTCCTTATCTGATTTGAGACATTTGTCATATCATGGGATCGACAGAGAGGTGTAGACGGCTATCAGACGCTGGTTCCGGACCCAGGCGGCTGACTTCTACGACAAAAGGATACAAAAATTTATCCCATCATATGACAAATGTCTCAATTCCAGTAGGGAATATGTTGACAAATAGTGTAAAAATTGCTGTATCTATTTCAATAAATCTTCCCATGCAATCATGCTTTTTTCTGTAAACGGCCTCAGGGAAAATCACTTTCTGGACGGCCTCGTAATTGCGATCGAGTGGCCAAATTTGTATAAGCACTTCTTTTGACATTATTAACATGGTGGAAGAAAAAAAATTAACTTTTTTATCTGCCCCCATCAGAATGTTTGCTTGTAAGCGATAAAAATTGAGATTTAAAATTGAGATGTTCTACTACAAACTTGGGTATGAAAATATTTCTAAAAAGAACAGAAAAAATAATAGCCAAAAATATTTGGGAGTTCAAAATTTAGATTTTGCTAGTTCTTTGCACAGTAAGCATATCTCAAAATTTGATTGAAAAAAAATTATTAGGAAAAGAGTTGTCATTTTTTAGTGGAGTGTCCCCTTAATATTTGTCATTGGTTCCCATGTTCAAGACCGGCAAAGGACGATAAAAATTCTTAGTATTATTTCTTTCGGAAGAGAAGTAGCATAACGCTGGGAATCCCGTATCGTACTGAAGATCTGCCTCTGATATAAGCCTGAATGAAAAAAAGTCTGGTCATTTCTCGTCCTCGCGAAAATTTGTACTACGCAAACTGTCCCCGTACTAGTCTAAGTGCATGTGGGTGTGTTCCATACTCTGCCCGTAATTCAAACTAAATCTTCGAACTTAATAACGATGTTCATCCGCAGAGATATCCCCCACAAGCAATAAAATTTATGTGTCGAAAGTTGATTAGCTTAAAATAAATTACTTTTAAATTCCTGAGAATCAGAAAGAAGATTCTCTTAGGTGTGTCATATAACTAGGACAAGAAGTCTCTTGTATTACTTTCCTTCCGAAAGAAGTTACGCTAATACTTTATCTTCCATAAAATCCCACCACTGTCTGTCTAATTTGAGCACTAAACCAATTTGAATAATGATTTCCGTGTTGAAATGTGGTGTAAGTGAGGTTTGTTTGGAATTCTGTTTTATCAGATATTATAATTTCTTTCAACTGTCATAAAAGTATTTAACCACTAAAATATTAATTAAAAATGCTATTTTTTGTAGCAACCAATAATATAGCTTAGCATTCAAATGAATTATTCGAATTTTAAATTACTTTTGTAATTTTCAACGTTAAATTAATATTAAATTTTGTTGAGCCGGAAAGAAAAAAAAAAGTTCATTGGTCAGGTTCAACTAATAACAAAAGCTTCCATAATATAATTAGGTCTGTGAATGTAAAATTCTACGAATCGGAATTTTGAATATTACTTTATTGATTTGCATAATATTCCCCGTTTTCAATTGGTATGTAATCCTCTATTATACACATTGAATTAACCGTTACTAAAAGTCATAACAAAATTATATAGTTTCTGTTAAATCCCTAATCACAAATGGAAGTGGAACAGTCCCATACCTCTAAACCAGAAAATATCAAAAACATAAAAATCGTCTGCGAAAGTTAAATCCTATATTCAGCGATATAATTCTCCAGCGCTTTTCAATTGAAAATGTGTTCACAATAATAAAATACAGAAAGCTACTGTACAGCCATCGCTCTTTCGTGTTTGTATTACTCTATATGTTAAATTTGCTCTTGTGATATTTCCTCTTGAATATTTTTCCTCTTAATCTACAAATTCATCATGCCTTTATTTCACTACTAACACTTCCAGTTATTTTATTTTGTGTTTTGAGGATCCTCCCGCTATCCAGAAAATTACACTCGCCCTTATATTCGTACTTTATATTTTGTACATCTTGATCACACAACATTTAACACTATATCACTTTGGAAAACGTATTATGTGTCTTTCACGTGTTAAATTTTATATTACCTAGTTACCATGTTTCGGCCTGCTATTGACCATCTTCAGAACTGGTTATTGCTGGTCTTGGCCACTTTTGTTTTGTTTCCTGTGAGGGTGTGTTTGTGTAGTGTAATGTGGAGTCAAAGAGCGTGTGTGTTTTGAAATTGAGTTGTGTGTTGAGACTTTCATTTGGATGTGTTTTGTGTGTTTGTATATTTGTATTGTTCTAGTGTGTTTAGTTTCTGGATTTTTGGTTGGATGTGTAGAATTTCCATGTCTGTGTTGATGTCTCTGTAAGTGTGGTTAGCATTTGTGATGTGTTCTGCATATGTGGAGGTGTTTTGTAATTTTGTTATCGCTGTAATGTGTTCTTTGTAACGTGTTTGAAATCATCTGCCTGTCTGTCCTATGTAGAAGTTGTTGCAGGTGTTACATTTGAGTTTGTATACGCCTGCATTGTTGTATTTGTTTTGCGTTGTTTGTGTGTTGAGATGTTTTTCTAAAGTATTATTTGTTCTGTATGCGATGTTGTAATTGAATTTCTTGAATGAGGTTGCAA
Organism: Periplaneta americana; assembly: GCF_040183065.1. Lineage (NCBI taxonomy): Eukaryota > Metazoa > Arthropoda > Insecta > Blattodea > Blattidae > Periplaneta > Periplaneta americana. The sequence goes on from NC_091133.1 coordinate 62,481,452, forward strand.
TCTTGTGTGTGATATAACATAATAGACAATATAATACGAAAGACAAAACTTGATCACAAAAAACATAAGAATACAACACAAACACAAGAACACAAAAAATACATCACACACACAAGATTGCAACCTCATTCAAGAAATTCAATTACAACATCGCATACAGAACAAATAATACTTTACAAAAACATCTCAACACACAAACAACACAAATAAACAAATACAACCACACAGGCATATACAAACTCAAATGTAACACCTGCAACAACTTCTACATAGGACAGACAGACAGATCATTTCAAACACGTTACAAAGAACGCATCACGACCATAACAAAATTACAAAACACTTCCACATATGCAGAACACATCACAAATGCTAACCACACTTACAGAGACATCAACACAGACATGGAAATTCAACACATCCAACCAAAAAGCCAGAAACTACACACTAGAACAATACAAAATATACAAACATACAAAAACACATTAAAATGAAATTCTCAACACACAACTCAATTTAAGAACACACACTCTTTGATTCCACATTACACTACACATTACACCCACAGGAAACAAAACAAAAGGCGTCAAGACCAGCAACAACGAGTTCTGAAGATGGCCAATAGCAGGCCGAAACATGTTAACAAGGTAATATAAAATTTAACACGTGAAAGACACATAATACGTTTTCCGAAATTTATATTTTGATTCCTGCTTTATCCGCTGGACGCATGCTTAGGGTGTATTGTCCTACAGAGATGTTAGTAGCTTTAATTGATATTTCAGTCCGTAGATACGTAGGCCCAGAGATAGCTGGCTGATAATTTTGCCTAGAGTCCCAATTAGAGACAGGTTTGTTTTTCAGGTCTTAAACCTGTGACCCGGGAACTCGCGGGTTTAGGCTTGCACATTCAAGAATGCCACGTTAAAATTTTTATAGGTCATTGAAAGCCAGTCGCCCTCGTCAGGGTTTGAAGACGCAAACTTCTGTTCCAAAGATACCCATGTTAACTGTATACCCTGGCAACATTCGCGTTAAGAAATGATATTAAACTATTTCAGTTATATACCAATAATTTGTAATTTCATATGTGGAATCCATTTATGGAATATTCAACAGTCAAATGTACGCCAGCAAGGAAAAGAATCCAGAAGGAGTGCGAACTGAGACAACTACAGACTGACATCATGGGAAGAAGGCACTATTAGTCGCTCTCAAAATTTCCCTCTATATTTTTCATTAAGTGCATGCAATCAATAGTACCTTACACCGCACAAGGGAGCTCATTGCTGTCTTCCTGGAAGATTCTAGTTGTAGCTGAAACCTTGACACTTCTTATGTGTGTCACCATACCTAAGCCGTTGTAACTATGCACCTGACAACTTTGGGTAATGTTGGTAGTGAGAGGTTCCGACGTTGCCACAATGATTACTACACAACAGCTGACGATTCGGTCGCACCAATCCCGACGCCCTTAATATTACGCCTTTAAGCAAAGAATTCTCACTTCGTGAGATATTCAGCGAACGACGACATTTTACAGCAGAACGAAAAATTATTTATGACACTAACAAACAAGCTACGCACGTAATAGCAACACCTTCTAACACAGCATACAACAAACCGACAAGGCAGCAGCTGATAGTAAATGCTTCGTTCTGGTTGGTTCAGAAAGCTACCGCGAAGCGTTCCTTAATTTTTTGCATAGCAAGGAATGCTAACGCAATTAACAACTGTCAAGTGCATAGTTACAAAGGCTTGGGTATACCCATGGTCATTATACCCAGATTGCTCGGCCTTATGGGCTTTGACGGTAACAATTTTTGTCAGGTTTACTATGCTGCCATCTAGTTGTTACATAAGGAGTCACGTCATAACTCCCACTTGGATAAATATATAATAGGATGCGTAACTTACTGAGTTTCTCGTAACACATGCTAGAGGCGCTAATGCATAAACTTATTACAACTAGCAGCGCACCAAGTAGCGAAAGCAAAAACTAATTACTCCATGCATTTAAGAGCACAGTTCATAAAAAAAAAATTAATCAGAAATGCAATAGTATGTGTGTATATTCATTCTTGAACTCTGACTACAATATTAGAATGTTGCTTGCGATAGCAAGGCACAACGGATTCAAAGAACTGGCAACGTTTCAGATCTGAGATATCATCGCGTCGGAGATACCAACAGTAGGCTGAAAAATCAAAATTCTCTTTTTCACAAAGAATTGGACAATTACTTGAAGTGAACTATTTAACAAAGGGAAATTCTTTATTTATATTACGTTTAAATTTTATTACAAATACATACTCAATTCCTTATGTGAAATGTCATTCTAAAATGATTGAGAATGAGCGATTCTTTATTTAATATCCCTTTTTAACCCTCAACACTTACCTGGGGTCGTCTTTGAACCCACACCATATTTTATTATTAATATTTACATCCATATACTCCGAAACGTTTCAGTAATATATATATATGCTATCCCTGGTTATTTTAGTTCCCTTTACAATTCAAATTATTACTTCATAGTTATTCTTTTTTTTTTTTTCATATTTATTGGTTGGGGTCGTGGATGGACCCAGCTATAAACCGTCCTTATTTTGTAGTTAGATTTATTTTGCTTTTAAACTTTTACTTATTTTTGACATTTTACTGCAAAAAATAAACACATTGTCGTAGTACTACACCAATTGAATAAAAATATTCAGTTACAAGCAGAGAGTTGATGACTAAGTAACACACAATTTCATTCACCTTGGATAATTATTTTCAAGGTTCGAAGAGGGATATAGTCCTGAACAAGTGCTATAGGATATAACCAACAGTGGTTACGATGAAAGAAGGCCCATAGGCTATGGTTAAAGGTTGTAGGTTCAAGAATAATTATTTGTATTTGTGAAATAAGGTACTTGTACATCCTACTGCAGCAGGTTTTCCATTTCATTTATTAGATTCCATAGCTCTTACATTAGCAATGAAGCTTTAAGATGTGGAACAAGTCAAAATGTTACAAGATTACAATTAAAATTACAAATTTTATAAATGTGTACAATATTTTACATTTTTTACCATTTTGCAATTATCTACAATTTTTTCTTTACAATTGTTTACAATGTTTTGGCAAGATGTAGTGAGATTCGCCAAAAGATTACCTGGCATTTGCTTGGGGAATACCTCGAATAAAACCCAACCAGGTAATCAGATCAAAGGAGGTGAAATGAAGTGAGGCTGAGGACTCGCCATATCCGGCATCAGTCCCACGGCTGAGGAAAAACCTCGGAAGAAACCAATCAATGAGACCAAACGGGGTATCCAACCCAAGCACGAGCGCAGCTCTGAATCAGCACGCCAGCGAGTCTGCCGACTGAGCTACATCGATGGCTCTACTAAAAATTTACAGTACATAGGCAATCAGATTAGTAAATTTAGGAACGCAAACAATTATTCATCAGTAGGTGATGAGACTAAATTAATTAATTGTCTAAACATAATAATTAACACTTGATGCAATAACAACTTACGTTTTGCGTTTTATTTCAAGGAAAGTAAAACCGTTGTATGATAATTGAAGAAATAAGAACACGTATATATATATTTTTTTACATTGGAGAATTTAATTGAAGTGAATTTTTATTATGGCAGGCAGAGTAACTATCTAACGCCCCCATGTTTATATTGCTACCTATGAACTTCATTAGAACCAAGTACCCAGCTTCGAATCCGTTATCCCTGTGAACAAATATAAATAAAATAGATTCTTATTTATGTAGAATAAATAGTCTATCACTAAATTAATTATATTCATTAATTAATTGTTTAAACATAATGAGTAACTCTAGGTCCAATAAAATCTTTGACTTCGCTTATATGTACAGTATATAAAAAGCTTGAAGCTATAAAATGTCCTAATTATTTACAGCAAATATGCTTGGAGTCAAAAAAAGACCCCAGATAAATAGCGCGATTCTACAGAAGCTAAGCTGCAAAGGTTAAGTAATGAGAAATGAACAGTTATTTCTGTAGTACAAATTTAAATTACGGGAAGTATTAGGAAGTTTAAATTATAATACAGTGATGATAGAATAGTTAAACATTAATGATAAAGTTAATCGAAATGATTGGAGAAAATTTACAGAGTATATTCCACTAAAATCTCGTAGTCAGGGATCGAACAGACGACCCTTTCACTGAAAAACTATCACCCAACTGAGATACTTCTGTGCAGTTATACAAGTTACTGTATAACATCATTAACACAGTCATTGAAGTGGAACGTTACGTATAATTGTTTTGTTAAATTATATAGAGTATGTCATACATCTAGTTAAATACGTTCTTAACAAACACTTAAACTTGGATAATACTAAATATTGAAGCATTAAAATTGACTCTTAATCTCGCTAATTTTCATCGACATTAAACTGACTCTCGAAAGAGCAAATGGCTGCGCTGAATGAGTACAATTTGTGCAATGAAAATGGTAAGCACGTTGAATATGAAATATACTCCAACCGGAAACACAGCGACAATGAGGGATGATACTGCAATGTTATCACATCTAATTACACGTATATTAAATTATAAATAATCGTTGTTTACGTTTTAAAAGTCACAATTTCTAATTAACAAATGTGCAGCGCAAAACAAAACAACGCCGACAATAAAATAAATAAAAATATGAATAAAACAAGAATTTCATAACAAAATTTCGTTCCGCAATTACTTTAAGCCTTGAACACAAATGTAACTGGTATTTTAGTGTGAGATAGTGGTATAGTAGATGTTTTAATTCATATTAAATCATAATTCTTTCACTAGTAAAATGTTCTCGACTTCATAGACTATTTTTCTACGGAACAGTTTCATTCGCTGGAATTTTAAAAGTCACTTAACAAAGGTTTCGCTTTTATAACAGTTTTGCTTTTAATAAACATAATTAAAATATAAAAATGGGTATAATTTTAATAAACGAAAATGAACATCAGAATCAAACAAAAGCTTTTTTCTTCTGCTATTAATCTCACGCCTCAGGAAAATCAGGAAATTATTATTTCGCAACCCCTTTTTTCGTATCCGAATTTTCCCTGTCTGCAGGCAACTGTCAGTAGAATGAAATTTAATTACTTCTGTTTTAATATCCTTGCTTTGGCTTAAGTGATAGCAAGTTAGGAAACAAATCAAGCGATCCAATGTACGATTTCCGCCAGGAAAATGGCGATTTATCTCCCTTAAATAGAAATGTCGAGTGTATCTGTTTCTTATGCTATACTAACCACATGAGCAGCGAGTCCCACTACTTGTGACTCTCTAGTTTATTTAAGAGTTTAAAGAAGCAACACATACACTACGTCCGGGCTAGAGTAAAAAACATATTATTATAAGAAAGAGCTTACAATAGGAGAACTATTCATTATATTTTCTCAAGATGAAGCTCAGGCAATAGGAAATATCTCCAAGATTTCATCGAACACAGAACATTAATGTCTGATTAGGAATGCATAAAAATGGCCTCAGTCCGTCCATTTTTTTCCTGGAGCCTACAGCAACGGGATACACGTATCTTGACATGTTGCAGAATTTCGCTATTCCACAGATTTCCCAAGATTTTATATTTCAACAGGATGGTGCCCCAGCAGATTTCCGTCGAGATGTTACAATGTTTTTTAATTAGAATTTTCCGGAAAATTGGTGCCCAACCGCTTGGGTACCCATATTCTCGGATGAGATATCATTGGACTATTTTGCATTATGGAGTTTATTGAAAATGTTGTGTACAAACTTCAGGAATTTCTGTGAATATATATCTGGAAATGTCTTTGTTCCGAGATGACACCATTGTTGTTTACGATATCAGTTATAGCGATAGTATCAGTGAAAGTGGGTCTATACACCGTGCTGTGTATACTATTGATAGTACGACGAGACATCTGGTTGATGTGTGTTGAACTCCAGACCACCATTTACCACTTGCCAGTATCTGAACAGCACCTTTCCTGGTAGATGGATCGGCCGAGGAGATCCTGTTGCAAGGTCCACTGGTCGCCGGACCTAAACCTCCTTGATTCTTACCTGTGAGAGCATCTTAAATTTGTCATGTACTCTGAGCCGGGTCTTGATGTGCCGACTCTGGAACAACGTGTGTGACCCCCCCTGTAACGCTATTCGGATACAGGCCGAAATATTCGAAAGGGTACGTCAGTCCATGATGCAACGTGTTATCACTTTTATTGAGCCCATACGGCACACTTCGAAAATCTATTGTGACTCGGTCAGAGTTACGTTTGGCGTACTGCTTTCCATCATGAATCCTGAAATGTAAGTCCTATATTTCCGAACATATGACCTCCTGAAGTTTGTCCCTATGCTTTGGTACTACCTTGTATGCTCATATATACAGGTTGGGAATGAAATAACTCTCCAGATATGCAGAGAGAATTGATCATATTGAATATAATAAGAAAGTCTAATACCATAATGGTGGAGTTTTTCTTTCCTGAGAAGTTTAACGTCGTCGTTGTGGACAATTTCTATCGGTAGGATCTTGATAGCTCTCAATGCTAATAGAGAATTACAGAAAACATTTTTTCCTTTCCCGTATTTTGATAGCATCGATGGTTTTACTATAAGTTAAATAAAAAGTATTCCAAATTTGTTACCTGACTAACATGACTAGACGTGGCAACACTGATCAGCTGTTCTCTACTTTCTTTCAGAAGGGGTAGAAGAGAATTATTGGTAGTCAAGGTCGTATTGTCCCAGTATTAGCCTACCTGATTATCCAGTGGAAGTGGGTGTTTGAGTCTTCTGGTCTTAAGTGAAGCTTCTGTTGCCATTTCATTTAATGTATCGCAGTGCCGAGATTTTCTAATTCGGAATGTCTGGACATAACCAAAAATTTATTTAAAATAGGCTTAAGGACTTTACTAATAGACGGTAGTATATTATACATACTATTTAAAGGCTGTAACTGATATTTTGTTATTTGAAGTGTTGTATCAGTGAAGAAGTGTGTTGTGTTAGTGAAGTGTGTTGTGTAAGTGAAGTGTTTTTTATCAGTGAAGTTTTATAGTTTATAGTGGCAGTGCAAAGTATTTGAAGAGTGAAATGTTTTTGAAGTGTTAGTGAAATCAGGATAGACTCAGTGAAATGTGTCGTAGTTCCAGTGCAGTGAGTGAGTTGTCAGCGAAATGAGTGTAGTACTGAAAGGTACTTGTGCAGGTACGAACATATCATACTCGCAGCTTTTAGTTCGAACTCAGTGTTAAAATACAAATTAGATTTACTTTAAATGTTATTTTAAGTGATCGTGCTTCATTTAATTTAGGATGCTCCCTATATTATTATTATTATTATTATTATTATTATTATTATTATTATTATTACTATTATTATTATTAATTGTATTTATTAATTATATTTATCAACTGCCACCGAGTATATACCCATTTGCAGCGTAAATAAATATATACGTACATTACTTTAATTTATGGAGAAACGAAATGAAACTCGCGTGCCTCTCAACCCTTATTTGCAAAAAAGGTTTCCGGTAAGACAGTAACTAGTGCAGAGATATTCATCGCTGTCTGCTAGCTGATCCGTGACACGGGCAGTGTAATTCTAACATTTCGCAATCGGGGTGGACAACAACCTGAGGAAATTGTTGACAGGAAAGAGGAGATTTTAAATTTTGTCGAGAAAAGTCCAGACCGAAGCAGTGTATTTATTTATTTATTTGTTTATTTATTTATTTGTTTATTTATTTATTTTATTTATTTATTTATTTATTTATTTATTTATTTATTTATTTATTTATTTATTTATTTATTTATTTATTTATTTATTTATTTATTTATTTATTTATTTATTTATTCATATTGGAGTGACAGAACGTTTTTGTTAAGATAGATGATTCTATACATATTTCTATCAGTAGTAAATGAGAATTGTTAACGCATCGCCGAGCTTCCTGTATTTCATTGTATCACACGTATTTACGCCTACTAGGCGACAGGAACGAACAAACAAAAGGTTGAAGGCCATTTTATAGCGACTTGAATGACTGAAAGTGAATAAACCGAGACGCCTTTTATTTTCTCTACACATTTTATGCTCTGCTCATGTTATAATTCGTTGACGTCACTTTGAAATTTCAACCCATATTCAGCTTGTTTCATGATGAAAGCGCTGGTTACAGTAAATCGTGTGACATGCAAAGCGGTGGCATGTCAACACATCAACACATGATGCAATAGTGCGGATTTAAACAGTTCCAGTCAATAGACTATGTTAGTTTCATTATTATTGCTTGCATTATTTATTCTCTAATGAGCTACGTGAAAGAAAAATGTGGATGTAATAAATTCATCGACTGCACTACCTATCACTTGCTATAATGAAATTCAAAGTGTTGGTGTTTTCTAAGAAATAGCAAGAATCATATCAGAGTCGTATTGAAATTGGTAGTTGGAAAGCAACAAGGTAGGTAATGTCTTAAAATCATTGTGTACATTCTACAGGGACATCATTTTATTTTTACTTCAATTTTTATTGTACCTGAGTTTTTGAATGTACTTCACTCCCACCCCTTCTACTAAGGATAGTAAGCAGTACTGAGTTACTGAGTATAGTACGTTCCAGAAATATGTTCGCGTTTTCCAGTGACGAAAGAGCTTTCAATATTGAATCATATTTTCGCACAGATACTGTCCGTTTGCCTACGTCGCATCCCGATTTCCCCCACCTGCTTCTGCTCGCCCCTCTGTAATAGCTGGGCTGTCTTAGCTCTTTTCTGAAAACATTAATTTCTCTTAGGAATTGGAAGTTTACGCAATATTATACAGCTGTTTAATTTAACTTAAATAAAAGGGCCTCGTTAAGTAATTAACTGTCACGTGATTTCCTCCCTTTCTACAATCCTGCGGCATAACCACTTGGACGGACAGTAGATAGCATGTCTGAGTAATTTTATATTTTCGGGTCGGGCAGAAGTGAAGATTGAATTTACAGTACGTAGAGTAGGTACAGAATTATTTCAACATGAGTTACTAGTACGAAGGACGAAACTGGCAATTGGAATTAGATGCAATAGTCTATAGTGCGATAATATGCACAAAAGAACTGAAGCCTGTATCGAAATGAACGGCCACCATTTTCAAAATTGTGTTTAAATATTCATATTATGATTATTTTTCAATTTAACTTCTTTCTCTATATTGTACGCTAATGTGCTGTAGACAGTATACACTGCATAATGAATACGTTCGCATGGATAACTCACTTCGTGAGTAAAACACTTATTCTTAATACAGTACTGTACTTTGATTAAAGAAAAACCTAATGAAAATTATCAAACTCAAAATCGCGATATTTCCTAGTTTACGTAAATGGATGAACTACTTTTCTTCCATCCTATACCTAGTATAGTGATTTGTGTTTTACGCCAGTATCATCGAACTCCAGTCTTGGAGGGGGGAGCAAGCGGTGTTTCCGGTTCTCTAAAGGTATAGACAGGTTAATATTTAAAATGTTAGTAAAAATGAAATGATGTCCCTGTACATGTATGTTAAAATTAATGCTCTCAATTTCAATATTAATAATAATGATAATAATTAATCTAAGTATCATACAATTTCCGGGCAACTAATTGTAGTTGTAGCATAGAGAGTAGTGGTAATTTTCACTTTATAATTATTATTTCATGAATTAGCGTGACAATCAATATCGTTCATTTCATTCAAAGTTTGCTGCCCAAAGGGTAAGTATTTCACTGCAAACACAGCATTCTCCAATCTTTCCTATTTTCACCTTGCTCTTAGACTCCGCATACAAACCACATAATTAAATGTTGCCTGTCATCTGTTCATGCCATCTCAGATCACATATAGATTGCTCATCCTTATGTTGAAATCGGTAGCAATTTGAAGAGAGCAACCGCCAGGATCGCTACCCGTCCTCCGTAAACGAACACAAGATGGCAGTACAGTCGCTAATGCAATTAAAATGGGAGTTATGACGTAACTCCTTATGTAATAACTAGATGGCAGCATAGTAAACCTGGCAAAAGTTGTTACCGTCAAAGCCTATAAGGCCGAGTCTCGGCATGTATGATATAGGATGACATGTTTGCAGTTTTTCTTGGGAAAGGTAAATGCGGTAGCATCCCGTTGCTTTCCGCACACCACCACTACTACTACTACTACTACTACTACTACTACTACTACTACTACTACTACTACTACTACTACTACTACTACTACTACTACTACTACTACTACTACTATTAGTGCTATTACAATGACATTACAACCCATTATCAGACCCTTGCCCCATTCATATTCATATTCTATATTCTGTCACGTACCTACCACTGTCCTCCTCCTTGTAGTTCCATACATATTCCTGGAATAGGCTGTATAACCATATCCAACTATTAATGCTTAAGTCCTTATATTGGTCTCTTGCCGTATAATCTTCCTCTAAAAATGTTTTTGGTGCTGTATACTCTTCCATCTTGTACACGTGTTCAGCTCATTCCTGTCTTTTTAATTTAATGAAAGTGACAATATCTGAAGTGTTATATTGTATCGAGCTTTTTTTGTACTGCGCCATAAATTCTTGTAAGAATTTTCCGTACAATTTATGTCTTTTTGGTTAGAGGCCACATTTCTCTTCCATAGCAGTGGATGTACCTATCTAATAATGGGATTGCACAGACATTGTACGTAAGATGTTGTGCAAAACTTAATTAAATAATAACTCAAAAGGAACTAAGACACCTCTAGAGATATTTCTCTAATCTGGTATGTGAGTTGATAACACAATTTCTGAATACTACTCATACATTGCGTTATAAGTGCAATATGATATTTTAGAAATGACCAAAACGCAGATCTTTGCCATTCTTTTGCGGCTCTTGAATATATCTAAGATGGTGAATTCCAGTTAATTGCTGCTTTTATCTCAACCATGGAACATGTTTTACAATGGCACACAAGTTATCATACTTGAAGTTATATGTAGTTTTGCTGTTCTTCGCTAGAGACTAGAATATGGCAGTGATTACTTCAGTTTATAGATTGGTGGTTTTTTAACTTGGTTATTAACGACGCTGTATCAACTTCTGGGTTACTTAGCGAGACGATATTTGGTGAGATGATACCGAGGATTCGCCAGATTACCTGACATTCACCTTACAGTTGGGGAAAACCTCGAAAAAAATGCAACCACGTAATCAGCCCAAGCGGGAATCGAACCTACTCCCGAGTGCAACTCAGCATCAGCGCTACCGTCTGATCTACGCTATTGCCCTAGATTGGTGTTGTATGGAAATGCTTCTATGAAAAAATATTGGAAAACCTTTCTGTAGTTGATGAAGAAACAGAAGATTACGGATGTAAATTAAACGGTCTGGTAAAAGGAGTGAATGAGAAATTTAGTGATCTTAGAGCATTTACACAGTATTTATTTGCCTTTTTGGAAAATCTCCTCCTTATTGGTATCATAAAAAATCCGCTTCTAAGCGAAAATTGTGGTTGATTCAGTAGAGTTGGAGCAAATGAAGTTCAAGAGGACGAAGGACTAAAAGAGTCGAAACTAATTTGCTGTTTAAGTATTGAATTTTGAAAAAAAGAACCTGAACAAAATTATCCAACATTAAAAGAATGTGCTAAGAGACTTACTTCAATTTTTGGAACAGTTATTCATGTGAGTCTTGAATTCAACTGTTAAAGTCATTAAATCATAACATGAGCTGTTTTAAATTACGAACATTTAAGTGAACGTATTCTAACTGGCATAACTAGTCACCAACCACTTTGAAGCAGCTCACAGTTTAAATTTGATACCCGAAAAAGTGAAATCTAATTTGAGTTGTCTTTAATGCTCAGTACTGTACTTAAACTTAATAATTTAATCATGGTGTACAAACTAGACGTTTCTCAATTAAGAAGTATTAGTCCTACTATTCATTTTTAACACCCGAAAAATAAATGTATTTCTCTTCAAATTTGTCTACTACATCGTGGCTTCCAGAAGTCAGGTAGTTGGCCAACCCTGTTAGTCGTATATTTTCCCTATATTTATCTGGACAGGGTCTGGTTTATTACTATTATTATTATTATTA